>NC_140501.1:41319983-42789983 GCF_964271855.1 Acomys minous | reverse complement strand
GCTTCCTGACTATTGAGGCTAGCACAGCTATAAACCTGAATGTGTAATTTAGATTACTTCAGGTATAAACCTGAGAGTGATGTAGCTGGTTCATATTGTAGCTCTAGCTGCAGAGATATTTCAGAACTACATACTGACTTCTATAGTGGATGTACAAGCTGACATTTATTTGGGCAGAGAATAAGGCTTAATCTTTTCCTATATCTTCCCAGTATTGGTTCTTTGTTTGATTGGTAATAACCATTTTGACTAGGATGTGATGTAATCTCAAAAGAAATACTAATTTGCAGTTTGCTGATGATAATGATGATGAACTATTGGCCATCTGCATTTCTTGTTTTGAGAACTCCCTATTCATGTCATAAGCCTTTTATTGATTTGGGTTTTTGATATTTAATCTTTTGAATTATTTATATATCCTAAACATTAATCCTCATGGAGTTGGAAAAGATTTTCCCCATTCTGTTTGTTGATAATTATTTCCTTTGCAGTGCAAAAGCCTCTTAAATTTCATGTAATCTCATGCCAATTTTTGGAACTATTTCCTGTGTTAATTGAAACCTAATCAGAAAAATACTTGTCTATGCCTGTAACCTTCTGTGGGAGAAAGTGCATGTGTGTCTAGGAAAGGGTGGATATGTATGTGTTCATGCCTATGTGGCAGGTCATGCATGTTTGTGCATGTGCACATGGAAGCCAGAAGTCAATATCAATTGTCTTCTCACAGTAAATTTTCTACTTATCTTTTAAGACAGGATCTTTCAACAAATATGGAGGTCACCAACTTGGTTAACTTGGCTGGTTGGCCAAATCTAGAAATTTACTTGTCTGAAGCCCCAATCCTATCCCAAGACCAAGTTTTCACTGTGGTATTCTTTATTGTGTTGGCTAGTCTTATTCCTAGATATTTTAAAGATATTGTCAGTAAGATTTTTGTCTTTGATGTCTTTTTGGTGTGTTTGTTATAGATAACGAGCTACTACTAATCTTTGTATAACAGCCTTGTTGGTTTGCTGTAACTATTTTTCCACTCTAAGAGTTTTCTGGTAGAAGTGCTCGCTGGAGATATTTTCATATCTCAGTCAGTCTCAGAGCTGTTCTCATGCAGAAGGATCATCAAATTATCTTTACTGTCCTGTTTGGTCTTCTCAGTTTCTTTCCTTCTGTCTGAAGCCAAGATTTTCAGGAGGTTTCCTTCTGTCAAATCTTGTTTCCATCAGTTTGAATGGAATATATAGCTTTTTGTCTCCTGTTGAGACAAACACATATTCTCCTCCCCAACACAACATATTTCCCGTCTTTCATTTTGGAATTAGGACCTTTATATGCTGATCTAACTCAGCAGTGCTTTCTAAAATCCAGTCCATCTTAACAGGTATGCTACTTGTTTCATTTAAAATTTTTAAAATCAATATATCAGTATTTAATCTATCTTAAGGAGATATTATATTCTCCTATTTTATGACCATATTTTTAAAACTACTGTTAGATGTTTTCATAATTATTTGACCTATAGGACTATATGTTACATCTGTGACAGGTTTTATGTTATAATGTGTTAAAAAAAAAAACCCTGTTGTATTAAACGTATATACATGCTGAAGTGCCATCAACCTAATTTGCAAAGACATCTCCAAGACACTTACCATCTCTAACAGATGTGTGACCTTAGATTCATGCTCTCCAAAATTTAAGGCAAAAGCCCATTGGAATTCTGAATATGAACCTATGGCATGGTGCATATATGACAGTTCTTTAAACTCTGCAAAATGAAGAATTAAGCCATTGTATGACCTTGTTCCAAGGCAACATCAAACAGGATCTGCATTTCTCCCTTATCATATAGACCTTCGTCCAATAATTGAACCTTGACAATACACATATAATATTTAATCTGCCCATGTTGGCCTATAGCTGAATCCTTTCTATCCAGCATTCTCCAATTTCTTTAAGCCCTTGTGGACTTTCCTCATCTGGAACTACCTCTTTTGGTGTTATTGTAAATCCCAGATTGGATTTCTTGGAAGGTTCTCTGTTTTGATTCAAAGATTCCTCCAACCTCTGTCCTTTAATTTAGCATCTAATTTCTCAGTCTTTTCTTTCTCCAAGTCTGTCTTATTCTGACCTCTCTCTAAGAGGGTACACAAAACTGAAATCACCACTGAAAAAAATTATTTGCATGCTGAGAGAAACAAGCTCAAATGGAGCCCAGAAGCGCTGTGACTTCCATTTTTTTTTTCAGCTTAGTAAACAATTTTCTTTAACCTCAAAAGCTCTCCCTAAGGACTTTATTTTCTTACACTCAGCTTCCCTTCTAGACATTACCAGTTCAGATGTTTGAGCCTTCTCTGTCTTTGGCTTCTGCTTTTTTTCTGCCTGCCTCACTGGATCCTGACCCCTCCCCTGCTCTGGGAAGTTATTAGTTCCACAAGGGTTTGCTCCTCCAGTCTGCAGGAGTCAGGCCAGCAACAGGCCCTTTTTGCTTTTCTGGTCTTGGCTAATGAAGTCCCAGCTTTGAGAAGCTTGCTTGTGTTAAAGAGCCACACTCCCTTTTAAATTTTCTTTTGCTTTTCCTCTCTAGGGTTTGTATGTATCAGTTTTTGTTTTTCTGAATCGTGCTGAAGGCCTTGCTGCTTGGGCTGCAGGGAATCTGTCCAATCAGGATGCTGTGTGCTCCTGCTTTAGAAAATGTCATTCCTCTTTTTTAATAGAACTAAGAAAGTGTTATTTTCTATATAAATTGTTGCTAGATTACTGTAAATTCTGCCCCTTAGTGATACGCCATTTGTTGAAATTATTTTTATAAAACGGTGTTTATTTCTCTTAGCTTTTTTTGTTTTTGTTTTGTTTTGTTTTGTTTTTAGCTTATTTCTTAATGCAGCTATCACACAAAATAATTGAGACTCTTTTGTAATACAAGACTTCACAACACAATCTTGAGCAGTTAAAGTCTATTTTTAACCTTCTATGCTATTTAGTCTTATTCCCAGCAAACATCCCAGCGATACTGGCACTTTGTAGTTTTCCTTGGCTCCAGCTCTTTCCTCCTGGTCTTCGTTGGACCTCTACCCATAGCTGAATCCTCTGGCTGAATCTCTTACTTCTTCTCCTGACTCCTCCTCCCCTGGCTATCAGGAAGTCCAGCCCTATTCTCTCTCCTGCTCATCACTTGGCTGTAAGCTGCTTTACTAACTATCAGGGGAACAATTGGAGGGCAGAATTTACACAACTTTTTAGACAGGATATGAGAATTTAAACTACACAATAACCTTATACCTTCAGTGATACTTTATTATATTAAAGGAAATGTCTCCAAACATACTTTTAGAAAGAGTGATTTACGGAACAAAATTCAGTGTTTTCTCCCAGAAGACATAAGTTCAGATATACTACTGTGAAATATGAAAATGATTATTATATGACCTTATATAAAATTTTACTAATTTTTTTACTCCTCCTTTTTTTTTTTTTTTTGAGACAGGGTTTCTCTGTGTAGCCCTGGCTGGCTTGGACTCACTTTGTAGACCAGGCTGGTCTCGAACTCACAGCAATCTGCATACCTCTGCCTCCCAAGTGCTGGGATTAAAGGCATGTGCCCCCACCATCCAGCTTATTCCTCCTTTATGCATTACATCCTGACAGTAGTTTCCCCTCCCTCCACTTTCCAAGTCTCTGCATTTCCTCCAGTAGGAGGAAAAGGGACCCAAGAGCAGGCAAAAGAATCAGAGAAAGCCCCCACTCTCAATGTTAGGAGTCCCACAAGAACATCAAGCTACAAAACCATAACATGTAGAGGATCAAGCTCAGACTCATATAGATCGGTGATTGTCACTTCAGTCTCTGTGAACCCCCTTTGAGGCCTGCTTTGATGATCCTATGGGCAATGTTCTCTTGGTGTCGTTGACCCCTGTAGCTCATGCAGTTCTTACCCCACTCCCTTCTTCAGGATTCTCCTGGCTCTACCTAGTGGATCTATCTGTTGCTGGACGATACCTCTGTGATGACAGTTGGGCTAGGCAGTGATCCATGAGTACAGCAGGATATCATTAGGAATCATTTCATTGACTTTTTCCTAGTCATGTTTGGTACTGTTCTGGTTCTCTGGGTTATCTAGCTTCTGGTTCCTAGACATCTAGGCACTGTCAGTGTGGGCCCCCTCTCATGGTGGACTTTAAGTTGGACCCTCAAGTTGGTTGGCCACTCCCACAAACTCTGAGCCCCCATTAGCCCAGCACATTTTGGAGGCAGGACAGATTGTAGGTCTAAGGTTTTATGTCAGGATTGGTGTCCCAGTACCACTGCTGGAAGCCTTGCCTGGTTATAGAAGATGGCCTGTTCAGGAGACGCCTTAGTGCTAGCTCTTAAAGGCTTGGTAGAATTTGTCAATGTGTCTGGAGTTTCTTTGTTGGAAAGTTTGTTGTTGTTGTTTTTTGTCTTTTTATTGCTGCTTTAATCTCAGTGATGATTATAGATCTGTTTAAATTATTCATACTTTATTTAATTTTGATAGGTCATCTATATCTAGAAATCTATCTATTCTATATTTTCCAGTTTTTTGGCATTTGTTTCAAACTACTCCTTAATGATAACCTATATTTTATTGCTGTGTGTATAATTTCTCCCTTTTCATCTCTAATTTTGTTCATTTGTATCTTCTCTCATTGTTTTCATTTATTTATTTGTGAAAGTGTGTCTGTCCACCCTGGTGTGCCACTGTGGGAGTCTGAGGATAACTTACAGAAATCCGTTCTCTCTTCTTACTGTTTGATTTCTGAAGATCAAGCTCAAGTACTCAGGCACCTTTATGTGCTGAGCCATCTTGCCAGCTCATATCACTTAGTATTATTTGTTTTCCCAAAGAACTAGTTTTGTAAGTTTCTTTTAAACTCCATTTAATTAATTTCTGTCCTGATTTTTATTATTTCCTGTCATGTGTTGCTTTTAAGTTTGGAGTGTTCTTGATTTTTTTTTCAAGGACATTGAGATACATCATGAGGTTATTTATTTTGGATACTCTTAGTTGTTTTATGTAGACATTCATTATAAACATTACTCTTAGAATTTCCTTAGCTGTATCCCAAAGGTTCTAGTAAGTTGTGCTTTTATTTTCACTTCCGTATTAGAGTTATTTTTATTTTGCTATAAGAAACATCAAGACCAGAGGCAACTTAGAGAAGGAAGAGTTTATTTTGGATTACGGTTCTAGAGGGAGAGCCATTATGGCTATGAAGAATGGCAGCAAGTAACTAGAACAGGAAAAAGAGAAATCTCATCTTCACCTAAAAAGTGGAAGAGTGAACTGGAAATGGGGAGATGCTCTCAAAGCCTGCCCTCAATGATGCACTTCCTCCAGCAAGGCCATCCCACTTCCCCCAAAACTCCCTAATGGGGACCAGGTGTGCAAATGCTTGAGCCTGAGAGGACCATTATTATTCACTACAATTCAATTCAAGGAACTTTTAATTACTTCTCTGGTTTCTCCAGTGCCTGACCCATCATACAGTTTTCATCTCCACTCATTTCTGTACTCTTTATATATTTTTATCAATTTTTAGTCCTGATAAGGTACAGTTACCTATTTTGATTCTTTTGTATTTGGTAAGATTTAAGTTGTGTCCTAGAATGTGGGCTATTTTAGAAAAGATCTGATGAGTTGCTAAGAGGAGTATGTGTTCAGTGTTTCTTGAGTAGACTGTTCTCTAAATATCTGGTAAGTCTGTTTGATTTTTTTAATAGTTTAACTTACATTTATTTTAACTGTATTGGTATTTAGTTTCAATGATCTATATATAGAGAGGTTGAAGTCACTCACTACTGCTGTGGCAATAACTATCTGACATTTTATGCCCATTATAGAAGCCTTAATGTTTGATATATATGTACCTCCAATTATTTTATATTCCCCATGTATTTTTTCTGTTATTAATATGCTATAGTATTCTTTATTTTTTGGTTACTTTTGGCTCAAAGTATATGTTATTAGGTACCAGAATAGATATGTCAACTTGTTTTTAGTTTCTGTTTGCTGGGTAGATTATCTTCCACCTTTGGACTCTTAGTCCATGGGTGTCCTTATGAGTAAAGTGTTTTTCTTGAGATAACAGAAAGTTGGATCTAGTTTTTAAATTGATCAGATAGTCCATGTCCCTTTACTGGTGAGTTGAGGTAATTTCCAGCTAAGGGTATTGTAGATATGTTTACTAATTATTTTTCTGGCAGCTTGGATAATTGTTCTGTACTTTTCCTTCTATTAGTATCAGGAGGGGATTACCAGTTTATTGAGTTGAGCACAAAGAATTCCTTGGTTTAGCCATCCCTCTTCTGAAGTTTATTCTTTCCTGTGTTCTCAGTGTCAAGACTGTCTTTTCTCCTTTTCTTTGTAAAGTTTCCTTCAAATAGCTTCTGTAGTACTAGGCTAGTGGACAAGCTCTTCCTTAGTTTGTGCTTCTTTTGAAATATATTTATTTGGCTTTTAATTTGAAAAAGGCTTTGCTAGATACAGCATTCTTACCAACTTCAATTTTATTGATTAAATTCTAGATCTGTTTATATTTTAAAGTGACATTCCACACATGTTTATTGATCTAGCAGAAAATTAGAAATTGCAAACCACAGATAAAGCATTCCTGAGCTCAGTCAGGGTTCCAGTTTGTTTCCATTCTTACTTAAGATCTCTGAACTTCAGTTTTATCATTTGTACAGTAGCAATAATAATAATAACTGTTGATGGCTTTAGCAACTCACTGGAACCTTCCCATTTACCTTTTACCATTTTACTGTTCTGCTTGCATGGGTAGCCTGCATTAGAAATATGCTTAGTTCCACATGGGACAATTTAGTTTTTCTTTTGCAGAAATAACAAGACAAAGAACTCATGAATATGTGTCCCTTGTTAAGAGGACTTAATGTGTGTGCTTCTCCTCAAAGCCATTTAACAAAGAAGTCCAACAACTCTAGGCTTAGGAGCAAACCTAACCAAAATCAGCAGAACCATCAGGCAGAGCTCCCTGCTCTCAACCATGTGCATCACTTAGCAACACCTACTTCTCCCAGGCATGACTGTGGTATTGTACACCACTATATCGTATGTCACTGAGATGTTGTGACTGTGGCAATTGATAATTGTTACACATAGAACTGGGTTAGCGAGGGAGGACGGAAAATCTGACTTGGGGACATCATGAATTTGAAGTGGTCCGTGGCAGTTGAGTATGGAACTCTAACCACATATGGTCTGTGAACCATCAGTAGAAAACAGCAGAAGATGGGACTGATGACAAGAGAAAATATGGTGATTGAACAGTGAAGCAGTCCCATATGTGAAGGAGTTGCTGAGACTGAGAAAAAGTAGTAAGAGATGACTAAGAAGAGCCAAGAAAAACTGGTAATATGAAAACTAGGCCTTAACAAGGAGCCATGAATAAGTCTCTGAAAGTGAAAATGAATCATTTTTCCTATATCTTATAAATGTATATTTTTATGTTATGATTTCTTATGTGCATTATGAGTTTAAATAATGACTTTCCTCTCAGCTGAATGCAATGAATTACTCATTAATGATATTTATGAAATATATTACAGATTGAACTTCATGATCTTGAAAAACAAATAGCAGCTATTACTGAGGAAGCTAAAGAAACAGAGAGGAAAATGCATCAGCAAGATGCTACCATGGAGAATTCTAAACTTCACTGTGGGCTCTTGGAAGCTCAAATTGAGTCCTTATATTCAGAAAGCATAAAGCTTAAATTTGATACAGAAACAGCCCAAGAAAAATTTGAGGAACAAATGATAAAATATAATTCATATTATAAAAAAATAAAAGCGTATAAAGATAATTTAGAAGAGATAAAAAGCCAGCTTATGACCAAACTCTGTGAAAAACGAGATCTCATCAAAAACCTAAAGTCAAAGAAAGAAGATCTTACAGAAAATCTGCAAAATTCACAAGGGAATCAGACAATACAAATACAGGTTTGAAGTGTTACTTATCAAACCCTTTTTATGATTTTTATAAGTATATGTAGTAAATAATAGTTAAATTAATAAAATACCTATAGTTCTACATTCAGAAACTATTTTCAGAGTTTTAAAAACTTAAGTAATGTAGCAATCAGACATAAAAATTAAATAGCAGTTTCTCAAATGTGCAGATTCTTAAA
Organism: Acomys minous; assembly: GCF_964271855.1. Taxonomy (NCBI): domain Eukaryota; kingdom Metazoa; phylum Chordata; class Mammalia; order Rodentia; family Muridae; genus Acomys; species Acomys minous. The sequence continues at coordinate 42,781,821 of NC_140501.1, read as the reverse complement.
GGATATATATTTCTAGATCATCTGTGGATTTATAAACATATATGGCCGATCACAGTGAACAAACAATTAATCCACGTGCTGCAGAAATAGCAAATCATGGGACATGTTCAGCTTCTAGTTTCAATCTGATGACTCCAGACCAAATCAGTCCCTGTGATTAACGCTATTACGCAAACAAGCTGAATTGATAATTACACCTTGGGCACCTTTGTATTCCTCTTACTACTCTTTGAAGACTGTAGAGGACACCAAATTAAAATATCTGCCACTCCTGCTAGAGAGTTAAAAGTATCATTTTTATGTTGTCAGGGAGTCATCAGCACAACTACCACTTCCCTTCATGTCTTATTTTGTTTTCACTTGGGTTTATAAGTCCAGGTTTGCTTTGTGTAAATAATGGTTCTTTGTCTTGTATAGCTATAGAAGTAATGTTCTATAGGACATGAGTTTTGTCCTATTTTGAAAGTTCAAATTTTGATTTTGCTAGTTTTCATAAGTTATGAAAGAACTGAAAGTCTTATTCTTTGTCTTGTATAGCTATAGAAGTAATGTTCTATAGGACATGAGTTTTGTCCTATTTTGAAAGTTCAAATTTTGATTTTGCTAGTTTTCATAAGTTATGAAAGAACTGAAAGTCTTGTTCTTTGTCTTGTATAGCTATAGAAGTAATGTTCTATAGGCCATGAGTTTTGTCCTATTTTGAAAGTTCAAATTTTGATTTTGCTAGTTTTCATAAGTTATGAAAGAACTGAAAGTCTTGTTCTTTGTCTTGTATAGCTATAGAAGTAATGTTCTATAGGCCATGAGTTTTGTCCTATTTTGAAAGTTCAAATTTTGATTTTGCTAGTTTTCATAAGTTATGAAAGAACTGAAAGTCTTGTATTTATTTTGATTTGTATCTTTTAACTTTTACAAATATCCAGGAAGACATTTCAAAGATAAAGAATAAAATCATGACAGTAAAAAATTCAATCATTGAGAAAACACATTTTCTTGAGGAAGAGAAAAAGACACATGAAAAATTAAGAAAAGAAATAGAGGTGAGTCTTAATTATCTCTATTTAAATATTTCATGAGACAATGTCTTGAGCTTATGCTATATTTGTATTTCTATAGTTCACTCTTGATTTTCAAAACAGGTAGGGAATGAGAAAAAAACTTGATTAAATATAAGCCACTAAAATATAATAAGAGATAACACTTCATTCAAATATGTGAAAGTATTTGAAGCAAGTATTCACGTTAAGTCTGCTCTATACCAAGTATGACACATGCCTATAATCCTAGCACTTGGAAGGATAGAGTTTGAAGCCAGCCTGATCTACAAAGCAATGGCATGTCACAAAAAGGTACTTGTCTTAGAATTCTCTGGAGTCCCTCCAGGTCTCGTTCTACCAACCACTTGCTACCTAACTAATGGCTATAAAACAGAGGCTTAGATGGTCAAAAATGATGGCCATTCTAGACATTGGAATCTTGGGAACAGAACTGTGAGCAGTAGGAAGCGTTGTTGTTCTAAAACTTCTTGATAGATAGTTGCAATTCTCAAGGGTCAAGTTTAAAAACAATAAATATATATATAATGAAAATGAGGTTGGGTACTGTGGTTCTTGCCTACCATCCAGCATTAGGATGCTAAGGCGGAAGGATTGCCACAAGTTCGAGGCCAGTCAGGCTTTAGAACAAGACTGTCTCTAAACCAAAAGAAATGAGCAATGGAAATAAAAAGGAAACTAATTTCTTAACATACCAGGTGCCACTCAAAACTTTTGTCATTATTGTTGTATAATGGAGGAAAGGTAGGGAAAAGAATGTGTTTTTAATGGCAAATAAAAAATTACATTTAACTCAACAATTTAGAAGATAAAATCTTTTTTTTAACTTGTTTGTGGCATGAAAACATCTAAATAATTTGAAGATTAAAAAGCCTTTACCTTTACATATATACAGTAAACAAAACACTGTGATTTAGTAGGAATTCAAATTAGATTAGGCATTTCATGTATTTATTTTTGTTCTTTTATACATCCATTTATTAAAATGTTATAAGTAGTAAGGTAGTATATTAGGGGTGTGAAAATAGAAAATGGATTAATGAAACAGAAAATATCTAGAAGTAGTTCTTATGCATGAACAGTTCAAACAAAATAAACCTGCCAGTGAGATGGTTCAGCAGCTAAAGGTGCTTGCTGCCTAACAGACTGAGTACCAACCCTGAGAGCCCTGTGAAGGGACAGACCCCGCTGGTGCTGGTTATCCTCTGACCTTGACACAGGTGTCATTGTGGCACCCACTCACCCACCCATATGCATCACAGCACACCCACTCCACCCACACCCACTCCCCATCCGACACATAAACAAATGCAGCAGTATTGGTTAAACTATGCAGAGAATGCTAGATAAATTCCCATCTCATACTACTTATGCATACTCTCTGAGGAGCAGTCGAGAAATACAAGAAAACACTTAGCTCTGTGTTAAAGAACCATTGTTAAAGACAAAAATACTTAACATAAACTCTACAGTTAAATATTTTTACTTTCATAACAATAGAGAAGACAAGACTCAGCTCTTAGAAATATTTGTAAGACAAATAAATGAGAAGAAAAAGACAAGGACATGTCAAACAAAACAGAAGCCCAGTAAGTATGTGACATGAAAATACTTAATTATTTAAGCATGTGTATCTAAGAAACAACAACAACAACAAATCAGTAAACAATACTGAGCAAGCACTTTAACACATTTTTCTATTTAAGCAATGTTACACTTTTATTTTCAAATTATCTTGCAAATTAGGTTTTCAGTGTGATTTGCATGTGTATTTCATCCTGGTTGGCTATCTTTCCCCCTTTCTCCCTCATCTCCTTCCCCCTTGCCCACTGGACTCTTCTCACCTCCAGTAGTCCCCTTCCACTTTGTTCTGTTGCCTTCCCATGCCCTTCATTAAAGGTTCTGTTCTCGCATCTCACGGCCTCTTTCTAATCTCTTTACTTATAATTACCCCCACCTTGATACACATAACTAACAGAGGCTACATTGTATCCCTTTTCTGTTTCCGAAAAAATGTCTTTTTCTCTAACAATCTACACACAATAGAAATAATGATAAGGACCATAAACTAGAACTTTACCTCACATTTTAAATAAGCTGCTTATGTACAATATATCAAACAATAGTCAAACAAAACAACCTTAAATGTCTATCAATATATAATCCTTAAATTTCTACAATATACATTAATCCATACCAAAGTAAAATATTTAAGACTAGTAGATTCTACTTTATATTAAAAATTTTTAATTAATTAATTTATTTGTGATTATGCCTCGTTTCCCTCTTTTTCCCCATCATTAAATAAGAGATAAAGATAAGAGAAAAAGAAAAGTAGAAGCGAGAGATCCCTGATTTAACTTTATTTTATTTCCTCCCTGACCATAATCAATAACAATCAACCACCCTAAATGATAACAACCAACCATAATATATCAGATAACCAAAAACATCCACCCCACTTTTTCGGAATGGGGAGGTCATATTCCTAAAATTTCTTGTCTGGAAGCAAAGAGATCTTTTGAGTACCCTGTGAGCATCCCAACCCTTCTCTCTTAAAGGACCCTTCCACAAAGACAGTTACATACAGAGAGGGTTCCAAAAGCAGCAAGCAAAGAAAAACCGTGTTTCTGCAGCTGGTTGAAAATGGCTGCACCTGTCACTGTGCTGGTTTGGCCTTCCTCCTCCTCTTCCTCCTCCCCTCTTCTTCTTTTTCTTCTTTGGGAAAACATCAAATGGCAGGTGATGCCGGTGCAGCAGGGGAGCCTAGAGGACCCAGGAGCCCAGGATTAGGAGGCTGAGGAGGTAGCTTCCGCTGAAGATTTAGTAGAGGTCTTTGGGGCTGAAGTCATAGCCAAGGCTGAGGCCCTAGCTGTGGTCTAAGCTGCAAGGGCTCATGGAGGTAAAGCCAAAGACAAGGAGTGGATCCCTGTCGCCAAGCTGGGCTTGGGTTAAGGACATGAAGATCAAGGCCTTGGAGGAGATCTACCTGTTCTGCCCACTAAGGAATCTGAGATTATTGACTTTTTCCTGGGAGCATCCCTAAAGATCATGCCAGTGCAGAAGCAGACACAGGCTGGCCAACAGACCAGGTTCAAGGCTTTTGTTGCTATTGGGGACTACAATGGTTAAGTGCTCCAAGGAGGTAGCCACCGCCATCTAAGGGGGCAGCATCTTGGCCAAGCTTTCCATTGTCCCTATGTGGCGAGGCTACTGAGGGAACAAGACTGACAAGCCCCACATTGAGTGCCACCTGTAGGCTTAGATTTTTAAAAACCTATCTTATTTAGGGTTCTTAAACAATTCTACCTCCCCCCCTTTTTTTGTAAAGATTTATTTATTTATTATGTATACTGCATGTCAGAAGAGGGCATTAGATCACATGACAGATGGTTGTGAGCCACCATGCGGTTGCTGGGAATTGAACTCAGGACCTCTGGAAGAACAGTCGGTGCTCTTAACCTCTGAGCCATCTCTCCAGCCCTCTATCTCCCTTCTAATCCACTGACCAGAGATAGGGAAGAAATAAACTTATTAGGAGAAGGGTTTGTGGACCTATTTAGAAGTAGTTCCTTGGGGCAGTTCTACTCTTCATTGTCAGGATACCAGCAGTCCCGTCCAATAGCAAACGCCAAAAACAACACAAATCAGTAGTGGTTACATGATCCAGCAGAAACAGCAAGGCTCCCTTGAATAGGCCCAAGTCCACAGAAGTGGTCAGAATCAGCCAGGGCACCACCAAAAGTTCTCTGGTGTATTTCTCTCTACGAAGCAAATACCAGCAAAATGTTGCATGGGGTAGCAATGCAAACGCGTTGTCTCACTGTCTGCGTGTCTATTTATATTCTTTTAAACATCATGCACCCTCTCACATGTCTGTTTTCAGCAAAACATTACATGCCCTCCCACAAGACAGGTTCCAGAAAGACATCGCACATCATAACTGAGTCTTTAAGGAAACCAGAAACTTCCACTTCACTAGATCTACATATAAGAGATAAAGTCTAGTATTTATCATTTGGAGCCTGTATTGCAACACTTGCTATGTTTTCCAGTCCCATACATTTTATAATTTCACTTTTCTTGTTAACTTAATAAAATTCCACACACACCACATTTACACTATCCATTTATATGTTGTTAGAGAAGCGTCCACACTGATCCCTATAGTGGCTGTACTATTCCAACCAACAATGAATATGGCTCCTCCTGCCTATGTCCTCTCTAGCATTTCTCATTGTTATTTTTTTCATGATGCCATCTGAGTAGGGTGAAATGGAATCTCAGAACAGCTTTAATTTACATTTCCATGATAGTAGAGATATTGAACATCTTTTAAAATAATTATTGGCCACTGTTTTTCTTCTTTCAAAAACTGTTCATTAGCCCACTTGTTGGTGACAGGTCTTATTTTTCCTGTTTAATTTTTACAATTGTTTATATTTTATAGATATCAGTCATATTTTGGCAGGATGAGGTAGCAAAGATTTTTATTCATTCTGAAGTTTCTGTCAATTGGTTTATTGTTGTGTAGAAATTTTACCTTTTTTGTTTTCCTATTTGTAAATCTTTGGGGCTATATCTTCTAATATTGAGGTCATAGTCAGAATATTCTTGACTATAAGTACATCTTGAAGTAAAATGTATTCTCTGTGGTTTCCTTTAGCTGTCTCAGCATTCCTAGTTTTAAATTAAGGTCTTTGCTCCAGTTTGAATCAATTATTTTTATTCAGGGTGAATTATATGGATCTAATTTCATTCTTCTGAAGGTGGATATCCAGTTTTACCAGTACCATTTAACAATAAATTTTTGATAATTAAAGCCATAATGAGGTTTATTTAGCTACAATAATACATAATATAACATAACAAATTATATTATAGTTGGAAAGATGAAAAGCCCTTGAATCTTAATACAACCTTTATATGACTATAAATTGATAGAAGCATCTTGGAAATGCAGTTGGTATTATATAATAAGCTCTTCCAATAACATGTTTTTAGGTGCCATTGTTAAAGAGTAAGTACACACATTTTAAATCTTGGCTTGATTAATTTTAATTAATATCTACACACAGCTTTCTGTTTAGAGAACTTTTACGTTCATTCTCATAGACTAGGTGTGCTGATGGCACATTCTTTTACCCCTCTGTGACAACGTATTTATCCCTGCCGAACCTCAGGAGTGTTTCTGCTGAATATAGAATTCTGAGTTGACAGTTCTTTCCACAGTGGAAGATAAGCTGCACCATTTTGGTGCCCACATTTCTAATGTGAAGTCAATGATTGTTGAACTGTACCCATTTGTTTATGTTTTCCTTCTTCTGATGAAGTGATTCTTTTCCAGGACCTTTGGTTATGGTTTTATTCATGGCATGTTTGATCATTTATTTATTTAGATTTATACTTGACCCATTTCCAGATCCACTCCACTAACTCTTGATTCTGTAGGGTTTTGTTTTGGGTCAAATTTGGAAGTTTTCCCCCATTTATTTGAATAATTTTTCATTTTCTCTTTATTATCCCATGTAAGATTCTATGGCACACGCACTAGAGTTTCTGTTATCTTCTTGTGGGTCTTTGAGGTTTTATCTTTGTTGATTTATCTTTTCTACTTCTCAAACTGAGTACTTTATAGTTAATTTTTAATGTATATCTTTTCTCTCTATTTTCTCTAGCTATTATTGAGATACATTGACTTTTTTCTATTTTAATTATTTAATCTTTTGGTCTCTCAATTTTTACTTTGATTTTTTAAAAAAATTTTTCTGTTTAAATCCTTTCCCAAGTTTTTCATCCTCTCAGATTTGTGACTTTGTGTTGCAGCATGTTTATTGTGACTGCTTTGATTGTTTTTCAGATAACTGTGGTATTTGTTACAGAAGTGTTGGTATATTTTAAATGCCATTTCTTACTCAGTTTGAAATCTTCTTTGGAATGTGTCGTTCAGTGTCTGGTGGGCCAGAGGTGGCCTGGGTTCCATGTCCGGCAGGCTGGTCCAGGTGCTGCTTGCTTCCCGATGAGAACAGAAGGACCTTGTCAAGGTCAAAGGTCTGGTTTCTCTCAGGCACAGCTAGAGCACTTTAAGGTGAGGCCCATGCAGTAGAGAGGATCCTAGTCTCACCACGGGAGGTGGAAATGATTTTCTACCGGATGTTACAATTTAGCTCTTTTAGAATGATCTTGCTGGTGCCAGAAGGCAGTAGAGACTTGGGAGTTCCACAGTCCCATGATGATACCAAAAGTGACAGAGCTTTTTGTTTAGCTGCCATACTAAGCATGGCAGAGGATTTAGACAGACGCCTGAAACCTACCAGAAGGCAGGCCTGGTGGGTACTTAACTGGCTGTCAGCACTGAGCTAGCTGAGTTGCTTCTGGGCCTCAGCAACTGCCAGGGCAGCTTCACCATTGCTGCCTTGACCTGCAGTCAAGCCCCCAGCATCCAGCAGAATAAATGGAGTCTCAGACTGTCATAGTAGAGAAATGGTGCCAGGTCTGGAGAGCAAGCCAGCCAACCTTTATTTATAAACCTTGGACAGTGGGTAGGGGTTTGAGGGTGAATGTGTCTGATTCACTATGACGAAGGGTACCAGGATACTTAATCTACACGCAGTGGTTCAGTACCTCATTTACATACAGTAATACAGAGGTCCTATCACAAGAAGGAGAACATAGTACTTAATTATCCTATAGGTGGGGGAAGAACTTCTAGGTATGGTTTAAAGTCATCTCCCGGAGGCTAGAATCTCTTTAGCATAGGGTGGGGTACTTTCACACATCCCCAAGTTTTTGCTGAACAGGTTCTAGGAGAGAGTTGGGCTTGTAATCTTCCCTGAGGGCTATGTGATGCTTTTTACAAGATCTGATGTTCCCCAGATCAGGCAAAGAGAGAACCCTGCCGAGAAAGGGAGTCTACCATTATAGACCTAGCTTAGAGGCTATCTGGAAGCACCAGACTTAACCTTAGCATCGGGGTTCCACAGGCATGAGAGCTGATTTTCTATTAATGTCTGGATGTGTTGGCTCCTATGTTTTAAGACTCTGGTTCTTCATTACTTCCAGGCAGCAACTTAAATTCATATCTTCCTGGTAGTCTGCATGGACATCCACTGGAGACAGGAGAGTTTCCTTTTCTCTGTGAACCAGATGTGGTTGTTCTGGCTGGCTCTCCAGACCTTTGCTGCTCATGCTCCATCCTGCACTTGGCAGGTGCCTTACCTTTCCATGCATACTCCCTGCGTAACTTTACATTGCTTTGTTACCACTGAGCACTGGCAAAGTCCTGACTTTACTAGGCTTTCTCTGATTTTATTGCCATTTAATGAGACAGGATCTTTCTGGATTCCATTGCTTCCAAAAGATGATGTTTGTTACTGCTTGGAAGGCGCCAAAACTCAGGACTACCCATTAGCGTACTGAAGCCACTCCAGCAGCAATGAAGAACATGGGATTTAAAAAAAAAATGAATCTTCTCTTGTGTGGGTGGTAAATAGGCCACATTTTTGTTGTGTGTCACTCATTGTGAGTAGAAGAGTTTCTGACGGAAGTGTTCTGTCTTGGGAGGATGCCATTTTCATTATTTGTCTAGAAAGAGGAGGCCTCCTTGAGACTTTTCCCTGTGTGTGCTTGTTATCAATTGAACATTGATGTTCTGAAACAACCAAACATTTTCAAGAAGGTTGAACTTGGGGTTCAGAGGTTAAGAGCACTGACTGTTCTTCCAAAGGTCCTGAGTTCAATTTTCAGCAACCACATGGTGGATCATAACCTTCTATAAGGACATCTGGTGCCCTCTTCTGGAATGCTGGCTCACATGCAGGCAGAATACTTATAAATAATAAATAAATCTTTTTTTTTTTTTTAAAGAAGGCTGAACTCAAATACTGGGGGATTTTTATTAGTTATCTCTTCCTGTTGAGTACTATTTTTTGGCCCTCTGTATTTCTTTGTTCATGCTCTGGGACATTTCATAGGTCATATTTTTTTGCCTTGGCTATACCATTATTTGTTCTAATCTTTAGTGTTTTTAAACATTTATGTGTGCATATTTTAGATTCTATGTTCCTATTCTCTACATTTGTGGTTCAAAAAATAGAAATGGTTCTTGAATTTCAATCTTTATCTGCAAAATAATGTTTTCTGTATTTCTAGATCATAAATGAAATGGTAAAAAGACATTTCCAAATATTTACCCCCCAATGCCTATATTTTCCTCCCTATTTTCTGTCTTTAGATATGTTAGAAGATGGAAGCAAGAATAAACTATGAGTCATCACCAAAAAAATGAGAGAGTATGAACACAAGGCTTCAAATATAAAGCAGCTAGCAATAGTCAATAATTTTTTTAATTCAAAGCATAACAAGTGTTATTTGCCAAATTCAAGAAAAAAATTGGTGAAGTTTAAGATGATTTAGCAATTGATGAGTGTTGCAAGCAGTATCTTGTGATAACAGACATTCTATAATGGTTTATTCTTGCCTAAAATTTGTATAGTCCAGGCTTAAAAATTTAAAAGGTAGGAAATTAAGTGCATTTAGAGCCACTGCAAACTGAGAATATCTGGCTTGGTACCATGCAACATTCATCTGTACAACTGACAAGTACATCCATTTATTGATGTTAAGAATAAAGATGATTACAGAGCCAGGAGCCAATCAATCCTATCTGAAGACTCCAGGGAAGCAAAGGGGAGAGGATAAACTAAAGGCAATGTAACAATTATTCAAGCAGGGCTGGAGAGAGAGCTAAGTGGTTAAGGCCACTCACTACTTTTATAGAGGAGCTGAGTTTGGTTCTCAGCACCCACATCAATTCTCAACTGCCTGTTTGCTTTCATCTCTGGGACTCTGATGCCTCAGGCCTTTGTATGTGCTCACATGCCCTCATGCATGCATGTACACGTGCATTCACACCTAAAGACAATAAAATAAATCTTTAAAAACGAATTCAAGTAGATAGCAAGATAACATGGTAAACAATTATTAACTTATAGAAATTACAAGATTAAATGTTGAGTATTAATTCTTTTTTTCTTTTCCTTTTCTTTTTTTTCTTTTTCCAAAAACTATATAGGATTTATATTTAAATCTTCAAAATAACTTACCATATATAATGTTATAAGTTCAATAATGTATATAAGGTTATACATTTAATAAAATAAAAATATGATTACAGATCTGTTAGATTCCTCCTCCCCGCCATATTTCAAATATATTCTCCTTAATGAAAATGTAAAATATTAGAGAGAAAGCTATATTCGTTCTTTGAAACTACCTCCAGTTACATTACTCTTCCCCATTGTTTTCACCTATTACTCATGGTTTACACACAAACGCACACTCAAAATAACATGGGTACATTATGTGTACTGCACATATAATTTTGCAACCAATTTACTTATTCCTATCTCTCTTAACGTTTTCATATTGGTATCTATCAGCTCACCTTATTCTTTTTCATTGTTATAAAACAGCCAACAATATTTCTACACCTTAGTCTCTTTCATTATACTGCAACAAATGCACATTTATCCAGTTTTATTATTAAGAGAATTGTTGGAGTGCGCACCATACTACATAATCCTTTCATACCAGGAATTAGTACTAAAAAATCATATGATCCACGCTCTCGTACCTTTCTCTTAATAATTAAGTAATATTAACTCTCTTAGTATTATGATTCCTTGTAATAATTATGAACAAAAATACTCTACATTTGAAATAATTTTTATAGACTTACTTCCTCATGATGTTATTTGGGTCAGTACTAAATTTGGCCTCACAAGGAACCTCAGGTTTGCATGTTAATGCCTTTCAAAGCCTTGTTTGTTATTTGAACTGCATGTGTGAATGAAACTCTAAGGCCCTCAATTAGAAACAGGGTTAGAATGTTGATGAGCTGAGATTTCAACTTCTGCCTGTAAGAGAATCTATCTGTTTTCTATTACTGTCTAGCCCTAGTAGTAAGGACACACTGTATTTCACCTCACTGTGCCCAGATAGGTGGTGGGAGCAACTTAAAGGCAGAAGGATGATTTACGGTTGCCTCACTGTTGAGAGGGTATGCTCCTTCAAGGCAGGAAGGCACAGCAGAGTTGATGGCAGCAGGAGCATGCAGGCGGCACTCCTCGCAGCCTCTGACCCTCTAAGGACCACCATCACCAGCCTGTGCCCACCAGGTAGATCCCGTGGTCAAACGGTTCTACAGCTTCTCAAAACAACGTCATGAACTGAGAGACATATTCAAACGCATGAGCCTGGGAGGACATTTTACATCCAAATCATAACATATCAGTCATCGTAGTGATAACTGCGACAAAAGCTGGACTTAAAGACCGAAACCTCAGGGCAAACAGAAATAGACTCTCTACTAAGTATTAAATCTTCCAACCCAGGGTGATCTACCAGTAATTTAATTTAATTTAGAACAAAACTCAATACTTTCAAAAGAAAATACCAAAATCCAGAGTTTGGAGCACGTGTATGACTATTCAATTAATAATAGATCATTAGTAGACATAAAGAAGTAGAAAGGGGGCCACCTGTCGCTAGAGTAACACTGAAATGATAAAAATGCAGTTCTGTTTGTCTCAGAAGTTGTTAGCGACGAAAACTGCTGTTAAGCATTCTACAGGGAAAAAGTAAGTGCCATGAGGGTTATGATGAAATAAGATAAAGAAACTCAATCAAGCAACAGAACCAAATGGAAGTCAGAATGGACAAGAGAAATTATTGAAATAAAAAATCTTAAGAGTGTAGAATTACAGAGTGGAATTAACAGCGGATTAAACACAACAGAATGCAAGCTTTGACCTACAAGACAGCTCAAGTCACTGGTCAGGGCACCAACAGAAAAAAGAGAAAAAAAGAAAAGAAAAGTCATATAGCCTCAGTGACCTTGAGACTAGATTGAACAATTTGACATCTGTACACATTTAGTTCCAGAAATGAAAAGAGGGAAAGATGAAAACTACAGAATATCTGAGGAAAGACTGGCCAAGAGTTTTCCAAACAGGAATAAAGTATATATTGAAGATTTAAGGAACTCAACAAATTTTAGGCAGGCTTAAATACAGCAAAAATACAGATCATTAAAGTTATTGAAAACTAAATACAAAGAGCAATCTTAAAAGCAGGCATAAAATAGTACTGCAGAAGAATGATGATAAATGAGTTTTTAAAAGTCAGAAACATTGATGGCTAGTAAACAAAAGGAAGCCTCATCGAAGCCTTAAAAAACCCCATTGATCAATAATTTTAATTTTATGAGATCTTTGTTTTGTTTTGTTTTTCATGACAGGGTTTCTCTGTGTAACAGCCCTGGCAGCCTTCACTGAGATCCGCCTGCCTCTGTCTCCTGAGTGCTGAAATTAACGGTGTGCATCACTATGCCCAGCGAAATGCTTTTTCTTAAGTAATGGTGAAATGAAATTTTCAAATAAGCAAAAATTGGTAAACATTGTTTCTAGTATGTTTTCACTAAGAACTGCTAAATCTCATTTTAATGTGAAAGGAAATGATCCTGCAAATGGCTTGAAGTGGAAAATATGTAGATGAATAAAGGAGTACTTTCTTGAATTGCTTAGGAGTTGATTGAAGGACTGCTGGGTAACATGGCAGAGTCAAACCACTTCTGAGCACATGGATGATTCTATCAAGTGAAACAGAACCATGACCACTATGTCATTCAGACTAGCAACTCCTGCCATGCCCACCACTCATCCTTAGACAGCTAATGACAGGGACTCTGCAGCTGCAGTAGGAGCCACCATTTGGGATGCTCTCTGTGGACTCTGAATCTCTGAGCCAACCTAGAAAGCTGGGTGTGGTGGCACATGACTTTAATCCCAGCACTCAGGAGGCAAAGGCAGGTGGATCTCTGTGAGTTCGAGGCCAGCCTGGGCTACATAATGAGTTCAGGACAGCCAAGGCTAACACAAAGGAACCCTGTCTCCAGGGGTTGGGGGAGAAGAAAGTGCATCTACTAGCAGACAGCCTACAGCATCTACTAGCAGACAGCAGGTACAGCATTGTACCACAATGGAGTTTCCTCCTTTAAAAGACTCATTTACCACTGGCCCCAGAAACAGCCTGATATGACCACCACACATGAGCCTTGGCACCCCAGTAGCCGCTGGTGGGTAATGAGTGCTAGACCTGTAGTCACCATACCTGTCCCCACCTTAGGGGGTCCAAAGTTAGGATATTCTTGCTGTAAGAAATTTACATTTATGGAAGTGCCTATCTGAAGACCACATAGGCTTCATTTGAACAGCTGATCTCACTAGAAATCTGCCCCTACTACTTGCGAAAACTGATACAAATGACAATACAAGGAAAGGGAGGAATTTCATATCCCAATGAATGAAAAAATTGGACCAATATCTTCTATTGCAAGTTACTGTTACTTTGTTTTGGCTGGTTTGTATATAAGTTTGTATGTTTTGATTTTATGATGCTTTTGTTGATTTTGTTATGTTTGGGTGTGTCTTTGTTTTTTGTCCTTCCCCCACCCCAAATGAGTTAGTAATTTAGTTTTTCTGTTTATTTTATAATTGTTTGCAATTTTGTATACTGTTAAGCTACTGTGTTTTAGCTTTTATCTCATCAGAATAGATATTGCTAATTCTTTATCTTTTCTCCTACTCATTTCCATTTCTCTGCTTATAATAGTCTCTTTGCCTCTCCTGCCTTCAACCTATCTACCTTTCTTCTCATTCAATGCCTTGTCTCTTTTTTGCTCTTTTCCCCATTCATTTTCATTTCATTTCTTACGTGCTGCTACCCTTTGCTCTAGAAGTCTGGAAACTACATTTTCTCCATCCAGTATTCCATCACCACTATCTCTGAAGCAAAATGAGGAAACAAAGTAACATGAATGGGTCTCCTATGGCTAGACAAAGAACAGGAGCATGGATAAATAAGATAAAACACATCATCATGCCTCCCACTCAAAAAAAAAAAGGCTGCAGGAAAGGCAACTATTCCTTATGAAGACATCCCTCTTGGAGGACTCATAGACAACTGAATACATTTGAGAAGAGGATAAGATAAAACAGGGACATACCCTTCTTAATAGATGCACTAAACGCAACAAAGAAACATCAAGAATAAGAAACAAGGACTTACCATTGCTCCATTGCAAACTTCCAACTCCCAACCATGGAAACCCAAATGCCACCAAGATAGCTGAAATATCTGAGGAAGAATTCAGATACTTTAAGAAAAAGAATCAATGTCTGCCATGTCCTTGCATGGCTTGGGTCTAGGAACCCTGACTAGGATCAATGAGACACTAAAGAAAGGACAGACACACATACAGAAAGGCTGGGATCAGGTGGTCTGGGCTCTTAGAAGAAACTGCAGTACCCTGGAAGCTCAGTATGTTATTATACATAGTAGAACAGGGAAGTGGGGTTATTGTAATACAGATGAACAAGGGACAGGGTTATCATGCACAGATGAACAAGGAAACAGGTTTAATTAATCTTAGGAAGAACACACTCTGTAGGTCAGGCCATAAGCATCTTGTGGGAGAAAGCTACAGTGGACATTTTCTGCACGTACTGTCAGCATTTGCCCTTGGACCCAATGAATGCTTTGTCATCCCTCTGAGCCTCATATGGGGAAGGCTATGCCACTTCCATTGGTCTGAGGCATTTGGGTCCTCACATGGCCATGCTCTTAACAAGCAATACACATTGACTCAGAACTTAACTAAATCCCTACAAATGGCCATATTGAAGATTTTTTTTTAAATCAGATAACAAACTAAGGTAATATATTCAGGGCATCAATAAGACAGCCTCAAAAATGAACAAAATAGTAAATTGGAGGCAAAAGTCCAAACTATGGAGGAAAATATAATCAATGATAGTGAAACACTGAAAAGGAACCAAAACAAAATTTATGAAAAGAAAGAAGTAACCACTCAAATAAAAACCACATCATAAAGCAAAGCATCACCAATAGATACTGCAAAACAATAAATTTCAGTGACAGAGGAAAAAGTTGAGACAATAATACACTCAGACATATGTGAAAAAACATAATGGGTATGGGCAACATTTCCAAGAAATCTGGGAGCTTTTTCACACCTTAGAATCCATCAGATAAAAGTAGCTAAGATAAAAACAAAATGAATAGAAAAACTAATAACAACCCCCCAAAAAAACTAGAGAAAGAAATCAATATCCAAACACATTAGGCATATAGAAGGTTAACAGTTTATTTAACTTATAATTGTTAAGGTAGTTGGGTTCTGAGTACCTTGGTTTATTTTTTAAAATCTAATTCTATATCTTTAATAATTCATGCAACATTTGTTGAGTGCCTACTGTCTAGCCATTACTTTTAAATTCTGAAGATAGGATGGTAACAATAAATAAATAAAGGTTTTTTTTTTTGAAGAATAAGGTTAAGGACAAAAATGGAACAGAGAAAATGCAGTGTAATGCATGAAGAGGTGAAACACTGATCTCATGGCAAATGAAAACTTCATCAAGAAGGTCTCTTTGGAGAATCCTTGGTAAAAACATGAACTACATGAAGGATCTTGTCATGCAAACATCTGAGAAAGCTTTACAGGCAAAAAGACAACCAAGCACAAAGGTCTTAAAATGTGAATATACTTGGGCTCAGGGAACAGACATATAGTGTGTCTAGGAGTCATAGGAGACAAGATCAAGTGTGACTATATGAGGCTTTATTTCATTTTTAGTTTGGGGGGGGGTTCCGACACCTAGTTCTTTGTTTTTTACTTTGCCAGCTAGCAATAATAACTAAATAAGAGCAAGCACACTCTTTTTATACAAGTAGGAAAGTTTTATTCTCTATAGAAGCATCACATTCTTAGCTACTTAATGGTATTCAAGTCTTAATACTAAGACAAGTATCAGAGTCAGGATGCCACCTGGAGGGTCTTGAAGATGCTCACAAGGCCACCTTTCCTTCAAGAAGTCACCTCTAGGCCAAAACAGTTATTCAGCCTGTGAACTTAGAAATTTAACATTGTTGGAATCTTAGTATTACTACAATATTATTACAATAAATCAAACTTTCTAGGAGACATGTAATTTATGTGAGTCACTATACTGCTTCTCCTTCATAGAAAACACCTTGCTGGAAGCCACATTATCACAAGATTGGTACATACATGGAAACCAAGTCGGTTGCATGCACCTGAGTGTTCTTGACATGTAGGCAAGTCTGTGGGGGCATTTTCTTGAGCATTGGCTGAGGAGGGAGGGTCTAGCTCACTGAGGGTGGTGCGATCCTTGGGTGTGTGATCCTGGGAGGTATAAGAAAGCCTGCTGACCAAATCATGAGGAGCAAGCCGTTAAGCAGCTAAGTAGAGTCAGTAGAAGAAACAAATTCCTCCCTAGCCTCTGCTTCAGTTCCTGCCTTGAGCTCCTGCCCTGACCTTCCTGCACGATAGACTGTGATTGGACAGGTGAACCAAAGAAACCCTTTCCTCTCAAGTTATTCTTGGTCAGAGTGTCTTATCACAACAACAAGAAGCAACACGCATTGTCATTACCACAGTCTTTGTGCTTGAGTTTTCTCTCAGACCGTCCTCCTGCCTATGGGTTCTTTTTCTAGCTTTAGTCTGCTAGAGACTGTATAATTAGCTTCATAACTTAATTGCTGAAGGATGCTCTCTCACAAGTGGGCTAGTTTGCAACTCTTATAAAATGTATTAACCACTTTCTGCTTGTTATGCATCTAGGAAGATGAATCTAATCATATTCAGTAAACACGTTCTGAAAATATATTTTGTTAGATTACTAATGAGTAAACACACATAGTAGGTACAGTATTTGCAAATGAATGTCGTGTTGGGTAGTTTCCATCAACTTGGCGTAAAGTAGAGTCATCTGGGAAGAGGGATCCTCAGCTGAAGAACTGCCTCCATCAGACTGGCCTATGGACATGTCTGTGGGAGCATCTTCTTAATTGCTAACTGATGTAGGTGGGCCCAGACCACTGTGAGTGGCCCCATCCCTAGAGACGTGAGCCTGGGCTATTAGGGTAACTGAGCAAGCAAATAAACAGCATTTCTCCACGGTCTTTGCTTTAGTCCCTGCCTCCAGGTTTCCTGGTTGAATTCTGCCCTGAAATTTCTCAGTGATGGGCTATAGTCTATAAGCCAAAATTTTTTTTCTCCTAAATTGTTTTTGGTCATGGTGTTTATCATAGCAACAGAAATCACACTATACAGATATATATCCTTTTAAAGAAATTCAAAATAATGAAAAGTTTCTTTAGTATATAGTTTCATTATTTAATACATTTTTTTCTATTTAATGTTTGGCAAGTTAGGATTTTGTCATCAACATCATTTGGTGAGTTCATGTAGAATGCCTTCATACATAGTTTTGTCAAGAAGCATCGATTGTATTAGGTGTCAGTACTAGCACTCAAATGTCCCTTAGTTTTAGCTAACTCTCCCTGTTCTGTCCCTCATCCACCTCTTTCTTCTCCATCTCATTTATCATCCCACTTACCCCCCTCAACCCTCCATAACTATTCTATTAGCCTTTCCTATTGAGATCTGCATGCCCCCTTTGTCCCTTACTCTATGCCTAACCTCTGTGGTTCTACAGATTGTAATTTGGGTATCATTGGCTTAATAGCTAATACCCATATATATGCACACGCTTGCCATATTTGCCTTTCTGGGTCTGGGATACTTCACCCAGGAGTAGTTTTTGCTACTTCCATCCATTTACCTGCATTTTCATGATTTTTTAATAGCAGAAAATACTCTATTATGCAAATATACCACAGTTTCTTTATCCATCCTTCTGTTGAGGGACATTTAGATTGTTTCCAGTTTCTGGCTATTATGAATAGAGCAGCAATAATCATGGTTGAATAAATGCCTCTGTGGTGGGACGAGGTGTCCTTTGGGTATATGCGCAAGAGTGGTATTGCTGAATCTTGAAGTAGATTGATTGCCATCTTCCTGAGGGATTGCCACAGTGATTTCTATAGTGGCTTTTTGCATTCCCACCAGCCTGATGGAGCTGGGGTCTGTGATAAAGTGGGTGGAGGACAGGGGTGGGGGAAGGTAGCCACAGTTGGTTGGTCTGCTGCAGAGCGGCAGGTGAGGCTGGGGCTCTGGGTTTGGAGGAGCTGAAGGAGTTATCTTACCTCTTCCCCTGGCCAGAGCCTATATTGTTATTTTTAATCCTCTAAAGTCATTTTTGTTTTGTCTATCAACAAGCTTGGTTTCCTAAGTAGAATACGTCATCTGAATTTGAAAAATTAGCAAGAATTGAATATATATATATATATATATATATATATATATATACATTATATATTTACATAATTTATTGCAGTTTATTTGAAGTGTTAGTTGATGAGTTCTTACTCTGTTTTTATGTCAATATTTTGAAATATCTATATTGTCATTCCAGTTCTTCCACTGTGGGTACACAGTGGTGTTCCAACATGATTGCTTTCCTTGGTCCTTCTGTGTGTGTGTGTGTGTGTGTGTGTGTGTGTGTGTGTGTGTGTAAAAATATTTTCTATGAAGATGAAGAGGGCTATAATATTGATTGTACTATCAAAGGTATCCAATCTGTAAGTGCAGGAAAGAGCCCCTGAGCACCAGTAGAGGGGCTGAGAAAGAGACAAAAGTAGTGGGAGATTGAGCATGTGGCTCAGTCTGGATCCTGGTAGCCAAAGCTGAGCATTACAAAGAAAGAGAGATTGAGGACAGTCTTGAGAATCTCCAAAGCAAATCAGTTATTGTCACATACTGGGCAAATTGATAATTTGACAACTTAATACTACTTTGAATTTACCTAAGCTGTCACCTTTCTGACTTATTGCAGTGCTCGCCCTCTCTCTCTCATATATATATATATATATATATATATATATATATATATATATATATGTTTGTGTGAGTGTGTAATAGGTACCTATCTCAGCCCTATTATTATATAACTGTATTGCTTTATTTAAGATAAATATTGAGTTGATGAGGCAGCTCAGTGAGTAAAGGCAGTTGCTGTCAAGGTTAACAACCTGAGTCCCTGAATCCACATGGTGAAAGATGAGAACGCTTATACACACCTACACCTACAACACACACACACACACACACACACACACACACACACACACACACACACACACCACTAAATAAATGTAAAAATAAATAAATGTTTGACTATGAGATATCATGGCTGTTAACAAAACAGCAAGTGGTAATAAATATTTTGAGGGTGTACAGAAATTGGGAACCTTTACATGTTACAAGTGGGAATGTAAAATGGTGCTGTCATTCTGGAAATTAGTTCTGTAGAGGGTTAAACATGAAATTACCAATGACCTAGTAACTCTTTACCTAGGTTTATGGCCAAGAAAGGTGAAAACACATGTGCACACAAAGACCTATACATGAATGTTCATAATAGTATGATCCATAATAGCTAAAAATGGGAAACAGATCACATGTTTATCAACAGCTGTACTAGAAATGTGATTCATCAGACAATGGGACATTATTTGACAGTAAAAAGGATGAAGTACTGATAAGGTCTACATCATAGCAGATCCTTAAACAGACTGTGCTAGGTGACAAAAACCAGTCATACACACACACACACACACACACACACACAAAACCCTATTGTATGATTCTGATTATATGGAATGCCCAGAATGTGTAAATGCATAAAAGGAATATTAGATTAGTACAAAGAGTCGAGTAGGAGAATGGACTTAATTGCTAATGGTTACTTGTGTTCTTGGGAGGATAATGAAAATGTTCTAAAATAGATTGTGGCTATGTTTGTGTAGTTCTGTGAACATGCTAAAAGTAATTTATCTCATGTAAATAGTGGATCATATGTGAATTGTTTAACCACCATGATCTCTGTTGCTTCGGTACTGGCCTGTGTGGTTTACATCCTGAAACCCTGACCAGGGGCATTGACACATGTACAGTAAATCCTGCATCAAGTGGGAGATCTGCTACTTCCAAGGGAAGGCAGCTACTCTCACCAGAACCAGAGCCTCAATATGTGTATTAGGCACAGGGAGAAGGCTTAGCTAGTCTTGGTAGGGGGGTTCTGTAGGTGAGCAGTCTCAGCATATAAGCGCCCAGGAGGAGGAAGTTGCTAGTCTTTGAACACACTAGTCAGTTGTTCATAAACAGTCCAACACTATTTGGCACTCCTCTTCAGCATGGCCATATGCAGAAATGGCTTTGTCAGCTTGCCATCCATCAGAGGCCTTGGTGTCCTTGACAGGGCTATGCCCATTTCAACAAAACACATTCACTAAGAACTTGAGCTCCCTCTGCTTTTTACAAATTAGATATGCTTTGTATAGTCAGTTCTAATGTAGGGCTTTTTTTTAAAAAAAACTTTCTGTTATTTATGTTTTTATGCTATTACTATTTTGTTGAGAATCCTCATGCATGAGTATTGTGATTACATCCCTTCCCACCCCATACTCTCCACTTACGCCCTCCCATGACTTCCTTACTCTTTCGATTTCATGACCACCTCTCCTTTAGTTATTAACATATGCATGTTTAGGGATGACTGCTTGGAATTGGATAGCCTATGGGGTGGGGGTGGGGCTTGTCCCTGAAAAAGGCTGAATCTCCCTCACTTAGTGACTATTGTCTGTAGATCTTTATCCAGAAGAGGGGCCTTTTGAGATGTGTCCCATCCATACTGAAATGTCAACTGGTGTTTTCACTGTGTAGGTCTTGTTTAGGGAAACTATATTGTTCATAAGAATTCATGAGTGTGACTCTGTCATATATAGAGGACACTTTGTTGTAACGAATATCCTGGTCGTGTGGATCTTATAATCTTCCTTCCCCCATCTTGACCATGCTCTCTCAGCCTTAGGAATAGAAGTTGAGTTTCGATGTATCAGCTGGGGATAGGCACCTTATATTTGATTGTTCTCTACCCTTTGACCAGCTGCATATTTCTTAAATATTCATTTTTCTGCAAAAAGAAGCTCCTCTAGGGTCTATGGCGTCACTAGCCACAGGTATTTTGTTAGGTTTACAATGACAAGCTCGAATCCTCTGAATTCTCTCCAAGCATTGAGCAGGCATTAAGTGCAATTAGGTGGCTGTTGATTACCCCTGAGATACCAGTGTTGCTTTGGCACCGTGGGCTATGTTTTTGCCTTGCGGGCCATCATTGTGGTTTGTAGACTTTACAGCTGGGTCGGACTTTTAGTTTCTTTTCTCCCTTGGCACTTTTGAATGCTGAGAGAGCTAGGCCACAGGGAGAAGGCTTCCAGGCCACTTTCACTTTGTTTCCTTCAAGCCTTGTATTTGTGAAGTGTGTGGTGTCTTCAAAAATTCTCACAGAATACACAAAGCAGGAGAGAATCCTTGCCAACAGTACATCTAATAAAGTTTTGCTTTCAGAATATACAAAGACAAAAAATAGGCTATAGATATGGACACAGAGTTCTCAGAAGAAGACAGAAAATTTGCTAAGAGATGTCTTTCAAAGTGTCCAATATCCTTAGTAATTAAGGAAATGCAAATTAAAAGTCTTTGAGATTCCATCTTACCCGTCAGAAAGGCTGAAATCAAGTAAACAAGTAACAACAATTCTGGTGAGCATATGGGAGAAGGGAAACCTCACTTATTGTTGGTGAGCTTGCTAATTGGTGGCAAAGTCTCAGAAAAGCTAAAGGTAGAACAACTACCGTACGGCCTCGCTGTAACCCTTGGCATGTGCCCAGAGGACTCACATCCTACTTCATAGACAGGTTCTCAGCCATGTCCACTGCTGCTCTATTCACAACAAACAGCTAGGGAATAGACAAAAACTAAATACCCTTCTACTGATGAGTGGGTAATGAACATGTAGTACATATACACAATGGAATTCTACTCAGCTTTTTAAAAATGAAGTCTTTTTGCCTTCTTATGGCCAGACACCGTGTCACTTGCAATTTCCACTGCAGTGTTGCCTTGCAGTGTGTTGTTGTCTGGCTCAGAATAAATTTACTCATTTACTTAATGGCAAGAAACAGACCACACCATCTCTTACTCCAGAGGTCCTCAACCTGTAGGTTGCAGCCCCTTTGGGGGTTAAATGCCCTTTCACAGGGGTTGCTTAAGAACATCAGAAAACATTACAGTGCATAACAGTAGCAAAATTACAGTTAGGAAGTAGCAACAAAAGTGATTTTATGGTTGAGGTTCACCACAACTTAAGGATCTGTATTAAATGGTCACAGCATTAGGAAGGTTGAGAACCAGTGTCTTAGGTTTTTTTTTAACCTATATATGGAGCTATGTTTCAGCGAGCCACTTGATATAGAAAACAGAACCATTTCTCTTAACCAGTGGTAAAACAAAGACACTAGAGTGATTTAATTCAAGTGAGTGTAATAGGACAGTGGATGATTTATGAATTGGTAAGTCTGCAGAGCCACAGGAGGTCCGGAAGCTGTCATTGATGTGGGCGGGTGGCATTCCTGGGCAGCAAATGAACATGAGTTACAGAAGCAGCTCCCCTGGTTCCACGTCACAGTGACCCTGGTCTCAGGAGCATTGGCTACTGTGCTTTGCGAAAATAAGCTGTGTTACCAATACATATTTTTAAGTTTAGTTCTCACTTTAGATACGAAGATTATACCCTCAGAGGCAACTTCAGGCCACATTGACTTTACACTGGGTAACTGTCTTGACAAGCAGAAGGTGCTTAATTCAGGTTCGACTCCCAAAGATCACTACTTGTTAGCTGTGAAACTTTGTTCAGATTACTCTGATTTTTAGTTTCTTCACATACACGGGGGAAGGGGGGGAGCAGGGAGGGAGGGAAGGAGGGAAGGGAGACAGAGACAGAGACTTAGACAAAGACAGAGAGCACAATACCCACAGCATAAAGTATTGTGGCCATTTTATGTAGAAAACTTCCAGCATTGGTAATGTGTTGACTATTTGAATAATTCTTGTCTGTGTTGGTTATTTACAATGAATGGTTTCTAGTGTTTCTCTCTATAGGAGTCAGAGCATCTGTTTTGACTGTTGGTTTCTCATGCTCACAGAACTGTTGATGTGTACTGCTTTCTAACAGGTACAACATAAGAGATATGATGCAATTCTTAAGCGCTTGCATTGTAAGGTGAACAAGATTCAGTTAAATAGGAGAAAATGGCAGTGGAACATCCAACAACTGGAGAAAACTGCAGCTGAGTTAAAAAAGCGCATTGGAGTGAAGGAAGCCAGCGAGATGCAGAACAAGCCAACAACATTGTGAGAGAAAATATGCTGTGAAGCCCCTTGGGATTCTTCACATCCAGCGCCCAGTACCAGAGGCCTGTCTCAGTGACGGATATTTTCTTTTTCTTTTTCTCCTCCTCCTCATCCTTATTTTTTGTTTTGACTCGGTTATCTATTAGTTAAAGTGCCTCCCTGTGTATAGTGCATAGCACTAGGTAGACAATACCAGTTCTCAGAGGAAGCTAGTAAAAAGGTGTGTGTGCATATTTCAGATGTGCACCCCAGAATGCCTGCTTATAACAATGCTGAATTCACTACCCTACAAAGTAAAATTTAGAAGAAACAATTGGATTTTCAATGACTTAAATTGTTGAGATATTGAAAGAATAGTTGTCTGTTTGGAACTTTTTATTAGACCTTTTTTTTTTATAACTGTCTTTGCAGTAGTCCTTGAATGTTAATATTCATGTTAATGCCATATGTTTAATGCATCAACTATTTTATTAAGTTTTCTCTTTTCTCCAGGAGGTAGCAATCATTTTCCTTTGTTACTAAGTAACATATTTTAGAGTGTTACAGTACATAAGATTTGTGTTTACTCTTCAGTCTATAAATTCTTTATTCCTATATTGTGACTAAAATAAAGTTATAGCATCACATAAGGCACGCATACCATAAAGGTATTCAAAGATGTATTTTCCACATCGAAAGGCAGATATTTTTGTTAATGCAATAAATTGAACATAAAAACACTTCTGAAGATAAAATTGCTCTCTTTCATGCTTTGTTGATCACAACTACAGAAAGGCAAAAATAAAACATTAATTACTAAAGATACAATTTTTAAATATTCATGTGTAAGATTAAGTAATTTCAAAGAAGCAACATTGAGAAGATGTTTTGAATTCATCTGCTCACCTTCCTATGTGTCTAACATTTAGTAAGTTTGTAGCTGATAGAAAACCTGATATTAGCAATCCCATTATGCCTGGTGTTAATCGTCTTAGCGTAGGTTAGCATGGCTTACTACAGTCAACACTTGAAATGGCTGTTTCTGTATCACAATCAGCTTTGTTCCATCACGCAAGAAAAGCTACTACGAATAGAAATGGTTAAACTCACGACTACAGGAGCTCTCACTGTCAGCTGGAGACAAGGTTGCACTAAAATACTGCATATCTAGCTATGTAGATTATATGGCATAACATGCACTTAAAAGTTCTAGTTTTCTTGTCGTCTTTTAAGTTTATAATTGGGATCACTAACAGCTTGAGTTACTGTTTCAGGAAAATGCAGTGTGAAAGAAACAGACACAGGCATAGGTGCTCAGGAATCCAGAGTCGGGTCCATCCAAGACTGCAAAGTATGCGTTATAGGGTTCTGTTCCTATTGCCCTAATAAAATATTCTGACAAAAGCAGCTAACAGGAGAAATGACTAATTTTAGTTTATAGTTCTGGTTTTCAGTTCGTCATGGCAAGGAAGTCAAGGCACCAAGAACGTGATGCAGCTGAATGTACCACTTCCAGTCAGAAGAAGAATGAACACATGTGTGCAGGCCTTAGTTTATTTCCCTGCTCCTATGCAGCACAGGATGCTCTGCCCAGGGAGTGGGGTCATTCTCAGTAGGTGCTACTTCCCACCGTAAAGTAATCAAGGTCATCCCTCCAGACATGCTCAGAGCTCCATCTTTCCGTGATCCTAGCTTTTGTTAAGCTGACAGTTCACCCTGACTATCACAAGGAATTACTCCAGACGCACAAGTCAACGGTAGCCACCAGACCAGTGAATCCCCGTATCTAGTCTTATAGCTCCACATAACACCCTTATGTTCCTGTTTATTTATAAACAATAGTGATGCTAGGAAACTATGCTGAGGCGGTGGGGGGTTAAGGGGTCAAGCCAGGCTTCTTGGAGACAATCATAGTGATTATAATTTAAGACCTGAGCTGAAATCTAGTCAAACTGGAACCCTCCAGTTATGGATTTGAAACTTCATCTTTAAATAAAGATATAAAGCAAATAAAGCTATTCGAGATGAGGTATCATATTTGAAGACAATGATCAGCGTATTTTTATAATGATGTGTGCACTTAGTTTCAATTTGTGATAGTAAAATTATGTGAGACACATATTGCTCTTTTTAATTATAAAAACTATTTCAGATAATGGAGGCTTCCACAGTAGTCAATAAGAAATAGGAGCTGGGTATGCTAGCTCAGGCTTGTAGTCTCAGCACTAAGGGAGGCTTGAGGCAGGGGTAGTACAGGAATTTCAGGCCAGCCTGAGCCTCAACGTGGGGCGTAGTCTCAAATGAACAAACAAACAGAGAAAAACTAAAGAACTAAATATGTCGGCTTGTTTTTGTTGTTGTTTTTGTCAATTTGAGACATAAGCTGGAGTCATCTGGAAAGAGGAGAACTCAGTGAAGAAGATGCCTCCATTAGATTGCCCTGCAGGCAAGTCTGTGCATCGTTTCTTGATTAATAGTTGGTATAGGAGGGCTGACTTCACTGTGGGCAGTGCTCGCCCTGAGTAGGCAGTCCTGGGAGATGTAAGAAAGGTTGAACAAGGCATGGAGACCAAGCTAGTAAGCAGTGCTCCTTCAGTGCCTATCTGCAAGTTTCCACCTTGAGTTTCTGTCCCAACTTCCATTCATGATGTAAGATGAAACAAACCCTTTCTTTTCCAAGTTGCTTTTACTTATGCTGTTAATTATAGCAACAGAACACAAACTAGAATACCAACCAAATTCAAATATCCCTAAAATTTGAAATACAGTAAAAGTGATTATTTTAAAACATTAATAAAGTCTGAAGTTAGAGATTGTGTTATTTTAATTTCTATATAACACATATAGAACTACTTTTTTATATTAGGCTCTTTTTTGTTACTGTAACAAAATGTCTGAATCTGGGAACTTCTAAAGAAAACAAATTCATTTAGGTCATGATATTGGTAGCTGAAAGAGCAAACAGCACAGCTCCCCCTCGGGTCAAGGATTACTTACAGTATCCTCTCATGGTAGGTAGCATCATGGTGGGACACATACAGAATGACAGATTACATCATCAAATATCAAGTCAAGGAGCCACTAGGGGTTAAGTGGGTCCTAAGAGAACTGTCTTAATCTCTTCTGAGGGCATATTACTGAAAAGGTAAAGGCCTACCACTAGGCATTGTCTCTTAAAGGCTGCACCACCTTAGCATTACGACAAGGAGGACCAAACTCAACACATGACCTGTTGGAGTGGGGGTAGGTGGGGGATGGGGGGACACATTCAAGTGCTAGCCAAGCTGTAACAATGTCTTTAGAGATGCTCTAAATACCTGGGGAACCTACATTGCTTGGTCAACAGGGGTGGAACTCCTGGGTCAAGTGCCGTTGTTTGACCTTCCTGGTGTCTATAGAAATGGACTGCAACTGGTCTCAAGCATCATCTGGTTGTGCTGTGTCTGCAGTTGCTTGCTGTGGTCATGGTCAAGGTAAATGTTCTGCACTTGACCATGCCTCTTCTAGTCACTTGACTAGGTGTTTGATTTTCCAAAGCCCTACATATATGCACAATCACAAATCTTCTTCTCATCTATTCACTCTGTCTTTGGGTATGCTTGCCAACTTTTACCTGACTGTAAGTTTTTTGCTATAAACTTCTGTAGTTTTCACTTTGAGTGACTCAGCAAATTTTCTCTTTCTCAAAAGCTACAATCTTCTAAAGCTATGATTTTTAGATATTATTTCTATTGTGGACTTTAAACATCCTAATATGAAGCTCAAAACTAGCAAGTGATCTCTTTGTTTTCAGCAGCATCTGCCTTGAGCCTGCTAGACGCTCCTACCTAAATGATTAGAACCATGAAATAAATGTAAGAAAACAGAAAAAGGAAAAAAAACCCTGGAATTGCTACCTCACAATATTAACTTTCAAACTATGCACTCCATGGGCAAATTAGAGTTAACCAGTGTGAAGAGACTAGGATTTTGTTGAAAGCGGTTCCAGATCGCATGTATTAAAGCCAGTCATGACTGATATTAAGATGATTTCATGGCTAATATAAATGACTTGAACATACTATCTTTAGACCAGATCTCTCCCAGGCAATTGGCTACTGGTGCTATTTTCCAAAACAGTACATATGTGAAATAACTAAGAAACAGCAAGATGCTGAGTGAACATGCTATGCCTGAATTGGCAAGTGGCACACAGTATTTCTTTTAGTTCTCAAAAAAAAAAAAAAAAGGTAAAGGTAGGTAGTATTGTCTCTGATTTATATGTAGGTAAATGGAGGCTTAGACAAGATTTGCGTAAGATATTGTTGGACAGTTCAGCAGTGGCAGAGTTGAAGCTCAGAGTCCCAGTGTATGTATGTGTAAACCTCAACTTAACTGTAATAGGCAATAATACTTTGTCTATATCATTTTGATAGACGATAGGCATAAAATAAATTTGACAAAAGAAAATTTATGGTTAAAACCAAGCAGCACTGGAAAGCACAAAGAACACTACATACGGGCCAACATCTGAAAAAACATTTTGGTTAAGGAAAATGGAATTCAGTTTACAGACAATGCTTTGAAACCTTTTAAAGTTTGTTTACACAGGGGATGCCACTGGAACTTTTATCATCTTATACCAAACATAGAATTCACTGTTCATCCATAAATGTTGCTAAAGGCCCTTGCTAAGATGATTTGGGGTGACCATATTGGCAGTCTGTTGATTCAGGGGTGTGTGTAATTTGATTTGCTAGATGCTCATTTTTCAGTTGATCATTCAGTATTATTAATATTTTATTTTTTCACTAGCCAAGCCAATGATTGCTAAAGCTAATGATCAGAAACTAAATGTTACGTGGCTGTCATAAATAATCTATGTTATCTGAATATATAATGCATTTCTAGCAGCCTCATGTTTGTCCTTTGCTGACAAATTTGGCAATTTCAAATAAAAACAAGGTTTCTATATCACATTAGCCAAAGCACAGAGCTTTCTCTTTAGTACCACTGAACCCCAACCGAAACCAGGAAAAACAAAGTTGGAACAGATACTCAGAAGAATAGATCCATCCAACATATAGCCAAGAACAAGATGCTACACATTACTTTTATTTTTTTGTAAAATTACTTTTAAGTAGTAGCTATGAGCTCTAGCTCTTTAGAAAAAGCAAGCTAGCATACGATTTAGTAATGACAGGGTTGCTGTTTGCATAATCCAGGAAAGACAGATACGAAGCAATGGGATGTCAACCTCTTAATTAATGAGCTGATGTAGTTCAGAAGCAAACCAATAGTTTATGTGATAAATACCTTTTAGAAGGTTTCTTACCTAGGATGCTGGCATGAAAATCATGTCAAAATTTGAATAAAACCCTTAAATTACAGAAATTGCCAGCACTGCTCATTCACACAGCATAAAGTAGTTTAGAGAGAGTGATGACACCTGTCGATCTAAGATAAATATCCCAATAGGTTTTCAGAAGTAAATAAAATGCAGCCGCTGCTTCATCTGCTATGAGTTCTTATTCTCTCAGCATTGTTTTACATAGGACAGACCTGCTGTCCTTGAGGAAGGTTTGCTCCTTTAATCTATAGTTCTTTGTAGATTTTACATAGACAAACATAGCAGTTTACACCTTGTAAAGTTATTTTGTCTCCTATGACTCAGATTAGGGAGCTCATGCACAGATGAAGCCAGATAGCAGCACAGCTATTTGACGGAAAATATTTTTTTCTTCACATCATTGTGGTACAGCCATTCTTAAGAGTCTTCCTTTAGGGGAGTTTTTCTAGGGACACCTTTATCCCATATATATATGCCATATGGGATATATATGCCAGATTATTAGATCCGATTCATTTTAGTCACACATTACATTCTAAGACAGAGTCATCCTTTTCTCCAGCCTTTAATTCGATTATTTGCTTTAGTCTCAATCTAACCTATGCAGTTTCTTAATGCTTAGTTTAATTCCTTCACATCTTTTTTTTTTTGTTTGCTTGCATCTAAAACACCACTTCCATACTCAGGCTTTTCCTGTTTCTGCCCCAAACAGCCTTCATTTGCAGTGCCTTCAGGTTCTGGTCTTATTTTGGTACTCTGAAGCTTAACTGGGGGTTAGCTCCCAAACACTGCAACCATTGACCTCCTTTAGAGCTGGCTTAGGCGAGGGAAGGTCCCTTGACTTGAAGTGCTTCACAAAGGAAAACTGAAACACTGGAGTAGGCACACAGCTCTTCCCAGATCCGGGCAGCTCTGCTGTAATCCTCCCTCAGCGGACCTCTCCCAATCCAGGCGTGCTGTTGCCTCTGGTTACGCTTGCTGAGACTTTCTTAGGGAGGATTGTACCTCAGAAGGACTTTACTGCAGCTTTGCGTCTTTCTTCCTACCCAGTTTTCTTTCTCTCACTGATTTCTCCTGGGAAGACCTCAAGAACAAAGCACTTACTCAAGAATCTTCATCTTAGCGCTGACTGTGGGGAATCCAAGACTATGTCACCTTGCAAAAATAGAACCACACTGAAATTTCTATTTGTCAAAGCAATGACTTGTTCTGCTCCTATTTCTCCCTCACCCAGGTCAGCTTCACTCACAGCAGGAAAAAAAAAACTGAAGAAACAAGAAAAACACCTAAAATCCTGGAGCTCTAAACACTGTCCCTCTGTTATTTGGTGTGATTTTAAGATGATCTATTTAAATAAGAGGCAAGCTCAAAGGTTTTAACATTAATACATATAATTAGTACATCAATAAAAATATACTATTAGCTTTTAAAATAATAAATCAGTTTTGAATTATTAATCTTTCTGATGCTAGTGTCCTAAAAAAGTGCCATGATGTTACAAATTATAAAATTAAATAGAAAAATCTTGACTGGGAAACTCTATTTTTTAAATATATTTTATTAATTTATTCATATTACATCTCAATTATTATCCCATCCATTGTATCCTCCCATTCCTCCCTCCCTCCCATTTTTCCCTTACTCACCTCCCCTATGACTGTGAGTGAGGGGGACTTCCTCCCCATGTATATGCTCATAGGGTATCAAGTCTTTTCCTGGTAGCCTGTTATCCTTCCTCTGAGTGTTGCCAGGCCTCCCCATCTAGGGGATGTGGTCAAATATGACTTTCACACGAACTCTGGTGCCCCTTATCTGACTGGGAAACTCCAAGGTAAAAGCTTTTATATAGTTTTCAACTGTAGCTAGGTCACATGACTATAGACAGATTTGTTAGAAAATTTATAAAAGCACTTTTACAAAAAGGCATATTTGCGGAAAATACTCCAACTACCTTTATTCCATCTAGATGACAAAGCAAAATGTGTACACTCTCAGACACTGTGTCTGCATGTTAGCATCCTGGTGTTCTCAACTGCTTCCTCTCTTCTTACTCTTTAGCATTAGCAGTCGTCACTCCCAACACTTCATTATTTCATCCATAGTTCAGGAACACTAGAGTAATGATCTGGTGCCTATCAAGACCAATGAACTCAGCAAGACACAAGGAAATGTGGATCTATAGGGCAGAACGTCGACAATATACAGATAATTCACAGCACTTTTAACAATGTTTACTGCCAACAATACAAGAATACATTGCTGGTGTTTATACTATGTCAAAACTTAAAAATAGTAAGACTTTATCAAAAACAATTTTTAGGGTTCCAGGAATTATTTTTTTCATTATTATAACAAGTCAATATAACCTTTCCCCTTCTAAACCACAAAATACTTAAAACACTAACATTTCTAGTTCTCAAAACCTTTGCCATATATATATATATATATCTTAAAATTATAATATATGTTATTAATATACAACATATATTATACTTTAAAATATTAACAACTTCACTAAAATTGATAGTACTTAAAACCTGATATATGTAGTTAAATTATGTATAATTATATATAATATTCATTATAATTTTAAACTATTAATTTTACTAGTTTTAGTTCTTAAAACCTATTATATATGTGTATATATATGTGTGTGTTAAAATTAGATTATATATGTTATATATAATATAGTATAAATTTAGACTATTAACATGTCATACAGAAGTGGGATCAGAAATAAAAATACACCTTGAATATCAGTATATATTATGTCACCTAAAATGGAAGACTGACTAATATGAAGTAGACTTAAAACAGAAGTAATGGGGAAGAACTTCACATAGCTTTCTCATCACTCCCTCATGTTATACCTTCTCTATGTTAGGACACTGTAGAAATATATAAGGCACATAACACACACACAGACACACACACACACAGACACACACACACACACACCACAGAGAGAGGGGGGGCAGTTAAATATAAAACATCCCGTAACAAAGCATTAGTCAAGCTTTTTTTTTTTTTATTATTTTTAGAAAAGGAATAAAAAGCAACTAATTATGAGAAAGGAGAGGTGACTTTTGAAGGTTGCTTCAAGGAAATCGTTTGTTCTCATAGATATTTCCACTCATTAAAATCTGAACGTTTCTATTTTATCCTCCCTTGCTTCTAAGCCGGCTGCAGCTATTGGGCACATAGAAGTGCTTTGCTGTATGTGTGCTGAAGAATGAGTGAGCATGATAACCCGTCAATCACCCAACTCATCTTGTTACCCAGATCTCCCAGCATTCCTCTCTGGTCTCTCCTCACTCAGAAATCTGTTAATACTGAAACCATTTTGAATAAAGATTGAGCATGCAATGCTTTTCCTATAAAGAAAGCAAAGAAAAAAATACTTTGTATAGAGACAAAATCCATTTTGTAAACACTTTAAAATCTGTCAGCAGCCTGCCTTTCCATCCTTACTTTGTCCTGTTCTACCCAACAAATAAACCCCATAATTCAGGCAAGAAACAAAAAAAAATCTAGCTTTTGCAGCACATGTTTTTACATGCTATTCTCTGCCTGAAATTAGTCTCTCCTACACCTAGGGGTCAACACTGACTCAGCCTTAAGGATCAAGTTTAATGATTATTACATCCACCATAAAGCTGAATTGCTGGTTGGCAAAGCTCAATTTTTCTACAATGTCACATTTTAGAATTACTTAGAAATTTATATCATGATTTGGGGGATAAAAAATAACAGGATTACAGCTTAGAGAACTGATGTAGCACTTCTTGTTTGCAGTGTGTTAAGACAATTTAAACCTAAGATACTGGGCTTCATGGAAGATATTCTGGAGTTTGCAATGGAATACTAAACAAAGTGTAACATGCAAGACATAGTGCATTAGCCTTGCATGAATGAGGCTCTGGGTTCCATCCCCAGGACCAAGTACACACGCACATGCACACACACATATACATACACACACATGCACACACACAGAGTGTACACACACATGCAGGCACACACACAGAGCACACACATGCACACACACAGAGTGCACACACACATGCAGGCACACACACAGAGCACACTTGCACTCACACATGCACACACATACTCACACACGTGCACACACACAGTAACACTCTCAGAACACACACACACACACAGCACAAGACTCTGAAAGAATGTGAGAGCTAGTCTCATCTACTTCCAAAGCCTACTTTTACATTTTTAGGCCCAATTATATGAGTGTTTACTGGTATAAAATGTCTCTGCAGAATGCCTCTTAGGAAAATGGAGTGACACTTGCAGGTTGCTCTAGTGAGATAGGCATGCTTAGCAAACCACAAAATATTATAAACATGTTGAAGCATGCTTTGAAGGGAATTTATTCAGCAAAAATATAGGCACAGTATTCCATCCTTTAAAACAGGAAAGTTTGACAAACTCTCTGAAAATACTGAGAACAAATAGGACTGTAAGGGAGTAAAAAGAAAGTTATTAAAAGTGGAAGTCATAGGATTCCTCTGAATATGATAGTATAAATTAATCACAAAGTAATGAATATTTCAGATGATTCCATAAAGCCTCACTGTGTTTTCCTGTGTTTCCATATGCTTAGGAATAATTATAGAATTTAACTGTAATTCTGCTAGTTTTTTCATATGACATAATTTACATATTTTCTAATTACATCTGTAGCAAAATCATCATTGGGAAATTAGCCTTCCATAACAACTGTATTATTTTTTTATACACTGATGATAACTCTTTCTATTGCTTTTAAATAATTCTTAATCCCCTCCTCCCAAATAACAATATTCCATTGACTAATGGCTGACATTTTGGGGTACTTTTTCTGTGCTTAAGCACTAGCAGGAGCCTTAACCATGCTTATTGAGCCTTGGAGACTAATTGTCTGTACAAAGGGACTTTGAGACTTTCATTAGGATGTTTCCCAGATGTTTTAATTTTCAGATGCATTTTAGTACAATTATGGCTGCTATAATCAAGGATGTTTGAGAAATTATGTTCACAGCAAAATGGAAAAGCAGTGTATAACCAATAAGCAATCCACACTATAATGACTATTCATTAACTATATACTGTATACATATACTATATGCTAACTATATACTATATTATATATTAATACATACAATATTAACACAATATAGTATACTATTACCTATATAATTGCTAAGATATATGAATTGGAATTTAAAGCATAATACTATTAATACAGTGGACACAAATAAAGCCCAAATATTACATATGCAAATAAGGATTTATAAATATGCATACTGACAAAATATAAACTCATTAAATTAGTGAAGAGGCAAAGTAGATTGTAAAACATCATGAATGTATTATTAATAATATGTGTTCTACCTACTTTTATTACAAACATGACTATAAATTGTATTTCAAAGATCTGAGATAGTTAGGCCATTTTCAGGGTAGCATGATGTTTTCAATGCTTACACATTCATTAGAATTTCTTTCTTCTTTAAGGCAGATTATGATTATATACCATATTTTACTTATCAACTTATATATTGATGGACCCTGGGTTGCTTCTTTGTTTTAGTCATTTAATATAATGTTGCTATGAACTTGGATGTGCAAATACTCCTTGAGTCTCTGAGTTCAACCAAAATCTATATGTGAGCCCTCCCACTCACCAAATTCATGTATTGGAAATGCAGTCTCCAAAGCAACCATATAGAGGCCTAATGGGGAACATTTTGATGATGAGAACATTGTACTCATATAAGGATTGATGACCTTATAAAAATAACTGTCTCTAATGGACAAGAACAGACATATATCTCTCTTGTGTCCTACTTTGGGCCACATGAGGACACAATCAGAAGGCCTTTGGGGTCCCAGGCTTTTATCTGGGTGTTCCCAGATTCTAAGACTGTGAGAAAAAAACATTATATATTTTTTTTTGATAAATTATCTAGTCTTAGATATTCTATCATAGCAACACAAAGCAGACTAGAATGCCCAGAAGCACGTAATGCAGCATTTTTATTCTAGAAATTTCCTGCAAGGTGTCTGCTAATTGTTCCCTAAGGAGCGAACCTACTTTGTCCATGCTGGCTGCACCCTTTTTACTCCCAGCAGAGAAACAACGGCTTCACATCCTCACTAATGCTTACCTGCCCGCCCCCATGAGTGTGATAGGGTATCTCTGCAGTTTTGAGGCGCATGCGCCAGGTTGTGTTCCACAGCGTAACAAATGCTTCTTGGTTATTTATCTGCGTTTGATAGACCCTGGGTTGCTTCTATGTTTTAGCCAGTGAGCGTAATGCTGCTGTGAGTGCGGATGTCCAATGTCCAATGGAGCTCTGGCCTTCAAAAGAGAAGTTTTGGTACACACTGTTTGTTGTATTCTTCTTTGAAGAAATGTCTGTTTACGTTCTTTGCCTATTTAAAAAAAATCAGGATGCTTTGCCAATGTTACTGAGTTCTTCCAGTTGTTACTATACATGCTGATTCCTTATCTCAAAAGTGATTTTTCAAATGCTTTCGCACATTCTGGGCCTTTCATTTTCTCCACTGGATCCATTGACATACAGGATTTTTAATTTTTCATGATGTTTATATATCTATTTTTTATTTATCTATATTATATATTATATATATTTATTTATATCTATATTTTATTTCCCAATCTTTTGGAACAAGGCTAAGTTTGTATTATTTTCTTTTTGGTTTTGGGAGACAGGATTTCTCTGTCTAGCTGTCCTGCAACTAGGTCTGTTGACCAGGCTAGCCTTGAACTTAGAGAGATCCATCTATCTCTGTCTCCCAAGTGCTGAGATTAAAGGTGTGCGCCAACATTGTCGGCTGTATTAGTTACTTTTCTATTACTGTAATAAGACACCATGAGCAAAGTAACATTAGAAGAGTTTATTTGGGGCTTAAGTTCTTAGGTTACAGTTTATGATGGTGGAGCGCAGGTAGCAGGCAGTTGAACCAGCAGCTGACAGCTCACATCTTGAACCACAAGCAGAGGGGACTAGCTTGAAATGATGCACATCTTTGGCAACCTCAAAGCTGGCCCCACAAGGACATACTCCTCACTTCCCTCACTCCCGACCCCACCTTGATGCAAGGCCACACCTCCTTATCCTCAAACAGCCACCAACCAGGGACCAAGCATTTAAGTGCCCAAGACTTACAGGAAGCATCTCATTCTAACCATCACAGAGTTTAATTGGTTACATCTTATATATTTTTAAAATTTTGGTTTTTTTTCTTTTTTCCTTTCCTTTTTTTTTAGTAACTTATTCAGATTACTACTCAATTGTTACCTCATCACTTGTAATCTCCCATTGCTCCCTCCCTCCTGCTTTCACCCTATTCCCCTCCTCTAGGTCTATGACCAGGGGGCCCTCCTCCCCGACTATATGGTCATAGGCTATCAAGTCTCATCTTGGTAGCCTGCTTATTCTTTCTTTGAGTGCCACCAGGCCTCCCCACCAAGAGGAGGTGGTCAAATATGGGGCACCAGAGTTCATGTCAGAGTCAGTCCCTGCTCTCCACATAACTGTGGAGAATGTCCTGTCCATTGGCTACATCAGAGTAGGGGATTGATGTTTACTACTTGTATTGTCCTTGGTTAGTGCAATAGTTTGAGCAGAAACCCCTGGGCTCAGATCCACCCGTTACAATGTTCTTCTTATAGGTTTCTAGGACCCTCTGGGTCCTTTAATTTCCCCATCTCCTATATTTGTCTTACCTAGAGTCCCAGTGGAATATCCTCACATCTGTCCCAATCTTCTGGTAAGTGAAGACTTTCATGGGACATGCCTTTTGGGCTAGTGTCCAATTATAAGTGAGTATATACCATATGATATTTAGACCTTTCATTCATTTGGAATTTATTTTTGTATGAAGTCTAACCTAGGGTCCAATTTCAACTTAAAGCTGTGCACCTGTCTAAGTTTTCTTGCAGTCTTTGTGAAATAGCTGTCTTTTCTTCATTAAATGTTCTTGACACACTTGCCAAAGGTCATTGACTTCTGTATGTGTGAGGGTTTCTTTCTAAGCACTCTATTACATTGGTCAATGTGGGTGTTTTGGTGCTACAAATCTTTTTACTTGTGACAGATGTAATAATGGCCTACAGAGTTGTTTTACCTTGTTTATACTTACTTTTCCCATACAAAGTTTGATTAATTTATGGAGTTAAGTTAAACAGTTGTTTTCCTTATTGTACCTGGATTATAAAAGGATGCGGTGATACTTCCTTCTAGCATATAAATAACACCATGTAGTTATTGTTTTCAATTCTATGATAAAATATTCAGAGGAAGGGAAAGTCCTCTTTCAGCAAATCCAAGTGTTTTAGTTAGAGTGTCATTGCTGTGAAGAAACACCATGACCATGGCAACTCTCAT
This sequence comes from Acomys minous, assembly GCF_964271855.1. NCBI lineage: Eukaryota > Metazoa > Chordata > Mammalia > Rodentia > Muridae > Acomys > Acomys minous. The sequence continues at coordinate 42,744,783 of NC_140501.1, read as the reverse complement.
AAAAGAGAATATTTAACTTTAGGGTTGGCTTACACATTCAGAGGTTCAGTCCCTTATCATCATGGCAGGAAGCATGGCAGTGTGCAGGCAGACATGGTGCTGGAGAAGGAGCTGAGACTTCTACATCTTGATCCACAGGCAGCAGAAAGAGACTGTGCGCCACACTGGGCATAGCTTGAGCACAAGAGACCTCACAGCCCACCTCCACAGTGACACACTTCCTCCAACAAGGCCACAACTCCTCACAGTGGCACTCCCTTTGAGCCACTCGTTCAAACACATGGGCTGTTCCTATGGAAACCATCACACTAGGATAAGAAATCAGATTGGAATGACAACAAGAGGACCACTGCTAATTGGAATGTAATCTTTGTCCCTCGTATTGGCAGTGATGATGGTGACAGGTACTCTTTTGGATTCCATAGTCTATATCGGGTACTGCACATGCTCTCTGCATCTGCGTGCATATCTATAGACAGGAAGAAACTTTGAAAGCTTTGATTTTGGAGTTACAGTCACCCAACTTCTAATACAGGCTTTAATAGATTTAACGTCAAACTGTCACTTAATGGTCATGAAACTTTTGAACAAGTTTTTTTTTTTTTATGTTTTTTTTGAGACAGAGTTTCTCTGTGTAGCCTTGGCTGTCCTGAACTCACTTTGTAGACCAGGCTGGCCTCCCTGAGTGCTGGGATTAAAGTCATGTACCACCATGTCTGGCATTTGAACAAGTTTCTTAACGTTCAGTGGGACTCAGGCTTTAAATTTGTAAGGTTCATCCAGCCAGGGCTACATAGTAAGACCCTGCCTCAAAAGTATGAATCTGTAATGTAGAAATAAAATATGATTTGTTACATGAAGTTATAATATTAAATATGATAATGATTATAGAAACTTGTACTGAAACGTTAATGCTAATCACTGATGTTGCCAGCTATTAACTCACAGTTTGTAAATGAAATTACAAAAGTAATGAGATATCAAATCAAGCCTCATAAGTAGTATGTGTCAGAATTGGAATTAAAACCTGAGCTGCAATCAATCTATTTTACTCCAAATTCACATCTTTTCATTTCATTAGTGAAAAGCAATTTTTACTCTTGATGCTGGTCTTAGAAATGCCTCAAGTAGAGTGGGCTTGTGTGTTCAGGGAGCACTTTGATGATTAGGAGCAGTGGTGTTTAAACAAGGACTTGTGCACTCAGAACATTGCGCGTGGCCTCCTCCCTACAATCATTTGGAGTGCTTTAGAGCTCAGAAGTCAGATAAGGCAAAGCTGAAGAAGGGGCCAGTGCATGGGTAGCCAACGTCTTGTGGCTAGCAGTGGAGCAAAGCACTGTGTGACTGGGCAGCGGGTGTGTGCTAACAGCACCAGGGATGATACAGCTGAGTCCAGAGCAGACAAGCCAAGGCAGGCCTCCGGAGACACAAGAGGAACTGGGAAGCCCTGGTTGAGGGAGCGGGTGGGGTGGATAGTGGGGAACACTGATCCCTCATGGCTTACATTTCCATAAAGGGAAGAGAATGTTCACACTTGTCCCCAGGAATGGAAACTACGAGAGGAATGCTGCCAGCTTATCTCTCATCTTTCTTTTTATTTTAAGTAGAAGCGTGATTTATTTTTATTTTTATTTTTTTGGCAGGGGAGAGGAGGGATTTGTAACTTAACCTGTGACTGTTCTGTAAGGCAGCCTGCACACCAAATGTGTTCTGGGTTGCTGTTGTAGGAGAAAATTCGATATCACAAGGCCCTTGACCAAATAAGTAACAACATGTTCCCCAGTCAGCTTCATCACTAACAGAGTTATCATTCTGGCTTCTATTTGTTCATTTTTAGAAGTGAGATAGTAAACAAAGGGCTAGAAATAAAACAATACTTACGGGGTAGCAAGACGGATCAAGAAAAGGACTTTCTAGAGCTTGGGAGATCTGACCACAGAGGTGTTCCTTAAAGTTAGTCAGAGGAAAGCTTATGGGGAGTCTGTTCTTTCTTTGCCCCACATGAGTTCCAGAGACCCAACTCAGATTATCACCAGGCTTGGCAGCAAGCACGTTAACCCGCCGAGCCATCTCCCTGCTGCTGGTTTGCCAATTTTCTTTTAAAACCACATTTGGTATCTCAGATCCTAAGTACAAACGTTTACTGAACACTTTTCAAGATATCGCACACATATTCCAGAACACCCCACCAATAAGTATTCTGATCGATTAAGTGGTATGGTTCTGAGTCGTTTATTCGGCAATTGTTGGTCCAATAAGGACATATCCCCACAACATGATGTAATGTACAACATTGGCCCTTTCTTTTATCATACACCCTGGTGTGCTAGCAAGACTTGAAGCAGTATAGCAACACAAAAGTGGCGAATATGAGGTTTCCAGTGTGTCTTGTATTTTCTGAAAAATTACCATGAGCTGTGGTTAAAGTGACAGTATTTGGATGAAAAAGAAAAGACAAGATGATTTCAAACCAGCGCTTGTGTGTGCTAGAACAGCCATAGTATGCCATGTTGGGCGGGGTGGGGGTGGGGTGGGGTCTACTATGAGGAGGGAGGGAGAGAGACTCTCCACTCAGAAATTAACAGAGATGAGAGTGAGGCGCAAGGACATACCTCTCAGGAGCCACATCAGTGCTTCGTCTGCCACTTGTAGCTCCTTTAGGTTGTTTTGGTTATGAAATCAAGTACAGTATTCTTTTGTATATACTCTGAATGTTACGTCCTACAGTACTTCTGTCAGGCTGCTCTTCAGGCAGGAAATCTCAAAAGCTTGCTGGGCTCTGAGTCCTTAAGCCCTATCCTTTCCCAGAAGGCAGCCCTTAGCTGAGCAACCTATTGCTTCAAGTTCAAGGGCAGAAAATGAGGCCAGCAATAGGTCCTAACATCTGTCTTCCTTTTAAAAGGCTTTAGACATGCAAAATAAGTATTTACGAGACAGCACCGTAAAGGCAGCCAATGGATTAGCATTACCTCTAAAATAAAAAAAGAAAAGAAATAGCCTGGGGACTGTTGGTCTTGATGAATGATTGAACAAAACCTGTCAGAATACATCTTCTAGCCCCCAAGTCTCCAGCGCATCATGCACAATGACAGAGTGACCCCGAATCACAAGGCCTCTGACACTTGCCAGGTTGTAAACACCTCAGGAGTTCAAGCAGGAGTCCACAGTCCCCTCCCCCATCCTCAGTCTCCTCACAGAGTGTCTAGATGGCCTAGATTGGCTGAGGTTGCTGCAACTCCTAGCCTACACCCAATACTGTTCCTATCACTTTAACAGATTCACTAATTCCGTTAGCAAACATGTTGACCAAGAAGCTGCTTTCTCTTGCCTACCAGCATCCGGAATGAAGAGGTGCATGATTCTTGCAGTTTGGGAAGCTTGTAATTGATTAGAGGTGGCAGATGTAAAAAGAAATAAGGAGGCTAATTATTTAATTATAAATATGGACTATTGTCTTCTGCCTCTCTTACTGCCCTCATATGAAGTATGGGAAGAAAGCAAACACACTAGTGTATAAAATACATTTGTGGTTAAGTTATATTTCTTTATTACAGTCAATAGCAAAATCCGATCAGAATAAAAAAATAAAGAGATATTAAGTTCTACCAAAGATCAAAGTGGAGCTGGATAATGTTTTGACATAAAATTTACACAGACCAGCCAATGCCGGACCCAACACAAGACCCTCCCCCGACACTATTAATGATACTCTGCTATGCTTGCAGACAGGAGCCTAGCAGAGTTGTCCTCTGAGAGGCGCCACCCAGCAGCACTGAGACTCACAGCAAAGAAATTGGGTGCTATAGAGGGAGTCCTCTGGAAAAGTGGGGTGGAGGGGGGAGAATAAAAAGACCTGGAGGCAACAGGAGCTCTACAAGACCAACAGAACCAACTAACCAGGACCCAGAGGGGCTTGCTGAGACCGAAGCACCAATCAAGATCCGTACGTGGACTGGACCTAGGCCCCCTACACAGATGCATCCCATGGGCAGCTCAGCCTTCATGTGGCTCCTCTAGTGACGGGAGCGGAGGCTTTCTCTCACATGGACTCTGTTGCCAGCTTTTTCATCACTTCCCCCCTGGCCTGACTGCCTTGTTAGGCTACAGGGGAAGAGGATGTGCTCAGCCCTGATGCCACTTGATGAGCTGGGGTGGGTGGGAAGAGGAATACGGGAGGGGGGAAAGGGGAGAAGGAAGAAGGGTGGGACTACAGCCAGGATATAAAGTGAATAAACAAATTTTTTAAAAAGGAAAGGAAAAAAGTTCCCTTCTGTGATAAGATACACAGAGAAAGGAGGAAAGGAGGATGGGTGGGAGGTTTTCCACAGGAAGGAAGGTCCTAGGGCAGGGAAGTGTCAGAGGCAACCTTCACAAAATACCACACAGAAGCCTAGTGCAGAATGGGTCATGACAAGGGAGGAAGGAGGATATGAAGGCATCCCAGGGCTGCATCTGTAATTCAGAGGAACAAAGCATATGGAAACAGGAGCTACTGCTGTCTCCTCTGTGCTCAGTGACTGTGCCCTCTCTGCCACTTGGGTGCATTTCTGAAGGCTTTCCCAGCCTTTCTGGTCATTTTCAATCACAGCTCTAGGATATCTTTGTAGAAGTCTAAATACAACTTTGATTTCTTCTGTGGATTAAAGACTCTCCCTTTCCTTCAGTTGAGATTTGACTTTCTGCTTTGTTGGGGGTTTGAAGAATGGGGTCTGCAAAACTATTGGGGACTTCTGAATTCCAGCTCTGACATCAGCATGCTCCTCCCACCTTAAAGAAGGATGAAGGCTGGAAGTTAAAAAGTTAGGATCCCTTCTCTTAACTTCTGTCATTTATAGATCTGTCTGGAAGGTCATGAAAATGTTGTCCTTCCCCCCCCCCCCCTTGCATTTTTTAGGTTACTTAAATATGGTCACAGGAGGGGATTGTAATCTGCTCCGTTCCCTGGCCAGGCGATGTCCAAATGACCAAGGCCCATTTTCTTTGGCTCCTCCTCTGGCTGCTGCCTAGATCTCCTGCTTGGGCCTTTTCATTTCCAGAGGCAGAGCCAGGAGATGGTCTGTCTGGTTCCTCCTTAGCGCACACTTGGCGCTATGCAGAGTCTCAGGTCAACGAGACGTCACTGGACTGGACTGCGACGCTATAGCTGTGTAGTAGAGCAAGTCAATTGTCACTGTTCGTCAAGAAGCTGAAGGAATGGTTTTTCTTTTCCCTTCCTCCTTTCTTTTACAAGTTTATGTATCTGAGGCTGCCCTTGGGGCTCATTATGTAGCAGACATGGACCTGCGCTCCACCTCCTGAGTCCCGGCAGGGTTACAGGCATACATGATGGGTTTACATAGAGTAAGATTCATCCCCCTGTGCCCCGCATGCTAACAGGCACTACCCCAGCTGACCTTCACTCCCAGCCTTGAAGGAATGTTTCTAACCAGTTTGTAACCTTATACATTATGAGAGCCAACGAAGAAAAAAAAATCTTCTAGTTTTTCATACAGGTGCTTAAGAATAAGCGTTTCCTTTATGTCTTTTTGTGGCGCCAAGGACTGAGCCCAGGGCCCCACACGTGCTAAGCAATCGCTCACCCACTACGCTAAGCCCAAGTCCTTTGTATTTTCAGTTTGGGTACAGGGTTTCACTAGGATGGTGACCCTGGCCTTGTCCACCTGCTATAGTCAGTGCCGTCCTGACCTTGGGCTCCTTCTCCTTCACCTCCTGACTAGTCGGAGTTACAGGGTGGTCCACTCTGGGCCCAACTTAGAATTTTCTTTGTAGGGTAGAGACAAATCACTTCCTCTTCTCTCATCCTGAGCTTAATTCTTTTCTCCTCCTTTCCTGTACCTTCCCCCACCCCCATTTATTTCCTATCACTTGATCAGTAGCCTGCACTTTTAAGTCTCTGTTAGCCCAATGCTAGCTTCCGCCTGCTGCGTACCTTCTAGACTTTACCTTGTCCTTGCTGTGGCAGCAGGGAATCAGCAATGTTTTAACAACTTCCTGTTCGCTTGGTCGCCTATGTTAATTTTGAAGCTAGTTAAGGAAGCCTTTTTGTTCTGCTCTGGGGGGAAAAAAGACTTCTACTTGGGCATTTATCCAATATTAATAAGAGTTGTAAAGGAACAAGATTCCACACCTGAAAACATATGATACGACTGTCACTGCATTCCATTTCATCTTTCGAAGGCTATCACGTGCTGCTGGGTCAGTTGTGACATGCTTAGTTAGTGTGGGGGGGGGGGGGAGAAGAAAGAAAACAAACCCACAAAAATGAGCCTGAAAATTAAAAAGAAAGCTACGTGGTTGGAGGTCTCTCAAGAACCACACACCTGTGTCTTCTGTCGTTTCCTCTTTCTGATTTATCAAATGTTTAAAACATTTTTTTTCAATTACACATTCTCAATCCTTAGAATGGCAACAAAACCTAAACCTAACAAATTCTGATAAAATTATCACAAAAAACAAAGAAAGAAAGAAAAAGAAAGAAAGAAAGAAAGAAAGAAAAGAAAAGAAAGAAAGAAGAAATAAAGGGAAGAAAATGAAAGGTGAAAGGCTGTGCTTAGCTCACACAAGATTATATTAGGAGGGTGAAATGGTTTCATATTTTCAGTAGTTGATGTGCCTTTCTAAGAGGCATCCTTCAACCAGTTAGGAGTTCTTTTACAATTGTTCACCAAGTTCCCTATACACTTATAAAGGCTTGTTCAGGAGACTGGCAAAGAAATGCCCATTCTTTGAATGGTTCAAAAACACATTTTATAAACAAATTATGCATTCCATACTAGCTAATTTTTCCTGATAAGCTAGATGTTAGACATGTAGAGTTTATGTTATTATCATTTCCATTGATGACCGACCAAAATATTAGTGCTCTAGTAGTGTTGGATGCAATTAAACACTTTCAAATTACATAGGAGGGTACTCTCCTTAATGTGAGTCATTTTATCTTAATGAAGTTCATTATACACACATTTATTTGCCATTCACATATACCCCAGACACTCTGTGTACTAGGCAAGATATAGTGGTAGGCTGAGAGCTACCCATGTTATTGTACTCAACGGTAATTCACATCTAAGATCCTGGCATCAGTGGGAAGTGGGCAGTAACCCATTCTGACACGATCACTGCCCAGATGGCTGGGCAGCACATCTCACTGAGGGGTGCAGATTCTAAATTCTGTACGAGTCACATTCCTCTTAAAAAAAACCACACCTCTCATTTGGTCAGTAGTAGATGGCTGAAATGCTTAGGGAGACAGGGTACATGGGTAGAAAGTCTCAGGATTGCGTTTTAACAGAACTTCCTATTTTCACATCCGTTTATAATTTATACATTAACTAGGCAAGTTGTGTAACTTGTTTGGGGAATCCCAAACCTTGAAATTTTAAAGTAGCCAAGGGTTCTAGTTATCTTCTGAAGGTGTCAGAAGTAGGTCAGAGTATACATGTCTCAGATATTGTGTTTATGTAATTTATTTGATTTTATTTTAGGTAGTCGGCATCCCTATTTGCTTAATTGTTTTTTGTAAACAACTGAACTCACATGTGTTAATTTTTAATATATAATCTTTCAGCTGGAATTGTGGGCCAAGTGTGAGGAGAAAGGCAAAATAGAATCTCTCCTTAGCAAAGCACAATATAAATCAGAAAGTAGAGTGTTCGCCATTTTTCCCTGACGTTAGGATTACCTAGGAACATGTTTAAAACATTAAGTCCTTGGCAATGTTACAGCAAAATGAGTCAAACTTGCCTAGGGGACCAGAGCACGACCATTTTACAAAGTTATGTTTCTAATGCATAGCTAGAGTTGAGAGCCACTGGAAACAGAGACTCCAGCCATGCAGGAGAAGACGTGGCTGAGACTTTGAAACACCCTGAAGAACGGATGACACGTGTCCTGAGAATGGGCTTGACTAGCAGGCCTATATAAGGAGAGAGCCTGGTGAACCACTGTGAGGAGAAGAAGAAGCTTGTGGATCACCAAGTAAGGAAAGGTTTGGTCTGGAGGAGGGTTGAGGCTGCCACCTGAGACATTTCCCCCATGTGACCCTGCAGTGACAAGTCTTCAGAAGACACCAAAAGTCCTGCATTTTCTATTTTATTACTTGGCACTGTTTCCAGGACTTCTGGCATGCGGTAACAGTAAGTACACCAGCGTGGGGTAGCTCTCAGCCTGGCACTCAGCCTTGCCTAGTACAGAAAGTGTCTGGGGGGTGGTATATATGAATGGCTGATAAATGCTTGTGAGCATGATAACAAACTGCTGTTCATATCTTATGTCTGAGAAGCGATGTGAGGGATAAAGTGGCATCAAATCAGCTAATATTTACTGTGTGCTTCTCCTGTGTGAGCTATGGGAAGATACAAACATATAGAAGACAGTTTTGAACTCTAATGAGCATATGTCCAATGTGTTGGAAAGAATCACTGTAAAGTGAGTAATACTAACACCTTTACAAATTTTCTTTCCCTAATTACCCTTCGTGTGTGTGTGTGTGTGTGTGTGTGTGTGTGTGTGCGCGCGCGCGCGCGCGCGCGCGTGCACGTGCATGTGCATGAAGGCCAGAAGACAGTCTCATGGGTGTTACAAATGTGTTGTTTTTTTTTTTTTTTTAAACAGTATTTTTTCAGCCCGGACCTCTGCCTCCCCAGTGCTGGGACTTCAAATTCCCACCCAGCTTAAGAGCTACTTCAGAGCGATCTACGAGTAGTTATGTGCTAGCTCACATGACTTGTGCTGTGATTTTGGAGGAAGGAGGTTGGTATGGATAAGCCTCACAGTGCGCTTACACTGGACAAGGTTTCATGGACGAGCTAGTTGTATCTAACTTGGCCCTGGGGATGAGCATCTTTGCCACTATAAGGTGAAGTCAGAGACACATCTGGATTGCTGATGCTCCCCTGCCTTCTATGCTTGCACCCACGTCTCCTAGGATAGTAGAACTGGACAGTCCCAAGGAGTCAGCTCCCACACCAAGCTCAGTGATCTGCCTTACTGTTCAGACTGTGCTCTGCCCCAAGCACACAGGAGGTGCTCTGCAACAAAGGAGCTTTTATGAGGTTAAGGCAGGGGACATTTTATCTGAAGAAGTAGCTGTCAGTTTGAAAAAAAAATTTGGATGCAGAATAACTTGTCTACTAGTATGTTGCAGTGGGTGACAGTATGGTACTCTGGGTTTCCAGACTTTACAGGCTTCCCATGGGGTCCAAAGTTAATTAAAAGCTGGCATTCAGATTAGTTGCCAGAGATTAGTTGCCACAAAATCCCACCAAGCTTACGATAATGAAAGGAATCAGCCGATGGGAAATAAAAGCAATCAGCTGATGAAGGGAGTCTGCAATGGCTACACCTTGCTATGAGGAAGGAGGGGTCCTGTATGAGGAGTCAGCCCGCATATGTTGTCCACTTCCTGATCCAAGGACTGTCCTGGAGTTTCCTTAGAGCTGCCGTTGACCATGATGGAGACACGCCAGTGTGCCCCTGAGAGTTACCCAACGGATCTGACTCACTGAGCCCGGGTCACATGCCACCTCTTAGATGACACAGGTGGAGTTGATATGTGGCCATGTGCTACTACTATAGAACAATACCCAAAGGAAAGTTCCAGAACAGATCACAGGGAACCCACACACTAGTGCCCCTCTCCCCCCCCCCAAAAAAAACTAAGAAAATGCAAATTCCTCACATTTCAGTAAATTCCCAAGGTCAAGCTGACACTGGTGGTCCACGGAGCACAATTTGAGGACTGTACTTGGCTGTTGAATGAGTCTGCTTGAGCACAAGTGAGATGAGAGCAGGCAGAGGAAAATCGGGTGACCCAGATCACGGCCTTCTCCCAGGGAGAGGGTTGGTGAGGATGCATACAGCTCCACTAGGTGCAGATATGGTTTTAATACCTCTCTCAGGGACCGTGTAGTGTACGCCTGATCCCCTACGTGGCACTGTTGGAAAGCATCAAAACCTTTAACAGATGAGCAAAGTAATTAGGTCACTGGGGCACTGCCTCCAGGATGGATTGATACCGGTCTTGTTAAGTGGCTCAAATTGATCTTGTTGAAAGCAACATAACGAGAGAAGTGTAAGCGGGCGTCTGTCTCTCTTCTCTCTGATGCTCCCACATACTGACATCTGCCATGACGTGGCCTAGCCAGACTTATTACTAGAGACAGAAACCAATGGAGCTGGCTGATACTGGGCCTTCAGCTCACAACACTGCAAGACATGCTTTCTCCCCAGTTAAAGTATTTTATGGCAGAAGGAAGAAACACAAACAAACAACCAGACTGCTAGAAGGTCCTTTTCTACCAGGTGGGTGGCGTAGACGGAGAATTCCTGCTTATGATGTGAGCCGTGGCTTCCTCACCAGGACAAGTGTTTCTCTTTTCCATTTTCTTTGTAAAGAAAGGACTGTTTTTGCTCAGGTGTGGCTCAAATTGAGGTTAGAGAGGAGAACCTTCAGCTCGGCCGAAGGGATGGATTACTGCACAAACCTGTGGGGGTTCTCTCAAGGTTTACCTGGCAATGATACCTCTAGGCAGGAAAATGGAGTTTTCTTTTAGAGAGGGTTTCTAAAAATCATGGCAGGTTTCCCCTGAAAGTAATTGTTTCATTTTTACTGGTCATCTTTTTAAAGAATGAATCCATACGCAAACAACAAACACAGGTGCTCAATTTTTTTATTTTTAAAGTAGCTTGAAATCTTCATGGATGGTTAACAGATGTGTTTTCCCATCTACACACTACATATGAAAGATACCTTTAGGATCATCTACCAAAAGTAAAAGTTACACTCCAGTAGATGGCACTGTTTACTTCTTTTTTTAAATAAATCTGTAGCGTCTTCTGCCTGTTGCCAAACTATTTGTTTTCAAAAAAATTGTATAAACCCAGCCAGTCATTCTGTATAAAAAGCATTATTTACAAGGAGCCCAACCATCTCTGGATCAAAACTGGGTGACTCTGTCCCAGTTTACTAACTAGAGAAGTACTTAAGAGTTATTAATCTTGTCTGAGGCTAGAAAGCATTTAACTTGATTCTTTTTCTTTCACTGTTTGCAGGACAGCTGTCTTCTCCTCCCCCACCACCTCACCCCCCACACACTGCAGATGCTAGCTCATCACGATAGAAGCCAAATGTCCATTTCAGTCCAGAACTGACCTTGGGGTGAAATAAAAGAGTTCGCGTTGCGATCACACCTAGCTGCTCTTGAACAAATACCTGACGGTTACCGTGTCACATGGAAAGCAACTAATGGAATAGTTGTAGGTAGGGCCTTGAGATCAGAAGGGACCATGGATGAGCTTTAAAGTTTGAGTCTCAGGTCTAATTATGTAGCGCAGGGTTATGGTAATTAACTTCTCAGGACAACAATTTTATCATGTTTAATAATTGTTATGGTACCCACCCCATACAGGTAACATGAATACTATAGCTAGACCAATCCAGTATATAACACAGTGCGTATATATGGTAGATAGTGTCACTGGCTATTTATTTTGCCTCTTTGATTGTCAGGCTTGTCTTACACAAAACATTGATCCAGAACATCATAAAAGCAAATCCCATCACCACCATTAGGAATGTGTTTACTTCTAACTCTCCTCCAAGCTAAGTGATGCTAATTCACTGTGTTTTCTCATCATTAGCATCAAACCTGTATTTTTAAGCTTCCTGGGCTTTAGAGGCAATTCAGTAAGCATCATTTGCTGCTGAAGGTTAAAGCAGCTGTACCCTGTAATCTCCCACTCAGCTGCCAATACTAATTTAATAGAGAGGTGAACACATGGCTAAAATGTTGAACACTGTGTCTATTTTCCTATCTTGGTTTAAGATTATGAAAATTATGTATTGTCTACAAAAGCTTGTATTTCTAGTTAGCGATAGTTTCTCAACGTCAAAGTATTAAATGCATCAAACTGCCAACATATTCTACTATGAATTAAAATTTTATTATCAGTATTCAGCTTGATTAAAATTCAGAAGCAAAACAGAAAGATTAATACAATGAGGTGGGATATCCAGAAGCAAGAAAACAAACACCAAGTAGTGAAAAAAAATCACCCTAACAACAATTTGAATTTTCTATATTTATTCATGTGTATTTGCCTCACTTGGCTGTCAATTTTAATTGGTCTGCAACGTGCTGTGTCTCTAATATATTCAGAATTTCAATTGTTATCTCTTCCACTTATTATAGTATCACCAAATGCAGTGTATTCCTCACGAAAAATGAAGGTTTCTCTTATTATAGGAATAAATAGCTTATTAAACCAACTACTAGTTTTTATGTCCAATGACACCATTCTTCAGAGGTGTGAAAGTGAGACCCTTTCTCCTTAACAAATTATATTTACTTTCTAAGAACAACAATGATTTATAAAGGTTAGTCCACTGCTAATTAAGATGTCGTAAAGGTTAAAACCAAGACAGATACATGTAAAAATGTCGGAAGCATGCCACTGGGACTCATCTCTTCCCAGCCGCAGCTGGGTTTTGGATGTTAAGACTAGTCCTTAAAAAGAAAGATGCAGAAGTCACAGTCGGAGAGTCACTGCATCTCTTTGTTCTTCTTTCTAATATGGCTCCGTTGTCTACATCCCTCCTGCTCTTCACTATGAGAGAGAGAGAGAGAGGGGGGGGGGGAGGGAGAGAGAGAGAGAGAGAGAGGGAGGGAGGGAGGGAGGGAGAGAGAGAGAGATTCTCCCCCCTTCCCAACCCTCCAACGCATCCAAGTATGTGTCTGTAAAAATGTTGATGGTTCTAGAATTCGAGAGGCCACAAAATATACTAGAAAGAACATAGCATCCAGTGAGAGATAGATCTGGATCCTAATAAATTAATATTTATTAATTTTCTTAGCAACTTATTCTACCTTTCCAATCCAGAGCTTTGTCATCAATAAAAAAATGAGATTAATAACGCATACCCTAGAGAAAGTGATTGGTGGTTTTTTAATCATAATATCTAAAATATTGGAGATGTTTGAAACTTAATTAAAAATTAGCTCAATGTAAAAGTGGGCCTTTAAATAATCCATTAAATAAGAGTTTGCATTTTAACAAGAAACTAGTTGGTAACAGTTTTTTTTTTTAAAAAAAAGACTTCTTGAAGAAAAAATAAAAGAAGAATCATATGACAAAACATGTATGTATACACTTAAAGTTGAACAAAAACAACAATGTTGACAAGATGAGGTATAGCAAAATATTTCAGTAGAATTACCATTGCGATACTGCATTGTTTGCAAGCCAGTCATTTTATTTGCTTAACCCTAGTAATAAAAATGAGCTCAGACACAAATGGGTAAGGCCTAACAAATATTCTTCCATGCTTTATTTTAATAAAATTGTCTGATATTCATGAATTCACATTTATTTAGGCTAGCAGAAATATATTATGCTACATACATTCATTGCACACATGCATTATGTGCATGTAGGTATATAACTATTGTTACTGTCACTGTTCCCTGTTCAAAAAGTTTAGCTGATATGTAGCTTATCAGCGCATAAAGATTAACGGGAAAGAAAAATAAACAGAAAGCATTTGAGGTCAGATGTTGAAAGTTCCTGCATGTATGTGCCCCAGACATGATTTGATATGGAAACTGCTGGACTTCTCAGATGGCTTTATTAAAGAAATAATGAGCTTAAGCCACCACACACTGATTCTGGCTAACTTAATGAATTCAGGGCTGTAATTTATCGTTTCTGAAAACATCATTAGAACATATATCCTTTAGCCTTCGTTTTAGTAAGATTTTTGTCTAGGAGATATGATTGGATAGATGCCTTGTCAGTCTTTCTGGGAAGCTAAGAGCAGAGCAGTAAGTGCCGTGGAGCAAGAATGCATGCTTGTGGGAGAGACTTTGAGTGACAACAGGTAGGCAGTTTCTCAAATCCTGAGAAATAAGACAACAAGTTCAGTTTCCTCAATCAACTCTTTTAAGCAAAATTGTTCATCTGAAATGCTACCAAAATGCAGCTCAAAAGAGGTAGCATGTACATAAAGGATGCACAGGATGTTGGTCTGCTCCATGTCGCTGTACATACAAAATATACATGCCCATCAAAGGTGGTGGGGCACTCCTAACAGCTAATATGTGAGTGCCACCCATATCTAGTGTAGCTGACAGGGATCCTAACAGTTTCCTGCAACATCTGTGAAAATGGCTGCTAAGAATGGGGGGGGCATTCTTATCCCTTTGTCTTCAACTGCAATTACTCGCAACTATTCCTAAGTCTCCTATTGCAAAATCCAAGTTGTCTGCCCAACACCCTTTGAAGTTCACTGTAACACCCAGCTGTCTCGGTGCCTTTGTACCTTTAGCAGGAGCAGGGACCTTGATAGCGGACCCCTTACTGTAGATCACTGTGTTCATAGGTTGGTATCTAGGGTTTTCTGGACAACAGAGAAGATTTCAACAGTAAACATTTGATGCATTTTCTTAATGAAATGAGAGAGTAAGCAATAACTTCATACCTCTTGTATTTATCACACGTATTTTGCAAGTTAAAATTAAGTCTTTTAAGATAATGTCCATGTACCTAAGCCAGTGGTTCTCAACCTGTGGGTACAGGGGTCACCTAACACCATTGAAAACCACAAATGCTTATATTACAATTCATGACAGTAGCAAAATTACAGTTATGAGGTGGCAGCAAAAATAATTTTATGATTGGGGTCTCCAGAACTGTATTAAAGGGTCATAGCACAAGGAAGGTTGAGAACCATTGACCCAAGCTCTCAGCCACAGGTAGCAATGTGTTGGGAGAATTGCAGACCTAGAAAGCAGTATTGAAAAGCAACATTCCAAATTTCCCTAGATGCAACAGAAAATTAACAACATGTGTGGTTTCCAGAGATTGTGCAGCAGCCTAGGTGACAAAAATGTGAAAGTTTGCCACGGCTTCCATAATTACTTCTTGAGTCTTTCTGACTTGACTGTCATATTGATTAATTGAGTAACTATTTTCTAAGCGCTTGCTGTGGTCCAGGGTCAAAGTTAGATGCTGTCATATGAAAGCTTCTAATGTAGCTGCTTCTTGGCATGTTCAAGACCCACAGGTCCTACCTAAGCTCTCTGCCATATTGGTTAAGATGAGTCCCCTGTTAGCTGTGCTGCCAACTCACCACAGGGCCTTGGACAAGGCATCAACCCTTATTCTCAGTTTTCACTGTGGTCAAGAGAAGATAACAGCAAAACTATCCACTCTAGGTTTTTT
The DNA here is from genome assembly GCF_964271855.1 of Acomys minous. Lineage (NCBI taxonomy): Eukaryota > Metazoa > Chordata > Mammalia > Rodentia > Muridae > Acomys > Acomys minous. The sequence continues at coordinate 42,729,564 of NC_140501.1, read as the reverse complement.
TTATAGTGTCACTATGATATACAAATGAGATAACTGATGTGGAAATGCTTTTGAAATGATACAGTATCCATTTTCTTTTCTCCTTACAGTAGCCAGAGATAATTATGTCCACCTACACCCCTCACATGGGTGCTGGTTTTCTTGGCATTTATTGAACAACGATGCTCTTGCCATGATTTACAAATAGAATCAGACAGAGTTCCTGCCCTGTGATTTAAACTTGAAAACACACAAATTAAAAGCCGAGAAAACACTCAAGGAAGACAAAAGCCAGCCTGTTCTTCGAAAGCAAGTGCTATGTACATTTCCACAGTCCTTAGGATACTTGCTCGTTGCCCATAAAGGGTACCATGTACAATGTAGAACCAGAAGATATTAAAAATAGAAAAGGATTAAAAGGAAAAAAGGCTGAGTAGAGCAAAGGGCGTGAGACATGGGTTGGTTGAGTCCTACTGCTGTGTTGACACCTGTTATCTGCCTTACATTGTAGTAAGTCTGACATGGAGAAACACTGATGAAAGTGTGAGATGAGCAAACACTCACCTTGTTAGTGGACTCTTTTCCTCTGAAGCTTTGTCAAGTAGTTCATCTTGTAGTCAACTGTGATACTATTATTTAGTATTGAAAATATTAACATTCAATATTATATTAACTAAAACAATATTCCCAAATATCCCAGTATCTATACACTATCTTAGCTTTTATAAAATAATTTATGAAAGCAATATTAAATTAAATTCATATCCTGAAAAATGACAGGATAGGAGTTGGAAAATAATTCAAACTCCAATTTGCACATTTTCCTTCTCTGGGTCACATAACTCAATTACTGTCTAAAATAAAGCCCTATCATAAAAGAAAAGGAGTCTGGAAATTAAATGTAAAAGCACATTTAGTGCATGGATTAACTTTTGAAGGTCACCCCTCACACCTCTCTTCCTGTGCTAGCGCCAGTTGGCTTCCACAGGCAGGTCTGGTGACCTGGCTTCCTAGGTCTACACTGCGGCCTTACAAAGCATCTCTGTGAAAGCTTGATCAGTGGATCGTGGCTCTGCCTGTGTGTGCGTGTGTGTGTTGGGGCTGCAGTATTTCTTTCACAGCATGGTTAGGGTGCCTGGAAGAGTGCCTTGGTGCAACATTCCCTATCACTACCAACACATTTATTATTTGTTTAGAGGGAATCTTATGAAGTGCAATTTGAGCAGGTGGGAAAGGCTTCGGAGGAAGGTAAGACAAAGCCATAGCTGACATTTCAATTTCAGGAATTGCACAGGATTCTTATAAGTTTTAGTAATGATAGGCCAGCTGAATGAGACACAAACACATCCTATTAATTAAGCGTGGCTGTCAACAAAATATCAGTATTTCCTTTTGATTTCTCTCTTCTAGTTTCTAAACGGATTGCTGCATATCCTGCTTGACAGAGTCTGGGTACAAGACAAGGACAAGTGCTGTAGAAAACAAAAAACAAAATACCCTCTTGGGCATAGACTAGCATTCCCAGCTACACTCATTTTTCTCTTTCTTTACAATAAGAACAAAATCTCTAAAAAAAAAAATGGGAGATCTTATTCTACAATAAGAATGAAATCTTGTTTCTCCTATTTTGGACTAGTGTTGCTATTCTGGAAATCTAAAATGTAAATTTCTCCACAAAGCAGCTGCTAAGGGCTAATTTCCATTTGTGTTTCTTTCTTTTCTTTTTTTTTCTTTTTTCCTTTCCTTCTATAATTGTCATAGGATGAAACTACTGAAACGCTCATGGATTAATACTACCAAAATATAACCTCATTGCATCACCGTCTGGAGCATCTATTCTACAACATCAGAAAATTACCTGACCAGAAGGGGCCATGACTGATCATTGCACACTATACATATATACATACTTTTTATTTAGATTCCTTTATGTGGTGTTTCACAGAATGTATTGTTACTTTTTTTTTTTGCCTCAATTGAGATGGTGCCTCCATTAGGCTGGCTTGTAGGCAAGTCTATTGGGGGTATTTTCTTGATTAATGATTGGTATGTGATGACCCTGCCCATTGTGAGTGACACTACCTATAGGAAGGGCCTGGCGGTACAAGATAGCTGGTTGCATGAGCCGTAGGGAATAGGCCAGTGAGCAGCATTCCTCCGTGGTCTTTACTTCGGTTCCTGCCTCCAGGTTTCTACCCTGCTTGATTCCTGTCTCAGTGATGGACTGCAATTAGGGCAAACGATCCAAATAAACCCTTTCCTCCCCACGTTGCTTGTGATTATTATGTTCATAACAGCAATGCAAGGGAAGCTGGCTCGTCTGCCATCCATTTCAGCAACTCATTTCGGGTACGGTCACTTTCATCGTCAGACAACTCTTCTTTATACCTTAAATCCCTCACTCACAGATGAAGAAACACAAATCCCGGCACTGAGTCTCTGCACATAGAGAGTCCACTCTTGAAAGCCTAAAGTGCATGGGGGGAAAAAACCTTTAAAATTCTTTTATGCCTAAAACATATGTCTTGTATGTCTTTGAGTGTTTGGGGCTGGGTCACATGTGACACAGCCCTTCCATGATCTTCGCTGTCATGGCTGAGTCTACAGTTTGGCAGTTTCGGTCCACTGAAGAGTTGGGCAGTCCCAAGGAATGGGTTCCTACCAGATGACATTTTAGGAGACTGGTGGCGTGATGGAGGACTAGAGGGGCACGAGTCGGACAAATGGCCCCAGGAAGATGGGTACCTTTTCTTCTTGCCTGTTCTCCTGCGTATCTTGGTATAGCCACACCATTAAATCCAGTAACATTTCCTTTCTTCAGATTGCAGGGCCACACACAGGACGTGTGCAAAGAGGCATCATTTGTGATGGGCGAGTGTTCTCAAGTGGGTCCAGTTTCTTTAGTTTCGTGCCAACATTAGAAAGTCCCATGTCTCTACAGAAAGTCCTGACACCAAATTATTCCTAGTTGCTGCTGAGAAAACCCAGGGTTGGTGAGGTCCAACTAGGTTAAGTTCATACCCTGTGATACAAATCCAGCCACTTGATGGTTGATGTTTCCCTTTTCATGCTTGCCCATCTTACCACTCAATGTAAATGAGCATTCTGGTGACTGTGAGGGTTAAGTTGAAGTGTATATAGTGTGATTTAGAACTAATGCTGAAGCAGTTAAATAATAGTGAAAAACTTTTAATTAAAAAGTTAAATTTCACTTGAGGATTTGGTACATGAGTAGTGTATTTACATCATTTCTACCCTCTTTCTCTGCCCTCCAACTCCTCCTGTATCCTCCCAGTCTCTTTGATTCATGACTTTTTAAATTAATATTTTGATATTATATATAATCACATATATAGATAATTACAGATATTGTCTGCTGAGTCCATTTAGTGTTGCTCCTATGTGTATATGTTTAGGGCTGACAATTTGAGACTGAGTAACCTATTAGGGAACTTGTCCTTAGAGAGGACTGAATCAATCTCTCTCTCAGCAGCCATTCATTATTTTCATTTTTATCATTATGGTCAAATATAGTTTCATTATAGTAACTAAAATCTCATTTTCAAAATATGTAATCAAAGGACATGGAAGTAAGCGGACTCTGCAGGCTTCATGGGAGCCGGATCACACAGGAAGGGCTTTCTATGGGTTCTGAATCACTAGACTCATGCTGTTTAAGCAGTAGTCTATTTTAGCCCTAATCTGACTAGTCAGGGCCAGCGCCATAAGTTTAGTCCATTTCAAAAAAGACTCTGGTTTGTCACTCTCTCTAAAACCTTTTTCACTCTGACACAGATATGTACAAACAATCATGGAACACTTGACACAAGAAAGAATAGATACGCGATTTTTTTGCCAGGAGAATGTACTTTCTGAGATGTTGAAATTCACTGATTCAGTACACAGGACCAGTTCCTGCAATTAAGTCCTAGTGGTGCCATCAATTCTTAGACGTTCAGCATCCACCAAAACCTTTCAACGCATATTGATATTCCTTGTGTACAATTTCCAAGATACATTGTGCTTCACCACTTTTCTATTTTAATCACCTCTTTTCTTTATGTGAAATGCAATTCAGGATGGTGACTTCCTTGTTTAAAACTTTCACCATATACAGTATAGGGTCAGTTGGCAGACCATACACCTGTGGTGGCTTGAATGGGACATTCCCTACATTTTTGGCATGTGTGGCGCTGTTTTGGGAGGATAAGAGGTGTGGTTGTAGATGGAGGAAGGTATCACTGCGATTCTGTGTTTCAAGAGCCACATCCAGTTTCCAGTGTAACCCTTCCTGCCTCCTGTTTGTAGTCTGAGGTGTTGAGCTCTCAGTTGTTGCTCCAGCCACCTGCTTCCTGCTACCTGCCTTTCACCATCACAGACTGGCATCCCTCCAGTAAAGCCAAATCACCTCTTCCGTAAGTTGCCTCGGCCATGGCGTTTTATCACTGTAGGAAAGGGACTAAGACAACTCCTATAAGTAATCCCACCTGGGTTTCCTTCCTTCTTTTCTTCCCCCCACCTTCTTTTCTTCCAGTAGTGGTTTATCTTTCATTTTAATAAAGGCAATCAGATTTGCAGGGTGGGATGGTATGGCTTGAGGTGTTTTTACTTTTGGGACCTCTTGCCTTCTATACAATGAGCAAATTGCCCAAATTGTAAACCTCACTGCATTTATTATTATTATTATTATTATTATTATTATTATTATTATTATTATATTAAATACAACATCTTTCTTCCTGGGAAAAACAGAGCAAATCAACTGCAAAAGTAGGCAAGTCCACTGGAATTTTAGCTGCCATTTGCATTAATTACTAAGGACTGTTCGACACCTCTATCCATTTTGCCTGTAGCAATCAACTGAAAACATGTATTTAAATACTTTGCCACCCCCAAGCCAACCTTCTGCAGGCCTAGTAGATGGCAACTCCAGGGAGCACTCTGGTTACTTATTGAAGTCAAGACTCTTTCCTGCTCCATCAGGGAATGCAATGCCAAGTCCAAGGTTAGAGCGGACCTGCTTTGGGGGGCAGAGGTTAAGTGATGCAAAGTATCAGCACAATGGCCAGAGGCCCAGGGGCACAGCGTGTGATTCCAGAACACGTCAGCAAGGTAAAGTTAAACTTGTAAAGAACCACTAAGAAGCTCTCATTGTTAGAAACGCCCAAAGCAGAGACTTAAAGAGGTAGAAAGCTTTACAAGGATGCCCAATTAAAAACCTCATTTCCAAGGACCCGCTTGAGGAAAAAGCCCATCTTGAAAAAGAAAATGAATGGGTTTTTTTTTAAACTTTTCATTAATGTTTTTAACTTTTTTTTCTTCCTAAAATGATAACATTTAATGACCGCTGTTTTACTTAAATAACATTTTTGACAAAGGTCTCATCCCCAAGCTTAAATGACATTTAAAGAAAATAAATATAAACAGATATCTGTCTGTGACGATACACATTAAAATATGAACCGTGATCATCCATAAGAGGTAATGTTTCTGCATGTCTTCTTATATATATTTGTATTATTTATTTCCTCTCCCAATGTGCACATCTTTGGGCAGTAATCTGTTATTTATTTTTTTTTAAAGAGAGGGACTTTAGGCATTGATACTAATATGGAAAATTAATGTTTGCATAATTAAATTAGGGGCCAAAGCATCACCAGGGAACTAGAAACTGTATAATAGAGAAAAAAAACCATAGTGATTAAAAACAGATGGACAGAAAGGCATGAGCTTTTGCAACAGTAACAGAATTACAGCACCTCTCCAATTATGAATTCTGCAATTTCCTGAATGTGTCACTTTCTGCCAACTTTTGGTTGTGCGGGTTTTCTTAAAATATCCTTGGAAAGGACTCCCAGGAATCTTCAACCCTGTTCGGTGAGGCAGTCTCACAAAAGTAGCCACACTTGCTTCAGGAGCTTCTCAATCATGCCTGTCTTCCAAGTTTCTGCCACACGCTTGATGTGGAGCCAGTATTCTACAATGCCAGGGAACCTAGTCATGTTGCCTCATATAATTTTCTTAACAAACCAAAGAGGAAGGCACCATCCAGCTGGGATAGACATGGCACTGTGCCGTGGTAGGTGAAGCGTCCAAGATCACATGGCAGGTCACTGATTGAATGCGATTTGAATTTAGGTCCCGTGGTGGCAAATCCTGTGCCATTCTGATGCTGCACTAAGATTGCCTCTAAAACAGTCGCAGGATGAGCATTGCGGTCCTCACTCCCCTACCTGCAACCTCCAGAGCCTATAAAGAAGGCGCATCATGCCGAGTGTTCAATACGTGGATGGTTGGGCTTCCCACAGCTTTGATTCTGTAGCTTTATGTTAATGCTACCCTATACTAAGTGGGAGAGGCTGCCTCAGCAGACTGCTTGCTCCACCATGGATTACTGCCTTTCTACTAATTACTTGAAAATTCTCTTTTTAAAAGTTACACCAACTAAAAATATTTCTGAGTTAATACGTGGAATAAACTGGGTAGTCAAAACATAAGATTTCTTAAGCACGTCAGTGATACAGTCTTACATGAAAATTATCCAAGAATGAACTTCTGGGTCTTCACAGATATATTTTTAAACAATGTATAGTGGCCCTTCACATTCCTTGATGGGTTGATAGAAGATCTAGCATATTCTATCTAATATATTCCAGTCTGCCTAGGGATCCTCAAAGACTGGTAGCCCATAGCCGCCCCTGTTTACGTCAGCCATTTTAACATCTCAGCAATTGTATTGCCTTCACACCTTTAATTCAAGTTCAGACTACAGCAACAGAGCAGGAGCATTCGTGGTCACTTAAATCATTACTATGAGGACGTGTGCAACTGGAAACATGAATATAGACTTGGCCTCAATCATTGAGGAAATGTTCTACTTAACCATAGCTTCCTCATCAGTTCTCACTGGTAGCTCAGACAGAAGTTTGTTTGCTGCACTTGGCTCAAGTGATCCATTTTGCACATGTTCACTTTTTTTTCTTTTAGTTCTTAAGAACAATGCAAGCTAAACTGTAGATGCCTTAAAGGCAAAGCGCCTCATTTTTATTGCTTCCAGAGTGAGAAGAGAAGAACCGTTTATATAGTAGGTACTCAAGAAGTTTAGTTCGCCGGTCTGTTTGTGCATCTTCTTTATATCATTAAAGAAGTCGTTAGGTTAAAATAATCCAAAAGAGATAAAATAGAGCTGAAAATTGAGAGGAGATAAAGGGACCAATTCAGTGTCAACAGGTCAAGGCTTTGTTTGAAAGGTTTTTAAAGTGAGGTTTAATGGAATTATAAATATATAATTATGTTTATATATTGTATATATGTATACATATATACAGTGTATGTATTTATATGTAATAAAATTTACTGATTTTGGTGTTAAAAATGAGATAATAATATCCCACCAGTTTGCTTACTTTAGTCATAAATTGACAATGTACAAAAAGACCTATATTAAGTATGGAGCTTCACCTCATCTTCAGAAAGTGTTCCCACAACTCTCTGAAATTTGATGCAAAGTGTTGTCTATTCAAAGGTTCATTTCTTAGAGAGAGGCTCCTGTTAGCTTCAGGGAAATCTATAACTCCTATTAGAGTGGTCGGTTTGTAGCGTGCCAACTGTACCAAATAGTAGCACTGATGACTGAAACAGATACTTGCCCACATTTGCTTGGAATGAGCTGTAAGTTCCTCTCTGTTTTTTGTTTGTTTGTTTGTTTTTGTTTGTTTTTACTTTCCTCTAACATCTGGTCAGAATTAAGCTGCCCTAAGAAGTATCTGGAATAAGACTGTACTACCAGTAACAGCGTGGGTATAAACTGGGTAACCCAAGCCTGCTCCTTGTTCAAGGTTCCACTCTGTACTGAGTTGGCACTTTGATTTTAAGTGCTGGTCAAGGTCCTTTTTATCATTTACAACTCAAGTGGACGAAATGATCTGGGACCTAATTACGAGGGAAATTACCTGTATCCTTATGCGAGCTCACAACCACTGAAACCTCAGCAGCCCTTCAGCTAAGGGCCCCTGCCTTCTCACTTCAGAAGACTCGGGAAGGTGTGCTCCCAGCAAGAGGAGCTCACTTTGAAATGCACAGAACATCTCCCTGACAAAATCTGCTGTTGCTTGGAGATGGGAGCCTCTGGTTTTTTTTTTTTTTTTCATTTAGACAGACAGACTGATCAGGCATGACCAAATCAGCTGTGTTTGTCCTTAGGCGCTGTGTCACACTCCTGTGTTCCTAAAGAAGTTAATGTTTGACAGCATTATGGCAACTCTAGCAAAATGAAGACGAGCTCATACATTATAAAGATCCTTCTTATTAGGAATGAGTCTCTGGGCCATACATTTTATTATTGTCTACTATTATTTAAAGTGCACAGGTATTTAGAGATCAATACTTTAATCCTTATTGCTCCTCCAAACTTTTATCCTTTAAACAAAATGTTATTACTTTAAATTATGTATATGTCTTCCATGTAGGTTTGATCGTGAGTGTAGGTGCCCAGGAGGCCAGAGGCACTGGATCTCCATGGAGATGAAGACGACACGGACATTTGTGACTCTCTGCAGTAACAGTGGGTATTAGAAACCAAACTCCAAGAGCAGTACATGCTCTTAACGGGTGAGCCACCTCTTCAGCCCTGAAACTTTTTAATCTATAACTTAGTCAGAAATATTAAATGTCTCACGTTGTTATTCTTCTTTCCTATTGTGTATCTACGATGTATCTTTTAAACGGGAGGCAAATACAATTGCCACGTGCCTAAGTCGATTTTAAGGCATCGGCCTCTTAGAACTTTTCTTGGTGCTGTGACAAGATATTTGAAGAAGTCACAGCTTCTCGAGCATTCTTCCACTCCAGCAGCTAAGACAAGCAAGTGGAAACCGCATGGAATTGCACAGACACTGGGAAGCTGTCTTGGAAGACTTTGCCTTATATTCGTCGTCTAGTTCACCTGTCAGGGGTCCAGTCTGCATTTCTGTTCACAGGTTTCCCAAAGTCCTTTCAAGCAAATGTTTTGGCTATCTAAACTTTCTATTGGATAAGACGAGAATTCCAAGATCACAGCAACTGTCTCCTAAAAGGACTGCAAGTGGGCCAACCGTGGAGAAGTCACTGAGAGGGGCCCCGAAGAGAAAACACGAAATGGATTTGTTTGGCAGCATCCAGATAAATCCTTTTTAATTTTCACTTTCTTTCAGTTATAGTTCACAGCTGCGGTATCATGACTGGCAAGAGAGGCAGCTCAGAGAAGAGCCTGAGTTCAAAGGAGTTGAAATTGAGCGTGGAATGTGAAATTGAGGACCGCTGCTTCTAAGGAGATGATTGGAAATAGTGAGATAGAAGGGAGTGAGCCCCGTGACGCAGCAGCAGAATTAGCAGTTCCCAGTGACCTTGTAATGTGTGGGCCAGTGTTCAGGGCCGGGCACTCCTGACTGGAGAAGAGCTTGCTTCTGACCAGCTTTTAGGGACAGGCAGCCATGTAAACTCTCCTTTCCCAGCCTGTTCTACAGAAGGGAGCCTGTAAAACTGCTAAGTACCTGTGCTTGGCAACTTTGATGGTTTGAGAGGTTAGGTGTCCCCGAGGACCTTTCTCCTTGTCTCACGAGTTCCTCACCACTGAGTTCCTTTCTGAATCTTTTGGTAAATTTGCACAGTGGGCCAGTAGTCGCTTACTTCCTTTCTTTGCACAGGGGCCCTGGCAGCCAGAGGGGACAAAATAGTCCTTCACACAGGGAACTGGCATTAAGTTTACATCAAGCAAGCCTAGTGGGGTGGCAGTGACATTCCTAGCATCCAAGTTCTGCCTTCAGGATATGTGAAGCTAGGCAACAGTGTCATTCATTCAACATTTATAGAGGACGCACAATGTACAGTGGTCCTGTGCAAGTACTGGAGCGCAGGCCCAAGTGCAAAACCCAAGCTGCTCTGGAAGATTCCTGCCAGGAAGGGCATGGCAACTGTTATATAGAATTCCTGGGTGAATAAAGTTTACTTATTTAAAATAAGCATGGAAAAAAGCATACCGACAGGTTGATGTACCCTTTAGTACTAGGACAGGTAAGTGTCATTTAACCATAATGCCCAAGGCGTTAGAGCTCTCTGATGATAAAGGAGTATTTGGATCAGCTTTCTTTGCATTACTTGTTTGCCTGGACAGTTGACAGAATCATAACAAAGAGAAGGCCGGTACTTTTTATGCGGAAGTGGATAACTTTGACGAAAAGTGGCTTCCAGTGAGAACAAAAAGGTAACATTTCTTCTAGAGTGATCCCAACTACCACTAAAGCAGCCTAACACTCTGAGTACACCCTTTCTGCTCAGGCTCAACCTTAGACTGTGCTGGACTGAGCAGTGCACCCCATGCTCTCAGCCTGGACTCCACCAAATACACCCTAGTTCCCCGCACCAGGGGTCTCCTGCTTGGCACCTCCAAGGTCGCCATGGCAACCATGGGGCACCATAACCAGTCCCTGAACGTCCAGCCTAGAAATCCAAACGGGCAGCAGTGGCTCGAGCAAGTCTCTTCCGCTCCACCCCCGAGGGGATAGCGCGGTCCTGTGCAGCAGGCGCCACTTGTGCAGCATCAGTGGCCGAGCGCTTCCCGGGCCCCAGGCCGCCTGGGATCCCAAGCTCAAGCGCTCACACCGCCTTCTCTTTGGGTTTCTTCACCCGGCACGCAGCTCCTCCAGGCTAGACAGGCGGCCCATCCTTCCTCTGCTTTACGGATTTCCGGGGGCGACGAATTTTGCCTCGGTCCCTACGAGCATCTCTCAGCTTCGCTCCCCCGCCCCTCGCGACTCTCCCCCCACCCCTGGGCGCGCGCGCGCACAATCACTCACACTCGCAGGCGCGCGTGCGCACGCCCGCGCGCCCCGAGCCGCGGAGTCTCCAGCGCCCCTGAGCAGATCCCACTCTCCCGGGCGCTGCTACTCACACAGGCTTCCAGCCGCCACGGGGCGTCCTCTGTCTGCGGCAGCGGCGGCGGCGCGAGCAGTGGCTGCAGTCTAGCCGGGTCTGGCAGCTCCGCGCCCTGGACAGAGTCGGGCAGAAGCGCGATCCGAAGGAGACACCGAGGCAAGGAGGAGCCGCGCCGCACCCGGCGCTCGCTAGCCTCGAATCTCCGCACCGCGGCCCCAGGTAAGCAGCTCCGCGGCCCGCAGCATCCCCGGGGTGTCGCGACTCGCAGCCCAGGGTGGGTTCCAGGTCCCGCCCCCGCCGCGGCCGGGGAACAAGGCACCGAGGGGAGTGGGCGAGGGGGGGAGGGGAGCGGAGCTGGAGGTGAGGCTGGAAGGCTGCGGTGTAGGGGATCCCCCCTGCGCCCTTCCCCGCCGCTCCCCGGGCTCCAGCACTTTTACGAGCCAGGGGTACTCGGCGACCAACACAGCTGTTTTCCGCTCTTTTTGCCTCTGGCCGGCCAGTGTCCGCTCCGGCTCTGCGCCCGCCACGCACCAACCGCCTCCCCTGCACCTTGGACAGCGCACCCCGCCGCTAGCCTCCGAAGGACCGCACCCGGGACCCTGTCCTGCCCGCGCAGCCCTCCGGTTGTCCCCTTCTTTCCACAATGTGCCCCTCCTGTCTTGCATAGCATCTCCCTGCTTTGGCGACCTCCACTCTGACGCGGGCCAGAAACTTTCCTCCTCGCCCGATCTGAGCGAGGTACTATTGTTGTTGTTTGTGTCTGTCTCTCTTGCTGGGAACTGGACACATGGACAGGTCTTCCTTGGCGGGCGATTGCCTTCTTTGCCCAGTCCAAGACCGCACTGGGCAGCTGGCCTCGGACAACCCAGCGGGCGCCTGGGCAGCTGGACGCCCGCGGGTTCCCCGCCTCTCTGGACACGTGCACTCCTCCCACGGACGCGGCCCCTCCCGGACCACCCTATGTCCTCCCCCTGCACGGCCACGGCCACCCCATAGGTTGGACACCCGGGATCGCGGACTCTGATTGGCTGATGGCATAACCCCGCCTCCTTGGAGGGGGGGTGGTTCTGGAGTGTTGTGGTTGTCATCCCGCAGCGAGCACATGGGGGAAGTGGGGTCGACAGGTGGGGAAGCCTAGCTCTATGGGATGGGCATCCCAAGTGTGTGTAACTGGGCCACTCTCATTCCTTCAGATTGTACCTTACTTCCCCTTCCGCAGTCTTCCACTGTTATAACATTAAACATCTTTAAATTTTGCTGAGATTATGTTTGTTCAGTGGTAGTGATTTTTAAAAGTAGCTTTAGGAGAATGCACTAAAGGAGATTCACTGCAAACTGGGCTGCAGATTTGAGTGTGGTCCTTGGAAGAAGTAATGAAGGGTGCTTAAGGGATCTGAAGAGGGTGGAGAAAAGAGAAAGAAGAAAGGAAATTGATTGATGGCAGAGACCCTGGTGCTTAGGAAGCCAAAGAAGAAGGAGACAGGTGGGTCATTTTTAGGCTGAGATGTCAAGAAGTCCCTGGGAGCTCTAGTGGGAGGCAGCTGCGTTCTGCTGAAGATTGCGCTCTGGAAAAGTATAGTAATTTTGTCTAGTGCTTAGGTCACGATTAGCACACTTTGCTTTTGTTTTGCTAGCGTTGCACTCTTGATAGGAGACTTATAGTAATAATGTCTGCCCACATAATGGATATTGATTATTCCGCTTTCTTGTAATATGCAGATTTGCAAATGGTAATGAATTTCATCCCTCTAGAGGGAAGCATTAGTTAAAGTGCTTTTGAAATATCGTGAGAGAAGACGGATGGGCATTGTGTAAAATCCAGAGACTGTCCTGACATTGTGGAGTGCCGTTCCAGAAATACATATAAATGACTTTGATTTCTCTTTATCTCAAAGCCCGATTGCCTCTAGCATTTCCGAGCTTTAATTCTTTCAGGCTGTTTTGATGCTGTGTCTGAAAGTCTTAAGAATCTTGTCATTCTTATCTTTAGTAACCTTGTCAATGCAAAGCAAGCAGCAAGGGGTTCAGGGTAATGTTGATAACTTTATTTTGAGTACACTGTGTGTTATTTTATCTGTAAACTGGTGAAATATGCAGGAGGAACATAGCATGACTGTAATTCCCCAGGGACTTGTATCCAAACAAAGTGGAGAATCACGTGAGGCTATTCTAGGGAGAGCAATTAAATTATTATTATTATTTTAAAGACAAAGACATTTTAAAGATTCCTATGTGTAAATAGCAGCACTCTCTGAATGGTCTTTGAACACATTGGTGGCAGATATTTTAAGTAAAATGGCTTACTTAATATGCAAGATGATCCAGCGGAGATGACAAAGCTTCCCCGTTTTCTATTATGTAAGTAGGAAGAGGTACTTTGCTTTCTGGAAGACTTCCTATGCAAGGGACAGGGTTTGACATATCTGACACATCTGAAGTCATTGCTGTTGCTGAGAAAATGATTCTTGCTGTGGTTTTACTTTTGTAGTTCATGCCCTGATTTTCCCACATGGGTTTAGATGCTGGCTGCAGGCCTGCAAAATTTACATGTGTGTTGACTGGAAAAGAGAGTGTGTAATAGCACAAACTCATAAGAATATGTGCATATATATATTATGTCTGCATGCAGTTATAAATTGCTAAGCATACTTTTAGGGTACTAGCAATGTATTCCTCTTTGTATAAACATTATTGTCAGCCTCAGAATTTTTGCTCCTCTCTTCTTGTCCGAAAGGTGGCCCTGTTTTAAACTGTAAAAGCATTATCACCGGTAGAATTGGCCAATAGATCACAGAAACAGACAATAGTATTTTGTTGCCTGGCAACCACCTACTGTGAATGAAAAACAAAGCAGTGACAGCTGCTTGCACATCCTGATCCTCAGCCTGTAGCTCAGGCATAGAAGCCCTCCACACGAGACACATCTACAAGTTTCCTTTTAGACAGGTGAACCTATCTATCTCTTTTTTAAAAAATGTTAAGATAATTTTGGATTTTTTTGGTTGTAATAAGAAGTATGTGGTTATTGCTGTGTGAAACAAAGCAGCTGATTTCTGTTGCTCTCTCAGGCCTGGTGTCAACAGAAGGGCCAACGAGGGAGGGGTGGTTCAGACCCTTTGCATTCTTCCCTTTAGAGTCAATAAACATTGTGAGCACATTTTCAGCACTGTCAGGGGCTCTTAGGATGCTATAAAAACTTGAGCTAGGTCTGTGATACCTAAATAGATGGCAGCCTTTGACTGCTAAAAGGGAAGCAGAGACAGCGGAGCGCTCTAGTTTAACCATTTAATTCTAAGCATTACTGAGGCACAAGGAAGGGATGCAACAGCTTGGTGGCAACCCACAGGAGAGCTTCCCTGGGGAACACGTGATGATTTTTCTCCTCCAGATTATCTCTTCGTTCTTTATTTACCTGGAATTCCCATGTGGGATTCAATCAGGATACTTAGAAAGTAAGTAGTAGTTGTAAGCAAAGATCAGCCCGGACACGCTAGGCCAGACTGTGGTCTGAGATGAACTGCACACAGTGTATTCGGCATCCAGCCCATGAGTCCACCTTTCTCCAACACTTGCAGGCTTAATGCCTTGCTGCTTATGTATAGACTTGCACAATCTTTAATACTCTCTCATTGTGTGTGTGTGTGTGTGTGTGTGTGTGTGTGTGTGTATGTTTGTGTGTGGGGTGCACCTTTGTGTGCAGGTTCATTCTCGTGCAGCGGCTCTAGGGCATGCTTGGATGTTGCTCCAGCTACCTAAGATGGCTCCACTTTATTTTCGGAGACAGGGTGTCTTGCTGGATTCAGGCTTGCTGATTAGGCAGAATCGGCTGGCCAGAGAGCCCCAGGGATGCACTTGTCTCTACTTTCCCAGTGTGAGGATTGCAAGAACAAGCCACTGTATTTAAAAATATATATGTGTGTGTGTATTTTTTCTAACAACAAATTCAGGTCTTTACGCTTGTTCAGCAGGTAACTTACCAACTGTATCATCTTGACAGTCCCCGTGTGTGCATTTTTGACAGTGGTGAGATTCAAGATTGTGTTGGTCAGTTTGTCTTTCTATAAGAGTCCAGATCTTTTTTTTTGTTTTAATTTTATTATTTATTAGTATGTATACAGTGTTGTGCTTGCATGTACACCTGTAGGCCAGAACTCAGATCACATTACAGATGGTTGTGAACCACCACGCGGTTGCTGGGAATTGAACTCGGGACCTTTGGAAGAGCAGGTGGCGCTCTCTTCACCACTGAGCCATCTCTCCAACCCGCCCACCCATCTCCCTGCCCAAGAGTTCAGCTCTTACAAGTAGCCGATGAGTGGCAGTGGCTTCTTTTCCTACATCGTAATGGTGCAGGGTCTTCAGTGAACGTCATTCCTCTGCTTACACTGCATCGTATTCACTTCAGGATGCTAGCAAGCCCGACTTTTCAGGGGTTCTATGTGTAAGGCAAGTCTCCGTAGTTGTAATCCATCTTGTTCCTGAACTCAAAAAACCAATCATGTTTTGCATGTTATCGGCGGCAAACTTCGACGACGTCTGCGTGGTTCTAGGTCTTCATCTAACTTAGGACGTGTTCTGTGCACACGAGACGTTTTGAGGTTCTTTAGCCAGTCAACAACCTGAAATCCCACTGCCCAATGAGAAGAGCGAGCCGATTAGCAGTGAGACCAAGTGGACTGACTGGGGGAGCGAGCGGTGCAGTGACAGTACTAAGTACCACTGAAGAGGCATTCTCACCAGAAAAGATGCACTTCAGCAGGTTTGCAGGGGAGATAAATTGATTTGCAGCATGTTTAACCTAGCTTTAGGAGCCTGTTATTAATTTGTTCTAGCTAGGAAGATTTTGAAACGGAATAATAGCTTGGCAGATTTCAAGTGAACTTCACTGATTTACCCAAATGAAAACACAAAGCATTTTAACACAAAGCATTTTCCATTGTTTGAGTGTAGTTTGTCCACGACACGTACTTGTTTTGGAACCTTGGAGATTAATCTTAATTCTGAGGTTATTTTAAAAACAATTCTGGACCATTTCTAAATGTATTTGCATAAGATGATGTTAAATATTTGATAGTCACACATTTAATCTGCTAGAATCTTGGAATTTAGTTTCCCTCTCCTATTTTCTCATACAGGAGAATGTTTTTATAGTACAAACAAATCATACACTTAACACCTTTTCCTTTTGTTGTTTATATCCTTGTGATAGAATACAGTTAGAGTCAGTTTGCCTTTTTTCCTTTTTTTTTTTTAATGTGGTAAAGAGATGGTTTAAAGGGCTGGAGAGGTGGCTTAGTGGCTAAGAACACTAGAGGTCTTGAGTTCAATTTTCAGCAACCACATAGTGGCTCACAACCATGTGTAAAGGGATCTGAGGCCCTCTTCTGCCATGCAGGAATTTTTGCAAATAGACCACTCAAATCAATCAATCAATCAATCAATCAATCAATCTTTAAAAATGAGATGTTTAAATAAAAGATGTTTACAGTTTCAGTTTCCTTATGTCATCATCTCTTAGAACCCATAAACACTCACCCACCCAAATAAGGCTTATTACTAAAAGCAAGCAGGTAAATGCATAAGCAGGCTGCCATTGCTACCCTCCAGGCTGGCCAGGCAAGCATCTCTTCCCATCCTTAGGAATGCATTTACTGCTGTGCACATCTCCGTGCCTATGAAGTTGAAAGGTCTATAGACTCTTGTGGGCAGAACTAGCATTTGACTGGAAGATCTGTGTGTGGTCTCATTTGAAGTAAAGATGAAGTATTCAGAGCTTTCGAAATGGGATGCATAAAGAGGGTCACATTTATTCTTTTTGGGAAGTTTTTTACAGTTATTTTGATAATACAACCAGCTGCAGCATAGCATTCAGGACGCGCAGCAGAAGCTGGCATCTGGGAGATGGGTCAGTCCACCTTCCCTTCTTCTCTGCATAATAATGCAATTATTTTAGTCTTCCTCCAAGGGAAAAGTAGAAGTCTAGGATATGGAGAAGACATTACTCTCATTCACTAATAGTTTTTATATTAAAGAAATCTGAAACAGCTAGCTTAGCCAGTGATATTTTGGAGTATACCGCCTGCCAGCGTGAAGAGCCACACCAGGATTATTGATTTTCCACAAATACAGCTAGCTCCACTATAGAACAGCTCTTTAAGAGCCCGCAGCAGCATAACAAAGGTTATGGCTCTAAGTCCGAAGGAATACTTTATTTAGTTGGCACTGGAGGGTGAAGTTTGCGAGCTTCAGTGTAATTATCCAGACTGGAGTGCAGCCAAAGGTTGGTGGCTAACATCCCAAATGGCGGGGAAATAACCATGGATGACGTCTTCAGTGACTTTAAGTGACTGAAGCCTCTGCTTTGGTCCCATTTACAAGTGGACACTGTGTGCATCTAGAAAGCCTCAGAAGCCATTGTGCACATAGGAGATAGAGCCCAGAGTCCCCATTGCTCATCAGATGCCCAGGCTTAATAGCTATTGAGAAAGACTCTTTATCCTGATATACCTGTGTGATGGAGACTGGGTGAAGACCCTATTGTAAGTTCTAATTGGTCACACCTTTACTTTCCCACTGCTTAGGTGTTTGTCTGCTATGTAGGGTTTTATTCCTGTCTGAGTATCAGCTAGTGTACCATGGAAGCTGATGGTCAAAGCTGAGGTCGAGTATCCCTAGTCGGAAAGTCTATAGACCACAAGTGGAAAATTCCACACCTGACGTCCTAGGGTGGAGATGGGTTGCTGTCAGAATGTGGGCGTACTGAAAATATAGGATTAAAGTTTCCTTCAGGCCACATGAAGATAAAACTTAACTGAATTTTATGTTTGGGTCTCACCGTTAAGATGTCCTATTATGTGTATGTAAATATTCACAAATAAAATTCAAAACACTTCCTGTCCTAAGCAGTTTTAGATGGTGGATTTCGACCTATGGCTCCTAGAGGGATTCCTGTCTGATGTATATTAGTGACCAGTATGCATTTGTCTGCTTCTAGTAGTGAAATGGAACTTACTATTTTATTAATGGAAACCAACTTTCTTTTTTTCTTTTCGGTCTAGGAGCACTTTCAATGCCTTCTTCGAGATTATTTCTTCAACAAACGTTTCTTGAGTATTTACTATATGAATGGTAACTGTATTTGGCCCTGGGGTTTATAAAGACTCGTAATACATCATTCTGGCTGTTTGACGAGAACATTTTTTACTTCCAGAAAAGTATACGAATTCATTGTGGTCTTTAGAAGAATTGACAGGGTCCACCAGAGGTTTTGAACTTTAGTGAGGTCTGTTAGCCCACCTCACATCTGTCTGTTCACAGGACTCTTGTGACATGCTCATCACAGTACCAATTTAAGGATCCTACCAAGACCATATGGGAATGTGCAGGGACATGTCCATGGGGCATGGACAGAGTCAGCCTCATATTCAGCGTCAGACACGCCACGTTCCAGGACTCGTTTATAAAATTCTTCTGCAAATGTCCACTCTCTACCCAAGGCTGTTTCCTCCCATGTGTTGGATATCTTGGTAGTGAAAGATGGTAATGGCCTCTAGAGTGGACCTCAGCATAGCCAAGCTTTGTCACACCCTGGGTCATGATAGTCATGATAGCGACAGTGGATGCTCTGTCCAGTGTCCTGGAGCTCCACCATGAACCTGCTCCTCAGTAACCCGGAGAGGCTTCCTGTGAGCCTGGGGATTAGCAGCTGTGTCATTTCCCACTAGTCTACTAGCTCTTCACAGGATCCCTTCCCAGATAGATAGATAGCTTGCACTTGAACTCTGTCCCAAGGTTCTATGGAGTTCCACACAAGAAGTAGCAGAATCCGCTTAATTTTCTATGTATTTTTTTAAATCATGAGGTAAGTTTGGGAGACCCAGCGTTGGGTGAAAGGCTGTGGATGAGGGCATTGCACTTCAGCTTTGGTGCTTAGAAAGATTGCTCCAGCAGATGTGTGGGAAATACATTAATGGGAGAAGGGTTGGGAGCACGGAGACCAGCTGGGAAGTAGCCCTGCCCAGGCCAGCAGTGATAAGCACTATGCAGAGGTAGTTAGGAGCTCTTAGGCTGTTGCTGGACATGCGGGGAAGGTGCACTTGAATGGAGTGCAGCCCAGAAACGTGAGCACAGCACAGATACCTGTGACGTGTTGGTGTGTTAGCTTGCTGCCATGCCTGAGGGGAGGTCTAGTCTTCCACCCTGTCCTGTCCCCCTGCTCTGGCCATCAGACTTGACAGCCTTGAAATTGCTGGGACTCTTTCTGTCCAGCTTATAATCACACCTAGGTTCTTGAGAGTTAAACTGTACAATGCAAGCATAAATAAAAGAAGACAAAAAGATAAATTGCCGAGTATAAATAATTCACCATCAGGTCATTAAAGGAAGAACATTATACTTTACAGGAAGGATTTGTGGAGTTGTGGAGAACAATGGGAGAGATCTTTGATGTTGTGATGGATAGTGATTTTCACTCTCCCTTGCTTGTGGCCAAGAAGTGGTGTTCACCCAACCATTTGTCTCCGGGAGGGGACCATGATTCCCTGCACTTACGTCTCTTGTTTTCCTGCTGCTCTGATGGCGGGGTATTTTAGCTAAGTAAATGAATGGTAGCTGAGGTGGGGCTGGCTTTTTCCTTCTTGCTCTGTCATGATTCCCAGCTCTTGACTGCAGCTTCTCTTGCCTGTTTTTCAGTCCGCAAGCTCCCAAAGGAGATCAAGAGGGACAGAGACCAAGAGAAAGAGAGCAGAAATCCATGAAGAGAACTGTTTTTTGAATTAAATGCTTAATTATGAAATGAGCGAGTTAGAGCTTGTTAGATTATATGAAATAAGATAAGGAGGCCTTCTAATTAGTATTGTGTGAATATTAAGATTCTGGCTCTGTCTGAGGTTAGACTATGAAGCTGAACAGTCAAACAAGGGCAGCCTGTCACCATCCTTTTTTTTTTTCTTCTTCTTCTAATGTGCCATTGAGTCAATGACAAACAAAGGCCAAATTATGAAAAGCTAAAGAATGGGTCAGCAAGAGCTCACAAGTATATGATTATCAGGGAGAACAAAAAGTTACAACAGCAAAAATACTGTGCATGTGAGCATTACAGAGGACAGAGGGAGCTATGGGAGAAAAGCAATGAGACAGGAGAGGTCTTGCTGCTGGAGGGGGTTGTACATATGTGGACTGTGTTTGAATTGAATTGCACTTTTCACTTACAGTTAATGGTGGCTTCATATTTTGTAAGAGACAAAACAGCGATCTCAATGTATCTCTTTAGCCAGATCCTGCAAGGATAAAATCCTGTGAAAACCAGAGCATATAGCATAGTCTTATAGGCAGGGTGTTGAGTTAGTGTAATCCCTTTGTTGTGCTGAGATTTCACAAGGGTTTCTTGTTTATATGCGCTTGTATAATATCATCTCTTTGTTGTTGGATTGAGACAGGGTCTGGGAGTTGCTTTGTACACAGGACTGGCTGTCCTCAATATTGCCCCTCAAGTGTTGAGATTGTAGGTAGGTGTGCACCACGACTCACCATTTATTCTTAAAAGTCAGATTATTTTTCATTCCAGAATTTGAGAGAGACACCCATCTGGACTAGGGCTGGCTATAGTGTAACAGAAGAACGGGAGGTGCAAAGTAAGATCTCCTGGTGTCTTCCCGCCCTGGCATTCTGCTGACGGCATCAGGAGCCACCTGACCTTGGTGGGAATGTCCGTTGTCAGTTGCCTTGTTTGCTCCTGTGACCGGTGCACGGCTCTGGGAAGGCTTCTTCGGTGTTTTGTAATAGAAGCTTGCTCATGGAATCCCATCGGGATGCCTCCTCCTGCACTAGTATGTGAATCCTTTGCTCCTCGCCTGGGCCCAATACCCTTAGTCCTCTCCTCCTCTTCTCTGTTTAGCACCTCACTCCTGCAGGCTACCTTTCCCAACTGCCAAGCCAGCAGGTGGGAAACGGTAGTGAGAATGGCGAATCCGTGTTTATTTGTGCTTTAGACAGCGTCCCTGACGGCAGGCCCCTTCCTCTGCCAACTCATGCCTGCTTCCATATACCTTCTCTCCTCCTCACTGCTCGCTAGTGTAGGACTGCCATCTTGTGCGGTGGTTCCTACAGCTTCCTGCTCTTAAGAACCCCTGGACCGGGCCCAGTTGCTGAGGACAACACCTACACAACTCACTGAAGACGGGGATGCTGAGCTGGTCCCTATAGAGAACCTTTGTCCCTGAATTCCAGAGCCTTTGGTGTAATAAGTTACTTTGCATGCTACCAAAAGAGAAATGGAAACATCGAGCCAGCCCTAGCCTTTGACCTACAGTGATGTCATGCCTGCAACATAAGTACACTAGTGCAACAGTGGCACAGACCTTGTGGGAGTAACCAACCTATAATGGATTTGACCTAAGGCCCACTCCATGAGATGGAACCTGTATTTGACTTGGGTGACCAAGAACCTAATATTAGCTAGCCTAGGGACCTAGGGTAAAACCAAATCATGCAAGTCTAAAGGAAAAGAAATATGGTGATAAAATGACCCCCAATGACACTCTGCTGTACTCAGTTCAGCGCATCGTTCAGCCATCAGCAGAGAACCTTCCTCGGGCAGCAGATGGGAACAGATATAGAGACCCACAGCCAGATGTTATGCAGAGAGTGAGAGCCCTAAATGGGTTGTCCCCATCAAATCCCTCCCCTGAGCTCAGGGAACCCTGTAGAACAGGAGGCAGAAAGAACCTAAGAGCCAGAGGGGATGGAGGGACACCAGGAAAACACTCTCACAGAGACTGAAGCAGCACTCGTGGGGCTTGTGCCAGGTCCTCTGTGGTTATATTATTACAGCTTTCAGTTTAGAGTATTTATGGGATTCCTGAGTGTGCAAAAAGTAGGTCTCTGATTCTCTCTTCCTTTCATTAGTTTGTCTTGTCCAACTCTGATGGGATGGTTTTCTTTTATATATATATATATATTTTTTTTTTTAAATGAATGAGTGAATGAATGAAAACCTAGCCACTAGGGTAAAGGTTAACTGAGCCGTCATTTGTAGGTGCTGGAAGAGGGAAAATTGGTTTTCTTCAAGGGAGTGACACTGGGTATATCAACCACCTCAGGGCAGGCCTCATGTTCAGGAATAGTTGACCAGCATATAATGGACTCCACAGGTTTTCTGTTTTTGTTTTTTTTTTTAATGCTCTTATCTGGTTATGGCTTTTTTTTCCTTTTGTGTATCTTCATGGTTGTTAGGGGTTTTTCTGTGCCACTGTATGTTTGATTTTTGAAAAAGAGCTTGAAGTTGGGTAGGTCGGTGCGGGGAGAGGACCTGGAAGGACTCGAGAAGGGAGGACCACAATCAAGATACATTGAAAACGAACAGTTCTTTTAAATAATAAACAATGAATAAAAAGAACCTCGAGACCAGCTGATGTCTTGACACCCCCAATTGCCCTGTCACCTGGATTGGCAATTTTTTATTGTTTCCTCAAGTGGGAACATTTTGAAAAGATTTCGCAAATATGATAACCCTGCATTCATTTGTTGTTGTTGTTGTTCTTGTTGTTGTTTTTCGAGACAGGGTTTCTCTGCGTAGCCTTGGCTGTCCTGGACTCACTTTGTAGACCAGGCTGGCCTCAAACTCACAGCGATCCGCCTGCTTCTGCCTCCCGAGTGCTGGGATTAAAGGCGTGCGCCACCACACCCGGCTAAACCTGCGTTCACAATCACACTGCTGTCCCCCACAGTGTCCATTTCTCCTCTGACCCTTCAGTACTTGCTTCCAAAGTACCAGGCTCTCTTTGTCAACTAGCCTGTCATTCTGGCAGTTTCTTCCCAATGTCTCTGCTCCTGTCTTTAATTCCCACCCCGACCCCTGCCAACCTTCGCCTTCTGCCAGCCGTTGTTTGGGAGCGCACGTCTGTGTAGTACCATGCCGGCTTCATGGCTCACTCGTGAGTGTGAGTGTTCCTGGGTCATGCGTCTGTTGCCTCTGGTCCCGCATTTACTGGCATCATACTTGTCTGTATCAAGACACTTTTTGTACGTTCTGTCGGGCTCCTCCGCCTCCCTCCCGTGGAAGTATATGTGTTTCTATAACCAACCCAGTAGCAAGAGCGCTGGTGCGCCTGCTCTGGAAGGAAGGGAAGTGGAATCAAGTAGCCCCTTGATCAAGTTACAAATGCACACCAGGGGGCCACCAAAGCTGGGACTGTAAGTGCTCACACTACCATGAGGAAGGAGCCACAGAAGAGTGTCTTGGTGCCCTGAAGGTTGGGCAGTGGCTGCCCAGGCACACCTCCTCCCCCAAAGCAGTCTCATTGGCTGCCACCATATTGGTCCTTGAGCAACCTTCTCCATCCTCCAGGGCTCCCAGTCAAAGGTAGAGTTGGGTGTTGCTGCCTTTTTTTTTTTTAAGAAAAGGATTAGAGGTATCTTCAACTGGATGCTCAGAGGGACACTCGGACCATCTAAAGTGTGCTGCCCTTTGATGCCAGAAGTAGCTCACTGACCACTGTAGTCTGCATGGGGGATATTCTTAAAATTACCAAGCCATTCTATACTGTCAGCAGCCGTACAGATGTGGAACCTGGGCAAAATGCAAAGCTTTGGTAAAAAAAAAACAATTTAAGTATTGAAGGACGGCCTTGGATTGTCTGGCCACTAAATGCGTTCTCCTGGCCTCATGGTGGGCACAGGGCTTGGGAGTGTTTTGTGGGATGGTGCCCCTGGTTATGAGCGGGTGGATCTTTTTGGAACCTGCCCGCAAGGCTACTCGCTTGCCTTGGCTCTCCGTGACGATAAGAAGTGGTGAGCGCCGGCCTTCAGGTTGAGGATTAGG
The DNA here is from genome assembly GCF_964271855.1 of Acomys minous. NCBI lineage: Eukaryota > Metazoa > Chordata > Mammalia > Rodentia > Muridae > Acomys > Acomys minous. Next base: position 42,705,854 of record NC_140501.1, on the reverse strand, counting down.
TGGCTCTGGGTGAGCCGACAATGGAAAAGAAATAGGCTTATTTCAGATGAGCACAAGCTTCAAGGCAGGTAATTAAGACATACTTCAGCTTCATGGGAAAATTAGGATTCTAGTTAATACAAGTGCCGGGCTGGAAAGAGGCGAGCCACCCGCTCACCTGTAATCAACGACGAACTGTTTAGTAACAAAACAGCAATTACGCTTGCGCTGGTGTGACTTTCTCCTCTTTCCCTTTGCTGTTTTATCTCAGGCCTGACAGAGTCTAGACTCCTTTTTTTTTTTTTTCTCCTGGTGACACTCTATGCACCTTTCTTCAAGAGAGGCATGGGTATGTGGGAGAAAATAATGGCTTCTCAGGCCATCCTGCGCCCACTCCCCCCGCCCCTCCCCCGCAAGCCTAGTCTTACCCATTTCACTTGTATCATTCTGCAGAGGTCTACACCCGCTTTCCTGGTTACACAGGTATGTGCAGTGATGTGAGGACAGAGTTTTAAAGCGGACATGTCTAAGTTTTCGGGACGCAGCTCTGAAGGCAGAGAATCTGCTCTTCCTGTCTACTAGCCAAAGTCCTTGCCACTGTTGGCTGTTGAGTGGACCCTAAGTAGTTTCTGACTTTTAACAACTGGCCATTAAAGTATTGTTTTTTGACCCATCCATTTTAAACCTCACACAGTATTGTGACCTAGCCGTATATTCATTTTGTAGTAGGGATGTAATTTTTATTTTTGAGAAAAGCATGCTAGATAGGCATTGTGCCAGATGGATAGGTTATTTATTGGGCCAAGTTCACACTAGATGCTGAAAACACAGCAGTGAACAAAACAACCGTTGTTCCTTGCTTCCTGGGAGTCCATAGCTTACTGTAAATGGCATTGAACAAATAAACACAAAATAATGATATAATTGGAACTTATGATAAGTACTTGGAAGGGACCATGTTTCTCTGCAAGAGTATAACGAGGGCACGGTGGTCAGGGAGCCTTCCATGGGAGAGTAATTTATAAATTAATGCCTGAAGGGTGGTTAAGATTATCCAGGTGGGGAGTCCTCTGTGCGGTGCCCAGAGAGAACTTAGTTTTTGGAAACTAAATAAGTGGCCAGTTTACAGTGCTGGACACCAGCTAGTGGTGGACTGTGCATGAGAATGACGCTGGTGAGACTGATAATATCTGTGACATGACCTTAGATCTTACCTTACGTGTGCCAGGGAGCTATTCAGAGGATTTCCGCCTTCCTGTCCCTTTCAGTTGAGGTGAGACTCATATCACTCAGATGGAAGGCATCGGAAATGAGCAGTGCGGTTGTATTTAGCGCACTCAAAAGGCTGTGAAGGTACCTCGCATTCTTCTAAAGCGTTTCGTCTTTGCACACGGGAACCCTGTGCTCAAGCTGAATTGCCAGAGGAGCGCAAGGGAAGCGCCGAGGACTAGAGTTAGTACACACAACCTCTCTGGTGAGCTTATGGAGGGGCCTGAAGGGGAAGACTGGAAACAGGAGGCCCAACTTGGAGATGATTTATCAAGTCCAGGGGTAACTGATTATGGGCTCCCGAACACGGCACAGGAATAATGAGAGCAGATAAGAGATTCGTGCAACGATCCAAGACAGAGTCACACAATCAAGCTTGATTATCTGTAAGTGACTGAACGCTCTTGTAATTACGCATGTCACTTTCCCAAAGGGTGCTCTGTAGCACTACTCAGGCCCGTCTGGCATCCCCGGTAAAACTGCAGGCACTCGAGTCCACCTCTGATTACTGATGGTCTCCGAAGGATTCTTGCTGCAGCGAAGACTTTCTTCTTGTTCATTCTTTACTTAAGAGTGGCCAACTGCCCATCTCATCCAGATTGAACTAGTACTGGGTATAAAATAGACAAATGCACAATTACACTTGCACTTAGAATGTTGTGTAGGATGGACACAGTTTGGGGGGTAAACCCCAAAGCTAAGTATGCAATACAAATGAATGATTGGGTAGAATTCATTTTTGATTCTTACCCCTCCGAACACTTTGACTCTCCTAAAACCCAATGGTAACTAACTCAATAAATACTGTGTAGCAGTTTATCATGAAAGAAACAAATTAGTGGTAGAAATTTAGCTTATTAAACTATTGCCTTATCCTTGTAAAATTCCTATTACTTAAAAAATGTTCACACCAATAAACTGATCTTAGATACTGGGGTTCTAGAGACGACTGTTTATTTTTGTTTGTTTGTTTGTTTTGGAATCTTACATGTTATATAGTAAAATTCACCAATAAACAAATCCAATTGTTATGTTGATTTCTGTTTTCTGTTTGTCATCCCTGGGTTTTGCCAGTCCAGTCCAAACGTGCAGCAGTCGGATGTCTCTAGCTTACTGTTGCTCGGAAATCTTTGAAACAATCATCCCCCAACAATTTATATCAGTTATACTCAATGATAACGCTGGAAGTGAAACTCCGAGAGGCATGTAGTCCCTTTGTTTGCTTGAAACCATTACTCTGAGAAGAAGGCTCCAGTGGCTGAATAAAGATTTGCATCTTCTGGGTACCTTAGGGGTTTGTCCAAAGAAGAGTGTGGCTACCCAGCCTCCTTCAGGGATAAGCAACCTTCTCTGCCTGGTATATGGACCTGCAGGCAGCTGCCCTTTGCAGCTTTGAGTGGCCTCCATGGTCCTTCGTGTTCTTGATGGAGTTGTCTCATTGCTTTGTCTTTGCCACCGTTGTTGTGTGTGAGGACTCTTATGTTAGACGGCACTCGGTTTCTGAAAGAGCACGCTTCCCCTTGATCAGTGTTCTTTCCAGTCTCCTGGAAGATGGAAAAGACACTTAGAAACCTCTGTGTTAATCTTTCTTTATCAACATATGTATGTTCAGCTCTGAAATGTTCATCGCTTCATCATGGAATTTTCTAATGGAATGTTTTGAGTGCCTGGTTAGCTTCTTTGTTATTTTTCCTCTCCCAGAACATTAAGTTTAGAGAGATGTTGGAGGCAAAGCTGTTCGTTTATTTTGTAATACAGAAAGAATCGGTAAATACCTAGTTTATTTTTAAGTTTAAAATTCTCCTCACACAAAAAAAGCGCATGCTTTTATGAAATAAAATACCTCTATAGAGGATCCAGGAAGAACAGACCAGTCCCCAGAAACCCCAGAGGCAACCATTGTTGACACTTTAGAGGCATTCTCCCCTGCATGCCTCTGACTCAGCTCCGTGGATGTGGGTGGGGGTTTGGAGGTGTGGGAGGTATGGGGGTGTACCACACTTGCACACAGATAACATTGCAAGCTGATGGGATTCTGATATACGTATTAGTTTATAGCCTGCTGGGCTTTTTTTTTTTTTAATTTTGTACTAAAATGTAGGCATCGTTTTATTTCAGATGGTGTGTAATATCTATCTATTTTCTATCTATTAATATATGATTTATATTTTTAATGATTGAATACTGCATTTTTTTTTGTGCTGGCTAATGTTATGATATAAAATAAGGGTGCCTGGAGGGGAGGGAGCCTCAGCTGTGAAAGTTGCCTCCATAAAGTAGCTGTAAGCAAGCCTGTAGGGTGTTTTTCTATTTAATGATTGATGCTCTCAGCCCACTGTGGGTGGGGCAATCCACTGGATGCAAGCCAGTAAGCAGCATCCCTCCATGGCCTTTGCATCAGTTTCTGCCCTGTCTGAGTTCCTGTCCTGACTTCTTTCAGTGGTCAACAGTGATGTACAAGTATAGGCCAAGAAAACTTTTTTCCTCCAACTTGGTTTTGATCATTGTGTTTCATCATAGCAAAAGTAACCTTAACTAGGATACCTTTTATGGCAAGGAGCAATTCTCGTTCCAAACTGGCATAGTGATGATAATCTATTGAAACATTCTACTGTTGTAATTTCTATTTTGAGTGTTCCTCAAAGGTCTATGTGTTGACACTTAGTTCCTAGCCTGCCTGGCTGTTGGGACCGTGGACCTGTTCTGAACTAGGGATAAGAGTCCTCTTGAGACAATGGCCCTTCCTCATCCTCACCCTGCCTTCTGGCTTCACACAACATCCTCTGCTGTGTGCTCCCACCAAGATGTCCCACTTCAGAGCCCACAAGCCATGCGGTCAAGCCGGTATTTGTTATGGTGGGTGGCATCCAGCAATAGCACAGCAGCCGCGCCATCACCATTTTCTCTTCTGCCTTAGATCTGGGGAGTTTATGTCGATCCCATCCCAACTGCATGAGTTAGAAAGCAAAAGAGCTGTCCAAAGAGCTGGCGAGATGCCTTGCGGAGTTAGCTGCTATAATGGTGTCTGCCGGAATTTTCTCCAGGGTTGCAGACAGACGTTAGCTTCTAATTTTTATTCTAGAAACCATGGCTGCTCTGAGTACACTTAAGGTACACTCTTGGCACTCATGTGGTGATGACACTTGGGTAAATTACCATTAGAGAACATGTTGGATCCGAAGGTATGCCTGATTTACATCTTAATAGCCACGAGCCGTCTCATTTATAGCATGATAGTTTTGCTAATAATGTGCTGATATCCCTCAGTTGCCTGAGAGTGTGTGGTTTTTGTTTTGTTTTTTTTTAATGTTAGTTTCTTTTCTTTTCTTTCAAGATTTTGAACCTTCGAATGGAGGCTTCAGAGTTAAAGCGGCATCTCAGATGTCAGGGTTTCTCTTAGCAAAACAGTTATTTGAAGCTGATCGAAGCCTCTGTAGACAGAAGTGATCTATTCTACCAGCTATGAGCCTCGTTTCTGGTGGGTGATAGACCAAGAGGTTAGCTAGTTGGAAGCCGCTGGTTGCCCACCCTGTCTGGTTGCTGGTGGTGCTGGCCCGTCCTAGCTGCGGCTGTCATTTCTTTCACTCCAGTATGTTCAGGAAAGACCAGTAAAGCCTGGTGGACAGCCTAGGGAGTTGGTGGCCGTTCATGTCTTCGCTCTGCGCTCTCAACTGTAGTTGTGCTCAAAATCTTGTAGTTGAATTTATTGGAGAAATTTAGCTTAGGGATCGATGATTTCTGTAATGGTCAGGCCTTGTGGAGGCCACCTCCCTTTTGAGGCAAGGATAAGGAAACTTAGCGAGCCGTTGCACTCCCAGGGACCCAGTGCAATGTAGCAAAGTTCCCCTGTTTTGTGTGGATGAGAAGGGCATACGTGTGAAGCCTGATGGGAAAAACCTCAGCCTATGCTTGATGTCACTTAGGAACATTTTCTTTATTTTTACTTTATGCAGGAACCGGAGTTGCAGATGGCGTGGGTGCTGGGAACTGAACTGGGTCCTCTGCGGGAGCAGCGACTGCTCTTAAAGTCTGAGCTGTCTTTCCAGACCTGATAATGAATGTCTTTGTGTGTTTTCTGAAATGTGTGCACAGGATGAGCTTTTCAATTCGTACAGCAATTGTTTATGCCAATAGGAGTAAAACAGCACAGACAAGTAACATGTCTGCTGTCATCGCTGCCAAGTGGAGGAAGCAAGAATATGAGTTCTTCCTTTTACTGTGCCGTGTCCCACAATGCTCCCTTTGCTTTAAAATAAAAACCCCTGATCACAAGCAGCTTTATTTGATTTTAACTGATGACAGAGAAAGGAATGCAATATTGACTCTCAAAATAAAAATACAGCATTGAACAGACCCACTTGAGAACTGCTATTAAAAATGTTTGGTATCGCAAAAGGTTCAAAGGAAGTATGTGACAGAGACAGGAAACAAGGGAGTCAGTTCAACAGCAGCGAAGGGAACAGGCTGGCCTGCAGAAAGTGACTCTGAGTTGTGACTTTTCACAGGCAAGAAGCAAAAGGAAAGAGGCCAAGGAATACAAACAGACAAGATAAGGTGATATGATATATGTGTACCTATGTTTTTTAAACCTATAAGTGTGCTAAAGAAATGCTAATCATCGCCAAACTAGAAAGGCTTATCATGGGAGCACACTCACCTCCATAACAGAAAATATAATTATGAGGTAGAAAGTTTGAGAGGTATTTGGACTTGTCTGCTGTTTTTAGTTGGATCAAGTATGTTAGAATGATACGGACTTAGTATATCAAACAACTCAGTCAAAAGGAGATGGAAAAAAAAGGACAACTTATACATAAAGAATACATTATAAGAGGCAAATATATGTACAGGGGAAAAGAGAAAGCTGGGGCCGAGCAGCGTTAGTGGAGGAGAATAATGGCTTCATGGAATTTCACAACACATGCAGGCCCTCTGACATTTAGAATACGGAAGAGTCCTTTGCCAGCGTGGGCCAAGAGCTGCGCCCCAGCTCTCGCAGCCTCCCTTGCTTTTTCCATCTCTAATTGCTGGATGCCAGGTGGAGCTGGAGGGCACTGACAGATTGAGTGGTCCTAGTGAGTCTCGTATTGCATCTGGCAGCAAGCGCATCGCTCTCCACAGGCTCCTGCTGGCTGCTGCACGCTGCCTGTGGTAGTGGTGTCAGCCAGTGGACAGCTGACTCCAAGCCATGGGGGAGAGTGCAGAGCTTTGGCAAGTGCCCAGCTGTATATGGCAGACCCTGCTCACTGTTAAGTGCTTCGGAGGGGAGCCGAGTGCATACTTTCCCACTGGCTCTCTAATGAACCCATTACAGGGTATTTGCTGTAGTGTCTCCTTAGTCACTCCCTTGGCCAACTGCACTGAACCACACTTTACTGCACACACCACACTTCTCCCTCCTAAGCTTGAGGCAACTGCTGCCTGTCCTTTTTGGCAGTTGCTTGGAATAGTTGTGAGCACTGATGATGATGCTATCGTCTTGAACAAAAAATAGTGAAATAGATGCAGAATAAAGCTGAGCTTCCTGCATACTTGAGGGCAGCGCTTCTCATCCCAAACAACATGGGAACAGCAACAGAATTTGTCAACGAGCAGCGCATCCTTGACATCCTTGAGTGGTCTTTGGTGTCCGGTGGGTACATCCTCATCTCAGCATCAAAGATGCTGTTGCAAACTCTCAAAGCTTCAAGTTTGTGCCCGCATCTCTCTTGTCTCAAAATCTTGGCGTGAAATATTTAGTACCCCAGGAAAGCTAAATTAATGGTGAGTCAGAGTAATTAAGGCGAAGTAAATAATCTCCAAGGTTCTCACTCCCCCGTGAAACTAATTTCAAATCTTATCCTTCATGTGTTAAAAATAGTTCTCTGCTAATTCAAGATGCCCATGCACTGTGCTGGTGAAGTGCACTTCAGCTCTGTTGAAAGGATGCAGATTAGAGAGTTATTTTCAATTGGGCACTTTTTTTTTTTCCAAGAGGGGCATTCATTTTGGTATCATGAAAGCTCGAGTCTCTATGGGTGAGCTGAGAGTTGAATACAGCTGATGGGCCAACGAGCTTATGATAACTTGTCACTGGAATAGCCTCTTCCTCCTTTCGGTGAGAACTTCACTTTCCAGCCTCGTGTCATTGATGAGGTTCATTCAGCTTCTGCAGGGGCTTTGATTGGCCACAGCTTGACCTTGTCTGTGTCTACTCATTTATCAAAGAGGTCTATCTGTGGCTCAGAGTTCGTAAGTAAAGAACCCACTGCATAAGCATGAGGGGCTGAGTTTGGGTCCCCAGAGCCCACATAAAAGCAGGGCTTGGAAACACATGTCTGTAACCTAAGCTGTGGATAGAAGAGTTTGTAGAGGGATTCATGGAGCTCCTTGACTAGCTGGCCTGGCCAAATCACTGAGATGCCCTGCCTCAAAAAAATAACCTTATTTTTACCTCTAACAGCAACTGAGGAAAACATTTGACATCCATCCCTGGCCTCCACACGCACACCACATGCACATTTGCTCACATCTGTATGGACATGCAGGCACGCGCGCGCGCGCGCACACACACACACACACACACACACACACACACACACACAGAGTCTACTTTGCTCCAATGAATAATGGGAACATTGGGACTGGAACATAATTTTAGTTGGTGCCTGGAAATACTCATGACCTACAACCCCATCATTCCTTCCTTGTTTATGCATTTTAGAGGCCAGTACACTAAAGCACAGCTTATGGGTGTGTGAGACATGTGCACTGCCCTATTGTCCTGGGGCCCGAGGGGCTGGGTGATGTGTTTCTTCCAGTGGGTGGAACTCTGCAGAGCGTGTGAATATGGTCTTGATCAAATGAGAGAGCATTCTCTCTCTGCCATGAGAGCCTCAGTTGAGAAAGAAGAGCTGTCTTTGGAGGGAAATGTTTATAGTCAGTTTTCCGTTGCCTACAGATGAAGTATGAGGTCCTGGTCATTGCTGTTGTATGCCTGCAAATCCCTCTGTGACCTCTTTGTCTTTGAAGAAGCCTAGGCTGTGTATTGCAGTTGGGACCCGTTCTTCCAGGAGAATGCTGCTTTGCTTTGGAAGTGGAAGTCACAGGATGCCATGCATATCACACAATGCCCATGGCATATAGCCATGTGCCCAAAGCAGAAGTGTGGCTAAGCAGTGGCAATACCTGTGGAAGGTGGCTTTAATTCATTTCTTATCTTTACAGATTCTTAGCTTTGGCACAAGTTCACCTTTGAGAAGGTGAAGGGCCTTTTTTTGCTAAGTGCCTCCTCTTGTGCAGGGGATAATAACTTCCTTAGAGCATGTGAAAACAGCAGACAGTGTCTATGTTATGACTTTTAGACATCACTATTGATGTCATAACCATTACCTGCATTTGCACAATGTCCAGAAAAGCGTGAAAAATCCAATCTCATTGTTTGATTACAATGAATGAAATGGGCAGCATCCTTACTATTTTGAGGGTGATGATCATGTTGCACTTTGGTCATTGATTTACCTTATTTTTTACCCTGTCTTTGAGACGGGGTTTCTCCGTGTAGCCTTGGCTGTCCTAGACTCACTCTCTAGACCAGCCTCCCAAGTGCTGTGTGCCACAACCGCCTGACTGATTCAACATTTTATGTCCTACCTATTTACTGTGTGTGCTTTCTCATGTTATAGGAGATTAGATTGTACAGAGATGACTTTGTCCTCTGGGGCGCATGTGGGTGACACGAGGAAGTGGACAGCAGTGGGGAACAGTGAAGGAAGCTGTCAGTTACAGAGTGTTAGAAGGGTTCACAGAAGAGCAAGGGAGCAATGCTTAACAGGGAAGGTGGGCTGCCATGCATAGGAGTTAAGCCTGCCTCCAGAGGGCATCTCCAAGTTAACAACAACAACAACAACAACAAAGCCAGTGAGCACAGTGTGGGCAGAGCAGCATGAAGTACCCAGGACACTGAGGACCTGTGGAAAGCCCAGGGAGGAAAGATTTGGAAAAGCCGTGAAGCTTCTCCAAATGACAGAACCTGGAAGGCACAGCATTTTCTGCACTACAGCTGATGATTCTCCTTTAGGCTAAGGTCTTCATGGAGGTTCCCCACGCCCACACTACATCCTGAGCCCGTTCTGTAGAGGCTCATTGATGCGCGTGACATGTGGGGATTTCACCTGACACACTCATCCCATTTAGCCAGGGGCACGAGCTTGCAGTTTGGTGGGCATAAGCCTCTGTGTGTCTCTACGGATTAGTTCAGGCACTGTGAGGAGGGCCGAGGCCTGGGTGTGCTCAGCTGAGTGGGTCTTGGCAGGTAAAGCAAGTGTTAGCGTGCCCTCCAGAAACAGGTGGCTCGTTCCTGCATGTCCTGCCCTGATGGTGAAGCCTCATAGGGTTTATGTATCTGGTGCCGGGAAATATAAACACTTTAGTAATTAATTTGAAGGTGATGGTGTTTTGAGCTGATTCTGCTGGTTAAAAATAAGGTTCACAAGAGATGAGGAGGTGCTAGAAATACGTGAAAACAACTTTAAAAAGAGAGAGGAAGGGAGGTAAAGCATGCTAGCTGTTAGCCGAGACTGTGGCTTAAAAGCAGGCGCTTTCGTCGGGTTTTGTACACCATATGCGGTGTAAAGAACAAACCTTTCCATTTTTTTTTTTTAACAGAGAGCCACGATGTTATCTCTGTAATTGAAAATAATCTTTTAAGGTTGCTCTTTAACTGGGTTTACACAATCCTCTTTCAAATCAACTCTTATCTGCCCTTCCGTTTCACAGTAGACGCTGCTGTCTGTCCGGCCCCTGCTAACAAGAAGATCAAGAGTAACTGTTCTCAGGGTGAAACCAAGTACCGCCATTGTAATTATCCCGCCCCGCTCCTGTGCTGTTGGGAGCCGGCTCCTTCGTTCTCAGCAGCATTTGTGAGGCGGCCTCACTGTGGATCATCATAAGGCCCTGGTTAGAACCCTGTGGCCTTTCTCGGCCAGCTTAAGGATGTCCATAACTTTCCCAAGCCCTTTCATTGCTTCACAGTTAGAAATATTTCCATAGCTGTTTCAAGGATGTTGTAGAGTTAGGGCGAGGTGGGTTTTGGGAATATGTTTCTTTGGCTATTCCAGAATAGTTATAAGAGAGCACTACGTCTCCCGGTTTCTATCTTCGCTGACCTCGTTGCGGCAAAGTTTCGTCCATTGAGCTGCACTGGGAGTTACTCTGGAGTTCTTAAAGAGCAAGGCGTGCCCTTGTGTGCTTAGGATTCATAATTCTCCATGCATCTTATGTGTCTGTACAACCGTTGCAAATCTTCCTGCACAGCATTCATGTTTTACTATTTTTATATTATTCCAATTATGTCGTTAATTTAAAAGGGTATTCTAACTCCAGATTAGCAACATATCCAGTGGCATTTTCTTCATATGGTCACTACTGATTGCTCACTTCCTCAGGGAAGACGTCATGCAACAGCCACATAAAGATAGCGGCGCATCAAGTCCTGTTTAAGTCAGAGCACCAAATTGGGCTGAGACGTCACAGGAAGCTCCTAGCGGATGTTTGCTGAAGATACTCTGGGACGTGGACAGATCTGAGGACCGAATGAAGGTCGGGATAGGAGGGAAGACGCTGAGGGAGCTCGTTGGGTCTCAGTGGGGCGTTCAGCCAAGAGCTGTCATGGACTGAGCATTTTTGTCATGTTTCAATAGTGACGATGCCTGTAGGAGGTTGATCCAAGGTCAGAAGGTCAGAACCTTCATGGGTGAGGTTAGTACCCTCTTCAGAGGGGTCCAGCACCTCATCCCTTCCGTGTTGTGAGGATCCAGACACTGGCCGTCCTTAGGCTTCTTAGTCTACTGAGCTAGAAGAAATTAACTGCTTCTGTATATAAAGCCATCGAAAACACACTGTTCTCTTGTAGCTGTGAAATGGACCAAGAGAAGGTCCAATTTACCCATTTGATATCAGTGTGATTCCCCTTAACAGCAAAATCCAGATATTCTTGGGTGAGAAATAGCAGGCTTAAATAAAAAATAGATGGCCTGAAATGAATTTAGTACAGATTTGACGAAAGACTCATATACCATATATATGTATATTATATACACACATATATATTATTCATATATATATATATACACATACAATAAACAGTGGATTTATGAGCCATCATCTTAAAACTACTTAGCCATTTTAGGCTATCTGTTGCCTTGATTAATGCCATTAGTAGGGATAATTGAGAATTGATTGACTCACTTAGACACCTTCCTAATCGCATTAACAAAAATATGATTATCCCATGAATACTTCATGTTGCATCTCACAAGCTGCTTATTCAGGGCGTGCATTTAAAAACTAAAGTACGTTCCGGCTCCGTAGGGCAGCGTCGCCATGAACAGTAAATAGCAGACTGTATCTTCTGCCTCATTCCCACAGCCAGCTGCCGGCAGGACTCCACCGGAGAATCCCTTCCATCTGGGAAGTGCACGCTGCCAGCGCACACATCTGTGGGAGGCAGCGACCCACGCTGTGCACGCGCCTTTCTTTCTGTGTCCTGCAGAGACCAGTTCATCGCTTCCATGTGTCACCACCTTAAAGACTTACAGGAGCAATCTTAGTTAAGTTCCAGCTTTCACCCAGTGGATAGTGGAAGCGACCAGAAAGAAACTCAGATCTGACTGTTTCCTCCCCCCACCCCCCACCCCCGCCCGCTTCCAGATACCCCAGAAAAATGATACTTGCTGTACTTGAGGACCAACCCCCGCCACCCGCCAACCTGCGTAGACCTCTGTCTTATCCACCGTAGGTGTTGGCAACATAAGGAGGAACTGAAAGGGCTTCCTTCTTTAGGTCACACGTGTCCCAAAGCTTGAACACAATATCCTGTCAGAGGAAAGATGACTTGGTACTCAAGTTTAAATTGCCCCAGGGCTGCTTCAACTCACAAGTTTCTCACTTGATGGAGATGTGGCCAGCTGGATATGACATAGCTCAGCAGCTGTATCCGTCTCAAACACGCCCAGGAACATTTTTTTTTAAAGTATAACTCCCATTTTATTTGTCCGAAGTACTTTTTTTTCTGTCCTTTCTTTACATGGGCTTTGGTGGAGGTCGTGGTGCAGCACCAGCAGCTCTAAACCATGGTGGGGGTGTTCGATCTTCCCGGGCCTCACAGGATCGATTCCTGACCACCTGGCTACAGTTCACACAGTGTTATCCTTCAACTTGAACTAGGAAGTCCAGCTTTATTAGCCATTATATGTATATATATACATACATATATATGTACATATATATATATATATATATATATATATATATATATATATTTTTTTTTTTTTAAGGAACAAAGGGAGGATGTGCTTGTAGTATCTTTGCCAGTGTTGTCAGTCTGACCCAGGGAAGGGCATAAATTCATGCCTGGACTCTATATGCACTTGCAATGTCTGGATATTCTCTCATTTTTTCATATCTCCCTGGTTTTGTTTTTGGTTTTTTTTTTTTTTTTTGGTTTGTTTGTTTTTTGACTACTTGCAATGCTATTCTTAGTCCTTTCGCTTAAAGTATCAACAACACTGTGGTCACTTTAAAATGAGATATCCCAGGAGTCCTGGACAGTGCAACAGACACAGATGGGGAAGAGGAGGAGCCTGGGGCTTATGACCAAGCACCACATAGGGGAAGGTGGTCCTAGCAGAACTGAATCCATGTAGAAACAGTTCAGTTGATTGTACCCTTGTAGGGAGGTGGCCAAAGTGAGTGTGCGGGAGTGGCCCTTGGAGCAGACTGTGTCATTTCTGTCATTTATGTCCAAGTGTGCAGTCAGAGAATGATGCATCTTCACCACAGCGTGAGAAGCACTGAGTCATTACCCTGACTTCAAGCCATTTCAATGTGTTTGAGGGGGTGAAAAGTCCATTTGGTGATTTAGGCAGATGGACGGCCTTCCTTCATGAAGTTTTAAATACTTTCTTCACATTTTTTTTTAACAGAATAAAGATAGTTTCCCTCAGAATAAAAATATCCTTAAATTTTTTTAGTGAGCTTATTTCTGAGGAATTTGCTTTTCTTGCCTCAACTTTTCTGTCTCAGAAGAAAAATTAGCCATCTCATGTGTCTCTGATCTCACATTTTATTTTCTGGGGAGAAAACGAGGGTGGAGGGCACTAAGACCTGCAGGCTCTTTCTGTGACTTGTAGCATTTGGATGCTCAGTGTCTCAGTAGTAATAATTGTACCCGTCTTTTCCTTTATCTCAGGGACTCAGAGAAAGTAAGCAACATACAAGAGGACAAATGTCTGAGCTCTTTCTTATGCTAGAAAGTGTGCATTATCATAATTGTAATTGGCATAAAGCTTACTGCCAGACAGGTGGTTCTTGTTTTCTCTGCTTTGTGCTAGTTGTAACCTCCCTAAAGATCTCAATATCCCTTCTCCATCGATGATATTTTCCACACACTTGAACTTTGTTTTAGGCAAAGGGTCTCTTAATGATAAGTGTGTATATCATAACACCTGTTGGTTCGGTCCCCTTGGAAATATTCATTTCTGTTCTAGCTTATAGACCACAAGGTAGGGAATATAGCTGAAGAGATCAGGTCCAGCTGGGGACCTGACAGCAGAACCAGGGAGTGAGGACAGGTGCCCACAGGGAGTATAGACCCTAAAGGCAACAATGCCACACTGAGTGAGGGACATTTCATGTCAGGGCAAACATGCTGGCGTGCGCCCTGGGCAACATGGGTTGGTATGGAGGATGTGACAGATGGCATTACGGAGCATCAGAGGGAGATCTGCTCTTCTGCATACGTCAGGTTGGTTCAAAGCCTTCTCAGCATGGACACATAGTGTGACATTCATAATGACTACCAGAGATACTGGAAACAATGAAAATTATAATTATTTGTCTATTATGGTGATACAAGACAATATGTATTAGGTTGCATTTAAGAAGGATTTGTATTTTTGAAGTGGAAAATAAAATTGCAACCAAAGGTGACATGTTCTAGCTTTGTAGAAAGTGCGCGTAACCAGGACACAGGCTACTTGCTCATGATAGCAGATAAACGAAGGCGTTGTTTTCAGTTTCTGAAATGGCTCCAAAGTAGAAATTGGAAATAAAAGCAGATAAAACAGATTCTGTGCATGTTCCTGATATACACTTACAGGGATGAGTCATACTGTAGCTTTTGAGTAGAGGTCTCCATGTGACTCACAGGAGTTCACCATAGCATCCCTGTAACAAAACCTGCTCATTGTACACTTGGTGATACTTAAGCTACTGTATGTGTATCTTGATTGGATTTAAGGCTTGTGAAGGTCAAGACTATCTATCTTCCTCTCGCTTTCAGCGATAGCTTCAGCCACTAAGACAGTGCCTGGCACACAGAAGACGCTTAGTAGTTTTCTGTTGACTGAATGGTGTATGGACGGATAGATGCATCTAACTGTGAAACAGCTGCACCGTCTTTCCCTTGGGTGGATAAAGATAGCATCCAAGAGGGGAAGATCACAAAGCCTGCTATGCCTACATGTTAAGGAGATGCCTGTTAAGGTAACAAACAGTCATACTGAAGGACACCACCCTCTTTTTAAGAATCATATCACATGACTGTGATGTGCCTTGCAATGTTAGCCTCTGATATAAATTTAACAGTTGCGTGCTATTCTGTAAGGTAGTGGCTTCTCCGTCTCCATAAATTTAAAACAAAAGAAAAATCCGAAGCACTGGGATTGTTCCAGCAGCACGAGGGGTTGATTAGACTAGTGGATTTAAGTTGTGTGACTTCAGGACTCTGTGGTTTAAACCTGCATTTGACGATCTGTCATTGGAATATGAGAGTATGGTCAACCCTAAGCTCAAGTGTCTGTTGCTCCCTGACACATGACTTCTGTGTTTCCTTCTATAGCCTCTCCTAAGACAGAGTTGGTTTTCTCAGTGCTCTGGTCTTCAGGCCCCTTTCCCTCCCTCTCACTTTGATTTCTAGTTAGCATGCTACAGTGTAAGCCACTCCTGGCTCCGCTGCTGTTAGGCCCCAAAGTTTTCACCTGTCCTTATTTTACAATTTTAGTTAGGCTATGCTAATTTGTTTTCTGTTACAATTGCTACTCATAAGGTCTATACTAATACCTATTTATTCTCCAAGAATGCGATAAACATTTCACTTAATCATCTAAGCTTAGTCCTGCTAAAATAACTATTTGTTTTGTCTCTAGTTCATGAGTGAGAAAACCAAGGCCGGGGGTGGAGTGGGGTGGGGAGGGTGTCTGTAACGTTCTCAAAGTTAAGCTTATGTTAAGATAAGTGGAGATTCATGACCAGTTAGAAAATGTAGAGATCTCCCGTATCCCTTATTACTGTCTGTAAAGATACAGTGTGAAATTTCAGGCAGGTAGTTACGTGGCTACAGCCAAGTTCTGGTCTCTCATGCTTCCCTCTGTTGCCACTCTCACCTCTCCATCTTCTTGCCCTTCCTGAATGGTGGGATTCTTGTGAGCCTGTTTCCATAATTTCTTCCATCCCAGATTGTCACATAAAATATGATTTGTAACCTTTTGGGATTGGCCCTTTAAAAAAAATAAATAACTCCTCCCTACTACCTGATCACTCCTGAATATTGATGTGTGCATCCATAATTTATTCTCATTTTTTGTTGAGTAGTCCAGAGATGATGGTTATGATGGTGGTGATCTACCTTCTACTATTTGCTAGTCCAGGGCTGATGATGACCCATCTTGTTCTTTTTCCAGTGCTGGGGCTAGAACCCAGGACCTCGTTCACGCTAAGCAAGTGCTCTACCACTGAGCTAATACCCCAGATCAGTAGTTTTTAACTCATTTATCTATTGAAAAACTCCCTTTTCTTTCTTCACTGTACTACTAAAGAGTTTTAATGGGCCTTTCCTGTATAGGCTTTTGTTTGAACATAGGTTTGCTTTATTTTCCCCAGTATACATTTTCTAAAGTGCAGCTGATGGGTAGTTGCATGTTCTGAACATTTACTTTTATAAGAAAGTTTCAAAACATTTCCTACAGTGCTTTCACCGTCTTACACTCTCAGCTACAACGTATGACTATCTTGTTTCTCTGCATTTCCCTAGTATTTGGTGGCGACGTGGTTTTGCAGCCACTCTGATGGCTATGTAATGGTGTCTTGTGGTTTTAACTTGAATTTCCCTATTCCTTGGTAAAATGTTGTGCCCCAGGGCTGGATGCTCTATGATGTCCTCACTCTCATCTCTGATGGTCGGTCATCAGCTGGAAAGAGGGTGACTGATGTCTCCTATCATCCAACAGGCAGGCTTGGTGGTCAGTCAGGCCTCTAAATGAAAGTAAAGGCTGACAGGTCTTTCTCAGGCCTCATTTACATCTGAACCCTTCACTCACCTCATATTCATTTTCTCAGACTCTGCCACAAGGTCAATCCAGGTTCAAGGGGTGGGAGAATAGATTCGGCTACCCTAGGAAGAAGCTGTCAAGTGAGATGCTGGGGACAAGGAATAGAACTAAGAGGCATTTTGCCATGAGCCAAGCATACCAGCCTCCTAGTTCAAATGCCTTCCATTTCTTTTTCTTCAAAAGACAGATTAGTCCTGCAAATACATTTCCTAGTAAAAGACTCATCCAACCCCGAGCTGGGGACAGTGGTGTGTGTGGCCTCAGTCTCGATTACTTGGGAGGCTAAAGCAGGAGACTGAAAGTGTGGGTCCAGCTTGGGCAATTTAGCAAGACCTCTCCTTAAGCTAATTCAAGTAGAAGTGTGTGTGTGTGTGTGTGTGTGTGTGTGTGTGTGTGTGTGTGTGTGTATGAATATATCTCTGTGTGCACAAGTCTATGCATGTGTGTCTGTGTGCAAGCACATCTTCATGTGTACATGTGTGTTCATGTGTGTGGGGGTGTGTTTGAATTAAAGACACTAACATCTCCAAAATTAGCCAGTTCATTGATGAACTTCTATTTCAGAATGGCGTCTGCCTAAGTCATAATGGGACATTAATGATTAGAGAAGATACTTTTTCACTATTCTTACAAAGTAGACTAATTTTTGTCTATCCAACTTCCGCTAAACCACTTGGATGGACCCTAAATTGAGCAAGTCCTTGCTTAACACCAGACACAAGTATCATGGGACCTGCCTTGCTGTCTGATGAGAGATACCAGGTACATCAACATGGCAAGTGGAGTGTGGAATCTTCCAACCATGCATGTGTCTGAATCTCTGACATGTTAGCCTCTTACCAGGAACCACATGACCTTGGCTCTTTAGTTTTCTTGCCCCAAGTCTATAGACCATGTGTATCTGTGGGATTCTTACAGCTGTGCCTGTGGTCTAGGCTGAGAGGCAGTGTCCTTGATGTGGGTATATATATATATATATAGTCAGTCAGCGATTTCCTCATTTGCTTGTTAATTCTCCACGTTTCAATGATAAGTCACGTGTGGGTTGCAGGTGGTTTAGATGCATACCATAATTATCTTGTGGATTCTGTTGGCAATCTCATTCTTTTGTTTCTTTTTTATTACATTTCACTTATTTGCTCACACCTCAGAGTAATCCATATCTTCCCTCTGTTCTGGTGCCTTAGAAAGCGATTACGAATAACTCTTAATTTCAGTTTCGCTAAAAAATTTAATAGAGGAGAAGCACACATGCCAATATCTACCAAATGTTAGGAGTTGTGATTTCCTGATAGTGGATTTAAAGATGGTTTTAGTTATTGTGATTTAATTGTATTTTAGAATTTTAATACTGTAGAACGTATTATGGCTATAAAGCAATCAAAATATCCATATAACAGACGTGTGGGACTAAGGTAATGGTTTATGACCCCGGGGAACAGGCCCCGGGAGAAGGTTTACAGGTTCCCAGCAGTGCCAGGGCCTTCCAAGTTACTGATTCAGCAACCTGGAGAGAGGAAGCAGCCTTGGGAGCTTGGACCACATAGCATTCTTCAAGGCTAGTTTGGGCTGTTTTCCCTGGCGTCTGTTTCTCTCTGCCTTTCATACTTCAGGATGATGTTTCTGGTATTGATAATCATCTGGCAACAGGAATACCACCAAAAATGCTCACATTCCACCCAAATTCCTTGCAGTTAGGGAAGGCCTTGCCTTGCTGTTCCTGGGCAATATGAGACCCAGAAATGATTTGTGTTCTGGGGTTTTCAACCATAGCTTTCTTTCTTCTGTTTTCTGAGCAGATAGAACCCCAGTTATGTGGTCAGGAGAGGACCACGTGACCTCTGGATTTGCCTTTTGGGAGAACTAATGCAGCCAAGAGGGGTGTGTTGGATAGTTAAGCAAACATCCTCTGTAGGGGCATGAGAGCAGTCAATGTGGTTTGCCCTGTAGTCTTGTGAGCCTGGAACCAAAGAGAAACCACTCCAGCTGCAAGGAAGCAGACAGAAAATACTTAGAGCCTAAGTCCCATTTCTGAAATGTCAGGTCTAGATTCCTATCCAGGAAGTATAGTCATAAGTTAATAAAGAAAATAAGCAGAACCCAACTTAAAACGCAAGGCATGCTGGTCCCCTTGAGTGCCTCAGTTGTGGTGAGGGATTGCGTTACTGTATATTTCAGAAACCACTGCAGCAGTAACCACGCACAATAAATCTTTAAAGTTTCCCCAGATCACTTGGCTGATGGGTTTAAAGGTTCACTCTGGCTATCAAAGGCACAGACATAGAATGCAGAGGTGTTCTCTCTGCTCATCTCTTCCTCAGTTTACACATTTATGTGTTCCCATAGCATTCCTTTGCCTGAGAGTGGTTGTGATCTATTTTCTTTGTCTCCCAAGGCATTGAGATGTTAATCTTAATTCATATTTCTAGTGTCCTCTTACTGGGTTGCAGGATACAATATCAATATATAAAAATCAATGGCGTTACTATACCCTGGCAGCGAACAATCAGACGCTGAGATAAAAATGCCATTTTACAATAGCACCAAGAATATGAAAGACTTAGTAATAAATCTAATAAAAGATTGCAGCTGGAGGACTTGGCTAAGCATCCAGAGGGCCTGCCTTGCCCAAGGAAAGAGTGCAAACCTGGACACAGGATCATAACATGTTTACTTTTTGGTGTGCATTGTCAGGAGACACAAAACTGTTCTGATGCCCACATCCCCAAATGGATATACAGAGACCGTATATCCCAGGAAGTTTCACTGGTGAGAAGATGAATCTGAAAGGCCGTTTAAAAAGGGAAAGAACCCAGAGTATCCAAAAACAGTGTTGGAGAGGCTGGATAAGGCTGAGGGATTACATTTGTGATTTGAAGGCTTCTGCAGCAGTGGTAATCAAAAGAGCTTGGTCCTGGTGTCTCAGTAGACAAATAGGCTAGGGGAACAGAAGAGAGAACCAGAAATAGACCCACAACGTTCTGAACTGGCTTTAGAGTAAGATGCAAACAGAGTTTGGAAGGGTTTATTTAACTAACAAAATGAGCACATATTCCTGATGTAAGATTAAAAAATGAGCATAAAAATGGGATAAGACATGATTATATCACTTAAAGCTATAACTCTAATAGAAGATAGTGTATGCTTTGCTGTGTTGAACAAAAGTTTCTTAGATATAATTTAAGTGTACAATCCATTAAAGAACAAGTCAATATATCAAACATCACCAAAAACATTCAGTTTAAGAATGCAAAGATAAGCCACAGATTGTGGGGGTGTGGGGGTCGGCGGTGGAGGTTGAGGGGGTGGGGGTAGAGGATTAAAGCTTGTATGTCTGATTTGCAATTCAGTATACATAAATCAGTCTCGAATTTTAGGAAAAACCCAACCCACTAAGATGGGCAAATGATTTGAATAGATACATCACTAAAGAAGAAATATGGGGTGTCAAATACACACATGGAAAGATGCTGAATAGGATTAGTCATTAGGGAAATGCAAATTAAAACTCCAATGAAATCACACAATAGACATATTAGAGAGGCTGTAATTAAAACAAACCCTACTAAATGTTGACAAGCCTACAGAAGAAATGGAGCTTTCTTTCATGTACTGTTAGTAGGGATGTAAATTATCATGCTCATCTTAGAAAATAGCAGTTTGCTGCAAAAGGAAACATGTACTCGCCACATGATCTACATCCTCCCATTTCTACGTTTGTACTCCAGAGGAAAGAAAACTTGCCTGTATGAACACTTGCATGTGACTTTCTGTAGCAGTGTCCTTGCCACTATCTGCAAACCTCCATCAACCACACTGGCCGTCAACAGTTGAAAAGATAAAACTCACAGCAGTAAATCCACGCCCGTGCTGGAAGTCCTCAGCAATAAAATGTAATGAGCTATTGATTTCATGCAACAGTGTGGATGAGTCTCAAAATAATTATGCAAAACATGAAGACAACTTGACTTCATTTTCTCAGAAACGATGATGGCCTGTGATGTTAGGGAGGAGGTCCGGTGGCTTGTGTGGGGGTGGGGTGGGAATTAAAGAGAACTAGAGATTTCCACTGTGGCTGTGCTTACTATCTTGACGGTCATGATGGCTTCACAGGAAACTGTCACATGGGATATACACACAGGAAAGTACACATGGGAAAATTTAGGAAAGCCTACACTTTATAAAGTGTGAGTTTTGTTGTATTTGAATTATTGTCCAAAGAACTGTTAAAATCAGTACTGCCAGATGCTATGACAGGCAGAAGAAATACCACAAGTGCTCCAGGGCTTTGAATGGATGCTCTACTTTACAAGGACCACGGGTCCATCTTTGTAGTGGAAATGGCCACAGCTCAGCTGAGAGAGGTGAATGAGCACTGTTGATACTGCTACAAAGATAAAATATTCTGGGCAGAGAAGCAGTGGGTAAAGGTTGAGGCCTGTGATGAAGCATGGGAGGGGGAAGGGAAAGTGAGTATTCCCAGGGAAAGGCGGTATTCTGACAACCATGGAGGTGGGTAAAGCTGGAAGAGAAGAAGGGGCGAGACTACACAGTTCATCTTGTCATCCTGTGGTGTGAGGATATTAGCGCAGAGGCACAGGGGAGCTGCTAAAGGTGCTTAATCCGAAAAGTGTCAGGAAACGTATATGTTCAAGGAAGATTCCTCTCATGCCAGAATGGATGCTCATGATGATTAAAGAAACACAAGAGTTTCATTAAGAGTATTTCCATTCATAAAGATTTTATTTGAATACTTCGTGTGCAATTATTTTGTTTGAACAGACTCCAAAGAATATCGCATGGAAAATTATGCACCACATGCCAGCCATGTAGCTGCATGCATGTGGATCTAAAGTCCTGACTCTCCTGGCTTCCTCTCACCTCACTTAGTGACACAGAGGGCACATTTTCAGGCCTCCTCCTGAGTTTTCAGATCAGAGATCTTATCAAAGGCTGCATTGTAAAGGTGCTCTGTGCAGAATCCCATCAGAATGGAGTTGAGAATTAAGCTTGGCAGCGTGGAAGCTTGGAAACTCTCCCAGTGTGGTTGGATCCCAGCGCTGCAAGCACTAAATGCAGGCTCCTCTGTCCCTAGGGTGTCCTGCGAAGTGCCCTGTAGTGTTGCAAGGGGAGTGCTTCATCCTTCAAGCTGGGATGATGCGGTTCATGTACCATTAAAGGATGCTGGAGTTGAGTGCAGGCGGGAGCACTGAAGAAGGAAGCACGCGGATGGTCACGCCTGCCCGTCTCCACCCTCACTACTTTCTGCCTGCTAGTCTTTTGACACTAAATCTGTATGGGGCCAAATTTTATTTTCCTTTCAAGATATAAAGGTTTCTGTTTTTCTCTCTCTTGGGAATGGGCTTTTAGCCAATGTGTGTTGGAGAACAACATTTGCTGGGGATCCTCTCTGCATCTTGGAGAAACATAAAGACTTCTTAAGGTTTATAATTGTCTAATTGTTGTAATAAAAAAAAGGCAGATCTAGCATTTGGATGTTTGGTGAGTTCTGGACATAATGATATATATTCATTTAACAGTGTAATGGAATTATTGACAGATATGTCATATGACTTGAATATTTGTTATCTTATATATTGGGAGGTCACATACAGCAGAGAGTCTTGAATTTGTAAAGCTCTGAAGCAGCAAAACAACAACAACAACAAAATATAAAATAATGAAATATCAGCAAGATTGTCTTCACACCATAATTTTGCCACGACGATGAAGTAATTGCTCAAATACCTAAAACCTTGGAGAAGCAAAACACTTACCATTATTTTGACTGCTATTTTGCCCTTCAGGAAATGACATCATGGATCTCCTTCTCAGAGATCAGTGGTTCCTGTGGGTTTAAATTAAGTCAACACCTACCCATTGCCCGCTGAGGAGTTGGTGCGAGCCTTGCTGTTGTCAAGAAGCTCAAAATCTCCATGGCTCCTTTTCTCAAAGTGAGCTCCAGCATCCTTTAAACCTGGCTGGCTCCACTTCGCATATGCTAAATGTTCAGTAACATTCTGGGTAAAGAAGGGTGAAGAAATTGTTTGTAACTTGATGGGATAATAACTGTTATAATAACTCCCATTGCAGTAATAATAATACCCAATAATTATAAAGTGCTGTGTGCCAGGGACTTTCCCATGTGCTTTACGTATGGCTACTAATTTGAACCTCGTAACACCCCCCTGGGAGATAGAGTATCTTGTTTTCCTGATGATATGCATCTGCATTATAACCGCAGAGAAATTGTCTTAACAGAGCCTGGAAGTGGAAGAGTTAAATTTAAACCCAGGTGGTCTGTTGTTAAGACTTGGTGTTCAGAAGCAGTCTGCTGATTGCCTCTTACTAGCAGACCCTTTCGAAGAAACAGTATTGAAGACACTATAAATTAACATTTAAATGGCACTAACACCTGGGACAGTGGTTCTGCTATGAGGATTGAGTACTGAGTACATGAAATACTATGCTGAGTACTTTGCAGGTATCTTGTGGTGCTGCTCTGTGTGTACTGTTTCATCCTCTTGCTGGTTGGTTCCTGTCAACTTACCACAAACCTAGACGTGTCTGGGAATTGGGAATCTTAATTGAAGAAATGCCTCCCTAAGAGTGGCCTGTAGGCAAGGCTGGGCATCTTGAGTGATGACTGATGCGGGGAGGGCCCAGCTCATGGTGGGGCGGTGCCAACCCCTGGCAGTTGGTCCTGGGTTATGTAAAAATGCCAGCTGAACAAACCATGGAGAACAAACCAGTCAACAGTGTTCCCTCATGGTCGCTGCTCCAGGTTCCTACCTTGAGTTACTGCCCTGATGTTTGTGATGGAGTGTGGCCTGAGAGTTGTAAGGGGAAATAAAGCCTTTCTTCCCCAGCTTGCTTTTGGACATGATGTTTGAACACAGACAAATTACAGTCTGTCATGGAGAGAAGTCATGAAAAAAGGCCACCTACACCTGTCATTAATTAAGAAATGCACTACAGGCAATCTCATAGAGACAGGTTCCCAATTGTTGTCTTCCTAGAAAACTCTAGCTTGTGTCAAGCTGTCAAAAAACAAACCAGAGACAGTCATGGTGGCTCATGCCTGTAATCCCAACACTCAGGGAGGCAGAGGCAGGCAGATCTCTGTGAGTTCAAGGCCAACCTGGTCTACAAAATGAGTCCAGGACAGCCAAGACTACACAGAGAAACCCTGTCTTGAAAAACCAAAACCTTCAAAACAAAACAAAACAAAAAATCAAAACAAGGAGAATGTTATCATTCACATTTTATAGAGGAGAAAATAAGGTTTATAATGGTGAGTAAATCTGATTTAGGGCTCAAACCCAAATCCTCAACAAACATGTTTGTTTTAAATCCTGTGGGAAGAAGTAATAAAAATAACTCACCTCAGACAATTTATGAGTAAGCTGCCTTTTTAAAAATATAAATTGTGCAATTAGGTTTGAACTTTATAAATATGGAAAATATACATAATATATGGTCATATATACATAAATCCTATATATCAGAATGTTGTAGATTCATAAATAGTGATTTTAATTTCACATTTGAAAGCATTATAAGTGAGGGCTTGGTGACTATATGCTTTTTTAAAAATTTTATTTATTTATTTTATTATGTATACAATGTTCTGCCTGCATGTGTGACTGTCTACAAGCTCTCATTATAGATGGTTGTGAGCCACCATGTGGTTGCTGGGAATTGAACTCAGGACCTCTGGAAGAGCAGACAGTGCTCTTAACCACTGAGCCATCTCTCCAGCCCGGTGACTGCATGCTTTAATGCCTGGGCCGACTGTCAGAAGCAGGGTTCTCGGCCTCTCATGCCATAGACTTCTTTAGCTGGCAGCTGGAGTCTGTGGTCTCTTCCTCAGAGTGGCATCTCTAAGTGTATTGAATACTGAGACTGATAAGGATGCATCTAAATGAAATAGTTATCAGAGTATTAAAACATACTTGGACTATATCAATGTCTATTCTTTTTCATTATCTTATGTTAGGTCTTGCAGTGGTTATAATAATCACTGCAGTGGTGCTGAACATAGAAAATATTTTGACACATTCACAAGAATTGCAATGAGATGTGAAAAGATTCATGGCTTCTCTGGGTGACAAATGTACATGTGCTGTTAGTACTGCCACAGATACATTTGTTGTCCAGATTCATAATTGGAATTCCAATTTTAGGCTCTGAGGACGATTTCACACACTCTGGATGGTCCTGCCTAATCTTGCATATTTCAAGAGTGAGGCGAATAGCTTGGTGTGCTCTTCACATCTGGATCTTCAGAACTTCTGTCTCAACATTATGGGAAAATAATCTGGAGTTCCTTTACTGCTCCGTGTAGGTCTTGACTCTAGAGGGCTCTCCCTGGCCTGATGGTAGAGAAATATTTTCTTCTCTGCCTGCTTTGATGGTTACTTCCTGCTCATGAACTATAACAATGCAGCCCTCCTCGTCATGGAGTTTATGTTTCTGAGAGAAGGCGGCAACAGGCACAGAAACATACTCTTAAGGATAAGGACGAGATCCAGGTGACAGGCAGGCTTGCTTAGGAGAGCAGTAACAAAGGTCACGGTTTGGTAGAGATATTGATGATAAAAAGAAACTGCAAACTAAATTGCAGATTTATTACACATTGGAGGAGTGGACTAGACTCGCGGAGAGCATCATTCGTTCTGCCTTGCTTCCCATTTGTAGTATCGAATGCTAGCATAGCGTGCTGCTCGCCTATTCAGAAGCTTGTCCTAGCTACTTTGGGTCCAAAAGGTAAGCTATCATTAGTCTGTCATTGGAGTCTCACAGTTCTTTGAAATTGTACCTGATGTTCCAGAGGAGGGGCCTAGGACGTGCTATGGCTATGACGTGGCTGCCAGGGGAAGAGGCAGTCACCCACATTTTATACCATTGGGTACCATTTACTTTTGCCTCCATTTCCAGCCTACTGTCCTAGAGGGGCAGACGCAGTAATGGAAGAGTTTAGTTGCTCCAGTTGCAGGCAGCATCTGGGGCACTGACTTGGACTATCACAATATATAAAAATGGTATTTTTTTTTCAACAGAAACCTGATAAACTTGTTAAGGGTGGATTAAGTGCGTTCTGAAGTTTGCATTGCTGTCTGGAAGCAAGAAAGTGGAATTCAGGTTAATGGATTTGGAGGCAGATTTTCTGGTGCTCGACTGGCTTTTGGTGAATTTGTCACGTGCTAGGGGTTCCCTCAAAAATTCTGTGTACTCCCCTGTTTTTCTTCTATGTTGTTTTATTCATGAATTTTCTGGCTCACTTTTTTCTTTTTCTTTTTTTTTTTAAACCATCTATTTTCAGAAATCCCTTGTCACATTTTTTCACATCTTTATGGCCTCTTATAAATCATGAAAAATCATCTCTTGTGTTTATGGTCAAACAGTGTTTTATTCCTGCTTCCTGTTAGTGCGATTGGCTAGTTACTACCTTGCTTAGAGCCTCCCTTTTACCATTACAGACACTGCCGTGAGCATTCACATATCCTTTAATTTCTAATAGTCATTCTAAAAGTAAGTGTGTGTGTGTGTGTGTGTGTGTGTGTGTGTGTGTATGGTAAAGAAAATTTCAGGAGTACAAATATGACCATAATTTTATTATTTACACCCAATGCCGTTGATTTCTAAATCTCTTCTGTCACATTCTACTCATTTATGTGCCTTGTTTTTTGTCTTTTTCACTTGTATCTTGCTGCCCGCACTTACTATTATCAGCATGTTGGTATATTTTCTTGATGTCTTTAGTGGGGATATACCAATATGTTGGCTGACTGTTGCCGGCTACTGTCGTCTGTTTTCTGTTGCTTGTCTCACAGTGCCTTGTCATTTCAAGGGCTCTGTCTTACCTCCCCTCTTAGTACAGCATCTCTCTTGAGAAGCTTCTTTTCTTTTGCTCTTGGAAAATCTGACCAGACACTGTGGGCACCTTGCCAGCCCCTCCGCGGGGGCTCGAGACCTGTGCACTCTGCTACTCATAAGCACATGATGATCATTTGCGAGTGAACATATATGGAGTTCTCACGCTAGGAACTTTCTTCACACCACAGTTCCTCTGAAAATACTGCCTTATGGAGAAACTCCGGGTAATCCATACCATTAAGACACATTGTAGATGTAATTTATATTCACAGCCATTCACTCAGTGTGTTATTTAGGCAGTTCAGCACCAAGGAGAGTGACTGTTTGCTTTAGCTGGGGTTCAAGGTCAGTGGAGGATTTACTGTTTAGGGCTCTGTGGTGCTGTTGGCAAGATGTAATTTTTCCATAATAGATGAAAAGCCAAACCCTGAATAAACATGCTTTAATAATGGTGAGAGCCCTCGCAGAGCTGTACACTGAGGAAATATTAAAGTGCACACTCCCATAGCTTAGACCTAATTGAAGCAAATAGTGTTCATATTTACACTCAGGTTGTTTGTTTTAACGTCAGTTCTTGGAGTGCTGCATCTCATGTCCTGCATCCTTCTCCACACAACTGCTTAGCAGGCCATTCCAGCATCCTGCCTGCTTTGTGTCTTTCTTCCAGGCCAGAGGACAGATTTACAGCTTCCTTTGTGTGCCTTGGAAATCTTAGATGTAGTATCCTAGCCTCCCTTCCTGTGTACATCCCAGTGCTGGAAGGCACAGCTTCCTCATTAGCCATTGGTTCACTGGGGAAGAAATGACTCCAGGGACTTATTAGGGTGAGCTAAACTCTTTTTGTCTGTTTCTATAACAGGTTCTTAGAACCATGACAACGGTGCCCAGAACCTGTTTTCCGAGAAGCCCTGAAGTCTCAGGCTTTTACTGGAAAGGAACATTAACTCATGCCCTTCCTCATGCCCTGTGGACTGAAATTTTCACTGAGATGGAAACGTTCTCTGGCATAGAAAGGAGTGGGGCGCGCTTTGTACAGAAAACAAGAATGTTATGCAGAGAAGGAAGCCACAGTTCCGGGACTCATTTATTTCCTCCCTGCCCCTGTCTAGCATCCCACCCCCGCCCCGCCCGCCCGCCTGAGCCAGGGGGTGAGGATTAAATCTCTTCTAGGGGCACTAGAACCACTGGGGCTTTTTCAGGTGTCAAGGGATGAGCTCTTTAGGTTGTGGCTTGACCATCTTCTCAACGGTTTTAATAGAGCTTGAGGATTTATGCTTGAGAGCCCCGCTGGCCTGGACCTATCAGAAAATGTAGCCCAAAGGATGCTTGCAGAGTTTCTGAGCTGATAGAAAACGTGAGTCTCCTGCT
Organism: Acomys minous; assembly: GCF_964271855.1. Classification (NCBI taxonomy): domain Eukaryota; kingdom Metazoa; phylum Chordata; class Mammalia; order Rodentia; family Muridae; genus Acomys; species Acomys minous. Next base: position 42,677,991 of record NC_140501.1, on the reverse strand, counting down.
TCCTTTGGAAACGGTCCAGTGAGGTAGGATGGGAGGGGTGTCTGCATCCCATTTGCCCTCTCACCTGTGGTGAAGCTTAATGTTTCTACAGTAACTGGTGTGCTGTTAGTCACATTGTTTCTAAGGAGCAGTGATAGCGTTTCAAGTGCATCCTCAAGTGAGATTATCAAAGCAGCCTCTTGATTACCGTTCGCCTCTCCTGTCTTTCTCCCCCCCCACCCCCCCGCCCCAGCTGTTTATCATGTAGTCTATCCCTGGCAGAAATGCATCTGACCACAAAACCCAAACATGAGTTTGAAATTCTTTCTGACACACTGTACTAGTTACTTTTCTGTTGCTTGACGAAACACCATGGCCAAAGCATTATAGAAGGAAAGATCTATTTGGTGTTATAGGGTTATAGTGCTAGAGTGGTAAGAGGCTACCATGGCAGCAAGTGACAGGAAGGAAGCAGGCGCTCTCACATCTTCAAATGCAAGCAGGAAGCAGACAGAGCAAACTAGGAGTAGGCGAAGGTTTTTCTACTCTCAAATACTCTCCGGCAAGTCCACACCACCCAACCCTTCCTAAACAGCACAGCCAGCTGGGGACCAAGGGTTCAGGTGCTTGAGACTGTGGGAGACACTCTCATCCAAAAGTGGCACACATCGACATCCAGTCTCTCCCATGAACATATCAGTCCAACTTGTGAAGCATTCAGAACGTTAGCATCCCTCATTGTTTCCGTATCCTTTTGAAGAAGGAGCCACTGTCATCACAACACTTAGGGAGCAGTGGTTGGTTGTCTGTGCTAACTTGACTAGGCTGTGGATGCCCAGTTAACCGCCAAGATGTTCACCAGTAAGAATTCTTTCTGCCTGATGTTTATCACTTCCTACCCTGGACCATTGGCACTTCATACAACTGTTAGTTGCTTTTGTTCTCAGGCCTTTGGGTTTTAACTGGGCATGTATCACAGATTTATTTTTTTTTTGGAGGGGGGTCAGCATCTTAACTAGAATGTTACTGCATTATCCTGCCGTGAAGGGAAGAATTTTTGTCTGGTGTCGATTATTCACATATCCCCAGTACACTGAAGAATTCTGGCACAGAACAGACACACAGAGAATATTTGTTGAATGAATGGATCGTGTAAGATGGCAGTGAACAGCTGGTGTCAATTAATCTACTTAGTTAGTTGGAACTGGGGAAACTGTGACAGAAGTGGCAAATACTATAGTCTTTAAAATGTGTCTTTGTATATTGGTGAGGACGGTCCATAAAGGGGCAGCCCCACTTAACCATGAAGATGGGACGCGGGGAGCCTGTGTGCTGGTTGAAAAACAGTTTCAGACAGACGTGGAGTAGAAGGACCAGGAAAGCAGAGGCGGGCAGGATTTAAGACAGTTTTAATCGAAGCAAGTGCTAAGTTGAGTTTGCCCGTCAGCAAAACTTCTATGAATATATGAGATAGTTTCAGAACCTTTAAGACAAAATATCACCCACATATGCTTGCTATAATGAGATGTCGCAAAAAAGGAACTGTGCACATCGAGCCCAGGAAGAATGTGCTGCCATCTTGCTATCTCTCTTCAGCACTAGCTTCCTTTGTTTTTTTCCTCCCTAAAACATTTCTACTTGTAGGTTTCTAGGACCCTCTGGATCCTTCTATTTCCCCATTCTCTCTTGCTTCTCTCACCTAGAGTCCCAATAGGAAGTCTTCCCCTCTGTCTCAGTTTCCTGGTAAGTGAAGACTTTCATGGGACAGGTCCTTTGGGCTAGTGTCCAGATATAAGTGAGTATATACCATTTGACTCTTTCTGCTTCTGGGTGAACTCACTCATTATGACCATTTCTAGTTCAATCCAAGGACAATACGTACAGTAAACTTCGATTTAGCCAATGGACAGGACATTCTCCACACGAGTAAAGACTGGGGACTGACTTTCACACGAACTCTGGTGCCCCATATTTGACCACGTCCCCTTGATGGAGAGGCCTGGCGGCATTCAGAGGAAGGATAGCAGGCTACCAAGAAGAGACTTGATACCCTATGAGCATATACAGGGTGAGGAGGTCTCCCTCAGTCACAGTCATAGGGGAGGGGAGTAAGGGGAAATGGGAGGGAGGGAGGAATGGGAGGATACAAGGGATGGGCTAACAATTGAGATGTAATATGAATAAATTAATAAAATATATTTTAAAATTTCTAATATGCAATTTAACAGCTATTGGTTATAAAACACTCTTGTCTGAAAAGTAGTTAGTAAAAATGTTGTTTCTATTCAAATGCATATGAGATGTGGGGCATACAATAGAGATGATGTGAGCTTTACCTATTAACCTTTGTAACTGATTAAGAGCCAGATCTATTGCTGGTCTATACAATAGGAGACAAAGGCAGTTTACCTTAAATAGATACTTTTAGAATAAGATATTTTTCTTCACTTAATGTTAAAGGGGTTTTCAATAAATTATTACATGTACTATATAATTGTTCACATAACTGCCTGTTATTATGTTGGAAAGACTGATTAAAGACTTTTACATGTAAAATACTAAGGCCGAATTTTTTAAACTGCTCTTTTCTAGGCAGTGTCACATACTGTGTTCTCTTGGGGCCTAGATAAAAGGGCTTTTCACAAGAGATAGAGTGACATTTTAATGTTTTATGATTATATTTGGAAAGTAACATCTTTCCAATAGCATTTCCCTTCACCTTTTCACTTCAGATACACAGGGTTTGTAAAGAAACTATGATGATGAGTTTACTTCTAAATTAAAGTTGGAATTCTTCCAAAGGAATAGAACCCCAACTTAAAGTATAGTCCCTGTTCTCTTTCTGAGCGGATTGATGTGACGCTGAGTCCCTGGTATGTGTGGGCTGTGGGAAAGACTTGGGAATCGGGTCTCATATCTACCTGTGTTTGCTGTGTCAGGGCCCATTGTGTGTTCGGTGGGACTGGAAAATTAGATATATGTGAGTTTTAAATAATAAAAGTCAAATAGATTTAAGATACCTACCGATTACGGCTTATGTGGTGACACGTATGTTTACTCAGGTGGTTCGTTCTAGAAAGTCTAGCCTAGTCTCTTTCCTTGCTGAATGAACTATTACGTATAATCATGGTAAGTACACATTCTAGGTAAAGCTTGTGACCTGTGCCAGTGCGTGAAGTGGCATTCTTGGCCGGAGAGATGAGTCCTGAAGAAGGCTTCCTCTGTATTGAGAGTGGTTCTGCAAGGAGCTCCATCACTAGTCTCAGGTCCTGGCTCTTAGCACTTGAGACACGTGAGCCTGCATTAACATTCAGAACCGCTGGGTCCAGAGGTGGCATATACTCCCATTATCCTCCAGGAAAGAGCAAACGCGAAGGACCTTGGAAAGCAGAAATACCAATTTAGGTTATTATTCCAAAGTTGATCCCTGATTCTGGAGGTGTCTCAACTTTATTACACACATCGTTGCCTTGATATTGGAAAGCACAAGATGCAATAGGGAATGCATTTGCTGGTCAGTGGGCAGTGGGCTTTTTTTTTTTTTTTTTTTTTTTTTTTTTTTGAGTGTAAAACGCCTTCCACTGGAAGTCTGCAGACTGGATCAGACCTGGGTTTAGGAATATATTATCTGGTTCCCTTGACTCATCCAAGTTCAAGTTGGCTGTTTAAAGCCAGCCAAAGCGGCATTTCAGGAGTGAGGGGCAGGAGCGCTTTGCAGGAGAAGCTCAACCAGTTTCATCTCTTTTCATCTTTAACCTGGTGTCTTTGTTATCTGCATGTTTCTTTTTAAATAAAGACTGAATATTACACTGTTCACTTCCACTGAAATTGGAATTTGGGGAGGGGGTAGTGGTGCTGTGTTCAAAATGCATAGTATATATGTATGAAATTCTCAAAGAGTGGATAAGTACATTTAAGCAGTATGAATTTAAGTGCGATAGTGTTTCTCCAGATAATACATAGCCCAGGAGTTTGTGGACAAACTCGTTTGTTTGAACTTGTTTGAATTGGAATTTAATTTATGCTGATTTTTCAGGAAGATTGTTTGTCTGGTATCACAGCCACAGTTCTTGCTCCTGGGTCAAGTTAAGAGCATATTTATCATAGTATTTCTAGAAGTTAAGGGGAAAAAATCATCTAATGAATTGCTTAGGCTCATATCTTTCTAACTTTAGAGAAAGAATTCTCAGTGTTGGCACACGAGGCACACAGCCTGTCGCGGTCTTTTTAGGGGCTATGCAAGGTACTGTGCTCCATGTTCTAACAATTTTTGATAATTTTCTTTGCCATAATGTGGGAGAATAGAAAAAATTTTACAATAAAGCTCTTCATGTTTTGTGGGCCACATTAATAATTAAAAGATCAATAAATGCACTGTAGCAAAAGTTTCTACACAAGTAGAAATGTGAACAATTGAATCAATAGCGTACATTAAGCGATGTTCCCTGCGACCAAGCCAACTGAGAGCGTGCAGAGCGAAGTTTTAAAAAATCAATAAGAGGAAGGAAATGCAAAGACTTGGTCCTGAAAATGGGTTTTGATCATCATTCCTGCTCACGTTACCTTTTATAATGCTGCACTTTTACGGGAAGTCGGGAAGCACAGGTCCTTGCCAGCACTGTGCTGTGGTCAGAGCAAAATGGACATGTTCTGAGTTGAGTTCTGAGCCTCAACTTTCAATGAACTTTGTGTGATTGTGTGTGTGTATGTATGTCTCTGTGTGTGCATGTATGTGTTTTTGTATGTATGTGTGTATGTATGTATGCTTGTGTGTATGTATGTATATGTATGTGTCTCTCTGTGTATGTGTGTATGTGTGTGTAGGTATGTAGGCCTTGGTGTGTGTATAGTGTATGTATGAGTGTGTATTATGTATGTATGTATGCATGAATGTACGTATACGTGTGTGTGTGTGTGTGTGTGTGTGTCTGTGTCTTTGTGTGTAGGAGTGAGGATTGACTGCCTTTTCAACTTGAGGACTTGGGATTGGTTTTGTGCATCATCCTTTGTCACTTATATTTTATTTCTTCACATGTTGCCATTCCTTTATAATTCCTGATTCTACAAGTAGTTGCGTTATGTAAAATGAGTGATGTTAAATTTGGTTGCTTTTTTCTCTTTGGTAAATAACATTTATTGATTATATTAATATTTTGCTATATAAATCAGAGAAATGATTGTGTGTGTGTGCGTGTGTGCATGCGTGTGTGTGTGTGTGTGCGTGCGTGTGTGTGTGTGTGTGTGTGTGTGTGTATCTTTCTGTCTACAAGATCCCAAATTGTATTCATGGCTTTAAAAACTCTGTTACTAGATTTTTTGTTACCTCAAATGTCATGCTTTCTGATGCATTTAAATGTTGGGCACTTTGATAACTGCTTGCATGTACTTTATATGTGTGTGTTTGCATATGCACACATGTATATGCCACAGCAGACATATAGAGGTCAAAGTAAGACTTCTAAGAGTCAGTTCTGTCAGTTTTCTCCTTCCACCATCTGAGTCATAAGCACTGAACTTCGCTTAGGCTTAGCAGCAAGTGCTGTTACCCAGTGAGCCATCTTCTTGGCCCATGCTGAGTATTTTGACTTACAGTGTAAGACTATGTTCCCCATTTTATATTTAAATGATAAATCTCCTCTCTCTCTTACTCTAACTTACTCCCCTCTCTTTTTTCTCTCTTTCCTCTGAAATGAATCTGGTTTTGGCTGGGCTGTTTGAAGCATGTTATAACCAAGTGCCAACCATCCCCCTCTTAAAGACTGAGCAGGCTGGAATTGTGCTTTGGTGGAAACCCAGCCTGGTCCACGGTTGGCAGTGGTGTCTCACAGATGTAACTTCAGCACAATTTTCTCATCGGTAAAATTAAGCTCCAGAGATCTCTGGAAACATAACTAACAGCACATTCTCAGATTCCATCATCAAGAGCTTTCCCTCATTCTCGTGACTACATCCATGTGTCTGCTCCAAACTGCGCAAACGAGAGGCTCCTTCATGTCCCATTTTTTTTATTGTGTTTTTGCTCCATTCCCTGCTTGCTGGTGATTTCATTAAATAACAGAGTTACCATCTATGTGCTCATACTGCCAGAGTTCAAAACAAGTTCCTGTGAGTTTTTCGGGTCTTAGCATTTTCAAAAACAAACAGCAGAGGTCTGAGGTTGGTGCTGGTCCTTTTGGCTTTGCCTCATTGCTTCCCAAAAGGCGGCTCCCTTCGGAGGGAACGCAGGGTGACCCCCTAAACCCCAAACTGCACCTTCAGGCTTAACAGAGTTGAATTGCATTACAACATTTTTTGTTTTTCTTTTCATTTGATGATGGGTAAAAATGCCTAATATGGAAGGTCTTAGCTATCAAGATACCCCACCCCACCCCTGCCAATCGGGAGTAATTTTCATGTTGTTCTACTTGAAAGTTAACAAAACAAAACAAAACAGCCAAACCAAAAACAAACAAACAAACAAAAAAACCCAAAAAACCACAGAAGAGCCAATTCTTGAACTGCTTTTTTTATTTTTATTTTTATTTACTTTTTTTAAGGGCTCCAATTAAATGAGGTAGTTTAAAAGAACAATGAAGTGCTTGAACTGCTTTTTTAAAATTTATTTTTATTATTTATTTATTTTTTTTAGGACTCCAATTAAATGAGGTGGTTTAAAAGAACAAAGAAGTGCCCCACAGTGTTTGGGAGGGTCTGGGTGTGATCAGGTGATTGCGGGGCCATGTTCCTCTTGTTACCCATAGGAGAGAATCTTCCTTTACCTTCTGCTGAAAGTCACTGGCCCTTCTCCACGGTGTGCGCCAGCCTGTAAGTCCCTGCCCCCATCAGTGCAAGCCCTACTCTGGTTTCTCATAATGACATCAGTCATATTACATTAGGACCTGTCTGGTCACCTTACCCTAACTATGTCTTAAAAGACTATCTCCAAAATGAGCCAGATCCAACGGTACTGGATGTCAACATACTTTGGAGGGCACATGGTTCAACTTAGAAACATTTCCGATTCCCCATCCCACTCCCGTGATGAAGAAGTGGAAAGTCCCTGGGTGAGGGGTCAGCTGGAGGATCCGCAATCCCAGCAGTATATTTGGAAAACAATTTGTACAAGATAAAACAAGAAAGCTTTTTAAGCGAGTGCTTTTGGTGCAGTGAAAAACTAGGTCTCCATTTTTCTTCTGAGCATCCAGACAAAGTCAAGGCTAAATCACCACACCGGCTAAGGCTTACTCTAATGCCTTTTGATGCGTCTGACATGTTTGTAAAGCCCAAGGTTCGTTTGTGCATAGAGGTTATTATCTTTTAGTTCTCTGTGTGGAAAATCATTGAGATGATCGTGTCTTGCAATAGCAAAGTCACTGCAGCTTCCACAAAGTGGCTGCTATTAGGTCTCCGCACTACTTTTGCTGCAAAAGGCATTTTATGTACCATTTATTGTACTTTTTGTTATTGTTGTTATTTTCCCATGTGGTTGGTCCACGGTTATTTGAACTGTATGAAATCTTTATATTTTTGTTCTGCAATCCCATAATACTTAGGCTGTGGTGGGGGTGGATATGTGATGGTATGGACATGCATCTTTTAGTCATGAATTAAGGCTATCAGGGAGGGACAAGTGCTAGCTCAGATTTAGCTCACTGGACTCCTTTTGTCTCGTGACTGTGCAACTAGGTTTAAAGTTTATGTCAATGACGTGAGCTGTCACTATCTGCAGTGTGGATGCTGGCTTTTCCATAGTCTGGGTGGGGGCCCACCTGTTTTCCTGGAGCAGAGCAAGGGCAGAGAGTATTCAGTGGTTACTAGAGCCAAAGACCAGAGACTTCATCAGCAGGCACCACTGCCTGGCGTGGTTCCCACTCTGAAGTGTTCGTGAGAACTATCCTACCAGTTCTCGGGATTCTTGCAGCAAGATTTACTGGCGAACTCGTTGCAGTGCCCTTTCACTTAACAGTAAGCACATCGACCTCTTCTTAAGGACAGCTCGGGTTGTTGTCTCCTCAGTGCTGAAGATGAATTTGGTTTTACAATTTAAAAAAAAATTATAGGTGGCTGAATGGGTAGTCAGTTTTTCAATACATACGTTTTAATGACTTAGTATAAAAATGGAGCTAATTGCATTGAGGGTTCAGTTATAGAGGCTCAAATTGTTTATGTGTCAATTTCCAATGGTAGTCTTTGCTAATAAGGATTTGAGGGTACAGCCTTATGAATAAACCGAGTGTGAGAGATAACCGTAGATTTGGTGTCATCGCATCCTTCGTCATAGGGAGTGTGGGAGACGAGGCTCACAGTCTTTGAGTCTGATAACCAAAGTGCACTCCAGCTCACCTCGTCCGTCTCCTGACCTCAGGCCGTTCTGTCCCTTGGCTGTGGGAGAGTGCAGAAGACAGTCTGAAAAAAAAAATGTACATTTTGGTGCCTGCCCAGTAGACTATACAAATGGAAAGGGCATCAAGTGAGCCTGACAGTGTCACAAGCTTTTAAAATTATCTTCCGATTGCAAATGACTCCTATAATATTTGAAGTGAATTCTGATGCCGTTAATATTGATTTTAATTTTCTCTCCCCTTTCGTTCTCTGCTTGGGATAAAAATGTTAATTAACTCTCACCTGTGAAGCCTGCATGACTCATGTTGCTTGTATAATTTAGATTACACACCCACGGGGCAAGCTTCCTTTCTTTCCTCTGCAGTCCGGAGGACCCCAAGGCAGGGGTGCTCGTGTTCTTGTGCACGGTGGCAGTCCAGCTGCTCTGCCAGGGTGGTGTGCTCCTAGAGTTTACTCAGAAGTGATCCCTTCAGGTTTTGGGTTTTTTAAAAATTATTATTTTAAACTGGAAAATATTTTATTTTGCTTTAGGCTGGTTAGACAGTGGCGTCATAGGAAACACCAAGCTAGGTGGTTAACTAAAGCGGCATCTGAATGCGTTTTGAATTACGTTGGTTATTCTGAGCCCAGAGCAGTATTTGTCTTAATCATTGTTCAATCTTCTTTTACTCCAGAATAGTGAGGTGCCCCCACACCTCCTACATTCTTTCCAAAGAAAGGGAGAAGAATGGGACTTGGTGGCAAACTTAAAATGGTTTGGCTGAGAAAAGGCGTCCTGGTTGAGGGAGCACAGGTGGCTGTAATTAATACTCTGCTTAGAAATATCTCCAGCAGAAACTTTAAAAAAAAAAAAGTAAAAGCTTGAGCATTTAGTATTAAAAAAAAAAACTCAATACATAGAATATGACCTATAAGTAAGGCACATATTAAAGTAACTCAGTCCCAAAAAAAAAAAAAAAAAACTCCTTTTTGAAACATCTCAGCAGAGAAAACCTCTTTATTTAAGACAGACTTGGAAAGGCCAGGCAAATTAATGAAGTTGAAATTAGAGTAATTTGGAGTGTATAGTAATTTGATGTGATTATCAGGGCCATTACCTAGAACTTGGCTGAGCTCCATGACATGGAGAGGAGCCCAGAGAGAACGGCCTTGACATCTCCAATGACTCCTATTCATCCAGGAAGCACATTGTGTGTCGTTCACATATATGATAACACACTCTGCTAAGAGCTGAACACACAGAGGTGACATACCCCCTAGAGGATGAGATACATCGGAACAAAGGCGCAGCAAGCTACACTGAAGAGCAGTAGCAGTGCCAGGCGGCAGAAGAACAGTTACCGAGGAGTGGTACCCACCCAGATGTGTCCAGGAGGCAGGAAAAGCTTCCCAAGCAGGTACTGTCAAGTTGCATCCTACAGCATGGTGGTGGGGGCAGAACAAGAGCAAAGTCACCCGGCGGCTGAAGAAAGAGACTGAAGATGGGGAGGCCGCTCATGCTCGCGGATTAGAAAAATTAATCACTGAACATGACCCTTCTACCAAAAGCAATCTACAGATTTGATGCAATCCCAATACAGATTCCAAGGTCACTGTTCGAAGACATAGAAAAACAATCTAGAAAGGTATGTGGTTTGACTTTCGTGCCCTTTTGTTTCTAAAGTCAGATTCTCAATTTGAGAGGACACATCAGACACTGTAATTTTGTTTCGTTTGCCTTAACATTGCTTTTGAAAACTTGGTTCCACTCTGAATGAAATATTGGCTTTGTAGCAGTGATGGGAAGTCACATGATAGAAAATACTCAATGTGTCTTAGGTTTGTCTTGGTTTTTTGTTGTTTTGCTTTTTTGTTTTTGTTTGTTTTGTTTTGGTACTGGGAACTGAATTTAGGACCCAGTGACTACTAAAGATTTGTTCTGCCTTTACGTTACACCTTGCAGCACCAAGATTCTTTGCTTAAGGGTATATTTTTAATGCCAGTTTGTTTTTAAGATATACATACCACACAGAGTGCTACAGAAATGTTTTAACAAATAGTTCAAAATACAACATGTTGGCCGGTTGCTAATAAGGTATTCGAACATCTTTACCTTTGCACACCATATAGGAGTTAAGTATTTCAGGTGCTAACTGTGTTTACATTAGGCATGCTTCTTCTTCATAAATAATGCAAGGGGAATGTTAGCCTAGACCTAGTTAAACATTCCAAAATGCCAAATTTTCAGAGGAGGGATGACTAGGTTTTCTATAATTTAATCAGAAGATTGGTATTTTAATCTGTGTTATATAGATTCATAGGTTATCTTAGCATGTGTAATTGTATACAGAATATATATTGAGCGAGTATGATCCTGGTTGTATGAATATAGAATACAGAACAGTAGATTTCTCGTTCTTCCTTTAACCATTTCTTGATGAAAAAGCCTTAGGCAAAACAGGTGACTTCTTTGGGCCTTAATTCTCTCATGTAAATAAGAGAGAGAGAGAGAGAGAGAGAGAGAGAGAGAGAGAGAGAGAGAGAGAGAGACTGGACTAAATCATAGATTTTGTGGTTCTTCTTCTTTTCTTTAATTGAGACACTTAATAGAAGCTCACAGTGGTAATTCAATACAAGTGGATGAGATATAAGGTTAAGTCAGGGTACACAATCTTTTAGCTCTTTTAGCATTGGTTATTTTCATGTCTTGTGAATTTCACTTTCCAGGCCAGTGGTTCCCCCCACCTGTGGGTCATGACCCTTTGGGGGTTGTGTGTCAGATATCCTGCATATTAGGTATTTACATTACTATTCGTAACAGTAGCAAAATTACAGTTATATAGTAGTAATGAAAGTGATTTGATGATTGGGAGTCACCACACCATGAGGAAATGTATTAAGGGTCGCAGCAATAGGAAGACTGGGAATCACTAATCTAGCTAGTTAGAAATGAGCTGCTGCCTCTCCTTAGGTAGAAAGTTATCATCAGAAAGACAAAACAAGTGCTGGGGATGTTGTATAGACACTCCTATGCAGCGTTGGTAGGAATATACATTAGTTTATCCATCATTGAAAACAGTGTGGCCATGCCTCAAACAACTAAAAAGCTGGCCACCTCATGGCTATGCCATTCCGCTACTGGATATAAATCCAGAGAAGCAAAGCCATTGGACCAGGAGATACTTGTACTCTCATGTTTATTGAGCTATTAATCACAATTGCTAAAGTAGGGAATCAGATGGATGGCCATCCATGGATGTGGGGCTAGAAAAAAAAAATACACACACACACACACACACACACACACACACACACACACACACACACACACAGAGAATATTATTCAGCCATAAAAGAATGAAAGCCTGTCATTTCCAGCAATATGGATGGAACGGGAGGTTAGTTATTTTCAGCATAGTAAGTCACAGAAAGATAAATAGTACATGTGCTCAGACTCGTTTGTGGAAACAAGTCTATCTCATAGAACAGAGTGGAATGGTGGCCGTTAGATCCAGGCGGGGGCTTGTGGGATAGGAAGGGTTAAATAAGGGTCAGCCAGACACAGAGGGAGAATCTCATTCTGGTTCTGTAGTGCGGTAGGGACACTATTGGTTCAATAGTCTTTGGTGTGTTATCTTTGATCAAGTGAATGAACTTGAGAGGGATCAATTTATTTATTTATTTATTTATTTATTTATTTATTTATTTATCTATCTGAGACAGAGTCGCTCATTGAAACCTGGGGCTTGGTTAGTCAGGATAGGTTGACTGGGACTTGGTAGTCAGGATAGGTTGACTGGGGCTTGGTAGTCAGGATAGGTTGACTGGGGCTTGGTAGTCAGGATAGGATGACTGGGACTTGGTTAGTCAGGATAGGTTGACTGGGGCTTGGTAGTCAGGATAGGTTGACTGGGGCTTGGTAGTCAGGATAGGATGACTGGGACTTGGTAGTCAGGATAGGTTGACTGGGGCTTGGTAGTCAGGATAGGTTGACTGGGGCTTGGTAGTCAGGATAGGTTGCCTGGCAGGCCAGTAAGCCCAGGGATCCTCAGGTCTCCACTTTCCTACTGTTCCAATAAGGAGATGGCTGTTGGTGTCATATCACACTGTCCCAAGGACCCAAATCTGTGTATCACATGCAGGCCTGGTGCTCTCAGAAGCCAAAAGAGGGCATGACATTCCCAGTATCTGGGAATACAAATGGTTGCAGGTGTCATGGATGCTGGGAGTCAAACCTTGGTCCTCTGGAAGAGCAGCCAATGTGCTTAATAACTTAGCCATCTCTCCAGCTTCTCACTGAATTTCTTAATGACACTACATACTTTCCATTCACCAATTGAAAGAATGTAGACCATTGCTTCTCTGCCTTTTGGCTAAGATCAAATATAAAATGATTTTTCATGAATATACATGATTGAATTGTAAATGTGCTTCATTTTTGCTCTAGTTTGTTTTGCAGAACAAATGTTAGTGACACTTTACCCTAGAGGGGTTAACAGTCTGATAAATCTTGAGAAGCCCTTCCCATTCAGTCTCTTAGACACTCTCAAATACATGAAACACGCTTCAAAAACTTCAGTTGTAAACAATTTTTAAAAATTAGTTCACAAATAAAGCCCAGCAATGGTGGTGCACATCTTTAATCCCAGAACTTGGAAGACAGAGGCGGGCAGATCTCTCTGTTCAAGGCCAGCGTGGTCTATAGGGCGAGTTCAAGGCCATGCAGAGGGCTACACAGAGAAATCCTGTCTGGGAAAACCAACCAACCAAATAAAGAAATATTTAAAACTTCATAAATTAATTCACATTATTTTTATTTTTTCCCCTAGAATCTATTACTATCCCCCAAAAGCTCAGTCACAGTTTACATGCTAGAAAACACATCCCATAGTTTGTGCTGTTCAGATGGTCTGTGAGGGGTTGGGAAGGTTTAAATGCCAGGAGGGGTCCTAAGCAGTGACTCAGATATGTATTACACAGGACAGATGCTTTTGATCAAGGCCTGGGAAACCAGTGGGAAGTAAATACAACAGCAACAGACACACATGGTTCCATATCCAACAAAGGCTTTTACCCGCTGTATTTGCTGTTAAGAATGTCCTTAAAACCCAGGAGACACGTCAGGCTGGCGAATGCGCTTTCTGATCAATCTCACAACCTGAAATCAACTCCCAGGAAACCCCATGGTGGACGAAGAGAACCATCTCTCACGTGTGCGCTGAAGTGTACACACACACACACACACACACACACACACACACACACACACGATAATAAATATGAACCGTATGAATCAGGTTTGAGCTGGTTTTATTTCTTTCTGAGATGAAGCTCAGAGGAAGACAATGCTGTGACTCAGGGCTGTTAGCCTGGTCTTTGCCTTTCTCCAGGGACAAAAAGGTAACGGAAGAGCAAAAAAGAGTGACAACGGAGAATCTAGGTTCACTAAAGCCCAGAGGATGTTAAAGCCCAGCAGCTGGCACCGTGCTCTGAAGTACCCTAGAAAACCACACATTTCCCATAATACAAAATGCTGCATAAGGAGTTTTGGCTTTGAATGTAAAAATGTTTTTTGTTAGGAACTGGCTATTTTGCATATCCAGCTAACCTTTAAAAATTGATTTCTTTAACATCAGGAACACAACAGGTAAACACATAAATGCTTATAACTTAAGTAGGTGAATTCGTATTTAAAACTTTCAAAGGTTGATAATATTTTGCATGGTTCCTAATATTTAATTAAGGATGATGACCTTATGGAAAGGAGGAGAAGGAAAGTACAGAGGGCCTACCTAATATTTTTCTAAAATATAGCTGTCACGTAGTTGAGGATTTTTCTTTCTTCAAACTTCTGCCAGTCTTTCCTCTCCGTCCACGTCTTCTCTAGGCCCATGTGGTCTTTAGGGCTACCTTTTGCTGTGCCTCCTGTACCCGGATTGGTTCTACTGATCTCAAAAAAGCCCTCACCTAAAGACACTTGTTAGAACAACTTTGTAACGACTCTGTCGCCTTGGCTGTGTCCTCTGCCTGTCAATAGGAAACATGAATTGTGTCCATTTTTATTTAGGCCTACTTTGTGTGGCAGGATGAGGCGTAGTCCCCTCAGGAAGGATAAGCTTAGCAGTTTGTTTGGTAAATCTCATGACTGTGATAGTAATGACACTGAAAGGTAAAAATTAAGAAATTTCTAAACACATTTAAAAATCTTACTGGTTTGTTTGTTTGTTTATTTGTTTGTTTTGGTCATCTGCTTTTCTGCTTTGGTTTGTTTCAGGCCACACTCTGTCTTTTTTGTGCGCACATATGGTTTACTTTATAAAAAATATTATTGTAGTGCACTCTTTTTTCTTTTTCAATTTCTCAAGACAGGGTTTGTCTGTGTAACACCTCTAGCTGTCCTGGACTCACTTTGTCAACCAAGCTGGCCTCGAACTCACAGCGATCTGCCTGCCTCTGCCTCCGGAGTGCTGGGATTGAAGGCGTGCGCCACCACGCCTGTCTATAGTGCACTCTTATAACCATACTGGGCACGTTGGAAGGAAAGAGCGTGGGTGCTGTCTTTGTATGGCTGATGATGAGCACCAAGGAACTGCAGAAGAACAGCAGAGAGAGGCAGCCATGTTCCTTATGGAAAGCTCTTGTGAGAGACAGATTTGTCACAGGAGACAAAAGATATGTGACCTTATTTACACGATTCCTGCTGCCTAGTGGCTGCCCTTGTCTGGGAGAAGAGCATGGTGTTGGCTGGCTCCTGTGAGCTCTTTTGTGCCTTGTGTTTGGGTCACCTCCCGGCAGGAGAATAGCACTAGCCCCCTTGAGCTCTGGACTCCGAGGTGTGTAGCTGGATGGTGGTGGCTGGTAGAAACAATGAATTAGCCACCGCGTGGCCCCTCCAAGTTGTACATTTCCGGGAACCAAGGTCCTTTCAAGTGCCCATTCCAATTTCTTCTTGAGTGATTTGAAGCTGTTCAGTCAGTGGGAATTGGAGACCTTCTTCCGTTTCCATGAAAAAAAGCAGATTTGAAAGATAAAATACTAAAGGCTGGCGAGATGGCTCAGTGAGTAAGGTGCTTGGTGTGCAAACACGAGGACCCGAGTTGATCCCCAACAGCCACGTGGAAAAGGAGTTGTTTGGCTACGTGAGTTTGTCACACTGGGATGCAGAGACGTGGATCTCAGAAGTTCACCAGCAAGCCAGCCCAGCAGAAACAGCAAGTTCAAGTTCATCAAGGAGCCCTTTGTCAAAAAATAAAGTAGAGAGGAATAGAGGGAGACCTACAACACTGACAGCCACAGCCATATTAAACATCACACACACACACACACACATACCACAGATACTTCTGGACTGAGGAAATGGCTCACTTGGTAAATAAAGTGCTTGCTGCATAGTCACGAGGAGCTGCACTTGATCCACCGCATCCCCACAGAGAGCGGGCCATGGTAGCAGCATGTACTTAGACTCCCGGGGCTGGGGGAATAGGGCATTGGGCTTACTGGCCTGCAAACCCAGCCTAACAAGCAAGCTCCAGGTTCCACCAGGTTCCAGAGAGGGAGGGAAGGAGAGAGAGAGAGAGAGAGAGAGAGAGAGAGAGAGAGAGAGAGAGAGAGAGAGAGAGAGAGACCCTGGCTCAGAAACAAGGTGGACAGCTCCCGAGGAATGATCCCCAAGGATAACTTCTGAGATCCTCATGCATGGACACATGTGCACCCTCATGTGCTCAAATACACAGCCATGCACAATGTCTAAGTAAAGCATCATGCTTCTATCCTGCCTTATAAATTCAAGTCATGGGGCTGAGAGATGGCTTAGAGGTTAAGAGAGCTTGATGTGCGTCCAGAGGATCTGTCTTGGCCATTCATGTCTGGTAGCTAGCTGACAGCTGCATGTATCTCCAGCTCCAGGGGGTTGAGATGTCCTCCTCTGGACTCCATGGGCACCTGAATTTACACACACACACACACACACACACACACGAGAGAGAGAGAGAGAGAGAGAGAGAGAGAGAGAGAGAGAGAGAGAGAGAGAGAGAGAGAAATATACAGATAATTTAAAAACATCGAAGGGCTGGAGAAATGTCTCAATGATTCGGAGCCAGAAACCCAATGCCCTCTTCTGGACTGTGGTGGCAACTGCACACACACGACACACAGACAACACACACATAACCATAATCTGAAGTTTAAAATATCATTTAAAAGGAGAGCTAGGGAGATGACTCAGCAGTTCCTAGCACTATATGTTCTTGCAGTGCTGTGATTCTAGGCTCAGTTTCCAGTATCCACATCAGAATCCTGTAATTCGTGTGTGTGTGTGTGTGTGTGTGTGTGTGTGTGTGTGTGTGTGTGTGTGTGTGTGTGTCTGTGTGTGTGTGTGTATGTGTATAATTCACGTTTGTTATTTTTAAAAACTTTGTGTCTGCGCGCATGTGCACACACACACATGCACACATGCATGGGTATGTACACATGTTGGTATGTGATTGAAGTCACCTGCGGAGACTAAAAGAAGGCATCAGATCCCCAGGAGTGGGAGTTAGCACAAGCTGTGAGCTGCCTGGCATGGGTGCTGGGAACCGAGCCCTGGTCCACGGCAGCAGCAGTACCTTCTATTAACCACTGAGCCATCTCTCCAACCTCTTTACTTTTCTTTTGAGAACTGTTCAGTTCATTACTCCATTTACTGATGGGATGGTTTGGGGCTTTTTGCACTTAATGGTTAGAATTTTAAAAATAGATTCTAGATATTTATCTCTGTTGGATATATAGTGAGTAAAGATTTTTTTCCCATTCCCAGTGTCGTCTCCTCACTCTGCTCATGGTTCCTTTTGCTGCACAGGAGACTTTTAAATCATTGCCACATCATTTGTCAATTCTGAGAATTATTTTCTGTGCTGTTTGAGTCCTTTGCAGAACATTTTATTTTTGCCTCTGCCCAAATACTCAATTGATCTACTTTGAGATATTAGCACTGGCAGTGTCTTTGAATGGAACTGGGAGCCAGTATATCAAGTTAAGTAACCCAGACTCAGGAACAAAATAGCACATTGTTTTTTTTCTCTTATTTTTGCAGTATAGATAGTGTGTGTGTGTGTGTGTGTGTAAGAGAGAGAGGGTGGGGTGGGGTATGGGGAATAGTTGAAAGGAGGACTGAGATGGGAAGATGGGATCTTAAGAAAGGCGTCAGAGGAAGACGAGGGCACTAAGGCATATATGACATGAGAGCCGGAAGGGAAAACTTTTGCATTTTGAGAAAGGAAAAGTCCCAACAAGACAGGAAACAAGGGAATCAGGCAGAGTTGTTGGGATGAATAAGAACAAAGTACAGTGAGATGTGTGAAAATATCCCAGTGAAACCCATTAATTTGCCTGCTATCTTTAAAAAAAAAAACTTAAGAGAACAATAGTGTCAGTTTTCTGTAGGTGTGAACATTTGTTGCTCCATTTACAGCAAGCTGAAGCAGTCACGCTGACCAAACAATGTAGCAGTACTTCTGCATGGGTGTAAAGAAAAGCTAGGTGTGTGCGCGTGCACGTGCGGAGCGGGGCAGGCCTCTCGTGAAAGCCAAGGTAAGGCTGAGCTGGGGAGGAACAGGCAGAAAGACAGAAGAAGGGAAGGGTGAATTAGCTAAATAGAAATTGGAAAGATTCCACATTCTTTAGGTCCAGTTTAGTTTGTAGTTGAATTGCCTCCAAAATCTATTGCTGGAATCTGTCACGAAAGCGTTCTTTACTACTTTTCATCCGATCCGTATTTCTTTATTTGTGTCCCTTGAGTTCCCACTGTTGTGTTTGTCAAGGCAATGCAGAAAGAGATAAAGGTCCTTGTGCGAGGTGCCCACACATAGATTATTTTATCCTTGTGGTATGTGCTGCCAAGGAAAGAGGAGTGCCCAGGGCCACAGGAACTCCCTCCCTCCTGTCAGTGTTGGAAGCACCAGGGCAACAATGCTGAGGTGGAAGGGAGGCAGCAGCCTAATAAAGAGGTGGGGCATGTGGAGGAGGCTGGGCCTGCTGTAGCAAGCACTCTGGGCCTTGGGCACGAACAGGTGCCTTTCCTGTTTGTCAGCTGCATGCGCTTCCTTTCATGTGTGAAAGCCCTGTGCAGACATTTGATTTATTTAATTGAAAGGAACTGATGGAGAAGCAAGGTAGATGACAGTTCCATTTGGGCAGTAACAAAAGAAACATGAAAAATGGACCCCTGGAATTTTTTTCCTGGTGTTCACAACATTATTTAAAAGATCTAACGTGATGTCATGTATGATTTATGTGGGGCCGGTGTTTTCCGACCGCGTTTGAAGCGGATAGGTATTAGACTATAATACATTATGTTGCTTCAAGTATCAAAACTGCTCTGGTGATGGGAAGAGATAAGGTGTTGTAGTGCTTATCAGATAGCCCGGAATAACTGTCTTCAGGAGTAAAGCTTATATTGGGACATTTTTATCCTAATGAAATATTCATGGTTCTCATTTTCTTCCTCCTTGTAGCCTGAGGGTTTTGTCCAACCCTTTCTCTTATTTATCCTCTCTGTCTCTCTGTCTGTGTGTCTGTCTCTCTCTCTCTCTGTGTCTCTCTCTTGCTCTCTCTTGTGTGTGTGTGTGTGTGTGAGAGAGAGAGAGAGAGAGAGAGAGAGAGAGAGAGAGAGAGAGAGAGAGAGAGGGAGGGAGGGAGGGAGGGAGAGAGAGAGAGAGAGAGAGGGAGGGAGAGAGAGAGAGAGAGAGTTTCTCAGGTGGCTTTAATACCATCACCACTGTGAAGAAGAACAGACAGACAGTCTTGACAGACAGACAGACAGATAATACCTATGATGTCATTTCCTCTCTAATTTTAAGTATCTTCAGTGACTCTCACTTCTTTGCCCTGGTTTTCCATTATTTGAAAAACGGTGTTTCCAAGGTACCTGTACTCATGGAGTACTTTGTTGATTAGGAGCTTAAGAGTTTAAAGTACTTTTAGGAACAATAGTCATCTTCCAATTCTTAATTTCCAGTTGGAATTTGTGATGACGTCATCTTAAAGCAATCCCAACAGGGATTTGGAAACTGGAAACATTTACATGAGCATCATGGCTTTGCTTCTGTGGATCTTGGTTTGAGCTGTGCCTTGGGTTTCAGTGCTAGAGAAGTGAACAGTAGTCCACAAGAGGAACTCACACACCTGCTACACAGAACCCAAATGTGGCTCTCCTAGATGGAACATCAAGATGCTTCGGTATAAAAAGCCACACATCATGTCTTCCTACGGGACAGTGATGCTGCCTGACAGACCTATCTCCTCATCATCTGCCAAGGTAGAGGCTGAGGTCCAGGTTCAGTGATCCTTGCTGGAGAGAGAACTCTGGAGCCTGGATTCTGTTCTGTGGAGGAGCAGATGGGGAAAGCTGGCAGCTCAGTGCTTGGGGATGCTCTAGGGGCGAAAAAAACCTACAACCAAATACCTTTGTCTCCTTGCCTTTTCTTAAGGTTCTGTTTTACAGTGATGTCATCCTCCTGGACAGACACAGTGTGTCTTTTAGGTTTCCTCACGGTCCAGATGGAAGCTGCCATGCTTGTGTGAAAAGGAGGATGCTATTTGGGGAGTGTTTCACATTCAGGCTGGAATTTGTAATCACGCTCATTTCTTTTAGCATTTGGGTAAATGTGCCCAGTCTCTCTGAATCTTGGAATGTGAACGGAATTCAGTAGAAGGAAGATGCTTTTGTGATCAGGGACAGATGACTATCCTTCAGTACTCTCAATAGAATAATGAGATGCTCCCTGACCCATGGATTTGTCATGTTTAGAAAGATGGTGTATGCGAAGTGGCTCTCATAGTGTCTAGAACTTAAAAAGCAACAGATAACATCTACTACCAATGTTACCATTGCTGCTTCATGTTCAATCTCTATCTAGTGTTACATGTTCCTTTAAACTATGTTTTTCCAGTAGATTTTCACTATCTGCAATGACAGACAATTGATTGTATTCCTAGACAGGTCTGTACTTGCTTCTTGGGAAATTAGTATTCATGTTGGTTTTTCTTCCTTATTATTTAATTCCATTAGTCCCTATGTTTTTTGTTGTTGTTTTTGTTGTTTTGAATTTTGAGACAGAGTCCTGCTTTGTAGCTCTGGATGGTCTAGAAATCATAGTGGCCTTCACCACCCCTGGAGTGCTGGGATTACAGTGCACTACCATGCCCAGATCCCTACTGCGCCCTCGCAGAGCACCGCTGAGTGCACCCCCAGCTTGACGTTGCGTTCTGTGTGTGTACATGTTTTTATGTGTGCATGCGTTGGACAGAGGTGGAGTTGGGTGGCTTCCTCATTCATTCCTCATTGTATCTGTTGAGACAGAGTCTCTCCACTAGGGCCCAGAGGTCAGTGATTCGGCTAGGCCAGCTAGCCAATGACTCCCAGAGAGCTTCCTGGCTCTGCCTCCCCAGCACTGGGATCACAGATGTGTGCTGCCTTCTGTGTGGGTGTTGAGTATTGAACTCAGGTGCTTATGCTCTTCTCAAGCACTTTCCTGGTTGAACACCTCCCCAGCCTAACCTATACTCACTCTTAAACCTATTTCTGCCCTTGTTGGCTATGTTCCTCCTGGCTTTTCTTAGCTTCCCAGGTCTCACTGTGAGGTCACCATCTTCCAGCTGATCTTCTGGAGATACCCGCTTCGTTTTATTTGGTTTTTGTTGTTTGTTTGTTTTGGCTTTTTTCCAAGACAGGGTTTCTCTGTGTAGCCTTGGCTGTCCTAGACTCACTTTGTAGACCAGCCTGGCCTTGAACTCACAGAGATCCCCCTGCCTCTGCCTTCCTGAGTGCTGGGACTGAAGGTGTGTATCACCGCACCCTTGGCTCTGGTTAGCATTTTAAATACTAACACTTACATAGAACAAGCATATTTCCAAATTGCTTTTTACCTCTACCATGTTTTAGAATGTTTTATTATCCCTATTTCCCAAAAGTGAAAATTGAGACTCACCAGGCTAATTCCCTTCTGTTTGATTAATAGCTAACAAGCTGCTGACCCAGTTTGAACCCAGTGTCCTCTGATGGGTTCTTGTCTACGCTCCTGTCTAGATCCGGCCCCGTAGCTATGGTGCATCCACCGCAGAACAGAAACGGAGACGGTTGTTTCCTTGGCTTCTAAACATTTTGGTGTTTATTGTATCTTTCCGTATCTAACAAACACTTACTGGACGTTGAATGAACACAAAATGGTACCATGTGCTGCAGTCTACACAGATCTGTTCTTGAAGCAGAGGTCCTGTGCCCTGAGCCAGCCTGTCGTAGAGGCAGTCTTACTACCCCATTCGCTGGATCCAGTGCAGAGTAAAAAATATGGAACCTTTTATTCATAATGCAGGAAACAGTGCCATTATTTCTGCAGAGTCTTCATTCATGGCAAAGTTTTTTATTTGTTATTCAGTATATTTCAAACTAGAGAATAATTTCAGTATTAAGTAATGACTTTGACATTTATTCTCATTTTTATATTATGTAATGCTTGTTTGTATTTAATGTATGCATGGAGCCTCTAAACTTGTATATGGAACCCCTAAAACTATGCAATGAAAACACTACACCAGATAATCAGTTGTTTTCATTTCACGTTATGGGATGTCCACACTCTACTACTTTGTACTTTGATTTAAAAAAAAAGTAAAGTGAACTGTGAGTGGCCCTACCTTTCTGATGAGCTTTCTGGATAAGTAGTTAGCTACTATTTAGAATGTCTTATTTTTTTTTTCCCATGTGAAGATCAAGTTCTACCTCAAATAGAAGGCATCCTCTGAGGATGTCAGTGTGCTGACTCACTGCCGACTCCCAAACACTTGGCTTTGAGTCTCACTCATCTCCTACATATTTTGGAAGTCTATTTTCATAGGACACTGAGAAGTCCACATGCAAATGAGGTAGGAAGGAATAGCACACACATGAGGTCCATACTCCTCTGGTCACCACACATCCCTATGTCCTGACACACCTCACACAGCACACATTCAGGAGGATGACAGTAAGGGCATAGCCAAGAGTGGACCCTTGGAAGGTGGGGCTCTGTGTGGCTGTATAAGTCACATCTATCCTGCAGCCCTGCCCAGTGGAAAACCAGTTAAGGCTATTTCAGGTTGAGCCTCCCTAACTCAAAACTCAGAATTTTGAAAATGTCCCAAAACAGAAAACATTTTCAATGCTAGCATGAGACCACAAGTGGAAAGATTCTACACCTGACTTGATATAACAGGCTGTTGTCAAAATATATGCATGCTAAAAATATTATATAACATTTCAGGTACGTTTATGTGATACATAAATGAATTTCATGTTTCGACTTGGTTTTCATCCCAAGGCGTCTCATTATGTGAATGCAAATGTTACAACATCTGAAAGACTGCAAAATCCAGAATGTTCCTCCGTAGCATTCTAGTACTGATACCCAAGCTGTGCCAGGCAGATGGAGTAGAGCTGTAACTAAGGGCTTGGACACCTGGGAAGGTTCTGAGGGGAGGGCGATGGTTGCGTAGGCAGTATGGGAGACAGTTCAGAAAGAGGGCCACTGAAAGGGATTCCATATGAGAGAAAACCTGTGCCGCACCCCTGAGGGATGGCAGGACAGACCCTGGGAGGTTCAGAAAGCGCAGCTGCTGTCTAGAACAGCCTGAGCAAAGAGAACGCGGTGTGGGTATAGATCATTTGCCTTGTACAACATGAGACTGTTGAATAAGATCGTCGCTTCCTCATTCTCATTTATATTGCATAGCGTCTGTAAATCTACAGACACAATCCTGAGAGAAACATCAGATTTATATATGTGATTTTTCAATAATAACCTGAGTAATTTATATTAACTTTAGACAATTTCCCCCCAAAATGAAACACTGTTAATTCTCTGTCTTGCTTTTAGAATGATTACAGTTAGGGAGATAAATCTTGGTTTCTCTTTTCAAGTGTGTCGCCCCGAGGTGAGGATTAGGCATATGTGCCTCATGTTCTTTTCTTTATATGCAAACTTGAGAATGCTGCCCTCAAGTCTCAGAAGCAGGATGGGATTCTGATATGGTTTCTGTCAGCCTGAGAGAGGAAGCCACAGTTAGCTTATGCATCTGGGTAGGGCCACACTTTGGGAAGGAGTAAAGTCTATTAGGAGGCAAATTCTGTGGCCGAAGGAGGCCTTGGGTATTTTGGCTGGTCTCCTGGCTGCTGCTCGCTTTGCTTTGTTTATGCGGCAGGTAGTTATTCATACTTAGTAGGCTGCGCCGCTGAGTTAGGCCCTGATAGTTGTTTTCTCTGCACTTCTGTGTCAGTGTGGGGTCTTAATCCTTAGGCTTGTCTGTGAGTGCCTTATGACTTGGTACGCTTATAACATCCCCTCTTTTTACCTGTGAGCATCCTATCTCTTAGCCTTGTAGCCACTGCATTGTAATCTCTAGGACACACACACACACACACACACACACACACACACACACACACACATACATACAAGCCTGCACCACATCGGCCTCTCAGCTCTGAGGTAGACACAGGGGCAGCTAGAGAGCAAGGCGGAGTCTCAGAAAACGAAGCTCATAGGAGTGGATGCTGGTGCTGGTACGCGTGCGTGTGTGTGTGTGTGTGTGTGTGTGTGTGTGTGTGTGTGTGTGCGTGCGTGCGTGTGCGTGTGTGTGCATTCATGTTTGAGTATATGGAGGGCTACAACATATGAGAGTCGCTTTACTACTGTGTGGCATCTTCTTTCTAAAAGACTTGGGAACCTTTATCCGGCATTGATCTCATCCTGAGGACAGAGCTCTTATGGCCTAACCACTACCCTCAAGGCTCTACCTTTCAAGTCTGTGGCACCGAAGCATCTAGCACACAAATTTGGAGGAAACAAATTCACACCCTAATTTCACCTCCTCCTCTGGCCCATTCCTTTACACTGGCCCCGGTCTCTTAACTTCTTCCAGCATCAAATGTCCCCGTAGCTGTGAGGCTATGAACCCAAGCAGGTTGCAGGCCTCTCAAAGACCATGCAAAGATGGGCTTGCACTAGACATTCCCTTCTGACTAGGGGATGTAGAAAGGGGGAAGAAAGAAATGCAGGTCCTATGTAAGTCAAACCTTGAAAATAATCTTGGAGTCTGTTTCCTGCCATCCAGGTACACGAGGGTGGAGATTGGTCCACCGAGGCCCCAAGCTAAGCCGTGAAGCACAACCCAAACAGTGAAATTCCTCGTCTTCACCTTTTCAAGGCTGGCACTGCACATTGGTGACTCCACATCTGGGTGTTCTTAGGGCAGCTCTTGCATGATGAATGCCTGCAAATTGGCACCTCGAGGATGCTGCCAGGGCCTACCACTTGCACCCTTTGGAGCAGCTGTTAAGATGCTTCATGACCCACTTGAGCCACAGTTGAGACAGCCAAGGAATACAATACTGGAATGTGGTCCCCCTGAGCAGAGAACCCTAAGACCCACAAACTCCCTGTAGCCCCTCCCTTGAACCTGCTGTCCTCCTAATGCCACGGCTCTCCAGACTAATATGGGCATGACAGCCCTCATGGTGAACTGCGAAATGTTTGCCGGGCCTTCTTCCATTGTCCTGCTGGATTGTATGTAGTTTCTTCTAGTTGTGCTAATCCATTTATCCAGTGGTTGCTCAGATATGCACTTGGCATTTCCTTCCCAACATGAGGCCTTTTTGCTTACATGGCCTGAGAACTTCCAAACTTTTTATCTTCTTTTTCCATTTTTGTAACTACCATCCTTAAATCATTTCTATCTTCCAGTGTCTCACCATAAGCAATGGAAAGAAATAACATAGTACCTACCCTGAGTGCTTTGCTGATTTGAGATTTCTTCTGCCAACTCTCCTAGTCCACTGTTTCAAATTCTGACTTCCATGCAGGACACGGATATAACTCAGCCAAGTTCTTTGCTGCACCGAGACAAGGATGACTCTTCCTCCAGGTCCCAGTGCTTAGCCTTTATCCTTTCTGAACTCCCTCAGAGTGATCTGTTCATATTTCTATCAGCATTCCCACAATCACTTGGGGAATCACTAGGATGACTAAGGGTTTCCATAGAAACCCCTTGTCTTCTGACCCGTCTTACCAACATCATCCCAGATTCACAGCAATCCTGGATTTTCCACAGCATTCACTTCAAACCTCTTCCAGCCTCCGCCTGGTATCAACTTCCAAAGCTGCATCCACATTTTTAGTTGTTGTAGCTGTACCCCACTTCTGTGGAGTTAGATTGCTCTTAATCCATTTGTGCTGTGATGGCAAATATCTAGCTCTGAGTAATTTATGAAGAGGAAACATTGCTCACAAGTGTTGCTCACAAGAGGATGGGAAGTCCAAGATGGTGGCTCTGGTGTGTGGTGAGTGCTTATGTCTTGGATGGTGGAAGGGCATTCATGAAAGGCTGAACCTGCAAGCCCCTCCCCCTTTTAATTTTTTTATTGATCTTTGGGAGTTTTACATCATGCACGCCAGTCCCACTCATCTCCCTGTCCCCTCGTATTTGCCCTCTACCCTTGCAACCTCCCCTCACCACACACAAAGAAAATAAAAATCAAACAAACAATATAACAACAAAACCGGAAAGCATAGAAAACATCGCATTGTGGAAGCTCTGCTATGTCATAGTGTACCCCTCTACCCACACATCTTCAGTTGCAAATGCACATCACAATGACTCATTGGTCTAGCTTGAGGCCTCACCACCAGACCTCCTGTTGTTGCCCTGTGCCATGGAAATCCTTCAGCTTTGGATCAGCAGGACCAACCCTTTCGTGTGCTCCAACAATTCATAGATCATGTAGATTCTGAGCCAACTCAAAGCCCTGGATCTAGGCTTGGGTGGTAGCTAAATTGGTCAGCCCACCAGCTCTCTGCATCTACACCAACAGGACAAACTCTCCAGCACTCACCCGGCCAATGCAGGGTCAGCTCTTCTGCTTTTGTGCCTTTGGGGGCCTTGCTCACCCACACCTCGAGAGCCAGCTCCACTGTGCTGCTCAGTTGATATGCAAGGCCCACTATCCCAAATGCTGCAGCAAGTGAGGGGTAGGACAGCTCTCCTGCACTCATGCCCTCAGGGCTGACTGACCTGTGCTCTCTCCACCACGACCAGCACTACTGTGCTGCCCAGGCGAGATGCAGGGCCTACTCTCCTGGATGGCCTGCAAGCCTTTTAAAGAGTGGCATTAATCCAGTAAATGCTTCCTCCAAGTCCTTCCTTCCCACCACCGTTGTATTGGGTATCATGATTCAAACACACAAATATTACATTCTTTGTTATAGTTTTTTGCTAAATTTTGGATGGTATCTTAAAAACAAAAACAATACTTCAAATTTTCTGTTTTAAAAGATTGTTCTGCAATTAATAAATGTGATCTCATGAGGCTGAGAAGCTTCTGTAAGGCAGGAGATACTGTGAACAGAACAAAGCGACAGCTTACAGACTGGGAAAAGACCTTCACCAACCCTACATCTGACAAAGGTCTAATATCCAAAATATACAAAGAACTCAAGAAATTAAACACCACCAAACCAAATAATCCAATTGAGATATGGGGCTCAGAATTAAACAGAGAATTCTCAACAGAGGAATATCGAATGGCTGAGAAACACTTAAAGAAATGCTCAACATCTTTAGTAATCAGAGAAATGCAAATTAAAACAACTTTGAGATTCCATCTTACACCCATCAGAATGGCTAAGATAAAAAATTCAAGCGACACCACATGCTGGCGAGGATGTGGAGAAAGAGGAACACTCCTTCATTGTTGGTGGAATGCAAACTAGTACAACCACTTTGGAAATCTATCTGGCACTATCTCAGGAAACTGAGAATAGGGCTTCCTCAAGACCCAGCTATTCCACTCCTTGGTATATACCCAGAAGATGCTCCAGCATACAACAAGGACATATGCTCAACCATGTTCATAGTGGCCTTACTCATAATAGCCAGTACATGGAAACAGCCTAAGTGTCCCTCAGTAGAAGAATGGATAAAGAAACTGTGGTACATTTACACTATGGAATATTACAGAGCTATTAAAAACAAGGAATTCCCGAAATTTGTAGACAAATGGATTGAACTAGAAATGATCATAATTAGTGAGTTAACCCAGAAGCAGAAAGAGTCAAATGGTATATACTCACTTATATCTGGACACTAGCCCAAGGGGCATGTCCCATGAAAGTCTTCACTTACCAGGAAAGTGGGATAGAGGTGAGGACATTCTATTGGGACTCTAGGTGAGAGAAGCATGGAAGAATGGGGAAATAGAAGGATCCAGAGGGTCCTAGAAACCTACAAGAAGAACACTATGATGGGTGGATCTGGGCCCATAGGTTCTGCTCAAACTATGGCACCAACCAAGGACAATATGTGCAATGAGCATCAAACCCCTACCCAGATCTAGTCAATGGACAGGACATTCTCCACAGTTGAGTGGAGAGTGAGGACTGACTTTCACACGAACTCTGGCGCCCCATATTTGACCATGTTCCCTTGATGGGGAGGGCCGATGGCACTCAGAGGAAGGACAGCAGACTACCAAGAAGAGACTTGATACCTAGGATCTTATTCAGGGGGAGGAGGCCCCCCTCAGTCACAGTCATAGGGGAGGAGACTAGGGTGAAAGTGGGAGGGAAGGAGGAATGGGAGGATACATGGGATTGGATAACAATTGAGATGTAATATGAATGAATTAATAAAACACTATAATGCAAAAAGATTGTTCTTATAACTAGATTATTCATATTTTTGTATAATACTAAGTTTAGAATCATGCCATTTTTATGGAAATCTTGCTGAGAGTTTTACTGGAGAAGTTGACACTTCTATTTCACCCATATGTATACGGGACAACACTTCTATCTTTATTTTTTTGTAATATTTTACAGTTTTGAATAGAAGGGTCTTTCATGTTTGCCATACTTCTCCCTGCTTACTATCTGAAAATGCTTTTGTAAGTGGTATTATTTTAGATATATACAGTTATTGGTTGGTGGCATATAGGCATAGAAGTGACTTTTCTGTACAGATGCTTGCTGACTTATGAGAGTTGTGTCTTCATAGATGTTATAAGTGGAAAATATTTGAGCATTTATTTAAACCTCCTCATCTTCTGAACAGCACAGGTTAGTGATAGGACACCGTAGGGCATTGGTTGTTGGTCCTTTTGATCATGAGGACAATTGGCTTGTCACCACTACCCAGCCTCATAAGGAACTTGGATAAAAAGACTCAAATCCAAAGTACTGTTTGTCCCGAGTGCTCATTGCTGTTGTACCATTTTAGAGTTGGAAAACTGTAAGGTGAACCATGTTGACTTTTATATCATCTAGCTTTACTAAATACAGTGTGTGTGTGTGTGTGTTCCTTAAATTTTTCTTTCTCAGCAACATTGGTTGTTTTCCTGGCAGAGAAAAGTAACAACTGAAGTAGCTTTACTTCTTCCATTGTTCTCTTTCACTGTCTGGGGTGACCGCATCACCAATGAGAAGTGGGAAGAGAGGAGCCTTTCTGACCTTAGGGGAAATGTGGGCTGTATACCCGCGGTCATAGTGCTTTAGAATAGGGTACCCACAGATCGGTTCCATGCCTTCATTCGGGTTCCATGTCCTTCCCACGTCTTCTGTGTTCTTTGTAAGTTTTCTTTTCATTCATGATTTTGCTAATACCTGTTTACTTAATCTTTTAACTGTGGAATGTTAAAATAGCTTTGCATTTTGTGTTAAATGCTACATATCTGAGGGGAACTATTTTTAAGTATCTTTGCTAGTCTCGGTTTGCGATGCTTTGTTAGGGAATTCTTGTATCTGTGAGTTATGTGGTTCACAGTTTTCCTTTGTTGTAATGCTGCTTCCATGCTTGGGTATTAGGATAATAACAAAATTGCTGGATCATGCTTTTTATTCTTTTTTGATTTATTTCCAAGAATCAAGATTGGGTCTACCGACATTTATTATTGTTGGCCTTTTTTTATATTTCATTTTTCCTGCTTTATTTTATTGCTTTTTTTCACCTTAGTTTGACAGCATAAGTCACTGACATTAAGCCTTTTAAAAAGTTTCGTAATAAATCTTAAAAACATCTTCAAATCATTACTTTTAGGTATTTTGCCAAATTTTAATCTATTATTAGTATTTAGTTCTGTTTTTAACTTTGGCTTATCATTTCTATTTGAACCCACAGGTGACTTAAAAAGATACTACTTAATTTCATAATACTTGGCATATTGTACTAAAATTATAAGCTATGTTACTGATTTATTTAATTGATTTATGAACAAATACTATGCTCTATATGATTTGAATTTCTTATGACTGTTTTGTGTTCAAATATATGATCTTCCTATTAAATTTCCTCCTTAAAATAATGTTTTTATTTTAAAAGCTCTTTGGTGGTGGGGCTGGCGAGAAGGCTGAGTGCTGAAGCACCTTTGCAGAAGACCCAATTGGTTCTTAGCTTCTATGGTAGATGGCTTACAACTGCTTGTAACTCTAGTTTCAGAAGAGCCTATGCCATCTTTTGACCTCCACAGGTACCCGCAGTTGTCTCTCTCTCTCTCTCTCTCTCTCTCTCTCTCTCTCTCTCTCTATCTCTATCTATCTATATCTCTCACACACACACACACACACACAAAGATATTTTATGGAAAGCATTTCTAAATTTATTCATTTATAACTGCAAACATGTATTTAATATTCTTTGATCAAAGCACTCCATGTCCATTAACTTCTTTACTTCCTTTCTATCAAATCCTTTCTTTCAGTGTCCCCCCTCCCCTCTGACTACTTTCTTGTCTTCTCTTTGTATGTGTGAGAGAGATCCACTGACTTTAGTCAGAGTTACGTGCATGAGCAAGCATCAGAGGCTGTTTTCCTTGAGTGGGAGATATGTAACCTGTGTCTATGCTACCAAGGAATATTTTCAAGTGTGTATGACAAGTATGTTTCTTATATCAGCTCTACTTTGCTGAGCCTAATAGTCTTCACATTTAAGTTAATTTTAGTAGATAATGTTTTGGGGGAATTCAAGGTTTCCCTTTGAGGTTCTTTGTCTCATTAATTTTCTGAATTCTCTGGAATTGAAAATGGACTCAAAAGGAAGCTTGGTGTGTATTTTTATTAGAGTTTAAAAGAAAAACAGCAGAGCAGGCAAGGTTTAAATCTGTGCAGCTTGGAGGAAAAGGGAGGTAGAAAAGAGGAAGAGAGCTATGTCTTTGAGTTAGGGTTTAAGGAAACCTCCAGTGGAGGTTGGCAAGCAGTGTGGAAAGGCTTGTGTTTATGGTTGAGTGTGTCTTCAGAGAAACAGTGAGAAAGTTTAAGTGTCAAGGAAAACAAGCTTAAGCTTTAGACCAGTATCAAACAAACAAACGAACAAACAAACAAACAAACAAAAAAACCAGAAAGAAGGAAAAAGAAAAGGTTGTACTTTTTGAGGTAGAACGCAGAAAAAGTAGGCTTCTGTAAAAAAAACTGCAGGAAGGGAGGGTCTTCTGCGAAGTGTAATCACATCCTATGCAGGGGTGATTGTTCGTCCTTAGTATTTCCTCAGGTGAATCAGCTTTCCTTCCTGTGAAGTGATCTCAAGGGGCTGGGGGATTATTGACAAGCCCAGTTGGCTTCTCTCTTGAGAGAGGAGAGGAGATATTTAAGGCTGTAAATTTTGGAGTAGATCAGGATGTCATGTTTCTACCCAGAGCCAGAGGTAGAACACAGATACGATTCCTTTGGCCAGGAGGGAGTAGTTTTCCCTTCATGGGGAGTCCATCTGGCTCCCTTGTTCTTATGTACTTGACATCCTGAGGGGGGACAGTTGTGATGGTTCCCTTCCTGGTGTTACTAGGGAAATGGAAGGTGAGGTCCAAAGCTGACCACGAGCGAGGAAGTCCGTCCTCGGTGACCGCCAAGGCTACTCCCACTGTCGGGATACTAAACATTAGTATTGTTACAATCAGCCGTGTCCACACTGTTTTGTCATTTCCCATGAAAGGAATGTTTAAAATCTTATTTTTGCTAGTCTTTAATGTAAATTAAAATTCTTGGGAGTACACATTTTGGATTGGCATTCTGGGTAAAAGAAATGGTGTTTTAACTACAGTAATGACTGTCATTATAAGGTAACATTCATTTATTTCTAGAAATATCCTTTTGTTGAAGCCTAGCTTTTTAGAGTATTTACCCAGCCACATTAGTTTTCTTTTTTATGAATTAATTAATGCTTGTTTTAATCTTTTCATTAGTTTTTAGATTACGATATAACATAATGGATTTCATTGTGGCATCTTCTTTCATATTCGCTTCCCCTAATTCCCTCTCCAGTACCTTCCCCTCCAACTGTTTACCTGTCTTCCCCATAGTGAACTTTCATCTATCTTCTTCTTATATATATGTGTGTGTGTGTATATATATATATATATATATATATATATATATATATATATATATATATAACTACTCTTTCTATTCCTCACCTCTTCCTACATTCTTATATCTCTTTTCTAGTTCCATGTCTAACACACACACACACACCACACATGTAGACACACACATAATTTTAAAGGTAGGTACAGAATATGAGGACAAACATTGCTGTTGGTTGCCCTTCTAGGTCTTTCTTACTTTGTTTAATAAGATGGTTTTCTGCTGCATCCATTTCCATGTACATGTCTTGACTTCCTTTTCTTTGTGGCTTTGGCAAGTTTCATTGTGTATGTGTGTCATGCTTTCTTTAGCCACTCATCTATTGGTGGACTTCTAGCTTGGCTTCATTTTATGGCATTTGAGTGTGTGACTCGCCTAACGTTCATTCTTCAGACAATGTAGTTGGTTGCTTTATTATATAGTGTATCCACCTCTTACAGTTGTGGCAGTTCCTAGGTGTTCTTAATGTAATGATTGAATTTTTTTCTTTAAGTATGTAGCCCTTCAATTTGGTTTCTGTTTGTTCCTTCTTTTTTTTTTTAAATTTTTTTTTTTTTTAGGATGATGTTATCTTAGGACTATTTTCTATTTACTGCTTTTTCCCCCTTGTTTCTCTTTTCTACTTTTTTTAATTCACAAGATTTACTTTTGTTTAAAAACCATTCATTCATTCATTACATTTTTAATAATCTGTATGATCCTCATTTAAGATCCTCTTGTCTTTTAACATGTCTCCATTAGTAACTTCATTCAGTTATCATCTGAAATCTTCCTTATGAAGATAAACCAGCTAGTCTTTGCTGTGCCTCCATTCCTATCATCTTGGCATTTTAGTTCTTTGTTACAAAAGACAATTTTATCAAGTGTGAGCATGGGCCAGGGAGTTTATTTTAGTTTACTGTTTTGTTAAATATGCGATAATGCTTGTTTTAAAATATACTCCACTAGCCCAGGCTTGTTGCTAAAAATGAAAGATATGAACCTAATAAAGAAATCACTCTAAAAGAGGACTGATAGAAAATTAAGGGACAACGTTTTGTTGTTTTGTGCAATGACTTAAAAAATGAACATTAGGAGAAAATTAAGTCAATTTAGATTCTTAACTATTCAAATTCTTAACAATTGAAGTTCTTAACTCTGAATATATCATCTGTTTGTTACATATTTTCTGTTAGGATTGGTCAGCTGCTCAGTAGAAATCTATCTGGAAAGAGTATTTAGATCTTTCTATAGAACTCAGGAATGGACCTATTATGGAACTTCTGTCAACAGAGAGGAAGACAGATGATGTAATACGCCCCAAGAGTCCTAGAGAAGTAGCCAAGCACTGTTCTCGAGCTGCCTCCATTTATGGCCTCAGAAGCAATGTACACTGAAGGAGCTGGCCATACTCCCAGTTACCTGGAATTGAACGGAGTGAGCAGTGACAAAGCTTGGCATACATGAGAAAAGGCCGCAGGGTTGGAAGAAGTGGTTGATCCATGCCTGCTCCTGCAGAAGAGGGACTCTATACACCATGCCCAAGGAAAGGAGGCATGTGGACAGAGCACCACACACTTCTCTCTGCCTCAGCATCACCTCAGGGTCTTAGGTTATCTGTTGTAGGCAGTTTCTTTTCACTGTTATAGCAATATTTCTTGGCTTGGGTAATTTATGCCGTATGAGTTCGTTGCTCACACATAGAGAGGCTACACCTATGATTGGCAGCAGCGCACTCACTATCAGGAGAGGGCCTGCTTCTCATACATGGTACCTTCTCTGTGTCCTCATTTGCAGAATGGATGAAGGAGCTTCACTGATCTCTACCTCTTAATGCTAAGTTCTAATATATGAGGTTGGCATGGAATGGGGTGGGGTGGGGCTTACATACAGACCAAGCATCACATGCAGTTACATCCTAGACTTCCAGATTTGCTGGTCATTAGTTCCCTCCCTATGCCAGTGAGATGGATTAAACAGAGGAAGAACATTGGCCAACTATTTCATCAGCAGATACAAAAGCTCTCTTCTCTCTGGAGCTGGGATGATAAAGCACTCATAACTCTATGCCCTGGTGTGTGGATCTGTTTGTCCTCTTGATTGGTTTGGAACTTAGAAATGGTATTATTATCAATCATTTAAGACTCCTATATACTTTTGTATTATGGTCATCAAAATGATAGCAATATTTTGATAGCAACATCAATGAGAAGAACATGAATGAATGAGTGATACCTGTATGTATATTCACCCGCCTATCTAGTTATATAGAGTACCTTTCTAAGTATCTAAAGAGAGTTAGGTTGAGTGAAACGATCCAGTCTCAGGAAGTTTCATAGTGAATGATTCCACTTATTTCTGAGATGATAGCGTTACAGAGATCTAGAACAGATGAGTGACAGCAGTGATTGGGTGGGGGATGGTAGTGTGTGGGGATTCCCTGGTGGGGATGGAAGAATTCGGTGATGGCTATGTTAGTCCGTTCACTGTGTAAAGTGGTTCATATCTGTGTATATACACACACTATGCTAGCACTGGTAGAATTTGAAAAAGACCTAGAACCTTTGTAAGGATATTATGCCAATATATTTTCCAGGACTTGGGAATTATGTAATATGGGGAAACTGGACAAAGTACATACAGACATCTATTCTATTTTTGCAACTTCTCTTGAATTGATAATTATCTCTAAATACAGTGTTTAGAAATGCATAGAGATATTGTCTCTTAACCCTAAATAAGAGTTAATAAGCCAGAGGAAGCTCAGAAAACTGATGTGCCCAGGACACTCCCTAGGAATAAATTTTGTCCCCGTTTAAGTCACGATACAAATAATTTTGAAATGCCCCCTGGACTGTCCATTCCAAAATAAGTTTCCAAAGTTCCCTTGGTCTCTTCTACACGACTGCCCATGCAATTCAAAACCTCTTAGTTCTTCTGTTGCTAATGAGACGGGCCTCTTAACTGCCTTGCTGTCGTCCTTAGAACCTGAGACTTACGGAACTAATATTCATCTGTGAATATTTAAGCATATTCTCATTTAGTGGAAGCTCTAATGAAAATCAAAATGCTCTCGCTAAACAAACTGGGGGAGTGGAGTTTGGACTTACAAACAATGGATAGTGTTTGTAATTACTCTTCTTTGTGCAGATACGCACCTGTCTGTCTTCACTGCTTAGCAGCACTGTAGACTTCAAACCTTAAATATTCAAGATATAAACTGGTTTTTTCCATTCTTGAAATCTCTATATGCAAACCTAGTAGTGTTTGAAAGCTAATCTCCCTGTGTGCAGAGTAATTACAGCAAAGTAAATAATCTCCAGTGTTCCGATTCCCTTTGGAAATGGTTTAATATCTTATCTTTCAAAACTAGTTTTCAGTGCATCCAAAAGGCCTGAGAAATTTCCTTGGTATTCAGAAAAGGGATAACTTTAAGAATACTCAGGAGGCTTTCTCCAGCCATTGCTGTTGTGTGGGGACATGTTTCTGTTCTATGAAAACCCAGCTCTCTGCATCCTTTATCCAGTCTGGGAGGGAGGGAGGGAGGGAGGGAGGGACGGAGGGACGGAGGGAAGGAAGGAGAGTGACAGACAGACAGACAGAGACACAGACACACACACACACACACACAGACAGAGAGACAGAGAGAGAGTGGGAGAGAGAGAGACAGAGACAGACAGAGACAGACAGAGAGACAGAGACAGAGAGACAGAGACGGAGAGACAGACACACACACAGAGGGAGAGACACACAGACACAGAGGCAGAGAGACAGAGGCAAAGACAGACACAGACACAGAGAGACACAGAGACAGAGAGAAAGAGACAAAGACAAAAACAAAGACAAAGAGAGAGTATGTGTATGTGTGTCCTCTGTATAGCACATACTTCCGTTCAGAATATGCGAACCGAATCAGAAGGTGCTGTGGGCACAGAAAGTGATCTTTGTGGCTTATGGATTATTCTACAAAGAACATGTTTTCCTCTCAAGTAATTTCTATAATGAAACTCCAGTATTCACCAAGGGGCTACCCAGCTTTCCACAACATGTTATATAGAAGCCGGGATGACCCCCAAAATGATTATTTCCTGGGAATTGTGTGCATGTGGAAGGGATTGTAGTGCATACTGTTTTCCAGAAGGCAAACACACTAAGACATGGATGGGGTTCACCAGTTAGAGTCAGTGGATTGGCCAGTGAGCCCCAGAGGTCTGCCTCTGTCCGTCTCCCAGGGGCTGGCTTTGTGGTAGCATGCCAGCTTTTCACATGGGTTCTGGGTACCAGACTCAGGTCCTTGCACTTGCATAATAGGGATCTTACCCACCAAGCCATCTCCCGAGCTGCCTTACTGGAATTAAAAACAAAAACCCAATGAATTAATCAATAGTATATGTATATATGCATGTTTGGCATGGTGCTTACATTGAGGTTACAGGATAGCTAATGGGAGTTGGTCCTCTCTTATCATATGGGTCCCTTGGATCAAGCTCAGGGCGTTGGGTTTGGTGATAAATGCCTTTATTGGCTGAACCATCTTGCTTTCCCCTCCCTCCCCATCCCACCATTGGGATTTTCCAGCCTTCACAAGGTCTGTTCTGTGGCATTTGTCCCAGTGTCCATACGAGTTGCAGGAGGAGTCATTTTGCCATTGCTGTCCACAATCCATGGCAGCCAGTGCCCAGGCTGAGTTCTTTGCTTATTTATCTGAAATGTTGGATGCCAGGCCTCAAAGCACCAAAGCTGTCCTTGCTGTTTGAGCTGTGAGGTTGTTTTCCTCACAGACTCTGGACAAGTGTATGGCTGGAAAGCTGTGTGCTCCACCTAAGGTTGGAACTACAAGGAGAGCCTCTCAGCCTCCGTGACTCATGTTCTTTCCACAGCAGGACTGACAGGAGACATGTTGTTTGGAACAAATATATCTTTCATGGGGTGTGCAAAGACTAGACATGTGCTGCTCACAGTTTTCAGCCTGTTGCAGATTGCAATGTGAAAAGCAGAGTGTTGACTGAAGCGTTCTATCTTTGATTGTGGTGTTAAGATTTTTTTTTTTTGCTCTGACTTCCCCTCAATAAGATATGAGTAGAAAACAACTATCATAGCAACAGTGTTTTATTTCTATTAGATTTTAGCATTTTGGTACGCCTTTTTGAGAGCCGTGCATGGTTTGCACACATCCGTGATCGTAGAATTCTGTAAGAGGGGGCAAGAGGATTGCAGACATGCGCTGCGCTGCACAGTGAGTTCAAGACCAGTCGGGGCTACAAATATTCTGGCCATTTCAGAACCGCTCCCTGCTGCCCCCTGCACCCCCCAGCAAGGGATTCCTTTAAATAACTTACTTTAAGTTGTGTGAATTTGAGCTCACATTGTATTTATAACCACCGACTCTCATGTTTTTAATGTGTTGGGTTTTTTTTTTAAATATTTTTCTGATTCCTCTAAGATCTGTGGTCTTTGGAAATTATGCTTCCACTTTCATATAATTAGTGTTTTCTCTGTTTATTTTTAATGCAACTTTCCAGACCTAGCTTAATAGTTACTTTCTGCTGCTGTTTATGTGCAATGTGTCCTTCATGATGGTAGCCCCCCAAATAAGGGCGCTTTAGACTAACAAGTAGAGCCTTCTTTGTGACTGAGCATCATCATCAGATACAATGAAGTGAAAACATTAGTGTGGACCAGTGAGGTCTAAGGGATTGCCTTGAGGCTTCTCCCATTCTTTTCAGTCCTCTACTTCTCTTGTGATCCACTTACTCCTCCCAATGTTCAGCTCTATTTAGCTATTTCCCGTTCCTTCCCCTCTTCTCTCCTCCCCCTCTTTTCCTCCCTTATATCTTACCCTTCTTTCTTACCAGGTATAGGTGACTTTTGGGCCTCCATCTTTGCCTTTCTCCACCGCACAGGCTCAGTTCCTTTCAGCACAAAGCCTTTCCCGAGAGAGCAGGAAGAACTTCCTTCACACTTCATCCGCAGTAGTATGTGGGAGCTCACATCAGTCACACCTCCCTGGGTTGGGTGGAGAGAGGGGTGGTTGGGTGAGCCACACCCAGCTGTGATGGTTCCTCAGAGCCCAGCAGACTGTTCATCTCGGTGTGAGTTAGACCCTTCCTGGAACCTCATGCGTTTGCACTAACTTGGCCCCTGTCCTGGGGTGGATGCCACTCAGAGGCCGACTTCGTAGCAGGTGATCTGCTCTCAGATGGTTCACCTTTCTCACTGGAAATTCCTCCCACCATGTGTCCCAGGCAAAGTTAAAGCTCTTACGTGTCAGTACTAGGTGGGCAGGTTAAGCCTATGTTTACGATGTCCCATAGAACACAGTAGCTGGGCAGTCACCAGCCTCACAAGGCCTCCTCCTAATGTTGGTTCAGGTTTCTTAAACCCTGCTCCCAGCTCTCTTGTTCCCTTTGCAGCTCTAGTGGCCAGAGTGTCCTGCTCGTGTAGGTCCTAAAGCAGGCTGGTCTTCTTCTCCCTCTTCGCCACTCTGAAGGCATCAGCAATGGCATCCCCTGGGAAATATGTTTGTTAAGCTCCATTAGTTTTTGTTGGCCTAATGAGCCCCCACTGCAAGTCCCCTGATATATTAAACTTAATATATATCTAAAATTGACCCTCTCTCTTAGTAACTTCTCTTTTAGACTTTACCTTGACTTTCTTAATGATAAAGTTAGTCATCTTTCTCATCTCTTACACCTAAAATGTGGAGTCATGTTTTATTCTCAGTCTCTTCCCTTTTCGTATTCAACCATTGGGTGAGGGTTGGTTCATCTCAGAGTTCCTGATAGCTTCTTAAAAGGCTTCATTCTTGTTTACTTAGTCTCTTTTTGCTTAAATGGTTCCCTAGGTGGGAGGTAACCCCTCCTTAATTTTCCCTCTAAAACTTTGTTATCCATTAAGGGGCAATGAAAATGTTTTCTTCTCCCTCAAATAATTTCCCTATGATGTGTCTGGCCAGAAACACTCCTTGAAAGAACAAAGCAAACCACACATTGTGTTCTCCAATTATTTTTTTGTGTTTGTTGAATTTTCCTGTTGTAATGACAGAACTTGGGATACAGATGTTAGAGTCCCTGCTTACCCGTGTGTGTGTGTGTGTGTGTGTGTGTGTGTGTGTGTGTGCTTTGCTGGCATAGAGAACCCTACCCAGATGGTCCTGAATCAAATGCCTGGTATTATTGGTGCCTAGGCATAGATAGCCCTGATGTAAGCATTACAGTAATACTTTCTGTGCTTCTTTACCTCATAAACTATTTTGTTTTGTTTACATTAACTTCACGCCAAACTTTCCCATTCTTTCCAAAATATTTTTATGAGCACTTAGTTTTCCCCCAGCACTTGGTTTTTACAACCAGAAAGCAGAGTGGGAAAAATGAAACAAAGCCAAATTGTAAAGAAAAACGGTACCACCATTTTAGAAAACAGTTTGACATTTGCTCAAAAGTTCTCCTGTAGGTGTGTTCCAAAGAAAGCTGAAAATACATAAGCACATAAATACCTGATCACAAATATTAATAGCAGTGTTCATTGTTCCAGAATAGAAAAAAAGCAGGAACAACTAAACATTCAGGAGCTGATGAAGGAATAGACAAACTGTGGTATATCCATACAGTGGAGTTTTATTTGAACATCAAAAAGGAAATATTTAAGTACTGAGTTATGAACTAATATTAAAGACAATGGGCTAAGCAAAAGAAGCTGGCAACAAATGGCAATGTGTTATATGATTCCATTTATGTGAAAGGTCTAGAATATATAAATCTGTGAAAGTATAGGAAGTAACTGCTTATGGAATTTCTTTTTAAGATGATGAAATTTTAACTGAATCAGATGATGGTTTTGTTAGGTTTCTGTTGTTATGAAAAAGTTCATGATGAAAATTAATTTGAGGGCAAATGTTTATTTTTTTTTATCTGACAGTTC
Source organism: Acomys minous (assembly GCF_964271855.1). Classification (NCBI taxonomy): domain Eukaryota; kingdom Metazoa; phylum Chordata; class Mammalia; order Rodentia; family Muridae; genus Acomys; species Acomys minous. The sequence goes on along the minus strand of NC_140501.1, from coordinate 42,638,395 downwards.
CACATTACAGTCTATAACTGAAGGAAGTCAGGGCCAGGACTTCACACAGGGCAGACACCTGGAGACAGGAGCTGATGCAGAGGCCATGGAGGAGTGCTGCTTACTGCCTTGCTCTCATGGCTTTGTTCAGCCTGTTTTCTTACAGCACCCAGGACAGCTAGCCCAGAGATGACACCACCCCCAGTGGTCTAGGCCCTCCTCCATCAATCATTTTTTAAAAATACACTACAGATTGGCCTAAAGGATAATCTTATAGAGGTATTTTTGTTTTGTTTTTTACAACTCAGAGTCCCTGTTCCAAAATGACCAGAACTTTTGTCAAGTTGATGTAAAACTAGCCAACCATAGATAGTGTGATAACATCATACACCCTTAAAGCTACCAAAGCTAAAAAGCATTAACCTCTCTCTTGAGTCCACAAGATAGCTAAGAGCACAATGGAAGCCTGGTACCTCTGCCTTCACTTTGTCTGTCTTCTTTAGTTTGGGTCGTGCATATTCCAACCAAGAAATGTCTGTCTCCCCATCTGCTATAACTCGGATATGAAATGTCCCAGAGATCTCTACTCAAGTGTTTGAACACTTGTGCTCCAGCTGGTGGAGCATTTTTGGAATGTTTTAGAACCTTTGGGAGTGAAAGCCTGGCGGGGAAAAGGTAGATCTTTTGGAGACAGACCTTGGATTATAGCTTGGCTCTATTTCTCGTCCTGTATCCTGTTTCTCTTCCTGCTCTATGGAGATACGAGCTTGCAACCCTGCATTCCTCCCGCCATGTCTTCCATCATGATGGACTAAATGCAAGTACACCCTTCCCCGCTCATGTTGCTTCTTGTCAGGTGTCTTATCAATGCAATAAAACAAGTAACTAAAACATGACCCAATCTCTCTGTTTTTCTCTCTTTATTTTTTTTTGTCTCTGTCTTTGTCTCTCTCTCTCTCACACACACACACACATACACACACACAGTGCTGAGAGTTCAGATATATTTTTAGTCCAAGCATGCTATCTTTTTGGATTCTATGAACAGGAAAACCAGAGGCACCCACCTCCCGGAGGAGGAAGGGTAGACCCTGGAGCAGAAGTGATGGTTTTGTAGGAACCAGGCTGATCCTTTAGGCAAAGGCAAAGACTCCTGAGAAGCACCCCAAAGAGCCATAACTGAGACAATGATCCACACCGAGGTCAGGATTGTTCATTATGCACACCTCTTTCTCTGTCCCAGGTCCCCCTTCCCAAGCTCACGCTCCACCCTGAAGATGGATTTCAAGGTACAGGGCTTCCTCCTCCCTGCCTCTTCCCTTCCTCTTCCCTGCTTCCTCTCTTCTTCCTCCTTCCTTCTTCCCTTCCTCCTCCCTTCCTCCTCTCTTCTGCCTCTCACTGCAACAGTTCAATTCATGCCCAATTTTCACTATTTCCTGCCTTATAATTTTCACATTGGAAAAGGTGGCTGAGCCTAGCATGTTCAGGTAGCTGGAATAGATGCTATTGCCCTAAACTCTGGCTCTTGCCCAACTTTGTGATATAGTAAACAAACAAACAACTTCCAAACGGAAAGGGAGTGTTCGTTGCACACTAGTTATATCCTAATCCTTTGTTAAAGAGTCAAGTGAATAAAAAGAGCAGTAAAACATAGAAAGTGTTTGAATATATTTTGTCAAGATATGTTTATATATATATATACACATTTATATCCATGTATATCTATATCTATATATGTATATATGTATGGAGTGCCACTTTGTCATGGTCAGGTCTGTTTAAGCTCTTTAAACATGAGCTGCTGAGTGGCCCTACTTCGGTGCCTTCAGTGTGCGGTAGGGATCAGGGCCTGATTTGGGAAGACAAGCTTGTTGAAGTAATGCTGTTGCCTTTCAAGGAGCACAGGCCTTGGATTTGTCTGTGAACGTAGCACTCTGCAGGTGTGAACTGAAACTCTTAGGAGAGAAAGCAGGCCTGTCTAAAAGGTTCTTTTACAAGACAGATGAGCACTGGATCTGGCCTTTGTTTCTATCTGCCATGACAGTATGTGATCCATAGCCAAAGGCAATTCTGTTAGAAAGGAAGTTAATCTAACACTGTTTCATTACCCCATTTCTTCTATAATGTGAATGTCTATGGAAACCCCCCAACCAAAAGCTGATGTAATTGCTAGATATAGCCTGCCCCTTTAAGACAACAGTTCTAACAAGCAACCAGATTCCACAGGGCATCACAATTCCCACAGCAACCATCTCCCTGGGACAGAGAGATAAGAAGTTGTTTGTGCGAGGGACTAACAGCAGCCCCTTGTCTTATACTCCAAACCAGCACCAGCTCTTCCGTGTTCTTTGTCTTATATGATGTGCTGTAAATGTGGGAGTGAATATGATAAGAATTAGATACCCAGACTTTATGAATACATGGCTTGGGCTGAGCCCTCAACATTTTTTTATCTCTGTTCTAACTCTCTCTAGGCCTAGGAAGCTTCTGTTCTGCATACAATCTAATCTTCTGTAAGCCCAGACCTTGAAGGCTTCAGCTTTCAGGCTCCATCCACTAACCTAGGCCTAGAATGTTTGTGGCCTCCAAAACTTACTGCTGAATAGGCTCACCCTTTCTAGCTTTTTCTGAACTCTGGCTGGCTGGTTCAACTCAGCTGTTCTGGCTCAAACTCTTTCCCACGCTGACTGGTTCACTTCAGCTTCTCTGGGCTTCTCACTAAGTTTCCCTGCTTGGAAAAACTGCCTCTGAACTCCATAGACTCAACTGCGCTAGCTGCCGTGATTGCAAGAACTGAACAGAACTGCATGAACTCAACTGAACTCAGGTGCTCTCAACTGAACGGAACTGACCTCGACTCCACTCTCTCTCCCTGCCCTGCTGCTTGCTCTTACCTAGCTTCTCCTTCCTGTCCGTTCTCATGAGAGTTGGGCATATCCTATCTCTGACTCATCCTGTCAAGCCTTTCTCTGATTTTCCAGATCTTCGTCTGATTTGTCGCTTTGTCTACCTCTCACTTAGACATCCCTTTCAAACATGGCCGCTTCCTTCTGCAAACCAACTTTACCTTAATTACTTGGGATCAAAGCTGTGTACTAGGGTGTGTCTGCATTCCAGCCAGAGGGGTTAAGGGTGTATGCCTCGTCTGCTGCATTCCGGGCAGATCAGACAGACCTGGAAGGTCTTCGGATGTGATCCCTTGGCATGTTGTTGGATTAAAATTCCTCTGCAGTGTGGTCTGTGATAAATCACATGTGATTTAGTCAGGTGGCTCTTTGTTCAGGGATTTCTTTGAAGGTGCTTCTCTGCCCACTCCTGTGGGCATCTCTCTTTCTCTCTCTCCCTGTCCAAGTTTGAAGGGAATGCCTCTCTGTTTCTTTAAGGCTCCATTGTTATGCTGTTCCTTATCTTTGTAAGTATGTGAATTTCACATCATGCACCCCAGTTCTACTCATCTCCCTATCCCTTCATATCTGCCCTCCGCCCTTACAACTTCCCCTAAAAAATAAAATAATATAAGGTAGAATTTAAAAAATATATTGTCGAGGAAACTGTAGTGTGTCATACAGTTTACCCTTTTGTCCACACATCTTTACTTGGAAATGTTGACTGGACTGAGTCATTGGTTTGCTTTGATGCCTCTGGCTAATGTTATACTGTCAGTACTGGATCCTCACTGGGACTCCGCTCAGATATCCTGTTGTTGCCCTGTGACATCAAGGTCCTGTAGCTTTGGATCTACAGGACCAGCCTTTTCACGAACTCCAGCAGTTCATAGATGAGGTAGGTGTTGGGTTATGACAGCTCAAAGCCCTGGGTCTAGACCTGGGAGGTAGCTGAGTTGGCCAGCCCAGATCTCCTGTACCCACACCACCAGCTCTGCCCTGGCTACTTCACCCAGTACTGGGTGGCAAGGGGTTGGGTCAGCAATCCTGCTGTCATCTCCTCATAGCCTCACTTGGCAGCTCAGGAGACTCAGGTCAGCATGTCCCCACTCTGCAGCCTGGCTCTCAGATATCCGCATGGTCTCTAGTGGTGACGCAAGCCACAGACACCAACACAAGCCCCAGCTGCAGCGGGACCACAGACCTGGACATGGCTCTTGGCAGCAGCCTTGGCAAGGACCTCACCATGACCTCCTCCTCAGGCTGTGAGTCTCCAGTCTCACCCATCCCTACAGTGTTCAAAACCCTCTTTTTTTGCTCATCTCTCCACCACATATTCCATCTTTCCCATCTCCCCATCACACGTTTGTCTGTTGTCCAGGTGCCTGTGTGTCTTTCTTCCGGCCACGGGACAGAGTGTGTGCTTGAGTATCTTTCTTCAGACCACTCCAGCTGGTGTAGCTGGGGCGGTGGTTCCATGGGTGCTATGTTCTTTTTTTTTTTTTTTAATATTTATTTATTATTATGTATACAATGTCTGCCTGCATGTACATCTGCAGGCTAGAAGAGGGCATAGATCACATTATAGATGGTTGTGAGCCACCATGTGGTTGCTGGGAATTGAACTCAGGACCTCTGGAAGAGCAGGCAGTACTCTTAACCACTGAGCCATCTCTCCAGCCCCATGGGTGCTATGTTCTTAATTTCTTGTTTCTTTCTAAGCTCCCCCAGTCAACCCAGACCACAGCCCCTAAGTCCTTTCCTCCTAATAACTTCATTCCTGACGGTTAATTATGTATCATAGATGTCCCTGAATGGACTGCCACCACTCCATTATTATATTTAATAGTGACACTGAATAATGTAACAAACGGAATTATTAGTTACAAATAAAAAAATAGTAATTTGAATATTAAAGCCCAATGCTTCCTACAGTTACTACTAGTTATAGCTGTGCTATCAAACTGTCCAGAATTTTTGTCTGTTTGTTATTTGTTTTTTTGTTCTGTTTTGTTTTGTTTTTTCCAGACAGGGTTTCTCTGTGTAGCTTTGGCTGGCCTGGATTCCATTTGTAGACCAGGCTGGCCTCAGACTCATGGAAATTCACCTGTCTGTCTCCCTGGGTGCTGGAATTATAGGTATATGCCAGTGTCTGGCTAAGGATATCTAGAATCTAAGGGTAAATTATCTTCAATACTCCAAACATCAAGTATAATATTTTATGAAGTACATCTAACTGTAGACACAGGAGGAAAAATATAACCAATGAGATAAAAAAATGAAATATTTGTTTTTGCCTATTTACTTCATCTGCTATCTTTAGTTGTTTAGGCCATACTGTCTTCTCGGTTATTTTAATTTTGAGTTTAATCCTCCTAATATATTTATCTATAACATGTAAAAGTTATATCAGACATATAGACCTGGGGGGTGGGGATCAGACCTGGCTTATGATGGCTGATGGATTTAAAGGGATCCACAGGTTTATTTATTAGTAGATTTACCAGCCACTCCTAAAAAATGCTTTCTTGCCCAGTTAGCCGCGTCTTTATTGGATACTAAAGACAACAAGCCTTCCAAGTATCATGGGAGACCTCCCCATGCTCAATATGTGGCTCTTAGTGTAAATGTTGTTTTATTTCCTCAGATTAAGATAAGAGATGAGAGCCATGCCCAAGCTTTATGAATACATGGCTTGGCTGAGCCCAGAGTGTTTCTATCTAAGTATCCATATGCCTAGGCCTGGAAACTTCTAGTTTCCCAAACAGTCTAATCTTCTGTAAGCCTGGACCTTAAAGGCTTCATCTTTGAGCCTCTGTCTGCTAACCTAGGCCTAGAATGTTTTCAACTTCCAAGACTTAACTGCTGAATAAACTCACCCTTTCTAGCCCTTCCTGAACTCTCGCTGGCTGGTTCAACTCAGCTGTCCTGGCTCAAACTCCTCTCCAAGATGACTGATTCAATCCAGCTTCTGTTAGCTTCTCACTGATTTCTTTTTTTGGCTTGGAAAAACTGCCTCTGAACTCAGCAAAATGAACTGCACTGATAGCCCAAACTGAATGGAACTACATGAACTCAACTGAGCCAACTGAACTCAACTGTACTGCACCATACTCAACTCCCTCTCTCTTCTTGCACTGCTCTTCAGTATCCTTTCTTTCATGTCAGTTTTCATGAGAATTGAGTGTGCCCTACCTCTGACTAATTCTGCCACATCTTTCTCTGGTTCATCATTTTGTCTGTCAGGAAAAAGGGAAAAGAAAGCCACAAGGCTGATGGAACTTACTAGAACTTCACGAGAATTGGAATGTTGTTGGTCTAGAGCCAAATTATCCTAGGCTATCTTTATCCCTTTAACATCCTTATGTTAAACAGCTCTGTGATCTAGTATCTGTACTTGTAACTATTGGATAAATCCTTCTGAAATGTACTAACAGGCAATAGCTTCCACCAGCCCAAAAGCTAGAATGTCATCAGCATCCAAGGTCTATACCCTGCTGTAATCCACTTGCTTAGCATTTTAAAGGGGCTTCGATTTATAGCTTTTATTTGTTTTTTAACTGGAAAAGTGTCATGAAACTTCCCATACTGGAATGTGGTATCTGATGTGACATGAATCTTTGTTCCTGGATTATACTTTTATTTGGCTCCAGAGTAAGCTATTTCTCACTCCTTTTAGGATGAGAGCTGTGTTGACAAGAACCTTGGCATAGTATGAGTGTGAAGTTTGGACTTGTTCAGGATGTAGCCCCAGCAATTCCTTCTAGTGCCTTGAAGAGTGAGGCAGATTTGTGGTCATTGGTGTTTGCATTCCTCTCTCTCTCTCTCTGCTACTTGTGTTTTCTATAGAAAGTGAATGCTTGCTGGTGGTGCCAAAATTCACCAGAGTACAGGGGATTTTAATGAGCTTGTTTTAAGGGGAAGAATCTTCGTCAACATTGATGACTGTCTCAAAGATGGAGACATCCTGTATTTCATCAAACAAGAGATTTGTAAAGGAAGCTTTATCTACAAAGGCTGACTTGTTGATTCGGACTTCAATGACATTGAGAAGTTGGTTAAGATAAAGAGGCAAGGAAGGTGTACCTTTGGTAGGTCTATACCAAGATTTGCTGTTCAGAGATCATGACTTGTAAGAGATCTAGAGCAAGGGGTTTATTGAGAGAAGGGGGAGAGTGAAAGACCATCTCAGAGTGAGGACTTGAGAGAGAAGCAGACAGACAGAGAGACTTGGAGGCAGAGAGGTAGAGGGAGAGAGAGATCTGGGTGGGCCAGGCCTTTTATGCGCTCTACCAGGTGGCAGTAGGTGATGATATAAGCTGCTGCTGCTGAGTCATGTTGGCAGAGCGCCTAATTTACAGAAGTTGGAACATTGCAGGGCCAGAGATTAATTATTAATTACCTTGGGCTATTTTTAACCACTTGTATGACCATTTATTGGCCCCTTCTGTATGTGACCAGCATCTTTGCTTGTGGCAGGAAGGTAAATTTCAGTACCTGTGAACAGACTCCTCCATAGCTTCTGTCATCCCCAAGGCCAAAGATGTTTTGGGCTGTCTGTCACTTGAGCCGTAGAACAGAGATTTATCCTTTTCACTCTGACCCATCTTCCTATATATCAACCAATGTATTTGTGGAGTTTGTTGATTTATGACATTTTGCTCTTTCTGTTATAACAACTTCATGAAATTGTTTATTCAACAGAGCATGGAATTTAGGGTAGCCTATATATGTGTTCCTAGGCATGGTCATTTATATTTGACTCCGGAATAAACTTATTTCTCATTCCCATTGAGTTGATAGTTGTTTTTTTATCCACCACCAGTCACTGAGGGTCAAATCTTAGAGTTAGAGGAGGCAGGGCAGTCTCACTGCTTCTGTCTCAGCTCCATCTTCTCTACAATTAACTGTAAATTAAAAATCATCCCTGTGCCGGTGTCTGGTTTTTTAAAGACAGCAGCCATCTGGAAATATCACTTGAGGGAATTTGTTATCCCTATTTTATGGCTCATTGACCCTCTGGTGGTCAGTTTTAAAGGGAAATCAAAAGACCAAGTAAGAGTTCATCAGAGGACAGAGATAGAAACTGTCTAGACAGTTTAGACCAGGGGTCCGGAAAGCAGTAGCTTTCGGGATGTCTCTGACTGTGAAGACAGCTCTGTTCCCAATTTCTTGTTACTTATCACACATGAGCACCCTTACTTAGAACCAGCAATGAGAGCATGACCAGTCACCAGTCCCTCTTGATGAATGGCTTTGGAACTGGGCCCGTGGATGCTCATGGTGGAAATGGGTCATGTCTCTTCCCCAGTTTCAGCCCAACTGAACATCCTACATAACATCGAAGTTCCCATTCTTGAGAGGAGGCTGTTAAAAAACTCCTTAAAGATCACGGCTGACAGGCCCCCTCCCTAATGGAATCTATTTCTGCCCCTGGGTGTAGACATGACATTCTAATCTGCCCCAAAGGTTAGAACATTACATATGGTTGTCTCCTCACTTAACGTTTAATCCATCTGGGCCTGCCAATCACGTGCCCAAGAACTCAACCCCCAGGAAAACTGCCGTGCTAAAGAGATGGGAAAAATGGAAGTTTCCTCTCCTTCAAGACTTGCAGTTTCCTGCCCTGTTGTTTTCCTCTTAAATGCTAATCAAAATGTCCATGGACGTCCTTCTGAGTCCATTTTTAAATTATTTTTTAGAGTAAGAAACCCAAAGAGGGGAACCCAGTTTCCTTATTGACACATGGTGCCCACCGTGGTGCTCCCCAAGGTTTCTGCTGAGAGGACGCCTCATGGAGACCACAGTGACTAAGGGACCTGCCAGTGTCTGCTTAGCTGGAGCTACTGCAGGTGGGCCAGGTAGACTCAGCCCAGAGGAACTACTTTGAAGGGAGGAAGTGGAATAAAGGGGTTAATTTTGAACATAAGAAGCGGTCACATTTTCTAAATTTGGGGATATTAGACTGTTTTTCTGTTTTTGTTTTTGTTTGCCAGCATGGGCTATCTCCATAACCAATTAGTCTTCTTTTCTTTTTTCATTCTTTTTTTTTTTTTTTCCTTGAGCTGAATTTACATGATTTCACCATATGGAAACTGTGACTTTTAAAAAGAACTTGCTCCATTGAGCAAGCTTGGTACATTTTTCAAATGTTTCCTGACATTAACAGCTCTATTTCTCAATTAGCAAGGGGAATAAAGTTGATTATGCATATCCATGGGGTGACAATTTACATCTGATTAGCAGCTCTAAGGTAAACATTAAAAGGTCACTGTAAATAACTTTTACTTCTTTTGTTCTCAGAAAGACCAGTCAGCCACTGAGTCCCCCACTTCCCCTAGACTCCCCATGGTTGATAAAAGTCCCATCTTTAATATGGTAGAACTCAGCTTCTATTATGTAACCAAAGCCGTGGAACTTAAAGCTTAGTTGACATTTTCGTTGGTTCCGTTTTTTTTCCCCCTATTCTTCTGATACCCATCTGTTTTAGTGAGAACTATTAGTGAAACCCAGACATAAAACAGCAAGAGGCAGCGCATCCCAATGACCAGTTCTTAGATTTCTCCTTGAGCCTAAAAGGCCTTCACTTTTGTTGTTATTGTTTTGTTTTTAAAGATGGTAAAACAGATGAAAGAGTTGGGGGGGGGGTAGGGGGAGCAAAAGCTGTCTCACCTCCTCTATGTTATGAAACTGATGAGCCACTGAATACAAATCAATTGATTTTATGCTCTGTGGAATCAGAATAGAATCCAGCTTTTGTTGGAGCAAAGACAAGTGAGGGAAGAAAGTCCTCAGGGAATGCGTGCTGTTGGCATGGGCATGGCCGTGTCAAGAATCCCACAGCCCGGGTAGAGAGATGGCTCAGAGGTTACCAGCACTCACTGCTCTTCTGGAAGTCCTGAGATCAATTCCCAGCAACCACAGGGTGGCTCACAACCATCTGTCATGTGATCTAATGCCCTCTTCTGACATGCAGATGTAATGCAGGCAGAGAACTGTATACATAATAAATAAATAAATAAATAAATCTTAAAAAAAAAAAAAGAATCCCACAGCCTCAATCTCAGAGGGATGGCAAAGCCATCCTCCATGGACCAAGTGTGTTGATAGCAAGTGTAGAAAATGTCCACCATATCTTCTTCCTCCCACTATTTACAGCCTTAAGATTGTTTGCTTATAAAGCATGTTCCTACCGAGATTAGCTAAGCCTGTTTCCTTGATCCATCTGTATTCTATAAACACTGTCTCCTTGTTTATCTGTCTATAATAACCTTGCCTTCCTTTTTCAGCTGTATGCAACAATCCCGTTTCTCTATTCAACTCTGTATAATCAATGTACTAAGCCTGGGGAAGGCTGAGATTTCTCCAGTAGTCCAGACCACCCAGTCCCAGCATTCTGACACTATGTCTGTTTTTTCTTCATCCCTCCTTGCCGCCTGAGTCCATCCTGGAGCCATGCAAAAAAACGCAGCAAACTGAGAATGATTCAGACAAGGAAATTGATCTTATTCATTCAGAGAGGAGTGGAGGTGGTCCTATGGATGGACTGGCAGTGTCCTTTGCAGTTGCTATAGTAAAGTTAAAATGGTAACCTTGTCAGACATGTAGCCTCTTTTAATCTCTGCATATGTAGACAAGTTTTTGTCTTCTTTCTATTTTTTTTTTAAATAGTGACAACTGCGGATAATGACTTTTGTTATAAATATTAGAATTCTGAGGCAGAAAGAGACCACAGTGTGACCTTCAATAGATGGGATTTATTAGCACACACAGCGAAAGGCAGCCTCTCTCCTGTCTCCCAGGGGAAAAAGTAGGCTGTGACTCTTTCTAGGGGTGGGTGGGGGAGGGACTTAGGAATGGTGAAATTGTTACAGCTGTAGAAGACTATAAGTCCCTCTGTCCATCTTTAGTTCCCCAAGTTGTTTGCTCAAGAGAATCTTGCGAGAGAGGCTGTCTCAACATATTCTCCCTTCTATACTGACCTGTAACCAAATAACCAGTCAAAGGCTGGGTGAGGTCATGTGTAATCTCCTAGGAATCCTATCTTACAACCAAGGCACTTTATACGTATATACATGCCCTTTGTAAGAACGGCCATATAACTTCAGACGTGTGATGAAAGAAAGCAGCAGGTTTGGAGAAAGAATCCCCATTCCTACTTCTCAGAGATAATAATATATATTTTGCTAAATATCCTCTTAAGAGTTTTTGTCTTGGTTTTCTTTTCCTTCTGAGCATATAACATACTCATTTTAAAATAGAACTATATCATTTTAACCCGAATTTTGAAAAATTTGTAGTTGTGCAGCATTGATTTGTGGGTATATGATATTATTATTAAATGTCATGACTAGGTTTGCTGTTCAAAGGGCTACTATAAATTCTTGGCTCCCTGTTGATTACATTGAAGTCATTTACTAGGCTGAATTATGATGAGAACTCTAAGCAGCACTAAACTCTTCCTGTGAGATTTTTATCAGTTCACTTTTGTGTGAGTGGCTTAGTAGTGCTCACTTTGTCTTGCCTTCTTTAACGGCTCAGCATTTTTCAATCCTTATTTCCCTATGCAATTTTCATTTAAAATGTGAATTCATGTCCATTTGGAGGTCTTTGCATGCTTTTCTCTTCACTTGGTGTGCCTTTTCTAGCAGCAGGTTTGGATTTTTACAAGAGTTCTTTACATATTAGACAGATTAGCCCCTCATAAGTTAACTCAAAGTAAATTAGGTACTAGGCAATGTGGCAAATATGCATTTCCCCCTTACTTGACTATTATGTTTTCACCTGGACTTAGAACATTCCATCTGTTGAAGAGATAAGTAATCAATCAAAGTATCAATCTATAGCATTGGACAGAAAAATAATCCTGGGCAAAAATCTTGTTGCTCCAAGATTATAGAAATTGTCCCTTAAATGTTGTTCCAGTTCTGTGGTTAGTAAACTATTTGGAATTGGTTTGGGAGAAACATAGTTGGTATGGATCACTGCTATTTTTGAATCCACAGCTTTTCCACTTTGATCATACAGAAACTTCCACTTCCTCTATTTCATCCCATAGCTCTCTGTCACTGTTGGCTTAGTCAGAGATACAAAGGCAGATTATCTAACAGAAACATTAGCATTGTCTCCTCATATAGTTAAAGTCTGGAGAGTCTGAGAGTAAGGCTTACTGCTAAGAGGTGACCACGAGTGAACTCTTAGCGAGCATAGCAGGGGGTAGTGCCCCAAGACAAAGATGTTGCTGGCGATGATGCACAGAGAACGATGAACAATGCAGATGGGAAAGTGACATTGTTAATGTCTTCAGTTCCCTGGACTGAGAGATGAAAATGGCTTGCGAAGAGCAAGCCATGGTCAACTTGACTCCTGTGCTCAGGGGAATGACAGGAGGGATGTGACAGCAAATTTGATGGGTTTTCATCTAAGGCACCACCTCAAGGCATTAGATTTAGTGTTCAAATAGTGAATCTCGTACTCACTTGTTCATTTGACCAAGTGCCCAGGCAGTGTACACATCATCTTGTTTAACTCCTGCCATTTTTTTTAACACTTGCTGACAGATTCCAGAATGTTCTTCAAGTTATTTAACATGGACGGAGGAAAAGGTATGGCTTTCCTGTTCCATATATCATCAGTATCATCAACAGACCTCAAGATGCACTTTGCAGATGAGATTCAAAGCTTGCAGACTTTGGATAATGAAAACCCTGTAAAAGTTGTAATAAGAAAGAGTTCCTGGATGCAGCTGATGGAAAAATCACATTTCAGAAATCAGGGCACAAATGTAACTTGCCAAGGGTTTTCTGTGATTACATATATTGCCTCTCCAATAGAACGAAGACTTAAGTTTGCTACCTGAGCAGCCATCTGCAGTTGTTAAGTTCATGCCAGGTATGAGTTATGACATGGACACGAGTGAAGGAATAAGACAGCAAGTGTGACTTGTGCTGTAGAATTGTCAGCCAAGTGTCGTTTAGTGAGGAAATGCGGGCAGCATTGTCACTCTCTTCAATTTATATTTATTGAATATCATGGTGTTTGAAGTCAGGCTTATAAATACTAACTTGATCAAGTTGAGTACATTAATAATTTAAACTTGGCAACAGTTTATCGGCTTTATTCTCTTTACTATGGGTACCTTCCGGACTGATCGTTTTTTAAAAAGCTGCTTGTCTTTTGTTCTTCAATCTTATTTATAAGCAAGTCTGACTATTATTCTGCCAAAAATGAATATTCTTGATGTAGAACTCTCGGAATCACCTTTGTACCACAAATCCTGTATTCTCAAGAGACGGTAGAGGGTGAAGTGATGCGTGCTACTCTGCTGTTGGATAATCTGACATGCCAACACGATCCTGGGTTCTTATCTTTCTAGCTAAGGCCTCTTGTGTATAAGAGCCAAAGAGGGATCTTCGATGCTCTCATGGACCATCCTGGGCTACAGACTCATAGGTCTTTTGTACAAATGGAGCAGGGTTTGAAATGCCACAGGAGCTAACATCTTCTCATTAGTCTTCTCCCTGAGAATACGTTTAGGTTGAAAGGTGGGGGCAAAGGCTGAGAAAAAGAAGAGAGCATGGAGAGTCACATAAGAACAGAAGCACAACAGAACTGCATCTTGGTAAAGAATTCTGTTAAGTCTTGAGTGCATGTGTATACAGAGACAGCATTCATTCATCGTCATGTTAATATGTTTATGTCTGGAAGGTCATATAGAATTTGGATGCAGTATGTATATTTTATCTGTGTAGGTTGATTTATGGACATAAAACTGAATGGAAAAAAGAATGACTACAATGATCCATCGCCCTGAAGCAGTCCATTTGCATGAGAATGAAAAGCTGCTTTTTGGAACAGCTGATTTCACCATTTTCTCTTAAATGGAATTTGGCTCATTTTTCATCCAAATATTGGATGTACCTAATATGTGTCAGCTTGTCGAAAAGGACTCAATACTTAATGATTGAATTTGTACTCATTCCTGCATCTGTCCACTAAGCATCTTGGATAATCTTCTGGTTCTATTTCCATTGTTTTTCTGATTTTCTGAGTCCTCCTTTTAATTTCGGTTTATCTCTCAACTTTCAAGCTCTGAACTGGGTCTCATGAGCTGGATCTCTTGAATCCATTGTTGTCTGAATTGTTTTTATTCATTGTCTTAGTTACATTTTTATTGCTGCTATGAAATACCATGGCGGAGACAAATTATGAAAAAAAAAGTGTTTAGTTTGGGCTTACGGTTTCAGAGGGTTAGAGTTCACGATGGCAGAGCAAGCACATGGCGGCAGGAACAGATGCGAACTCAAATCTTAATGAGCAAGTAGGAGTCAGAGAGACACTGGGAATGGCTTTTGAAACTAAAAGCCTATCTCCAGTGACACACTTCCTCAACAAGGCCACACCTCTTAATCCTTCCCAACCGGTTCCACCAACCGGAGACTAGGTATTCAAACATAGGAGCCTAGGAGAACCATTCTCACCCAAACCATCACATTTATTTTCATGCTTTCCTGTTTTTTGTGGGTTTGTATCTGTGACTCAGGGGCGAAGTGCTAACAGCTGTCCACCCAGGTGCTCCCTACTCTCTATCTCAGAAGCACAACTAAAGGGGTTGTTTCCTAACTTGCCCTGAAGTGGGGTGTGGCCATATGTATAAAAGCTCTTTATAAAAATCTCCTATAACTGTATCTGGCTTGTTTTTGTCCTTTTGTTTTGTTTTGTTTATTTGTTTGTTTGTTTGTTGAGACAGAGTTTTCCTGTGTAGCCTTGGCTGTCCTGGACTCACTTTGTAGGCCAGGTTGGCCTTGAACTCACAGAGATCTGCCTGCCTCTGCATCCCAGTGCTGGGATTAAAGGCCTATGCCACCACCGCCCAGGGCGTTTTTTTTTTTTTCCTTTTTTGTTGAGTGGAATGGATTCTACTATTTAACAAGCTCCTGAAATCATTGTGCTCCTTTTCCTTATCTGAATTCTTGGAATCACTAAGTAGGAATAGATTTAAATGCACTACTAAAGCCATTCAGTCTTGCTGATTGGCTACTATAGCTTAGACTACTCCGCTGGCTAATTTCCTGTCAAGTTGACACATGTTGGGTCAATTGAAAAGAGGAAACCTTAATTTGAGAAAAATGCCTCTGTTAGATTGCCATATAAATGACATTTTTGGGAGGATTTCTTGATTAATGATTGATTTAGGGGCTCAGTCAACTGTGGGCAGTACCACCCCTAGTCAGATGGTTCTGTTCTATGTAATAAAGCAGGCTGAGCAAGCCATGTGTAACAAGCCAGTAAGCAGCACTCCTCCATGGCCTCTGCTTCAGTTCCTGCCTCCAGATTCCTGCCTTGAATTCCTGCTCTCCTAATTTGCTTTTAGTTATAGTGTTTTATCATAACAATAGAATAAAAACTGGGACATCTACCTTATGACTACCCCAAGTTACCTGGAGCCTAGTTTTTTTTTCTCCAAAAGCAAGATTGAAATGTCTCTTCAGTGTCTAGAGTGATACTTGTCAAGTGTCTTAAACTAGAGTATATCTGAACCGACAGAGCCTCCTTCCCCCACTGTCTCTCCTGTAAATAGTGGCTTTGGCCATTCAGATGCCCAGGCTCCAGACTGGGAGCTCTGCGTTGCTGTTCTGGATGCCAACATCCGTCTTTGAGCCTAAAGGTTGGCATGTGTCAGCCTTGTGACAAATTCAGCCTCATGGCCTTTTATTTTCCCTTTAATAGTTTTATTTCCAGCACAGAAGTCTTTCATTTGTATGTTTGATTTTCCTTTTTAAATGTCCACATTCTAATTAAGAGCAGAAGACCTGAGTATTAGGTATAGAAATCATTTGCTGACAAGATGTTAACATTTCTTACCTGGTCCTACTTGGTGTTTTCCGAAGCCTTAACTAGTCATTTGCCAGAGTCTGTTAATGCTGTCTTCTAACCATTCTCTCGAACACATTGACTTCTTTACCTTTCCAGTGTCACCTTTAACACCCAATTTGGAGTGTGGAAATGGCACCCTACTTGGCCCCCAGTATATCTGTTCCCACAGTTTTGCAATCTGTCCCCAATTTGGTGTCCAAAATAATCCAGTTCAAAGGAAAATGTTGAGAATCTGCTTGTTACCGTAATGGTAGAATGTGCAAACAAGTATCTCATGTCTCTCTGAAAGTTCACTAAAAGTATCTTGACTAAAACCCTCCAGTGACTTTTCTTTGTCCTCAGAAATAGCAGAAGACTGAGCTTACTTCTTACTTAAACTCTCCCCTTTCCTGTTTACTATTTTGTTTATAATATTCTATGTTTTCTGTGCCTTCTCTTCTTCTCTCTCATTATTATTGTTGTTGTTGTTGTTGTTGTTGTTGTTGTTGTTGTAGTATTGTAATTAATTGTTGTTGTTTTGGTTTTTGAGACAGTGTAGCCCTGGCTGTCCTAGAATTTGCTCTGTAGACCAGGCTGGCCTTGAACTCAGAGATCCGCCTGCCTCTGCCTACCAAATGCTGGGATGAAAGAGAAGTGTCACCACTTCTGGCTTTCCTCTCATATTCTTAGCCAAGTAGGCCTCACACACCCTTCCGGGTCAAACATGAAAGGCACTTTGTCTAGGAGACAGTTGCCTCCCTCTGATCAGGCTGTTGGCTTCTTTTGTGTCCTTCAGCATTGCCATCTTCCCATCTACCATAGATACTGTTTCTTATTCATCTTACTGTTTGTCTCCCCCTTCCCGACAACCATAACCTCCACACTAACCAGGACTATGCCTGCACGGGGTATTGCGGGGTCTCCAGTGGCCATCATCCTTGAAACACATCGGGTCATGAGCACCACGGTGGAGGGCATCACCAGTCACGTCTCCTGTCCCCATTTGCCAAATCTTGTTAAAGTAATGAATCTCATTATTTAAATTACTAAAATCTATAGAACATAAGTAATAAATCAAGCTGGCTTGATGGGTCTAAGAGATGTCTAAAATAAGAAGCAAAGGACACTGTTAGGTATATGGATGTATATATGTATATGTGTACGTGTAAACTATCCATAAAATTTATCCATTAGGTGCCCAAACATCCTGGATACCTAATCTCCCAAACAAACAGTATCCTTCCCCAGTCTAGCGGTGTCAAACCTTCTCCAGTCATAAAGAACAGAGGAAAAAGACCTTTTTTTTTTAACCCCCATAAAGAGAGCCCTAGGGCAGGCTGTCATTTGCTCACTCTCCCGCTCAGTCTCTCATTTGTTTGTTTAACAAATATTTGTTAAGTGTGAGCCAGATGCTTGGAATAGAGATGTGAAGGGGGAAAGGAGCTATTCTATTAGTTGGAAAGCAGACACCTAAAATCTAATTATAGGACACTATAGTAAGCACCGTAATTAGCAATATGTACAAGGTAGTCTGGGAGCACGCAGGAGGAACAAATTCTGGTTTCTCCTGCTTCTGGCAAGATGAAAATGGAAATGTACGCACATGTTTTTGTGGAGAGCAAAGGATGTGGGTAAAGTTTACCCCATTCTGGTTCAATTTTGGCTCAATAATTTCTCATAGATGGTATGCTGTTTTTCCATATGAATTTGCTTGGCAGATGGAATAACTCATTGCTTTGGGGCCAGAAACAGCAGAATTTCTTAGACATTCTTGGATGAGTCATAAGAAAGAAGACAGACATTGTTCCCATGATGTCACCCCTCATCCCCAAACTCCCCAGGAGACACGCAGGAGCACTCAGTTCCTGAGCATGGACCCTTTGAAATAGCTAAGTGGAGATGAATCACATTTGACTAAGCATGCCACCTTGGGCGCATGGCACTGGTGTGTAAGGGAACTTCATCAATCAGAAGAGTCATGTGGCTGAGGACCACCCTGTTCCCTGTGGGCAAACACTCATATGGTTCAGCATTGGGGCCTCCTATTGCCTCATGAAGCAGCATAACAGAAGGGAACTAACTGACAGGGAGTTTGGAGAGATATGTCACTTTTTTTTTAACTTCCAGGTTTTTTTTTCCTGTTTAGCTGTGTGTGTGTGTGTGCGTGTGTGTGTGTGTGTGTGTGTGTGTGTGTGTGTGTGTGTGTACACGCGCACTCGCACACAGTTGTAGATGTGCATATGGAGGCCAGAGAACCTCTCGATAAACACTGAACACTGAACCGCGAGCTTGTTGACTCAGCTTGCAGCAGAGATTTTGTGTTTCTGCCTCTCGGGCACTGAGCTCCTGAGTGAGCCACCCTACCCATCTGGGTTCTTAAGGGGATTCTCAGAACCTGAACTCAGGTCCTCACCCTTGGATTACATGTGCTTTATCTGCTGAGCCATTGTCCCAGCTCCCTCCTCTTCTTCAGCCTTTCACCTCTTCCCTCCTGCCTTTCAGCTTCTTGCAAGTATCTAACGCTGGTTGAGAATTTCTCGGGGATACTGATACGCAGAAGTAACTGGTAGTTTGCGTTCACATCCCATCTCTGACATTTACATGCAGAAACTAGAGCGAACCACTTACGTTCACTAAGTTTGAGCTCCTCATCTTCAAACGTGACTCCTAATCAACTACTGCACTAGTTACTTTTCCGGTCCACGTGGCAGAAGCTGCTCGACAGAACTGTTTATTTGAACTCACAGTTCCACAGGAAAGAGTCCCGGTGGGAAGAGAATGGTGACCAGTGAATCCCATCCACGGTACAGGAACATGGAGTGCATTTGCTGGGTTAGGAAGCAGAGAGCTCTAGATTGTAATTCCAGGTGGGTCTGACTCTCAAAGGTACATCTCCAAAGGCCTCAGTGAGCCAGCGAGGCACCATATGTCAAAGGCTCCAAAGGGCTGGGCTCAGGCTCTCAAAACATGAGCCCTGTAGGGGACATGTCTCACTCAAACCATTGATCTCCAAAGGCTATTTTGACTATGAAATGAGGTCATGCAAATCAAATTCTGAAATATTTCACGAACTTCTAGGTTTACTTTTTGCTACAAAATATTAATAGCTAATCTGGGTTCTTTGATTTCTTCCCTGATTAGAAGGTAATTTTTCCTTTGTCATTCCAATCCCACAAGAAGAGACAACCCCCCCCCCCCCCCCCCGATCCCCAGGGCGACTTTACCTATCTTAGATGCTTGGTTGGTTTGCTTCTTAGTTTATGGTTGTTGAAATTTCATGTATATCTGAAGATTTTTGTTGTTGCTGTTGCTGTTGTGTGTGTATTTAAGGCAGAGTTTTGTTCTTTAGCCAGCCTGTATTGAAATTCATTGTGTAGCCCAGATTAATCTTGAACTCATATAATCCTGGGATTACAGTGGTGAGCCACTATGCTCATTTTATACTTGGAGATTCAAAAGTATTTTGTACTTGTGTGTGTGTGTGTGTGTGTGTGTGTGTGTGTGTGTGTGTGTGTGTGTTTGCCTTCTGGATTTTCTAAAAGACTCAGACAGCTGTCTTGACTTGAGCAGGGCTTGTCGGGTAGGTGATGGGGCCAGGTCGAGATCTCACCGTCTTTGGCATGTCCTGGAGGCAACCATAGCTGAGCGCCAAGTGGAGCTCACAATCTTAATCTGGGCTTGCAGATTCAGTTAGTCTCAGGGAGCCAGCTTGCACTCCAGCTCTCTGGCTAATGCTTCTTGAAGTCAGATGGAAGCAGCTAGGATTACAGATGTCCATAACATCGGCATGTACCCATCCACCAGCGCCTTAGTAAATATACTTCTGCCATCATCTAATGCTTCCCCCCCCCCCCAAGACTTCTTTTGAATTAAAGCCTTCCATAGTTCTGAGTCCCAACTGCCAAGTAGAGTGACTCATTTCTGCATTATGTAAGCTGTTAGCAGATTACTCCTGTGGACCTAGAATGCCTTGCTCTACGGGGAACAGCCAGGTGCCCAAATGACTCTCAGCTGTGCCCTGACACCAGCTCACCTGGGTTCCCCAGAGAACCCACACTTCAGCTCTGAGTACTGCACTGAGGAGACCTCATTAGCCTCACAAAGCCACTCCTCTCCACTGCCTTCCTGGCAGTCACCTGCCCAGGGGAAAAGGGAATCATGGATGGGGAGGTGATTTGCAATTACCAGGAAGTCAAACTCTTGCAAAAAAAAAAAATGCAGATTGACTAGATCTGGATGCAGGGAAATATGCAGAAACAGTGTGGGAAATGTCATCCGAGTGAACTTGAAATTTAAGGCAGACTCCTTGGCACCAAGTCCTGTTTAAAGCAAACACCGGAGAAAATGACCTTGGGGATCCTGGGAAATTGAAGAAGAACAGCATGATTTACACAATGAGGCCGAAAAGAAGAGAGATGCTTAAAGAACAGCCATTTCTAAAATGCTGTAAAGAGACATCCTGGATGCTGTTTCTTTGGAAACTATTTCAAAGCTCAAATGCTTATACAGTTGTTATTTAACTGTGATCATGAGGGGTTTTTTTGGTTGTTGTTGTTGTTGTCCTGAGTACAATGTATGCATCCTAATTAGGCAAAACATTTTTTATCCCAACCCGTAGAAAGACTTAGCACCTGTGACTGAGTGGCGCTGCAAAGCATGGAGGAGCGTTGACTTGTTTAGATCTTAATCCTTGCTCCCTGAGGAGGTCCTATCATTTGGTGTGCTGGGTGTAAACGTGAGAATTCAGTTGCTTCTAAGGATTGCTTGTTCTCTGTAGAATGGCAGTCCCCGGAAGAGGTCCAGGGCCCCAGTCAGAGATCTAATTATCATCTCCCAATGATTGCTACCGCTAGAGTGGATTAGCGGTGCTATTGGGACCAAGGATGCTGGCTTAAAAGCCATTTTGCTTGTCATTCACGACTACTCAGAAGGTCACCAGGATGTGCTACATATTAAGTATATGTGTGAGGGGAGGCTTCTGGAGAATCAGGTTTTACCAGTCTTAGTTTGCATGTGTCCTTCTTTCCCTTTGATTCTTTAGTTGTAATATCAGGTAGAGCTGGTCACTTTGGTCCCTCAGTGTTAGGTCTCGAAGAAACCCGAGAGAAATATTTAACTTATCAAAGCAGGTGCTGGCCAGTGGCTCTCTGCATCACCATACCTGTTAGAGTCCTGGCTCTTCTCAGCACTTCTCACCCCACTCCGCTACCCTCAAGTTTTCCAGACCCTGAGCTTCCCTGCCCTTCCTCCAGCCTCTCGGACTCCCAGATGACCTCAGCCACGGTCAGTGGGTCTTCTTTTAACTCCCCAATCTCTTGCTTCTCCCCCTACCCCCTCTTTCTCATGGCCTGGTTCATTCTATTGGCCCAGTTCATTCTGGACCCTTCCAGATGCTTCTGGCAGTTCTCTTTCTCGTATCTACAATAAACCTTCTCCTCAGCCATGCCTGGGAGCCATCATGTCCTCATTTTTCATTCACTCAGTGGCAGAGATACAGCCATCGGCCACACAGGAGTCAAGAACTCCACATTTCCTGACTGCTCTTATCAGTCATTAAAGCATCATTTCTCAAAGAGCTTCAGGTGCAAAAAGGCATCTGCATCAATAACTGAAAGTTAAGATCTAAAAGACAGGCATGTTCAGGTGAGAGAACCAGTGTTCCTGGTGAGAACTTTATGGAGTAGGCACCATTGAAAGGGCCCACACCCTCCCATCATCAAAGTTTTTGCTAGTGAGGTTGTTTCCTGCCTAAGTAAGTGGCTTCATCTTTAGCTTGAGGGTCATGTCTGCAGAAACAATACATGAGTTCTTTGTCCTCAGTGTTTTGTGACAAAGTTCAGTGATTGACTTAGAGTAGGAATCTAACATAGTCATCGGTTTGGTTTTGTGCTAGAAGCATGGCGTTTTCCTTTTTTTTTTTTTTTTTTTAATGCGTGATGAAAAGTGAGATGGTACTGTCAAAATATTCAACTCTGTGGAAAAACAAAGGTTGTTTTTTGTCTAGTAACCCCATTATGACTTTTTATGATTTTCCTTTGATCTTTTTGGCTTTCTAGATCAAAACTTCTTGGGTATCCTAAAAACTCCTTGGGTACTCAAGGAAGTAAACTTGAGTAAGATTTGCAGTGTGAGTCTCATGGGGCCTCTAATCATCTTTGGAGAAGGTACCATTTGCTGCTTCATCCTGGGATGAAGGAAAACCATCTCAGGAAAACAACTGAAGTTGGTCTCTTTGGCAGTTTCCATGACTTTTGCCTGGTTCTGTTGTCTTCGACGTATCTGTTTTTCCTCTAATTATGCCTCTAATTATGAGTTCATGCTAAACTGAACTCAGAAATAGTCACCTCTGTTAGTGTACTGAGCTATGGTGAGATCTAGAAGTCAGGGATTGCCAAGGCCTCTTCAGGCCACCAGCTAAAGCCCAGGCCTGCTTCTGTCGCCAGGGAAACACAGTAGGGTAGTCTCTTCTGCATTCTCTCTTTTCTTCCCACCACAGATGCCCCAGCTGTAGATTACCCCAAGGCCAAGCTTGCGTGGCTTTCAGAGGTCTTCTGATGCTGGCCTTGTAGCACAGCATCCCCAAGACTAGACAACTTGAAGAACTTCTAGACTCAGAGGCACTTTTCCCCCAGAGTAGCTTTGGCCTTCTCTGCTTGTATATTTATTGCTAATAAATTCCAAAGATGAAGGCTGACGTACCTATGAGATGCGATGTCCCACATTCTCCCTCTGAAATTAAGTTTGTTTTACTAGCTAATAATTCTATTCTATTAAAGTCCCAGGATTTATCTTATAAGCATGGCAACTAGCCATTACATGAGAAAATTCTCCATGGGCTCAGAGCAGAACATGTAAAATGCCATTTCAAGTGCCAAGTTATTTTCTAATGCCTTTTGTTTTCTTTTACAGAATTTTGGAAGTAGCTTAAATCTAATTGGTTCCCTCAGGATCTCAACTCCTGTTACATTTGCAGAGCATCTTTTTTTTCCCCCTTTACAGGCATTTGGAGAGAATGAGCTGCTGCTTCTGGCCTGCATGCAAGATAAGATGATGCACGCAACAACTTATTATTATCATTATTATTTTTTTTTTTTTTTTGAGACAGGGTCTCTCTGTGTTAGCCTTGGCTGTCCTGGACTTGCTTTGTAGACCAGGCTGGCCTCGAACTCACATCGATCCGCTTGCCTCTGCCTCCCAAGTGCTGGGATTAAAGGCGTGTGCCACCACGCCCAGCTCTATTATCATTATTATTAATTCTTTCTTATGAACATTCAAATGTTAGCTCAATTCTTCAAACTTTGATTTTTTTTCCTTTTTTTTTTTGGAAGTGTTCTGTTTTTTCTAATTTCAAATTTCAACATCTCTGTTAATGTTAAAGAACAACATCTTTGTCCTAACTAGCTCAACTGTCAGTTTGACACAGCCTAGACCTTCTGAGAAGGCAGTTCCAGTTGAGAGATCGCCCTCATCGGATACTGTCCTGTAGGCTGGTCTGCGGGTTTTCACCTTGATTGTTAATTGATATAATAGGTTCCAGCCCACTGTGAGCGGCACCATTCCCTGGGCGGGTGACCCTGGGCTGTATAATAAAGCCAGCTGAACTGGGACCTGGGGAATCCAGCACATTGCATACCTCCATGCCTGCCTGCCTTTCTGCTCTGGCTTCCCTCAGCAATGAACAGCGTCGCCTGGAAGTGTAAATCTGTCCTCTCCTCCCCTTCCCTGCTTTTGGTTGTGGGTTTGTCTCATGAAACTAGAACAATCTATAGTTGGAATTACCCCAGGTAGCTGGCCTGTGTCAGCCAAGAAAGAAAGATCAAGACACGTAACAGTAAAGGCTAGAGCTGTCTAGATAACACACACTCATTGTGGCTCCAGCGAGGCAGCTTCATGCATGTCCAGACCATATGTGTACGTCCGGACCATGCAAAGCAAACACCTATTTAGATCATGGAACTAAGATGTTTCTAGTGGCCCAGATTCATGTGTGTAAGCTACCGTGGGAATGTGGCCAGAACCTCTCCCTTCAGTATAGTCAGTTCATACATTTTAAGCCCCACATGCAGAAGCAAATATGCCATTCCTGGTCCAGAGAATGGAAGGCGGAGGGTTGGAGCAAGCAGAGCCCTTTTGCTTACTTTTTGCTTCTAAATGTTTGTTTTAGATTCTTATCTTCAAGGCTCTGTAGTATAACAACAGAAAGGCAGATCCACAGGATCTGTTTCTCATACATGAGAAAAAGGCTCTGGCTTCGGAGCTTTAATTTTCCACTGGGGTATGGAGGGCTCAGCATAAGGACGCATGGCCACACAGGCAGCTGCACACTGGTTTGCACAAAGCATGCCGGGGAGGGACCTTTAGGAGCCAGATATGATGGCGGGCTGACCAACCTGACGGGCTGCTGTTTGACTGTTGGGGTAGAAACAGCATCGGTAGCACCAGGAAGCGGATTCCTCTTTTGGAAAAATCAGTGCTTGGAAGTTTCTGTTAAGAGAGCTGTGTCTTAAAATATTAAATACTTCCCGTTCTCAGGATAGGCTGGAAAAGTGGCAAAGAGATCTGAAGCTTCCTTTTTTGATTAAGGGTCTACTGATTCTGTGTTTGTGTGTGTGTGTGTGTGTGTGTGTGTGGTGTGGTGTGTGTGTGTGTGCACATGCGCATGTCTGTGTGTGTGTGTGGTGTGGTGTGTGTGTGTGGTATGTATGTGGGATGTGTGTGTGTGTACCTGTCTGTCTGTATGTATGTGTGTGTGTGTGTGTGTCTTGTGGTATGTATATGGTGTGTGTAGGTGTGTGCATGTCTGTGTGTTTGTGTGTATCTGTGGTGTGTGTGTGGTGTGCGCACATGTGCACATGCATTGCAGTCCAAGCAGAAGGTCTGCTTAATTGCAGTCTGATGTCCTATTATTGGCTGGGCAAGACTTGTCCAAGCATAGAAAAACTTAATTTCAGGCTTAGCCAGCAATGAAGTTAATAATAAAGCATATTTATTGAATTTAAAACAGCAAGATTCTTGCTAATTCATTTAAAAAATATTTTCCGACATTTCCTTCCCAAGAGAAAAATGGATGTATCTGCCAAATGGGACAAGGGCCAGGCGGACAGCTGCATTGCCCTGGTTGTCCAGAGGGAGGCAGTACCGGGTGGTTAAGTCCCGTTCCAGCTTTGGCTGTGTTGCTTTGCAGCTGGGCAACCTGGGCAAGGTTTTTGTCTCACTGTGTTTGTGAAGACAGCAATCACAATGGCGGTACTCACCCAGTACTGTGCGGTGTTCAAGTGCTTTTAATGCTATGGCTAATAACTTAGTCAATCCTATGGCGATGCTGTAAGAAATTTCCAATAGTCCTAGCCTAGTCCTTGTAGACTATTCCTATAAGGACACTGGGTCAGGAAGGCAGAGGAACTTGCCTGGGTTTCACACACAAGCATAGGAAAGCTAAGATTCAGTCATTGGCAACCATTTCCTAATGTCAACCGCTCTTAGGCACTTGGTCTTACTGTGTTTCCTCTAAGGCAGATGTGATGTATTTTATTCATTTTCCTGCATCCTTTGGAACTGGTATGGTACTCAAGGAACTCATACTTTGTGTAGAATTGAATTAAAGAAATAACCACTCTATCTGGATGCCGTAGCTCAACATGGCTTCCAGCCCAGGCTCCCCTGGTCTCAGGTTTCTTGGGAGCAACAGCACTCATAACGCCTTCAGGTGTGCACACCGAGCAATGGTGCATTTGTTTTCCGAGGGTGTCCACTTCCTTTATGTGTGAGCTTTATGAATAAATTTCATCTAGCTGTTTCTATTTTAATAAAACAAAGTTGGAGTTTAAGGAAGTCACATTGGATTTTGGTGCAAAGACCACCGCATCATTTGAGCAGAAGTACTGATGGGCTAATATATGAACCAAGTGGAGAGTGAAGGGGTAGGTGGCACAGAAGGTCGCTGAAAAGTGTACTCAGTTATAAGGAAAAAAATAAAAAGGGGCCCGTGAGGTTGTGTTTTCCTGGGCAGTGCTGACTTATTTCGGGATACGGTAGGCTGTTCAGTTATTAAGAGCATATGACACAGGAACGAAAGATCAATATGTTTATATTCCTAGCTCAATATTTCTACCTTATTGGTGGCGAGAGAAAGAAATAAGAGAGCTAATTCTTTTTATCTTTGCTGCCATGGCCCAAAGTTAATATCTTCCTGATGGGATAAATATCCCATTAGGTGTGTAAAATATATCGTTTATTTATTATATTTTCCCATACCACACCTATCCAATAGTCATATTTCCAGCAGTTCCACTATCTGGAACATACACACACACACACACACACACACACACATACACACACACACACACACACACACACACACACACACACACACACACACACTCTTTTAGGCCTTACTTAGCAGATGAAGAAAACAGCCGTAAGGAAATAAAGGGCCTAACCAAGAGTCAGGTGAAACTCTAGAAAGAGGAAACAGCGATTGCACAGCTTGTAGACTTTGTACCCTGTCCATGCACTTTGTGAATATTCTTGAGAACCCTTTTTAATGTGAAGCTGGTTATGGAGAAAGCAGCCTTCACTGGCCGAGAGGTGCTTGTTGGCGCTCTTAGGAACTGTGTGTGCGCCATCAGGAGCTCCTGGGGATTGCTCTTAGGCAATTCTCTGAAGATGGCAGCAGTGTGAACCGGTTCCTTCCTGGGTGCTTCCAGGGGGGAGGAGGGGGAAGCTGCTGAGCATAGGCAGAACTGATATGGGAGAACATAGCACAGAAATGTGGGAGTGTTCAGTCTGAACAAAGCTAGTGAGTTATTTATTTATTTTAATTCTGGGAATGCCTACTTTTATTCCAGCATCGGATCTAAATTCACGTTGAGAGCCATAAATCAGAAAATAATAATCTTTCTGCTTGTTGTTTTAACATAGTGGTCAGGAGGGGAAAAAGAAAAAAAGAACATTTTGAACGCTTTCAGATATAAAGAGTACTGGAGCCTAGAAGAGTGAGCTTCAGTTCCCTGGGGGTGTTTACCTCACAGTCACTGCCGCTCCCTGGACACCTGCTCTGAGTGACAACTGACCTCAAGACCATGAGCAGACAAGCTTGATGTTAGTGCAGGGGGAAACTGTCAATGCAAAGAAACTTGGTGCTCGGCCACTTATTTTCAAACAGGGTTTTGCATATTGGAAATGCCATTATCAAGGTGGTGGTTGTGTCAGGGGTCATGGGAAATGTGAGAGAATTGAGGGAAGATAAATAGCCTACATGAAATTCGCTCATCTAAACAGCGTGCCAAGTCTGCGGCTTCATTTTTATCAGGCGTAGTGTTTAATATTGTCCTTGTTGCTTATGGGGGCACTTGGAGTCAGGAGGTGAGGTCAGTTAGCCCTGATGACATAGCTGGTGAGCAACTAAACCGAAGTCTGTGTCTGAGATGTTCTTCAGTCCAGGATAGATCTATTGTACATACCTGATGCTAGTGGCCTTTCACACTCTAGTTAACACAGTGTGTATTTATTCATTACCTTTCTCATTGGTGTGACAAAATACCAACAAAGGCAGCAGCGGTAGAAAGGGCAGTTTGCTTTGGCTCATAGTTTGAGAGTCCAGCTACTCACCTGGGCAGAAATCCTTGTCTGTTGCCTCGTCAGTTCTGTAGTAGACAAGTCCAGATGAGTGAAAATCATAGGACACATTTTCCTCAAATCACCGTGGGACTATGCCATGCAGTACCTACAAAAGGCATTTCATATACCTATCCACTGACCTTCATAGCTCAGCGATGGTGCTCCTGAGTGGACGGGGTCCTCCTCACTAGCCGGGAGCCATGATGGCATGGCCCACTCATTGCTAGCCCCATAGGACAGCAAAGCTGAACATCCAGATGTAACAGTGTGTATCATTTAACTCCAAAATAAACTGAACCAGTATGAGTTAGCGGCCATCTATTACAAGGCAAGAACAAGAGGGATGAACAGTACACACAGACTCTCCTCAAAAGATCATAAGTTTGAATGTAGTTGCTTTCAGGGGGGCATTGTACAATCTGTCTAATAGTACTTTTGTCTGATTGTGAGAATGAAAAGACAAAAGAGGTAAGCGGTGTGTTTGACAGGAGCGTTAGTGTGTGCAATTGCACAGGCGCTTCAGAGTATGTGCTGGTGTCTTTATAGTATCAAGTGTCACACAAAGTTAATGGGACATTTAGCATGGGCTCAGACTGTGAAGGGAAGAGAGAAATCGGGTGCTGGAGGGAGGTGGCTTTTGCTATAAAGGGTGAAGAACAGCCAACATTTCCCTTATTCATGGCCACACGGCTCTTTCAATTCCCAGTCATAGGTGCTATCCCACTCTGAATCCTTTTGTTCCCAACCCAAGAATTCACTTTGGGATGCCTCGTGGTGGTGAGGTGCTTCCTTCCTGGATCTGTTCTTGTATCTGTTCTGCTTTTTCCCCACCATCGTTGGTGCTTGTGTGCTTGTTTGATCTCCAGGCCTCCCAGCCATACCACACCCCCTCCACTTGCCTTCATACTCCGAAGGACCAGGATCTTGTAGGTCAGATTCAGTGCGTGTCCGGTTAGTTCCGGTTAGCTTTCACCCTCATCCGCTGCTGTTCTTGCACTGGCTTTGCAAATCCACCACCCGCCTGTGCCAAAAAGAGAAAGGGACACTTCAATGTTAGAAGAAGGTGGAGATGGAAACGCTATGCGCCCAAGCGGTGGAACAGTTTCTACACGGCGGAATACACAGAGAAACGTGACCCGGATAGAGGACCTTGGCTTGAAATCCTAAGAACAGTTTCTCTCAAGTCAGGGCAAATACAAGTTCACATCAAAGCACTTGGTTAAGACAATTCATGGTGGAGGAGATTGAATAACTCTTAATATACGTGAATCCTCATGTTTAGCCCTGCAGAGTGACTTTTCTAATCTGGACTAGAGGTCAGCGTGCAACCAGCCAGGCTTCTCAAACTCCTGTCCCCTGGGTCCTCTTCTCGGGATATTCTCAGTCCAGTGCTTGTGGGAACCAGTAACTGTTTTCCCTCTGTGGGGCTGTGGTTACAAAGAGGAGTCCGTTGGAAAATAGTGACGAAAAGCTGCAGAGAGGAAGTGTACAGATCAACAGGAAAACAAACCACTCCCGTAAAAAGGGACAAAAGGCCTGACTCACAGGGCAGAGGTGGACTCCCTCCCTCCATGTTTCCATTTCAGACGACACAATGTCATAAGGTGGGCGTCCTTAGACCTTCCAAGGGACACCTGGCAGGTGAGAGACGGAAGCCTTTATTCAAAACTGGCCCATGTTGTTTGCAGGCAAGACGGACCCGCCAGGCTCCCCAGGTCCCCCCCCCCATGTTGGTTTTCTTTAAACTGAATCTAAATGTTTTCAAATTAATCTATCTTCCCTAATTGCATTTTAGTTCTTCAAATGGTACAGAGACCAGACCTGTGAATGTGTTGACTCTAGTTTTGTCCTTTTCCTAACATTTGTTCAAATGTTTTTGTTGTTTGTTTGCTGAGACAGGGTCTCTAAACATGGCTCTGATGTCCTGGAACTCACTATGTAGAACAGCCTGGCCTGGAACTCGAAGAGGTCCCTCCTGCCTCTAGCTCTAGCTCCCAAGTGCTGGGGTTAAAGGTGTGTGCCACCAGGCCCAGCTTGTGTTCAGTGTGTTTTGTTTGTTTGGCATGTGTGTATGTGTGTGTGTGTGTGCGTGTGTGTGTTTGCACTTATATGTGGAAACTGGGGGACAATCTCAGCTGTCCTTCAAGCAGGTACTTTTTTTTTTTTTGAGACAGGGTCTTTTGGAGGCCTGGACTATACTAGTTGGCCACTGAACCCCAATGATCCCTTTGTCCTCTGCCCAATTCTGGGGTCACAAGTGCATACCATCATGCCAGGCTTTTTACTCAGGCTCAAGGGGTCTGGCTCAACAAAGGATGCATTTTCCTGAGGGCACACTCTCCTCAAACCTGTTATTTCTCTTTTGGAGACAGGGTCTTGCCATGCAGTCCTGGCTCGACTACAACTTTCAATGTGGACCAAGCTTGCCTGGAACATGGGATGATCCCCCTGCCTCTGCCTTCCACAGTGTTTATATAAAAGGAGTGTGCTAATAGGCTCTGAGAAAATAATTGGTTAAGAGTTTCAGGTGAGGTGTGTACACAGATCCCGTGAGGCCACTGAGCCCTGGTGTGTGTCCTTCCCCACATGTACTTTCCATCCGTGCATCCCCCAGGAGGCCTTTGCATGGGCATGTGCAGTAGAGGCCTGTTGTTGATAATTAAAATGTCTCTTTAAAAACCTGTGTCACACTGCACCTTAATATTTGATTTTCTCTCCATGAGCCTGGCTTTGGTGTTAATGATTTTTTTTTTCATTTTCTCAGCCACATTTTATGGATTATTTAACTAGCATGTATGACAGGATGAGACAAAGGAAAATGACAGAGGAAGACAGCTGCGCCTTGTTACCCCTCCCCAGCCTTCGCCTCCCGCTGGAATGTCCTCACACCAGGAGCAGTGCCTGCAGGGCACCCCAAAAGAAATGCAGAGGTGTATGGTACACAGTGTGGTTGGTGAGGAAGCCTGGCCTCCCTCTGCTTTCAGCATTGCTGCTGACTGCCTGTGAGAGCTTAGCCAGACTCTTCCTGTTTACCCTCAGTGTCCTTGAAGTTCATGGGGACGGCTCGAGAACAGTAGACCTTTCTCTTTATTCCTTGGGAAGCTGATGAACTTTTTAAATGTTTGCTTGGAGTTATGCGTAGCAGCTCATTCCTTTAGTCCCAGCACATGGAAGGTAGAGGCAGGGGAATCTCTGGGTTCAAGGCCAACTTGGTCTACATGAATGAGGTAACTAGGGTTACACAGAGAAACCCTGTCTCAAAAAGCCAAAAACAAAATAAAAAGAAACAAAACAAAACAAAACAAAACATCCCACAAGACCCAAATCACTATATTGAAGTGACATACATTTGCACATGACCACATATATATGCATATACAGTCGCAAACATATATGTTTGTTTTGCACACCCACTAAGGAAGTGTGCTGGTTACTCTTTTGCTATCTTGCACAAGCTAGGACCATCTGGTCTGCAGGTAAGCCTGTGGGCTATTTTCTTGATTAATGATGGGGGGAGGGAGGTATCACTCTGTGGGCAGCACCACCCTCCACAGGTGGTCCTGTGGTATTGAAGGAAGCAGACTAAGCAAGCCACGGAGAAAGCGAGGCAGTAAGCCACCCTTTCCTGTTGTCTGCTTCAATTCCTGCCTCCAGGCTGCGGCTTGTCCTCCTGACTGGGCGTTTCTCAAGTGATGGAGACACGTAAGCCAGACAAACTCCTTCCTCTCCAAGTTGTTTTGGTGTTGGCATTTATCACAGCAACAAAAAGACTAGAACAAGAGGGAATAAAGCAAACGAAGAAACTTGAGTTCTCCGAACCATTTCCTCACGGCTGTCAGCATCCACACTCATAGGGCACATCGACACATTGTCACCTGCCAATGGCTCATGTGAGGGTCTGTCTCATCTTGGTGTTTCAAAGTCAGGAAATCTGGATACAGCAAGGACGCGCATCTACCAGCGTGGTGTCATACAAATAGTTTCTGCCCTGGAGTCTGCTGTGTTCTTGTGTTCATCTGCTCTCCACAGCTCCTGGCGACTGTCATGTCACGTAGCTCATGTCGTCTCTGGTCAGTCACTGCTTCTTTTGCTTATGACTATGAATTCAAAGTTCCTCCGTGTCTTTAAATGTGTTTAAGAATTCTCTGCTGTGTCTCCCCCACCCCCGCTTGACTTTAAATTTATATCGTATCCTATAAACATCTCTGATCATATCACTCTGTTGTATTTTCTTCCTATCATTGCCTGCTGATGTTTTTATTTTGTTGGTTAGTGTGCGCTCTCTCTCTCTCTCTCTCTCTCTCTCTCTCTCTCTCTCTCTCTCTCTCTCTCTCTCCTCTCTCCCCTCCCCCCTCTCTCTCTCCTCTCTCTCCTCTCTCCCCTCCCCCCTCTCTCTCTCCTCTCTCTCCTCTCTCTCTCTCTCTCCTCTCTCCCCTCCCCCCCTCCCCCCTCCTCTCTCTCCTCTCCCCCCCCCCCTCTCCAGCTTGGTGAGGATGGAGTTCCGGTCTGTCTTAGGTCCAGGGATTCTCACCCTATCTAGAACACAGCTTCTGCACAGTAGGTGCTCAGCAAATGTACAAGCTGTATGCAGAGTGACCTGGGCGTTGACTCCTTTAGGCTCTCGTCTTCTTGGCTTTCTGAAAGGCGACAAACTCTTTTATTCACTTTGCTCCAGATTCCCAGATTTTGTTCAGAGGATGAAGCAGAAATTCATGTTAAGTCACGGAGTCTGGGAATTATTTCTTGTTCACCTTTGGCTTCGGAAGCTCTGTGGGTTGTCTACTGAATTTAATGGGCCCCAGGTGAAAGGCAGTTTGAAGCTTCGGTGGGGATCGGTCACGTGGCAAGAGAGAATGCAGGCAGCAGACAGGGGTTGAGGGAGACTGGCCAAAAAGTGTGTTCTAACATTTATTGAGCCGCCCGTTGTATCCAAAGCTGTGTATAACATAAAAGGTGAATTAGGGAACAAATCTGATATAAAATGAGTGCGCATACAGCACTACAGGGCTGAAGGCATTCCCTTAGATGTTTGACTCATTTACCAAACTGTAGCCTGATCAAAATATAGGCTAGTTCCAGAGAGAAATAATACAGTCGCTGTCTGTGGCTCCGTGGTGCCCTTGGGGGCACAGAAAGGCCTGCAATTTCTTTATTGGTTTTGTAAGTAACTTTCTTTAAGGCTAACAGACTTTCTGGGAAGGCCAAACCAAGAGAAGCCGAGTTAATGTTCTCATTAAAATGCTAAAGAGGCCTTATTCATGAACAACTGAGGCCCTACTTGCTTTATCCTTGTAAACTATGAAAATATGTGGTGATCTTTTTCAGAGGGTTCCCCTGGGCCCTCTGTCACCAAAAAGCTTTGCTTAAACAGGCCTTCCCTGCTGTGGGCATGGCGAAGGTGATCCTGGGTACTGAGTCTTCCAGGGAGAGCTGGTGATGGGGTGCTTTCTCCATCAATCAGTTTTCTTCCAATAGAACCTGCTTGGTTGCGGATAAGAGTGGAAGACATCTAAAGGTGCTGACGTGCAGGTGAAGCTGCCGCGATGCTCACTTTGTAGCTGACTCTGTTTTGTTGTTGTTGTTGTTGTTGTTGTTTGTTTGTCTGTTTTTTTCTGGTTTTTTGAGACAAGGTTCTTCTGTGTAGCCTTGACTGTCCTGGACTCACTTTGTAGACGAGGCTGGCCTCGAACTTACAGTGAACTGCCTGCCTCTGCCTCCCGAGTGCTGGGATTAAAGGCGTGCGCCACCACTCTTGTCATCCCTCAACATATCTCTTTAAAAACAGTTTTAGGACTTCGTAGAAAGTGAGTGCAGATGCCAAGCACAATACAGATTTTATTTTTTGGAAACAAATGTTTTTTTTTTTCCTGGACTAAACTTGAGTCTTTAGTGGCCACAGCTGTGTGAGGAGGGCGAGCTGGGCGGAGTGGCCGACACTGATGCCAGGCGGGCTGTGCTTCACCAGCTTCCGTGTAGGCTACGGAAAACTCACCCAGGTTGTAGCCCATCATTGCTGGTTTGATTTCCACCTGGTTGGAAGTCTTGCTGCTGTACCCACTTACCCTGCTGCCCACGATCTCAGGCAGGATGATCAGGTCCCTCAGGTGAGTCTTCATCACCTTGGGCTTGTCCAGGGGCGTTGCCTCCTTGGCTTTTCTCAGGCACTTGAGTAGAGCGTGATGCTTCTGCCTCAGGCCACTGTTCAGGTGCCTGCCTCTGTTGTTCGCTGCTGATAGGACATGCCCAGCAGTTGGTTCGGGGCTACACCATGGTAGGTGAACTTGTGGCAGATCTGCCTCTTCTTTTTTTCCTCTTCAGCCATCTGGGCAGCTGCTCTTGGAAATTATTTTATAATGGTATTTAGATAAGACTGAAATTGTAGAATGGTATTCTAATGTAAAGCAGGAAACCATATTACTGAAAAACTCAAAATAAAATGTAAGGACACCCTACCTTTGCTCTAAATGCATGTTATTAGAAAGCCTTCCTTGTTGGGTGGTAACAAGTGTGGGTCTCATGCGTTGCACCTGAGATGGTAAAACCGGTTACTAGGAAATGGCCAAAAGTAGCAAAGGAGAAGAGAAGTCTACTTTGGGTTCATGACTCATGTTCCTCAAACAAAAAGACATTCACAAAAAGAGACATATTTTTTTCTTTTAAAGGTTATATATGATAGTGGAGACTTCATACAATAATAACCTCCAACAGTTATTAAGCTGGTGGGCTTAGACGTTACTAGTTAAAGAAGTGGACAGTTGTGGAAAAATAGGTTTGGGCAATAAATGAAGAAGGTCTGCCAAGGACTTCAAAGACTTCTTGGTATCCCCATATCTTTGGCCCATGCCATTTACATGTAGGGGTTCATCTCTCCTGTGAGGGTCTTGTGAGCTGCTTCAAGAAGCCAGGAAAGTCTCTCCCAAGTTCTAATGGCCAGATCCAGACAAGAAGTGCAGGAGGGATAAGAGGCCTTCCTGCCTCTGCCCTTTTCTCAAATGCAGTGTCACTGTATTTGTGGGGAGGGGAGACTGTGCCCTCAACACTATTAATTATAAGTGAAAGTGTTGCGTTTTAAATATTTAATCCTATCTACTTAAGACATATGTTGAAGTATACATGTCCTAGGAGGTAGACAGCATCTTCTTTTACAAACAAATGCTTTGTCTACATGAGTACTGAGCATTTGTAAACAGTTTCCGGTGTGAGAGCCAGAGATGGCGTGAATCATGATGGATGATCCTACAAGGTGGTTGACTCTGTCAGTTTCTGAACTGCGTTTTGCTAGAGGCCTGATGCTTTCATTCCAATGACGATACGGATGTCCTTGTTAAGAAGGATCTCTAATAATTTCTGTGGAAGACTGAATACTACATAATGAAAACCGTGCTTTAATTACAAAGCAATTTGGAGTCGCACGTAACAAACTTCCAGCCTGGGTCTCTCACTCTTGGTTGATTGACAGGTAGCATCTTAAAGCTGTCATTTGGGAAACTGCTCACCTGGCCCCTAGCTTCAGAGACTGGCCTCTCACAGTTCTGTCTGGCATAGCTCAACTCTCTGCACCTCCTTCGGTTTAGCCAAAGTTAGGAATCCAAAGCCGGGCGTGGTGGCGCACGCCTGTAATCCCAGCACTCAGGAGGCAGAGGCAGGCGGATCGCTGTGAGTTCGAGGCCAGCCTGGTCTACAAAGTGACTCCAGGAGAGCCAAGGCTACACAGAGAGACCTTGTCTCAAAAAACCAAACCAAACCAAACCAAACCAAACAAAGTTAGGAATCCAGTTGTTGCTGTGTTCTGTGCAGCAAGTGCTGTCTGGGGAGTTCTCTCAGTTGTCTGGTAAAGGCCTGTGTGTGCTGTGCAGCCCCTTGTTTCCCCCCCCCCCCCTTTGAGGAAATGTAGCTGTGTGATGAGACCTGGATAAAGCGTCTTGGAAACACCCAGCAGGATTTACTAGTACACCACAGGATGCTGTATTACGTGTCAACACTTGTCTGCTTTTAGGATTTTTTTTCTCCCTATTTTCAGATGTGTTGTTTGAATGTTAGCTGTCACATATGACAGTGTCCCTGCCCAAAGCATTGCTTCCCGTTCTAGTGCCAGTTGCACCCTAAATCCTATCTCGTGATTATAATTTGGCCACGTTGCCAAAAACCTATGGGAGTTTTTTTCCAAGACCGTCAGTGTGAATTAGTGTTTTCCTCAACTAAGCTCTCTTAAAATTTACACTGACCAGTGTGTTGGTTGCTTGGTTGCTCATTCATTTATCTCTCAGATGTTTAGGGAATATAAATTGTGCCAGGCCTGTGTACTGTGTCCAGGGACTGGGACACAAAAGGTCAGCAAACTGGATTTTGTCTGAGTTTTACTGATAGTTCACAGGTTCAATATAAAAGATTAAAGTATTTAAAGAAAACCAAAATTGCTTTTCAGCAATTTAAAGACTATATATGAGATTGCCATATTGCAGCCGGCCCTATAGAGCTCTCCCTAAGTGCATTTGATATGCGAAGTGGTACCAGGCATTTCTGTATTGTATACAGCCTTCATCTATTTATTAAGCTGTGCCTTGTAAGGCTTCCTGATGGGGCAGTAAAGGAGGCTGTTTTGTGTCTTTGTCAGGAAGCACTTTGTGAGCTCCTGCTGCTGTCACTGAGCTGCCTTGTACAGGGGTGGGGCATGCTTCCCTCATCCCGGGAGGGTGTGGGGTCTACACAAAGAGGGACAAGTCTAAAGACAGGATTGTTTTCATGGTGCACTTAGGCAAAGCTGGGGAGTGCCTGAGACCCCTCTCCTAGTCTATGGTACCTCCTTATTGTTTTTAAGCACAATAGGGTAGTACTCCAGATTTGTCCTACATTTTTAAATACTGAGAAAAATGCTAGACTGTTGCATTTTTAAAAATGCTCCAACTGTTGACCTAGCACAGGTTTGGGGGCTCTGAGAAGCCCAATGGTTACATTGGCATAGCAGAGGAGTCTAGCATTTCCTGTTGGTTCTCTGGTTGGTTGGGCTGGCTGCATGCTAATACCAGGGACTCAGCTCTGTGAGAGGCCAGAGGGCACCAAAGAAGAGCATGAAAATGTGGGGGCGGGGAGAGAAAGTCGAAAGGAGGCACAACAGATATCTGATTGTCCTGGGCATCTTCCTCACCTGTTCACAGAAAAGACACAGTAACAAAGCAGGTCAGATAGAGGGGGGGGGGGGTACCCGGAGACCAAGG
Organism: Acomys minous; assembly: GCF_964271855.1. Taxonomy (NCBI): domain Eukaryota; kingdom Metazoa; phylum Chordata; class Mammalia; order Rodentia; family Muridae; genus Acomys; species Acomys minous. The sequence goes on along the minus strand of NC_140501.1, from coordinate 42,601,839 downwards.
TAGGCAGCTGGAGGTGCTAAGGGAACCAGAGAAGCCTCAAGAATAAGTGAGGGGGAGGGAGGGATAGATAAGGACTATTTAGATGCAGGAAAAAGCGATGGGCACGGGAGAGAGGGGAAGTGCACGCTTTGGTCATACTGAGAGCCCTCAATTGCTCCCAGTGGTGCATCTAGCAAATAGCCAGCGTCCCTTGTGGAGGACATTTTCCTGACTTTTGTATTAACTTTAATGCGATTCCCTTTATGGTTCCTGTATAACTGGTTGAGGTTTCATGGACACCGTGTGATCAAATGGCAAGCAGGGAGGCACAGTTCTGTTATCCCTTGCTGGGTGCCTGGCAGACTTCTGAGCCCAGGCTTTCTGCATTTGATGTTTGCCATCCCTCCTTGTCTACAGGTAGGAGAGTTAAAAGGGGGGAAAGCATACCCCAGGGCTGCCATGGTTATGGCTCGTGCATACAAATATTCCAAAAGCTGAAAGAAAACTAGAAAGTCACAGTCCTGTATTTTCTCCAAGTAAAGTATTTGGCACGTTCATTTCTAGTTTGGTTACACGCCCTGACACCACCGCACAGTGTGCCTTCTGAAAGACCTAAGTTTTGTTACAGGATTCACTGCAGCATGCCTTCTGCAGCTGGGCAAGGCGCTTTCCACGTGGGCATGCAGACCTAAGTGCGTACGTTTCTGTTAGAGCAACCATGCCATCTTATAATTCCTGCTCCCCATCTTTTGACTCTTTGGATGACGTTGGTTATAGTTGAAACACTTTCTGATACTGCTCCCAGTTAATCTATGTGTCCTGGAAAAGGAAGGTGGTTTAGCCAGCAGCAAAGGGTTTTGGAAGGATTAAGAAGCCATTTGTTCTTAGAGTCATACACTTACTTGTAAGGAAATTGTGGGCTTCAGTTCTGGAACTTTCCAGACTATGGTCCTAGTAACCACAGCCATGATGCTTGAGGGACTTTAGAACCAGGCTTCTCTGACTTGAGCGTGCACGGGAACCATCTGCAGGCCTCATGGAACTGCAGCTTCTGCTGTGTGCCTCTCAGTGAGCTCTCCGGCCAGGCTGGTGTCGCTGAGCGTAGACCATGCTCAGAAAAAGAGGGCTTTGAAATCCTTTCTAGGAAGTAGGGTTTTATTCTATGAAAATACTAAAAATATCTAGGTACATTTTATAATTTGCAGGACAATTACCTTTCTTAGAAAAAGCCATCAACAGCTAACTTATTTCCAGTTGGAAAATTTTATATGTACACACACACACACACACACACACACACACACACACACACACACACACACACACGCATACACGTATCTCCCCCCCCCCCCTTTTAGGTACTACTGAGGCCATGTCCCTAATACCAGACTCAATGTAGCAAACTTTAACAACAAGGGCTACTTTGAAGCAGAAATATTCTGTGAAAGATTGACAGTTTAAAGGCTCTGTTTACCGTGAGCCCTTCCCAGCTATCGATTGTCCCTAGTTAAGCACGGCTTGGAGCCCTTCTGCAGGGGGCATCTGGTTGGAGTGGGCTGAGGATGGAAAGGGCAAGAGACAGCTCAGGCTCCTCAAGTGGAACCGTGCATCTGCTTACACATGTTCACCCGGCTTGAAAATTACTGTTTGGAGTTTCTCCTAACAGGATGGCCTTTGTTTTACAGGTCCTTGGCAGCCAGCATGATAGCGCATTGAGAATACGTGGAGAAGGAGAGGGAGCTCGCCAGCACTCAGGTAAAGGAGTGGCATATGGGACACAAATGTCGAGAGCAGCACTGATGTCAGGCTGCCACCCTCTGGGAACTGATGTCATCGTATGGTCTGACGTCATTCTCTCAGGTGTATGGTGCACAGTGATGCCTGTTTCAGGGGGTCTGTGGTGCAGAACCTCAGTGAACTCACTGACCCATGGGGTGCGTCTGCAGGAGCCTCTGGAAACCAACAGTGATGAGACACAAATAGTCACAGGAGAACATGGGCCAATGTCTACAGAGTAAATATAGAATTATTGCTATTCTGCCTCTTTATCAGAAATCTATCTCTTTATCATAAATGTAAATATGTAAATACTGAAGACTTCAAATTATGGTCTGTTCGGGCTGGAGAGATGGCTCAGTGGTTAAGAGCACTGCCTGCTCTTCCAGAGGTCCTGAGTTCAATTCCCAGCAACCACATGGTGGCTCACAACCATCTGTAATGAGTTCTGGCACTCTCTTCTGACCTTTGCGTGTACATGCAGGCAGAACTCTGCATTTGTAAATAAGTAAATCTTTTTAAAAAACAAACAAAATATGGTTGTTTCTTTTCATCCTTATCTGAAGGTGTCCTCCTAAATTTCCTTTGAGGTTGTTTTTGCTTTTGTCTCTTTTTTTAAAAAATGCATACGTTACAACCTTAATTTGCCCAAGCAGTCCACTAAGATTAGTTTTTCATTAACTTTTGCTTCCTTTTTTTCTAATCACAGTTTTGGAGGATTAAATGTCCCACTGGAAAGAAACCATGTCTTTCTCATACGGCCTTTACCAACCTGACGTAGACGTAGTGATGTGGCTAACTGAACCAAGACGCCAGGAGAAATGACCCTGCCAGGAATTCTATTGACCATGGCAATTATGTTACTGGGTTCATTTCTTCGGTAACTTAATCCGTATCATTGTCTCATGGTTCTTGAAGCTATGTTCCACAAGCAAGGTGTGGTTAGGCTTTTTTTTGTTGTTGTTTTGTTTTTTTTGGTGTTGTAAGGAGGAGCTGGTTCCAGCTCTAAACCCTGCTGTCTCAGGCCTCGCTTGGCTTATAGACAGCACCTTTCTCCCACTTCTCACATCACCTTCTTTCCTTGCCCATCTATGTCTGTGTCATAGGGCACCAGGTGATTCTAATGACACAATCTTCATCATCGTTGGCGGCCCCATTTCTAAGCAAGTCCCATTCATATGTGCAGGACTTCTGCGTCTTTTAGAGGGACACAAGTCAACGGCAGTATTTTCCAATGGGCGCTTCTCTCGGCATCCCCAAACAAATCTAACATCCCACCTGTGGCTTGCTATTTACGGAATGAGTAAGAGAGCACCCTGACCATGGCCAAACTGAGTTAGGGAAGTGCAGGCACCACGCCCACTCTTACTCCTCAGTTCAGTACAGTCCAAGTTATACAACACTGGAAATAGACAAGGTGCCTCTTTTAAATGCTGTATAAAAAGCGAGTTTAAAAATACATGTGTAGTGGTGCTTGCTGCTCTGCTGGCACCCAGGCTGAACCGTCCATTTGCATACTGCCTCCATCAGTACCTCAAGATATCTTTGCAGCCAATTCAGCACCACCTAAATCATAGCTGGGCTAGCCTTCCTCCCTGCCTGCATCCCATTGCACTCATTAAGTTTAATGTTCTGTTTCCTAGCTTTAATTCATAAATGCTATCCTGAAAGTGGCGCTGCTCTCCCAGCATCTTCTCCCATTTCTACGCTTCTTTAGCTCAATTATTAGACATTACCTTTTTAGCATTCAGATATGGGTGTTGGTAAGACATTAAGACACGGATCCTCAGGTAGAACTTAATGGCTCTGGTTTATTCTTAGAGATGTTTATTTGTGAAATCCTTACTTCCTCTTAGCTCAGTGCTCTCTGTCCAAGTCTGCTGTTATAAGGGGAAAAAAAAAAGCAAAGCAAAACAAAACAAAACAAAACACCTCCCCCCACACGAGAACTAAGAGGAAGCCTCCTACCATGAAGATCGAAGGTATGGTAGTAGTTTTCTCCCTGGAATGAGTGGACAGGCTGGGAGACCTGTGCGTTCACTTATACCCAGGATACGACAGAGCTGTGTTAAGGTGGTAGGCCAAAGTCTAGATATGGAAGCTTGGAGCCAGGCGCAGGGGTCCTGGAAGTCTACTATGCCACCCATTGGAATCTGCAGACAGTGCCAGCCCACAGGACTTTCCATGTTCCTTGGGATGAGGCTGAGCATGCCACATGGTGAAGTAGGTGACACTGGGTCCAGTAGCATTGGATTCATAAGCTAGTTGCAGGTAGTGCAATGCGAAGTGGAAATAAAAATTTATTTTATCATTTTCACACCAATGTTTGTCCTTAGAAAACTGACAAATCATACAGTAGTTATTTATGGCACATGTGGTGTGTGCAGGCAGCTCCTATCAACTGACGTGGGGGAACGTGTAGCGTCATCTTGCTGCCTCCACTGCTGTTTTCTTCAAAACTTTACTGCTGTTGATTTAAGGGCGTCTATAGCTTTCTACGTGCACTTCTCATGTTTGGCTTGTTGAGGATGTCTGTAGGGCTTCCTTAAAATGAAAACAGTTAAATTTGCTTTAAGCCACACATGAGCACATCAGAGTGATGGTGGGGTTGCTCTCTGTGGCTGCAGGTAGAGCCCAGTGAGCAGGTACATGCTGGTTGTTCCACCCCGCTGAGCTATGTGCTGAGCACTGTACAGCGCATTACTGTAGCAGTAGTGCCTTAATAAATAAGTCATTTTGTGTGGACCCTATACCTCACGCTTATGGAAATAACCCGGGAACTCCAAGCCTTGCAGCACTTAAACCTCAGCTATCGTTGCTGCCTGATCTTTTCTTGGGTGCTGGTCTGCATCCTTCAGTTTTGTTGATCTAAGATTTGAGAACTTGAACACAGGGCTTTCATGGGATGCTAATATTTGTTGTTAGCTCTGATCTTCAAAACTGAGAAGTCATTTGTATATTCATGTAGCTAATGATTAGCATGGTGGAATGAAGAAAACAAAACCTCCTAAAGGTTATTTATGGTGTTATAGAAGGTATCCTACTTTAAACAAATGTTCTGCTTTAGGGGTTGGATCTTCTTATGTAGCCCTGGCTTGTCTCGTACTTGCTTTGAAGGATAAGCTGGCCTCGAGCTCCGAGAGACCTATGTATTTTGGCTTCTCAGATTCTGGCATTGATGCCACTGCGCTCAGTACACAGCATGCTTTGAGTCAGGTTTTGATAAGTCTTCTCAGGACATGTTTGCACGTGCGTAAGTTAAAAGGCGAGCCTGAGTGTTCACCTGTTGTGGGTTCATCTTTCTCCCATGGCATTCTCTTTGTGTCATTTAATATATATGAGCTAAATGACCCTGTGCTGGAAAGTTAAAACCGGTGAAGAAGAGCAGAGGCCTTCTCGCAGGGAGCTCAGGAGTTTGGCATTCTCCGCCGTACGTGGCTGTTTCTTGCCTGTAGTTAGCACTAGGCTCTGTCCAATTCCTGTAAGTCAGGTTTTTACAAGTCTCTCCTATGTCCCAGCTTCTCTTCTCCCTGTACTTCTCCTGTCCTCGCCTTCTTCTTGCTGTCCAGGCTTTTCTCACTTTCTCTTTTACTCGTTCATTTGTTTACACATTGCCTTTCCATCGTGTACCAAAATTTGCCCTGGGAGAAAATGTTAAGCGTGTTATCCTTGAGATGATGAGTGACAGTCATGCAAAAGCCACATGTACTACATATGTCTTCCATGCAGGGAGCAGGACAGTAACTTTGGCTTGGGGGACTCAGGTCGTGTTTTTATAGAAGAGATCGTTAAGGAGTGGAGATGGGAAGACTAGAAAAGACACTGCTATGTGCACGAGCATCACGGGATAGAAACCATTCCAGAGGGGGGGAGGTGGGTCTGCAGGGAGCTGGGTACACTGTGACCCGCATGTTGCTAGGATGTCACTGGAGCACACAGTGGGAAGAACGAGTGAGCACAGGTGGCGCTCTGTAGGATGGTGGAAGCCAGATCTAGAAGATTCTTTTTACACACAGCTGAACCTGCCTTTCTAGCTCACGATGCACACAGCACTTGCCTCACACACATCCTGCACATTGCAAGGAGATTGACAGTCCATAAGGGCCAACTCTCAACTCACCACTTCCAAAGGAACGCCAGCTCGCCTCTCACTGCTAGTCACTCCACTAAGCCGTGTACTCACGGTGACTTGTCCATTCTGTTTCTCATACAGCGTTTCCTACTTGAATCCCTTGGCTTCCATTTTCAAAATCCTCCTGTCCTTCAAGGCTTCCTGTGATTGTATTTCTTATGGAAACTTTACTCCTGAGTGAATATATATATATATATATACTTTTTTTTTTTACCCCCTTCTGAACTCCAGGATAACGTTCGATGCCTTCTCAATCAAAATTGTTGTATGCTTCTTTGAGTGACGAGCTGTTTTTACAAACACTCAGCACGATGCTCACATGCTGAAGGCCCGGGCACGATATGTAACGTGTAGCCTGTCCATGTTGAAAGAGCAGCTTCTTGTGTGTAACAGGCTCTGCGCTGGTGCTTGTCCAGAGAGCAGAGGGAAATGGTTTCTGTAATCCGTGAGGCCGTTACTGTGATTGATTAGTTGTCATGGGGATGATGCGGTGGTTAATGTGCAGTCCATATGCAACTCGTGCAGGGGGAAATCACTGTCAGAGAGGCAGAGGGATTGCCTTGAACAAAAGACAGGCCCAGGTGCAGAAAGGACCCCAGGCTTAAGTGGGAATCAGATGAACTTCCTTAAGGGTTAAACATAGGAAGAGGACACTCAGCCATTAAGCCCCATGTAATTGTCTCTGACACCGAGTAACAAACGGCTCAACAGGTAAAAGCACCGATATTGCATTGAAATTATTATATGAAATGACCTCTGGAAAACTTGATTCAATTTAAGCCTTCCCAGTTACAGATCTGGAGACATTCACAAATTCAAATATGTATGTATGAAACTGTGTTGCCACTGAGCTCGAAAGACCATAATCGTATTACTTGAGATTTTGAAAAAGGGTAAACATGAATAACTGCAGAGAAGTATTGATTAAAGAAGCAATATGAACCAGAATAATGGAATTAAAGTAATTGAGACAATATTGGGCCTAATGGACCTTGTTCCCTTAGTGCCTTTCTTCCGCTTTTGCCTGGAGTCCGCTCTAAATTCGATTGGACTGTGTGCATCGAAGAAAGACATGATGGAAGAATGAATATTGCTGTCTATAAAAAAAAAATCAATCTGTTGTTCTTAAGGAAGAGCATCAATCAGCCTGTGAAATCAATTAGCCAGGGTTTTTGTATTAGTTTATAGTATAATGAAACATGATGAGATAAGACTATATGCCTTACACATGGTAGATCTCAGTAGATGGTTCTTGAATTGACGCAAAGCTAACAGGGATGTAGTTTAACAATGAATTGGTACAAGTCCCTTTGTTAGCACTCGCTCTCCCATGCTCCTTTGACTTGCTGGCCCGCGTCTGTAGTCCTGCGACTGGGAGATGACTCAATTTCATTGATTCTTGTTCTGAAATGACTTCTCTCACATTATTCCCATCGGTAGACCAGGCCAGCTTTGGTGACCTTGCATCTCTGGGTCATGAAGTGGCTTTCTGAAAATCCCGGCTGTCGTAGCTATGATGCACCAAAGGATTTTTACATTTTGAATTATCCCTTTATTAATGACTAAACTCTATTTGGGAGACTTCAGTGCTTTCTCCTTTGTCTATAAGGCTCTGGCAGTGTTGTGCTTTAGAATGAATTCCCTGTGGCAGCTCATTAAGATTCCTGCCACTCCTTACACTTAACCTCCACCAGTTCCTACCCCTATAGGGGCAACAGTTTGTCTTGTAATTGTATCACTGAAGATTGGATATACACATTATTCTCCTTAAAATTCTTCTACATACATACATGCATGCATGCATGCATACACACATGCTACAACTAAAGGCAGTTGTCTTCAGGAAATAGTGAGGTGGATTTTGGTTTTGGGGTTTTTTAAATTTATTTTTATTTAATTTTATTTTTTATCACCACTGTTAGAAAGAAAGTGATTCTAGTGTGACGAGTGGTGCCGGGGCCTAGAGAGTTGCAGGTGTGCAACATGAAGGCTGTCTTACCTGGAATAATTTCAGTAACAATGGTGTTTTCGATCTCCATAAGAGTATAACTTTCCAACCTGAACATCATTCAAGTATGAAGTTTCCTTTCTCCTTTCTTAAGAGTGTAGGGAGCTAAAGTATTTAAAAAAAAAAAACCATTTTAACATCTTGATGACCCACTTTGAGAAATGGAGACTCTTCAGACACTGAGAGCAGCTACGTGCAATGCACAAGGGTTTTCCTTTCTTATGTGAAGAGCCCGGGCTTATGTATTCCTTCACCAGTTGATCGCACTCTGCTATTCATGGTGCAGCCCCTGCGGAGAACTGCCTAGAACCCTGAGTTTTACAACTGCACGGAAGCTCTTCTTTCCTCTACCGCATTGGCTCTTACTATCCCGTGTCTGAGGGAGGCTCCTCTGAATGTCCTCTTTGAGGCCAACTATCAATGCAAAGACCTCTTTTCCCTATGAGTATATGTTCTTGTTTCCCACAATGCACAGCGCATTGTTAGGGCAATGAGATGCACTAACATAAGAACATGCAGTCTCCAAGCTGAGTTGCCCCTAAACGCCCCAATCTCTTGCTTCTGTACATTGGGTCTTGTCTTAATGTTGATAACAAGATTGGATGATCACAATGGTAAAGGAGTCTCAATGCCAAAGGTTAAACCCCGGCCCAGAGGTTTAAAGTTAAAGATACATATGGACGAGACCCAGGATTATGGCAAATAAAACAGCAGTAAACCTATAGATAGCAAGCTTCATCTTTCAATAAAAGCTGAATGAGAAGTTGAAATTGGAGAACTGTAGCTTGCATTTTATGAGCTCACTTAATGCTTTCCTGCTGTCTCTGTTCTCTGAAGGAAGTCAATAGGGGCCCTGAGTGTGTGAGCCAGTGGGTCTGTTTCTTGTGCCTTCCTTTGGGCTCTTTTTCCTTCTGTTCGTTTGTTATGCCCTATTCCAATGTGTTAGTTTTTGTTTTATCTATTTTTATTTTTATTATTGTTTCTTAAGAAGCCTGTTTGTTTTCTAATGAGGGACGGAAAAAGAGTGGATCCAGATGGAAAAGAGATGGGAAGGAACTAGGGGGGAGCTGAGAGAGGGAAACTATAATCAAGATATATTATGTGGGGAAAATCTATTTTCAATAAAAGGAAAAAAATTAAAAATTGACTCCTTCCCTCCAAAAGATGAATACATATGTTATTCTTGACTTCTAAAACATCACTGAAATGACTTTTGTGGTTGCTCGGCAGGGTGTTCGCAGGCTAACCCTACCTAAGCAGACAGCTGTCCCTTTGATGCTATGGGAGAGAGGAATAGACTAACTCTATGCCTTCTGGAAAGATGATAAAACAGAACATTCTAGACTGTAAGATATCAAGGAAAGCCAACGATAGTGTTTAATGCAGTCATAAAACCCAGGGAATAATATTGACTTTCCAAGTCCTAAAACCACAGCACCTCCTGCCTCCTGCCCCTCAGCCTGTAGACAGTGATGATAAAATCCCCTGTGGCAGAGCGCAGAGGATTTCCCTAGGCACCTGCCTTGAAAATAAACATCAGGGCTCTGGTGTCAGGGCTTCTCGAAGGAGAGGCCTAGCAGGACAACACTACATCCTATGTCCCTCAGTCCTCAGCTATTGTTTCTTGTTTACTTTACAGTTCTTTACCCTTATAGATCAGCTGAAGTCATTATCCTCAAATACCAGGGACCATCAGACTTCAAGAAAAACTGCTGTCCCGAGAGGCAAAATCTAAGACGTGCACCCACAGCAAGCAACCTTGAGGAAAACAGAACTTTGTTTTCTCCAAGGAAATAGTCATCTCAAAATAAAATCTCCAGGGAGATAAAACAAGATTTCACAGCCATGGAACACACAGAATTTATAAAGATTAAATGATAATGCTAGGAGAATTTCCTAGAGAGTTAAATATAGGAGATAATACCAAAAAATTAACCATTAGGATCTGTTCATGTGGTTCAGAATCCAAAAAAAACAAAAAGCAGCATCAGAGGGAGAGGCCCTGAGGGGAAGCACTGAAAACTACCCAAGGGGAATTGAGCACACCCTACAGCCAAACTTGCAGGTCAAAGAAGAAAATCAGATAATTGTGGAACCTTACAAATCTGGATGGTGTTCCAGTAAGTGGCAGAGTTAGGTCAGAGGCAAGACCTGCCTCAGAAATGGCACGAGATTGAAAAAAAAAAAAATGGCAAGGCAAAGGCAGAAGGCACCTGAAGGTGCCAGCCAGGCAGCTGGTCTTGGGGTAACTGATATAAACTGTGGTAGGTAGAGATTCAGGGGAGACTTCAGTGATGATGACAAAAGTGGTAAGGCACCGTGTGTACAGACCCTGAGAGAGGAGGTCTAAGGAGCTGGGGAGGCTTCGGAGGACACTTAACAAATTCCTGGGAAACCACTCAATGAGCTAGAACCGTGTCTGGCTCCACACCAGTGGTCTCTCTAGAGCCCTGTGACTTATGAGCGGGCATGTAATGCAACTATGGTGCAATCCATAAGATGTCCAAAGATAATCTATTCATGTTAGAAGTTTTAAAATTATGTTGAGACCTTTATTTTGTATGTGTGCACATATATGCCTATGTGTGCATGGCATGCATGTGGGAGTCAGAGGACAACTTGGAGGAGTCAGGTCTTTCCTTCCATCGTGTGGATCCTGGGGATCGAACTCAGGTCCTCAGACTTGCTGTCAGTCACCTTTGTATGGTGACTCTTTTTCAGAATTGTAGCCTGAGCTTGCCTTCATGAACATACACTTTTGAAGACTGTTTTGCCCTAAGTGGCTAAACACAACCTCTTGATCAAGTCTTTGGCGATTCTCCCTTCAGATTTGGTAGTCACTGTTGTGATTTGGACTGTCTGTGTATCAAAGGTCACATCCTAAGACTATGGCTTTGGTGGGAATGATGGAGCTGTTAAGGCATGGGGAATATTTGGTGGGCAATAATTGGGAGCTCAACTGTAGTGGATATTGGGACACTGGACCCTTTCTATCTTCTGGCCACCATGAGCTGAACAGCCCCTCTATGCCACCTGTTTCCACCTTGGTATACCATGACACAATAGGCGCAAGGCAGCAGGACAACTGTCCTTTGATAAATCAAAGTAAATTCTCCTTTTTAAGTTAACTGTGATACGAGTTTTGTTGCAGTATGATAAACTGGATAATACAGTCAGTGTTAGTGAAACACTCTACAAGCCGTAATTAGGAAAAAAAAACCCTCAACTTATCTCACTGCTGTTCCAAATTCTTCAACAGTTCAAATTATAACAAAAAATGTGATCGGGTTGCCTTTTTCTTGGCTAACCACATGCAATGCTCTGATAATCTGATAAAGGCTAAACCCAGTTGGATTTTTCTATGAAGCAATTATGAATTAAAAGAGTAAATTGTAGTTGGTGGGGAAAAAAAGTATATGTGGCCCTGGACTATGACAAATAAGTAAATCTATAGATAGTAAATTTCATCTTTTAATCAAAGCCAAGTGAGAAGTTGGAATTAAAGAGAACTATAGCTTCCATTTTATGTCTTGACTTACTGATTTCCTGCTGTCTCTGTAGCGTCCTCTGTGGGAAGATAGCGGGGAAACAGACAGTCACTCTGGACTTTTATTAGCTGTGAAAGAAGAAAGGGCTGCTTGTGGGGAGCAGCGTTTGGAGGGGTTTGCAAGCACTGCCCATTTGGTGCCCTTCGTATTCAGAGTGGAAGATCTGAAACAATGGTGCTTTAATTTGCTGCTCAGCTAATGGCTGCTGATTTGTTCTCATTTTTCAGGCTTCTAATATGTCCTTAGAATCCTCACAGGGGTGTTGTGCTTCTAGCCTGAGGTCTCTGTGCTTCATTTTTCCCTTTGTTCTTCAAACGCGCGCTTTGCCTCACCCTCTTTCATCTCCTCAGAGGCTCAGAATAATGTATGGTATTCACTGAGTAATCTGGCGGAATCTCTGACATGTCTTGATGGCGGTAAACCACCCAGAATCCTGGAAGATAGCACCAGCTTGCATTAGCAAAAGATTAAGTCAGGTGACCTTTTAAAGTCTTAATTTAAAAAAAAAATAAAATTTACATTTTTACCAGTGATGATTGAGCAGCATTGATATTCTTCCTGCCTGCAATACTGATTACAATTGCAAATGCTTGCTGAAAGTTCTAGAATGGCTCCTCACTGTTCCATATGGAGTAGGGCATTATTTTACCTATTTAATGGTCATTAATATTAAAAACACTTTACCAAAAATATCTCCATAACTTTGTCTACCATGTGCACACATCATAATGAGGAGTGTACTCTGATATGTGTGCCTACCACGGGCTTACTTGGAGTTCTATTCTGAGAGAATTTGCCAAGAAGCTTAAAAGTTTGAGGGATTTCTTATTTGAGACATCATTATGAGAAAAGGTAAAAATAGAGGGTGCTTTCAGATGAGGTCAAGAGAGCGATTTTTCAGCTCGTTACGATCATTTTGCATAAGGATTTGCTGCATGTGAGCCCGACACGATCTGAATCAGGAAAAGTAGAAAGCCAGGGGGAGCTAGTTATTGGAAGGTGGGATGGAGGTCAGTCACCAACCCTTGAACTTTCCCACTGACCAATGAAGGGTGTCTGTCATTTGTAATCTTACAGGAGGTAGGTTCCAGGTAGAGACTCGGAGGAGGCCATGAACATACAGCTAGAGGTTGGAGCTGGGGCTTCCCCATCGTGTGGCATGGAGAATGGGTACCACAGGCTGGGGCAGTCCCTGGGGGCGGGGTTGGAAAGGGGAGGGTGGACTTGCACGTCTCAGGTGGAAACCTAATTGAGAAAGAAATATTTGGAGCATTTGAGGGCAAATGACGTGATCAGAATGGCATTTTGGGATAACTGTGCACTGCAAAGAGCTTGGGGAAGGAGACAGCGGATGCAGGAGGAGATAGGAGGTAGGGAGGAGGAGGAGGAGGAGGAGGAGGAGGAGGAGGAGGAGGAGGAGGAGAAGACAAGCTTGACAGGAGTGATACGGCAGTTGATAAAGACAAACTACAGATAAGTTAAAGCTTCATTGCTTGCTGCCTTGAAGAAAACCCTATCTACCAGCCTAAAATTAGCTAGGTAATTACATTCAAAACTAGAAAGAAAATGAAGATATCCAAAAGATTATCATGCAAATATCCAAATGCCTTCTGGAGTAGACCACTTCTCTTTCTGTCTTGAGGTGTGACAACCAAATAGCCTGCAAAAGACAGAAAGTGACAAAATCAGTTGTCTTTGGGGTGCAGTCCCAATCCTTCATCTTCTTCCCAGGCAGCCTCGAGGATCCCCCTGAGAGCAACAAATAAAGGAGTGCGATAAGGTCAGAGGTCAGGGAGGGAAGGGTTTACAGGTCATCAGATGCACGTGTGTACATGAGCACCCCTCCCCCATGGCCTGCAGAAGGAGAGGGGCAGAGCTGTCTGAGCAAATAGTGTGAGCTGCTTCACGGAGAACCCAAGGACAAAAGATGGAAGGAGTGCTTGGCATAGCAGTGAACCACAAGCTTGCTCGCCTAGGCTAGAAATGTTTGCTTCCTTAGAGTAGGTAGTCTTATTTGTAATTTTAGGCTCTAAATGAAGGAGCAATGTCATTTGTTAAATGTAGCATCCATAGACAATTCACAGCATAAAACACAAAAGAACAAAGCCCCAAATTGACCACCAGAAAAATCCCCATGAGCCTGTTACATGGAAGCCAGAGGTTTCAGATCTCCTGGAGCAGAAGTCATAGGTGTGAGATGCCCAACGTGAGTGCTGGGAACCACACCCAACACCTATGCAAGAGCAGGAAGTGCACTGAACTAGATTGTGAGTTTTTTTTCAACGATCTTTTTTAAAAAATTTTTCCTAAAGATCTTTTTATGTATAGTTTATTTCTCTATGTGTGTACATGTTCCTGTAAAGCCTGGAAGAAGGCGCCAGGTCCCCTGAAGCTGGAGTCACAGGTCTCTGTTCACCTCCCAATGTGTTGGCCCTGGGGACAGCACTCAGGGTCCTCTAGGAGAGCAATTCTCAAGTGCAAAAACCAGAAGTGACTGAATTTCTTTACTGAGTACCAGGTAGGAAGCTTTCAACCCAAAGTGGAAGAATTACTTAAACCAAGAAAGCATTATTTTTACATTTCAATTAAAATCGCTCAATTAAAATCCATCAGAGTGGATTATAATCCCTTGAGTTAAAAAAAAAAAAAAAAACAAACAAACAAGGGGCACCAGAGAAGGCTTAACCAATTCCCTGGACCAAACAAAAGGCAAAACAGATGTAGGGGGGTATGTGTTTGTAATCCCATCTTTAGCGAGGTCGAGACCGACAAATCCTGGCAATCCCTACATCCCAGAAAGAGGTGCTGTTTCAAAAATCAAGGCTTTCTTATAGCTTATGCACATTCCAAACAACAACAACAACAACAACAACCAACAACCAAACTGTAAGGCCTGTGGCATTTTATATCAGTCACTGTAAATGAATCTATTAATTGTCTGTCTTTCCATCCATCTATCTAAACTATCAACTACCTAGCATGTGTATATAAATTATGAATATGTTTGTGTACGTACCTATACGCACAAGCTTGAGTTTGAGGGAGCCAGTAAGTTCAAGCTGCGCAGTCTAGACCATAGTCAGGAAACCCTGCTGGCAGAAGCTGGTGTTGGATGAAGTCTGACATCTGTGGAGAAGGAGGGCAGGCTGCTGTCCTGGCTTTCCATGTTTCAGTCCCGAGGCACAGTTTCTTCATCTCCAGGGAACCCAGGTTGTCCCTTTAGTACTTGGGCTTGCTTTGACAGGACACATTCACATAGCCAGAGTTGGTTCCTTTGCCTGACTTCAACTGCCCACAGATGCTAATAACAACAACAGCGAAACACTCAGGGCAGAGAAATGGCTCAGCAGCTAAGAGCATTGGCTGCTTTTGCAGAGGATCAGCGTCATTTCCAGCACCTACACGGAAGCTACCAACCACCTATAACTGCAGTGCCAGGGGATCTGACACTCTTCTGGCTCCTGGCTCCACTATATGCACAGAAATACATGCAGGCAGAAGACCCTCACACAGTACCAGCTAGCCTGTTGTCAGCCCTTAAACTCATTAGCCTGCCTAAGCATTTGCCACCACACAGCTCTGACTTTCACTGTATTTAAAGAGCAGAGTGAGTCACAATTTGCCCCGGTGTTGTCACCTTTATGGTAGTGTTCTGATTCTTTCATTGATACAGTAGTGGCAGTCTTACTGATGTTTTACCATTTCTATCAAATCTTAACTAATAGAAAAAATATTGTTGAAAACTTGGACGATGTTAGCACGTTTTCTCTGTCCCATGTTATGCCAATGGCTTCATCTGCCTCATCTTATGAATTGATATGAGAATGGATCACGTGAATATTCTTTTTTAAAACTTTTTCTTGTGACAGCGTCTTATGTTGTCCGGGCTGCCTTTGAATTTGGTAATTAGCCAAGAATAACCTTGAACCTTTGACGCCCCTGGGATACAGTATATGTAGCGCTAGAGATTGAACCCAGGGTGGGCACTTTGCCAGCTGGCCTGTTATCCATTCCTAGGCTGGGTGATGTGAATTTTGACAGGACTAGGTTATTGACTTCTGGAGTTCTGCAGTGAGACCATTCGGCTGACTTTGTGACAGTCACATGGGCTATGGGGAGTTAATATTTTCTGGGAAGAATTTTAATGTGAGAATTTACTGTCTTTTGCACATATAAATTTGAAGCCTTAATGTTATGCTCTTCTGGTTATTTGCATTTAATATGCATGCAAATTCACAATGTATACTATATGCTGAGAACATAATTTATAAATCGGTACTTTCCCTGGTTGTTAGCAATTTTGGCCGCTTTAAAAATTAATGCTCCGAAGAAATATATGTTTGTAAATTTATTTGGGGTATCTTTAGTTTTCTGAAGGGAATAAAATGCATTGTACGTTCTGTACAGGCGAGGCAGACCTCTGCAGTAATGTCCCCCATGTTTAAAAAGTTACGCACAAAGGGAAATTTTGAAAATGCTTTTGTTTATCTTTCCTGTAAATGGGATTGGATTGGGTGTTGCAGAGGTTTGCTTCCACTAACAATGCTAGAAAATACATGTTTCTGAAGGATGATTGCAATGTACAGCACCCCACTACAATTGGGGGTGACTCACCTCAGTGCTGAGCACATTTTGAGTAAGAGAGAACATATTATACTTGTACGTGGGAGAAGATGCGTTCACAACATCACAGAGAGCAAGAGCATGCCAGAGAGGACTCTGGGCCTCTCTGGCTGCCTTTTAGCCTTGTTGTCTTGGCAACAAAAACACAGCCATCCATCCTTTCCCCAGGCAGGGCGCCCCAGTCATCCTTGATTCTGCAGTGACCTTTTCTCCTCCCGCTTCCAATCTGTTCTGAGGATCTGCCATGCATCTTCAAGGCAACTTCAGATTTTCTCTTCCCTGGCCATCTTCAACCAATCACCAGGTTCTTTTCCTTCCCCTTTGGACCAGTGGGACCTCATCACTGGATCCTTAGCTACTTGCTTCTTCCATCAGTTCACAGCAAGGTCCCCCAAACTTTCCTGTCAGGGATAGAAAGCAAGTCATTTCAATTTGGACGCCAGGAACACATTGTCTGCTTCGGCATCTTAGAAAGGATTAAGTTGTAAACGTTCTTCTCTCTGACACCACATCTTTCACAACTCAGTCGCCTTCCACTTCCTTATCTGCCAGAGGGCTTCCTTCCTTTCTGTGGTGTCTCTAAGTTACCTTGGCCTTCTCTCAACATCTCCACTCTCTGAATGGTAAGGAACAAAAGCTCTCAGCCGGCATGTTCCATTGGTGGCAGGCCCACCACCACTATTTGATCCTGTATGAACCAAGTACTAGTGATTCATGGAATGAGCCAAGTTCAGCTGCCCTGTGGGCAGTAACTCCAAATGTAGACTGGGGTGGGCGGGTGGGGTGGGGAGCTCCCCGTAATCATGCAGCCTGGCCAAGGGCAGGAGTCCCGAGTTCCTTCCTGCCTCCATCATGTGAGTGAGTGCAGAAGAGAGATAACGAGCCATAGGGCAAGATCTCTTGATTTTTTTTTCTCATTCATTTGTTGGCCAGGGAGGCATTTCCATGGCTCTTCAGCTAGGGATTCAAAGGCCTTTGACCCAGAGGATGCTAAGGGAGAGCCACTGTGCCTGCTTAGAAGCCATGAGTGAGACAGAATCCTTCTTTAGCACTATAGGGCAGTATGTGATGAATTTGATGTTAAACTCTGAGCGAAAATAATTCAGTTATGTGATAATGACGTTTAGACAATATATTCTGCACTGGTTTCTCTTCCTGCCCCTTCCCTTGGTGTTTATGTTCCCTTCTTCCTGCCTCTCCACTTCCTCTTTGTTTCCCTTCCCCACTCACCTTACCTTTTCTTCTTAAAAACAAACAAACAAGCAAAAAACCTCAACCATAATAGTAGCTAATAAATGTAATAATATTGTGACTGGCCAAGAGGTGCATTTATTTATTTATTCTGCCTGATCATATGGTAGGTAACTCCAACCTCAGAGTTCCCATATGCTGTGTGTATATTACTCTCCTGTCTTAGCAGTCACCCCCTGAGTCCCAGAATGTCGAGCCTACTTTACTTTTGGACTTATTCAGATCTCTCCCATGGCTTAGTATTAACAAAGATGTTTGCTAGAGGGGATGTGTTGGAATCCCTGCGAGAAGCCAGGAGTGAGGCAATCTCCTGGTGGCCTGACTGGGTCACAGGGTCTGGATGCCAAGGACACAGTGGGTTCTGATATCTCATTTGCCCTAGCTAGGATCCATTAATCCCACAACCAACAATAGACACCCCTCCACAACTCAAGACATAGAGGCAGGAAATGTCTAGTTACTTCTTTAAGACTCAGAGATTTGACACCCCTCTCTCTCTCTCTCTCTCTCTCTCTCTCTCTCTCTCTCTCTCTCTCTCTCTCTCTCTCTCTTTCTCCCTCCCTCCAAGGGTTCTCTGTATAGCCCCCTGGCTGTCACTCTGTAGACCAGGCTGGCCTAGAACTCAGAGATCTGTTAGCCTCTGCTTCCTGAGTATTGACATTAAAGGTGTGTGCCCCTACACACCTAGTTCCTATGGCTAGGAGATTATAGAAATACATTTAAAAATAATAGTTCATAAAAAGAATATGTACAGAGAAATGTGTGGTCTTGAAAAGCTAAGAATATGATCTGGCCCTTTATAAATGATGAAGGCTGTTTCCCATAATTTACTGATTAGCAGTCCCCAAAAGCTATTTTGGTAGCCCTGTTTTGAAAAAGCAAGGGACAAATTCGGGACCTGTTTCCATGCTAGCTGGGCCTTGAGGTTGGTGTCCTGGAGGACATTACTTGCCGATAAATGTTGTAGTTGTACTCAGGTGACTTGTGCGTGGCACACTGGCCTAGGTCTGTGAAGAAGAAGACATTCATGGGGCAGCTGAGCAAGAGGACAGAGACTTGCTGCGGATCTGTGGATGGTACCGAGTGAACTCCTACCACAGTCATAGCACATGTGAGCGCCATGAACAGGGAGGGGTGGAGGTTTCTAGTTCACACTGTGTTTTGTAGTTTACAAAGTACTTCTCATTTTGTAATTGTGAGAACCCTTTGAGGCAGGAAGAATGAGTGTTACTGTTGACCTCAATTTATAGAGGAAAAAAAAAAAGGATTGATCTTCAGTCAGGCAAGTGTCTTCTTCAAGGTCATACAGTTATTACGTGGTAGAGCTGGAAATCAAATCCAGATATCCTGGCTCTGAGACCTCAGAGGCAATGAATTCTCCCTGCTCAAAGTTGTCAGCCCCACATGCTCAACAGGGAAGCGTTTCTGCTCACTATTGATTCAATATGCTGCAAGGTCCGTTGTGTTAACTTAGGAGCCAGCAGGAATGGGAAGGAGGGCTCCAGAGCCAGCGTGATCTGGTTCATCTCTACTCGGATGCTTCTCAAGTGGGAAGGTGGCTGTGGATGAAGCTGTCCCCAGATATAAGAGGCCATTTGCACCGTGCCAGGTTGTCTTTGCAGGTCTAGGAATACTGGAGCTAGAGAGTGAAACTGAGAAAAGGGACAATTGTGAGAATTTGTATCCGCTGCTACTGGACTCTTATAGCAAATTGAAGGTGTTTTCACTACTTTACCATACATGTCAGACCAAAGTGCTGCTCAGTAAATAAACTGACTGGCCTGTTTTCTATATTTGTGCCCACTTATTTAAAGCAGTAGTCTTACGTGATATGACAGAAGATAGGGTCGTATCCCCTTCCTCGCCATGTCCAAACTTGGGTCTCTCGGGTGAGGATCAAGTGCACGGTGGAGGCAGCTGAGGTCCACAAGTGCTCTGAGTCTGAATCTGAGCAGCAGATGTCGTCCATCCTGCATCCCATGCCACTGATAAGTGCCGCGGCACAGGGGGATGCATCATGGGAAAGGCGGGCAGCCTTTGCAGGGACTCTAACCACATCCATATGCAGAGCAGCACTCATGCTAAGAATAATGGCCAGGGGCCCTGGGACAGTGCTGCCTTTACACTGTTCATAAAACATGTTAAAAAAAAAAAGCCTTAAAAGCCATGTTTGTGAAGAGTGAGGACAGGAAAATGAGAGTAGCAATTCACAGTGTACTTATCCTTGCAGCCAGAAGTGATATCAATTTTTAAGCATGGTACGTCTCGTCTCTTGCAGATTCTTTGGAAGGCCAGGCCATCAGTGGGCTGGTATCTTACAAGCTGTCCTGGAGCTTTGCCTGCCTGGCTCCTTATACCTCTTAGATATTAGCTGGAGTGTCACTTCCTGGATATCCACTCACCAACCCAGTCCGGGAATTCTGACTCCTGTACTCTCCTTGCTTTGGTTTCTCTACCTTGTAATCCTATTTTACTTTCTTCAGGGCACTGATCGCTGTTGGCAGTTAGTTTATCGACGGTTTGTTCAGTGTCTATCTCTTTCTTTTGGACTGTAAGCTCCATGGGAGCTAAAGCCAATTGCAACTCTGATTAGCTGTGGCTTTGTGGAGCTATGAACGTGTCTGGACCTCTGTGAGATACTCAATAAACCCACCAAGTGAGTGAGTGAATGAAAGCATGAATGAATGAATGAATGTGCACACTTATGTTTTCCTGTTACTTAATCCCTTAATGTAGTACCTAGCATTGGGGTCTTTCTCTAATGGTAGAATCAAAAGAGAGGATTAGGTGTTGCTGTTGCCATGGCAACATACCTCATGAGAAACCACTTAAGGAGGGAAGGATTGGGTTGGCTCATGGTCTGAGGATTCCCGTCCATCATAGCAGGGAAGCATGGCAGAGGCAGTAGGAGATTGAGGCAGCTGGTTTACATTTTAGAGGATCAGGAAACAGAGGGGTCTGCTGAACTACGAGGCTCTACTCACCAGTGACACATCTCCTAAAGTTCCCACAGCTTCCTAAGGATCATAAGACCGCAGAGTCTGTAGAGGGCTATTTCATATTCAAACCGTAACAGAGGCCATAGCTGTTTTCTGTTGTAACAGCAGTCAGCTTAGCCTCACAGGCTTGAGCAGCACACAGTTATCTTCTGTATATTTTCTAAAGGTCACTTCTTACACAGGCCTAAATACAAGGGTCTGCAGTGATGCATTTCTTAGCAGAGACTCTGAAGAAAAGAATCTATTCTCCAAATAGTAGAGGTCACCCACATCCTGTAGTTTGTGGTACCCATCCATCTTTAAAGCTAGCACTAATGGATCAAGTCTTTCTCATGAGTCTCTGGTCATCCATAAAGCTCTCTGATTATAAGCACTAAGGTGGATGGTTTGAGTTTACTTGGATAATCTTGCGTAATCCCTAAGGTCTTTAACCTGAAAAACATCTACAAGGTCCTTTCTGCCTAGTAAGGTATTGTGCAGATTCCAGGGGAAAGATGCTGGGCATTTTCTATGGATGTGTGCGGCAATACTCTTTTTCCATGTGGATGTACAACAACAACAACAACAACAACAACAACAACAAATCAAACAAAACACTATCACCACATAAAAACCAGTATAAGGTGCTCAAGCCACTGCTTATTTCTATCCCATGCAATTTATTTATTGTGTGTGTATGTGTGTGTGTGTGTGAGTGTGAGTGAGTCTTCCTAAGCTATTATTTACTCAGTGAAAGCTAAATATGAAGCTTGTCCCATTTCTTTTGACACCTTTGGTCCTAGTGGTAGAATAGGCCTAGGTTATGTTCATGTATGGTTGGACCATGGAGCCCAGATTGCTAAACAAAATGGGACCAGTGGCCCGGTGTCTCCAAAGAGGACTCGGGGTGGGGTGGGGTGGGGTGGAGAGGGAAGCTGTAGCAATAAAAGGGTTATGAGAGATAATGCATGTGTGTGTGTGTGTGTGTGTGTGTGTGTGTGTGTGTGTGTGTGTGTGTGTGTGTGTTTAAGGGAGTATTTACAATCACATTGTAATTAGAAAAGCATTTTATTCTCATTTTATAGATGATAAAGCTGTGACACAGCTGAGTACCTAGGAGTGACTGAGGCAAGATTAAACACTCAGGCATCCTGGCTCTTGGTCCTGCTCCCTAACCACAGAGCTCTTCTACCTCTCATGGGGAAGTTAGTGAACAGCCAGGGGAGCCCAGGAGGGGGCCAGCACTGTTGAAGAGCAGAGCCTCAGTTGTTAATGCATATGTGTGCATTGTTAGGTCTTCACGATTTCTACCTTGGGATCCTCAGAACTCAGAACAGACCCCACTATGATCAGACCTAACCACTTGTCTCCAGAGCCCAGAGACATAGAAGGTATCTGTACCTGGGAGGTTCAGAGAAGGGACTAGCTGCTGAACCACCCAGCCCAGGGCATTCCCTCTGAAGGGCGGCATGGGTGATCCTCTGTTATATGCACCCCACTAAGGTTTTACTGGACTTCTGTGTCCTGTGAACTAGGAAGAAGTGCTGACCCTGTTTGCTAGGCCTCAGCCCTGGTCAGCCACTTCAATACTTCAAGTCCCTGTGAAGAGAGAATGTAAACAGCGCTTGTCTATATCAAGTGAACACTGAGCACTGCCCTGTTGGTTATGAGTGCTCACTGAGTAAACAGGGTGAGGAGGGAAGCCCGTACCACGACCTCAGAGGCCTGATGCTGTCTGGCTCTGGTCACCCTGAGCTGAGCGAGGCAGCGTGATTGAGATAGAAAGTCATCTCTGCACAGCATCTAAGGGAGACTGGCTGGTTGCAGGAACGTTACAAGTCAGCCCATGAAAGCATGTGATCCATCAGGGTGTGGGGAAGGAGAGCTTGTCTTTGGTGTATATATCAGAACTTTATTAATCCAACCGTGGTTATTTCGTTGGCAGAGGGTGGCCAGGAAATATCATTTCTATTTTTCTTTTTCTTTTTCCCTCATTTTAAAAGTTGTTTGACAGTTTCATACATTCATAGAATGAATTTTACTCATGCCAACATCTTCCTCCTCTTCCCATTGGTATTCTTCTCGGTGAATTGCCCTCTTACTTTGATGTCTTTCTCCACGCGTGGCCCCACCGAATTTAACTAGCTACTTGCACGAGTCAGAGTGGAAGTTATTCAGTACAGCAAGGGCAATCTGTGTTCCCACCACTGAAGAAAGTGACACCCTTCCCCCAACAGGCACTGCCAGTGGTCCTAATAGGCCCCTCCCTCATCCATGATAAACACTGATGGGCAGAATCTTGTGCAGGACTTGTGCAAATAACCACCGCTCCAGTGGCTTTGTGAGTGCAATAACTCTCTGTCATATTCAGAAATGATCCATCTGTTACCCGTCCCCGCATCCTCTGCTGCCTCGCATTTTCCCTACCTCTTCAGCCGAGATAACTCTCTCAACCTATGACGAGGTGCTCTGCTCACTGGGGTCCAGCATGGCACCATCTTCCTGGCACTTTGGTCAGTTATGGATCTCTGTATTAGCTACTAGCTGCTACAGTATTATGTTTCTGTCATGAAGGCAATGATAATCTGTTGCTATAAACATGATATTTAGATAAAAAATGATGCTTATCAAAGCAATATTAGTAGGTCTGTTTCTAGAGCCTGTGACTTCCCCAGTCAATGACTGTGGGCCAGGTTTATAGAACCAAGCATGAGTTCTGTCCTGTGGAATGGACCTCCAATCCAATAAGACGGAGGTCGGCTGCCTCCATAGATCATTTATTTAGCTAATCGGGTTTGGAGCTGGATGAGAATGATGATTACTCCTTGTCTTTCCCAGCAGCATGCATAGCACCTTCTGGAATCATGAAAGCTAGCCAATACGGAGGGAACTCAGCAGCAGCTTGATTTATCCAGGACATGTAACCAACTTGTTTAGTATTTTCAGCAATAGGGTCTTATCATCGAATTCTAGTGTCAAGACATTCGTTGAATGCTGCCGCCACTCTTTAATGTATTTGTATCTAATTGCTTAGGCATAAATGGTTAAAAATCCCACATTGAACTTAATAGGTGTGTCTATTAGGGGCAACTTAAGATATTACCTTGCCTCTGGTGGTTTGTGTGAAAACCGGTCCCCATAGGTCCATGGGGACTATTAGGAGGTGTGGCCATGTTGGAATAGGTGTATCCTTATTGGAGGAGGTGAACCATTGGGGGGCGGGGCTTTGATGTTTCGGCAGTTAAAACCATGCCCAGTGGCTCATTCTCTCTTCCTGCTGCCTACCGATCAAGATGTAGAATTCTCAGCTACTTCTTCAGCACCGTGTCTGCCTGTGTGCTGTCATGATTCCCTCCATAATTATAAAAGACTACTTCTCAACCATAAGTCAACACCAGTTAAATGCTTTCCTTTTTTTTTTTTTTATAAGAGCAGCCATGGTCATGGTGTCTCTTCAGAGCAATAAAAAGACCCAGGACACTGCCTGCAGTACAGCAAGTCCACAGCGTCACATGCAATGACATGAGTCACAGGATTCCTGGACCGCACACAAAGATTGTTACTGTTCCTGGGACAAGAGTGAGTGTGAGCTTCTGTGCTCGCCTTGTTGGCTCTCTTGTCTCCTAGCCCCGCTGCAGTAGGGCACAGTGGTCCAGACCTTGTGGATCTGTGTCACAGCTGAGGATAACAACTTCCTTTAGGAAATGTCCAGTCATATAAACAGGTCCTGGCAGACATGCCCAGCATGTAACACAGAGGAAGGCATCTGGCTAAGAAACAACTATTTCCTTGCCTGGAAGGAGATAGGAACTCCACCCTAATAGGCTCCTTGCCTCATAAACATTCTTGAAAAGGTCCCTTGGGACAAATAATGTTACAGAGTGAGAATTGCTTCCCAGTAGAAACTAATGCACCGTTAACTATATTTCTAATAATTATCACCAAACTATTTTTCTTACATAGAGAATTGTACCAGTGAGTTGATAAAATCTGAACATTGAGAAGGAAAAAAATCCTTCGTGTAGAATTCAACTTAATCATTTGGGATTAGGATCCAATCAAACTTGTTTAAAAACCCAGTTTCTATAGCATTCAGAAGTCCCAAAGAATTGGTAATCAAATGTCACTTTAGCGAACAGTTATTTACATGGAATGTGTGCAGGGCATGTAATTGTCTCTCATCAAGTGAGAGCGAATGAAAGTGTGAGTTCTGTGCTGTGACAATGGGTGATGCTGATTGGTGCCGTGCAAAGATTTTTGTTTATGAAAGCGTAACCTTTCCTTTGATTCCCACGGTAGTGTTCTAAGCAAGTCCTTAATAGGAAAATTATTATTTAGTGTGCAAATTCCTTTATGTTTGATTCTTCAATTAAGCCCTGAAATGAATTGCCTTTTAAACAGTCACCATTAAAGATAAAAGGCTGTGTGATGCCTCCTCCGTGAGTAGCCAGTGATAAATTGGCCCCAGATGACTTGGATAATCCATAGGACAGTGAAGCCCAGAGTGTATTTTTGAGGTTGAAGTGCAGTGCTTGACTCATACGAAAGTTCAAGGAGCCATATCCCATCAGGAGTTGGTGTGGTGCTGTGAACATGGCTCTACACGCAGCCGGGGCCGTATTGGAACAGCAGCTCTCCTATTTCTTAGTGCAGCAGTTCAGCCGAAACATCTGAGGCTCAGCTTTCCCATCTATAAATTGTAGATAATGATCACTACATCATGGAGCAGTTGTGCATCCGGCATGAAATAAGTTATTTGAGGCTGATGTATTCCTTTAATAATGTAAAAAGAATATTGAATTCAGTTCAGGACCATTATAAGATTTTTTTTTGATTACTTTCAGCTTGGGTGAAGCTTTAAATTCTTAGTTAAATTCCTTTTCTAAAGCACCCATTTATTGTCTATTATTTTTCTAGTTATCTAGGTACACTGGGGAATTAAAATCATCATTTAAAAATCATCCCGTGGATATCAAAAGCTCATAAATTGTTAGATGCTAATGT
Source organism: Acomys minous (assembly GCF_964271855.1). Taxonomy (NCBI): domain Eukaryota; kingdom Metazoa; phylum Chordata; class Mammalia; order Rodentia; family Muridae; genus Acomys; species Acomys minous. The sequence goes on along the minus strand of NC_140501.1, from coordinate 42,576,540 downwards.
GAGAGTCAAGAATCTGCTCCAACTTATTATTGTAGGCGTGCACAGAGCTATCTGGGGAAAAGCACGGGCTGGTTTGAATTCCCAGAGTAAAATGCTTTGCAGAATTCAAAATATGCCACTCACTATAAAATTAATTCAATTATTTACCAACTACACACATACTAATCAGCGTTGAAAGTATGAAAGACCACAGGGAAGAATAGCTGGTTACCTCTCTGTACAAGACCGTACACTGAGAAATAATGACAGCCTGTGTGTGTGTGTGTGTGTGTGTGTGTGTGTGTGTGTGTGTGTGTGAGAGAGAGAGAGAGGGGGGGGAGGGAGAGAGAGACCTTCAGTTTTATGAAAAATCAGGATCTGAATATTTAAAAACTAATTACAATTAATTAAGATGACTAAAAGAGCTGTGACAGGTTGGGATTCTATTTTTATCACTTTAATCAATCTCTCCAGTGAAAAGTAGGAGAGAGGTTTTCAGATCTGACATGTGGCTTTAAAGCTTTGCAGTGGGAGTAGGCTGAGTGAGCACAGCAAGAGGAAGGAAAACAAGTTAGGTTCTTTTTCTTTTTTCCAGTTTCTTTTTTTTTTCTTTTAATTTAAATTTATTTTTAAATATATCTACTTTTCATCCTAATTGTACCCCCTCCCTTTTCTCCTCCTGGTCCCTCCCTCCCTGCCTCATACCCCCCTCCCTTCCCCTAGTCCTCAGAGATGGGGAGCCCTTCTTCCCTATCAACTGACCCCAGCCTATCAAGTCTTATCAGGACTGCCTGCATCCTCTTCCTCTGTGGCCTGGCAAGGATACCCCACAAGGGAGATGTAATCAATGAGCAGACAATAGAGTCCATGGCAGAGACATCCTTGTTCCCCTTACTAGGGGACTCTTGTGGAGACTGAACTGCCTACTGGCTACACGTGAGCTGGAGACCTAGGTCCTCTCCATACATGGTCCTTGTTTGGTGCATCAGTCTCTGCTGGCCCCCCGGGCCCAAATTTGTTGGCTCTATGGGTCTTCTTGTGGCGCTCCTGTCCCCTCTAGGTCCTTCTATCCCCCTACTCTTCCATAGGACTTCCTGCACTCGTCCCCAAACTTTGGCTGTGAGACTTAACTTCTGTTTTGATCCGCTGCTGGGTAGAGTCTTGCAGAGGACCTCTATGGTGGGCACCCTTCCTGTTCCCTTTCCTCAGCAGCTTCCAGTGTCTATTCTATTAGCCCTTCTGAATGAGATTTAAGCATCCTCCCTAGGGTCCTCCTTGTTACTTAGCTTCTTTAAGTCTGTAGATTGTAATATGGTTGTCCTGTATTATATGGCTCACATCTACTTATAAATGAGTATATACCATGTGTATCCTAGTGGTCTGGGTTGCTTTATCCATTTGCCTGCAAATTAAATGATATTTTTGTTTTGTTTTGTTTTTTGATAGTTTCTTACAAGAGTAAGAAATCCTATAATCTCTAAAACACAAGCTGTGGTACTCTGAATATCACGGCCGGCAGATATGACTGAAAAGGTGAAGAGAAAAAGGAAATGATAGTTAATGTGTTTCCGCAGATGGAATGGTAGAGGTCAAATATAAGGTGCCCACCTTCCCACACATGTCACCATTTGCTGCTTCACACTATCATGCTAACTTATTGTATGTGTGTATGTGTATACTCCATGATATGATTTTGTACATGCGTACAAAAATACAATTGATTTGTATTTGTATAGATGTGTGTATATATGTATATATGTATATATGTAGTACATCTTCAAACTATATATATAAAGTGTTAAATCTTTTACTTCGTAGATAGTGCGGTAAATATTTCCTATTTCTTTAAGCCAAAACTTTAAAATATTAGCTTTCCATAGGCAGAAAACCATTTGGAAGCTGTCAGTGTTATTCCAGTTTCTTGTTCATGGCTACTGCTTGGCTTTGTTTCTGGTTGGTCCAGCTCACACTGGCTAGGCATCCACCTTTCATGGGTAGGATTCCATGCTGGACTGAGGTATTTAAGCTGATCACAGTCATTAGCAGGCTGCTCAGTTCACTCACAGGCAGAGAGCAGGCAGTAGGGACTCAGAGACTACTTGCCCAGCCCAGTCCACACTGGCCCATGAGAGAAGAGGTTCAGAATCAAACCCTTGCCCACGAGAACCGTGTCACACAGTGGGGACGCTCCCATGGCGTTAAGCGAAGATGCCTTAGAACATCGCTAAATTCTAACTGTTTTACTATGAAAGGCCGTGAAGTGAGTTCTTCCGCCTCCTTTTTCTTGTTGTATTTTTCTTTTTCTTAGACTCTGTTTGATCATACACACACAGCTTTTTAGAAAAATGCAGCTATCACGTAAATGAGAATATTGGGCAAATGTATGAAGTTCTAACTCTGGGCTCCCTTAGACAGGAAAATGGATATTCCAATAAGTAGAGTTGTGGCGGCCACAGCAAGTCGTCGTCATATAGCTGTGGGTCAGCATTTTTAGATGGTATCTGGGATGAGTGGTTAATTAAGAAAAGGAATCCAATCCCCCCAGAATCTTGGGGAAATGAGGTCTATGCTTTCTTCTCCTAGAACAGGGAGGGAAATTAGTCTCTGATCTGTATGGCCCTCTCCAGGGCACTTCTCAGCAAAAGCGCACTTCTGCTTTTATTTGCAAATCTCTTATCTCTGGGTGACCTTAGTGTCAGCGATGCCCATTGGCTAGATTTAATTGCCTTTAGAAAAATATCATCTATTCCCCCTCCCAATAATTACTTCAGTTTACAAGTAATTAAAGGGTAATGTGTTAGAAATGTTTTTGTTTAAATTCTCCCTCTTTTTCACCTTATTGATATATTACTTATTTATCGACAAATGGCTGACTTAATAAGGCAAGCTCCCAGCTTCATCAACTGCTAGAGATTCAGTCTGGGAATATCCAGGCCAGGCTGTCTAGGAAGAAAGACAGTACTGGACTGTAGTGCTTATAGGATTGCGTTTGTGTGTGTGTGTATGTGCGCGCGCACGCATGCATGCGTGCATGTGTGTAGGAGACCAGCAGTATTTTTTTAAAGAGCCATTTGTATGGTCTTTTGAAATTAGAAGCCCAATTATATAATGATGTATATGAACTTCCTGAGAAGTTGGTAAACAAGTCTCTAAAATTTTTATTTAGATGTATTTATTTTATGTGTCTTTGCCTGTATATATGGATGTGCATGCCTGGTGCACACAGAGATCATAGAAGCCATAGAAATGGAGTGAGACCTGGTTGTGAGTTGTCACGTGGGTGCTAGGGATTGAAGCTGGGTCGTCTGCAAGAGCAGCCAGTGATCTTTAACTGCTGAGCCATCAGTCCAGCCCTGAGCATGTCTTCTTTTATAAAATTAGAATACTGTCTAATGACCTTATTGTGGTCTAGGTAAGGAAATGCATCTCATGAAGCACCGCCGTGTTGTAAATATTCAGTTCACGTTACTGCTGACACTGATCAGCATGGCCGGTGCAGGTTTTGAGCATATTTTCAGACTTTGTCAAACTGGAAAGCTCCTTTCAACTTGAAGTCTCCTGGGAGGCTCACTGGACTTCTTAAATGTTCTTCTGTTGTTCTGTGTTTCCTCCATGTCTCTCACTGCAGTCGACTTGATGAAAACCCTGCAGTGTGACCAAGAGTCACAGGCTTGGAGGGCAGGGTTGTGTCTTACTCCTCCGGCATCCTGTTGGGATAGTGCAAAGTCTAGAGAAGAAACGCAACAAACGGGCACAGAGCCGTGCAGCATGGAGTCGTGAAGCCTAGGTTTATTTATTGTTTCATATTTGACGTAATATTTCTCAGGTCACCTTCCTGGACCCAGGAGTTTTGAGGACCCTTAGGCCATATTTGTAGACAGAGAAGACCAGGGTCTAAATTCTGCTGATGGCTGGCCCAACCATCTTTTTAAAAAAACTCTCTAAATCTATGTTCCTTAGATATTTGATCAACCAGTATTTACTGGAGACATAGTAATGGAAAGGATTTATAGTTAATCAAAATATATAATAATGGACTTAGTAACTCATTTGCTGTCCCTGGCCAACGCAGGATCAATGATACCGTTGATTCAGCTGTGGGTTGTTTGTGGGTCTGCATGTTTCCTAAATGGCTGTGGGGCTTATTAAAGGCTCTAAATCTTTGATGATAGTTTATCTCACTTGCTTCCTTCAGGGCTGTGCTCATTTGGTCTCAAGGTTTTGGCAGGCAGTGCTGGGTACAGCAGCTAGAGGGATACAGGGTACCAGCAGGCTTTCATCGAACAGGTGGGTGGGGCACTGGCTGTGTTCCATTGGAGAGTGCTGCATTTGCATTTTGAGGGTTATGTAGAGCATCACAAGATTAAAGTCGAGTCAATTTGTACTCAATCCTTTACATTTGAAAAACTGGCTCTCTAGGAATTGGCCTGGTGCTCTGAGCCTATTGGTGAAGGATTTTTGTGTACCCAGCGTCTAGAGGAATCTGTTGAGCAGTAAGCATGCAGAATATGCATGTTCTGTCATGTCTAATTCACCATGGCTCCCTGAGTGCCGCGACTGTGTAAGGAAGAAGAAAACAACATAGCCATATTTATGCAGATACTGTTTCTAGAAGTCCTTTACATCTAAAATGTTAAAATAATGAATCCAATATCCCAGAATTGCCTGGGAGTAGAAATGATAGTGACTGACCTGAAATTTACATTTTCCATAGATAATAGTTTTAGCAGATGCTAAACTTTTAATAGGCTGTAAATTTTTTTTGCATGGATTAAAGTCAGATTCTCCTTTTAGAGGGCATATGATCCACCTTTAATGTAATAAATTTTGGCAAATGTGTTAAGATAAATTTTACAATTCAGACAGAATATATTTTTGGATAGTCACGTTAAATTTAACAATAGAGGACACTTTTACTTGAAACCATATTAAAATGTATCTAAACTAATCACTTGAAGATGTGTAGGGTGGTTGGTTTGTTTCACTGTTGTGGTTTCGAGAGAATCTTAATCTATAGTTCATGTTGGCCTCGAACTCTCAGTTCTCCTCTCTCTACCTGCCTGGTACTAGGACTGTAGCCAGGTGCCACAGACACAAGGTACGAGGGTACTTTTAAAACATGAAACTGTGCTAGGCAATGCTCAGGTTGTCATGGTTACAATGAAGGCTGCTGGGGAGAGATGATCATCAATGCCAAAGATGTGGTGTTAACCCCAATGCAGACTGACCAGTCAGTGCTCTTGACTTTGATTTTAGTTAATAAAGATAAATATGATCACATGTTAGGTATCTTGGCCTAGTATCATTGTCTAAGACCAATGCAAACATTGTAAAGAAAATATGGTTTCTTAAGTTTTGAGCAGTAGCCATAAACAAATTGCTTTGTTGTTATGTAAAACAAAAACAAAACAAAACAAAACAAATCAAAACAAAACCCAAGATGCTTAGAAAGTTTAAAATTTGATCTTGAACCCACCTCTCGTGACTTAATTACACAATGACACTGTTTTAAAACCTGCTATTTGGATGTATTTCACCTGTGAGGCATCCTTTATTAAACTTGAATCATCATAGGCTAAATATAGACCCACCTCTTGATCTATCCTCCCCCTCCAGAACAAGCTATAAATAGTTTGCAAACAGATTGTGCAACAACGTTGGAGAATAAAGTACAGAATCATAAATAAATTAAGACTCAGTGGTGGTGCCCAGAGATATATGGATTGAAAGAAAACACCAACTGCAAGCATTTGTTTCTATTTTCACTTACTATGCACTGCACAGATACCAACGTTTTTGTTTAGCTGGCAAGGAACTTTATTAAGTTAGAAACCAGCTCCCTTAAATTATAGTTCTTGCAAAAGCTCGATGCATTTAAAGAAACTCTTTGAATTAAGGGGTCAAAATATTATAGTTTTCTTAAAAAGACCCTAGACACCAGTGATGACAGTGGGGGTTAATTCCACTTCCCGGAGTGAGAGCTCACTGTGTGGACACAATGTACCACTTTGGCTGAGATGCTGTTTTCAATAAATATGGAAATGATGGCTTCCAGTGTAGTGGCCCAGTGGGAAGTCTCATGGGAAATAGCTGGAAACTATGTGACAGATTTGAAATTAATTCTTGCCCCCTTTCTGAAGTAGCCAACCCATATGTACAAGATGTATCATTATTTCCTGGCCATCTAGAAGAAGGATGAAATGCAGTCCTGTTTTGTAAAAATGAGTCTGCAGCAATAAAATTCTGGTCCACGTATCTTCCTTGGAGGGCAAGTGGAACAAAGCTGGCTCTGACATCACGAGGCAGCCCAAGCCAGTGATGGCTCTAAGTGCCACTTGCTCTTGGCTCTTTCCTGCCTGCCGCCTTGACTTTTTCTAAGAACTCAGCAGAAAGTGACATGGTGTGTGTGTGTAGGTATATGTATGTATGTATGTGTATATAGGGGCATGTGTGTATTGATGTATGTAGTGTGTATGGTGTGTGTGTGAGTGTAGGTATCTGTATATGTGTATAGGTGTGTATGTATGTGTATAGGTGTATGTATTTGTAGGTGTATGTAGTGTGTATGGTGTGTGTATGTGTATGTGTGTGCGCGCGCGCGTGTGCAGGTGTGTGAAGTTGTAGTTTTGTCCCTTGTCAGGGTTCCTAGATGTTTTTTCTAAGTTTGGGTTTTAGACTAAACCTATGTTGTAAAATCTATGAGAACAAAGGTGAATGCAATCATTCTCAGATTATTTGTGGAGGAAACATTGGAGATTTATTATACCATAGCTTTGGTGGACGACTGTGACTAAAAGTAGGAAACAGGAAATGAGAAAGCAATTTAAAGGCTGCGGTTGTTGTTCAGCAGTAAGGCATGTCTCCATTTTGCATTGGAGGTGGGTTGGATTGATAGCTCATGGCAAGGGTAAAGGTGGGGGTTAGAGGGAGTGATTCGAAAATCTCTTACGATAATGTAGAGACAATCAATAGGCATTTACTACAGAGCCACTACTTAAACTCCTGGCAGCTTCCCACCAAGGTCAGACATAGCCAGCCTCTCCCTGCTTTGGTCTCACCCACTGTTCGGCCAGTATGTAAGAACGTAGGACTTTACACAGCTGCTCCACACTGGGTCTTGGGAGCAAAGGCACCTGGGTGTGGCACTGCTGTCCCCTCACCTAAGAGTCATTGTTTCTGGCTGTCCAGTACTCTTTTTCTACTGTCTATGGAGAGTAGCCTTTAATCCTTGTTCTATACATCTGACAAAATATGCAAGATTCACTCTGCTATGTTCATTTGTAACCACTGATGAAGTAAGTTCATTCAGAGTTCATAGAATTAATAGAGCAAGGACAAGTCCATGTATGGGAAGCTGATGTGGATCCACTCAGTAAGGCCTGAGTGTCAGGATTGCTCGAATTCTGTGAAGGATGAGGCGCCTGGCCTATGCCCACCAGGCTTCCCCAGGCAGCGCCATCAGAAGGGTGGCACGTAACTGTGTACAATTGTGTTCCTTGTGGTGGCTGGCTCTCTTCCACTGTTTCAGTGAATACAGTGTCATTTCTTCTCAGCTGCCATCTCTCCAGTCACAATTCTCATTTTACAGATAAGAACCCCAAATTTGAAGAGTTATAACTGGTCAAAGTCTCAGATTGGAAGGTTGCAGAACTCCCTATCCAAGCTGTCACTCACTGTCCCATCGCCTGCTGGGTACCACCTGACACTCTTGCTTGCTCTTTCTCTCCCTTTCGCTGCCTGTTTCCTAAGCAGCTGCTGAGCCTGTTTCTCCAGCTATGGTCTCTCTCCTCCCTCGAGCTCCTTTCTGACTTGTCATCTTGGAAATCTACCCCCAAGGCTTTGGTCTGCTGTTGTCTTGTCTGTTTTTACAAAGGACTTCTGCAAAGCCAGCTGGGAATTTCCAACATCTCCTTTGGATGATTAATTCCCTTCAAATTTACTACGTATTCCAGAGTGCTAGGATCTAGGATATTTATTGAATAGTCTTTCTCAGGGTTGAGTCCCTGGATTGGTTATCCAACACCAAGTGGTCAGCCCTGAAGTCATATACACATACAAGTAACGATATATAGACTGAACCATTCTGTTTATCTAGGAAAAATATTCATGTATACATAACAACAGCAAAAGAAGTAGAGGCCATGAGTTTGAGAGAGATCAAGGTGGGACTGTGTATGGAAGGACTGGGGGCAGGAAATGAAAGGTGGAAGTAAGTACATTTTAATGAGAGAGAGAGAGAGAGAGAGAGAGAGAGAGAGAGAGAGAGAGAGAATGAATAGACTGAGCATCTCCAATCAAAAAAAATCAAAGCTGTCATGTTGACATTATGTTATAAGTAGAGAATTCCCATTTAATCTAATATAATGGGTTCCAGGTAAGGACAGGTATATGAAAATATTATTTAAAAAATTACATCCAGGCTTTATATGCAAGATGCGTATGTGTAAAAACATACGAACACATATACATATATAAACATACACAGACAGACAGACAGACAGACAGACACATACACACACACACACACACACAGTTTCCCCAAATCTGAAAAAAACAAATATAAAGCAACTCTGGTCCCAAGAACTTGGTATAAGGCGTAGTCAACCAGTGTTTCCTATTTAAAATATCATTACAAGAACTCATAGTCTTTAAGAATTTTCAGAGAAGCTGAGGGTGGCGGTGCCTCCCAGCACTTAGGGAGGCAGAGGCAGGCAGATCACTTAAGTTTGAGGCCAGGCTGGTCTACAAAGGGAGTCCAAGACATCCAAGGCTACACAGAGAGAGATTTTTTTTTTCAGAAGAGCCATAGAGTGTGGTGATGGGGAGATCAAGGCCCTGGACACCTCAGTGAGATGCTGTTGAAAGCAGCAGCCTGTTCTTCTGGGCCTGTGCTAGCCCGGAAGTCCAGTGCTGTGATAGGGCCCCGCTGACCCTCCGTAACCAGATGACTTCCAAGGCTTTACTGGCTGGCCTCTTTAGGCTGCCCTGGCTCCGGCACCTCTCGACTTCTATCCCTAGGATTGAGATCAGAGTGGGAATTGTGTTGGCCGCTGTCTAGATGCACATAAGTGTGTGTACATACATACGCACCGTCCGGTGATGAGGTGAAGGCAAGCTGGCCTCTCTTTGGGTTTGATCTTGCTACAGCAGTTGCCAAAATTCACCACAATCCTGACTATACAACATATTTTGCTGATACTGAAGTTCTAAACATCATTTCTCACTTCTCATGTGTGGACATTGCAGAAAATATAGGAACCGAATGTACACTTCCATATTTAAAATAAAGAATGGAAAATAACAGTTAGTCACTGTATCTTTTTCAGAAGACCAAAAAATGTCATTATTTGTTCTTTTGATTTTCCCCCCCTGTTTCTTTGCAGGGAGCATCAGGAGAAGCTGGGTTTGTTGTTACAATTGCGGCCTTGTTTCCTATAATGGGCACTTGTTTAAACAAAGAAATACTTATCAGGGGGAAGTGATAACTGTGATAAATTGCCTGGCTTTCATGTTTACTTGCTGTTTTCTGTTGCTGCTAAATCAGTCTGAACAAAATGGAGCTGCGTGTCCTTCCCAGTCTCCCTCCCCCTCCCCCCCACCCCCATGATTTGTAGATTTCCCCTCTTGTCCGTCTTCTTGGACACTAGTCACTTGTGCCACCTCCCAGGTATTAACTCCATTTATTCTTCACTGTTTACACATATTTCTGTGCAGATTCTTTTCCACATCCTTTCATGCTTTACTCCACTCCCCTCTCTTCCTTTGCTTCCGGCATCCAGAACAGCTGCCATAGAAATGTGACCCTGTTCTCTGCCCACTGGCTCCACCCATGGGAGAATTAATACTCCTGAGAGCCACCACGCTTGATTGGCAGGCGACAAGTGTGCCCATCATGGTGCAAAAAGGTGCTGTAGTTTTACGTGCACACACGCCTCTTTCATGCTCAGGACCCTTCACCATTGTTATAGTGTCTTGGACTTTACTTCTAATGACAAAGGAACATGTTTATAGTGTCCTCTGCCTGTCAGGCCCTGGCTCAGCTTCTCCTAATTTCCCATTTAAATGCCAGTGCTGATACAGGGGAAGGCAAAGCATTATATGTGAAGAATAAGATTGAAAAGCTCTCGTGGTGTTCCTGGAGGAATTCACTGGGGTCCAAGGCTGATTGAGCGAATTGACAATGGCTGTCAGTCACCAGCTAATGCTGGGTTTCTGTATAGTCCAGAGTTCTGGGATAGCCAGCTCCTGTGGCCAGTGCTTTTCCCAGTGTTTGGAATTTGTACTTTATCTTCTGTCAAGTAACTTCCTTTTTACTATCTTTGTAGACAGTGACTCCCAGAGATCTATGAGCTTGTTTGGCGGGCCGTGGTGGAAGGAAGAACAAACAGCGTGGGTAAGTTCCTATCCCAGCAACATATAGCCTCGGACTCTGGCTTTTCTTGTATTTTGTTTTTTAAGGTTTGGGATAGACAGATAGGCAATGACAAGGGGTGGGCACGAATCCCTCCCTTCAGTAACTTAATATATCTAAGATGAGTGACAGTTAACCACAAAGTATGTGGATCTCAGGTAAGTGAGCAGGAAGACACACACACACGCACTTGCCACTCAGGCATCCACACGTGTGTAATTCCCTGCCAGCTCAAGAATAGAACACAGACTCCCAAGATGGTGACACGGGACAAGGTAGTATTCAAATAGTTGAAAGCATTTAGCTTAAAATATAGAATTTGAATGGGGAAACAAGCTCAGAGTACATAATAATAAGACGGCGTAACAGGACTGTGCTGGTTTCATTTTGAAGATAATACTCCGTTAGCATGTGGATGTGTCTCTCTTTTCCCTGAATAATCTGCAGGTGGGACTTTGTACAAAATGCCTTTCCATCTTTCTACAGACTCGTGCTCTCATTTTGGTCCCCAGGATTCTAGTAGCTTACTAACTAGAGGGGGCATACACATGTGACCTAGAGAACATTCTAAGGCTCCAAGGAGGCAAGTACATCTTCCTTCAAGCTGGGAAGGGCTCCAGCCTACCTGACTGCCAAGGTGCCAGGAAGGAAGCGCTCTGAAGCTCTCTAGTTGGTTGCCAAGGAAATGCACGTTTGCTGCTGTGGGCAGCTTTATGCCCACAGTTGCATTTCTCACTCTGGCAGATAGCAGTATGCTGCCAGGAGCTGCAATCTAGTAATCTGGGTTACAGCAGTATACCTTAAGAGGAAAGTAGAGTAGAACGTGTGTGAAGAGTATATGCACTGTGGCGTTAATGAAACTTGGTAACAATGAGGAAATTTAAATGTCTTCACATAAACGAACACTTAAATAAATTATGGCCCCTTTCTAAGGTACAGTATTATTATAGCCATTAATGACATGCTTTTTAAGGCCATTTAACAAAATGGGAAAACACATTATCAAAAGGAAATAAAGCAGGTTTCACAATGATATTTATGATATGAATCCATTTTATAAAAGGAAAAAAGCTGCTGAGGAAGAGACTGGAACAAAATACCAGAGGACGAATGGCGATAGCTGGATGACATGTGAAATAACATTTTTGTGTGTGTGTGACATTTTTTTTTGTGTATGTGTTTCTTTTGTGCGAACATTTTCCAGTGAGCACATATTAGAAGGTTTTACACATGTATTCACACAGCTCTTTTGCGCTCCAATGAAAGCTCAGAGGGGCGTGACCCCCTGCCTCCATGCTCATGCGCTTTCTTGTGAAGTTGGATCTGCAGATTGTTGGTGAAGCAGAAACAAAGGCTTCTGGGGAGGCTGAAGGAATAGTGGGGTGCTTTAGCTGGGAGAGTATGCTCTCATTATATTGCTTAGCGCAATACTGTAAAAAGACATCCTGCTCTTAGTAGTGTTGCTCCTGTCTTGTCCACTGAATGATTTGCTTATCCCAGTGCTTCCCGTTCTGTTGAAGGGGTCACCTGACAGACAAACCTGTGAAACTGAGGTACGCCATAGTGAAGGGTGGGGGCAAAGCAAAGACTGGTAGATGTAGGCGCTGCTCACTGTTGATTATCCAGAGGCTCAGATCGACTTCCTGGTGCCTCTGTAGATGATGCCCATTGTAGGCATCCACTTGCAGCTTCTGTGAGTTAATATTGGTAGTATGCCCTCCACCCTTCAATGAGAATACTCCCTTAAACAGAAAACAGACAAAAGGAAGCATATGCTGCAAAGAAAATGGACAGACTGAGGCGTAATCCCAATCAAATGTCACGGGTACAAAGAAGTTTTAAAAATCGAATACAGCATGACGTAGAGTTAAATAAAAGTCAGAATAGGGAGTCAGAATAGAATTACCCTTGGGATGAATGGGATGAATTAGTCGGTAGTGTGGATTTCTGTGAGTGAAGGTGGCTTCAAACTCTTACTACAACTAATCAAAGAAGGACATGTCCACTAGACACTAACACACTCAGCTACTTCTTATTTGCGCTTCAGTTTCCTGTAAGAATTTCTTAAGCAGGCTGTGAAGTAGCTGGTGCGCAGCCTTTATAACCTGGACAGATACAGTGTAGAGGGGGAAATAAGTGGCAGCGTGCAACTGCTTAGCATGAAAACTGTTGTTAGCAAGACTGTCTGCAGCAATGTAATTGGTTCAGTGGAAATGGAAAGGCGAATTAGTACATCTATGAAAATCAATTAGTTAACAACTGTCAAAATTAAAAACATGTATATCCAGGTTATTGTAGCTGAGACTTGCCAATTTTTCTTGTTTAGTGCAATTAAGAACTCTTATAGGCCAAACAAATGAGCATTTGAGTGCTGGAGAATAGAAGGACTGGGGTAGGGGGCTTACCTGATGGAGAGTTCCCAGGGATCACCTATTGGCTCTCGCATTTGATACTGAAGACCTTTGCTTAACCCAGGGTCATAGCTCTCCATTTGAGAAAGCCAGTTAACCTGAGATGAATAAACACAGAAAAGCCTGATACCAAGTAGTTATAATTAAGCAAACAAAGGCAGCATTCAGGAAGAGTTTTTGAATAGAATAAGAGAAAAATAACACTTTACCTATCAGATAAACAGGACAACATACTGTTCACCAGAAAGGATGGAAAATAAAGGGTAATGGCACAGTATGTGGCAAATGCTATAAAAATAATGACATTGAATTGACGCTTCTTTTTTTTTTTTTTTGGTTTGGTTTTTATTTTATTTTTTAAATAATTTATTCAGATTACATCCCGATTGTTATTCCCTCACTTGTATCTTCCCGGCTCCCCTCCTCCCTCCATCCCTCCCTCTCTCCCTTCCTCCCTCCCTCCCTCCCCTCCTCCCTCCCCCCTCCCTTTTTTGCCCTATTCCCCTCCCCTAGACCTCTGACAGAGGGGGACCTTCTCCCCCACCATATGACCACAGCCTATCAGATCTCATCCAGATGGCCTGCTTCCTCTTCCTCTGAGTGCCACCAGGCCTCCCTACCAAAGGGTAGTGGTCAAATAGGAGCTCATGTCAGAGTCAGTCCCTGCTCTCCTCACAACCATGGAGAATGAGCTATCCATTGGCTAGATCTGAATAGGGGGTCTAGGTTTACTGCATGCATTGTTGTTGGATGGTACCACAGTTCATCCACCTATGGACACTTGATTTTTGACAAAGAAGCCAAATCCATTCAATGGAAAAATGATAGCATCTTCAGCAAATGGTGCTGGTCTAACTGGATGTCTACATGTAGAAAAATGCAAGTAGATCCATATTTATCATTATGCATAAAACTCAAGTCCAAGTGGATTAAAGACCTCCACATAAAACCAGATACACTATATTGGTGAGAAGAAAAAGTGGGGAAGAGCCTGGAACATATTGGCACAGGAGACAACTTCCTGAGCAGAACACCAACAGCCCAGGCTCTGAGGTCAACAATTAATGTACACTGTCTACAGAACAAAGCAACAGCCCACAGACTGGGGAAAGATCTTCACCAACTCTACGTATGAAAAAGGGCTAATAGAAAGAACTCAAGAAATTAAACACCACCAAACCAAATAGCCCAATTAAGAAATGGGACTCAGAGCTAAGCAGATATTTCTTAACAGAGGAATATTGAATGGCTGAGAAACACTTAAAGAAATGCTCAACGTCATTAGTTGTCAGAGAAATGCAATTCAAAACGACTCTGAAATTCCATCTTACACACATCAGAATGGCTAAGATCAAAAAGTCAAGTGACAGCACATGCTGGTAAGGATGTGGAGAAAGGGGAATACTCCTCCATCGTTGGTGGGCGTGAAATCTTGTACAACCACTTTAGAAATCAATCTGATGCTTTCTCAGAAAATTGGGAGTATGGCTACCTCAAGACCCTGATATTCCACTCCTTGACATATACCAGAAAGATGCTCCACCACACAACAAGGGCATTTGCTCAACTATGTTCATTTCAGCCTTATTCATAATATCCAGAATCTGGAAACAACCTAGATGACCCTCAGTTGAAGAATGAATAATGAACCTGGTAGATTTACACTATGGAATACTACTCAGATACTAAAAAAAAAAAAAGGAAATCTTGAAATTTGCAGGCAAATGCATGGAGCTAGAAATGCTCACCCTGAGTGAGATAACCCAGACCCAGAAAGACATGCATGGTATATACTCATAAGTGGATATAAGCCCACCATGGATGTCCTCTGAGAGTCTTCACTCAGCAGGGGATTGGGACAGATGCTGGGATTCGCTATTGGACTCTGAGTCCAATAAAAAGAAGGGACATTGGGAAACTAGGAAAGAAGAAAGAACAGTGACCCAAACCAGGGTTAGACGCTATAGACCTTTTGAGATGTATAAATTATGTTTGATGGTTGAAATGAGGACGACAGTACTGAATCGTGTCTGGCTAAGGGAATGGAGAAAGTTGTCGAGTATATTTTAAATGGGGATTACAGAAATACTAAGATGAATAAATTTCCGTACTTCACTAGAGTTGGTAAAATGCTGCTAATAAGAATATAAAAGTTATGCACATATACGCATAACACCCAGAGTAAGCACTAGAAACTGTGCAAAAAAAAAAAGCATTAAACAATGTGAATTCTACATTTATAACTCATTTGAAAAATGCATATATAATAGAAAACAGAGAGTTGAAAAAATACGATTGTAAACTTACAACAAAACAACAATAGTAAATAGAATAAATTCATGTAGTAAATTCCCATCAAGTGGCAGCGTACATTTTAAAATTGGCAAATATGTGTATTAGTGGAAATGCCCCCCGGGGGCAGCTAGAGAGATGGTTGGCAATTCAAAGCACTGGGCTGCTCTTTGAGAGGACCTGGCTTCAGTTCCCAGCACCATATGGCAACTCAGAACTCTCTGTGACTCCAGTTCCAGGGATTTGATGCCTTCTACTTCCATGGAAAGGAGGCACACATGAATATATAGGCATGCAGGAAAACAGTTACACACATAAGAAATAAAAAAAATATTTTAAAGAATTTCAATTCAGATCTATGTGTTGTGCAATTTTCTCTTGCAGGCAAGGCACCATTTTGTATTGATCTAGAGGTGAAAGTGTTCATAGCTTGGTTGCTGTGTATGTATCTCTTTTGGTAGCATAAGAAGTGCCTTCCTATTCTAGCACATATGGGTAAAGGCTCTATGTAGGCTTGACTTCTCCATGTTCAATGAGTAGTTGTTGTCTTCAGCAAAGAAGCCTTGCTTTTAGTTTGTGGGAAGCAGTCTATAGTCTTGGCAATTGCCTGGCTTGTTTGGGGGTTCTCATGGGATCCCTTTGACCAACAACTCAATTAGATGGTTCCCATTCTTGGTCCTGGAAGCTCATTTGGTGACAAGAGATATCCAGTTGTGGCTCTGTCTCCACCATTATTTAGCTATTTCATTTAGTATACATAAGTGATTTTAAAGAGTCCTGAGCTTTTCTTTGTAGGGAGGATTTGGATGACTGATTCCATCTTCTCACTTGTTATGTTTCTGTTTAGAATTTTCTCTCTCTTTAAGACTCTCATGGTCATGGATCGGTAGGATTAACACAGTAAAAGTGGCCATCTTAACAAAAGCAATCTACAGATTCAATGCAATTCTCATCAAAATTCCAACAGAACTCTTTACAGACCTTGGAAGAGCAACACTCAACTTCATATGGAAAAACAAAAAAATTAAGATAGCTAAAACAATCCTGTACAATAAAAGAATATCTGGGGGTATTACCATCCCTGATTTCAAGCTGCACTATAGTGCAATTGTAATACAAACCTGGCATAAAAACAGCCAGGTTGATCAATGGAATTGAATTGAAGACACAAACCTAAACCCACACACCTATAGACACTTGAGTTTTGACAAAGACACCCAAACCATGAAGATAGAAAATTCAAGAGATATTGCTGGTCTAACTGGATATCTGCATGCAACAGAATGCAAATGAATCATATTTATCACCCTACACCAAATTCAAGTCCAAGTAGATCAAAGACCTCAACATGAAACTGGATACCACTAAATCTAACAGAAGAGAAAGTGGGGGACAATCTTGAACACATTGGCACAGGAGACAACTTACTGAACAGAACACTAAGAGCTCAGGCCCTAAGATCAACAATTAATAAATGAGATCTCATGAAATGGAAAAGCTTCTGTAAGGCAAAGAATACCATCAGTAGGTCAAAATGGCAGCCTACAGACTGGGAGAAGACCTTCGCCAACACCACTTCTGACAGAGGGCTCATATCATATATCTATATATCTATATATCTATATCTATATATCTATATCTATATATAACTCGAGAAATTAGAAACCAACAAACCAAACAACCCAATTAAAAATGAGTTACAGAGCTAAACAGAGAATTTCCAAAAGAGGAATCTCTAATACCCAAGACGTTCTTGAAGAAATGCTCAGTGTCTTAGTCAGTAGGGAAATGAAAATCAAAACAACTCTGTGATTCCACCTTACACCCATCAGAATGGCTAAGATAAAAAACTCAAGTGACAGCCCATGCTGGTGAGGATGTGGAGAAAGGGGAACACTTCTCCATTGCCGGTGGGAGTGCAGATTTGTACAGCCACTTTGGAAATCAATCTGGAGGTTTCTCAGAAAATTGGGAATAGATCTACCTAAGACCCAGCTATACCACTCTTGGACATACACCCAAACAATGTTCCACATTCCCAAAAGTACACTTGTTCTATTATGTTCATAGCAGCTTTATTTATAATAGCCAGACACTGGAAACAATGTAGATGTCCCTCAACCAAAGAATGAATAAAGAAACTGTGCTACATTTACACAATGGAATGCTACTCCACTATTAAGAACAAGGACATTGTGAAATTTTCATGCAAGTGGATGGAACTAGAAAAGATTGTACTGAATGAGGTAACCCAGACTCAGAAAGACACACAATGTGTGTATTTACTTATAAATGGATATTAGTCATAAAGCACAGACTAAACATACTACAATCCATGACCCAATGAAGCTAAGTAACAAGAAGGGCCCAGGGAAAGATGGTTGGTTCTCACTCAGAAAAGGAAATAAAATAGACATGGGAGGTAGATGGAAGGAGGGAACTCTGTTGGAGATGGGTTGGGAAAGGTAACAGAAGGGATTGAGTAGGGTGATGATTGAGGGAGAGAGAACTGAAATTGGTGGGGATGGGGTAGCTCTGGGTGGACACGGAAACCTAAGACAATGTGAACTTTCAGGAATTTGTGAGAATGATCCTAAGACTCCTAGCAACAGGGAATATGGAACCTGAAATGGCCACCTCCTGTAAGCAGGCAAGACTTGGAGGGATGGGGACAGCAGCCCACCCAAAAACCTTTGACATACAATTTGTCCTTCCTACAAGATGCGCAGGGATAAAGATGGAGCAGAAATTGAGGGAATGGCCAACCAATGACTGGCCCAACTTGAGACTCATCCCAAGGGAGAGAGCCAACCCTTGACACTATTAATGATATTCTGCTATACTTGCCTTCTGAAGCCTAGCATAACCATCCTCTAAGAGGCTTCACTCAGCAGATAATAGAAACAGATGCAGAGACCCACAGCCAACCATTAGGTAGATCTCAGGGTATGTTGTGGAAGAGAGGGGACAAAGGCTTGAACAAGTCAGAGAGGTCAAAAACTCTACAAGAAAACATACAGAATCAACAAACCTGGACCCATAGGGGCTCACAGAGACTGAACCAACAACCAAAGAGCGTGCATGGGATGGACCTAGGCCCCCCCTACCCATGTATCAGATGAACAGCTTGGTCTTCATTTGGGTCCCCTAACAACTGTGGAGCAGGAGCTGTCTCTGACTCCATTGCCTGCCTTTAGATACCTTTCTCCTAACTGGGCTGCCTTTGTCTAGCCTCAATAGAGGAAGATGTGCTTACTCCTGCTGCAACTTGGTAAGGCAGGTTGATATCCATGGAAGGCCTCCCTTTTCTGGGGAGAAAGGGAGGAGGGAAGGATGGGTTGTGTGTGAGAGGGAAGGAATGGGAGGGAATGAGGGAGGAACAGTTGTGACACGGATGTAGAGTACATACATTAAAAAACATGGAAAAACCACAATTATTACATTTTACCTTGCTGTTGCATGTGTATGTGCATGCTTGTGCATATACGTGTACGTGTACAATGCAGATGTGAAAGTCAGAGGATGGCATTCAAGAATCAGTTCTTTTCTTCCACTACATGGGTCTTGGGAAACAAACTCATACTGTCAGGTGCTCTTAACTGATGAACTGTCTCATTGACCTTTTTTGCTTCTCTACTGAAGAATTATATTTTATAGATTATGTGCTTCTAGTATTTTACTGTTTTCTCTAAGATTGCCTCCTTCCTTGGCATTATAATAGCCTCTTAACTTTTTAATTTCTATAGCATCCCTTATAATGGCTTTCTTTTTGATGTTGTGTGTTCTTTTTTCTGGAGTTCATTTAGGTCAGTGGTTCTCAACTTGTGGGTCATGACCCTTGGTGGGTCACATATCAGATCGGCTGCATATTAGATATTCACATTACTATTCATGACAGTCACAGGATTTCAGTTATGAAGTACCAGTGAAGTAGTAAAGTAATTTTATGGTTAGGGGACACCACAACATGGGGAGCTGTATTAAAGGGTCAAAGCATTAGGAAATTTGAGAACCACTGATGTAGGTAAAGATTTGTCAGTACCGCTGAACTTCTCAAAAAGGACTTTTACTTCATGTTTTAAAAATATTGTTATTTTTGAGAGATAGTTTACATACCTGAAAATTTCCTCAAAGTTTACAAGCATGTATGTATAAAGTTATGTAGCAATTATAATAATCTAATTTTAGAACTGTCTCAGTTAGGGTTTTATTGCTGTGAAGGGATATCTTGACCATAACAGCTCTTATAAAGGACATTTAATGGGGGCTAGCTTACAGTCTCAGGAGTTTAGTCCTTTATAGTCAGGATGAGAAGCATGGCAGCATGGAGACAGACATGGTGCTGGAGAAGGAGCTGAGAGCTCTGCATTGTGATCTGCAGGCTGTAAGGAAAGACTGGCTGCCACCCTGAGTATAGCTTGAACTTATATGAGACCCTAAAGCCCACCTATACAAGGCCACACCTACTCCAACAAAGCCACACCCACTCCAACAAAGCCATACCTGCTCCAGTAAGGCCACACCTACTCCAACAAGGCCACACCTACACCATCAAGGCCACACCTACTCCAACAAGGCCACATCCTAATAGTGTCATTCCCTATGGGCCAAGCATTTAAACACATTAAGTCTATGGACGTCGTACCTATTCAAACTACCACAAGAACATTTTCGGTTAATGGGTTGGTACTAACATAGAAGCCCTACTGGCTGTCTTTCCTAGGGCTCAAAGGTGCTGCTAAAGGAGAAAAGTAATTATCAATCTTACCCAGTTGTGAAGCCTGCAAGCTATAACAACAACTGGTGTATCAAAGCATGTGTACTGCTGCAATAGTGGCACAGACATGAGGAGAGTAACCAACTACTTTCTGGTGGATTTAAGTCCTGCTTCTCAGGGCAAAACCCATAGGTGAGCCAAGAACCTGTAACCAGACAGGCCATATGCCATAGTGGAGGACCTAGTACTATTCTGCTGTATGAACATCTTTTTAAATTGAATTCTAATAACTTATTATTCCGATAGATTAGTGACTCAGTTTTCATCTGAGAAGCTTCTGTTTTCAGTAGATGGTGTTTAACACAGAGACCCACAGTTATCTGACCAACGTGGAGAGAATAAGACACTGCAGAGTACTCATCTCTAAATGAGGCATCTGTGCCACACCTCTTCTCCCAAGGCTCAGTGATTATTGTGGAGGACTGGAAAGAACGACTTTTAAGGACCCAAGGCAGTGGATAAATACAAGGAATCAGCATTGACACCTGCAAATATGAACTTACAGTGACTGTTGCAGCATGTGCAAGCCCTTTGTAAGCTCAAGCCAGACCAAATCCTAGTATGGAGGAAGGAAGTAGACCTCAAGTCCCATCCTAGCTAAGGAAGTATTAGCAATTATAGATGCTGAGGGACACGAGACAGGTTTTTTAGAGAGTGTTGCCCTGGTAATTCAGCCATACTGCAGAGAATGTCACACATTGAAGAATATGTGGGCAGCACAAATTGGACTTGATAGATGAAAGCAAACAACAAAAAGATGCAAAATCCAGCTGATAGCCAAGGAGGAGTAGATCTAGGAAGAGCACAGAGGGAATGAACGAGATCAAAGCATGGTGTACAACATTTTAAAAGAAGTGATACAAACTTTTAAATATTAACTTCATTTTCATTTATAAGTATGATGTTGTGTGCATGCAAATGAGTGTAGATACCCAAGGAGGCCAGATGAGGGCATCAGACACGCTGGAACTGTAATAATTACAGGTGCTTGTAAGCAGCCAGTTAAAAGTTCTGGGAACCTAGGTCTAGCCCTTTGCCAGAGCAGCGAACACTTTAAGCCACTTAGACATCTCTTCAGAAGCAAAACCAATTTTTAATTGATTAGATTCATAGAGTCAGTATAAGTTAACCTGATGGATATATTGTAGAGCTAAAGCATAAGTGAATAACATGAATGTTTCCTCTTTCATGTTTATGAAAACTAGCTCTGTAGTGTGGTAGATTGCATATCTAGTCAACGTAGCTAATTTACTTCATGGTATTGAAATCTCAGAGAGAAAAGCACTGAGAAGGATTTCTGAAAATTAATTGGTTAGCAGATGTATATCTGACATATATACATATATATGTGTGTATATATATATATATAATTTGATCCAAGGGAATGGATTAATTTTAAGGTCTATATTACAGCCAATTATGGGATAACAACTTTTTCAGAAGTCATAAAATCTTACTTAACTTTTTTTATTCTCAAAATTCTATTTTTAAGCCCTTAAAAAATCATAACCCTTTCTTTGTAGTTAATAGTAGTTGTTAACCGATTATGTTATTTCTGTTCACTGAAGTCTGTTCTGTCCCTCTCTCTACCCTCCTATGAACGGCAGTCAATTCTACTCCAGTTCTCTGTTTTCTTGTGTGTGGTCTCAGAAAGTAATTCCAGGACCTTATGCATGGTAGAAAAGGAAAACCTTCTGTCACTGAGGCACACCAGCAGTTACCCTACATTCTCAACCAGTAAGAACAGCTTTGCTGAGGCTCTCTGAGCCTAGTGAATCCTGGGACTCAAGTGCAGCTCCTGTGAGGTAAACCTGTGACTTCTTTGCTGACCATCTTACCTGTCAGGTGGTCTGGTTTCTGTGAGATCTGCACCTCCACCTACTTGCTAAGCACATCTTACCAAAGGAACTCCGCCCGTCCTCCCTGACGATGTCTGGAGGCCAGCTTCTAGAGCCGTTGATATGACTGTCACCTGGTTCCTTTTCAGTGTTCACCCTGCATCAGCTCTGCGCATGAAGCACATTTCTAAGAACTCTTTAATATTGTAAAGATGGCTATGATTGCTTAGCTATGAAAGAGTTAGAAAACCCTGTAGGATTAGCAAAAAGAAAAGCAAAGCATTGAGACACTTGGTGAGCATGGAGAGCACGTGTCTGTGTGTGTGTGTGCGTGTGCGTGTGCGTGTGTGTGTGTGTGTGTGTGTGTGTGTGTGTGTGTGTGTGATCAGTGCATTGGCAGGTTGGAAGGCAATGTCCCATTGCAGGAGCTCATGATGAAGAGTGAGGTACTGCGCCAGGGGCAAACCTGGGCCTCCAGGCAAGGCTTCCAGCTACAAGAAGGCTTGCACGATTCCCAAACGATACACGTCATTGACAGTTAAATCACATAGTTGCCAACACCATTGTGCAATATGGCTTTGGCCAGAAACATCTTAGAATACATTAGAACAACTTGCTCTGTTGAAATAAGTTGAATTACATGGTATAATTTTTTTTTTCTGAAGTGTCTAAAAAAACCACTGATTTAAGATATTTAAAAGGTAAGAAATGTATGTTCCTAATAAGGTTGGGGAGCCAGCTGTACTTTGGGGAGTAACATAGGTCTTCAGTGTCATCTAAGTAACCCTTGCAGAGTACATGCGTTTGCTACTTGATTTCTCTCTACTTGATAATGAAGCAAGTCTGAAGTGACAGTTGTATTCAGACATCCAGAGGAGACCGAACCAGATGTATGAACGAGTCATGCTAGCTGATTCTTTCTTCAAGCCCTTTGTGTATATCTGGCATTTAACATTTAAATATTTACATTGAGAATTACTATAAGCATTGTGATTCTTGATCCCTGACAAATTGATTTATGGGTGTGTGTGTGTGTGTGTGTGTGTGTGTGTGTGTGTGTGTGTGTGTGTGTCTGTCTGTCTACCTATATTTGTGTGTGTATTCCTGCATGTGTATATGTGTGTGTTCCTGTATGTGTATATGTGTGTGCCTGTGTGTGTGTGAGGACAGAGCCAAGGTGGGGGGCATCCTGTGCTGAAATATCACTGGCCCAAAATGTGGAAACAAATTACCATCTAACTCAGTTTCCGTGTATTTTACTAAGATAATTGTAAAACAAAAGTTAGTAAAGCTGTCTCAAGGGGTAGGAAGAGATAACTGCCTTGTTACCCTTGTCAAACTATTTCTACTGAGTGTTTTTATACTGGTTTAAAAGTCACTGGCAGTGTTAAGCTCTGTTGTTTTGCATGGTGCCACAACATGGTTTCCCACTGTTCCACTTTAAAATGGTCTCAGTTTGACAGCTCGCTCTCGGCTGAAACCCTTATGCTGACTAGTATTTTATAAAGGTCTGTTCTTTGGCAA
Source organism: Acomys minous (assembly GCF_964271855.1). NCBI lineage: Eukaryota > Metazoa > Chordata > Mammalia > Rodentia > Muridae > Acomys > Acomys minous. The sequence goes on along the minus strand of NC_140501.1, from coordinate 42,553,308 downwards.
AGAATGATTTGTTCTTAATATCTACACTGGGCAATTGTTACCTTACCTTGCTTTCTAACAAATTGCCTATTTTGGTAAATACTAAATGGGAGTTGAATAAGAAGACTATGGACTTCTGGGAAATACTTTCATTTGAAAGGCAAAGAGGAAAAGAACTTTGGCATCTGTTTCATAACTTTGCAATTTCATCTGTGTGAGTTGCTTATGCCTCCCTATGAGTAGCTAATGCTGTTCCACAAATCAAAGCTTAAAAAAAAAAAAAAAAAAAAAAAAAAGAGGGGAAATGAAGAAGGCCTCAGCAAGTAAATGTATGATAATTAATCAGTGTGTAAATTACTCTGTGTTCTTTCCCGAACTCCACTTAGTGTAGAATGTACCACAGTGTCAATTTGAAATAGTACCAAACCTTTATTCTTCTTGGGCGTGTTAGGAATCATGTTCCCTGAAACAAGTCTATTTGTCTCTCTCTGTGTATGTGTGTGTGTCTGTGTGTGTCTGTGTGTGTCTGTGTCTCTCTGTGTGTGTCTCTCTTTGTGTGTATCTGTATGTGTGTGCGTGCGGGTGTGTGTGTGTGTGTGTGACACATGTGCATGAGGAGGGTTGAGAGCAGGGAGGGGTGGTGAGTGGACAAATAGAAACATACCCAGTTGAATACAGAGCAGAAGAAGAGTACCACCACATGCATGTGATCACCAATTCCTCCTCTGGAAAAGCTACAGCCATTCATTACATGCAAAATGCTGGGAACGCATTGCAGAAATGCCAGGAGCACCTTGGCTTACAATAACACACTGGAGGTGATGCTGGTCCTTCCTGGATGGTCAGAGCAGATGACGGATGGTGTGTGCTGAGAACCGCCACTTTGCAATTCCCAATATTTGGATATCTGCTATGTTAACTTAAAATAGATGAAAATGTTAACAGTGCTTTTTTTTTTTAAACTCATGAGAGGCTGAAACAATTTAAAACTGTGGAGGATTAGTATTTCTTTTCTGATAAAGCAGCTCTACAAATAATACTTGAAATTCAGACGAATTGATGTAAGTGTTCCTTGAGTGTTTAGGGATATTCATAATGAAGTGTCTAAGAGTATAGGAGACCAGCGCTTTTCCTACTTTCGTAATGGCCAACTTCAGAATTGGTGTTGCTACACCTTGCATTAATTCTTATGCCATAGCCAAAATAATTGGCATACCTTTTCAATGCAACTATAATTGTGTTCAAGTGTTAATGATCACAGTTCAACGGCAAAGTCCATGTTAGAAATATGAGTGAATATTTTTTCAGTTGCAGGTGTGAGGTTGTATGGAGAAGCTCACATCAGTCACCAGAGGCTGCATGCGCTGTACTGTAACTGCTTTGCCTTTTCCATTTGAGTCTTAGTCTGTGAGCTGTTGACATTAGCCACGAAGACACCATCAGGATGGTGGTGATTCAGTCTCTGGAAAGACACAGTTGCTTATCCATGGCGGTGTAAGTCAGACTCAGCTTTGTTAATTATGCTCAAAAGCAAAGTGCCTATAAAAATGTAAGTAAGGACAAAATAACTGTTTTGTTAACTTTGAAGCAGGGGTTAGAATTTATTAAAACAATACAGAATACATTAAAGGCAATTTTTTTTCTGTTTTCTGTTTGTGCCTGTGCTGTGAATGTCTGTTGTACATGGGTTGCTTGCAGGCATGTATGTATGTATGTATGTATGTATGTATGTATGTATGTACATGTGGAGCCTAGAGGTTGATGTTAGGGACAATCCTTCCTTCTTAAGCTTATTTATTGGGGTGTATTCTTTCAGTCAGATCCGGAGCTCATGACATGGCTAGGCCACTTAGCCAGCTGGCTGGGCGGTTCCCCTGGCTCTGCCTTTAGAGGCTAAAATTACTTCTACGTCTGCCCTGTGTTTGCACGAGCTCTAGGAACCTGAACTCCTGTCTTCCTGCTTGCACAGGAAGCACTTTAGCCATGGAGTGACCTCCCCAGCCAATAAAGGACTTTGAAGATATTATCCTGCACAGTTATAAAAGAGCTACTTAGGTAGGCAAAGACAGGTCTAATGAATATCTCATGCAAAAAAAAGGAAAGGGAAGAAAAAGACTTTGGTCCGTAGAGAGTCAGAAACAGGAAGTAACCAGTTGTGATTTGTGGGCTCGCTGTCCATGAAGATGAGCGGTATCTATGTGTATCAGCCCGATCATAAAAAAGGTGAAGAGGTTGGGGAAAGTGTCAGGTAAAAAAGTGGTCTATCCCTCGCAGGGACTGGGTCTCCTGCATTGATTGAGTGCCTGCCCCATGGCAGGCTGTCTATGGGGCATTTTATAGACATTGTGAAAAGAGAAGAACAAAGAAAGATAGATAACAGGATGATGGGCAGAGGGAGATTAGGAGGAGAATGCAAGTGCTGTTGAAATATGTTTGATGAATGAGAGGTGGGCAGCTCACAGCGATCTTAGCAAAGAGGCTGTTACCAGGATCGCTGTTCCTCGGGGGATCAAGAGAGGACAGCTTCTGCGGCTGGTGCTCAGTGCTGGCTTGGCCTTTTTTGTGTTCGTGCACAGCACACTGGTCCTGAGTCCGGTCTTTAGTTCATTGTGTAATGAGAGAGGATAAGAAGCTGGGTGGTGAACATTAGGAGTCTATTTATTCATCAGTCTGTCTGTCCACACATCCTCCCACCTGTCTAATTCAAAAGCAGAGAGTGGTGCTCAGCTAGCTCTTCCTGTGATCGGCAGCCCCATTTCCCGCTGAGTTCCCTGCTGGGCCTCAGAACAGCAGGTTTATGATGATGCCTCCAAGTCACCAAAACTGTATAGTAACATGATATCCCTTAGTGAAGGTTACATTGGCAAGATCCACTCTAGAAAGAGTTTCGTCTCTCTATTAAATTGGTCGTACTTTGGGAAAGTCAATTGTCTATTAGTCGTCATTGAATCTTTGACACCTGGGAATGAATGAATGATATATATATAGATATATTATATCTATCTATCTATCTATCTATCTATATATATATAGATATATTATATATCTATATATATAGATATATTATATCTATATCTGTATAGATTATAATTGGAATGATTTGAATTTGGATTGGTCATATTGTGTGACATCTAGAATCCTCTTTATCAGAAAACTCTTCCAGAAATGTCACATCACTGTGTCCATGCTCTTATCCATCCCCCACTCTCAAACTGAATTCATATACTGAATTAGGAAGTCAGATGCTGAGGCTGCAGTTGCAGCTCCGTGATGGAGCAGCTTACTTGGTGCAAGGGCCCTGGGTTCCACCCCCAGTAACACACACACACACACACACACACACACACACACACACACACAGAGAGAGAGAGAGAGAGAGAGAGAGAGAGAGAGAGAGAGAGAGAGAGAGAGAAAGGGGGGACTTCCAATTACTCAGGTGTCTTCAGTAATGAAAAGGACATGTTTAGCAAAAGGGTCCCCGCTTCTGGCTTGCCTAGATGGCCTCAGCGCCCTCCTGAGTATGTTAGCCCTAATCCTCCTGTAGCACCTTGTGCTTACCATGACACTTGGCATCCTGACACCCAAGGTAGACCCTCCGTGTGCTTTTCTTACCTGAAGCTTTGCTAGGACCTCTTCACATCAACTGTGGCCCAACACCCACCCTGGATGAGACTAAAATGTATCCAGTAGAAAGAGCATCGTCTCCTGAAGGAGCAGCGGGGTCTTGAGCCTGACAACCGCAATGTGTGAGCCTTTGGCTTCCATAGAGGTAGCATAAGTACCGTAACGTATGGACTACAGAATTATTAGCAAGGCACAGGAAACACTTGTCAAGTGTCCCGGGAATGTTCTGAGTATCATGTTCACAAGGGGCCAGGGATCTCTGTCCCCATGCCTACCTGTGGCAGCTTTGCTCCAGGGCATGGGTTAAATTGATACCACTAGTAAGAGTTGAAAATTATAGGGAAATTTTTTTTTTGTTTTACAAATAAAACTCTGTTTTTGTACACTGATTACTCTGGGGTAGGGAAAAGCATATTTGTGAAGGAGCCTCTGTGCACAGTAAGTGCGAACTGTATTCTCTTGGCCCACTTAGTTTGGTGCTTCAGTGCCGTAATTTTCTTTAAAAACCTGCCCTCCTTCCCCATGGAATCCGCACCTCCTCCACGGTGTTCCCCAAGCTCAGCAACACCCCCGTGTTTCCATCTAAGGTTGATTAAAGTCCCATTAAGGCTTCTAAGTGGGCCAGCCATGTGTTCTCTGGGAGAGGCAGCCAGCTCTTCAGAGTTGGCTGCACTGCTCCTGAACGGACAACCCAGATCATCTGCATGGCCTTGTCAGTTGCCTGTCGCCTTCACTGTCTCTCAGACTTTCCTTGAGCCCTTAAAACAAAGCGTATTTTAAAGGAATCTTGTCAGACATTTCCATCAACTCTTTCCAACAAACATTTCCTAACTCTACATACCCGTGTCTAGCATATTCAGGTCAGTATTTGCTCTGGGAATTTGCAGTGAGAGTGAATGGCCAGGTTTGTCATGGGTTTCCTAGTCTACTCTGTTGCTTTTTTTATTTTTAAATCAATAAAGTTTTCACTTCCCAAATGTACAGCTGATTGAACCTGTTTGTGCATCTTCCCTGCTTGGACACTGGCAGCTGGGGCATCGCCAACCTTTGTGCATCCCATGTAAATTACTTGGGCGCTGTGCTTTGAAACCAGCTTGATAAGTCCTTTTCTAAGTAGCTCCCGGAGGGCTGCCCTGTCACAGGTTTGGTGAATCTTTATTTCTCAGGGGCCACAGCTGGAGTAATAAGCTTATACTTGGGAACTTCCTTATAGAGTTTGTAGTTTGTGGCTTTCTCAAACAGGACTAGATGACCACCAGACTTTTATTGGGTCTTTGCATTTTTTGGCCGACTTTCTGGAATCTTTGTTTTTCCTGTTGTCCTTGGGAGGCATGGTGAGGCTCAGAGAGTGGTGATGACTACTTCAGTCTCACTAAGATGTCAGAAAAAGGCAGTCCCTTTGCTGCTTCTTGGTTATATTAATTCATGGAGGCTGAGACACCTTGGGAATTCGTAGATCTGTGCATGGTCCATGATGGTGGAGTAAGCCCTGGGCCTTGGCTGTTTCCTAACCAGAGAACATACTTGGCTTAGCCCTAAAAGCAAAGGTTTGCTATTCTAATGCTCCTTCTGTTTGATTGAATATAGGAGATAGGGAAAATACGAACTAATGTAGCCAACACTTATCTTAACTCCCACTGTGTGCCAGGCATCTTAGGTTTGTTGGTGAAAACATTGGACTTGACCTTCATAAAGCATAGTCTCTTGCCAGCGAGGAATCAGGAGGAGCGTAGTCTAACCAGGCGTTCTTTAGAGAACATCACTATATTTGTAATCTGGCTCTGAGGTCAAACAAAGCCTAATTTGTCATGTTTATTGATCATAGCCAACTTCAGGAAAAAAAATTGTGACATCAGCGACATAAGTCCTGAGAAGAAATGGGTCCAATCCACCCGTGGAGTTAGAGAGGGACGGGCAAAGCAGCCACTAAGTAAATAAATGCCCCACGCTGTCTGATGCGTGCTAACATGCGATGGAGGATGACAGAGCAGGGAAAGGAGAAGATGGAGTGCAGTCAGAAATGATGTAACCAGGGCTGGTGACCTCTGGATATATTCTAGGAGTGAAGGAGCCAGCATGCGCATGCCCAGGGCAGACAGTGTAGTGCACTGGGGGCAGCAAGTGTGACATGTCAGGGGCCCATCCTGGGAAGGGCTCACAGGGCCCTTGTTGGTTGGGTAAGATAGGAGACTGAGCAGACTTTTAAAAACAGGAACTGAGTGGCGAGGCCGTAGCTAGGAGGTAAGTTAGAGGCTGATGGAGATGATGCAGTTGGTACTCCAGGGTGGGGAGATGTGTTCAGAGCCTGGCTTTTGTTGTGTGAGAGCCAATGCGACAGGAAGGTCTGTCACAGGACAGGTGAGTCAAGGAGGGCACCGACATTTTAGTGTAGAGGTAGACAGACCTAAGGCTCTGTCCTGTCTGGAGGCCCCGTTTCCACTTCCATCTTTTGATGATTGTCTCCCTTTCCTGTTCATGGAAATGGTCAGTGAGGTCCCGTGGTGGCAGGACCTTGATCTCATTCTTAACGAGTTGTTTATATCTGCTGCAAGGGGGTGGGGTGGGGTTGTGGTGGAGTGAGTGGGGTATGGTGGGGGTGGGACGGGGTTGGGGTGGGGTGGGATGGAGTGGGGGGGTGGGATGGGGTTGTGGTGGGGGTGGGATGGGGGTGGGGTGGGATGGAGTTGGGGTGGGAGTGGGGTGGGGTGGGGTGAGTCTCAGGCCACGCTTGTTGAATGCATGTCCTTCTTCTCTTCATTATTCATGATCTCCGTAAGCCTCTGAGATCTAAGCAGTAACCCCAACTTGACATCTTGCTATGAAGGAGAGTGAAACACAAAATGTCTCAAGTTAGACATGGCTAATTCAGAGGAAGTCACCTCACAGAACCTCGTACTGCAGCTGCCCATCTCTCTGGTTCTTTAGAATGCTGCTAAAGGTTGGAATGCCCAACAAGGGTACTGCTTTGCTGCAAGCATAATGATTTTTTTTTTCCATTTTCATTAAGATTTTGTCATTAAGAGTCTACTCTTGACTGACTCCAAAGTAAAAGAAGGACTTCTATGTCTAAAAGTAAATCCAAACTAGTTCAACTGCACCACTGCAAATGGAAAAGCTTTGTCCCCAAGCGCTTCCTTTCTGCCAGTATTATTTACTATGGATGATCTCTGTCTTAAGACTCCGAAACTCGAAGGAGGCTGTGGTGGTGGGAAAAGCAAAGGAGCACTACCTGAGTTGTGTGGGAATCAGACATGTCATGAACACCCCAGCACCCCTGCCCCCTATGGCTTCTTTGCTCCTCTGCCCCATGTCTGTATTAACATGACCTGAATGGTGACTAAACTTTAAGTGAATGTGTTGAAGGCCGGAGATTGTGTTCCGCTGGGCACGGAAGAGAATTTGGTAGAGAACATCCACAGCTCCGGAGGTTTGTAGTTTGGAGCTGAGTCTAAAACCCGGGTGCCTTTCCAGGCAAATGTAAAAAATGCCACACCTTCTGCAGAGCAAGCCATAGGCCCAATAGATAAGAGTCTGCCAGGGGATGGGGACCACAGAATTTGCATGTGTGTGCAGAGCTTCTTTATCTTACCCTGTCACAGCAGGGGTCCCCATCTGGGCCACTGACTGGCATAGAAAAGAACAGGTGCCAGTTTGTCAGCAGCTTCCACAGTTGATTGTTTAAGAATATGTTTTTCCTTAATTATAGTAATTAGGATTTGTACATGTACAGTTTCAATATATATTGGGAAGTGTGTCCAGGGCCAAGTCTCTAGGGAAGCTGACCTTGAAGCAAGCATCCTGCTCATCTGAGAACTGGAGGCACGCACTGCTCCTTCACTCCACGTCTGTGAGAGCCGACCAGGCCACTGTACTACATGTCCACCTTCCAGTAAGTGCTAGGGTGGCCAAGTGTGATGTAGAATCAGCCACAAGTTTGAAGACTGCGCAGGCTGATTTCACCACTTGTAAACCAGGGAAAATGTTTTCTTCTTGGGGTTATCATGGAAATTATTGAGTTAATTAATGGACGGCAACCTAAGGCCTGACTATCCTAACTACCTTCTATGTTAGCTGACACTTAGGTGTGTCGTGTCCTATGCCAGTTCCCTTGCCCTCTGCACACAACCCAGTATATTAATTACCCTTTTGAACTGAAGTGTGAATAAAAGAACAGTTCAGAAATTGCCACTTGTCATTTTCAGTGGGTTTTTGTTTTTGTCTTTTACCAAAGTAACTCTCCTTATATGAAGATGCTATTCTTGACGTCTCCTGCATTTTCAGACTAATCTTTCATAGTGCCCTACCGGCCCACGACAGTCCAGTTAACAGACTGCATAAGAAGGTGTACTTGTCCCTGGTTTGTAGATCCATGCCAGTTGTTTTCACCTCTGGCATCTACACTCCCTGATGGTGGGTGTAAACTCTCTATGTAAAGAGTTGCTCTGCCCCTGAACCTCGAATTCCAGAGTTCAAAGGAGCAGACATATTTGAATGGGCGTATCTTGACATCTTGGAAGAATTTCTTCTGCCTCCTTTCATTGCATTCCGCATCCTCCCCCACCCACAAGTGCGCAATTGGGGCTTGTGTTGCTAGGATCAGTAAGAGGACTGCATCCACCTGCCCACACTCTGGCGCCACTCTGCTGGCTGGCCTCAGTGCTTTAGCGCGTTTCAGCTCTTTAACTTGAATACTTCTGTCTCGCCCGGGCCACAGATTTGACAACATCAGGAGGAACAGCATCCTTCCTACAAGATGAGTTTTAAATGGTCCAGGACCTTCCCCCGAGGGGAGCCTGGTGCGTTGTTTCAAATGGTGCCTGTGTCCATGCAAAAGGAACTAGAAGACAGTAGATGGCAAATCTCCACTGGTCCTTCAGGGTTTGAATGCTGCTGTTCTCTGACCCCATCCTTTCTCATCCTTGCTGAGTGAAGAGTGCCCTGTTAACCTCTCTTAAAGTCTCCTCTTAGGTGAGCTAAGAAAGACCTGTTGGCCTCATTTCATTTTAGGGGTTTCATTGTAGACAAAGTAACCAAGATGCTGAGAACATTACAGCTGCCTCACAGACCTTGAAGGGCCCATGATGCCTCTCAGACACCCTCTTGGCTCACTCTCATCTCCTGAATATTCTGTTTCTGATCCCATCAGTAGGTAAAGGAATGCGATGATTTTCTTGCTTTGGTTCTTTCCCCTAGAACTCTGTTAGCCTGGGGATATATTTTGGATAAAGGAATAGAATCACTTTGTTGCCAGGGATAAACCCACAGGTAGGAAACAGACAAAGCCATCCCTGGCAGCGATTTCTAGCAGACTCTAGGCCACTTGTCTCCATAGCAGGAATTATTAGCAAAAGTTGTAATCCAATTATACGAGCAGCTTTTGGAGTTAGCTCACATTTTTTCCTGTCAATATAGTAACAAAACATTACAGCTGAATAAGTTCTATGATATTTACTGATATTTTTTTTGAGGATGTCAAGTATGTAAAAATACTTAGCAAAACAATTTCTGAAGGGATTTTTGTATGGAGATCTGACAAAAGAATAATTGGAAAGCAACCTCGATTTGAGTGAGATCTGTAGTATGGTAAAGGCTTGTTGACTTTCTCAGATTCAAATTTGATGGTAGAAGAGTTTGTGATAAATAGTACTGTTCTCAGGGCTCTGCCTCTGCCGAAGAGAGGAACATCCTAGCAGATGTCAGTACATTGCCTTAAATTGGCTTAGCTGGATCCCGGAGGCTATGTTTAGGAAAATCTTAATCCATTCATCTGTCCCCTCCCTCCATTCTTAATGTATTCCATTATGGTTACATTTTCAGCATAGAAAAAATCTCTATCAGTATGTCTTGCATAGTGATGTAAAACAGACTGAAAATCCAATCAAACTAGGTCTAACAAATTAACTTTAATCACATAAGAATAGATATTAGCATTTCCTAATTGATGAGCAAATCAAGCTGTTATTTTTTTTCCCCTGCAGTTTTGCTTCTTCTCTGTTTTATACTAAAAATATGATAATGGTATTTTAAATCATCTGTGAATCAAACCACTGGAATGCTCCCATGAGTCATTCAGTCATGTACTTTTACTTGTCGCAGATGCCAAGCTTTTAAATGACTATAATATAGACTAAGGAGAACTGATTGCCTCAGCAAGCATATTGATTAGCTGGCATACATTAATATAATTCTTGCATCCAGAAATCTTATTTAAGCTGTTTCTATACCTTGTATACATTGTTGGATTCCTTTTCCGTTTCACGTGTGGTGATTTCTTCAAGTGGGTCGTTTCTCAGCTGAGATGAGTAATTAGGAACTTAGTGATCACGCACCATAAAAATACATGCAGGGCTTTTTCATTCCTGCCTTTCCAGACTTTATTACTATTTTTTTTTTACCACTGCAGCCTGCTTGCAGGAGACCCTACTCCCACCCTACCTCCATCCCCTGGGGACTCTACTTCTTGATACTGAGCCAGGGTCCTCCTAGCTGTTTCCTGCTGGCCCTCTCACTTTTCCCTTCTCGCTTGCCTTCATTGCTTTGTGCCGGCCACCAATCAGCAGAAACACTTTTTACAAGGGATTTACATCACTGGGCTGGGATGTAGGTAGGCAGATTTTCATATCCTCCTGTCCTCCGTTCTTTTTCCTTCAGAATTATTTTTAGTCCCGTAGCAGCCTGTCTTCAGGAACCTTCTTCCTACCCTCACTCTACTCTTTGAGGACTTCAACTCTTGGTGTAGACCCCAGACCTTCCAGCTTTTCCCCCTTCTGCTTTTCTCAGGCTTTTCTCCTGGACTATCTCTGTTCATTTCTGTACTCCAGTGAAATACTGTCTAGCAGGGACCGGGCACCTACCGCACTTGCCGAGGGTCCAGGGTGGGTGACAGCAGCCAAAGAACAAGCAAAGAGAAGACCAGATCTGAACACCAAGAAGTGCCTCAAATGGCGTAACTCAAGATATCTAGATCCCAGGGCAAAACCACAAGCATGAACAGCATAGACAACCTGCCTCTTCCAGAAGTCAGTACACACTGTAATCATGGCCGAGAAATGCAGATTCGCTGAAGAACAAGACAGGGCCTTGAAGACAGCAATGACAAATATGTTGAAGGATGTTAAAGAAGACACGAACACATGTGTTAATAGACTATAAACACACCAACAGTTGAACAGAATAGTGGAAACACTTCAAGACATGAAAGCAGAAATAGAAGCTTCAAGGAAAACCCAAACTGAAATAAAGTTGAAACAAAAAATTTAGGAAATTAAACAAAATCCTCAGAGGAAAGCTTCACCGACAGACTACACGACATGAATTGGAGAGTTTCAGGTCTTGAAGACAAGATAGAATAACAGAATGGATCACGTCTTTCTCCTGTATCTAAGAGACACACCTCACCAATAAGAATAGACATTACCCTGGGGTAAAAAGATGGAAAAAGTTATTCGAAGTAAACAGACCCAAGAAGAAAGTAGATATAGTTATTTTAATGTGAGATAAAATAATCTTCAAAACTAATCAGAAGAAGTTCTCATCAAAGGAAAAATCCACCAAAGGATATTATAATTCTAAACATGTATACCCCATACACAAGGGCACCCGAGTTCATAAAGGAAGCCCTAGTGGGTAACTTTAATACCTCATTCTTGCCCATTAACAGGTCATTCAGACAAAAACTAAACAGAGAAATGCTGGAGTGAAATGATAACATATATCAAATGGTCCTAACAGTTATGTACAGAGCATTTCACCCAAACACAAAAGAATATACCTTCTTCTTAGCACCTCATGGAACTTTCTAAAAAAAATTGACCTCATGTACAGGCACAAAGAAAGTCTCAACAGACTTTGAGTATCCCATAAGCCTTTGGCAACATTCATGCAACTGTATAGATGCTTTTAGGCCAAGAAAAGACAAAAGCAGGAGGTAGCCAATGACCGATCAGTCTTAGAGCCCATTTCTTACCACTGTCCATCAGTTGACTGCTTACTGTTTCCCCTTCCTCTTTTCTTCTCTACCGGTACATCCTTCCCGTGAGGCAAAATGTTACGTTATTTTTAAATTTTTATATAGATGATTTGTGCTATATTTTTCATGTTTATCAAACTTGGCATTCTTTTTCTGAGATATATCCATGTTGATTTGTTTGATAATATTTTATGTTGGGTTCTGAATCTGGACTAATATCCTTTTTCTTCTTTCTCATGCTGCACCTGGTGGGAGGCATGCAGATGCTGTGGCTGGGCAGGACTGTATCTAGATGCCATCCATTGGTTTCAAAATCTGGTGCTGTGGACCACAGGCTGAGCCTGTGGAATAGCAGATTAGAAGTAAGAATACCAGTGTTTTCAACCTCTGTGTGACTAGAGACACTCTGCTCCTGTGTCCAGTATGGGTGTTGAGAACCAAATTTGTGTCCCCTTCTAGAGCTCTTAACCACTGAGCCATTTCTCCAGCCCTTCTTTACAAACATGATTTTCTTAGCCATGCTCACAACACAAGAATGAAGGCAGAATGTAGACACTAGCCTTTGTCATATCAGAGATGAGGACCTGGAGAAGTCATGATATTGACCTGATGGTGAGCGCATGAGCTAATGCTGTGTCTAGATTTTTCTCACTCCATAACCACTCATTTATGTGTTTTGGTTTGGTGAGTTGCTATTAATTCTATCTCTAGGATATAGAAAAATTATAACTATTTATATGATGTAATTTTTCCAGGTCAATGTGAGAAAGTGAAATTACCAAATTTAGATGAATTAACTGGAAAAATCTGAATATATATTTTTTCCCATTTAAAGGTGAATTTTTTGGTTCAGTTTCTACCATTTCACTTCAGGATTATGGTTTTTTTCTTGCATTTCTATTGTTCTCTCAAAAGGCAGATAATTTAGAAGGTTCGGCTGCCTTCAGTGGGCCTGTCCCATTATCATCTTTAAAAAAATTAGGAAGTTAAGGGAATCAAAGTAAAAACCCCATGACTAGAGCCACGTGGTCTAAATCATTATTTCTGGTGCTTATGACGTCTACTCTGGAGGTTTATCAATGGATAGTAAAATATTATTTTTATAAAGAATTAAATTATTGTGCACCCATATAAATATGTAACAAGTTTAAAGACAAGAGAACTGCTGAAGAACACTGTGGAGCATTGGTTTGAGTCTAATGCTTCTAATGACAGATGAGGAACATCCAGTTGAGCTATACTGTCAGTGCACGAGACAGCTCTTTGCAAAAGCTTGAGGCTGTATTAGTTTAGGAAAAGCTGATGGACTATCCCAGCCACCAGCAAGGTTAGAACTGACATGGAGGCATTTCACAGGCATAAAGCCATTCTCACCTGCCACTCAGGGATATAAATCAGCAATATAGGCCGTTATCCAAGAGGCAGACAGGATCTGGAGTTGCATTAACCAACATGTAGGACACGAGAGCCATGAAATAAGTCATGCACTGTGTCCAATGTTGATAAGACACGTATTAGAGTCTAATTTTCAGCTCCATATTTTAAATACAATATTAGGAAATTGGAGATGGTCCAGAGAAAAGGAATGAAAGTGATTCGAAAGTATGAAAATGTGTCCGTGCTGAAAACTGAGATTAGCGTCCTATATAACCACGAGCGTCAAGCCTATAGGGTAGCATGGAAGGAGGGTTGAGTGTGTCTCCCTCTTTGGAATGACTTGGAGTGACTTATGCCTGTGGCCTTGACTCCATCTTTTAAGGTAAAATTTTAGCATTAGAAAACTGGGCCACAGCCCAAGGTTCGGTTCTTCTATGTCTGAGATCTTATACTCACTACAAATCAGGAATCAGTTGGGGCACAATGCCAAACTATGAAAGACCTTTTCTTTGGGAGACAGAAATATAATCATCATTTTGCTATTCCCAATGAGCCAGAGTCTTCAGACATGATCATATTCGTGTCTCAGAAAACTTAAGAGTGACGTGGAACTGCAGCGTTTCCCAGGCCGAGTTTGAGGGGAACAGTGGCCTGACATGAAGGGATGAAGGGCTAGGAATGAACCACAGGGTGTGGAAGAACCACCTCTGGGGCCCGCCGGGAGGAGTGTAATGGATGTCAGATGCAGGCTGCTTGGGTGTGAATGAGTCACGTGACTAGGTATGAATGGCAGCCATCGCTGAGTCGGGACTTTCTGAGGTGGCACCATAGATGAGGAAGAGCCCTGGCTGGTCTGTTTATTTCCCGTCACTGCTCTTAGAAGTTGCTACAAATATAATGACCTTAAAACAGAATAGATGTGATTCTGGAGGTCAGAGGCCTGAAGTCCATTTCTGTGAGTTGATATCAGGGTATCGGCAGGGCTGTACTCACTCTGGCCAGGGGTCCTTCTTAGCCCCTTCCCAGCTCTTCCCACTTATTTTCTGCACGGTTGCTTTCTGTCTTCAAAACTAGCAATGACAAGGACATGTTTTTAACATTGGCTCCATCTCCTACTGCCCTTTTGATCTCTGCCAGGATAATATGATTATGTTGAACTCACCCAGGTAATGCAGTGTAAGCTCCTGACTTGGGGTTCTGGGAGTTAATTCCTTATTCTGCGCACTGTAGTAGAGATGGAGACACTAAGTTAAGTTCATGCGTATGATCTCGTCAATAAACTGTGCCGGCCGAACATCTGGTTCCTTTCTGAAGATAATGGTTTGGGGGTTGGAAACTTGGATTGTAGTTGGGGTGGAGATGAAGCCACGTTGAAATGTTTCTGTAAGAGAAGATCGAAGGAAAACTAGTCATGAGTGGTCCTTATTAGCAACCGGTTAGGTTTGTCAACTTCTTTGGTTCAACGACTCCTAAGTGTAACTCTGATATTCCAAGTGAAACAGAAAATTGTCATTCCATTGGTCTTCTTTGCTTTTAAAGAAGTACCCAGAAGAATGAGGGAGTGATGAACGTCCAGTTTCTAAGTCATGTGTTTGGAATACAGCTTTTGGGTGCTGTTCTGACCCAATGTCAATGTCTCATGTTAAGCCCTATCCTTCCTTTAATATTCTGCTTTTAGTAAAACTTCGGGGCTAGTTATTACAGGACTCTTGCCTCGGGTACATACAATAAGTTCTATGTGCTCTTTGAGAGGTGACGCTGACTGTCACTGTTGTGTTGAGGCACAGGCCGAGATTTGGTCTTGACGAATACGTGAAGAGACAGAGTGTGTGTGCAGGGAGGTGTTTACGAAGAAGAGCTTCCTTCCAAACCAGCAATGCAGGGAAGCCACGAGTCCCAGCCCAGTCCCTTCCCCCGAGCTGTTTCTGGGCTTCTGCAGTGGCTGTTGCTGCCAGCTCCTCCCTACCTGGAGGTAATTAGGGTGTCTCAGTCTGGGGTTTGAGCAGGCTTCATGCTGCCATTACTCTGGCTGCGGGAGGAGAGAGGAGCAGGCAGTGCTTGTGCCCTGCTGCTTATCAGATGCCACCTTTTCATTCCGTGCACCTGCAGGAACATTGGAAGGAAAACCGCTGCTCACGAATCTTTGAGATACTTTGGTTTGTATAATCTGAGTTTTCATGTGTTCAGTAAACAAAATGTCCATGTATGGAAGAATTTAGACTTGGAGTGCTTCAAATACAAGAACACAAAAGGCATGGCCTTTGCTCTCAGAAAAAGCATCTTGTCTGAGAAGAGAGGTAGAGCCCTGATGTAAATATATGTAGGGCTATAGTAGAAATAAGGGAAGTGTAAGATGCCAGCAGGATGGAGACTCCTGATGTTGGGGAGAATCCACCATCAGGGCTTTTCTTCTTAAGAGTTAGTATCTAAATAGGGGTTTTATTCAACTAGGAGATTTCCTTCCAGCTTGCTTGAATGGTGCTGGACTATCCGTTTGCAGGCCACTGAGGTAGAACACACAACAAAGGTCTTAGCCAGCACTGGACCCTCCATGCTTTGAAACTAACCTGGAGGTAAGATTAATGCACTGATGCAAAAGTGTTGTGACTCTTACTGTAACTAACAACCTTCCTAATTGGACGTATGAGAGAATTTCATGTCTTGGTCAAAAGCCCATGGCTGGAGCAGTCATAAGCCCCAAGGTAGAACCTGTTGGTGTTATTTTGCTAAATGGCCATGTTGTCAAGTTACCTTGTAAGTATTTGTGTTTATACCATAGACCTGGGCCTCCCTCTGCCCTGACCAGAGAAGCTTCCTTTTGCAGTGGCTTGCAGCCATCTGAGAGATGTAACTCATCAAAGAGAGTAAGAGAATGTGCATACTCATCCCTAAATAAGACATCTTACACACACACACACACACACACACATATACACACGTACGCGCGCGCGCACGAGAGAGGGGGTGGGGGGGAGAGAGAGAGAGAGAGAGAGAGAGAGAGAGAGAGAGAGAGAGAGAGAGAGAGAGAGAGAGAGAGAGAGAGAGAATCACCCCACCACCACCGAGGCTCAGGGAACACTGAGGAAGAGCAGGCAGGAAGAACATAAGCTCTGGAGGGGTACTGTGAAATGCTGTCTTCTGAACACACCATTGCGACTGCACTTGTACTGATAAAAGCTGTGGTTACTTGCCCCAGAAAGATCATTCCAGATGAAATTCCAGCATAGGTAGGGAGGGACTCTCCAGATTCTATCCCACACTGAGCTGTTATTAGAATTTGATGGCTGCAAAGGAAGGGAGAATCATTCTTTGAGGGTGTGGCCATGCTTAGGTTTTGTATGCCTCAGTGTATAGGTCCACACTCATGCAGAAGGGCAGCACTATTTGGACTTAGCAGGGTATCAAAAAGGGAGGGAGGAGGAGGTGGGGAGGAAGAGAGAGAGGCGGGGTAGAGGAAGGAGAGGGAGAGAGGAAGAGGAAGAAAAAGAGGGAGAGACAACAAATATGAAGTTGAAAGAGCAGCCATTAGGAGGTATCTAGGGAGGTGTTGGAGGAGAAAGCAGGAATAGAAATAATCATATTTCATTGCTTACAAGTATAAAATTCTCAAGGATTAAAGAAAGGGTTTTCTGAGTGCAGAGGATCCTGGGAAGGAGTTCGTGTCGGTGGCATCCTGAACCTAGATACAAACTTCCCAGAGGTCTGGAGGTGAGGAACTGTGATGAGCGTCCTCACCCCCAAATTATGAGGGGGAAATGTAACATTTTCAGAAGGTACAATTTTTACAGATTTTTGTTAGTAACTGATAGTTTCATCTCATAGAGATCTAAGAATGTTTACTATGCTTTGCTATTGGGGGAATCTATTTATATATGTGATAAAATATAGATTAAAATGTATACTCAGTTGGTAGCTACAAGGGAAAAAAAAAGGCAGTTTCTTATTCCAGGGGACAGATATGATATAAATTACCTAATGTGTATGTGTGTGCATTACTTGTGCACTTATACAAGAACGTGTAGATGACGGTCACACTAGATAAGCTCTACCATTTTACTAGTGTTACCATTGACTGTGAACAGAAGAGAAGCTTAGTCCCCTGCCTGTAGTTGCCTTCCGTGTTCCTTCCAGAATCCCTAGCAGCTCTGCAGGTCAGAAGGTTCTGCATTCTGCACAGCTGCCCCTTGCACTGCAGGCAGCTTGGCTCTCGTGACTTCAAGTAAAGACTAGGTGGGTCTCCTTGTTCACTTTGGTAATCTAAAGCTCAGAGAGTGGTGGCAAGGCCCATGCCTTGGCTGGACCACTTATTCATACGTGGCTCCTATTTTTTATTTACCCCTTACTTGTATGTCAGAACGCCCCAGGCGGACTTGCGAGCTGAGCAGTTCACAGGATCTCTTCCTCCCTCCTCCCAGTGGATTGAATAAATCTCCTTTTTATGTCTTTTTCACTATTAAAAACAAGAAAAATTTGTCCCACCAGAATATTAGGGATAATATCATTTGTAATTGAAAATTGTTGATGTTTGGAAAATATGTTTTTAAAATCTTTTCCTTACTCATTTGGCAATTCTGTATTTCAATGACACAGTTTTAGATCGAATATTAACTCAGGCCTAGAGGAGTGGCTCAGTGGTTAAGAGTTGTAAGCTAGGTGTGGTGGCACACGCCTTTAATCCTAGCACTCTGGAGGCAGAGGAAGGTGGATCGCTGTGAGTTTGAGGCCAGCCTGGTCTATAAAGTGAGTCCAGGTCACCCAGGGCTACACAGAGAAACCCTGTCTCGAAAAACAAAACAAAACAAAAACAAAACAAAACAAAACAAAAAAAGAGTGCTTGTGTTCTTGCAGAGGACCCGTGTTGGATGCTGAGCACCCACAAGGCAGCTCACAACTTCTGTAACTACAGTATCAGGACCTTCAGTACTCTCCTGTGGTCCCTGCAGGCCCCAGACGCACATGTGCTGCAGACGTGAGTGTGAGCAAAACATTTGTGCAGAAAGAATAAAATAAAGCCATAAAGTTTTTAAAATTACACATGGAAAATTTATTTTTTCCCCTCAAATAAAATAAAGACAAATGAAATGGTGATCCTAGAAGGAACCATTAAGCCCCGCAGAGTGTTAAAGTCGCTTCCGTCTCCTCCCTCACCCCATCCTGCCTTATGCTAAGGTGTGAGATACTATAAAGTCTCTGGAATATAAACCCAGTCTTCTAGGAACCTTCAAATAAGTTCATACCTCATCTTTCAGCACTGAGTCCTAACTTTTCTTACCACCCGCTGCAACTAATCTCCCAAAGGGCAAGCTATATTAAATTGACAAGCTCTTGAATGCCAACAAAGCTCGCTAGATAGGTGTGTATGTTCCAGATAGATCAACCAAAAACTTCATGTAAATATGTATGCATGTGGCAGGGGCAGGGTAAACCAAAATATATAGAATTTTTCCTCTAAAAAAATAAGCCCTGTGGTTCCTCAAGTTCTAAATGCGCTTACTAAGACTGTGTGCAAACAGTCCAGGGGTATGACAGTGCCTAGGAACTTTCGGCTAGCTCATCAGAATTTGAATGACGCTCCCTGCCCCCCCCCCCACATACCCCGAAACGTGTGGGTAGGATTTGAAACAGCTTAACTGCGGCTAACACACATTGATGTCCCGTCTTTTGTAGGGCGGTTGAAAATGACTTTCCCTGCTGCAGAAAGGAGAAGAAGTGTGTATTTTTAGGTATTCACCTGAGCATACAGAACCGTGCGTAGACCAGCTATTCTGTTCTGGTCAGCTCCTGAAAATACCCCACAGAACAGCTGCTCCAGATCGACGTTGAGAGCTAAGCCGTGCTGCTCTGTTAATGCCACGTAACATTATTTGTTGGTGGAAAAAGAGATTATAGCCCTTTACAGTAAAAGGGGGGGAGCAGGAGCTGAAGAGGAGTGACCCTACCCCCAGAGGTCACTGAGAAGTAGAAAATGATAAGATCCAACGACTATGAAAGCTACTGAAGATTGCCCGTTATTAATCGTTTCTGGTAAGACAGGTGATTTAGGTAGGACTGTAGTTTTTTTCAGAGACATGAGTATCTGAGGCTATGTCATAAGACTGTAGATTTGGAAACACACTGACTCATTCTCAGTCTACAGCTCCACTGAGGTTTTTCCAGGTTGCTTTGACTTTACAGGAGGGATAGTGTCTGGCTGAGGTCTCCCTGCACGCACAGCCGTCACTGCCCCCACTTCCCGGTGCCCTCGCTTGTCCTATTGCTGGTCATCTTGAGATGCTCTGAGCTTCTACTTTGGGAGAGGCTGACTGCTTCCTGTCTGATGCTGTAACCTGCCCTGGGATAAAGGTGTCTTGCAGTTTGTTTACATGTAAGTTCTTCCTTTCCAATTGAGAGCCATAGCATTGTTTGGTTTTGCTCTGTATTATTATTATTATTATTTTTTGTCTCGTTTGAAGACCATCAAGGTCTTTGAATTTTACCTCCTTTAGTGCCTAAACTTGGGTTGTCTTTATCATGAATCTTCAAAACAAACCTAACTCTGATTTCTCTGTTTCCAAGAACATCCTTGTTCCAGTTCTTATTTATTTTCTTTCTTTCACACGCATTGGTGTTTTTCCTGCATGTGTGTTTGTATGAGAATGTCAGATCCCCTAGAACTGGCGTTTACAGACAGCTGTGAGCTGCCATGTGGGTGCTGGGAATTGAACCCTGGTGTTTTTAAAGAGTAACCAGCACTCTCAGATAAACATTCTCAGAGACTGGGCTCTTGTTTAGAAATCATGAACAATTGGTACAACATAAAGTCAATGGAAGGCAAGCCCACACATTCTAAGCCCATAGCTAAAACCAATTTTCTCTCCCTTTTTTCTTTTTTAAAATTTAATTAATTTATTCAGATTACAACTCAACGGTTACCCCATCACTTGTATCCTCCCGTTCCTCCCTCCCTCCCGCTTTTACCTGAACCCTGGTATTCTTGAAGAGTAACCAGGGTTGCTGAGCCATCTCTTCAGCCCCTTTCTTTTTTTTTTTTTTAATGAAAAAAAAAAGCATTTACTTAGAAGCACTCAGAATATCCACAAAACAGCTGCTTTTTCTTTTCAATTACAGAGTAGTATTTTGTTAACAAAACAATGACTATTTACACATAAGCTACATTAGAAACAATTGAAGATGAAAACAAAACAAAACCAAAACTAAACTACCGTTCCCATCCATATATAATTAAATTGTGTGTTGTGTACCAACAAGAACCTGCTTTCAATTTCTACACTAATTAATAACTCCAAGACTGTACCAGGCAAGGTTAGTGGCTATTACAAATACCACCAGGACAGAGCTAGCTAAAGACACATTCAACAGTTTATTAACTATACAAAAAGGAGAGGAAGAGGTCACTGTACAATTTAAAATCAAATCTTGCACAGCCTTATATCTCAATTTTTTTTCTTTAAAAGGAGTGATTGTGAACAGGGGTGGTGGTCAAATGCTTTATATACAAAGGAAAAAAAAACATACTAGAACCACCTTACTCATCATCTTCATCATCCGTTCTTCTTTGTTTGTTTGGTTTTTTGCTCTTTTTTTTAAATACATTTTTATTAATTTATACATATTACATCTCAGTTGTTAGCCCATCCCATGTATCCTCCCATTCCTCCCTTCCTCCCACTTCCCCCCTACTCCCCTCCCCTCCCCTAAGTCTGTGTCTGAGGGGGACCTCCTCCCCCTGAATATGCTCATACGGTATCAAGTCTCTCCTTGGTGACCTCTTATCTTTCCTCTGAGTGCCACCAGGCATCTCCGTCCAAGGGACATGTTCAGATATGGGGCACCAGGGTTTTTTGCTCTTTTAGCCCCAACCACCCCCTTTTTTCTGCCTCGGTTCCCTTTAGTTCTCTAGGCAGCAATATGCTTTTCTTATTTCCTTCAGCTCAGCAGCCTTCTCTTCGGGCTGCTTGTCCTCCGCAGCAGTGCTGTCCCCCATCTCTCTCAGTTTCTTTGTGACATCACCCATGGATAAGCTAAAATGTTCTCCTTTGATTTGGGGGGAGGTGACACTCAGAACAGAACAAGAAGAAGGTTGGAGGAGGCCTCTTGTGTACATCGTGGTCTTTTCACTTCCTTTTGGTCTCCCCTTTGGGGGAGTGTAGGTTTTCATTTCTCTTTTATAGCCAGCCTTGCCAGCCTTTCCCATGTCTTCAGATTCTGCCCCGCCCCCCTTTCTTCTGCAGACACTGGCATCCCCGTCTCTGAGCACTTCTTAGAAAACCCTGAGAAGTTGACAGAAGCATTTAGGTTCTTCTTCTTCTTGTGCTCCTCACAGCAAGTTTGCACAGAGGATTCATAGGGTACCATCTTCGCCTCTCAGCTTCTTAGCATCTAGTCTCCTCTTTGAGGCACAGAGTAGCCTGTTGCCTATCCTGCTCCTGCTTGCCCTAGCACTGTCCCTATGGAGCTCCGTGTACCACAGTGGCTGTCCGGTTCCCATTTTCATCTACCGTTGATTTATTCTGTTCTCTTTGGGAGACAGAAACATAGGTCCCTGTGGTGAAGGCCAGCAGAAACAACTTTGACTCTGTTATGAAAACTGAAAAAAAAAAGCATCTGCTGGTGGCTGGAGGCTAAAAGCCTCTTGGTTTACATCTGAGGATGCTCGTGTGTGTTTTCTAGCATCGGTGTGTAGTATTAGCATGGTCATAAGAGCTCAAGGCCAGATGAATTGGAAGGGGACATATTAAAGGTCAGAAAATAAAGTGGCGTTCTGATGCATGACTCTTTCTTGCAATATCTCCAGCAAAGTATAAAATTGACTCCACTGAGCATCTCTGGGTACAGATAACTGACTCCTAAAGCCAGCTGTTTCTCTTCAAGATAGAAATTCTTATAATCTCTTAGGCCGCCGTTCCTTGTCTATAGCTTCAACTAGACTAGAAATAAAACAATGAAGCTGGAATTCCTGTTTCCTGTCGCCTCTGGTCTAGTGTGCTTACTTAACCCCGTGGAATCTGGAAAAAAATTTTGGAACCAATATAAAAAGGAAGACACGAGAGCCAAAATAAAGCCAGGCATGACACTTGGATTTCCTTTGCATCTTTAACAGCGGTGTCTACTCAAGCATGGCACATGCAGGTACTGCAGATGAAGCTGTGGCCAGGACATGGCAGATGCCCTCCTGCTGGAGAGAGGGGGGGTAAACAGAAAAGGTACCCAGATAAGGAGGAAGGTGCAGGTGTGTAATTACAAGAAAGTAGAAAGACAGGTGATTGGATTCCATCTCTTGCATGGTCCTTTCAACAAGATGCCTTTCTAAGGAGGTGATCACTGTGACCATGTGGCCACTTTTTGGTGTTCCATTCATTATCATGAAGAATTGCTTTGCTGGTGACATGGCTGCTCAGTGGCCAAGCGTGCACATTTCTGTCATGTGAAGCTCCAAGACCAAGCCCCAGTACAGCGTCAAACGTCTTTCCTCTGTTGCCTGATTTTGGTGACTGTTAAGTTGGAGCCATCCCGTGGTTGAGATGAATTTTGTTGAGATTTGCAGGCCTTCAGCGAGAGGCCAGTTTGTCTTCAACTCAGTTCCACCCTGTGTCAAACTCCTGCTCATCCCAAATTGAGTTTTGGCCGTCCTGTCTTGCTTGCGTTAGAAGCCTGGTGGTTTCAAACGGCTGCACTATGTATTATCTCTCTCCCTTCCTCTTGGTAACTGCTCATCGCACGCGTGCGTTTTTTGTAGAGCTGATGGCTTCTCTGCTTCCCGTCCTTCCATTTCTTTAGCTTCACGTCTTAAGCTGCTCTTCGTTTCCTGGGTTCTGTGGCTATGGAGAACTGCAGTGGTGGGGCTTCAAGGATTCGAGTTTTGCTGTGTCAGAACTATGAATTAGGGTTTTACAAGGGAACAGACCGTTATCAGCTAACGGAGAATGAAGTCAGCCAGTGGTAACATAAACGGGCTTTGGGCCTAGAATAGTCCCTGTGAGTCGCGTGGTTAGAACAAAAACAAAACCCTACTTAATCTTCTGTCAGATTGCCAAAACTCCTCAAAGCCGTTTTGCGGCCACTTCCTCCTTTCAGGCTTTTCTGGACACTCAAGTCTTTACCTATGCACAGTCCCACCTGGCTCTTCGCCCGCTTCATGAGCAGCGGTGGCCCAGATACAGTTCTGTGGTATAAGGTTCCTCGTGTCATGACCTCTTCATACCCAAATCCATCTCTTTCTGTACTAAGCTCTTTGAGGTTTGGGACAAGGGACCATGCCATCTCCTTCTTTGTCTTATTATTGTTTTTAATTGGGCTAAAAGTCATGTCATGTAAGTGACTGATTGAAAGTGAGTGGTTCAGTGACATTCGGTACTCGCCAGTGTTGTACAATCACCATGCCTATCTTATTCCCAAATATTCTCACATTCGCAGAAGGAAACGCTATCCTTGCTTGGCAGCTGTTTCCTCTTCCCTTCCTCCCCAGCCTGGCAAACACTGGTTGTTACATTTATATCCTTGGTGGTTTGGAAAGTTCCTTGCCAGAATAAGTGCTTAACAACTTTTTACTGGAATAATAAATGGATTAAAAATTCCAAAGAGAGAACTGTCTTGGTTTCAATTGGTTTATTCATCCAGACAGTTTTGGACTGACCACAAGCCAGGCCACACCCTGGGGGCAGGGCACAGGGAGTGAACAGTGTAGCTACATCCGTGTTGTCATGGAGACTATGGTCTGACTCAGTGTTGAACACTGGAAACATTATGTGTTTCGCACATCACATGTACATTTTCTAGTAGCCAAACACATTCATTTAATGTTGCTGCTTTTAATGTTTCTGCAAACTAGTAACTGAAATCAACCCATATGTACTTTTAAAAATATATTTTATTGATTTATTCATATTACATCTCAATTGTTATCCCATCCCCTGTATCCTCCCATTCCTCCCTCCCTCCCATTTTCCCCTTATTCCCTTCCCCTCTGACTGTGACTGAGGAGGACCTCTTCCTCCTGTATATGCTCATAGGGTATCAAGTCTCTTCTTGGTAGCCTGCTATCCTTCCTCTGAGTACCACCAGGCCTCCCCATCTTGGGGATGTGGTCAAATATGGGACACCAGAGTTCGTGTGAAAGTCAGTCCCCACTCTCCACTCAACTTTGAAGAATGTCCTGTCCATTGGGTAGATCTGGGTAGGGGTTCGAAGTTTACTGCATGTATTGTCCTTGGCTGGTGCCATAGTTTGAGCAGGAACCCTGGGCCCAGATATGCCTGTCATAATGTTCTTTTAGGTTTCTAGGACCCTCTGAATCCTTCTATTTCCCCATTCTCCTATGCTTCTCTCACCTAGAGCCCCAATAGGATGTCCTCTCCTCTGTCCCACTTTCCTGATAAGTGAAGACATTCATGGGACATGCCCCTTGGGTTAGTATCCAGATATAAGTGATTGGAAATCTATCTGGTGCTTTATCAAAAAACTGGGAATAGGGCTTCCTCAAGACCCAGCTATTCCACTCCTTGGAATATACCCGGAAGATGCTCCAGCACACAACAAGAAGATTTTCTCAACCATGTCCATAGCAGCCTTATTCATAATAGCCAGAACCTGGAAACAGCCTAAGTGTCCCTTAGTAGAAGAATGGATAAAGAAACTGTGGTACATATACACTATGGAATACTACTCAGCTATTAAAAACAATGAATTCTCGAAATTTGTGGACAAATGGATTGAACTAGAAATGATCATAATGAGTGAGTTAACCCAGAAGCAGAAAGACTCAAATGGTATATACTCCATATGTACTTTTTTACGGTACTGAAGAACAGAAGGCTTATGTTCTGTCACAGTGCTAATTCAAAGCACCCATAGACTGTAGTCCTTGTGAAGGACTACGTGCTAATTCTGCCAAATTCCAGGTGAATTTCATATGAAATCACATTTCACTTTGAACTGGGCACATGTATTGGTTGCCTTTACCAATGTTGTGATAAAATACCCAACAAAATGGCGGAAGGGTTTATTTATTTTCCCAGCATGGTAGGAAAATTGTATCAGGGAGACCGAGGCCCCTGGCAGTTGGTAAGCAGAGTGTTATGGCTGCCACTGATCAGCTTACTGTACAATTCTCTTTTTCTGCAGTCCAGGAACGCCCCTCCCCCCAGACTGGTGCTACCCATATTTATGTTGATGTTTCCCACCTCAGTTAACCCAGTCTGGAAACTCCCACAGAGACATGGCCAGATGCCACTGTGGATCCTGCCTGGATGACACATGTGGGTAATGCTTTCCCTATGGCTCCACGCAGTTGTTGGGTGTTTGTGGGGTACTGAATCTGTAATTTCAAGTGTGGTATTTATCAAATAAAAATACAGAATTCTACAAGAAAGACCATACTCTAGAGAATCCAAACCATTGTGAGGTGTGGGAAGGTCTCCTAGAGAAAGCAGAAAGCCATGTGACAAGCAAATCAGGTCTTAAAGGAGAGGGTGAGGTTACATGCCCCCAGCCTCTGTCTTACTTTTCTGTCACCTTGACAAATGCTGTGACCAAGGCAACTAAGAGAGGGAAATGTTTAATTGGGCTTATGGTTTCCAGAGTTATAGGCCAGGATGATGGAGCAAGGCATAACAACAGGGACAGCTGAGAGCTCACATCTGGATCTGCAGGTAGGAGGTAAAGAGGCATAGGGAGAAAGGCACTGGTCTTTGGAACCCCAAAGCCGGTCCCAGTGACACATCTCCAACAAAGCCAAGCTCTTTAACCATTCCCAGACAGTTCCACCAAGTGCTCAAACACCTGAGCTTATGGCAGTGGTTCTCAACCTTCCTAACAGCTGTGACCCTTTAATACAATTTCTCAAGTTGTGGTGACCCCTCCCCCCAGCCATATAGTTACGTTTGTTGCTACTTCATTATTGTAATGTTGCTACTGTTATAAATTGTAATGTAAATATCTGTATAATCCAGTGGTCCGTGGTGACCCCCATGAAAGGGTTGTGAGACCACCCCTGTGAGGGTGGTTGGACCCCAGAAGGGGTCACAACCCATAGGTTGGGAACCACTGGCCTATGACGTCATTCTCATTCAAGCCACCATACTGCCTTCCGCCTTCGGGGGTCTCTGCCCTGAGACTGAAGTCCCCGCTGATGCTCTATCCATCTCAGCAGGCTAGGGATGGGACCGGAGTTGCATTTCTTAGACAATCCTGCTGTTTATAAATTCCCATTTTCCTCATCCTTAACCTTTCTAAGAATGTGTTACCTTGGAGAAACTATTTTTGTTACATTACTTTCCGTCACAATCCATTAGTACACGTCAGTTCATTTGAAGATAATGTAAACTCTATTCCTTAGGGTTTCTGTTGTTTTTTATTTTTGTTACTTTAAAAGTATTACTTAAAAATACACTTCTGCCTGCGGATTTTAGGAGCATTCTCCTGCCCAGGCACTTGCGTCCTCTGCATGGTAAAGTGGGTACGCTCCCTCCCTCATCACCAGAGTCACGGCCTTGATGCCCCTGTGGGATGATCTCACAGAGGAGAACTGGAGGAAGATTTCATCTGGCCATGAGGGCTTCCATTGAGTGAGGAGAACCGCATCCAGGCATTTTCTAAATGACTGCGGCATGAGTGTGTCATTCATCTGGTGGCAGTCCTCATCCCGGCTGCTCAGAGCCGCGGAGACACGGTTTCTTCTTAATAACAGCCGCATAGAAGGATCTTGCGGTGTGACACTCTCAAGTAGAATGTTGCAAACAGAGGGGCTGCAGAAGGCAGAGCTACGTCTTGGGCACCATTAGTCAAACAGATTTCAGGTGCTGTGAAGTTGTGCTGGAAGGATGCTAATCTTCAGAGTTCTGGGACACTTCCGTGGGTGCATAGTTTTCCTGTTCGCACAGGGTGGCAGGGGGCCCACGGACAGTCACAGTGCAGTTTCATCACATTTCCCCGTTTAGTTTTCTGGAAACATGTACTTTCAGATAACTTCTCTCTCCACTCTACCGGGAGAAGCAGGTCGTGCCTGCTTCTTTTCCCAAGGACAGCTCAGAGGTGAAAGGTTGAGTTAGCATCACTGTTCATTCCTCTGAGATCCTGTGTGAGCTGTAATGTCCTTCAGGGACCCTTCATAGTGATTCTTTCTCAGTGCCATTTAATATTAAAAGGACAGGCCAGTCACTCTATTCTTAACGTAGCTAGGTTTCCTCTCACAGCCCAATATGTTTTTAAATTGTAGCTGTCTTAAAGTTTAGTCCTATGTGAACTTTAGTGCGGTGAGCAGTTTTGAACTATTGGCTCCTACTGAACGGTCAGTCTCTTCCTCCTCTATCTCCCCAGGATGCACTGTGTCTCTCCTGCCTGGGCTCCTCACCCTACCTTGCACCTCTCGCCAAACTGCCTGAGTTCTACCTTTAAAACTCTTCTATTGTCTGTGTTCTGAGTCTCACTCTGATTTTATGCCCCACTGTGAAGACATTTCCACAAGGAAAGGAAACAAAACAGACACCTCCTAACAGGTCCTTTTCCCTCTCTGTCACATTCTTCCTGTGACACCTGGTTTCTGGGGTGGTAAAAGATGCAAGCAGACTGTTTTTGGGTGTCTCACTGCAGATGCCAGGCTAAATGTCCCAGTGTTCCTCACCCAGTGTCTCTGCCCTGAATGCAGTCTTTGTGAATCCAGGGATTTCTCTTTGCAGATCCCTTAGACTCCATGGGTGTTTGAAGAACACCATGTCCTGACTAGGATCAGTGTGGAAAATGGAAGTGCCTGCTTTAATCAGCTGTGGAAATTTCAGCACTCTGACTCTTCTTCTGCCTCGCTTTGTAGTGAATGGCAGTATGTGTGATGCACACATGTATGTGTGATGCACACGTGAAGTCATTTTCATTACCGCCCTCTATGCATCGATTTGAACCCACAGCATTAATTTTAGTGGAGTGAATCCGTCATACATTGGAGGTCAGCTGACTGAGTGTGTGCTGTGAAGGCTCGGGCTGGAAGGGCCCTTGCATCTGTGGATCCTGCTGACAGTGCTGCACTTTCACTAATTGGATGTGGAAAGCTGTTTGGCAGCTCACTTTCCTAAGTGTCATTTTTTATAACCCTTTGTGACCCCGCCTACCTGAAGCACCTGTCACGTGGTCTCTCGTTTCCCCGCCTACCGGCTTGACACATATATTACTGCTTTCTAAATAGCACTTAGCCTGTCATATGGAGCATTAGCCTTGAAGATTTTCAGCCCATGCTGTAATTTTTGAGGATGAAAATTGGTTAAATGACAGGAGAAATATTGTAGTTAGTAAAGAAAATTCTTGGCGAGTTTCATTTTCTGTCCTGGTCGTTCATATCCTTGTCACTAACGTCATTAGGTCAAGGGCTCCCGAGGCATTTTGTACAGAACTGGCGTGTGTTTGGGTGACTGTGGCAGACATTTTCAGTATCTGAACAGTGATTTTCCTGCCTGTTTGGGAGGATAGTCATTTTCAAATGCCTGTAATTTTTAACTTGAAAAATTAATGCTGCACAATGAGGTTTGCCTCAGGAGCCCTTTGAAGCTGGATTCTGAAGTTTGTCTCACATTTGCCCCAAGTCTTGAGTGCAAACGTGAGCCAACAGCTGTGAAGGTCAGGCAGATGGATTAATTTCCTTGTCAGATCTAGAAGTCCTTGGATGTTATCCTTCCATTATTATTACTTTTATTTGTCCTATAGTTCCCAGGCATCTGAGACAAACAATATGCCTGTGCGGTGGATTTGAATATTAAAGGACTCCTTCCTTACTGGAATAATAATAGGATGAACAGCCAAGTTCATATTGAATACAGAGAGAGAGAGAAACCTCCGTATCCCTGTGTGCACGTCTAGGTAGCAGCCTCGTGGTACTGTACTGCCAGCTCACATCTGGAGTAGTTGATCACCATGGGACAGATGCCGGCGTGATCTGGGTCACCAGAACAGCAGAGCACGCACACGTTTCTTTATTCTTGCAGTGACAGCCGTAGCACTCCCTTCATGCTAATTTTGACAGTGACGCCCTGCTCTGAAATATGAATACGTTCATTACAGTGAGGTTTGGAATCAGGAGGTAAAAAAAATCAAACTAGCTCCTGAGGCTTCATAAAATGCCACCTTCTCGTTCACCTAATTCTCTTGGTATTAAGGTGTGGAATAGAGAAAGGGGGAACAGAGGAGGTGTGAGTTCTAGTGTGGACATTGCTGAGACTTCTTGGTTGTAGGTACCAGAATGGGTGCTAATACATGGGGGACCATCCATCCTCCGAAAGAAGTTACTCTGGTAAGAAAAAAATGGACAACAGGAGGACATGGAGCGATGACATTCAGTGAGTCCTTGTCACCAGCAGTCATTAGCATGCAAGCCGGCTGTTAGTTGTCTGTGTTTTATGTTATGGTCTTGACCAAGCCAGAGCTCCTGGAACAAAAGAAGCAGTTAATATCGCACAAGTTATTATTTCTTTCTGGAATGCTTTGTATTTTTAGCACCAATGAGATCTTTCTCCATCCCAGTGTGCCTCTAAAAATTTAAAGAGAATCAAAGAATGCATAATTTATATCTGTCCCAGAGGTAACCTAGTGACTCAGTGGTATCCATGAAGGAATGATTTTAAATTTCATGTCTTATGCAAGAGGTGATTTTTATGTGAAAACTGCAAGAACTGGCCTCAGGGATCTCTGGATAATTATCCCTCTAGCAGCAGAGAGAGGTTCCAGCGGGATTATTGCTGAGAGCAGCAGTGGATCAGCTATGCCCTGGTGAATCATGGTGAATCATGGTTGCCACAACGGAACACATAGCAACGGATGCCCAGCACAGAGCACATCTCACTTTAACACCCCCACCCAAGAGCTCCAGTGAGGCCTGTGTATCTCAAAAGGCAAGGGAGTCTAGATTTCCTGTGGAAGAATTCAGGGCAAGAATGAGTGAAATTTCTGCTTGACCACAAATTACCACATCAGCCCCTCCAACGTGTTTTCTTTGCTCCCCAGGACACTCAGTGATAAAGCCAGTGGACCCACCAGTCCTTGAGCCGTGAGTGTTGTGACTGCCCCTGCAGCTTGCATAGTGCCAGAGGCTCCTCACCCAAACCCCTAGGCATATGGAATGCTGGGTTTGGAAAAGCTTAGGTGCTTTTAAGAGATAATTTGGTTCTCTCCCTCTACCATGTGGGTATCAGGAATCAAACTCAAATTGTCAAATTTGGAAGCAAGCACCATTTCCCTCTGGGCCCTGCTGCTGGCCCTTCACAATACTTGTTTCACTTTGGTTTTTGTTTTTTTGTTTTTTCCAAGACAGGATTTCTCTGTGTAGTCCTGGCTGTCCTGGAACACACTTTGTAGAGCAGAGTAGCCTCAAACTTACAGATTCCCTCAGGGATCTGCCTGCCTCTGACTCCTGACTTCTGGGATTAAAGGTATGTGCCACCATGCCTGCCTGTGTGTGTGTGTGTGTGTGTGTGTGTGTGTGTGTGAGAGAGAGAGAGAGAGAGAGAGAGAGAGAGAGAGAGAGAGAGAGAGAGAGAGAGAGAGAGAGAGAGAATACTTTAATAGGCATTTCTCTGATATGTTATTGAATACTTTAAAATATTTTAAATACTTCCAAGATATTTATTGGCCCCTTTTGCTTCCTTTGAGAAATATAGTTCATGATCTATCTAATGATAGGAAGATTCGGGTTTTTCTGTCCATCTGTTTAATTTTCACAGTTCTTTATGTATCTGCCATGTTACTCCTGGCCTGAGGTGTGACTGGCATAGATGGCCGCCATGTCACAGGGCATCTGTTCACTGTGGTGACGAAGCCTTTGTTGTGCTGCAGCACAATCCTATTTATCTGTTCTTGGGGCCAGTTCTCTCATTACTGGTTGGCTTTCCAGAAAGATCTCTCTTATGCATCTATGTTGACCTGTCACACTCTAATAGTTTCAGCCTTTCCTGTTTTATACTGAGGCCTTTGCTCCATTTTGAATTGAGCTTATAGGGTGAGATGCAGATTCGCTTTTATTCCTCTTCAAGTGCAGATCCGGTTTCCCAAAAAATGTTTGTAGAAGGGGCCGCTGTTTTTCCAGTGTATCTTTTTGACCCCATTGTCAAATGAGGTCATTATAGCAGTATAATTTATTTCTTCATCCTTGATTTATATAATCTCATTGGCCTGAGCATCGCTTCCTGGGTCAGAACGACGTGTCTTGGTTCTTGTTATTAGACTCTGTAGTATGACTTGAGTGAGGCACTGTGATGCTTCCAAGAGAACTCTGTCTGCTTAGTGCGGCTTTAACTATCCTATGTGTTTGTGTTTCCATATGGATTTTAGGATTGATTTTTTTCTAGTTCTGTAAACAGTGTTGTTGGAACATTTGTGCATTGACTATATAGGGCAATTTATTAATGTATACATTTCAGTAACATTGGCTGTGCTAGTCCGTGAGTGTGCGAGCTCTTTCCATCTCCTTCATTTGCTTTCTTAGTGTCTTCAGGTGGCTTGCCCCTGGGCACTTCATTGTCCTTTCTGAAAGGACAGTGAATGGATGTTTTTTTCTAACTTCTTTCTCAGCAAACTTATTTGTGTATTTTGTTGTTGTTGCTCCTCCTGTTAATAAGGAAGGGATTGCTTTGGTCATTTTTGTATTTGTAATGCTTTTCTTATGCCCTAGAATATGGTCAGTTTTAGAGAGCAGGCACTGCGAAGACTCTTCTGCGGGCATGTGTTGTTGAATCCAGCTGACTTTTGGTATAATTTAGCTTTGAAGGTGTTGGGTTTTGTTTTGGTAATTTTTCTGAAGCCAATCTAAAGATGAAGTTATTCCAAAGTAGTCATTAGATCCGTCATTCAAACAAAACTAAATAAAAATAATCCACCTAGCTGGACACAGAAACATCCATCAGCAGATGGTGCGGTGCCCAGCCCCAGGGTGTACATCTTCGTCACAGCTCCTGCTTCTGTGGCCCCGGGAACATCATGGCGGAGGGGGAGGAAAGGGTCAAGAGCCAAAACACAGGGAGGTGTGCTGTGAGACAGTCTCTCCTAGAAATGGCTTCACAAGTAAGACAAGGACAACGGCAATACCAGCAGGCATGTTAACATGTAAGGTGGAAAGTTCCATGGGGTCCCACCCCTAAAGAACTACAGGCAACTAGTGACTTCCGGGAGAAGGAGAAGTGTCCTCTTTCAGAAATGAGGCTGATGCAGAGCAATCACTCTTGAAACCATATATACACACCACCAACAAATACGGACCCAGCAGGTACATATATAAGTGGGGTGTCGGGAGAGAGGTTTGGAGGCCAGTTAGGAGGAGCTGGAGAGAGGAAAAGGAGAACTGAAAATGATGTAATTCTATAACAATTAAAAAAAGAAAAAAAGCTTTCCACTGTTACTGTGTCAGGACCAATCTGACCTTTCACCTTTCATGCCTCTTATTGTTAGTTTTCTGAAATTGAGAGCCTGCTATTTGGTGCATACTCACAACAGTTATATCTTCCTGATAAATGTATTGACTCGCAGTGGCCTTAGCTCTGCTAACTTGTTTGGCTTGAAGTGTATTTTTTTTTTTTTCAGACATGAGTGTAAAGCTTGTTTAAGCCTCCCATTTGCTCGGGAGCTGATGTTTCACTTTGACTTTCATTGCTTGACCTTTGCCAGGATGCCCAGTGCATTTCCTGAAGACAAGAGGTAGCTAGACCTTGATTTTCATTTGACTCAGTCAGTTTGCACTCCTCACCTGGGGAGTTGGAACGTTTGCATTTAAGATTGCTATTGAGATGGCTTCACTATTTCCAGTGGTTTGGTTTGTAGTTGTCTTTCTGGTTGTTTGAATTATTGTATCTCTTGTCTTTCACTTTCAGTATTAGGTGTTCACTGGATTGGAAATTATGAAATGTTTGGGAAATTTTCTTCTCTCATTTCACTCAGTGACTTTCCTGTCTTCAGACTTCCTCTTAGCTCTTTCTTCTATCTGATAGAGGTGGTCCTTACATTAAGGAAGAAAGGATCTGGAAAGGGCCAACATGAGCAGTGTTTATAGAAAGGGTGTTTGACTAGCAGCATGCCTTAGAAAGGGGAAGGTGGACTTGGAGGGGCGCCTTTTACCGGGCTATTGAAGTACTTTAGACGTAAGTGATGGATGGACGATGAAAGAATTCACTCATGCTTAAGGACACACATCTCTCCAGTGCCCATCAACTCTTGTTTAAAGCTTCATTTTATGGCATAATATTATTTATTCAATGGCATTTTGAAATATAAATGTTTTCTATCTACACGTGCTATCCACAGAGGATTTGACAGGATTTGATACCCGTGGACACCATAAAAATCACCACCTTCTCCTGTATACCGTGCAGTCTTGCCATTCTCAAGTCAGACCTTTGGAGAGTGAGCACCAGCAAGTGCGACTTGGCTTTTGAATGAAATGTGTCTAGTCTTATCAATGGAATGAATTTTAAAAATCTGATGATTGTATACATGAAAGCAATGATGACACTAATGAGCGCAAACCGGGAAATACACATAGGAACTTGACTTCCAGCGTGTGGAGAGACGTGTGACGCTGGAGTGAGTATAGGACCCGCCCCTACCTTGGGATGGAAGAACGGCTGGGTGTGATGTTGGTGTCTGTGTCAGGGACACACAGTTTTGGGAGCCTGGCTCCTTCTTACTTGTGCAGTTCTTCTCTCTTAACTTGTAATCTGCTTTGACTCTGAAGTTCATGTGGAGCTGGCCCATCTCAGGAAAATGTTCTGGGCGAAGGTTGTTGGACTGGCACACTGGTTTGATTAAAGTCCGACTATCTCTGATTTGGTATCAGAAGTGATCAGGGGGAGTCTCTAGCTTCTTGTGGGAACCTCGTGCCATGATTGCTGATCTACATCTTTAGCACAGCTATAATTTAAGCCAGTGTGTGTGTGTGTGTGTGTGTGTGTGTGTGTGTGTGTGTGTGTTTATGTGTGTGTGTGTGTCTGTGTGTGTTCTCAATGTACATCATTCTCCATCGATAGTGTATGTGTCCTGGGCCTGTGTCTGCTCTAGAAGGTACCATGTACACCGGGGTAAGAGAAAATGACTTTTGAATTAGCTTTTCAAGGCAAAACATTTATCTGACAGCTCTTACCAAAATATGTGGCTACAGTTATATGCCATCCTATCTAAGTCAACTTTATAAATAACTGTGCCACTTGTCAAAGAAGTGAGAAAAGAGTGTTATTCTACCACAAAGGAAGATTCATCGCCTTGAGATTTTTCATATTATGTTTCTCAAGTACAATAGATCAAACTTTTTATAGCAGCGGAACATTTCTGTGGTTTTTTTTTTTTTTTAGAGGCCCAAAGTAAACATCTTTAAATGTCAGAATGCTTTAAAACCCAAACAGGCTGTATCCTCATTAGAGATCAGCCTGGCTAGAATTCATGAATTGGAATATTCTGCTATAAAGTTTATTATTGTAAGCAAAGATACCCAGGAAAGAGGTGTGTGCGCTTCTAGAAATGTCAAGCTTCGAGTTTTACGTGCAGAGATGTGGAGCGTTACACACTCAAGCCCTGACTCGTGTTCTCATGATTTGCAGATCTGCTGTTTAAATGCTGGTTCTCCTGCTGCTGCGGTGGGGTGGTAAAGGGGAGCTGCAGCGGCAGCGCAGATTAAACACGGGCCCCCCTCCCCCTCGGGCCTCTGGCTCCTTTTCTTTCACTCTTGATCGGTCACGACTCCCATGCTCCTCCGTTTGGGAAGATTAATTAATTAATTATTAGGGCACAGCTAGACAGAGGTAAAATGATCTTTGAGAGTTACATTAATCATTTCGAGTAATTAAAAATTTTTTAACAAAGCGCTTTCGGCAAGCAGTTTATTAGATACAATTTTGTTCATTTTAAAACATTAAATATTTAAAAGTATGCTGGAGTGCCAGATAAAAGAGAGAATGATAGAACTCATTGGGCTGAAGATCACATTAGTTTTAAAACAATATTAGAGGGGAAATGAGAGTTTTTTAAAAAGGAGCATTGTGCTGGGGGAGATGGCTCACTGGGTAAAGCACTATCATACAAGCTTGAAGAAATGGCTAAGGATCCCCCAGAACACACATAAGGCTGGGTGAGATGGTCCATTCCATAGCCCTGTAGCTGCAAGGGAGGCGGAGACAGGAGGGTCCTCAGCGTGTTGTATCCGGCCTTTCCGCACGCAGTGGGTATCAATAAAGAGACCCTGTTTTAAACAAGAGTAAAAATGAGGACCAAGACACACACTGCCCACTGACCTTCACACAAGCACCCTAGCACACCCACACTTACATAGATACACAACACACACACACACACACACACACACACACACACACACACACACACGAATGCTGAGGGAGGTCCCTCACTGGTACAGCACTCGGCAAGCAAGTGGAGGGTGCTGAATTTAGTCCCTGGAATTAAAAGACAAACACGAAAGAACGCTGGTGTGGAGGAGAAGCTCTTAAAGCTGACGGTCTATGAAAACATGTCAAAGCGCAGCGAGGATGCTCCGATAGCTCACAGTTACCATTTGCTTTCGTGTTTCCCACCTGGCCTCCAGGCTCTGAGGCGTTAGGCGCTTGGCCTTACCCTTTCTCCCCTTAATCCATTGTTGTTTTAAAATTTTTCTTGGAACACCCAATCCACAATAGGCACGCGGCACTCTGTTCAAGATATGAATAAACAATCTGGTGACGTGGATAGAACAGCACTGTGCTTGGCTGTGTCTGCTTCTGCAGGAGGATGTTGCTCATCTCATTCTTACTTTAGGCAGTCTGGACCGGATCCCTGGAAATATCACAGGTAGGGTTTTAGTCCAAAGATAATAGTGACCCACCCTTTCATTTTATAGGGGTTTTATTCTTGCAAATCCTGTTGTGCGAACATGAACATTTAAACTCATCTCATGTACACAATAGGCACGTTTTATCTAGCTTGTTAAAGATCCAGTTTGTCCTAGCATTCCATCCTGATAATGCCATGCCTGAGACAAATCAACTTGTTGAGGAAAAAAAAAAGTTTCTTTTGAGTCACAGCTTTGGAGATTTTAATCCATGACTTGTTGGACCTGGGGTTTTTTTTTGGCACCTGTGGTGGCACATCTGGCAAAAGTGTAAAATATGACAGTCTCACATCTGGAGCCAGGGAAACAAACAAACAAATACAAAATAGGAAGAGTATGTCCCCAGCGACCTAACACCCTCCCACAGGGCCCCACCCTTTATGGTTCCTAAAAGTCTCAATCCAGCCAGCCTGAAGGCTCCAGATTTTTCCATGTGGGTCTTTGGGAAACAGCATCCCTGTTGCAGCCTGTACCGTCTCTGAGAGTGAAGACAGTAGCTTCAAAGTGTTGTCCTCTCAAATAATCTCAGTAGCTCACTTCCTGAGCTCTAGCCTTACCTGTTTTCCTTCACAAATACTAATATATTCTCCAAATATCCACAGTTTTCTTTGTATTACTTCACCTGCCAGGATATTTTTTTAGTTACCTCCCAACAGATAGACGTGATAGTGACATTGAGAATAACAATTTGTACATTCTGAAAACATAAATAAAATAAAGTTACTTAACCCAGATGTTCATCTTCCTTGAAGATCAGGTAGAATAAAATCCATGTAATAAAATCATTACAAAATTCACCTGCCTCTTCACTGGTGGTTTTTTTTTTTTTTTTAAAGAAATTGTTGTATTTGAAATCTTGAAAGTACGTAGAATCTGCAAGAAGCAGAATTTTGTTCCTTGTAACTGTGAAACAATTAGCCTTTTTTGTTTTTGTTTTTGGAAGTCAGTTTGGTTTGGTTTGGTTTTTGTTTTTGTTTTTTTTTTTTTTCTTGACAAGGTCTCTCTATGTAGTCTTGGCTGTCCTGGACTCACTTTGTAGACCAGGCTGGCCTTGAACTCACAGCAGTCTGCCTCTGCCTCCCTACTGCTGGGATTGCATGTGTGAATTGGCCTTTTTGAGAAAGCAGGATGATGGCTGGAGCGATGGCTTAGTGGTTAAGAACATGCACTGCTCTTGCAGAGGACCCGGGTTTGGTTCCCAGCACCTACACAAGTCAGTTCACAATGGTTCACAGTGGCCTTTACTCCAGTTCCAGGTGTACCTGGTGCTCTCTTTCAGCGTCTGTAGGCAACTGTACTCATATATGTACACACATAATAAAAATGAAAATAAAATATTTTTTAAAAGACAGAGAAAACAATTTGACCTCATAGGAAGGTTGATTTTATTATTTTTAAAAAGTTTTTATAAAAATCTGTTGTCAAATACTCACTGGCATATTAATTCATAGTAATAAATAACAAATGAAGAAAACATGTAAATGCTGACATCCCTGGAGCAACCTATTTACATTCAGAATTTGTATTAGAAAGCATCATTTTAGCAGCACAAATGTGTGGTTGAAACTTGGCTTATGAGAACAGGCAGTTCTTAAACTTCCTAGCCACAATGACCACCAGTTGTAAGACACTTGCCACTGTAGTATTCCTGGTAGTTACTACACACATTTAAAAACCAAGACCAACCGCTGAAACAGAAACCAACAAACAAAGACCATTCTGTAAAGATGAGAGTCGTTTTCTGTCCACCGGAGAGAGATTTCCAGGGTCGTTTACTGGGGTTCATGTAGATGTGTTTCAGCCTTGGTTGCCGCCTTCCCGCCCCCACCTCCACCCCATCTTGGTTTGCTGGATGCTTACTCATGATTTGCCTTATCCCAAGTGCTTTTGTTCACTCTACCAACTTGGAGATTCAAACACGATAAGGAAACCCAGAGCAGATTTTTCTTTCCGTTAGCAATAAATTCTATTGACAAGGGTGGACATTTCTCAGCCTCAGTCCCCAGGCTGTTGTCCTTGTTGGTGCTAAAGCTAGGGAGCCCCCAGTGACTCTCTCTTTATGCAACCACTTGACTTTGTTTGCAATGAGCGCTGGAATCCTAAGGGCCTAGGGATGTGCAGAGAGTGGCCTGGGCCGTGGAGTCTTTGAATTCCAGGTCTTACTTTGTCCCAGGAGCAGGGCCCCACACAGCACATAGCAAGAAGGGCTCTAAAAGCTGGAATGTTTTTAGCTCAGGATGCATTTACCTTTACCTACTCCCTTCCATCTTGGCTGAACTCCCCTTTGTCCCTGTTCCATACTCAGCCTCCTGATCTTTTGTGTCTCTGTGGTTGGGGGGGGGGGATTTCTCATCTAAGTCTAGATATGACTTCCTCAGAGAAGTCTCCCCCCCACCCCTGGGACAATGACCAGTCCTGTTTTCTTACCAGTGCCCACAGAGGCAATCTCAGTCACCCCTTCAGGGTTCTTCGCTGTGCCCCATCGATTCCTCTATTCCTGTTGGCCATGCTCAAGTGGAAGCTCCAGGACAGAGGAGAGCACACCTAGTGAGAAACTGCGATCTGGAACAGCATCAGGACCACCTCCCTGGTGTGATGAGGGGCTGCAGTGACCAGTCTGCAGAGTTCTCCAACCTGTGCAGGAGCGGTTCTGTGGGACAGGCTTTTCACACATCCCGCTGATAAACCTCAGGAAGCAGCATTCCGTTATAAGTTCAGTATCAGCTGTTCTCCTGATAACAGCTGGTTCTGTGTCCTAGCTGAGAGGCGAGAATAAATAAACACTGTCTTATTTAAACAAACAGAAAGCCTGGGAGGTTAGCTTCTTGGCCATAGACACTTCTAAGGAGAACTCCTTCTGTCCAGAGGTGCTCAGGGAAGCCGAGAGGTCACTGCAGTGTTTCCATTGCAGTTCCCCTGTCTTTACAGGCACACCACTCTTTGCTTATTTAAAGGTGCTTATTTAGCCCCTGTCAACTCCTTCCCATGTCTCTTGACTGCTTCTTTAGGGCCTCTTTTCATGGTGTATAGTACTTTGATAAGGCCTGTTAGACAACATCACACTCTAATCCTGTTGTTTGTATTTGAGGTTATTATACTAACGGACTACATTTATTTGAAACACTTAGGTGCTTCTCAGGGTCTCCTCTCTACACAAGTTCTGCTACCTACAGCAGACCTGCCATGTTGCTGCTGTTTGTTCTCTGCCAACTGTACCCATCCCCATCCTGTGGGTGAGGACTGTGAGGCCACAGAGGGTAACACTTACCCAATGAGAGAGTTAGAATCCGAAAGCTACAGCCTATCTGTAAGACCTGCTGCACTTGTCACCTGCTCTCATGCACAGAGCAGGAGAGTCCCTCGCTACCTGGGCTGGTTCCTCGGCATCCTTTGAGTGCTAATGGCAGGCACGAGGAGTGCCCTGCACAGAGCACAGCCCAGGAGGTGATAGGGCTAGCACACTGAACCTTAAAACAGAAGGCCTGGCTAACCACTTGTGAGGATACAAAAGTACTCCTAGGAACCTGCTGAACCATTTTATAATAATTATAAATAAATAATTTCTAGCTCTGCCCTTTGCCTAAACACTTGATAGGGAATCAATGAAGTAAATATAACTTTTGAATGACAAGGAACAAGGACTTTTGCCTCTGGACTACAACAAGTGGTTGTCAGGGAAGGAAGGGCCAAGTATGCAGAGGCTACTGTGGCTATATAAAACTTAAGCGAATTCCATTACTGGGTTCTGGTGACCTTGTTACATAAGATGCACATAATAACTGGCCAGAGCCTAGTAGGCTTGGGACCAGGCTGATGCACTTTATAGGAACTGATGCGTTGTTTAAAATGCCTTTAAGTAACTCCTTAGGTAAGAGCACTTGTGCAAGCATGAGGACCTAAGTTTACATCCATATAAGGAAAACTGGATGGGGCCATGTTACACTTGTAACTCCAGCATCGTAGAGGGCAGAAATGGGAATGTCTGCAGTTTGCTGGCCACCACCAGGCTAGCTCCAGTTAGGATAAGAAACCCTGTCTCCCAGGAATAAGGTGCATAGTTACAGAGCACAATAGCAGAAATCTTCCCCTAGTCTCAGCTTATATTCATGGGTGTGCACCCATATGCATGCATAACCACATGCACACATGTGCACGTACACTGCAGACATATATCGAATGCAGACACACATACTCACACATTAAAATGCCTTTGATTCTAGATGACCATCTCCACTCCTAACCAAACCAAAGCTAGAGTCAAATGGGAATAAGAAAATACTTTGTCGTACCTGTAACTGATGATTGGTAGGTTTCTTTGAAAGGGGGCTTGAATGTATCAACTGACAAAATCCATCATCCCAACAGGAGAAAATAAAAATGTGAATACAGCCAGGTGCGGTGGCACACGCCTTTAATCCCAGCACTCAGGGAGACAGAAGCAGCAGATTTCTGTGAGTTCAAGGCCAGCCTGGTCTACAAAGCAAGTCCAGGACAGCCAAGGCTACACAGAGAAACCCTGTCTCCCTGTCTCGTAAAAACCAACCAACCAACCATCTAACCAAAAAATGTGAATGCACAGGTCAAAGGAAAAGCTAGTGTCTGACAAGCATTACCTTATTAATCATGGAAATAAGATTGAAATTTAAAAGGCAGTATTTTCCAAAGACCTCAACTTAAAAAAGGCATTGTTTTCAATTGCCAACTGATGGCAATTTAAACTGTTGGTATGGCACTCGAAAAGAGCTCAGTGATTAAGAGCCCCCTGCTGCTCTTGCTGAGGACCTGGGTTCCATTGCTAGCACCCAGATGGCTCACAACCACATGTAACTTCCCTTCCAATAGAGGCAGTGCCCTCTTCTGGCCTCCACAAGCACTGCACTCATGTGGTGGTTACACATACATTCAGGCAAAACACATAAAATGAAAATAAATAAATTTTGGATGATTGGTACTACCTAAAAATAATATTCTGCCATATTTTTAGAAGTCATGCATATTGGGAAATATTTTTGAAGATAACTTTAGTTGCCTTTATCCCAAAAATATAACTATAACTGCACTAAGGCATTTTGCATGTCTTTTTAATAATAGTTAGGACTTAGAAGAAATCTAAAAGTATACCAGTAGGACTACAGATGATGTAGCATATCTGCTCAGCATGGTGTGGTGTAGCACTGCATTAACGAGACTTTCCCTGCTAGAATAAATATCTAAGAAATAATTTAAAAGGAAGTTTTTTTTTTCCTAATTTTTTGACTCACTGTTTTGGAGGTTTTAGTCCGTGGTTGCTTGGACCCATCCCTGTGCGCCTGTGAGGCGGTGGGGTATCATGATGGAGCGTGTGGCAGAGAAGCAGAGATG
Organism: Acomys minous; assembly: GCF_964271855.1. NCBI lineage: Eukaryota > Metazoa > Chordata > Mammalia > Rodentia > Muridae > Acomys > Acomys minous. The sequence goes on along the minus strand of NC_140501.1, from coordinate 42,512,164 downwards.
CTCATTTCATGACATTTGGGAAGCAGAGAGAAGAGAGAGGTCAGGGGTCACAATATAGCTTTCCAGAGTATGCCCTATAGACCATTTCTCTCACCTCTGCCCACTTCTTACTTTATACTACCCTCTGATAGTGCCCTCATCTGAGTCCATGGAAGGCTTAATCCTTTGGTTAAATCACAGCCCTCAGTATCCGGAATTCCCCAAAGTCCATCATCTGCCATTCAAGCTTGCAAGTCAAGAGTCTGGCAAAGACATGTCATATTTAAGTTCAACAGCAGCTGATAAGTAAAACCAACCTGTCTATGCTAATCATAAAGAGCAATGCTCCAGCAATATTTTATGTAGTATAAGCACATTTAAATGGAATAATAAATGTGTCCAAGTAGTTTAAGCAGGTACTAGCAGATAAGTACATTCCTAAATGTGCATTTATGTGTGTTTGTAAGTACAAGGCTGAACGTAGTATTGCTTACATTGGTTATTTGGAAAGAGAACTGGTGGGACTGAAGCTGGAATTTCTTGGCAGGGTTTTTTTTTTAATTAATTGAAATTTCTGGTTCTGTTATATACTATTTCTAAGAAAAGTCCTGGTGTATGCTTAAAGCATTTATTAAGGAGATTTTATGTTAGTATTTCTAAAAGGTGAGTTGACAATAATTCTGTTAGTTGTCCATGTGGTCCCTACTTATAAGATACTATAATTTCTGTTAGAAATCAAACATCTTGATTTAAATCTACCCACAGTCTGCATTTGTCTAGGCTCCTCTATACATAATGTTTCCTTCCATGTCACTGCTAGGTAGGTGTGCCTCTTTTTTTCTACTGTTTTACCCTTGACAAGTCACCTGGGTATGAACCCTTATGCTCTCTGCAATTAGGATCCATCCCGTTTTGTTCATGGGTGATTATTAAGGCTTGGGGTGATTCACACACACACACATACTCAAAACAGCAGCGGCAGAGTGGTTAAGTAAATACTCACCTCCATTGGTTCCCTGCTCTGCCTGAGAGAGAATGCCTGAGAGAGTCTGCTTTTCCCGTAAATTGCATACTGTCCTCCCTGCCCTGTTTAGAGTAAAACTGTGTGTGGTGCGCTGCACCCCAGAGCTGTTTTTAGGGATCCAAAGTACAAAACCTTCTACTAGAAGAGGCTGAACCCTGAAAGTCAGAGCCTGTGGGAGGGTGGGGCTGAGGGGCAGAGAGCATCACAATAAGAACCCATGTGTTTGGAGAGGCTACTTTGTGACCCCATGTCCTTTGCACATTCGAGGGCTCAGCAGGCCAGAGGCCATGTCTCACTGAGTGCTGTTGACTGGCCTCTTGTTCTGGCCTGGCAGACCAGATGTGAGCGAGCGGGCCAGATTTAGCTGAGAAAGAAGCGCACTGAGCTAGGAAAGTCCCTAGTACCAGATTTTCACCCTGTGTGTGGGATGCTTTCAGTTACACAAGCTAAGTGATTTGCGGAGAGAGGGAGGGGATGGAAGTAAGAGGCACAAAAGCAGAGTTTTTTTTTTTCACCCTCTATGGGAGGGAGTGTGGGAGAAAATACAGGTGGTAAAAAAGAAAAAAAACAAAAACAAACTTTTATCACAAAAAAGTTATCAGTCCCAAAGACCCTGTTGGCTGGCTACTGAAAAAAAAAGTCTTCTAGTTTAAAATAAAAAATAGTAGCTTTATAAAAAAAAAAAAACCCAAAAAAAAACCTCTTTAATCACTGTATCTTTTGTTGATTTCCTATGTGAATTACGGTACAATCATTAATTTAACACTCTTGTAAACATGGGTCTGGGAGAAACATAATGCCTGGTCCCATTCATGTCAGATGAAATCTTGGAAGTGTCTTCCCTGCCACAGAGGCAACACTAAGTTAGGGAAAGTCTGCAGGAGCAGCTAAGGCTAGCCAGTGGCTGATTCATCCTGGTCTGGCAGTAAAGTCTGTCCCTGACACCAGCGCAAACCCAGATCCATTCCAGAAAGATCCTGGCTCCTTCCAAGCACAGGGCTGAGACGATGGTCCAGCCTTGCGATGTCTCAAGGAAGTGAGCAGCCTGCTAATCGTTTTCAAATTAACTGCTGCTTGAACAAGGACACCCAGAGGAATAGATGAGACCGGAGATGGCTGAATGTCCCGGGCAGGTCAAATGCTGCCATCAGTGCATTGGCTGGTGGTCTCTGCGCTGAACATCTCACAGTTGTCAGAAAGACACATACAGAGGATGGTCCCAGGGCAAACTTCATACTGAGCCTATCCCCTGGCGGGGGTATTCAGTTGGTTCTCTGAGTGGCTGTCTGGGCAGCTCAGCTCCGGGCTGGTTTCCCAGCACCCAGAATGGACCACAGGAACAACCCTCCAAGCAGCCTGGCTCATATGCAGTTCTCACAGGGGAGGGGAGGGGATATGTCTTCTCCCATCACCTCCAGCTTAACTTCTTCTTGTGATATGCTATAGTGGCACGCCAGCCTCGATCGTGCTAACTTTATAAGATAGATTGCATGCCAATGAGTATCGGTACTGGGTTGTTTAGGCTCAGAGGCCATGGCCTCTTAACTGATGTCTTCTCATCATTCTTTGCTTTCTACCTCTAGCTGTAGATGAGATTTCTGCCTTCAGCCCAGTTCCTTAAGGTTGCCGAACCCTGCAAGTGTTTGGCCGTGGAGTGACTCAGGATGCAGCTGTTCCCAGTGATGGATGAGGCAGGCTGGGTGCTGCGCCTAGTACCATGTGATCCCTTCTTCTCGGCTCTGCTTCTCCTCCCATGCAAGAGATCTTGTCTATATAGTCAGTCATTCCTGCTCTTGTTAATGAGACTTTTCCAAAATAACCATCCCGGTGGTATCTCGTCCCTGGAGCTGTGGCTTGCTTCTTGCTCTTCTGAAAGCCATTTTCTATGACAAGTAGACTTTCTGTGACACAAAGACTTGTTACAGAAGCACCACACCCTGACCCGAAACCCAAACCCCATCCCTACCCATTAACCCCAAGTCATCGCTTGGTCACAAGTGAAATGCTCGTTTGACTACATGTTGTGTTCTAGGACTTGGGGCTGGAGTAAGCATTCATGTGGGTCGTCGCCATGTTTCTTCCATCCTAAGAATGAGGTTTGAGGCTTGGGGCTCAGCCATTGTACTGGCTATTGGGGTGGGACTCACCCCACCCCACCCCACCACACCCCACCACACCCCACAATACCCCTAATATGTGGTGTTGATTCTCTGTTATTTGACCAATGCTTCTATTGATTTTCTTGTCCTGATTGGAGCAGATGTCCTTTTCTTCCCTCATCTCCTCAAGTCACTGCCTGCTAGTTCTTTAACCAGCTCCCAGGAGCCCTTCCCTTTCCCCCTGTTGACACGTAATCACCGTGGTGCTGCTGTCAGTCACCCTTTGTAACAAGCTGCATCTTCAGCTACTTATTATTTTTTATAAGTGTATGCCTTCTTAATATTGTCAAGCTTTTCTGAGGTTAGAAACTTCTGGACACTTAAAAAAAAACATATAATTATCATCAAGTCTGTCTAATATGTAAGTGCTTGAAAATATTTGTTCAACTGAAAAAGCCTTAATTAACCACAAATGAACATTGCGAGCTGTTAGGGAACCGTGAGTCTTCTAAGCGCATCTTAAAGGGAGACCTCTTCCTTCCCAGTTTTAACGCCTCAAGATTGGGTAGACCCACAGAAAGGTGAACTCCTAAGGAAAACAGTGGGTCAAAAATACTGTGTGTTCCACTCCTTCCCCCTCATGCTGTCTCAATAATGAACGAATGGCTGATTTCTGCGATAACACTTTTCTGCCAAATGGTTCTTTGGCTTTCTCTACATATGAGAAATAACAAATAGTCTTGAAGTTAAAAATGAAAACCTGACCGGCAAGCCTTGAAACTTCTTTTTAATTGTTTGCCTGCTTTCCTGGGACCATCAGAGACCGTGGGAGTGACTGCAGGGTTAGAGAAATTTACTGTTGTTCACCTCTCCTGATGCGGTGAGAACTCACCTCGGGACACTCGGTGCCACACAGTGAGCATCCATTGCTATCAGAGTGCTTTTCATTTTAGGAAATGGTACCCAAAGGACAGTCATTTAAGAAATTTAAGTGGGGAGGGCGTTAGGAAGATTGAGAACTATTCGCTGGGCGAGGAAGCTGGTTGCGACGCCAAACCCCCCTCTCCCCCCAGCTCTGAGGTCTCCACTCCGTGCTATGTCTAGAAAGCAGTATGTCATCCCTAGCTGCAGTGGAGCAGATTCATACATATTTACTAGTTGCAAATTAGGAAGTGCAGCCAGGGAAGGGCTGTGCTCTTTGTCTTTCTGCTTGTCTTCCCTGGCTGGTGATTCGGTGCTTTCCATACCCCAGGCATTCAGAGACTGTTTTAGGAGCGTGTCATATTCCGCATATACCAATAAGGCCTTTGTAATTTAAATGGAGTCTTATTTTTCCAATTTAGAAGCTTGTAGGAGAGACAGACCGGGGTTCCCTCCATCCTGTGTCAAGACTTTGATGCAATGATTTATTAAGGTACCAGTCGAGATATTGATCCTGCTAATAGCTTCTGCCGGGCCTCACAATGTTTTACATTTTCCTCGTCTAAAAGACCATATTCCCTTTCTCCTCATCTGATTGACCATAAATGCTTTGGCCTTTTCCACAGTAATTATCTCACTCACCAAAGCAGTGGGTAAAAGTCAAGTATTTATAGACTAATTAGTGAAGTCAACGTGTCTAAATAGAATGTTTTACATAATATCAAGAAGTACCAGCGTACTGTGAAATTAGCAAAGTTTGGTGCTCAGAATGTGAGGGTGAAAAGACAAATGGTTGAGAACACGCACACTGCAGGCGGCAGTGGTCACTTGTGTGACTATTAGGGTACAGCCAAAGCCCTGCGTTCTTAGGCACTTCTCCCTGTAGCGTCTCGTCATAGGCCGTTTCCCCTGTTGTTGCTTTTATTTTGTTGTTGTTGTTTTTCTTTCTTTAACTTATGAAAGTTTTGGAATATTAGCGGGTTTTGTGTCTATTTCAGGTTTGTTCTTTTTCTAGATCTTTGCGGGGTGGGGGAAGAGCGCTAGCCTGAGTTATGTATGTTCACTGTCTGCGTGCATGCAGGAGCTTGCAGAATCCAGAAGTGGGTGTCAGATCCCCTAGAACTGGGATTACAGACAGTTGCAAACTGCCATGTGGGTGCCAGTAATGCCTCTCCCTCCTCTACAAGGACATTAGTGCTCTTAACGTCTGGCCTATTTCTTCAGCCCCAACATTGGTTTTTTTAGGGTTTATTATCTCATAATATGAATGGTGTCATCTCTACCATTTAACTCTTGGTGGAGAGAGATGATGAAAATGCAAGGAAGAGCCATTTTCTCACATGTAAAGCTCCTTTGGACTTAGGAAATGTCTTGAAAAGTACTAATAAGGTATAATGAGCGTGGCTATGAAAACAGGCCAAGTGTGCTGCTGCTGTAGTAAAAAGAAGATGAGAAGCCTGGTTCAAGGTGCAAAGGCAAGCCTGATGACCCGAGTTCAGTCCTTAGGACTCACAAAAAAGACGGGAGGAGAGAATCAACTCCTGAAAATTGGCCTGTGACTTTTTCATGTGTCCCATGGCATATGCACACCAGCACATGGCACACATAATACGCACTATACATATGTGTGTCACACCTCCACACACAGAAATAAACAAATGTTTTTAAGGTTTAAACAACTCCGAGTTTCCATCGTGCCTTTGTAACCAATTTCACATGTTCCTGCACTGGCCACATGTGTCTTTTGGGTACCAATGTCTTTCCTTTGAAACTAGAGATACAGAAAACATTCTAGAAATCAAAGATGATGATGGATGCTAAATTACTATGTAAATTGTATGGAACTAGAGAGAATTCACTCTTTTAAAAAGCAGTTCCTGGGTCTGGAGAGATAGTCCAGTGGTTAGAGCACTGGGTGTCCTTCCAGAGGACCAGTGTTCCCAGTGCCCACATGGCAGCTCACCAGTGCCCGGAACTCCAGTTCCATTGAATCAGACACCTTCACACAGGCACACCTACAGGCAGAACAAACGATGCACATAAGATAAAAATAAATATATTATTAAAGAAAAATGTACTCCTTTAACAATAAAATAAAGTAGAAAACATTTCCAGCGGTATAATGGTCTACTTAAGGATTTCTTTTAAGGTCAATGTAGGCAGCTTGCCTCCCAGAATGCTATTAATTTAGTAGCAATGCTGGTTATTTGTATGTGTGTCCCCTCTGATCCCGTGGATGCCTTTCTGCCTTGTGTACATTTTAGGAGATGTAAAGAAATCTTCCTAGAGTCACAACTATGCAGGAATGTTTCAGTATGTAGGGTCCAATTGCTTCTGTGCCCCTCCCCCACAAGGGACATTCGTGGACTTGGATAGGTACTGTGTGAATTCTTGCAGCATGCCAGCTCTATAATGAGAAACAAATCCAACAACAAAAGCACATGTCTGCCTCAAGTGAAGGCCACCATGTGTTCCTTACAGTGTGCTTTCTGATTGTTCATTGTCCCGCACGTCCTTAAATCCCCCTCCTTCTCATTATTTGCAGGAACTAACAATTTCCAAAGCCAGAGGCCAAAGACAGACTGAATCTCAAAGGCTGGATCAAAACGCGAGTGGCTAGGCACCTTAAGAAGCGGTGAGCATCCCAAGCTACGAGGACAAGAGCTACAGCCAAGGGTCCAGCTCAGGCTGCCCTAAGAGCTGCGCTTCCCTGGTCCCGTCTTTTGTGTGAGTATTAGTGTTGGGATTCATACCCGAGACACAGACCTAGGACAAGCCACTGAGGTGTCTTTTTAACCAAAGTAGACCTGGCCTTATATTCTCTCAGCATCCCTTAGTCCCTACCTATTACAGGGCATGGCTAGCATACTCCACCCTCTGCCCTGAACTTTCCAGCCCAGGGACTGGGCTTCCTCTTCCCTAGAGGTTCTTGACTATATAATCCAGAAACTTTTGGATCCCTTCTTCCCCCCCCACCCCCACCCCCCACCCCCCACCTCTGCATGCTTTCTCTCTCTGCTCTGTCCCCCCAATGGTGACATCACTGACCCCTCCTGTGAGGTCAGTGAACCAACCCAGGGCTGCCTTTATACTTTAATTTGGCTTGAATGGGCTCATTTCATCTGCAGAGAATACCTATCAATTAGGACAACGGCAGCTGCATTCACTGTACCTGTGTTGCTATTGCATAGATTACTAAGCATCTGCCTCCCAGCTCAGCGCCATCGTTGTTGCAGGAGCTGTGCAGTCCTACGTCAGGTAGCGCCGCTTACGTTCGGTTGTGTTGCCACCATTTGTGTCTTCCTTGCCTCCTGGCGTGCCTTGCACCCATGTTTAACAGTGGTGTCCTTAGGGCGCCTGTAAGTGCCCAAATCTTCCCATTTATTTCAGTACCACCCAGTGCCCCTTTCTGGCCTCTACAGAATAGCTTAGGCTCCGGAATTAACTTCTCTCTTCCTGGGTATTACAAAAATGCCTAAGGTTTTTGTTTTGATTTGCTTGTTTGCTTGTTTGTTTGTTTGTTTGTTTCGATGAACCGTGGTGGTGGCAATAGTAATGGTGATGGAGAATGATTACATCGGGACAAAATCACGTCCCTACACTAATCTGCAGTGAACTTACTGTGCCTGACAGAGCTCCTCTCTTAACTGAGGATGTGTCTTTACTCTAAAGCTGAGTCCTTGAAAATCATTTGGCTAAGGTAAAATTTGTTGTTTATTCATTATCTCAGCAGAGGACTGAAACCCTAGTCTTATATTGATGTGTGTGAGGCCAGATGGGTCTTGTGCATGGCCCTGGTCCTTCTACCTAGGCAGAAAGTATGATCCCATCTTGAGCATGTAGATGCTGTTTATTCCCAGAAGTGGCCAGGATCTTCCCTGGGCTGATCCTGTAGGCAGCAACAATTTCAGGAAATGGGTGGAAGAGGAGAGTCACAGAGATGAGAGAAAGACAGGAGGCGGGGAGGGTAGAGGGCAGCCAGAGCTTAACCTTAACCCTCAAAGTCTCTACTGGCTCTGAGAGTCTGTGTAAATGAGAAAGAGAAGGTGCTGGAAGAAGGGCAAAGGGAAAGGGGAGAAGGCTCTTTTAATACAATAAAAGCCTCCAGGCTAATAAATATGTTATGATGTGTTGTTTATCTCCTAGACTAGAGGTGAGCCCTTTCCCATAGCTGCCAGGAATTTTAAAAATGAATCAGCTCGTGGCTTCCCTTGTATGCCCCCCCACCCTTGCAGGACAACAGGGAAGTCTCCCTCGGCAAGATTGAGGCCGTCAATAAATACTTTAGCACTGTCTTTTTAAGCATTTGCCTCCCTAAGTCAGAACCCTCCAGGAGGGTTGGTGAAAGGTCAGAAGACTGCTAGAGTGACAGGACTGAAGGGCCTGGAGAGATTCAAGATCAGGCCATGGGGTAGGGACAAAGACAGGGACAGGCTACCCAGGCAGGCCTGAGAGACACTGAAATACAAGGAGGTTCAGAGAAAAACGTAGTTTCCGAAACTCCTGTTATATGAGTGTGTGTGTGTGTGTGTGTGTGTGTGTGTGTGTGTGTGTGTGTGTGTGAAGAATTGCAATGCCCTGAGCTTACTCGGTGTGCTGGCCACACTCCCCTGCTCTGCCTGAGGTAGCCATGGAGGGATACGGCTTAGAGTATTTCAGAGGCTAGAGCATCACCTGTGCCACAGACACGTCACGTGCAATTGAAACGACTGTGAAGGCACTGGGTGCTCTTCTGCCTGCGGTCCCTGCAGAGTTGAATACAGTCATCGGGGGTCGCAGCTTCCTAAATCTGACTTCATCGCAATATACCTTTTGAGATAAAAGTGGTTTGGGTATATAAAAATGCTCCATAGCTTTGAAATATCTGTAGCATTATGGAGCAAACATGCCATGTAATTGTGAGAAGATAAATAAACCCCCAAACCCAGTTTAACAGTTTCTTCCTGAGGTCTTGGCGCTGGCCTCCGCCAGCCATGTTCCCTTAGCAGTGAGCACAGGGAGAAGGATTTGAGAAAGCATTAGTTGAAGAGATTAAAAACCTCCAATTTTACCTTAATTAAAACTTCACAAGTCAAGTGTGTAAGGTGGCTCAGTAGGGAAAGGTGCTTGTCACTTACCCTGACAGCCTGGGTTTGAGTCCAGGTACACACATGAGAGGAGGGAGCCAGTGCTTCGCTATTTGACCTCCTTATGTGGTCACCACAAACACACACACTCACACACACACACACACACACACACACACACAAACACACATACACAAACACCTATTATACCTACATACACACACACACCCACAAACAGACACACATACCCACAAACACATATTATACATACTTACACACACAAACACACACACACACATACACACACAGAGAGAGTAATAATAAGTGAATAAATTAAATAAAAGCTCTTTTGTCTATGGTGAAGCAGGGACTCCAGAGTTGTTTCTAGAATGCAAAAGAATTATCCCAGGAGCCTGCTCTCTATCCATTATGATCTAACTCAAAAAAAAAAAAAAAAAGCAATGGCCATGTTTTGTGATATGAAAGTACAAACTGATAGTTGAAATTACTGTTGTGATACTGCAGAAGGTTTATTGACCAAGATAATTAACTCTTTTAAGGCAACACGAAGCACACATTCTCTGCAATCTACAAGTGTCCTGAAAAGAGCTGTTAGACAGTTTTAAGGAAAAAGTTATTGTAACATTCATCAAACATGCAATTGTGGGAAAGTCATTTGACATCCTGGAAACTCTAATTTTTTCATGTACCTATGGTGGCTAACTGCTGCAGCAAGCTCCTTTGAGCTGCATGCATAGCCCCGTCCAATCTCAGGAATCAGGTGGACTTTGTCCACACTGGGCTATAAGGTAAGAAAGCCATATAAGCAGAACCGGTGAAATGCCTTGCTCAATAAGGAACCGCATGCTTGGCTGTCTGTCTCTTTGGACCATCTCCTGGGAGGCCCTACCTAGTCCGAGTCCTCCCACAGCTGGAGTTGGGTGTTTAGTTGCTTTTCAATGACTCTTATTTGTGGCCAACACAACCATCAGTGTGCCTTATACCTGACCCTTGGACCTGAAACCAAAAGACATGACTGTGGGCTTCAGGGTAGCTTAAAGGCCTTGGTTACTAGAGTTCCAGATGCCATGGTGGGCCTGCAACCTGTGATCCTGCAACTGAGTTATTCTGACAAGACATCATTTATGTTGGAGACTTGAGAGACTCAGAACACACACACACACACACACACACACACACACACACACACACACACACACACACACGTGCAAAAGCCGCCTGAGAGGGTTAGAACACACACATGCAAATGTAGAAAAGCCTTTTCTGGGATATACTTTTACATCAGTGTATTTAAAGTAGTTGTAAATTTCAGCGATGTTAAAAATGAAACATCATCCAGAAAGTCAAGCATCGCTGCTCCCTGGCTGTGGGTTGTTTTTTTTTGTTTTTGTTTTTTTTTTTTGCATTAAATGTCTGCTCATATGATCATATTGGAGGCAAAACATCCGTATTGATGAAGTGGGGAGTTAGACTGGAGATACAAGTGAAGGTAGTAATAAAATAGTCATTTTACTAGTTTTGAGCTTAAACACAAAGGCCAACTCTTCTAATGGATTGCTCTACAACATGTTAGCACTCAATATGCTGCTGTTCTTGTCTGGGTTTGGAGCTTAATGCCTAGCTAAAAATACATTGTCAGTTGGTGAATTTTCAAATTGCCACCAGTTCACCATTTGTAGGATTGCCCGGTCACCCTGCAGACCACTAGGAAACCCTGGAGACCCAGGGTTAAGACCATCTTTGCTGAATTATCAGAAGTTTGCTTGTTTGTTGTTGTTGTTGTTTTCATTTAAATCACTGAAGTTTTGACATGATATAATTAATGTAAATTCTCCAGCCATTCTGTTTTCTGTTAAGTCAATTATGAAAGCGGCAGCTGGCTGGGTGTGGTGGTGCAGGCTGGTAATCCCAGTACTTAGATGGGCACAGGAGGATCACGTATTTGAGAATCATCTTTAACTACATAAAGCATTCCAGGCAAGCCTAGGCCTCTTGAGACACTGTCTCAGAATAAAACCAAGCAGATCCATTGTCATGTGGAGCAGAAGGAAGAGGTCCAGAAAGGCTCTCATCATCACTGAAGTACCTCAGCCCGCCCATAGCCTCACCCGCTAGCCTCACCCGCTAGCCTCACCCGCTAGCCCCACCCGCTAGCCCTCGGGTATCTCAGTTAAGTCCCCTCGTTAGTTACCCCCTCGTCTCTCTGCCACTTAGAATCAGGATTCTGTGACTCGAAACTCAAATAATTCTAATGATGGTTTGGATCAGGGAATATGGAGAGGGCTAGGGAATCACTTGACTTGTAAGAAATTTAGTTTTTATTTAAGACGAAAGAATGAGACGTTCTTTGTATTTTGCTTCCTCTGACAGAGAAGAGGCTTCTCTCCAATGTGTTCTAACGGTTGGAAACTTGAGTCGGTTGCAGAGCAGTTGTCTGGTTTCCGAGCCAATACTGCAAAGATGAAAAAAACATTCAGCCATGTATAGAAGACATGGCCTTTCTGCAATAGGCTTATGTGGCTTTTGTGATCTTCTCCCGTCTCTTGCAGAAAACAGAGCCCAACACATTCAGAAAAGGGGAATAGTCACAACTTAGGGACTCCACCTGCCTCAGGCAACAGCACTGAGGGTCAGCGTTGGCTTTTGTCTCCTGGGGCTCACAGCTGCGTCTTGTTATTAGCAGAGTTCCCCCCATTTTCTGAGCTAGCTATTTGGAGGTTAGCTCTTGTTTGGCCCTAGTAGTGGTCGTGTGAGCCTCTTAAGCTACAGGGGTGTACTTCAGCAGCCGTGGTTCGTGATACCTGATCATGGTTGTTAAGTCAAAGGAGTCAGTAAAACTTTCTGACTTTCTTAGAGGCCAGATTTCCAGACACAAGTGCTCGCCCCGGGCCCATGTGAGTGAAATGCACTCCGGTTGTCCCTGCACCTGTCTTATCTGCTGGTTACTTGGGACATTCACTTTGAGATATTTCTCTTTGATGTCTTTGATGTCTTTATCAGTTCCCTTTCTCAATGAAAGATAACCTTTATCTTCACATCATTAACGAGTAGATTGAAAGCTTGCTTTTCTTACATGGGGTGTCTTGTCATTTGCTGGCAGCTTGTAATAAGTTACTATGTTCTTTTACAGGGACCCTTGGGTTTTGTGATATCTTCTCACTTCCACACTTTTGTCTTTAGTTTGTTTTCTATTAGGGAAACCAGAGAAGAAACAGATGTAAGAAAACGAACTTGACAAAAATGAACACAAAAACCAGGTGGTAGTGGTAAACTCTTTTCTCCTAGAAGTAAAATTCGGACTTCATTATGCAGTCTCACCTCCCAATGTGGGGGGTTGGGGGGGGGGGCTCAGCTGACATTCTCAGAGACATCAGTTGTCATCGGTTCTGAGGCAGGAAGACGCGCCAGGCTGATTCTTCTATGATTTTATGGTTGGCTGAGCCAGCTTAACCAACAGTGCTGCAGGCATTGTGGGAACAATAAGCCTCCACAGACCCAAGGGGAGGTGATGACAGCTCAGATGGGAAGTGGGTAGGGGAGTCCTGCCTGTGTCAGCGCTTTGGAGAAGGCAAGGCCTTCCAGGGAATCCTGCTGACAAGGGGACCCAGCAAACCAGATGCAGGAGGGGTGCAGGAGGGAGGGGAGCTCATGGTGTTTGGTGACTTTCTCCTGGCTCATTAAGATGGGGAGAGATGAGTATAGCCATGGGCATCCACACTGCTGCCAAAGTTCGTGGGTGTGGATCTTTAAAAGGTAGCCAAACTGAAGGTATACGGAAAGGACATTGGTTTGTTTCAAGTCCCTTCTGAACAGTTTCCTTGCTGTGAGAGCGACATCAGATCACCTTCTGTGCCCATCAGCCCCTGGGGGATATGACCTGGTGCTGCTCACCAGTGACCTGGTACCTGAAACCTGTAGGCAGAGCTTAACCTCCACCTGCTGCCTGGGCCATTCCTGACCAGAAGAAGCGGGGCTTGGCAAGTCCTTCTGACCTCTTCCTTTCAACCTGAGTGGGACTGTTCTGAGAGACCTCCCTAAACCTGCCTCAGATGGCCTGCACCCCACATCCCGCTACTCTCCCTTGGCCACATGCTACCATCTTTGCTGTGCTGCTTGGGGGTTGTTATTGTAGTGTTCTTTTGGCTTGTTTTGTTTGCTGTCTGGTTTGTCTCTTCCAACCAGAATGCCTGTTCTATGAGGGCAGAGAACTTATTCACAATTGGATTCCCATGAGCTCAGCATTAACTGACATATTATAGGGACTCCATTAATACTGAACATTGGGACTTTCTAGGCATGTTTAAGAGAGCATCCAACATCTTCTGTTTCACATAAGCAGAAAGTTTTCTTGTCCCCTGTTGTTTAAGGGAAATTTTTAGCATATCAAGGATGTGCAAACAGGATCTGCTTAGTCCTCTGGGAATGAGGCCAGAGAAGGAGAAGTCACAGTCTGTAGTCGGCTATAGCTGGGGCTGAGAGTCGGGGACTGGATTTGGAGGAGAGGAGGGGAGAGTGGAGCTCTGAAGCTACCTTACCTGCTTCGGTGGCCTATCTGCCCCTTGGCTGGCATGGCTGGCAGGTTCCCAGTTGGAGGCTGAGACTAAGGGATGCTGGAGACCTGCGTGATCTGGGCCAGTGAGGACAGGGAAGCTGCAGAAGGTTGTCTGCTGCAGAGCTGGGATGCGAGGTGGAGATTGGAGATGGTTTCTCCCCTTCTCCCAGTACCTCTCAGGGTCCCCAGAACTCAGCCAAGGTGGCTGCCTTTATCGAGTAGGGTAGAAGGAGGAAAATGCACAATTGGACATCTACTTGTCTGTGCAGAGGAGACAGAACAGCATCCTTTTCCAATCCCAGGAAGCCTGTGCCCTGCCACACAGCACAGAGTCAGAAAACATCAACAGCTCCTCCAAAGTTTCCTGCCTTTCTCTATTTGTGCCTTCAACTTTTGTTCGTTCGTTCGTTCATTCATTCATTCCTTTGCCGGAAAGTAGAAGGAGAAGCTGGCTCACAGGATATTACTATCCAGGTGACCTCTTGCAGGAGCCTCAGGGCCCAGAGGTCATTTAGGATCCTACTCCTCCCCTGCCCCTGAAACATCCCCTGCTCATCCGAGGCCTCCTTTTTATGTCATGGGAAAGGAGGCAGAAGCTTGACAAAGAGATTGCGGGACAGTCAGCAAATGGCCATCCTGGTCAGCTGGAAAAGATGCTTGTGGACAGTTGCATTTTCATGATTGCCTCTCAGACTGAGTGACGGGAAAGCTCCGTGGCTTCGTACACGCTGGATCCTGTAGAGATGGCTGTCGTCTCAGCTGAGTACAGATGGCCTGTCTTACCTAAGGTCTCACTCGATGCTAATGCTGTCCGGAATTGCTTTGAGATGCCAGAGATATGTTCAGAGAATGAGTCTCACCTCCCCTTCCCTCCCCCACCCCCACAGTGCAATCACTGGTGAGAGGACATTGGAGGCCACCTAATGGGGGTGAGGGGGTGCAGGGGAGTGGCATCTAATGATTTAGGACATAGAGCAGTGCGTGATGGTGGGGGCGGAGTTTATACACTGATGGGAGCAGAAGGAATAGTTTTAAAAGGGAACTCTCTGGATCTATTTAAGACGGCTCAACATCAGCTTGTTTCAGACACAACAACAGTCCTTTCTTATCACTTAGTTCTTTCCTGTGAAGATAAGCGAGCACGTCTCTCCCTCCCTGGGCTCTGCTTTGACCAGCTGGTACTTTTGATTAGTAGCTTCTTCCCCAGAGCCAAGTAACACACATGACAGTCCTGCCCAGTAAGGGGACAGCTGCTCAATGGAGCTTGACTTTTGTCTCAGGGGCAGCTGGACCATGTGGAAGGTACGTGGCTCTTATTGTGGTTGTGTTTCTACTCCCAGTGTCCAGTAAGCTCCTCAGAATCTAGCGATTGGGCTTACAGTTATTTTGGCAATAAGTTCTTCATGTTGATTTCTGTCAGCTTTTATCAGCATCTGTGGATATGACCATGCATTGGCCCCACACAGAAAAAAATAGACACACTGTGGTCTTCACATCAGTGGAAGAAGGCAAGATGCTTGGTTAGATGTCAAGAGGCCAAGAAACAGTTGCATAGACAGTCTCTCGTTTTATCAGAATCTTAAAAACCAAATGCCTAACATTTGCCGACATTTGGCACAAATCACCCCTTTGCAACAGATGCAGCCAGGGTGACAATATTAGTTTTAGTTTTCAGCCAAGGAAACCGAGGCTCCGAGCAGGTAGATAACTCCCCGGGTCTGCAGGGTGGGGGAATTAGCTTCTGCTCTGGGCTCTTGCTTCCCAGTTGAACTGTAATTTAGATGGCAACGTGTACACAAGTAGAGCCACCTCAGCCACTACTTGGCAAGGTCAGCTATGGAGGAGATGAAGGAGAGAGGTGGCCTTGGCAGTCTTTAGAGGTGTGCCTAAGGCTAAGGGGGAGATGTGAAAACTGTTAAACAGAATCAGTGTGAGGTGTAGGAAATACCTGGGCATTTCTGGACAGTCCGAATTAATGTTTTCTTCTCTGCTGCTTTTTTTAGTAACAAACAAACAAACAAACAAACAAACAAAACAAAACAAAACAAAGAAAAGTCTTTGCTTTATAATGAAGAAAAAGATGACTAAGAGGTCTTTAGTATAACAGCCCTTCCTGTTGGAAGGAGGAAACAGGGAGATTAGATACTGTACCTTGGTGGTTCTGAGCCATGAACCGTGATGTGTAAAGCATTTTATAGGAGAACTCACTGCCCACACTGACATATTCCCTTATAATCAATTGATCCTCAGGTACATTCTCCTTTCTCGTCAAGTCCATCCTGGAGAACCATCCTGAAGGCAGATAGCAGACACTGTAGCCCCGCCTCTCTCAGTGCCATCCCTCCTCCCGCAGTTCCATGTCCAATGCATGTGCATCTTCCCCTCTGCTGGAGACTGAATCTCTCTCCCCAAACTCATGTGCTGATACCCTAACCACCAAAGCAATGGTGCTGGGAGGTGGAGCTTTGAGGTGTGGTTTGGTCATGAGAGAAGATCCCTCACAAATGGCAAAGAGTCCCAAGGGTACCCTTTTCCTCACTCTGCCGTGCGAGTACACAGCCGGAAATCAGCTGTCTGTGAACCAGGAAGCAGCCCCTCATCAGGCACCAGCACCAGCACCTCCATCTTGGACTTCAGAGACTTGTTTTTAGAATGATGCTATGGCATTGTGCACAGGAACCAGAATGCATCGAGACACCCGTGCCTTAAATCCCAAAGACCCTTGGCACGTCTACCACTTCATTTCATAGCCAAGAGATGTATGTCATTTGTCATTGGTGCTGCATAGTTTCTTATGGTGCTGAGGGAGTTTCCACAGTCAATAGAACTCTCTTTGTTAGGGAGATGCTTCCTGACATAACTTTTATAGCTGGAAAGAGAAAGAAAAACTCTCATTATGACCCAGCAGTCTTCTAATCCTATCAGAAAGTTTTCCTTTATATTTTAGAGCTCGACATTTGAAAGCCCAGGTGCAGTCTAGGCCCCGAGAGTGCTTTGTGGGTTATCATTTTCAACTAGAAATTCGGTTTTATCACAGGAATGCCTCTTTTGAAAGTGGTGGTGCTGGAATGCTCTATTAAAGAGAAACACAAAAATTATCTGTCTACAGGATTATCTCTTTCGATTTTCCTTTTGTGTGTGTGAAAATGCAATATAATAAAACTTTTGTACTTTAGTTTCTTTGGAGGCCCCGTCAACCTGGGCCAGGGTTCTGAGAGTTTCTGGCTGAATTGTGTCATGGTTTTCATGAGAATAGTCTGGGATACACCGTTTAGCTTTATTTTGAAATTGTTTTCATTAAAATTACAGAGGACAATACTAAGGAAAGATTGAAGAGGTTGAAGGTGTGAGAGATTTTCAAAATCTTGCACTTGTTCAAGTATATTAAATGATAGAAATAAGACAAAATAATAAACAATAAGTCTGGCAAGTGTTCTAACAGTACTGGGTTTTACTGCAGACGTAAACTTGGCATGGCTACTTCCGTTTCAGCTCTTTATTGTTAAAGATGACAGTTATCCTTCAGGATCTCATCTTCTCTTCTAGGGGGGTGATGTGGGGGGCTCTCCCGCCGAGGCACACCTTTTCCACCTGCTCTGGTTTCTCAAAGGCACCGCTTATCTTGGGGGATAGGAGGTCACTGGGAAACTAAAACGTTCTCCTATTAGCTACTCCTCTCTATCCTTGTTTTCCCTAACTGGGTCTCACTACAGCAATTTCAGTTCAATGGAAGGACCAGTGATGCAGTTGGTACTAGAGAACTTGCTACATAAAACATGGCTTTGCTTCCCAGAGCTTAGAGAGTTAACAGCAGTCTGAGGCAAGTCATGCCCTGTGCACTGGGAACTATATTTCTAACAAAGTCCCCAAGTCCCCAAAACACTACAGGGTCCAGTGTATACCAGTTTTTCTACTTGCTTCTTGCTCTCTTTTTCTTTCCTTTAATTATCTTGAACATCTCTCCAGCCCAGAGCCTTCCATATACCTCTGTGTGGCAAATATCACAAGCTTTGCTTCTTTAAAAGTGTCACTTTGGGAGACTGCATGTTTATTATTTATTTTGTATAGAACCCAAAAGGCTTTTCTGACACTGCGTTGAAGAGTTCAACGTCACGGGATTTGAGAGCGATCTTCAGTGGAGGCATGTTTACTAACGTGGTTTACCAAAGCCAGTGTTGACTGAGAGCATAATAGTTTCCAGAGCGCACATACAAATCTCACTTAAATTTGACTTAATCTTCCCATTTCATTTGGAGGTGGGAAGATGATAGACTTAAAGCCAATATATTACGTTCATACAAATCGTATGTAGACAGAATACTCCAATTAGAAGACATTATCAGACTATATAGATATTTAGGTTTTCAAGAGCTCCATCTAGAATTAAGTGAACTTCAAGCATCACCTCTAGAAATAAGTAAATAATAGAAAAATGCAAGCATCAAGTTTCACATATAAAAGAGTTGTGAGACTGTTGACACCAACAAGACTTGAAAAAAAAGTCACCCGTCGTAAATTATGTTTTGTAACTCTAAAAGCTTGTCTTCATGTGGAAGCTAAAATTATGCACGAGTTTTATTCAGTGGCATGTAAGGTACTAAACCACAGCGTGGCTTAACCAAGAGGAGAAACAGAAGGCATGTAAAGCTCGTAAGAGATCCCGGTTTCCTTGACTGACTGGCCATATTGTAAAGTGAGCGTTCGGAAAGGCTGTATAGCACAGTAAACTCTATATAGGGATACCGAGACGCTAAACATCCAAGCACAGAAAAGCATACTTCTTCCAGTACACATGGAACATCTTTTCTAAACTTGGCTAGATAGTTGAACGAAGATAACAAATCTCAAATTATTTTACAGGCTTAACAACTGGATTTAAGGACGGAAAGGGTTAAAAGTTGACCATGATTCACTCAAACCATAAGTCAGCTGCAGTAAAAGGTTAAGGGCTCCCATATTGCAAAATTAATATTATATTTTGAACTAAATAATGGGCTAGAAAGGAAATTGCACCACACATTCTCAAATATTTTGAAATGATATTAAAATTTGACATATAAAATATTTAAATGAAACTATTGCTATCTTTAAGGGAAATCTATAGCTTTAAATGAATGTTAAAAGAACAAGTAAGGGCAGAAATTAATGAAATGGAAATTAAAAGAACAACAATAGAATTAGTCAAACAGAGTTAGTTCTTTGGAAAAAGAAATGAATTTGGCTACCTCCTAGCTCAACTAACCAAAAGAGAAAGAAGACCCAAGTTTTTAAAATCAAGTATAAAAGGGGAGTGGAGATATTACAGAATCCAATCTTAGAATTCATTATAAAGTCAGAAGGGCAAACACCTTGGGAACCGCTACAGAAGCACATGGGCAAGCCAGTGGGAGCCAACAGGGGCCCCTCAAATAAACACACAACCACCTTCTTTTGACAAAATTGCCAAAAACATGCATTGGAGAAAAGACAGCTTCTTTAACAAATGGTACTGGGAAAAGTTGATTTCCACAGGTAGAAAAAGAAAACTAAAGCCACAGTTTCCTCCTTACACAAAAATCAATTCAAAATTGACCAAAGAGCTTAATATAAGACCCGAAGGTTTAAAATTACGGGAGGAAAACATAAGAAAGGAATACTTCAGTACAGAGGCCTGGGTATGAACTTTCTGAAACTGAACTCCAGTGGCCAGGAAGTAATCCTAAGGATTTACAAATGGGATTGTATTACATTTAAAAGATTCTAAGAAAGGAAAGAATAAAAAATACATAAAGAGACTGGAGACAGCTCAGCAGGTAAGTGTCTGCTGCTTTTCTATGAGACCTGATTCAGTTCCCGGCACCCACACCAGGGAACTTACATCACCTGTAACTCCACTTAGGGACCAGATGCCTCCTTCCGGCCTCTGTGGGCACTCCCATACGTGTGACAGACACACCATACACATAAAAAAAAAAATACAGTGTCTTCCATTTTAAATGAAAAGCTTCTGCATAGCAAATGAAACTATCAGCAAAATAAATGAACACACTACAGAACTGGAAAAATAGTTTTCTAATTACACACATACACAGCACACACAATCTATTATCTATCTATCCTATCTCTCATCTATTTATCTATGACAAAAAAAAGAGAAAAAACCAAGTCATTTAATCAGTAAATGGGCTAATGTACTTGGGCAGATATTTTTCATAAAGAATGAATACAACAGCCAAGAAATAATACTTAGAAATGTGTCCCACAGCCATAGTAATCAGGAAAATAAAAAGTAAAAAAAAATTTGACACATGTGTGTATTTTCCAGACACCACAGGGCTGATGCACATATGAACTCAGAGCAGCTGTGACAACATATGTAAAACCTGCAAAAGCTAAAGCCACACAAAACCCCAGCGTGGAAGCAAGGGTGTGGCCATAAAGTCCCACCCCTTGCTGAGGGGCTGTTAGTATTTGATAACTTTTGGGAGAAGGAGAGTCTGCTTTCTTTAATGGTGTAACCCCTGCTATGTCAAGCATAGGCAAAGACAAATGCCATGTCGAGGGGCCCCCAGTCAGTATTAATTGCACTCATTAGCTTTAAAGAGACAGCGAGCAAGGACATGAAGTTGAGGGTCCATGAATAAGATGGTGGGGGAATGTTTGGGAAGAGTTAGGGGAGGAGGACGAATGTGGCTAAAGTATGTTGTAGGAAATTCTCAAAGAACGAATAAAAACATAATTAAAAAAAAACTGTTCTGAGGGAATGGAGAGATAGCTCAGTGGTTAAGAGCACTGGTTGCTCTTCCTCTGGACTGGATCCAGCCCCCAGCACCCTCCTGGTGGTGCACAACCACCAGTGCCAGGGAATTTGATACCCTCTTCAGACTTCCAGGGGTGCCAGGTATGCTCCTGGTACACATATACATGCAGGTAAAATACTCAGAGATTTCAAAAAAATTTTAAAAAATGTTTTGAAATTCCATCTCTCCCCCAAAAGAAAGGCTACACCCATAAAACAAATAACAATAAGTGCTGGGGAGGGAATGGGGAAATCAGTACAAATTTTCCTCAAAACACTAAAAGCAAAACTACCATATAACCTACCTATACCATGCTTGAGTCTATCTACAGCAGCTTTACATTAACGCCACAGAGGTGCTTGTACCTCCTTGTTAATTGCTACAGTATTCACAGAAGCCAAGAGATGGAATCAGCCTAGGTGTCCATTAACAGATAAATGGATAAAATACGATACATACACAATGACATTTTATGCAGCCATAAAGAAAAATAAAACCATGTTATAGGAAAATGGGTAAAATTGGAAATCATGTTAAGCAAAACAAGCCAGGTCCAGAAAAAAAAAGACAAATGTGATATTTTCTTATATATGTAGGGAATTAGGGATGACAAAGGGACATAACAGAGCTCTTTGCAGACTTTGAAATTATAAGACGCCATTATAAACAGTGTTGTCAAATAAGTGTGGTCTTTATGGGAAAAAAAAATGGCGAGTTTGTTTACCACAATAGAAGTGGTAGGACCTGGGAGAATGGAACCAATAAACGAGGCCGACTAAAGTCTCACACAATAGCCAACTTTATTCAGCACATCAGACAATTTATACTCCAAGGGTTAAGAAGAGTCCCATGAGTAAAGTGTGCAGTCACAAGGACGAGCCACGCATTCACTGGCAGTTAGAAGCTAACTATATACCTGGTAGGTGGGTTCTGCCTCCAGGTGCATTTGCGGAACAAACTGAGAGATGCCCCACATAGCCCTCAGAGTTGAGGCAAACTGAGTATTATCTCTTGCCCAGTTCCAGTCAGTGATAAGCAGGCAAGGAAATACAATTTGACGGTGGCTTGCCATCATGAAAAGATAGAGAAAACATTGATTTTCAGCAGTTTACTCCACCTGGTTTAATTTTGAGATATTGTGTCTCGTCTCATGGAGACTTTGATAATGTAACTTGAGAGCATATTAATTTTCAGTGAAATATTTTGATACAGTTGTCCAACCTCACAGCAGCAATGCTGAGAGCTACAGGGGGAAAAAAAAACCCCAAAGTAACTATTATCACAGTCACTACCCTCACTTGTACACCTTCCCTGTATTTCCCACGCTACCTCATCTTGGGTCCGAAAACACATCTTCCTAACAGTTCTTAGGCAGGATGTCTTCGGCTCCCGCTAGTGTGTGGCTCCTGCTAGTGTGCTCCAAATTTCTTCCACACACAAGTGTCTCACATGTACTTCATGCGTCACGCTGCTTGGCAAATGCTGTTCACAGCAAACTGTTCCCTTCCCACTCCAGGGAAGGTCTCCAGTGGCTCCAACTCTACTTGTGGGCCCCGTGCCATTGGTACCTAAGTAGTAGCTGTTACCACTTGACACCTTGATTGCTAATCTTGATTGCTGTATTGATTAGAGAAATGCCTAGGAAATCAGTGAAGCTCCTCTCTTGCCGCGTCTGGGAAGCTACCTCAGGACATGATTGGACCCAGATCTGATTAGCCCAGTGATGATGTGGGGGATGCAGTGGTTATTTTCCGAGGTGCAGCCTATTTGCCAGAGGGAGGTTGACTGGGCACGTGTCCTTAGGAGCTATGTCTTATCCTGGACCCCTCCCTGTCCTCTCCCTGCTCTGCCTCTACCACTGCCTCACCTCAGGCCAAAAACAAAGGACCCATCTGGACATGGGCTGAAACACCTCTGAGCCCAAGTACATCCTTTGCTCCTCATTCGCCTTCCTCAGCATTTAGTCACTGTAACAAAAAAAACTAATGTGGTGATCCTTCCTTGGAAGAGTCCCACCTCTGAAGCGCACAGGTTGTTGTTGCCCAGGAGTAAGGGTGACCTCCATCACTCTGACGGATGCTACTGACCAAATTTAACTCACATGTCTTGCTTCAGGCGCCCAATCAGAGCATGGGTACATCACTCTACTAGTTTAGCTGTGCACTTACTATAGCATCTCTCCTTAGGAGTCTAGCACTCCCTGCCGGCCCCAGCACTCAAAGTGAAGACAACCATATTGTTCTCAGGATTGCTGCCCTTTTTGTGGAAACTTGTTCTTGTTTCTGTGTCACTTCTTTCCCTTCTTCTTAGTCCCTTCTGTAAAGTGGTGCAGAGAATCGCTTTTCCCTGTCCTCTCTATACACCACACATGCCCAAGTCCACTCAGGGAGCCTCCCCTCAGGTGCCAGGACAGGACAGGGCTGGACATTCCCCTCACAGA
This sequence comes from Acomys minous, assembly GCF_964271855.1. Lineage (NCBI taxonomy): Eukaryota > Metazoa > Chordata > Mammalia > Rodentia > Muridae > Acomys > Acomys minous. Next base: position 42,489,283 of record NC_140501.1, on the reverse strand, counting down.
CCTCAACACAAGGTAAACAGCTGAGCAGCATGACGCCGCAGTCTACATTCTGTGAAAAATCCCCCTTTGTGGGAGTGACCAGAATAACTGTGCGGATAGTGCTGAAGACGCCATTGTGTTTGAGGGAGTAGGCAGCCATGCGGCCACTTCTGTTGTCTCTTTTATCATTGTGGTTAAGAAAACATATTTTTCTTGTAGATGAGGTGGACTTTTGAAAAATGAAACTGCTTTATAGATACTTCAAAAACTAATTATCTCGTGTCATCCTATGGTTTGAAGCCTGTAGGCAAAAAAAGGTCTTTTTGTATTAGATGCAAGTCAGTCAGCAGTACCTTTCTCTGAAGCAAATGCTGTAAAGTTTCTATGTAAAAAACCAGATTTCTTCTATTCAAGCCTAGTTACCTGCTTCATTAAGAAACATGAGTGCAAATAAATTTTATGAAAAAAATTATGGAAAGCAATTGGCTAGAGAGTGATTACAGAGGTTAATGTGTGTAGTAATTGGCTTGTTTAGGGTGTACCATCAAACAAGATTCACCAATCATTTCTAGTTTAAGTAAATGATATAGCATTATAGCAATTAAAATATGATTCATTTTCCATAGTGTTTCTACAGTAACTTAAAAACTAATCATTTGGGTTTAATCCAAATCAACAACAACAAAAAATTGTACAGCATCTAAATGGAACATTTACCTTCCTGGTGCCTTTTTCCTGCCGCTCAATTTGCAGACCAGTACAAGCTGGAACCTCCTCTGTGTACTGTGGAGCTTAAAGGATATTCTCGTAAGGTGCACACCTTCCTCACAACCCCTATTTATATATGCCACGGGTCATAATTCTAGTGAATGTGACACTGCAGTCATTCTTCCAGCCACAAATTATAATGTGTAATGTGCAAATTATAACTGTCTTCCGCCGAGCAAATGCAGGGCTGCGTGAGCTGATATAAGAAGGGTACGTGCAAGTCATGTGATACAGTAAGGGAAATAAAATATGATGGATTTTCTAACAGGGAGATCTTTTTCCTCCTCACGTTAGTTCTGCTACATTAAGAGTTCCTAGCTGACAAATGTCAAAATGCCATGGCCAGCAACAGCCTGATGGATGCCCTTGGCAGCCTGCAGCTGAAACTTTCGCCCTGAATCTTGCATATGGTGACATTTTACCTCTGTCCCCTTTCTGAGGCTGATGGGAAGTCATTCATTCCCACCGGCAATCCTTTCTTGTTGTTGTTGTTGTTGTTGTTGTTGTGAGAAGGGCTGTGCTACAAATGCCTCGGGTATCCAGGAAGCACTTGATGGAGGAGTAGCAGGAAAGTAGAGTATGAGAGAACCCAAACAGGACCAGTGCCACTTCCTGTGACCCTAGTGGAAAAAAAATGACATACTTTATCTCATTAATACCAGGGACCAGTCTTCCAGTAGGATATTTGCTTCGTTGAGTACGGCACCTTCCACAATGTATTCTTGTACTTTTAGATCCAAACGCTGTGCAACGCTGTAGAATATATTTGATGGTAATGGCGGTGGTAGCATGCGAAGGAACAGCTAACCTTTGCTCGTTCTGCATTTTCTGCATGTCAGGTAATGTTTTCTCTGATGACTTTGTGCAAGAGCTGTTCCTCTGTTCCTGGACTTGGGGGGGAGAGGATTTAAGTTCCTTACTGAAGGTCATGCAACTGGCACTGAAACTGAGCTCAGAACCTAATAAAGGAAATCTGCACCTTTGCAAGTAGCTCCGCGGCTTCCGTTTCTGGGCCTGAGCTCAGATGCATGTGTTTTGCATTAGATGCAAGTGAGATTTTTCAACCTTTTGGCATCCTGGGCTGCTTGAGTACTGCAGGCTGTTGAGCACTCTCTCTCTCTCTTCCTAACTCCCCACAGGTCTTTAATGGAAATGCTCAGCCACAGATGTCCACCACAATTTCCAAATGTCTCCAAGAGTGGGAATGTGAGGTCTGTTAAGTAATCCTGGCCTAGAAGACCTTTTTAGGCATCTGCAGTTTAGGAGCACCAGTTCCTACCAGGGCCATCTGGAAACACTTCCATTTGCCAAAAGAATAAGAGCATCATTTCCAGCAAGCCCAGAAAGATCTAGACTTATCTTCCTCTGCATGACAGAATCACTGTCTTCACCCTCTCTTGTTTGCTTCTCTATTCCTGAAGTGAAAGAAGGTAAAAACAAAACAAACAAACAAACAAACAAACAAAAAACACCAACTCGCAAAACTCACCAGAATCTGTGTGCAGTGTAGAAATTGTTTTCCTATTTTCGGGAGCAAGAAACCAGTAGGCAGTTAGAGTTAGGGCCATGAACGGAGTGTTACCTTAGCGGGAAGAGTTTGACTGTCAGTGGCTAGTGAGAGCGCGCCTGCGTGCCTCCTCTGGAGGACACAAGCCTGGGCCCAAGGCACTCAGGTGGGGCCTAGTAGAACGCTCCATACTTTACTCCTTTCAGCTTTGTAAAGCATCTCTCTGCTGAGCAGCCACACTTCCTGTGGTTAACGGAAAGATGCACTAGATCGAGAGTTTGGGTTTGATTTACAGCAGGAAGGGCCAGTGTAGGTTTCTGAAAGACAAATTCAATGCATACCCTTGAAAAGTCATTAATGGAAGTTCCCCCATGCTCTCTCTTCACTAAAATAAAAGCTCTGCCATAGGGTCTCATAGGTGTAGGAACTTCCGTGGCCATGCTGCCCTCTGGCTCTACTCTGTTACATTCTGCTGTAGAGTCCCCAGACTGTTTAAATGTGCCTATATGAAAAGGGAATTTTCTAAGTGCTTTAGAATCCATTTTAGGAAAATAGTGTGCTTTAAACTCGCATAGGTAGACTCCCCAGAGATCAATTGAGCTTAACGAGGCTAACCATGTATATATTAATGTATTAAAAGTTAATTCTAAAGAATGAGAGAGCATTTTATAGGCTTTGTATATTTTAGAAACCCCTGAAGACTTTTAAAATTCTGATTAATCAAAAGTCAAACAATCGGATGTAAAGAGATCTATTTTTCCAAGTCATAGATGGGGCAACAGGCTCTTAATACAAAAATCGTAGATGGGGCTATAGGTTCTTAATGCAAAAATCATATATGGGGCTACAAGGCTTAATACAGTTAATCTATTTTGACCTTGTGAAGGAAAAAAAAAAAAAGAAAGAAGAGACCGTTTGAATTGTATTTCCAGCTCCTAGAGGCCAGTGCAGGTGGCCAGTGAGAAAGTATAAGAGTAATAAAACTAAGGTGCCAGCACTTCGCCAACTATCAACCAGAGATAAGGAAAAATATATTCAAATCTCAGAGTACAATAAAGAAAACTGTCAAGTGAGAATAATTTGTACTCAAAAGCCTTTCAACATATTGGCAAAAATTCTGGAAAGATGAGACAAATTTTTGAGAAAGGGGAGAAATAAAGCAAGAGGAGGGATGTAGTTGTACAGACGAGGGGACCTTCCCTGGTCCACCTGTTCCTGGGAGACCACCATACTGCAGAGCTGCAGCAAAGGCTTATGGGATTGGCAACCTCTCAATCCAGCCTTCAGGCTCTCCACACTAGACTTTGTTCCCAGGAAGTGTGTATTCTGAAGTTAAACAAATGAAGGCATGTCGGGGAGCAAAGACCACTGCTTCCTCCTCCTCTTCCTCCTCCTCCTCCCTTCCCTCTCTCTCTCTCCCATCTTTCCCTCCCCCTTTTCTCCCCTCTTTCCTTCTCTCTAGGTTGCTTTACATGGCACAGGACCTCATGTTCTAGCTCAAGTTGGCTCGGGACTCTCTGTAGCCCATCGTGCCCTCCAGCATGCAGTGGGTCTCCTTCCTCAGCCTCCCAGCTGTTGGCATGCTGCTGGTAGGCATGAGCCACCATGCTAAGAAAGAACAATGCTTCTCATGAAAGTACAATTATGAAATAATATTTCCTACGCTTTCTAGTTTCAGAATTTCTTTACTTCCAAAAATTATTGAGAACGCCCAAGAGTGTGCATCAGAAATTAAAATAAATGATTTAATATACTTTTGTATTTATAAATTGAAAGTGATAGCCACTACCTGTTAATATAAAGAAGACATTTTAACTTTTTTCTTGAACTAAACAAAAAAATGATTAATGCTCTTTTACATTTTGCAAATATCCTTAACGTCAAACTGGACTGGACTGATAGAGGGGTCTCTTTACCCGTCTTCCTCATCTTCCTTGACAGTACATTTCAGTTAAAGAACACAGCGAGCATCCAGCCTCACAAATGGATATGGCTATTAAGGGGGGTAGGGGACCTTTGCCAGCCTTTTTAGATAGTTACAGATATTGTTATTTGATATTGTACACAGGACTCAAAAACTGCCTTGATCTTTTTAAGCCTACTGAAGCTTTATCCATGTTGCTTTGCCATGTCAACTCAAATATCAGCACAGTGCAAAAGGAAGATAATGCTTTCTTTTTATTATGAAAAAGGATTTGGTCTCCTACACACTACAAATAGATCTGAGGAACACCAAGTTGTCTGTAGGTCATAGTTTGAGAGCTAGAGGTATAGGGAACAGTTTAAAGTATAAAAAACCACATGGGGTACTAAGGTTCTAAAGGGACAGAGGGAGTATTGCCACCATCTTTAAATTATATATTTAAGTTAAAATATATAAAATAAAGAGAAGGGAGAAAACAACAAAGCATTCAACGACATGTAAAAGTCCTTTTTTTCCCTTAATTTTCTTTTTTTAAATTTATTAAAATATTTTATAACAGAATAGAGTTCTTAATCTTTTCATCCTTTCACATATAAAAATGAAACACTTTGAAAATCTAAGTGAATTCTAATCCTTTTGCCCTAAAAACATTTTTATGTGGCCACTTTTGTACTTATTTCTTTTTGTTTTCCTTTTGTTGAGTGTTTTTCATGAAATAATACAACTTGTTTTTCTCATTATTTTAGAAGATCCTATACAGTCTGGAAACTTTTTTCTACTATATATACAATATTAAAAACTCTCACTGCTGGTACAAATTCTGGATCCTATTGAGATGAACTGGCTTATCTAACTGATACCCAGTGATGCTAGTTACTACATGGCTTTCCTGTAAGGGAGCAACAGTGATTTTTCATTAACCAAGTCTAAAGAAATGTAATCATCACATTAATACTCTAACAATTTTAGATCCTTAATTATGCTAATTTGATTTTAATGATTTAGCAAATTTCTGTTTGTTCTTAATGATGATTTAAAAATAGCCAGAGGTACTTTTAGCTTAGGCGCAGTTCTGTTTAATATTATTGTTGCTGTAACTACACTCTTTTAACTTTTAATCACTCTCAGCCTGCCGTATTCCACACACAACTTGGGGCAACGCGTTAAGTTAAGTCTGTGTGAGTGCGAGCCCTGCTTCCCGTCACTCAGGCATCTCCTGGCCCGTCACAATTTCATTTCTTGGCATTGCCTGCATGGTGAGCCGCACGCGAGGCAAGTTTAACACAGGTGTATCTCTGTGGACTCACTCCCGCATGGATTCCCATCAGAAGTCATGAACAGAAAGTAATTAGATGACAGCATCTTTCTTTTCTACAGATTTGGTCCTTTTGAAGGAAATTTTCTCTGTCCATCACAAATGAAATTCCCTAAATGTCTTGTCTACTCTGATTATGTACTTCAGTTCTTCACAATATCTGGGTCAAGCGTGTTATCGCCATAGCGTCAGATGATAAATGACAACTGATAGCTATTGTTGAAATGCTACAAACGCGGGATGTTTTGTTTGGTAGCTTCCTGTCTGCCCTAAGACAGTCTGTGCTCACAAGCAATATGAAGTGCATCACACATCCACCAGGGAACCATCTTCACTTCAATTACTGATACAGATGGACCAGGATTCTTAGCATCTGAACTCAGTCTGCCCTGGGTTGGACAGCTTGGTGTAGCAGCTGCAGATATTGTTTTTGTTTTCATAGCTGTGCAAGCATTCGTTTATTGGCTTTTAAACCTGATTGGGCTCTAGAGAGAGTTGGCCTGGGGTTGATCCCAGATCTTCCACTTTCAGCAGCATCATTTGGGGAAGTCACTTAACCTTTTTCTGCCAATGTCTTTATCTGGAAAATGGGAATACCACTTATAAGTATTAAGTGAGTCACTGGTATTAATTCTTTGGGAAAGCCATGAATGCACAATATTAATTATACAATGGCCTAAACACTTACATTAACATCTAAAGCTGATATGCTCCACTAGAGTCCATGTAGGCTGGGAATCGAGTCTTACATATAGTACCCTCATAAATTAAACTCTAAGCAACCAAATAATAGAAAAAATACTGAGTGTCAAAATGGGGATTTGGAAATTTGGGGGACTCCTCCCCAAATACAAAGCATTGTGGAAAGCTGGTGTGAAGGGTGGGTTGGAAAATCAATACCAAAGAGTCGGATATTTATGGCTGAGGGGGTTCAGAAGGAAAGAAAAAGCATGGAAATTAGATAATTATCAAAGGCATTATCAGAGAAATAATGGAAGATAGTGTCTTTATCTGAAGATAGATTCAATGCTCATCTCATTTCCCAGTGCGATAAAAGGAAACCCACCTGTTCCTAATTGCATTTTATGAGCTTTTGCAGCTCCTGGCATAAAGAGAAAATTCCGAATGTTTTCAAGGACAGGGTCAGGGTTGTGGACCATGGTTGATGTCATCTAAGAAAGAAAGAGCATTTTTATAGTTGCTTGTTTGTTTGGCTACCCTGGATCCTACAATACATCCGGTCATCTGGACGTTTCCACAGAGTTCGTATGGAAAGTAATTTTGAAGCTAAGATTCTCAAGTATAAGATAAAGTATTTTTACAAGGTCAAAGTGTACTATAAAAGAATTAACAGCAGATCTAATAGAGAAAAATGGAACATCATGGCAAGATATGAATTGCATGTCTGTATGTATGAGCACATATGTTTTAATGTATACACATTTGTGGGTAAATACGCACTTGTGGGAATGCACATGGAGGCCAGATGTAAACATCAGTGTCTTTCTCACTAGCTCTCTCCCTTATTTTTTGAGACTGGATCTCTGACTGAAGTACAAGTTCACCAATTCGGCTAGAGTGGTTGGCCAGTAAGCGCCAGGGAGCCACCTGCCTGTCTCTCCTCCCCAGGTGCTGCGGTTACAGGTGTGTGCTGGCCACTACACAGAGGTTTTTACATAGGTCCTCAGAATCCCAACTGAAGTCCCCATACTTGCATGACAAGCACTTTCCCAACGGAGCCAACTTCCCACCCCTCAACTTTTTAAATGGACAAGGTACTCAATTCTTATTGAGTATCAAATAATAGAATTTTTTACATATATCAAAATCGCAAGGATGGAATATGCTGATCCAAGGCCTGTAATCCTATCATTTGAGATGCAGGGGGATTACGGTGAGCTGAAAGGCCAACCAGGGCTACCTAGAGAGGTTGTCTTACAAAGGAAATGACAAATGACAGTCTCTCATCTAGTAATAGTTGGTACTGGGGAATCCAGAATACACACTCATGTACACATTAAATTATAATAATTCTGTGAATTCTTTTTTTTTTTTAGAAGGCAATGTTTAAAATGCACATCCCGTGGATCTAGCAGTTCTAATCGTAGGTTTCAGTAGTAAACCAGTATCTAAATGTGTATAAATAGTATGTCTGAGGGGCTTTATTGAATCACTTGGATCACTAGGCTAAAATATACCATCTCTAGATTCTCCGCTGTGCCCCTTAGACCACTTAAATAATTTGCTTTTGTTTTGTTTTATTTTTCTAACAGTTTTTACTATTATTCTTTTACATCCTGACTGTAGTTTCCCCTCCCTCCTGTCCTCACAATCTCTCCCTCCTACCTCCCATCTGCCCCACCCCAAACCACTTCTCCACTGTTTCTATTCAGAAAAGAGCAGGCCTCCCAGGGAAAGCTGGCAGAAGAGGCAGAGAAGGCCCCTGTTCCCACAGTGAGGAGTCCCACAAGAAGCCCAAGCTATACTGCCCTAACATAACCACAGAGGGCTTGGGGCAGACCCGTACACACTCCCTGGTTGTAGGTTCAGTCTCTTTGAGCCACTATGGGCCCAAGTTGGTTGATTCTGTAGATTTTCTTGTGGTGTCCTTGGCACCTCTGTCTCCTATAATCCTTCCCCTCTTCCACAGGATTCCCTGAGGTTTGCCTAATGTTTGGCTGTGGGTCCCTGCATCTGTTTCCATCAGTTGCTGGATAAAGTCTCTCTGATGACAGTTTGGCTAGGACTAATCTATGACTACAGCAGAATATCATTAGGAAACATTTCAGTGACTTTTTTTTTTTTTTTTTTGGTTCTATCCTAGGTCTCTGGGCCATCCAGCCTCTGGGTCCTGGCCCTCCAGGCAGTTTCAGGGGAAGGAGGGCTCCCTCTTGTGGCTTGGGTCTCAAGCTGGAGCACTCATTGGTTGGCCCCTCCCACAATTTTTGAACCACCTTTACCCCAGAACCTCATGTAGGCACAGCAAGCTGTAGGGCGAAGGTTGTTGTGGCTGGGTTGGTGTTCCAGCTCCTCCTGGTTATAGTCTTGCCTGGTTACAGGAAATGGTCAGTGTAGGGTCCATATCTCCCATTGTTTGTCGTCTTATCTAGGTTCACCCTCACAGATCCTGAGAGTTTCCATTGCTCTATGTTTCTAGCTCTAGGGTCTTCTGTAGCCCACACTGGCCTGAAACTAGCTATATGTTCAGAGTTGGCAGTGAACTCTTGGTCCTCTGCTTCCACCTCCCTGTTACTGACATCACAAACAAGCCCTATCACAGGCAGCAGAGTGCCAAGTACAGACATGTCCTGAGTCCTGGAAACTGGCCAAGGGGGAGGGAGGGAGGGAGGGAGAGAGAGAGAGACAGACAGACAGACAGACAGACAGACAGACACAGAGAGACAGAGACAGAGAGACAGAGACAGAGACAGACAGAGACAGACAGACACAGAGAGACAGAGACAGAGAGAGAGGGACTGACCATACCTGGGCTGCCTTGCAGGAAGCACCCGTCTACTCAGCAGAGAAGCTGAGATGAATCTTCTCCAAATTCAAGTGAATCGAATCATTTGGTTTTGAGCTGAAATGAAGCTTAGAAAATTTCAACCCCAAGGGAAACCCTTTTGGAAAATTATGACAAAGTGAAAATTGGTTCATAATGGAAATCTGTGTAGTCTGTAATTTTATGGTTTTTCCAAAGACTATATCATCTCACTTTGCATTGTGTTCACTTAATTAGATGTTTGAAATATGGAAAACAATATTTAGAAGAAGGCAGAAACATAGTCTTAATGAGACTCAAAGAGCGTAAACAGAAAGAATAAACTCAGGTGTCTTTACATTATAATCATACAAATAATAATTCTGGTATAGGAAGGGAGCTGGCTCTTTTATTACTTTCCATCACTCAGTCTTTATGTCAGGTACATAATGCAGGATTATGTTTTTAAGATGCATCAGTCTAAATTTACTGACAGAGGATGAAAGTTTTTTAAAAGTACAATATTTTTAAATTCCTTCCCAGCCAGGCTTAAATTAGATATGTTATGAACCACGGTTGTATAAAAGGATTTGGAAATGTAGGCCTCAGAACCGACATATTAAAAAAAAATAAAGTGCTCCTTATATGGCATACACTAGCATTTTCAAAGGAAAGAAAATCTGTAACTTCAATGGGTGGGTGGGAGTCGGAGGGAGGAATGCAGAATATAGCTGAAGAGAGTAACAGGAAGTGGCCACTGCTGCCTAGGAAGTTGCTGTGACGTCATGCACATGAAACTTGTAGCACAAGGCGTTGCATGCTTTACTCAATACATCCTAGATAATATTTCATTATTTTTCCTCAAACTCCTATTCCATGAGCTTGCCTATGTCTGCTATATCTGAGAGAAGGCTTCTCTTGCCCAGCGATCTTTTTTTTTTCTCTAAGTTTTTAAAAATATATTTTATTAATTTATTCATATTACATCTAAATTGTTATCCCATCCCTTGTATCCTCCCATTCCTCCCTCCCTCCCATTTTCCCCTTACTCCCCCTCCCCTATGACTGTGACTGAGGGGGACCTCCTCCCCCTGTATATGCTCAGAAGGTATCAAGTCTCTTCTTGGTAGCCTGCTATCCTTCCTCTGAGTGCCACCAGGCATCCACTAACTGCCCAGGCCTTAAGATCAACAATTAATAAATGGGACTTCATGAGGCTGAAGAAGCCTCTGTAAGGCAGGGGAAACTGTCAACAGAACAAAGTGACAGCCTACAAACTGGGAAAAGATCTTCACCAACCCTACATCTGACAAAAGTCTAATATCCAAAATATATAAAGAACTCAAGAAATTAAATACCAGCAAACCAAATAACCCGATTGAGAAATGGGGTTCAGAACTAAGCAGAGAATTCTCAACAGAGGAATATCGAATGGCTGAGAAATGCTCAGCCTCCTTAGTCATCAGGGGTATTGCTCTAAGTTTTTAAACCTATTTTTCTTTTATTTTTTGAAATTATAATATAATTACACCATTTCTCCCTTCCCTTTCTTCCATTCAAATTCTCTCATATGGCCATTTTTGCTGCTTTTCAAATTCATATATTGTTGTTATATTCATACATGTGTATGTATATACATATATAATCTTAAACACAGCCTGCTCAGTCTATATAATGTCGTGTGTGTGTGTGTGTGTGTGTGTGTGTGTGTGTATTGTTTTTTCAGGGATGACTGTTTCATGTTAGATAAGCACTTCCTGGGAAAGACTATTCCAGAATTGAGGCTGAGGGACACTCTGTCTCTCCTGGCCATTTCCTGCAGAACAAATATCTATGGTAGCCTAAGACAATGTCATCACCGGAGGGCTTTCCAAGTTAAGACGTCAAGTCAGTCCCCTTGAAGTGTGGCATCTTCAGTTAGGATGAGTAGAAGGCTAGAGATAAATTATATCTTAAATTCATTTTAGAATATAAAAGGCACTTTAAATTCAACTCTTTTGCTGAACACTGTGCTTATTTTCCCCTTGAGTCCTCTTGTTCAAGGAATTTTTATTTATTTATTTATTTAGCATTTTTAAAAACTCTGCTTTTCTGTTATGATAGTGAGAAAAGCACTTTCAGAAAGTTTGGTGCTTTCCTTGTTTCTCATCTTATTTTTTCAAAGCCAGAATAAAGAATGAAAATAATGAGTGTGAAACAAAGGCTTTCGAGTGTGGGATGTAGAGGTTTTAATTAAAGGATGATGGAAAGGTGATTAGTCCTCCAGATCTTTAATAAAGCCAGCCAAATCTCCACCGCTGCGGTAGGAACTGTGCTCCAATGAGCCCAGGCATTTTACTCATAGGCAGGCAACACTCTATGCTTTTAATTAACAGTTGTACTTCGACTACTTGGCCACTATTGAAAGAAAAGCGGTAGCAAAAAAAAATTGTATTGTCTCATAATCATAGTAAAACCCCTTTCTTCATGAAGAAGAGAGATGGCACCTCCTTCTCTTCAAGTCTGCTGTCCTAAACAGATAAAAAAGGACCTCAGCCAATTCCAGAGTTAAAATACATGTATCAGTATTAATTAGCAAGTCCCAGAATGGAGAGAATATTTGTAAATCATATGTCTGATGAGGCTAATACTTCGACATCTCAATAAACAGACCACTTCATTAAAAACTAGCCAAAGCACCTGTGTGGACAGTGTCTGAGGGAGATATGCAACTGACTAATAAACCTATAAAAGACATTGCAGCTTCACCAATCTCTGGAGAAATGTACCCCAAACCCACATGAGATGCCACTTTACACTTCCCTTAGTCAAAACAAAGTTGAGCAAATCCATGAGCAAGTACTCTTGTGTACTGTGGTGGTAACCTACACAACATGGCTAATATTGAAGAAAGCATGCTGCTTCCTCAAAAAAACAAACAGAAAAGCAAAATAGAACCACCATGTATGACTCAGAAATTGCACTTGTAAATCTGTCCCCCAAGAACTAAAAGCAGGGCACAGTCAAGGCCATACACACACACACACACACACACACACACACACACACACACACACACGACACAAGTGACATTATACAGACTGAGCAGGCTGTGTTTAAGATTATATATGTATATACATACACATATATGAATATAACAACAACATGAATTTGAAAAGCAGCAAAAATGGCCATATGGGAGAATTTGAACGGAAGAAAGGGAAGGGAGAAATGGTGTAATTATATTATAATTTCAAAAAAGAAAAGAAAAATAGGTTTAAAAATGTAGAGAATGCATCAGCATTCACAATACAAGCATAAATAACCTAAATGTTCATTAATAGCGGAAGACACTAAGTGTTCTGTGAGCCTGTGACACACTGTTCTTCATCCTTGCAAAGGAAGGAAAAATCTGTCATACTCTACAACATGGATGAGCCTTGAGGACAGTTAAGAATACTGTTTGAGTCCTTCTCTATGAGGTGCCAAGTGTAGACAGGCTCAAGGAGATGGAACGAAGATTGGTAGTTGTCAGGGCCTGGGAAGAGAGGAGCTGTGGAGTCACTGTGTAAGCAGTTGTGGGATTTAAATTTTGGAATAATGAGGAGTTGTGTGAATGGGCAAGTGAAGTTATGAACACTGTATGTGTTTAATGTCTATCTAAAAAGGAATAAAGTGAAAGCCTATATGTTACGTGCACATGCAGCATTAACCTTAAGTTTGAGGCTGTTCACTTGAGGGATTTAACCTGACAACTTTGGGATTTTTGTTTATTTATAACATTTATCAGACAGCCCCTTCGTGGCATGTGTTTACCATGGACACTGGGGCTGTTAGATTGAAAGAGGCTGTTGTTCATGCTGTTAGGGAGCTAGTGAAGGTAAAAACACACAGTGAAGCAAACAACAGGTATGTGTGCAATCGAATCTCAGGTAGCGATGGCAAGGAATAAAATAAATCAGCAAGCTAAAGACAGTGATGGCAGCACTGTTAAAGAAGGCAAACCCGGAAACTCTCTGCGAGTGAGGTATATCTAAGAAGAAACATTAATGCAAGCGGGTGTGTGTCGTCTCAGATATCGTGGGGAACACATTTCAGGGAGAAGATACCTGTTTATCAATTTTAAGGCTAGAACCCATGCAAAGCATTTAAAGTCCTGTCTTCTGCCTTCATACACTGGCCACTGTGTGATGATGTCCTGCGTATGAACCACTGTTCTTGAGGGATTCGATGGTTGGTGCCTGCACCTTAGTGCTGACTGTAAGGGCATGCTCGGTTGGGAAGTGTTAGGATTGCATTCTCTGGCGCCAGAGCAGCACCTCAGACATCAGCTGGTTCCTCCATATTCTAGAATAGAGGCCTCCAAGGCTACGTGGAGGATGGAAGGGTGGGGAGACTGATGGGACAGGGCTCCCCAGCGCTGCTTCCACTGCACCTCTGCTTCTGTCAGAAGATATTACCCCTTGCTTTGGAGCTGTACTCCCTTAAAGAGCTTTGCTAGAACAGGGTTCGGCTACTGGGAGAGACCAGGAAGTCACTCCCACAATCCTTGTTTGTCACATGAGAAAATAGGGACTAGAATAGGAGACTGGCGTCCTTAAACGTTCATGTTAGGTGTCCCAGTGCTTGGCTTTGATGTGGCTTCCTGCCATTCCACTTTCACACTTATTTAACCCAGACTGCTTAGAGCTGGACCATATCCTGGGAACCCCTTTGGGATATGGCTAGAGAACTTTACCATGGATTTTTGTGCTACCCGTTGTCTTGAGGTCAAACTTCGAGAATAACGAAACTCATGATGTTTGTGTAGGGGTAAGCCTTTTAGTGGAATGAAGTGTGTCGGCAATTATTATCAAACTTTATGGATTTGAAATAAAAGGCTTAGCGATCGAAATGACTGATCCAGGGAGGCATGGTTACTACCTCATGGCTAAGATACACATTCTGTGTTCTTGCACCTCAAACCACTGACCCCCAAAACAAGGCTACAGAACCATGATTTCCATATTGAAGTCTAAGAGAAAATGGTGTTTTATAACTAATCTTCATTTTAGTCTGAAATTCTCTCCTTCTAAGTATTTGAGTATTACATTTTCACCAGACTATAATGGGAATTATATGTAGCAGTGTGGTGTTTGTTTTTTTTTTTCCAAGATGGATCCCAGTGCAGGAAAGGACAGTGAACTTCATGAAAAGATGAACAAGACAGTGAAAGCCTCCCCCCATACCTTCCCAGCATCTTCCTTGTCCCTAAAGGAGCTCCAGAGGAGTGTGGTGTGGTGGAAAGAGATGTGAGGCCGAGAAGCTAATCGTATCTCCTTCATTAACTTGCTTACTAACTTTGGTGAATCACTTCATTTCTCTGAGTATGCATCATCATCCATGATTTTGTGTGCTTGAGGATAAATTTTTATATTTTGAAATATGGCGATCATTAAAATGGATTAGAGGTGATTTTCTCTCATTAGGTGTAATTCACCAGTTCTGCCATATTTGTGTGAAGTGACTAATACAATTTTTTATTAAACCCAGTACACAAAAAGCTCATTAAGCCAATACTGGCTTACCCAAAGTGGTATTTTATCTAAGGCAATTGCTATTCCGTAGTAATCTAGATTTCTGTGGTTTAGTAGTAGAATTAGTGAATTATCTGAATATATTTAATGTAAGACTCATTTTTTCCCCATCTACCTTCCCCGCACCCCTGCATACTTTTGCCTTATATCTCAGGGAGTGTGTATGACTGAGAAGTATTTGCATGTGAGTATCAGACTCTGGCCTCTGGAGAAGAAAGGCCCCTTCCTGTCCCCAGTGCTACTCCCGTGATCTTGTCCATAAATGCATGACCTTGTTCTTAGGATTTGATTGGATTCATGATGCTGTGCACATCACTCCAGGGATCTCTTCTGAATCCTCAGATGCCCTGTCAGCTTTAAAGCGCAGAGGTTCCTGTGGCTTTGCTCTCCCTGCCTATCTGCTGAGCCCCAACCCAAGTGGAGACATCACAATTCATATTTCAGGGAACTCTGGAGTTAGCCATAAAGCAAGTCATTATGATGTAATATAATTAAAATATAGGAATATGTGTATCTTCCACTAAGTCTTCACACTCAGACTGAGAGAGGAGATGTGGCTTTCTGCAGCTCAGGAATAAGCAAGTACTGAGGAGAAAAGGACCCCCATGTATTCAGGCTGTATCAGCTGTGGGGAGACTGCGCTGTCCTCCTGGAGATGGGGACAGTCACTCATGAGAAAGAGAACGCAGGGGCAGCCCCCACCCCCTCCTGATGGGAGCAGGAAGACCCAGCCCTGATGTTCTCTGGGAGCGAAGCCCCTGCACCGTTGACAGTCCCATTGCCTCTCTCTGGTTCCCATGGTCCCCTGCACAAGAGACAAACAAGAACCTGGACCCAGAGTTGCCCTGCAAGCACTTTGTATGGTGCCTCTTTCTCTGTTCTAAAGTCATTTTATTGATTTGTGTCCTTTATAATGTATCTACAAAGAAAACTTAATTGGTCTCTTTTTGGGAAGGGCCTGTTCCCAGACTCAAGGAATTACTGTACTCAATGCAAATTGTCTAGGCAAGAGTCAAGTTCCTTTTGCACGTTGATACAGTAGCATAGTGGGTCTAGTGATGGTCTTCCGGCTTCTGTTCGCAAACTAAGGCGATGACTTCTTCATCCATCTCTGTATAAATGAAAGTTGTGTTCCTGGCGGAGTGTCCAGACGTCGTTACTACATTGCTACAAGTCACTGCATGAGTGTCCCTCCCACTCAGCCTTCTTGCCTGCAGCTAAGTTTGGGGACCTCTTCCTTGGATGCAGCAAATGATACATCAACACATCACCACACTCATCTCTGTTTACGTAGGCAGGGTGGTAGGCATGAAGCAGTGTGGGAGAATCCAGGTCCCCTTCCTCTGGACTCCTAATGTTATTATGGGCCCTGCATTTATGACACATTTGACGGCACACAGGAGTGGGTTTTAGAGTGATTCTTTTAAGGACAGAAATTCTCTCATACATGAATCAGCACAAGGATGTCCATGATGGTAAGCCTGACCAACTGAGTGAACAGACAGTGAGAGAATCTTCTGTGTCTCCCCATCTGCCAGCTCAGGGCGATTTCAGGTAGTCCAATCTAGACAGTTATTTTGCC
This sequence comes from Acomys minous, assembly GCF_964271855.1. Lineage (NCBI taxonomy): Eukaryota > Metazoa > Chordata > Mammalia > Rodentia > Muridae > Acomys > Acomys minous. The sequence goes on along the minus strand of NC_140501.1, from coordinate 42,473,172 downwards.
CAGCTGTGAAGTGTTTCATGTCAGAACTTAGGATCTGGAAGACCTTCTGTCTTTTGTTTGGAAAGTGTGGCTGTGACTTCTTATACCCATCTCTGCATAAATGAAGATTGGATCTCTGGCAAAGTGTCCAGACATAGTTCCCGTGCTTATGAATCACAATTTAGGACCCAGGAACAAGTGACTATAAAAGCTGACTCTATTCCTCCTCTCCTGGCTCCTCCAGGAGGCAGAAGTGTTTACTCCCCAGTTCTTGCTGCTTAGAGGTACCACCACAGGAGGCCACAGGGTTTGGCAGCCACAGGAGGCCAGGGGGTGTGGCAGCCCCTTTTTCCACTGCACCCTCCTGATTCTCTCTTGTGCCTTTGGTCCCCACAGCCACATGCTGGGCTCCTAGTGTCTTCGGGACAAGGACACGCGTTCTTCGGTCAGGGCTGAGCTTCACCCCATCATCACCTTGAGGGCTGAGGACATGATTCTGGTACCCACTGAGATGATGAAATCTGCCTGCCAGGATTGCTATGGGAATTAAATACGGTATCTAATAATGGTAGCTCCCCTCATTTCTTCCTCCGTTGGAGGCAGGGTGAGCAGCTGGAGTGTTCCTCCTTTGGTTTGATTAGTAGATGTTGTATTTCAAATCTTTGCAGTAATATCACATATTTTGAAAGCACAAAAGATGTCTTTTGAATCCACAAAGATAATGACAAAATCATCAGCAGATAATAAAACGAGAATCTTTTTCTGTTCTAGTGGGAGAAAAATCACGTTAGCTTAATTTTTTGATTGTGGTCCACGATAGAACATAGATTTTTTTTAACACATCTGTGGGATGAATAACAACAGGTTAGGACTTTTTGGCGCAATTCAGCCTGGTAAGCATGGGTCTCTGCCATGTAATATCCGTGTCCCCTTCCCCTTTGCACAGGACCCATCGCAATGGCTGGTCGGAGATGCTGCCAGAGCCAGCATAGTAACACTGTCTTTTTCCTTCCTTCTTCCTTTTTGTTTTCTGTTTTTTGAGACACCTTTCTTTCAAATGTGGCTGCCCTGGACTTGCTTTGTAGACTAGGCTCACCCCAAGCTCATAGGGATCCACCTGCCTCTGCCTCCTTGAGTGCTGGGGTTATAGGTGTGTGTCACTGTGCCCAGCTGCGAGCCTACGTTCTTATCCCGTACGAATGTGTCACAATATGAAGTCTCCAACAGAGTTGACCTTTTATTAACATCTTTGTTTATATGTTTTAAGTCCTGATTATCCAAAAAAGGAAGAGAGCCATTGCCAGGAGATGGTTTAAGGAGAGGTGACTAGTGCAGGTGTCGGCTGATGGTCAGGCTGAGTGTGCTGTGTGGTCACTGTGGTTCATAAAAATGAACCTGCTTCATCTCTGCCCTCCCCATGGTGCCCAACCCAACCTCTTCCTGTTCCCTGTTGGCATCATTGCGTTCTGAGTCCTGACATTCTGCCACCTCTTCTGACCTTTAAGCATTGCACTGTCTTTTATCTCACCATCCCTTTCTCTTCAAATCCATAAATAGGCTCTTTTATTTGACCAGTGGCCACCTCGCAAAACCAGTGTACCCTGTGTGCTGATAGTTCTGTGCATGGGTGTTCATGCTGTCTCCCCAGCTGCCAAAAATCTCTGAAAAAAAAAAAAGAAGCAATGTTTCACTGTATTCCAGGCCCCACCCAGCTATTAGTGACATATTTTAACAAAACTCAAATAAAACATATGAACAACATTATACAAAATAGCTTGTCCCTTTCATGGTGAATTTAGAAATTTTGAACATGGAGATTGTGGGGAGCATGAATATTACACTTAAGGGAATATCATGAGCTAGCAGCAAAGAAAGTTCTAGTGAAATTTGTCATAGAAGATCTCCAGAGCCTGGTTCACACAGACTATGAAGGAAATAAAGAATGGGTATGAACCGGGGCCCTTTCGTGGAAATGTAGAACAGTAAGCAGGAAGTTCTGTCACATTGTGCAGTTGTGGCACATTTGTTTATTCCGTTATTTAGTAAGCACCCTTAAAAGCATTGACTGTAAGTTCAGCAGCTGGCAGGTTCTGGGAACATTAGATGAATAAGATCCAGGGCCCTCAGGCAAGCTTATACCACAGTGGGGAGCCAGACACATTAGTAACCATTTAAAGAGCAATCTAAGTGTTGGGGGACGGGGGAGACATTATAAATATCCCCAGGGCTCAGAGGGACACTGCGCACATAAGAAGTCTAGCCCTAGTTCGTTAGTGCGCCTCAAGAGTATGAAAAACAGAGGTAGCTTGTGTGGAAAACAAGGCCATAGACTATGAGCCTGGGACTGTCGAGATGCTATGACATCCAAAATTCCAGACATCACAGGGAACAAAGAGTTCTTTGGACTTTCTGGCTTTGGTTCTGCTTCCTCTTGCTACCTCTTTGACCTAAGACCTGTTCCTGCAATCTGCCTTGCAAGCTGGATTCTCGGTCCTTACAGCCAAGTACGGCTTTCTGCCAGGGGTGGACTTTTTACCTAGCCAAAGGTTCTGAAGAAGCCGGATATTTCAGCTTGAATGAAGTGTAGAGACAAAGGACAGAAAAGTGATCACAGTGGCCAGTCGGGTTGTACAAGTCCATTGGAGCTTGGCGCTAAGGTTTCGTGATTGGATTGTATTAGAAAACAGATAAAGTGTTTTAGATTGACATGTAACTACGAGGTAGAATGCAGGGTGGTGGCTGAGGGTGGGAGAGACGTGGGCTCAGAAGTGTTATATCACAGAGCTGAGTTCATTCTGTCAACAGTTATGTGTCTCAGGCGCCCTAGCCATACAATTGTTGGGTTTTGTTGTTGGTTGGTTGGTTGGTTTTTTTGTTTTGTGAGAAGGGTTTCTTTGTATATTCTTGACTGTCCTGAACTCACTTTGTAGACTGGGCTGGCCTCCAACTCTCAGAGATCCACCTGCCCCTGCCTCCCTGAGTGCTGGGATTATAGGCGTGCACTATACTTTTGGATGAAATCTTACCAAAAAGATTCATAACTAAAAGGGATGAGAAGGTAACTTATGTGCTTAGAATAGCACTCAGGGACATTCTTCCTGTTGTTCCATAGCCATGCACTCTTGAGACCCTCAGACATTTTTAAAAGAAATAAAATTTACCAGGCATTCTTGGCTTGGACAGGGGAGAGGTTTGTCATGAATCCCAGCGCCCCTCACTCCAGCGCTATATTTAAGAAAAATGTTCAAACTATCAGAGGGTCTATACTTGTTTGTATTTTCTATCATTTACTTTTAAATTATCTTCCATGGATCCTGGGGAGTATGTATATCATATATGAATTAATTCAATTCAAGGTTTTTAGCTGGTACTTGAAGGATTCATAAAGTTAGTTGCTATACATTGTTCATTATATCTGAGAAACAAACACATTGATTTTTTTTTCTTGCAGTTTTAAAGTGAGTGAGGCTTTGATAGTTGTACATTTTGCACTGTTACATGGATAATTATTTAAGACTCTAGGAAACCAAATTTCAAAATCTGGTCACCTTTTGAGTATCACTGTGGTTTTATGGTCTTAGACTGTCACTTTCCATGAAAGATGACTACACCACGATACCTGAGCTAATGCTGCCGTTTACGCTAACATTTCCCATTCCTTTCAGTTAACCTTGAAGCCATCCCCACCCCTTAAGGCACTAGAAGCAAGAATGGAAAACTAGGGCAGTTTTCATGGGCACGATCACATAGCTGTTCCTGTATCTTCCTGTTGATGGACATTTGTGTGGGGGCTGGGTTTGGGGTGGGGCTAGAGCAGGATGATGGGAGAAGATAGCTGTATGTCTCAGCTACCAGGAGGAGCCTAATGCCAGTGAATGGTCAAGTTTGTTAGGCTAATACTCACAGCATGGCGCTGGGAATGTCTGAATGAAATGGGAAGAGGCAGAGTTTCGAAGAGAGGGAAACGTCAGTGTGGTTGGTGTGCTCCTCATGTTGAGCAGTGCACTCCTCAGATGGGATTTAGTAGGAGGGTGCTTCACTGTTGATGGTACGTATATGTTCCCTGATTTGTGGTCCCATCAGATCCACTTTGAAGGGAAATAATGGTGAGCTATCTGATAACACTGAGCAATGTAGGCATCTTGTCTGTTGTGCTTAACCCTTGTGGCTTAGGGACCACGGACATTCATTTCTCATAGTCCTAGAAGCTGTGCAGCCCATGGTCATGTCACCATCAGAGTGAGCAGGTCCTGGGAGTCCCTTTTTCTTATTCCCAGCTCGGTCTTTACTAGATACGAAGGACAAGAGATCGTCTTAGGCTTCTTTGCTAAGGACACTTGTCTTCTTCTCATGGTATAGTATAGTGCGCCCCACCTCTAAGACTCCCCTTCCCATTATATTGCCTTAAAGGCCATGGCTTCCACATGAGAACTTGGTGAGGGTAAGTGGCACTCTTAGACCATAGCAGCAGAGACCATTGGCTCACACCATGGCCTGTTAGACCTATGACCTTGACCTATGACCCAGGCCAAGGGCAGTCACTACTGAGCTTCAGCTTAAAGACCTTAATTGAGACTTACTGTGTGAGATGCACAGACCTGCAAACTGTAGACTGGATACCTCCAGCGACCAAACTAAAAGCCTTTCAACATATTTGCGGCCATGAAGTGCACTTATGAGATGAAGTGTAGTCTGTGTTGTCTCGAGGGCGTCTGGGTTGGTTGGTGGCAGTCTGAGCTCTCCTTCACTGGGTCAGCACGATGACTTCAGCTTGTTTTCATCTGAGGGTGTTGTTGGAAAGGAACTATTAATGCAGTGTTGTTTCTGCTAAGCCAAAATTCTGTTCTGCACTTTTTGATACAGATTCTTTGATGAGAGTGCAAGCGCTAAATCTCTTTTAAAAGAAGAAAAATGCCCCCGAGACTGTGTAACAGGCATACAGTCTCAAGAATATAGGGGATTGTACAAAAAAGAGGAGCTAAGGGTCTGTGCTTAGGGCTGGCTGCATTGTTAGTGGAATTTAATTACAACTCAGTTGACTTTTTTTGCTCATGTGAAAAATTCTTCACTAAGACCGAAAAGCATTTTTCAACTATTCTCTGCAATTTATTAGGCCACTGAGAGAACAAGCCAGATAAACACTAAGTAGAGTTTTAGGTATAGCACTCACTAGAGTTTCTAAAAGCCGTAGACATAAAACAAAAAACCCAAAACTTCGGTTCTTTTCTCCCACCTTTCTTGTGCAAAGGACGATGGTCATTACAGTCAAGAAAATATGACCTTCGAGTAGCCAAGACAACAAAACCGAACACTCTTGCTTCTGCTACTAAGAAGAAGTGGACCGAGTTCACAAGCCAATCTTTACTTCTCCAGCCTGGTTGCACATTTATAGCTCCAAGGCCAATGAGCTCAAGGTACACGCACTCCCTCAAATGCAGCAGGTGTACACTTCAAATCCCGTGTTGAGCCACATGTTCACCAACCCGATAGAAGGAGTCCTCCTAACACTCACTGCAATCACATAGGCGTTATACCTGGGATTAGATGAATACTCTGCAGTTAACAATGGCTTTGACTTCCTGCCTTCCGTGCTCTTGGTCAGAGAAATCAGTGACGTGCCAGTGATCACAGGGGTTTAGAAGCTGGTACATTCTGCTGTTAAGGGAATCACTGTTCTTTATGCCATGTTCATGTGGCTCCCCACAGATGCCTTTTTCATTGCTAGGCATGTAGAGTAGAAAATAAATAAGGCTCAGCGTCTGGCTAGAGAGGGGGCTTCTGCCTCATCTTGTACTGTGTGGGGAGGTGTTGAGGTCTTCCCTGGGAGGAAGACTTCACCACATGAAGAAAGAGAAGTACAGTTGGATAAACTTGCATAATGTATGCCTCTGTGAATTGGAACATTTTCAGATGCCTCTAGAAGCTGCTGGAAGATGAAGGACTACCCTCTGTAGTGCTGGCAGGTAGACTTTGCAGCTACATAACTAAGAACACAGTTTCAGCCATCCCTAGCGTCTCTGTGATTATATATGTGGGTATTCTAATAGGGTCATGTTGGTAAGCTTATGAGAATTTAATCATGTTGTATGACATAGCATGCAATGAAAACTGTAGAAATATTTATTTTTTTTCATAAGGCACTCAAATTATGAGTAAAGAAATCTTAGAGATGCTGTTCAGGAAGAGCTGGCTAATGATCCAGTTTATTAATTAAAGAATCATCAGTTCTCTGGTTCTCCTGTGAATGAGACTGAAGATTCTTGGCCCCACCCATAAGGCTTTCTTACCATGTGGACTGTGTCAGGATCTTAGGAGGCCTTCCTTGAGCCTTACATTTCAGAGATGGCAGAGCTCTGGCCTTTCAAGACTTGTTTCTCATCCCTGCTCTGCCACGCATTGGCTGTGGGACCGTAAACATGTCAAGGCTTTGGATGTGCATCTCTTCATCTAGGAAAAATCCTGTAAATATGAAACAAATATGTATAGGGAAGCTACCGATGAAGTAACTACTACTGTGTGGTCCTGTTATTGACACTGAAGGTGCCTCAAGCTACAGCCTAGCACAGAGAAGCCAGATTAATTATAGTGACACGGTGACTTCATGAAGGAAACTTGCGTTTCAAGTGAGTCCTACCTGTTTCCTGGAAACTGTCATGTGTCCAGTTGGCCCCAGTTAATATTCTCATGCGTCATGCAATAGATGATAGGAATTGCTCGTTTTAAGTCAATCAATGCAATTATTAACCATTTGTTTTGAGAAACTCTTGTGAACCTAGCACAAAAATGGGGTAGACAGTAGGTTTTCCTATATTAGCTTAAACAAGTAAGCACATGAGAGTTAATTAGGAGAGGCTGGATTGGCTTAGGGCCAGAATCTAGAACATGACTTTGGAGTGCCTGGAGGAGAACTGGCTGGCTGGCACTGTTTCCATCTCTACAGATATGTCTGGCTCCAAATGCCAAGGGAAGAAGGAAGAGGAAGGAAAGAATACCTTTTAAACTTTATTTCGGTAAAAATAAATTTACCGTTAGATCTGAACATTGAAATAATATTTTTCTTGAACTATAGTTGCTTCTGATGTAAGAATCCAGTCACTGCCCAGAGGGATTTATTGTGAAGGAGCAAAGTGTTTAGGGCTAAAAATAAAAATAGCTCTCAATTGGAAATTCAAGGCATGTAACACTGGTTTGAGTTGCATCTTATTCTACATCCATTTTAGTAGAACCCTGGTGGACAAAGAACCCAAAGCTAAAGTTGCCTCCATCTCTGAAGCTGAATGTGAAGCAGATACCATGGCTCCACCTAATTAAAAAATATAAAGTAAATGCTAATTAGGAAATGCTGATCATGGTTGCTTCTAAAACTGACTGCTACAAGAGACATAGACACCCACGTATATGAAAACACAAGGGTAAACAATCATATGTGTGTGTTCACAAACTCCTCTTTTGTATATGCATTTCATGATGTTTTCTTTTATAATTTCTGTTTATATAGTCAATAAAACTTCATTTTAGATGGGGTAGATGTTGGGGTGGGCCAGCTCTAAGCCCTGGATTTGGGCCTGCGTGGTAGCTGAGTTAGTCAGCTGGACAGCTCTCCTCCTTTGCACAGGCAGGGGGCAGGGCCAGCTCTCCAGTCCCTTCTATGAACTACTGGACAGGGGCCTGTCCTGAAGATCCAAAGGTTCAGGATCTCCATGATACAAGGCAACAACAGGATATCCAATAGGAGTCCCATTGAGGACCCAGTATTGATAGGGTAGCAGAAGCCAGAGGCCTCATACCAGACCAATGACTCATCACAATGAACCTTTGTAAGTAAAGCTGTTTTGGCTGTGTGACACACTGCAGCTTCCATGGCGAGATCTTTTTTTCTTTTTCTTTCTTTTTCTTTTATGTTTTTAATTTTCTTTTGGGGAGGGAGGTTGCAAGGATAGAAAGCAGATATGGAGGGGTGTAGATGTGAATAGGATTGAGGTGCATGATGTGAAATTCACGAAGAACCAATAAAAGGTTAAGAAAAAAAGAAAAGAAATAAAAGCACTTCCTCTTACTGTCATTTAAGCAAGAATGAGCTTCTCCTACCTCCCAAAACCCTCAATTTTGAGATAATATATTTCTTTTGTATTTGAGTCACTTTTCAAACTGTTAATAGCCAAGAGTTACTGGTTTCCCGACGAGTGGATTTTGTCGTTTTAATTTATTGATTCTAAGTGCATCGGTTACTTTTGTGTTATTTGCCCCACTTCTATTTTTCTTCTCCGTTACTTTCAACACTATAATAAATTTCATAAAGGAAACACAAACCACACTGAAGATGTAGTTACAACATCGACCCATGACCCACCAAGCTCTCTAAAGACCTCCTGGGGGGAGTAGAAGGGCAGTTGCTTTGCTTTGCTGTAGATGACTCACTCGGTGGCAGGAGAGGTCTAGGTTGGGATGACACACTAGTACTTACACCGTTTGTTACTACTTCAGGATAAGTGGTTAGTTACTCTCTCCAGAATATTAAAACTATGAGTGGTCAAAACAGAGGAACCTATGGCAGAGCATGTACCACAGACAGTGGAGTTTGCCCTTGACTGCACCTGTCCTCCAGTGGGAGTGTTTATACAACGCCCCCCCCCCCCCCCCGCTAGTTTGCCCATACCAGCCATCCCTCTCTGAATTTCTGTTCCATTGTCTCATTCTTACTTGTCCTGTTTACTCAATTGTTCTGTCCTCTATGGTCCTCAACTTCCTTCGTTTTCTTTTTCTTGACCTCCTAGTATTTATATTTAAAGTCTCAGAATAAATATTCCTTTGGAACCCTTTGTGACCCTTCTCTAAACCCCGCCCACTTGTGGAACACACTGTTCTCCCTTTATCCTGGCATTTAGCACAAAATCATGCTCTTCATTCCTTTAACTGTGAGTTTTCTCAGCTAGGCAAGGAACTATGTCATCAGTGTCTCTGCCTTGTTCCACATTGCCACTGCCACCACTCCGTGTGTGTGTGTGTGTGTGTGTGTGTGTGTGTGTGTGTGTGTGTGTGTATTGTGTGTATTCTCTGTCTCTCTGTCTTTCTCTTTGATGTTCAGCCCATGCTTGACAAGTTTAGGGTACTTGAATAATACTTTTTGAAAGATGGATAAATGGAAAAATGTAATACTCACAAAGAGGGCTGATGCTGACCTCATGAATCAGTTTAGCCAGGATGATAATTTGGCTAATTATACTTGTTATATTTTCAAAAATAAATTAAGGTTGCTTGACTGGTTCATTACTGATCATGCAAACATGCAAGATGTAGAAAGCAAGTAGATATGAAAGTCAAAGCACAGAAGCCAAGGAGATCCAAGTGATCAAGGTCATTCTTGGGGAGAAATGAAAGAGTAACAGCAAAACAACAATAGAAACAGAAACAACCCACACTGGTCCTTCTGCATGGACCACGCCCACTCTGTTTCACCTGCAAGCTTCTCCCTTAGCATTGCTAACACTGAATTTTTTGAAACTTGCTTTGTTCCTGTGTCATCCATTTGCTGTCTCTAGCATAGTGTTAACAAGGCTCGCCATCAATTATATGCTCATTGGCTAAGTGTTTCAAAATATTATCCTAAACTTTGAAGCCATGTGCTGTTCAGCAGCCTGTATGACATTTCCATGTTGGTGGGGGTTTTATAGCATTTTTTTTTCACTCATCACTTGAGTGCTTCTTGTCAACTTTTGATGTCAGGATAGATTAGTTTGAATTCTGGATGCAAATATACAAAAATCCCAGCAAGGTGGCTGAGAGGGTAAAGGTGTCTGCCACCAACTCTGATAACCTGAACTCAATCCCTCAACCTAAATAAAGAGACAGCCAATGCCTATGAGTTGTCCTCTCTGAAACTTCCACAAGTGCTACATGTGTGCAGGCTTGCCCAATATATGAATAAATGTCACTTAAATTTTTTTAAAAAAGAAAACAAAATATACATAATGGTATGAGCAAGTGTGTTCTGTGTTAGAAGTAACCAGTCTAGCAGCAAGGAGAATGGGTGGGCATCCGCACTCTACAGTGTGGACTGTGGGAGGAGCTGTGGGTAACTGCCGTATGAGCAGCCTCTGGGATCTGCTTAGGGATAGAACTCAATCTGATCTTATCAAATCATTAATCCATGCAATACCATGGGTGCAATATACATGATAAGTAGCATATGCATGCTGTAGGTGTAAACTATGCACATAGAAAATATTCATATCATATTATGCATTCAGTTATGTATCTGTTTTCACACACATGAGCTACTTCAGGTTACTTCAGTACTGCATCACATGTGGACTGATCACACGTGAAAGGGAAATAAATGCCAGTGCTGTCCTCTCGATCTCCTAAAATGAACCTGGAAGATGATTACAGTCTGAAGCAGTAGCTGCTGGTGACAAGTGTGTCCCCTACAAGGAGGTAAGCTGATGAAGCCCAGCAGGAGAGCATTTCCTGAAGCCCTCTAAAAGACTGAGTCGGAACAGTGAACTGCTCTGTGCCTTAGTTTGGGAATTTTCGAATTTCTTGGCCAACTACCATTCCCAAGGAGAACTCCCTGACCTAATTTAGCAAGTTCTAAATGAAGCGAGGTGCTCACAGCACAGAGGACTGGGTTGGAATGGGGCAGGCTGTTTTCCTTCAGCTTTTTCCTTTTAAAGTTCCATGGCAGTGCAGGCCGATGTGATTGGGTTATGTTGAAGTGAACTGACTATTTAGAAGTCAGTGCTCATGGAGGAAAGACAATACAAATACAAAGGCACACACTCTGTCACGTGAATCCACAAACCGCCCTCTTCTGAATGAAATCACCATCTAGTCCATATATAGAGAGGGAGGAGGTCCCCCTCAGTCACAGTCATAGGGGAGGGGAGTAGGGGGAAAGAGGGAGGGAGGAATGGGAGGACAAGGGATGGGATAATAATTGAGATGTAATATGAGTAAATTAATAATATATATGTATATATATAAAAGAATACAAAAAAAAGAAAAGAAAAAGAAAAAAGAAATCACCGTCTAAAGACATAACTGGCTCTCAGCTCTAAAAACATCCCTGATGCTATTCTTAATTAAAAGCATAACATTTGTTTTTCAGCTCAAGAAGCTTCCCATATCCAAGTAACTTTGAAAGGACTCTTGAGAAAGCGTATTTACCAGTATCCTGTGAAACCCAGGCAAAGGATGACTGGGGACCCTGAGGCTGCAGCTGTGATAAAATGCCTCAGGTCATAGCCTTATTTTATCTAAATGCATAGTTACTGAGCCGAAGCCCCACTGGCTTCTTTAAGGAGCTAAATGTGGAGGAGAATAAGCGTGCAAAGGTGAAAACATCAGAGGGAGTCGGGAATATGAAATACAGCCTTAGACTTGCATGGCACCAGTTACAAAAGTTCACAGTGCCAACACTGCTGGATTTCTTTGCGTTTTCTTCTCATTGCGTGTAGCAGTGGGCACAGTGGCAGCCGACCTATCGGGTATATTCTGTACTTACCTTGGGCCAGGCCTGTTTTCAGTGATGTACATAGAAGAGCCATCCACTTACTCCCCACAACAAGCCAGTGTGTTAGACACTGTTACCGCCTCTTAACTTTCAGATAGCTAAGCATGAGGATTAACCCATGAACGGTTAGCCAGCGAGTCAGTTGCAGGGATGGATTAGAACCCAGGCACGCGAGTTCCGGCGTTGATACTCCAAAGAGTTCCAGTGTTTCTCATCTCGTCGATGCGGGTATGATTAAGACCCAGTGTTTGGGTTGAAATGGCTCTGTGCAAGTTCTCAGGCGCTGCTCCCAGCAGAGATCCCGAAGAGAAAAAGCACTCCGAGGTCAAAGGTATTAGCTGTGCAAGCACTTACATCTGGACTTGTTCGTTGCAATAAAATTATGAGATTGTTACTCACTTTTTAAACAAAGGAAATGGCAGGCTATCCAATGAAGGGCAGTCTTCTCGAACAATTCCAGTTTTAGTTTAAATTTGGATTTAGAAGTAAAGGACACAACATCCAACTCTCACGGAGCCTCTATTTCTCTAAAATAACAACATGGTGGCTATAAAGCCAGTGGCAATCATCGCTCTCTCCGAGTACAGGATGTAGAGGGCAGCGCAATCTTGTCTGTTACCAATCCTAGAAGGCCTGTGAAAGACCGCGCGAGTTGACCTGGCTATGCTTCAAGCTCTGATTGCAACCTTGAAGGGACAGCCCTGCAACATTTGGAGGCCACCGGATTTTCCTTCCATTAGTGACTGTCTTGTGAAACTGGTCTGGCGACATCCTTCTCCTCCTGAGCTTGGGGCACGCACAGATGCACGCTTTGGATGATGACTTCCAACAGATGGCTGAAGTCGTTAATACCAGAGGAACTTTCTGAGGCCTGGTTTCTGCAGAACAACACACACACACACACACACACACACACACACACACACACACACACACACACACACCAACAAAGAAGGGGCTACTTAGTTGTAGGCCTGCCCAGCCTTGAGAACATATTCTGCAGACTTGAAAACTACTGTGAAGTTAGAATTCAGGAAAGGTTGGGGTGAGGGACGCACCCACATAGGTTTTTTTTTTCTTTTTCTTCAGGACAAGCAAGCCAGCATTCATCTTGAAACCCCTACAGGATATAGAGTGTTGACTTTCATATATTTTCCCATATCAAATGACATTGGAAAAAATGCCATTTAAACTATTTAAACTCACAGCAAAGGAAGGTAGAAAGTATTGAGACTGCCACCCAAAGACTCTGCAATTGTAATTTTGACATCTGCCTCTTTTTTTTGTTTTTTTCAAATATATTTTATTAATTTATTCATATTACATCTCAATTGTTATCCCATCCTTGTATGACTGTGATTGAGGGGGACCTCCTCCCCCTGTATATGCTCATAGGGTATCAAGTCTCATCTGCCTCTTTTTTTTTTTTTAAAGGCTTTCTGATGCATTTGTACTTATCCTGAGTCTGGGTTGGAGAGTAGTAATCACCAAGCCCAAAGAGTCCAGTTCATGCTTTAGCAGCCAGATCCCCACTTGAAGTAACTTCATTCTGTGGTGTCCCAGTCTGCCTAATGTCATCTCAACCACATCCTGATCAATGGTGAGGTCCTGGGCATTCATGTTGAAAACTGGGGTATGACTCACCAGACAGTTTCCTGACATGCCATCTTATTCCTTGGACTCACACAGGAAGTGAACTGCAGAGTCAGGCTATTTCAGGCTGGCCCCAATGCAGGCAGTCTTCCATTAATAAGCAAGGAGATCTTTGTTAGGTGCTCTCACACACCAGGACAGTATAACTCACTCCCCAGAGGTTTTACAAATATCTCAACATTTCTTTATCCTTAATAACTAATATTCCTGGCCAGGCAGTGGTGGTGGTGCACACCTTTAACCTCAGCACTCGGGAGGCAGAGGCAGGTGGATCTCTGTGAGTTTGAGGCCAGCCTGGTCTACAAATTGACTCTAGGACAGCCAAGGCTACACAGAGAAACCCTGTCTCAAAAAAACAAAAGCAAAAATAAAAACTAATATTCCTGAAACAGGCTATCTCCTCATATAACCTAAAGTGTTGCTGTAACATTCCTGCAGCCAGGTGGCATACATAGACACCTCTGTGTGAGGTTTAAAATGTTATGTTTTTGTTTTTGAACTACCGACAGGACCTTATGTAAATGCTGAGAGCTACATTATAAAGCATAAGTCTAGTTGGAAGGTTTCCTGGTTGATGTATGTTCATGTGAATAAATGTTTTGTGTCTATTTATATCAACAGCACATGTAAGTGCTTTTAGAAATTAAAAAAAGAAGGGTTATAATAAAAACTATACCTGCTCCTACCTCCAGATTTATTTGCCCAGATAAAAACCTATAATTATTTTAATTATTTCTACATTTGTATTTTTGTTAACTACTTATAACTTTCAAAATATTGATAGTATTGGCTCATTACCTAGGCGTGAATATACATGTGTGTGTGTGTGTGTGTGTGTGTGTGTGTGTGTGTGTGTGTGATCAAAGTCTCTTGCTTTATCAAGGTTCAGTGTTTATGTTGACTTCATACATGGATGGATAAGAGTCTAACTTCTTTGCAATATAGTGTGGTTTTTAGTTCCTTCTAATTATCTCAGTGCTTTTAAATAATACTCATTGCTACTCTCCAAATCTGGATTTTTTCCAAAAGCCCACATGTTGAAGCTTGGTCTTCAGCTTGACATTATTGGTACATTACAGACATTTTGCAAGATGGATCCTAATGGTAGGAGGTTGGTAATTGGGAATATATTCACTGGAATACAATATTGTGATCTCAATCCCTTCTATTTTATGTGTCACTACTCATCCAACATGGGATGGATACCTCAGTCGACCACATAGTCTCCTCCTCCTTCAGACAAAACAGCAATGGGGACAAGTGACTGAGGATCAAAATCTCACATCTTTGAGCCAGAATAATCTAGTCCTTGTTCTAGGTTGATTACTTTAAGTATTTTAATGGAGAGCTAACTAACAACTCAGTACTTCATTCTTTCAACCAGAAAATAGTTGTTTTATTATGAGATATTACCATCTTACTTTTCTTGTGCTACCATAACAAAATAGCTGAGGCTGAGTTATCTGTAAAACACAGACATTTAATAGACAATTCTGAACCCTGAAAATGATCCAGATGACAGCAAAGTCAGTGTCTGGTGAGGCCCTGGTCCATGGATGGAATCATATAGCAGAACTCATATGTAAATGGCAAAGGAAAAAGGAGATGGACTTGTATTTATCCATGCCTGGAAAGCAAAACGGGTCTACGCCAGCTCCCTTTGGATCTGCTTGAAGCACTTCTATGCTCATTAATGGTAAAGCTCTGCTGCAGTATTTATTTCCTGAAGGGCTGCACTTGGTGGGTCTGAGCCTCCGCCCATGGGTTCTGATGGGCATGCTCTAGCCATATCACTTAGCCTGTCTGTAACTTTGTCTTCCAGTTTCACTTTATGTTATGAAGGTAAACATAATTTACATTATATTTTTATCTTCATATCAAGATTTGATGTCCTATCTATAAGTTTATCCTAAAGATTAAATTATAAATAAATTACTACTATGGTGTCCTCTTGCACCAACCCACTTGTCATAGTGTGGCAATCTTTATTTCTTGCAGTTTTTTTTTTAAACTTAAATCACTTTTTTTGATATAAGGCTGTCCACCTCTGCTCTTCCCAACTGCAATTTTTCTGGACTATTTGTTCCATCTTTATACTTTCAGCCCATGCGTCCTTGAACTTGTGTTTCAATTGGGGATACAATTGCATTCTGTTTGTATGTTTTCAACTTCTGCATATTTTATTGATAATCAAATCCATTTATATTTAAAGCGATTATCACTTTATTTGTTGCTAAATAAAAACTTATTGCTTTTTTGATGTTTTCTGTCTGTTTTATAGTCCTTTCTTTTTCTCCTCTATTTTTCTTTTTGAGTTTCTTCATTTTGATATTCTTTAGTCTCCATACTTTGTTCCTGTGATTAACCTGAGGTTGTCATGCAACCTTGTGAAGGTCTACTTCATGATAAATACTTTCAATCACATTAAAAAAAACTATACTTTAATTGGGCACACGTACTTCATTATTATTATCTAAATTTACTTCTTATATTGGGCAGCCACTAACAATTTTTTTGTATTTATTCTTAATCCTTTAACTTTACATGCTTATATTAGTGCTGTTAATGATTTATGTGCCACCATCACAGTATATATTATTTTGTATTCACCTGTATTTACATTTACCAGTAAAATGACTCTGTTCATATTTTTTTGTGTTACAATATGCTGTCCTTCAAGGTCTCCCTCTACAGCTCCTTGTAATGGAGGCGTGGTATTGACAAAGTTCCTTTGTTTATATTTGCCTTGAAATGTTTTTCTCTCTTACTCAGTTGTAAAGTGGTTTTTCCAAGGATGGTATCCCTGGGTGGTGTGTTTTTACTTATGTTGAATCTATCATCTTATTCTTTTCTGGCCAGCGGCATTGCTGGCATTCTTAAGGAAGTACACTCTTATGTGATGAGCTGACTTTTTTCTTACAGGTTTTAAAATTCTTTGCTTGATTTTCAACAGTTTAATTACCTCTGTACTGTACTTTATGAGTGTGAACACTTTTCATATCCAAATTTGGGTGGTTTTAGACCATTTTTTAAAGGCTTCCATCTTTTTGCCTCTATTTTTCATAATGCATGTTAGTTTTCTTGATAATGCCTCACATCTGAGCAAACAACTTAAATTGATGAGGCTGCAAATGTATTTATTCTTCTGTTTGAGATAATTGTTGTTAAAGCCCCATAGCTAATGTTTTAAGATTTCTTATTAGAGTTTAAATCCCCACATCCCTATTTCAATATTTTTAAAAATGTTGACTTTTATTGTTGTTGAATTTTTAATTTTGTTGATTTATTGCTTCTGTGTTTTCATACAATTGTCCTCTACAGCTCTCTAAGGTTCTGTAAGATGATTATTGTTAACTTCTTTCCCAGAAGGAATTAAAACATCTATCTCCATTTCATGTATTCCTTTGGTGCTGTGATGGTTAATTTTAATTGTTAACTTGACACTACCTGGGAATACTTTAGAAGGAAGTCTAGGTAAGATTGTCTATATTGCGTTTGCCCTGTGGGCGTACCTGTGAGGAATTGTTTTGATTTCCGTTATTGAGATGGAAAGTCTTGCCCACTCTGGGTGGCACCACTACCTAGGCAGAGGATTCTGACATGTGTAGAGTGGAGGAAGTGAGCTGTGGACTGGAATTCATGTGTTAATTGTTTGTGACCAGTTTCTTCAAGCTCCTGTTCCTGGGACCTATCTGTAATGACAGCCTAATTTTGAGTTAAATTCTTTCTCTCCTAAAAGTGGCTTTTGTTAGGGTATTGGCATAACAACAGAAACAAAATTACCACAGATGCCTTGTAGCCTTATATTGGTGCTTGTGCATTGAAGCTCTTACCTCTTTGTAGACTTGCTGTTTTTAGGAAACTCTTTGGTGACCAGCTCAGCAAGCAGTGCTGGTCAAGCTAGCTGGTATGATATGCCTTTGTTGGTGGAGATCTTTGAAGGGTCCATGGCCTGCTGAAGCTGCTGCCGGAGCTGCATGTGTGGTTATTAATCTTCATTTATAAAGACACAGGCAGCCTGTGTTGTCGTAGAAGTAATTGTAGTGTCTATTACTGGTAATGATACTACTTGTGCCCACTCTGCTGTATTTATCAAAACTAAAAATTGAACACAATAGAATTACTACACTCAAATGTTACTCTATTGACATTATCATTTTTCAAGTGTGTAATTTTTCTGTTCAAGGCCCTACAAGTATCATATTTCCTTAATCTTCATCAATATGTGGCAGTTTAATACTTTTTCTTTTACCTTCAGGACCTTGACAAGTTTGGAGATTAACAGTTACATGTTTCATGGACTATTCCATGTTTTCATTTTGACCTAGTGTCACATTAGTCTAGGACTCAGGGTCCCTGGGAAGCCCACTACAGAGCTGAAGTCCACTCTTCCTTATATCAGCAGTACATGACACATAGCATCTATGTGACTCTAAGTGCTGTTGTAGTGTTGAGGCAACATCTGCTGTGTTTATCTAGTCTCTCTACAGTGACCACTTTCATTTTCCACGCTGTGTTTATTTCAGGCAAATAGCTAAGGCTAGTATACAACTAATGGAAAAGATAAGAAGTTCTGTCTCCTCGATTAAAGAGGTTAATAGGGTCTTGGGTTTATGTTAAATGTAGGCATAGTGATTAAGAAAAGTTTAGGGGGCTCGCTGCCATGCTGTTTAATGGAGTTGTTTCTGCTTAAAAGTTCTTCACATTTATTATTCATCAGTTGACTTTGTCTATTGTTGCTATGGTCCCTTTTTGTTTTCTGTGTGTGATGTTTCGCCTTCATCTACCTGAGTTCACTGCATCTGTGCCTGGTGCCAATGGAAACTAGAGAAGGTGCTAGATTCCCAGGCACTGGAGCTATTGACAGCTTGAAGTTGCCTTGTGATTGCAAGAGCAGCAACTGCTTTTATCCATAAAGCCACATTTCTAGCTCCTACTACATTTAAACAATAAGTAAAAATTTCCTAAGAAGTTACTTGTCCCTTTTCTCCTGTTTGTCTGTCCATCCATTCACCTCCCATCCTCCCATTTGTCCATTGTCCACCCATCTATCTATCTGTCTGTCTATGTATCTATCTGTCATCTACCTATCCATCCATCCATCCATCCATCCATCCATCCATCCGTCTACCTACCTACCTACCTACGTATCTGCCTATCTCCTTATCTCTTTAGCCATTCATTTGTCTGCATCATTTTAGTCTTACTTTATTGTTTGGATATATGCTCTCATAGTGTTGCCATTTTGAATCTCAAGTTGCTCTGTTTTGGCCATTGGAAGATCTTTGAGCTCAGCTCCTGTGACTTTTTATAATATTCAACCTTAGTTTTTATTGTTTATATTTTTAACACGTCCATACTTCCATTCACTGTAGGTTTCCTTGAGCTAATCCATAATTAATATTGCTAATCCATAATTAATGTTAAACTAACCCACAGAGTAGGCAAATCAATAATCCCATAAATATTTATTGAGTGTTAAAAGACTGTGTTCGACGCAATGGAGAACAATGAAGTTTAAGATATAATTTCTGCCTTCAAAGATCCTGTTAGGCCTTTTTAAAAGATAAAATAAACTAAGGGAAGATAATAAAAAATACATGGTTGAGAAAGATTAAATCATAAAGGCTGGAGTTCTCAGTAAAGAAAAAAGCACTACATGACTTACTACCTAATGAAAAGGGCCCAGAAAAATGGATGTTTCTTCAAATAAAAAGGCAATGAGAAGACACTCAAGAGATTGTTCTTACTCATGTAGGAAACTGTAAAAGAATGAAAAGCATCCTTGAATCAATAGACAAATCTCTTTTTTAGTAAGATAAAATTAACTAAAATTGATTTTTAAAAATGAGAAAATGAGAATAAAATAAGTTGAATTATTGAAAAAAGTTATTCCTACACAGAGAATTCCAGGTACAGGTGCACTGCTGGTGTTCTTCTTACAGATTTTTAAAGTAAATAATATTAATTTCAAGAAAATTCAGAAATAAGCAAAAGAAGTACTTTTAAGATTTTTTTAGAATAAAATATGTATTCAGAGTACAGAACTAAGGAACATAATAGGAAAATTTCTAGGGTGTGAATAGGCATGTTAATTAAATATAATAAAATTTTAGATCATCAAAACTCTGTTGCACATTCCTGTTTATGTTATAACAAAATGCCACATTGAAATTCCTCATGACTACAGACACAAAACTGTTTTGCACACAGATGTAATGCCTAGTCATTATAGTGATATTAGAAATATATATATCATGATCTCTTGAATTAATTTCAAATAATTTTAATTCAAGCATATTTTAATTCAAGCATATTTTAATATTAAAATGTAAATATTAATTTGTATTAGTGTATTAAATATGGTGCTATTGAAGTAGCTGAGAGCTACATACTGATCTACAGAGAGCAGGCAACAGATACAGAAAGAAAGAGCAATACTGGGCCTGGCATGGCCTTTTAAAACCTCAAAAGCCCACTCCCAGGGGCATGCCTCCTACAAGGCCACACCTCCTTCAAGGCCATGCCTCCTAATCCTTCCCAAACAGTTCCACTAACTGGCGACCACGCCTGTGGGTCGTTCTCATTCAAACCACCATAGTTCTATATAAAAATATCAGTCCTCAAGGCTGGAGAGGTGAGTTAGCCACTAAGCACCCTGGCTGCTCTTCCAGAGGCCCCAGGTTCGGGTCCCAGCACTGATATGGAAGTACACAATATCTATAACTCTAGTTCTAGTGGGTCTGACACTCTCTTTAGGCACTGCCTATGTGTGCTGCACAGACGTGCATAAAGACAAAATACCCACATAAAAATGAAAGAGAAAATGTATCTTAGATAAGAACTTCATAGTTACTTTCTTTATAATAACCAAATACAGGACCAACATAAATGCCAATTATAAAAAATAGAAATGAACAAGAGAATGTGAAATAAATCATGATAAGTTCATACTGTGTGTGTATTGTGTGTGTTGTGTGTATGTGTGTGTGTTTGTGTGTTTATGAAGTTCAAGTACAGAAAAAAAAAACCATCTGTGGAGACCAAGGATGGAGTTTCATGTTTGACTGGAAGATGACTATCAGAAGCGATGGAGATACTTTTGGTCATGGCCATCTGAAAGTTACTTGGGTCATACAATTGACAAGACTCATGGCTGACTCATGTGATTAGGATGGTCCATTTGACTGTATGTCATTTGCATACCAGTTAAAGAAATTGATGATGTGGACTTTGAGAATCTTGACTCGTTGAAGACGTCTTTATCGAGCTGTGGTTTTTCAGCATTCCATAACATAGGAGAGACTACTGCTCAGCCAGCAATGTCCAGTGCACAGTCACTCTTGTTTTCCCTTCCCTGAGAATACAGTCATACCAGAATCTGCTCTTGACGTCACACTTGTCAGCATTCTTAGCCACTTCCTCATACCTCCACTCACAATGCTACTATGCGTTTGGACTATTTCTTTTGTTTTTCAACTCATCTAGCTGTTGAAATGTATTCTGCCTCTCACCCTTCATATATTCCTGCTGCTGTTTCTTAACTCATCGAAGAGTCTCTCCCTGCTTATTCACAATATTGTTGCAGCATTTGTCTTCACATCCTATTCACAATCTGTCTGATAGAAAAGAGAAGCACTTCTAATTTATCCCCGACCACTCTACAAAACTTTCAACTTTGTTATGCTAAAATTTAAATTAATCATAGTCCCCAGCTACAAAAAAAAAATAATGTTTCCACTCTAGTCTCCAGTGTGGCGTCCTGTTCATCTCTACTGCATTGCTATTCAGGTGGAACATTTGTACCATCTGACAATTTTGACATTTATTTGTACCCTTACTGAAGAGATTTAAAAATGTATATGAAGTAAATTTGAAAAAATTGTCCTGTTTTAGGTTATATGAAGATGATGCTACTAAAGTTTTATATTTTTTTTCAGTTTTTAATTTAACTAAGCAGATGCATACGGAGCCCCTAGTGGCTCTGCACTGGGAGCTGCACATGTGGTTGTAACCGTGATGTATGTATTCTCTGTTTTAAAAGAGCTTGAAGCCTTCCACATTAGAAAGTTAAGAAATGGGTATAGTTTAGCATATTAAACGTGTGTGTGTGTGTGTGTGTGTGTGTGTGTGTGTGTGTGTGTGTACATGTGACTAATTTCAGTGTGCCTATGGTCAATATAGTAAATTTAGACTATCATGAGTTGCTCCAGAGTGTTATTTTTGGTTGGATTATAAGTTATATAGCTAGCTGGTAAAAATGTTAATGTCCCAGTAGAAACTGAACATTTCCCTCTCGTACTGAAGTAAAAACCTGGTTTGTTTGACATGTAATTAGAGTGATTGTGCTGTGGCAGGCGTCTACAAGGATGCCCTTGGCAAAGCATAGTGCTGCAGTCAGTGGCTGAGAAGGTCTGTTCCCTGTGTGGGTAGACACCTAGCACTGGGCCTCGATGGAATAAGACCGTAGAAGTAGAAGTGGATCTTAGGGCATCCATCGGTGTGGAACCATTCCGTGGCCCTGGAGGCTATGGTCATTGGTTCTGGGTTACAAATTACACCATCCCTTGGTTTTAATAATTCAACTTGACCTGAGCCATACTCAGGCTACCTTGACTATCTAACCTATTTTTTAGTCTAAGCTACTCCCTTAATAAACTCCTTCTCAATTGAGTGTGTCTGTATAGAAGAATGGAGTCCCAACACTTCTGTCTCACTGGAGCATGCGCACACCTGAGTACATCTATGTGCATATGCGTGCAAATAAAGAAAAAAGGTTTGTTGTGAAGCTTTACCTACTGTGATCTTGAAGACTGGCACATCCAAAGTCATCTGGGCAGGCTAGCAAGCTGAAACTCTAGGGAAGAGGTAGCATTGGAGATTGAGTCTGGAGACAAACACTGTCTTCATGGGACCTCAGGCTGTTTTCTCCATGGAGCTTTCCACATTATGGAATACAAATTCCTTATTCAGTATCTACTGACTGTAACATTTTTATCTAAAAATACATTTACAGTATCCAGAGAGGTATGTCCAAATACCTAAGCACTATTGTCTGTATAATTATCACAGAAATCTGGTCATGGGTTAGTTCAGCCTTCTAGCTTCAGGTCTCTCACAACGTTTTAATCAAGTCATAGATTGCCAAGACCACAGTCTTTTCTACTGAGGAAGAGGCTATTGGCTTAGAAACTTCCCTCAATTCTTTCCCAAAAGGACCTCTCTGTGAAAGCATTCAAAACATGGCCTCCAAGGTCAGCAGAGCAAGAGTGGTGTCACCTCTGATCACTTTTCTCATATTCGAATTCTGAGGCAGCCACAAGGCCTAGCCCACAGTTCCGGCAGTAGTGAGCCATCCACAGGTGTGGTAAAGGTGTAAATACAAGTACAGAATCATGCAAAGAATCCACACAAGTCCTGGACTTCCTGTGTGACCTACTTTAAGCTTCCAGGCAAAGGGAAAAAGGAGGAGTCAGATATTTGTACTAAGATTCATAACAGTAGCAAGATTACAGTTATGAAGTAAAAAACAAAACTAGTTTTATGGTTGGGGTCATCACAACCTGAGGGACTGTTATTAACAGGTCTCAGCATCCCGAAGGTGGAGAACCAGTAGTCTGGAATGAGTAAGTTGTCTTGACTGGAAATTAAAGCAATGACAAAGTAAAGACCAGGCTTTTTCCTCTTTAATTTACAGTCAATTTTGCATTGGAATTAAACATTTAATTAAGTATTTAGCATGAAAAAAGCAAGAGAAAAGATAATCAAAGCTTGCTTATGAATCACATGTTAAAAGCCCTGCGTCTAACTTTGGAACCTTAAGTAATAATTCCAGCATATTCTATAAAGTAAGACTGTAGAAAAAAATCATTTGTCTCTCAAATGCTGTTGTCACTGTGTGTGATTGGCAGGGTGAGCAATACATTGCAAATGTAGTAGTCCTTAGGAATCAGGTGATGACCTCGCTGAGCAAGAGAGTAGGGAGTGGTGGGGAGTATGGGAGCTGGAGAATACGAGCCTCTGTCTGCCCTCCTCCCTCAGCCATTGCCAGCCTTTGACAGTCCACTGTCACCAGATCTTGCTGTTCCATTTCTAAAAGGTCCATTAGCCCAAGTGCTTATAAATCTGGGTAATTCAAGCAGTTGCTTCTGCGGCTGTGTGCTCTAGACCCTTTGAGAATCACAGGACGGTCCCTCTTCCTCCGAGGTACAGTACTCTACCCCTGCAGAGAAGACTGAACATATCCCAGTAGGGGACCCCCAGTTAAGGATGACTGTGGCCTGCCTGCCAGGTAGGTCATATACACCTGGAGAAAGAACAATAGCCGGGTGATTCTTAACACACGGTGGGCGCCCTCTGGATTACCTCAGTCCACCTCTGGAGGGCCGATCTTTTTTTTTTTTTTAATTAATTTATTCATATTACATCTCAGTTGTTAGCCCATCCCATGTATCCTCCCATTCCTCCCTTCCTCCCACTTCCCCCCATACTCCCCTCCCCTATGTCTGTGTCTGAGGGGGACCTCCTCCCCCTGTATATGCTCATAGGATATCAAGTCTCTCCTTGGTGACCTATTATCTTTCCTCTGAGTGCCACCAGGCATCTCCATCCAAGGGACATGTTCAAATATGGGGCACCAGAGTTTGTGTGAAAGTTAGATCTCCTTCTCCACTCAACAGTGGATAATGTCCTGTCCATCGGCTAGTCTGGATAGGGGTTCGAGGTTTACTGCTGATTTTTTCCTTGGCTGTTGCCATAGTTTGCGGAGGACGCCAGGGCCCAGACTCTCCTGTAGTTTTCCAGGACCCGCTGGATCCTTCTATTTCCTCTTTCTCCCAGGCTTCTCACACCTAAAGTCTCAATAGGATGTCCTCCCCTAGGTACAGTTTTTCGTGGGGATGTACACCTTGGACTAGTGTCTTGATATAAGTGAGAATATACCATTTAGCTCTTTTTGCTTCTGTGTAAACTCACTCATTATGACAAATTTCTAGTTCAATCCATTTGTCCACAAATTTTGGAAATTCCATGTTTTTAATAGCTGAGTAGTATTCCATAGTGTAGATGTACCACAGTTTCTTTATCCATTCTTCTATTGAGGGACACGTAGGTTGTTTCCAAGTTCTGGCTATTATGAATAAGGCAGCTATGAACATGGTTGAGCATATGTCCCTGTTGTGTGGTAGTGCATCCTCTGGGTATATTCCAAGGAGTGGAATAGCTGGGTCTTGAGGAAGCCCTATTCTCATTTTTCTGAGAAAGCACCAGATAGCTTTCCAAAGTGGTTGGACTAGTTTGCATTCCTACCAGCAATGCAGGAGTGTTCCTTTTTCTCCACACCCTCGCCAGCATGTGGTGTCAGTTGAGTTATTGATCTTAGACATTCTGATGGGTGTAAGAAGGATTCTCAGTGTCGTTTTAATTTGCATTTCTCTGATGACTAAGGAGGTCGAGCATTTCTTTAAGTATTTCTCAGCGATTTGATATTCCTCGGTTGAGAATTCTCTGTTTAGTTCTGCGCTGGAGGGCCGATCTTATGTGGGCCAGCTCCCTTCAGGATTGGGGGTCACTCTCTCATAACTAGTAGACTGTTTCCATTTGATCCAGAGTTTTGGCTCCAGCTGTTCTCTTCTAAGGCAGGAGATGAGAGAGGAACACATACCAACCAGGAATTTAGATCTGATCCTTGAGAAAATAGGATGCCCTAATGGGTTCTTGAGAAGTGGAATGTACCTCATTAGAGTGGCCTTGACAGTTATTTATGCATTCATCTTTATTTGCATAGGTATCACCATGTGTGTGAGGGGATCACAAGTTGTTTGGCTTTTGTCAAGATGACCGCAAAGAAGGAAAGCGTGCTAAGAGTATACAGTGATACATAAAGAATGAAGCTGTGGCTTAGAATGGAAGAGAAGAAGAAATGCTGGCCTTTCTTAATCTGGTGAAAGAGACTGAGAAGGGCGAGGAGCATCCATGGCCCCGCCCCTTCCGTAAATGCCGTCTTCGTCTTCTTCCATTTGAGATATTGTAGCAAAGTGACATAGACTGGGATTTGCACAGTATAGGGATTTCTTTTTCTCCCAAGAGGATGTTATGTCCTCACATTGAGACTGCAGAAAGCGAGCTTCCTGCATGTAGCAAGAAGGGATTT
The DNA here is from genome assembly GCF_964271855.1 of Acomys minous. NCBI lineage: Eukaryota > Metazoa > Chordata > Mammalia > Rodentia > Muridae > Acomys > Acomys minous. The sequence continues at coordinate 42,447,877 of NC_140501.1, read as the reverse complement.
CTATAAAGGCTCTAACCCCATTAATACAACATGGATGGAGGAATGAGGCCCTCAAGGCTCAGACCCATCTTAAAGTCACCACCTCTTAATGATGTCACATCCACAAGGGACACAGTTAAAGCATAGCTCTGTCCTTGGCCACTATCACAGCGTTAGGAGGCAGTCTTGTGTGAGTGGTAGTGTGGACGAGGAGGTGTGGCTGGGTGACTCCTTGAGAGTGGATGTGGTGTAAACTACAACAGTGGAGTTGTATTTTATATCTAATTATGATACGATTCTTGCTAGAGTTCTTTTGATTTGAAGTCCAGAACAGAGAAGAATAGGGATGTCTATTAGTGAAATAAAACAGATGAATCTTTTAATGAATTTAAATTCATTTTTAAATGAATGATACAAAACCAAATAGAGTCCTTTTTTCCCCTCTTGCTTCTGGTGAATCACAACGACCTTGCTTGTAACAATAGAGCACATTTTTTTTATACTTCCTAGAGTTAAAGAGCATGTGGATTCTCTCCACAGTGACAACCATGTTTTCTTGAACAATACCTATCAAAGGTCACATTGAAGATCTGAGTCACAAGCCCTATGATTTAAATTTGAGCCTAAGTTTTAAAATGGCATGTCTGGAGCTTGCCAATTTCCATTAAGAACCACAGTGTCATTTTGAGTTACTGCCGAGCTGAACAGGACCCTGCAGGATATTGTATCTCTAAGCAGCAAGATGTACATGTTCTCCTGGCTCCATTCTCTGCCTCTGTTGTGGCAAAGAGGATGATGTCAGACTTAATGGACCTACTTGCTTGTAAAGTCCCTAATTTCCTGGCAACACTTTAAATATTGCCATCTGAAATATTAACCCTTATCATATCTGCTTCCTAATGGCTCATCATGAATGCTGTTTTCTCTACCCAACCTTCTTGGCTCCCCATGTTGCTGACAGAGGGAACCTCAAGCCCTCTGAGGCTTCCCAATACGTACACTCTCAGTGGTGTCACCGTCCTGTCCAACAGCAGTGCCACTGCTGTGTGTTAGCCATCAGTGAGTTCTCACCTCACCGTTTACGCGAGGATCTTGCTTCATGTTCAAAATTACCTTCCAGAAAAGTGTTGTGTGGGAGGAAACGATTTGACACAGTTTGAGTTTTATGGCCAACGTCATACAACCAATGAATGATAAAAGCAGGAACTCTCTGCCAAGTCGGCCACCACATCTCAGAGCTTCTTGCTTAGTTGTCTTCCTGTGTGAGACGGTAAGCTTTCAGGGAGGCGGGGGCAGGGCAGTCTTCACTATTTCTGTATTTCTTAAAATTTATGACCCATACAAACCAAGTTTGTAGTGGCTAAGTGAGTAGCGTTGGGATTTTTTGGTAAACAGACACATGTATTACTTTGAATTTGAGTGCTAGATTGTGTTTGAGTGGTAATAAGAAAGAAAAGGGAGGCTGCCCATTGTGGTCTGTTTTATTTTTGTATTTCTACAACTTAGATTCTCTGTTCTCTCCCCCTCCCCCCCCCAAACTCTGTCAATTTCTTCGTTCTTTTGTGCTAAGTTGAATTCGCTCTGTTGTTTTTTCTTCCTCATGTAATAGCCCCTGACTTTCCAACCTTGAAACCACCGTCAACCATTTCCTACTGTTCTTTTATTTGTGACGTATAGTTCGCTGCCAGATGGAAAATTAAAAACGTTTCAAGTTACGTGTGACGACCCTGGCTCCGTCATTCTCTAGCCTGTCTGAGGTGCTTCCCAAAGTGTGGCGCACACGAGATAAAAGTTCCGAGGTTCAGACAAAAGACCAGCACACCAGAGGAAGTTTTGAAGTGTCCAATTGCTGGGTGCAGTTCCTGAGACACATTTAAGTGGGCATGGGGACAGCTGGTGGAAAGCAAACTATGAGGGTGTGTGGCTTCTAGAACCATGCTGTTGATTGACTGGAACTGAAAATAGAAATGTAGAAGGAGCTCTGCCCAGCCTTGCTTAGGTGTCTTTAGTCACTCAGGTGGACGCGGACACTTGGCTGCCTCAGGGCATCCTCAGAGGATGCAGGCTCAGTTCCCATCTGCGTCAAAAGAAGGAAACTGTGAGTCATGTGGAGGGTCCCACGGAAGTGAGAAGCGTGTACAGCCGTTATTGGCATAGCAGAGCACACAAACTGCACGTCACTCCAGGGAGCTGCTTGGTTTCCAAGGAACTCTCTTTGTTTGCTTTAGGAAAGAGATAGGAGGAAAAACTGCATTGCTTAAGCCTGGTTGTCTGCTTTTTTTTTTTTAAACAGGGCCTAACAGAATAAGACAATATTTGATATAAACCTAAAGCAAATTAGTTCATAATTAATTTAGTAACATTTGAATTTGGAGTCTCGGGGGGTTATGTGTTTCTCATCAGTTGTGTTTATGAAATAGTTTTCTAAATCTCATAGGCTCCATAGTGACATGAGAGAAAGAGCCAACCCAAAGCTTGATGGGTTTTAGTAGAAACAGAATTTAACCCTGAGCCCAACAAGATGTGTGTCGATTTTTCTTGGTGAGAGGTGGCTGTCTCCCAGCCCCACCCTCTATAAGAAGGAAGAAGGCCCTGCCGAGACCCAGGCCTGTGGTCATGCCATCTGATGCTCACTTCCCACCCAAGGCTCTTCGGTCTGAGCCCAGTGAGATGAGGGGAAATAGAGAAATAGGATTGCTTACAGAATACTCTTGCTGTTTGCAGTCTCTAAGCGCAGTGCTGAAAGTTCTGTGTCTCACTTCACCATATACGAATAAAATGATTTGGGGACAAAATTAATACAAATTAATGAGATCACACTAAAGGTACTTTCAGAGCATAGTAACTGGGACTGGAACCACCCCCTAACCGTGTGTTTTCTTTGCCTCCAGAAGCATTTGTCATGTCAGAGCCACACTGTCTTCTGTGGGACTTCCTTTGAACAGCTTCCACCTTTATGAATACATTGTTTCAATCAAGACCTGGAGGGACACACACCCGTCTTCCTCTCCTCAGGCCATGTTAAGGTTTGTGCTATTTCCATATTTATTATCAAGGATATCATTAATTTTAAGGGATTTTTAAAAATAAAGATGCATTGATAATATATTCCATTAAGAGCTTTGCAAGTAGATAATGCATGAACTGCAAACCTTAAATGTAACTGGGAGGTAGACATAAATAAATGGAAATATGTTGTGGTCCATCTCTTTCCCATTATCACATGCACGTTCTGTTGTTATATGTGATGCTCCGAGGATATTAGAGAAGACGTAGATTCCACATCGGCTATAAACAGATTTTATTTCTAGGTTTAGAAACTCGATTCCATTAGTTTATATTAGGTGTGACTATATATCACCTTGGCTAGTAATTTTTAATCAACTAGTATTAATGGATAAAATACACTCTAAAATATCAAAAATCAAAACTGCTTTTGTCTCAGTATCAAGCAGTGCTACCACCGGGGCACTTTTACATGCAGAATCTTGGTGAACCAAGTGTCTCCATTTTGTTCTACTAGGAGCTATCACCTTATGTTTCTTGAATGAAAAAGAAGGGTGTGTGTGTGTGTGTGTGTGTGTGTGTGTGTGTGTGTGTGTGTGCGCGCGCGTTAGCATTTCAAAAAGCTAGCAATACTTTTGCTCACTCAAGGATCAAGGTTGCTAGCAGGACACAGCTTTCCTCGGGAAATGTGTTTGCCTCTTAGATAGCACCAAATAAAATACTTTTATTTTGAGGACACTGTCAGCAAACACTGGATTCGGTTCATGCATCTTTCATAGCTAGAAAAAGCAGGCGAGTGTATAGGGTAAGGTCTGGAACACAGAGTGGACAGAAACTAAATAAAGGACAACCGAGAAGGCACACACTGCTTCCTAGCATGACACATCTTTCCCCCAAAGACAGTTGTTTCACCTGGTGGGACTTTTATTCTGTCCAAGGTGACAAATGTTTTCTCCCTAATAGACCTTTACTGTGCTTTACTTTTTTATTTCTTTTATTTCTACTGAGAAATCAGAGTAAATTTTACTGCAGTCCTGGCTAACTTCCAGTTTTTCCATTTCATCCTCCGTTGTTGAGCATCGCGGTTAGCTTGCGCTGTAAGGCACGGCTCCGGGTATTTGTCAAGGGACTGACGGGAAGTTGAGCTCCCACTTCCCACTCTACCTCCAGCCTGTGATCTGATAGCTCGCTGAACCCTGGTGACAGAATCCACAGGAACAGACAGACTGGGAGGACTTGAGGGGTCACCTAAAGGTACCCCCGCCTCATCTACAAACAAGATTCTCCTTCACCTGTCTGGTAGGAAGCCTTCATACCCCCGAAAATATTTGGTTTCCTGTTTTGAAGCCATGATTTTAAAAGACACAGAAGATGTGAAGTCCACCCCTTAAGAAACTTTTAAGTGCACAGACGATAGCTTTATGTACTTCATGAATGTGTTCTTTGAGAGTTATAGTAGTTTGTCATCTTAAATTCTGTACCTACTGAAAAGTGACCCTGTGTATGCACAGCTCCAGCCCCGCCCCCGCCCCCGCCACCGTCCCCGCCCCCGTCCCCGCCCCCGCCCCCGTCCCCGCCCCCGCCCCCGCCCCCACCCCCGCCCCCGCCCCCGCCCCCACCTGTACTTCAGTCTTCCCCAAGTTTGACCACTTCAGTTACTGCCATGAACCAAACTGTGGTCACTTCTCCTTCTGTGGCCAGCTTGTTTCGCTTAGCAAAGTGTCTTCCTTTGTAAGCAGAATAATACTCTTTTCTGGGCAGCTGTCATGTTGTAAGAAGTTTACTGATTATTTTTATTGTGTCCGTGCATGTGTACTGGATGGGGGTGGGGCAGGTATACCATATCATAAATATGGAGGTCAGAGGACCACTTTGTGGAGTTGGTTCTCTCCTTTCATCTTTATGTGGACTCTAGGGCTCAAACTCTATCCATCAAGCTATACCCATTACGCCATCTCTTTTTTTTTAAATTTATATGTTGATAGATAGTTTGTGGGTCTAGATGTTCATTATTATAAATAATGTTTAATAAACTAGTCTATAGAAATGTCCCTCTACAAAGCTCCTTCCTCAATTCTTTGGATATGTATTTAGAAGTAGGATTATGGGATCGTATGGTAATTTCATTTTTCCAAAGTTTTTTCCGTTCTGTTTTCTGTTTGATTCTTAGCACTTGAACATATAGCAGCAGTGTTAGATCAGAGCAGCATCTCCATGTTTTATCAACCCTTGTTCCTTTTTGCTGTTTTAATGATGCCACTTTTGATAGGTATGAAGTGAAAGACTTCTGTGAGGCAATAAGTTTTGACCTGACTTAGGTCAAATGACTTAGACAAGTTGAGCATTGCGTATCATCTTGGGGGAGATATGTTCCAGCTCTTTCTCTCCATTGTTTAGATTTTTAGCTAAATATTATTTACTTTTAGCTCTTGAGTGTTCTTATATGTGTTAGATATTTAATCTCTGGATGGGTGGACAGGAAGCAGGTGCCTTCTCATACGCTATGTGGTGTCTTTTCACTCTGCCCATTCCTTCCGCTCCCACACAGAGGATTTTTACTTTGATATAATTCAATGAATCCATTTTGCTTTGGTCATCACTCGACTTTTGGTGTCTTATGTAAAAAATAAAATAAAATAAAAAATAAAGAATCATAGCTAGAGACAGGGTTGTGCGGCTGTTTGTGCGTGTCTTCTACTGGCAGCTTCTTCGGGAGGTGGCCTTAGGTTTGAGTTTTCAGTCAGTTGAGGGTTGATTTTAGAGTACCATTCAAGGTAAAAGACCATCTCACTCTTTTCCCGTGTTGCTAGCACACGGTGATAGAGAGTCTGCCCTTGCTTTATTACGTAGCCCCCAGAACTCAAGCCACCAGAGACTGTTTGATTGGATATACATGGCTCCAGTTTGACTCTCTCTGTTCTCTTGACCTATTTGTCTGTCCGTATTACGCTGCCTTCTGTTGCTTGCCACGGCTTTGTAGTCTATGTTCATGTGAAGTATATCGCAGGCTCAGAAGTGCAGTTCTCAAGGTGACTTGGTTATATTATTCTTTGGGCATTCCATCCATATGAATTTCAGGATTATTTTTCCTATTTCTGTAGCAAATTCCATTGGGGGGGGTTTTGAAGAGATTGCATTGATTTTTTTTGTGAATCATTTTGGTTAGTACAGACATTAGAGCAAAATTAAAGCCATTAATCTATAAGCATGAGATCTTCCATTTGTTTATATATTCGCTTGGGTTTTTCAGCAACATTTGGTGGTTCTCAGTATTCTGATATTTCATCTTTTTGGTTAAATTTGTTCCTAACTATTTTCTAATTTTATATTTTCTATTGATTAATTCTGTTGTTTGACAGCTCCATGCATGTGTATGGCATTTCCTGATTATTCTCTGCCCCTCCCCCCTCACACCCCTTCATCTTTTCCACTCTCCTCTCTCCCAGTTTCACCACTTTCGGCTGTGTTTTGTGGACCATTTAGTGCAAGTGGGGCAATCCGTGTGGCCATTCGATCAGAAGTGTTCACTGGAGCCTGATCAGACCATTGGCAAATGCACAACTGAAATCAATGATTTCTTTGCTTTTTTAATCTATTAGCAGCAAACAGTCTAGCAGTGGGAGAGAGAATCTCCTGAGTCCCCTGTCCATTGATGCCTGACTGTAGACATGCCCATTCTTGTGCAGACCCAGTGAAGGCCAGCATCCAGAGATGCTAGGAGTTTATCATTGTATCTTGATGATAAGACGACATTTGGCAGCCGAGCTGGTCTTTTGACTCTTGCATTCTCTAAAATGTTCCCCGAGACATTTATACCCAGAGGGTGTAGGACAAGTGCCTAGTGTAGGGCTGAGCTGCCACACATTCTCAGTGCCTTGAGCAGCCATCAGTTTATACATTCTCTGCCATCCCTTGGAAAGGCAAGGCTCTGATTAAGGCTGAGAGTAGCAGTTGTCTATAGGTGGAAACATGAATATTTAGAAGGCAGATTGATACTGTGTAAATTTAGCTAAACCACCTGTTCCTAAGTATTTTATGTCTTATGGCAAATGAGATTGTTCTTGTAATTTCCTTTTCAATTGTTAGTTGTTATTATGTAGAAGCAAACTATTTTGATGTTCATTCTATATCCTGACACTGTTGACTTTATTAGTTCCGGTGGCTCTATGTGAGATCCTCAGAGCTCTTTATAAAGACGGTGTCATTCTCAGGCAGGTGATTGTACTTCTTCCTTCCCCATAATGATGCTTTCCATTTCTTTTACTAGCCAAGTTGCATTAACTAGGACTTTTAATGTTATGCAGATAAAGATGTGTCAGCAGTGCCATCTTTACCTTGTTAGAAACCTTAAAGGGAATTTTTTAGGTTTTCATAATTGAGTATGGTGCCTAAATAGGCTTTTTATTCATGAGTTGTATTATATTGAGGTAATTTCTTTCTATACCTAAATTGCTGAGCTTTATTTTTTCATGGAAGTGCATTGAATTTGGACAAATATTTTTCTATATATACAGAGATAGCCCTGTGGGTTTTGTACCTTTTGATTACGAATGCCCTCATGGAATGGATTTTGGGTATTGAACTATCACCCCTGCAGCCCGGAGATTCCGCTTGTCTTGATCTATGTCTTGTTTCTATTCTTTTGAATTTTGGATAAGGATTTTAGTTTTTCACTCTGCTCATAAGAGACACTGGCCAATAGTTTTTCCCCATTGGGGTGTTTTTAGTCTGTCTTTGGCAATAGGGTTATTTTGGCTTTCTGTAAGAGCTTTGTAGTAATCCTCCTCCTCAATTTCTTAGAGAGTTTGAAAAAGATTAGTGTAGTTTTTTTTTAAATATTTGATAGAGTTTTTCATTAAAGCTGTCCAAAGCCTCTCTCTGTTGAAAAGCGTCTGGTGGTTGTTAACTTAGTCAACTCAGCAGGCAGGTACAGTTCTGTGCAGGCTTTCCCTCTCTCGGGTTGTAGTCTCTAGTTTACCTGTTCCACTCGGGCTATCCAAACGCTGGGTATCCTGTTGTTAATTATAAGTCAACCATATTTTTTTTTCATTTCTGATGTGTCAGAAAATCCATAATTCTCCCTCCTTTGATTCATTTGTTTGAATCCATCTCAAGAAACGTTGTGTATTTTCCAACCTCATGAGATACTTATGAATTTATCCTTCTAGAGACAAAGTTCCTCTGTACCATTATAGCATTATTGTTCTAAGCATCCCTTTTCCCCCTTTGGAGGGAGATATGCCCATTTTATGTCGTTTCAATAAGACTTTTTTTTTCCTGAAAAATTTGTATAATTCCATTTTTGGCTTATCTTCGTATCCTTATTGTTTCTGTTTTACGTGTCTTTAGTTTCTGCGTTTCACCTAACTTTAAGAGCACAAAGAGATGGGAGGGGCGCTAAATGTTGTCTACTGCCATTTTGTAATCGCCACTTTGCATGGGGCCATTCTCTGTGGCATAAGACTGAATGAATTATACACTGCAGACTTTTTCAAATCTCTGGGTTTCACAAAACAAATACCAACAACTCCTCAGAATTTCAGCCATTGTGATAGGATAGATTCACATCTTCCCTCCTCGTGCAGAGGGCGTCACTGGTACCGGTCCTCCTTGACAGTGATGATGTGGTTCGTGAATTGAATACAGGGTAGAGCTAGGACCTTTTCTATTTTATCGTATTTCTGAAATCCCCCTTGTTTTCCAGCCATCTACAGGAACATCAGCTCCCTGGATACATACTCTTTTGTAGGACTATTGCTTTTAGTTTGGTATTTAAAGATAATGTTTGTTTGATTCAAGAATGTAGTTAAGGGAAAGACCATATTAGAATTTAGTTCCGGAACGTAACAGGAGAAGGTCATCTCTGGGGGTGGAAAGAAACAGCTGGGCCTGGACCTCAGCAATGGTTATACAGATATCACTATGGGAGGTGGTCAGTTTCTAAGAGTGGAAATTGGGGAAACAACAAAAAAAAAATATCCTGCAATCTAAGCAAAGTGAAATGAAGGATTCTTTTCAGCGCTCACCTTAGTTTCAGTTCTCTGCTGACTCCACCCTCCTCTTCCCTCCTCACACTTCTCGCTAGCTCATCTTCCATTCCTCATGCATCCTGAGTGTGGAGAAATTACTTGACCAGTTCTATTCCTCCTCATTCGGCCAAGAACTGGAGCCAACTTTTAAATTAAAAAGAAAGGACAAAGAAACACTTGACCTTCGTGAGTTTGCCTACCCTCAAAGCTTTGGCAAGGCTTCTTCTCCTCAAGACTTGGGATAATAGGTGTAGGACCCCTCCAGGGAAAAGTAAATTATTGTTCCCTACTATTGTGTTGGGGTTTTATGTTAAAAAAAAAAAAAGAATTCTCTAATCCAGAGGTTACTTGATAATTTAATTAAAAGAAGTAAAGGTGTAAGGAAGCATGGTTCTAGGTCGGAGCATCTCACTGGATAGGATTCCTCTCGGCATCTTCCTTATTCCTACAGGAAGATACAGAAGATGGGATGGGCTAAGACTGCTAGCAGAATACAGACTTTGCTCTCTAATAAAATGAGAATATTGTGTGATAAGATTTCTCATCTGAAAAGGGCTGCATTATGAAAAAGGAAAAAATAATAACAAAGGACTTCCATTATCATGTATTAGTTATTTATGGTTCTATGCCTTGGCTGCTGGGTGGGGGTTTTAAAAACGGTATTTTCTTGTCCTGCTGTCTTTTGTACATAGGACACCGAATTATATTTGACTTCACAGAGTTTCTCATTTCCTGAAATAGACTACCAGCTCTATAAACATTGAAGAATAAATATTAGCTTTACGAGAACACGTTTCCCTACTAGTTGAAAAATAGCATGTAATAAAAAAATACAAGGATGTAATATTGAAAATTATAGATCAATATGCCTTCTTATTGTGGAAGTATATCTAATCCTTACACGTGGTGCCTGCATTTTCAGAAAAATGCATGCTGTGTAATACTACTTGTGTCAGTGATAAATTTCCATCTCTTACACTGTACAATATATCTCAAGTGACTCTTGCCTCACTAGTGAAATGTTTAGGCTTGTTACCCATTGTGATGTTGAAATGCTGTAGATCATTGCTCTAATACTAGTCCAAAGTTACTACAATTCTGATAGGTTCCTTCCCTGGCATCCCCTCCCCCCACCTAAGACACATACACACACACATACACAGAAGCTGGCTGGAAATTATATTAGAAAATACTTATTGGAAACTTTGGCAGTTTTGTGAGGGGCACTTTAAAAAGTCAACTGGGACCTTGCACAGCTAGTCAGCACTTGTAGTTGTGCAAACTGGTAGTCCAAAATCCAAACCCACCTTGTATGTTTATAGTAGCAAGAGAGACGTGCCATTCATCAACCATGAACCTGAAACCTCCCATTCATAACCCGAAAGAAGGAAAAGTAACTGACCCGAAGATTGTGTGTTATGAAACACTCTTTTAAAGAGAAAACATGACCTCAGTATGTTCCGGTAATTCACATCCATCGGAAAATGACCGTCACTTGCCAAAAGTGCCCATGGCTTCTCACATCATAGACAGTCTCTCTTTGGCATTAACTCTGCATTGTTCCCCTCTCTGAAGACTGGAAGTAGTCGTGTTTGTATATTTTAGCCCAGAAAGAAGTAGGATTAATCGAAATGTGTCTGTCTAATTTTGTCTTGCTGCCCTTTTCTCCAAATAACTTCACAAAGCGTATGAACTGTTATCATGAAGTAGTTTACGCCTGAGGGAAGACATACATCCCGTCTCCGCCCCCATACTTTGCAGTGTTGATGTCACAGCTCTGACTTTTAAAGTTAAAAAGAAAACTGTCCCCCTTCCTGTTCTTCCTTCCAGTGACGTAATGTTTCTTACAAATACTTGTGTAACGATGTTTGCATCTATGTATCATAGGGTACCATTTTTTTTCACTTTACATAGGCGGGACCTTTCTTAACATCCCTCAGCAACTTCGTTTTTTCTCAACACCATTTTAAAGCATTATCTCTACTATTAGCCAGCTTCCGCATAAAAAGCATAATATGTCCAATTTCACAGAACAGTGTTTATCATTCCCTTGTATTCTGTGGACAGTCACCTGCCTGTCCCTGTCTCTTTTCAGCAGTCCCTGTACAAATGAGCATTTGGTCTGAATCAGGCTCATGCCACTGTCAGAGAATCGCTGTCCTTTACGTCCTGCCACAAAACCCTTTTATTTCCTTCCTATCCACAAAGTTTCTCTTTTTCTTTTGCTGTCTGTACAAGAAATGCCAGTCTTTTTTTTTTTTTTTTTTTGCTGTTGTTGTTGTTGCTGATTTTTTTTTTTTATTATGAGTACTTCTGAAGATAGCTTACCAGCTCCTTCTCCATCAAGTCTAATCGTATCGGAAGGGCGAGCAGCTCCAGCAGCCGCAGGACAAGGACACGGGCAAACTAGAGAGAGTAGAAGGGAGGACAGTTTCCAGTCTCGCACGTCTGACATTCGGGTGGTGTCCACGGGGGATGCTTTTGAAAGTACATTTACACATTTGTTCACACTCCATTATCTCAGAGGTCAGCTCATGTAGAGGCCTTTTCCATTAGACCAAGAAAAAAAAATTTTTTTTTCTTTTCGTCCTTGGATTTCATAATAGCATTAGGAAAAAATGTACATGATTCATAAAAACTTGAGTACCTTGTTAAATATTTCAGGCCTGTCTCATTGTAAACCTTTTAGTGTCTGCTTCTTTCACAAAATGAGAGCTATGAGAAATTCTCAGGTGAGAACTGGAGTGGAGGCTTAGCTGTGAAGAGCATCTGCTGATCTTACAGAGGACCCGGGTTCAATTCCCAGCACCCTTGCCCAGAACCCCAGCTCCAGTGCATCTGTCACCCTCTCCTGGCCTCCAGGGGCAAATATACTTAGGTGTACATACCCCAAGCAGACGCACAGGCATATACATAATTCAAAATAAAATTAAGGCAGAGGGTGAGCCTGAGACAACCACCACAATGGCACCACAGGGCCTGACAGGGAGCTAGCCTGAGAGGACCACCAGTCTGAGTCTGCTTAGGCTCAGGCAGGCAAGTGATGTTCCAGAGGCCACCCACACTGCCAGGGTCGGGAGCAAGCCCAAAATGACCCCTGCCCAGAGCTACACTGCACTGGCAGGGCATAGCACTCCTGAGACCACTTCTGAGATGACCTCAGACATTCAGAGATCCCAGGTACCACTAAGAGGAACAAGTAAGTGGTGGAGAAATAGAAGAGAAAGAGAAACAGAAGGATGTGCGCACAATGAAGAGAGGCAGAGGTGGAGACTTGAGGGTAGTGATGATTATAGCCTGATGTGAGGAGCCTGTGATCCTACCTAAGACTATGGTGCCGTCCCCATCTTTGCCATCTCTGAGGGCCATGTCTGTGTCTGTGTCCCTGCAACAGCAAGGGTCTGTTACCACCAAAAGCCAGGGGGATATCCCTGGTCTGGGCTGCTGCCTGGGGCCATGTTGATGTCTGAGAGCTATGCAGAACAGGCCCCACCCCTTGCCTGAGGGCCTGAGAGCAAGAGAGCTGACCCCCCTCCAGCTGCAGTACATCACACACACATATCACTGCACCATCATCCAGGAAGCACAGTAGAGCAATCCCTGCTCACAGGAGATGCAGGTGAGCCGGCCCCGAGGGCTTGAGCACAGCAGAGCTGGCCCTGTCACTTGTCTACCCTGAGGTGACATGGGCAGAGGAAAGATACACTCCCTGCCACCTCAATCCTTGCAGCCTGCGGCAAGCAAGTGTGAAAGCTGGCCCTGGTGGGCAGAGGCAGGGAGCTAGCCCCAAGGACATGAAAGCAGGAAAGCTGATCTCTATCCCATGCAAGCTGGGTGAGCTTCCCCTCATGCTGCGCTTTCAGTATTGCTGGCAAAAGACCAACTCAGCTACCCCATTGATGAACTGCTGGAACACGTGAAGGGGCCAGTCCTACAGATCTAAAGCTCTGGGATCTCCGTGACACAGGGCAACGACAGGATATCCGAGGAGTCCCAGTGAAGTTCCAGTATTGATAGTGTAACAGACGCCAGAGGCCTCAGACCAGACTAGTGAGTCACTACAGTGAACATTTGCAAGCAAGAAAGGGTGAACAAAACTGTGTATTGTGGAAGGAACACACTGATACACTACAGCTTCCACAACAAAGTATTTCTTATGTGTGTGCGCGGGGGGGGGGGGGGATGTTGCAAGGGCAGAGAACAGGTACAAGGGTACAGGAAGATGAGTGGGATTGGGGTTAATGAGGTGAAATTCACAAAGAACCAATAAAAAGTAAAAAATAAAATAAAAAAAATAAGCCGGATGTGGTAACATACACTGTCACCCAAGTACTCAGAGGCAGAAACAGGCTTAGTTATCTTCGAATTTGAGGGCAGCCATGTCAACATATCCCAGGCTAATTGGGGATACATAGTGACCCTGTCTACATCTTTAAACCCTTTATCTGGGGTGATAAATATTGGTGAGTTTGGCCATTATTTTATGAAGGATTTTTTTTTCTAGTATGTGATAAAGTTTGTATAAGTGATGAAATAAACAAATCAATAAATGCTTTTAGATGGTATATGATCATTTGGCCTAGTGGTATTTCAGAATTCTTATTAAGCATCTTCTGTCTATTACAACAGTCAACTTCAATACTTATGCTGAATTTCAACCACTATGATTCAAATCAAGTAATAAGAAAGTGATCTGAGTTTACTGAGGGCATCAGTTACCAAGAAATTTAAAAAGTGTCAGATTCCTAGTTCATTTGGGGTTCTGAAGACACACGCTCCCCATTAAAAGTTTGAGTCATATACCGTAAGAACATAGGCTATTTTGTCTTGCCACCCTAAGAAAGCACAACATTTTGGGAATTCATTATATTTTTGCAGAAAAACATATGTTGAGCCAATACCTACTAAAACAAAACAACAAAAAAATCTGACAACTTTTAAACCCAAGAAGTAGTTTAGATCTGAGGAGATGTTTCACCTGGTAACTGCATTCTGATCCCAGAACATAGGTTTAAAAAAAAATCAGGCTCCAAGGAAGCATGTAACTTTAACCCAAGAGCTTGAGAGGCCAAGGCAGGTGGGTCCATGAAACAACCCAGTCAAGAAGCTTAGCCAAATTGGTGAGCTCTAGGTTCAATGAGAGCCCTATCTCAAATGATAGGGCAGGAAAGGCAACTGAGGAGAACTAAGGAGACTTGACCTCAACTTCTGGCTCACACACACACACACACACACACACACACACTCACTCACTCACACACACGTATGATTGTGCACAGACTGTACATGCCTATGCATCCCAATTTTAAGAATAGGGAAGCAATTATTTCTAGAATAGACATAGCCTTTCCTAGTTCAGTTACTTATTTCTAAATTATTAACTCCTTTTTGTATGCTGCAGATCAAGTGTAAATGATCTTCCCACTTTCCAAATGTAGTTTTCTGCCTAAAAAGAGTTAATGAGTAAGTACTGAGCATTGGGCTCCCTCAGCAGTGCACCGGTCGGTCATTCCTGAAAGTCGAGTTCATAAGGCTTTTTATCTCCTCCGCCTCCCCATCTTTATTTTTGCTGTGCTTGATGGAAATCTGCTAAGCTAAGATTTGTGCCAAGTTTAGTTTTCACTAGACTTTTGTGGCTGAGCACAAGTCCTCAGAAAATAGAGTTTCTGTCAGAAATTTTGACGTGCCCTCGCTATCGCTGCTCTGCTGCCTGTCACCGCCCTGCTTGGCCTTGTGTGGATGTGCGCAATCAGCGGGGGATATGTGTCTTGCCAACCTCAGCTCCTGTTTTTAAGCAGGGCTCTTCTATGGAAGTGCTGGTATTCACAGAGCAAGATAATTAGTGCTGTTCTCTTACAAATAAGTTTCTCATATTTACCAACACCAGCATCATTGGGTTTATCTTCAAGATACTTGTTAATATAGGTGCTCTGTTCTCAACAGATTGTAAGTTCTCTTTCTGATCACTTTAGAAAACCAAAGAGTCACACTGTTCATCCATCTGCCTTGGCATTCAGCTCATATCACCTCCTGGTCTCACAGCCTTTCCTGCTTTCACATCCCTTCTCTCTCGAGCTGGAGCGGAGGAACTAATGTTCATTTTTCATTTATTATTTGATAATTTCATACGTGTACACAATGAAATATGGCTAGATATATCCCATACTTCCCTCTCCCAACCTTTCCGATCTCCCCAAACTTGTCTCCCTCATACATTCGTCATCTCCTCCTCCTGTTTTTCTTTTAAAAAAACAAAAATAAACAAATAAACAACTCACAAAGTCTAATTAGTGCTATCCATAAGTGCCTGAGTATAGGGGCCATGCATTTGACAATGGCAGCCTACCAGTGGCCACTGGGAAAGAAGGCTGACTCCTCCCTCAGCAGGAGCTCCACTGAGGTGCCACCTTGTGAGCTTCATCCCTGTCTCTGCTGGGGCTCAAGTTCAGAACAGAGCAAATGGTCCTGTAACTGCCCTGCTGTCCTGCTGCTCCTGTGTCTTTTCTTTTTATTCCCTGGCCCAGGAAAAAAATTTTTATTTTACATTGTAACAAGTTGGCTTTTATTCAGATACAAAGGCCAGATCTACACACCCAGGCCCAATGATTCCAGAGTGCAGCATCCAGCCACCTCAGTCGGGGTTTTATAATAGCAAAGAATACAAAGTTACAATTTGTTCTTGTAAGCAGAAGGTCAGCCCCTGCAAAGCTTATTTACAGAAGCAGAAGTGGTAGTAAAATATTTTTTCTTTTAACAAAATTTAAAATTATTTTATTTTTGTACATATATATTTATATTATTACACATATATTCAACAGATTACCTATGGCAAGAAGAACCGTGACACAATTAGGAATTATATAAATGTGACATTCTTAGTGTTTTGACTATCTGTGTTTGACAGCCTTGAAAAAGACATCTTTCCTATCTTGGTGCATCTAAATTTCTGAATGTAAATCGATCTCCATCACATACTGTCATTATCAACCTAGAACACCTATCTAGACCTAAAAACATCTTAAGCCCTAAACAATTAAGGTTCATTGTGAATCAGTCAAAGAAAATGTTAAGATTAAACCAGGTAAATTTTTTACTTAATTACTGTATTCAGATTACATCTCATTGTTATCCCATTCCTTATATCCTCCATTCCTCCTCCACCTCCCACTCCACCCCTGGCTTTCACCCTGTTCCCCTCCCCTATGTCTGTGACTGCGGGAGACTTCCTCCCCCACTATATGATCATAGGCTATCAAGTCTCATCTTGCATAAGCATAATAGCCTGCTTATTGTTTCTCCGAGTGCCATCAGCCCTCCCCAACAAGGGGAAGTGGTCAAATATGGGGCACCAGAGTTCATGTCAGAGTCAGTTCCCACTCTCCACTCAACTGTGGAGAATGTCCTGTCCATTGGCTAGATCGAGTAGGGGTCTGATGTTTACTATATGTATTGTCCTTGGTTGGTGCAGTAGTTTGAACAGAACCCCTGGGCCCAGATATGCCCATCATAATGTTCTTCTTGTAGGTTTCTAGGACCCTCTGGATCCTTCTATTTCCCCATTCTCCCATGCTTCTCTCACCTAGAGTCCCAGTAGGATGTTCTCACATCTGTCCCAATCTCCTGGTAAGTGAAGACTTTCATGGGACATGCCTCTTGGGCTAGTGTACAATTAAAGTGAGTATATACCATGTGAGTCTTTCTGCTTCTGGGTTAACTCACTCAGTACGATCATTTCTAGTTCCATCCATTTGTCAACAATTTTAGGATTTCCTTGTTTTTAATAGCTGAGTAGTATTCCATAGTGTAAATGTACCACAGTTTCTTTATCCATTCTTCTATTGAGGGACACTTAGGCTGTTTCCAGGTTC
Source organism: Acomys minous (assembly GCF_964271855.1). Classification (NCBI taxonomy): domain Eukaryota; kingdom Metazoa; phylum Chordata; class Mammalia; order Rodentia; family Muridae; genus Acomys; species Acomys minous. Next base: position 42,430,995 of record NC_140501.1, on the reverse strand, counting down.
TGGCAATTATGAATAAGGCTGCTATGAACATGGTTGAGCATATGTCTTTGTTGTGTGCTGGAGCATCTTCTGGGTATATTCCAAGGAGTGGAATAGCTGGGTCTTGAGAAAGCCCTATTCCCAGTTTTCTGAGATAGCGCCAGATAGATTTTCAAAATAAACCAGGTAAATTTTTATAAGTAGCAATTACTACCAAGTAGCTTAGCTGGAGAGAGGTTGGTCATGATGTTGAGTTACACCTTTTTATTTTAGTCAAAACTTGATAAAATACCCATCACCATCTGAAATGGCACAGGGAAGAGTAGAACGTGTAAGTGTGAGTCTTTATTCAGATGGGAAAACCGTTATCTTTATTTTGAATAAGTTGAAACCTGGGCTTGGGTTGTTTTGCATAGAAACATCTGTGCAAACTTCAAAGATAGTGCGCCATCAACAAAAGTGTTAAACAGACACAATTAGATTAACAGATCTATCCAGAAAACAGCACTGGCATTAGGAACATAGACAAACCTTAATGTCCTATATGCTCTTGGCACTTGCAACATAGGAAGAAAGGCATAGGGATGACAGGTCTCCAGGATGCTTGTGAGCCTGCTGATGTGCTGAGCACTGCCCTGGCAAGCCTGATTTTAGAACCAGAGGATGCTGGTTGTGGAGGGCAGGGGTGTACTCTTTTGCTGGCTGGTGGGAATCTTCACTACAGCACCAAACACCTCCTTCTCCTCATGCACCTTTAATTCCTCTCCAATATTTTGACTCTTAAGATGATCCACTCTGAGAGCAACTATGGAAGTTTGGACTTAGGCCAACCTAAAGGAGATTATGTTAATTTACCCAACAGTGAATTTACCTAAAGTCAGTTGTGAACTTCGTTCGGCTATGGGTCTCCTAATGCACTTCTGTTTACTCTGAAGAGGAGCTTTTTATTAAGACTACAGGTGTCTGGCTGGTGTGACCCAGCAGATGAAGTGATTGTTTTCGTTTACATAGAACATTTTATTTCCTCACAGCAGGAAGGATTTAGTCTAGGAGAATAATAAGGCATTGATGTACAGGACACCCGACTCCCGGTTGTGTCTCCGTGAGAGGAAGAGGTTACAGAGTTCAGATATTTGGGTTCCCCCAGCCTGAGAGAGAAGGGAGGAGAAGATAAAGGATAATTGCCCACCAACTCTCTCTCCCCTGTAATCCCAGGATTTGGCTCGCAGCCAGTGTTCCTACGATTTAATTTCTACTGATAGCACGTGGTAGCTGTGGCTGGAGTTAAGAAAGGGAGTTCCTGTTTAAAATCAACACACGAAACTGTGTTTCTTTTGTGCAAAAGACATTTATTTTTCCAGATTTTTTTTATCTGCAATATGGATGACACTAGAGTAAGCAGCACAAGTGAAACCTTTCCAGATAATTTTCACAGGACTGTTTCCATTTATTTGGAATTTTCCACACACAGAGACTATTTACGGAATGATGAAATCACTGTTAGAAATAGCAGAGTCGGGGACGGTGGCACACACACTTACTCTCAGCAGCCCAGAGGCAGAGGAGGATGGATGTCTCCGAGTACCAGGTCAGCCTTGGTGACATAATGAGACCCTGTCTCAAAACAAAACAAAACAAATCATCCCTAAGGTTTAGCAGACAGTGTGTGATTATGGCTCTGCTCGGATGGCTGAACTAAGCAAATGAAATTTTGTTTCATGGATCAGAATTTTATGACTCAAATTTTTGGAGTAAAAACTTACTGGTTAAAACTTTTTTTAGAATTCTCAGGAGCTTGTATATTTGACAGCTTACAGGACTTTATGACTATAAAGGAACAGCACTTTCAACAGTCAGGGCTCAGTTTGATCATCAGAAACATTAATTTGCAAGCAATGGATATTCGTTGAGACACTCAGCTTACAGGGAAAAATATCTATTCATAAAAATGGTAATGTGTATAAATTACATAGCAAACACAGTTTGCCTGTTTTCACTGGTGCTTGTCTGTGCAGAGTAAGGCAGCATACACAGGAAATTCTGGGGAATCCTCATCCGTAGTGCGAACATGCTGTTGCTTCATCCACAGACCGAGGGTGCCAGTGTTGCATTTTCGTATGAATAGGAGGTGGCAAGACACAAGCGCCGTTAACCTTTTTATTTTATTGCACATGCACTCTTTCTTTTTCCTAAAATTACCGAACAGAGCTTCATTTTGCTGAGGTCCTGAAAGGCATGTGTGGAAGTTGGCTCGCGGCATGCTGTGATTCAAATGGTCGCTGGACAACTAAATAAGACAATTAATTAAAGGTGGCCACAAAAGGTGACTTTGCCAAAAACTCTTCTAACTCCCATGGGCTGGACACCAGATGGAAGGGTTCCCCTTTCATGTTCTGTCTGCAAAGCCCCATTCTATTTATTGCTGTGGCTTTTGGCAGGCTCTCTTCTCTCAGCCCTGCATGCTCCATGCCGTGTGTTAGCATATTTTCCTGGAATGAAAAATCAAGGAAATAGTTTCTAAAAATATGCATTATGAGGTTTTTAGACTACACTCCTTCTTTCTACTAGTTCATTCACTATATGACATTCACAGACCAAAAAATAAAAAATAAAAAAATAAAAAAGGAAAGGAAAGAAACAAAAAGAGCAATGGCCAATCTCATTTATCTATGCAACACATGTAACAATTATTCTCACAAAATAGGAAAACGCTTTTATTTCTGAGACATCTCACTCTTGTGGGCTTACAGCCACAGGCATCCTGTTCTTACTGAAAATAATAACTAAAGCATTTTCTTACTGATTATTCGTACCACGACCTTCTCTTTACATATGTTAAGAAGTGTAACTGTGTGGTAGGTATATTTGTTGCTTAGTGTTTATACATGAGAAAATTTAGCCATTGACCTTTTAAAGAATCATGACTAGTACTGTGTTAATTTGGGGACACCTCTCCTTTCCCCTCCCCTCCCTCCCTCCCTTCCTCCCTCCCTCCCTCTCTCCCTCCCTCCCTCCCTCCCTCCCTCCCTCTCTCCCCCTCCTAACCACTCTTCTCTCCTTTCTTTCCCTGTTCCATTTATTCCCCGATTCCTCTTTTTATTGCAAAACGATCAAGCTTTTGTGATATATGTTTTTTCTAATACAGTATCGTGAAAATTTATTAATCACACAAAAATGTGGGAGGAAATTTACAGTGACAGTTATATATTACCAAGATCTATCACTGCAGCCCTCCCATACATAGACATGAACTTAACTTAGTTGTGGACGTATTTCAAACTAAGTTGTAGACCTCCCTGCATTTCTGTACATATCCTCTCGGATGAGTATCATAACTAGAGTTCAAATTTAGCATATAAAAAAACTGCACAGTTAGCAAGTATATAGTTCCCTGACTTCTCACTGACTTTACATCCCTATGTCACCAAAAGCTGTGTATATCACCGTAAAAAGTGCCACCTGACACTTTCCTTCCCTACTGAACCCCAAGAGCAAACCGGTTCCTTTTCTAGAGCATTTTATATACGGAAATCACATATGATAGCTCCTGTGTGTCTGGCTTCCTTCTCTTAGTATTATTTCTCAGATTAGTCTGTCCCTCAGTTTACTGGTAATTCTTTCCTACGTCTTGCTGTTGCTGTTTTTTTAGACATTGTCTATCAGCCTCTTTAGTGATCAACAGCTGAACTATTTAGCGAATGTGAATGAGTTCAAAGAACGTTCGCGCACAAGGGCTTCCGTTGGCAAGAGCCTTCGCCTCTGCTCAGGCAGCGTCTGAAACCACAACTCACGGAGGTGCAGCTTTGGCTTTAGGTTTTGCTTACATTCCCATGAGCAACGCACGGTCACTTTAGTCATTCCGCATTCTCAGTAGCACTCGGCTCTGTCAGACTTTTCTTCATTTTACCCGTTCTGGAGGCTTCATAGCAGCACTCCATTACACTCCGAAGCGCGTTTTCCTTGACCAATATATTGAAATCATTTTCATGTGTTTGCTGCTCATTCATATATCTTCCTCTGTAAAGTGTCCATTAAAGTAGTTTTGTACTTTTTATACTGGGTTATTTGTATTTTCGCTGTTGAGGTGTAAGCGTTCTTTAAATATATATATATTAGTATTCGTCAAACATATGCTTTGTGCGTGTGGTTTTCAGAATCTGATTTGCTACCAATTCTCTCAACAATGCCTTTTGGTAAGCACATGTTTTTGCTTTTGAAATCTATTTTGTCAAGGCTTTGCTTCTCTTACTGTTCTCATTTCCAAAAGCTTTTGAACCCCAAGTCAAAGTAATTTCTATGGATTGAGCCTTATACTTTTAATCTTTATGTTTAGACTTATACTTTATGTTGAACTAGTTTTCGTTTAGTGTATGATGTTGCCATGGGAGTAACTGGTTCCTCTGTGCATAGTTCATGTCTCAGCTCTACTTGTTAAAAGGACCTGTCTCCCTTAGAGAAATTCCAGTGTGCTGTTTGTAAAAACTCAGGTGGTACTATATATATTCATCTACTTACAGGCTCTACTGTGTAGATTCTCTAGCTCTTCTGCCAGCACTACATTGTATGAGTTGCTTTTCTGCTGGTGTGATAAAACATGAGAAAACAACTCACCACAGGAAAGCATACTTAGCTTACAAGTCCAGGGAAATTAAGGGTCTATCATGGTGGCAAGACGTGGCAGCAAGTGGCAGGCACAGTGGCAGAAGCAAGAGACTTGACATCTTCACACTCAAGCACGATGCCGAAAGACCAAACTAGAAGTAGAAGAAGGATTTAAACTCTTAGAGCCAACCTCCAGGTAACTCTCCAAGCAAGGCCATGCCCCTAAGCCTCCCCCAGCCATGCCATCAACTACTGAACAAATGTTCAAATATTTGAGCTCATGGAGGACACTCATTCAAACAATTATATATATTGTGCTGATTTATTGTTAGTCTTCAGGTAAGGCATTATAAGCTATCTGCTTCTTCTTTAAAAATGGCTTATGCGTTCTGCTTCTTATGACCTTTTATACACACTTAAGAATTAGATTACTGGTTACTAAAAATAAGAACAACATCAATCAACCAAGCAGGATTATAATTGGAAATGCATTGATATTCAGCCTTAAACTGGCAAGAATTGATGTCTGATACTGAGTTTTCCGATCCATAAACTTAGATGATCTTTCTACTCATATGGATCTTCCTTAATGTCTCTCATGATATTTTGTTGTTTATATTACAAAAGTTTTACGTGCCTATTATTTAATTTTAAGGGTTTTTAAATGTTGTAGATGGAGAGTTTGATGATTTTAATGTATTTCTTGGCTGAGTTTATGGAAAAGGCCTTGGAGTAGTGTGACCCTGGTAATGTCAAGCATACATGATACCCAAGATCTTAGTCTCCAAATATCATCAGCCCATGGTGGGAACTACAGTTCGCTGGAAAACGGCTATTTTAATGGCTATGATGGAAAAAAAGCCACAAGGGGAACTTAGGGTATATGAGTTAAAGTGGCAGAAACAAGGATGCCAAGGGCATGGCCACTGACCTGAAAGAGCCTCCCATGACCGAAGCTGGAATCATCTAAGCAACAAAATAACACAGAACGTGAGTTCCATGCGGAGGACGAAAAGAATACACGTAAGTTCATCTTGGTACAAAATAAGCTGCGGAAAGAAGCTCTTCCTTATGAAAGAACTCCGTATAGAAGAGGCAGAGATACCTGTCTTGAACCCCTCATGAGTGTAGGGTACTAGTCCGTGACTTCCACAGGAGGCATAGCGTGCTCTCATGCAGAGACCTGCTAGGGATCGTACCCATCAGCTAAGTGGCCAAGGTCGCCAGTGAGGAGTCCTGATGGTGTCACTTCTCAACCCACCTGCCCCATGCAACACACTGCTAGATACACTTAGCCTCTGCGGCAGTCTTGCCAGTGCCCATGTCATCATCAACAAGCCCAAGCAGGAAGTGTTACAAAACACATGACCAGCACTTCTCAAGGCAGTTAGCATCAAGGGAAAGAAAAGAAGACTGAGCACTGCAAAATTGTCTGCATCTCTAAGACACTGAGACTGGATGGCTCATCGGCACAGTGGGGTTTAGATCCCAGATCATGAAAGGGAAATTAGCAGAAACACTGATAGGTGTTCAAGTGAATCCGAGTTCAGTTTGTAGTGCACTAATGACACTTCCTTAGTTGTGATAACCACGTGGTACTTTAAATGCTCGCATTGCATGAATGGAGGAGGGGTGCCAAGGAATGTGCTGAATTTGTAACATATCTGTAAATCTAAAATTATTATGAAGTAACATGTTATGACCACGTCCCCTGGATGAGGAGACCTGGTGGCACTCAGAGGAAGGACAGCAGGTTACCAAGAAGAGACTTGATACCCTATGAGCGTATACAGGGGGAGGAGGTCCCCCTCAGTCACAGTCATGGGGGAGGGGAGTAAGGGGAAAATGGGAGGGAGGGAGGAATGGGAGGATACAAGGGATGGGATAACAATTCAGATGTAATATGAACAAATTAATAAAATATATTTTTAAAAATAATAATAAATAAAATAAAATAAAATAGTAATAATAGCTGGGTGCAATGGTGCAGGCCTGTAATCCCAACACTCTGGGAGGCAGAGGCCGGCGTATCTCTATGAGTCTGAGGCCAGCCTGGTCTAACACAGCAACTCCAAGACAGCCAAGGCTGCACAGAGAAACCATGTCTCGGGAAAAAAAAACAAAACTAGTAATAATGAGATAAGGAGCTGATATGTAAAATAGATCTGACTGAATCTGTCCGAGTACATTGGGGTCCAGGTCCAGCCTCTCTCTACCCCTCTCGCTCCTTCCCTCCCTCTGGATTTCTAGCTTCTCCTGAGTGTATTTGGTGAACTGTTGTACTCCAGGATGAACCCCAAATTCCTTGGCAGCGTTTCTGGCACATTCACGTTCTTGCCCTTGCTTAGTTTTTATTTTCATCATCTGCTAACCTCTTGCCCCCTGTGTTTATTTCCTTCATATATTCAGAAGACAGTTTCAGCACTTCAGCATGACCATGACTTTTTCGTTGAGGTTGCACATACTATTATTTAAACCTGAAGGCCATCCTCAAGCCTAGTCACCCTCACAATATCTTTAAAAAAAAAAAAAAGCCAATCCCAGGGGACTGGAAAGATGACTCAGTCAGAAAGAGCACGTGAGAAGGCCCAGGTTCGGTTCCCAAAGGCATCAAGGCCATCTGTAACTCCAGTTCCCAGGGGATCCAGCGCCGTCTTTTGACCTATGTAGGCATCAGGCATGCACATGGAACACATACATACATGCAGGCAAAACACTCATATGTATAAAATAAATGTATTTTTTAAGAGTCGTCTTAGAATTCAGGACAATGGTGCATCTTCTCTTGAAGGGCTCTTAGAAAGGAGAGACAGGTCCTGAGGTAATCTTTCCAGCAGCACGTAGTCCATCCCAGGTGTTTATTGCACATATGTATGTATTACACACATGTACTTATTACACACATGTACTTACTGCATATATCTTTTCTGAAGTGAAAACTCCTCTGTTGTTCATGTACCCATGCCGGATATTATACACTGTGCCTGACATTTATGCAGCATGGATGAATGGGTACATTTGTAAATGAAAGACAGCAAATTTATTAAAACCAAGTTATTTTCTTTTTATCTTTAAATATATTTGACTTTGACTAGCACAAACAATGAATTCAGAGTATTTTTAAAATGTATTATAATTTATTTAGATTACATCCTGATTGTTATCTCCTCCCTTGTATCTTCCTATTCTCACCCTCTCTCCCTCTTTCACCCTGTTCCCCTCCCCTAGACCTCTGACAGAAGGGGACCTCTTCCCCCACCATATGACCACAGCCTATCAGGTCTCATCTGAATAGCCTGCTTCTCCTTCCTCTTTATGCCTGCTGGGCCTCCCTGCCAAGAAGAAGTAATCAAATAGGGGGCACCAGAGTTCATGTCAGAGGCAGTCCCGACTCTTCCCATGACCGTGGAGAATGAGCCGTTCATTGGCTAGATCTGAACAGGGGGTCTAGGTTTACTGCATGCATTGTCCGTGGCTGCTGCGACAGTTTGTGCACCACCTGCCACCGCAGTCCAGATTCACTTGCCTGGATGGTCACCTTGTGGGGCTCCTGAACCCTCTGCGTCCTTCCGTCCCCCACTTCTGCCATTCCACTCTCAGCGCTCTACCCCGAGTCCAGCAGCGAGTCCCAGCACCTGTCCCAATCCCCCGCTGGGTGGAGTCTCTCAGAGGACATCTATGTTGGGCTAATAACCACTTATGAGTGGGTTGAATCAGTAAAAATGATTCCAGTTGCTATCTTAAGAGGAATAATGTTACATCAGTAGTCATCCATGGGAGAAGCCTACAGGTCCCTACCCTATTCTGATGAGATATTGGCTACTGATGACTCTGGGAGAAAGACAGTCATTGTGTCATTGTCTTTACCTGTGGACCCGGTGAGGTGCCCACCCAGCTCTAATGGAAAGCTCCAGACTGTGGTCTCACAGTTGATCCTGGCTATGCCCTGCGGCTATAAACAATAGATAAATAAATTTTTAGAAATTTGTAAGTTTGAAAAGCATGTAGAGAAAAGGTGGGGTGTTAGTTGAGATGAGGGGGTGACTAGAGGGTGGAGGGTTATAGTGGTCAGAGGGTGGGGTATTCGTTGAGATAGGGGGTGACTAGAGGGTGGGGTATTCACTGAGTTGGGGGGGTGACTAGAGGGTGGGGTATTAGTTGAGTTGGGGGGGTAACTAGAGGGTGGAGGGTTATAATAATCAGAATAAGCATTATACGCGTGCAAGAGTTTAAGCAAACAAATTTTAACAAAAGCTATAAAAGATTTTTAAAACCTGGGGTGTTTGTTTTTTCTGAGATGAGGCTTTTCCCTGTGGCTTTGGCCATCCTAGCACTTACTCTGTAGACCCAGGCTGGCCTCGAACTCACAGAGATCCGCCTGCCTCTGCCCCCCAAGTGCTGGGATTAAAGGCCTGTGCTACCACTGCCTAAGCATAAAATATTTTTTAAAAGGGAATTAATTTTCCAAGAATAATAGTCATCATTCAACCAAGATATATGTATAAGATGTGAGAAGTACATTTTGACCCTAAAAATCGCAGAAATTCTGTTGATGTGTAGTTTACAGTAGGTGAAAGGGGTACTGTGCCACTGCTGTTTAGTCTGTTGTCAATTGAAGGCATTGTTGCTGATGCACACTGTATGCATTCGTCTTCATTAAGCATCCCAAAGAGATGCGTTCATGCAGGTGGGCGAGCTACTCCCAGGCATTTTAATTTGCCAATTATTGTGCCCATGGCTAAGAACAGATAGTGATTAGTTGCACATTTTTCTTACTGTTCTGGTCACCTTATATTGAGTTTTAAATGTGCTTAGCACAAGAATGTCAAACATGTTTCTTGGGTTTGCAGGGGTGGGGTCGTTCCTAGTAATTCTGGTTCTCTGAAGATACAGAAATTACAGGATCTGGTAGTTAATAGTAATATAAGATAATATGGCAAAATCACATCAAGGAAGGTAACATGAGTGCATAGGGGTTTATAAAATCTTAGGTTTTTAAATGTTTTCTTTCATAGAGCCCCACTAATTAATATGTGGGATCTGCGTTCTGGCTTCCTGGTCTGGTTTACCACCATTCAAAGAATGAGCCAGCCCATGGTCTGATCCCAATTATTTATTTTTTTAAAAATATTTACTTATTATTATGTATACAATGTCTGCCTGCATGTACACCTGCAGGCTAGAAGAGTGCATAGATCACATTACAGATGGTTGTGAGCCACCATGTGGTTGCTGGGAATTGAACTCATGACCTCTGGAAGAGCAGGCAGTGCTCTTAACCACTGAGCCATCTCTCCAGCCCCTCTGATCCCATTTATAAAGTACCCTTGGCTTAAATACTTTTCTGAGGTGCCAGGGGTCAACCCATATAGAATGAGATGCAGTCATTGTTAGTTTGATGAATATCACCACCTTGCTTATTGGGCCACTTTGCTCTCACCAATGTGATTAAAAAAAACAAAACAAAAAAACCAAAAAACCTTATCCTGGACGGTAGAAAAGTTCCCTTCAGAAAAGCCCAAAACATGTGGCAGTTTTGTCACTGTTCCTTTGCTTAATTTCCTGGGAATCCAGTTGGCTCATTTCTAGGGACTTAACCCTAGTGCCATTATTAGCAGAAAAGATTATTTATCATTTCAAGCGGGGCAGGGGGAAATGTCAAGTACATAGCATCCCGAATACAAACTTTATTTGCTAGTCTCTGAAAGAATTTGTTTGCATACAATGCTGTGCTCACACCACCGATAAGAGAAATGTATTTAATAACTACTCAGAATTAATATGCTGCAGTATGCATGGCTGCCTAATTTAATTTATCTATGATTAAGCCTATTATGTTAGAGATCGCTTTACAGAAGAGACTTTTTTGCCAGCTGTAAGCTTATTTGAATTGTAATATAAGTTAATAATGTGTGAAATAACCAGTGGTGCCTACTTCTAAATGTTAATTGTGCCAACTGACTTCCTGAGTTGATGTGTGCCCAGATCCTTCACTGGCATTACTTAATATCTTGCATTAAAACCTACATTGGAAAAATGTGAAAATTTTTAGTAGGCAAAGACAAATGGAATGGTGCTACCTTCATTCCAAGACCCAAAGAAAAGGCTGTTGCATGATAGAATGGAATTTGAAAAAAAAATCAGTGATATGACATTGGAGATAACACCTATGTACCTCTCATGTGCTTTCCGTTCTAAATATATTCCTTCGGTATCAAATCATCATTGAATCAAATGAAGCAGTGACCTCAGGGACTTGGCCGTCATTTCCCTTCTCATCTGCTTTGGAATCTGGGCCATCAAGTGTCTTGAATAGATTCATCATGAGAAGGGCCTCGGCTATTACAGCTGGGTGACTTATCTCTATGGTGTAGACCAAATTGTCCACTCTGCTTGTGGTATGCCAACTGGATGCCTGGCCAAACTGACTCATTTCCAGTGCCTTAAGAGCTCATCCCCAAAACAGTAATTATGCTATATTCTCTTTTCAGTAACCATTGGCCTGGTATATAGATGCATGCAACCTCTAAGCTGTATTGCTTTACATGGAAGCTTAATTATCTATAGATAAGTTTAAGTTGGCTAACCTTATAGCTTCCTACCAGGACTTTATTCTTTCTTTCTTTTCTTCCTATTTAGAATGCTTTCTCGTGCCATCTAGTACAGTTCTCCCCAGCCCTCCAGGCCCCCTTGAAATATTGCGTACCTGCAGCAGGTTTTCTAACCATCGCAGGGCTTCTGGCCTTGTGGTCTTATGGTCAAGTTGTTCCAATCATCTCAGGTTTTTTGTTTGTTTGTTTGTTTTGTTTTTTTAATGGTGATGTCACCGGGCATGGTGGTACATGTCTTTAATCCCAGCACTCAGGAGGCAGAGTCAGGTGGATCACTGTGAGCTGGAGGCCAGCCTGGTCAACAAAGCGAGTTCAGGAGAGAAACCCTGTCTCAGAACAAAAACAAAAATAAAAACAACAAAAAACCTGTAATGTCAATAGCTGGTGATGATTGGTGACCAGAATTCAGACATAACTGGGGAGAAACACATATAGCACAAACCTATATGAATACATACATATTTCCTGTTCTAAGGGCAGTGAAACCTGGGAGAAAAATGAGGCTGACTCATGCAATAGCCAACTTTATTCAGAGCATCAGACAATTTATACTCTAAGGGTTAAGAAGAGTAACGCAAGTTAAGTGTATTATCACAAGGACAATCCAATGTGGTTAAAAAGAAGAAGGAGAAGGAGAAGGAGAAGGAGAAGGAGAAGGAGAAGGAGAAGAAGAAGAAGAAGAAGAAGAAGAAGAAGAAGAAGAAGAAGAAGAAGAAGAAGAAGAAGAAGCAGAAGCAGCAAAATAACTCCTATATGCCAGACCTGAGAGGGGCACAAAAACACACTCCAAGTATAATTCTGTGTTTTTAAAAAACTGAGGTCACAAGATTCTTATCTTTTTTTCTTGCACTTTTATCACAAGCACACACACACAAAAATCTTACATTACTCCATTTTTGGACCATGTTCCACCACATACATACTTGCCAATAAATAGAAATAGTTTTTACATTTTGTTTTTACATATGAAATAGAGGTTGGCATGCCGCATTTTAAAAGGCAGAGCACAAGAAGCGGATGTTTCATTGTTAGAAGGGGCAATTTGTAGACCTGTAGTTTGAATCTTGACAAATGTAAAATATTGTTTCCAAGGTGTCCCTGCCATCCTGCTGGGGTAATTAGAACATACTTGCCACTGTGATTTGGGCCCATTACATCAGGGAGGCATTTTATGTCTAAAAAGCTAACCAGATAATTCCTGTAAGCAGCCAGAATTGAGACCTACTGGTATCAAGGAAACGTAAAGGTCAGTAAGCCCATTCATCCATCTGGTGCCTCATTGCTTTCTACATCTGTTTCGTGGTGACAGATGAGTACTTCTAATGCCCGGATTGAAACTGCAACCCTCCAGTGGTGGTGTCCATGTCACATGCAGTCCTCCTCTCAAGCTGCCACTCAAGGTGACCCAGTTTGCGGGCTCTAGCTGAATGCTCTAATATCAAAGGCCAACACGGTGGGGCATCAGTCAGTCCTGGGCAAATGAAAACCATTGTCTACCTTACTGCCAACTGACTTATGTATTTGGATGGTATAGAATTGGGTCTTGATAAGTTTTCTTTGAGTAAAAGGAAAAATGTGCTTTTTTTGGATAGACTTTCTAAATGGAAAGATAAAAAAAACGGTTAAAAACATTAAAACCTTAGCATTCTGAAGAGAATAGACACATGCTGAGGAGAAAAGCAAGGGAAGTATTGCAACAGATTCTCAAAGGCTTTCTGAAGTTAACGGGACATGTAACAGGCATTAAAATACTCATTCACTTGTTATCTCTGGCATGTAAATAAACTAAGAGAGATTCTGTGATGAAACAAGGGTGAAGAGAATAGCTCAAGCACTTGAATATAATAACTATAAACCCATAAACTCCTTGGGGATTACCGTTTTTGTTTGTTTGTTTGTTCTAACGAGCAAAGACGTCCAGCGACTTCATGGTGACTGGCTGGCAGCTGATCCCTGGTTCCCGTTGGGACCCAGAAGGATCTTCATCTGCTGTATGTCCTTTTCTTCCTAGTGACACTTCACAGTCTCTTCCTTTGAGATAAAAGTAAATGTCAGTAGGTTAATAGAAAGGGGAAAGTGTTTGCGCTTTTATTAGTTCAGTTTCTGTGACGGCATTAAGATTTCCTTGGAGTTGCTTCTTGCTGTCATAAAGTAGACTTGCAACCTAAGGATAAGCTTATCCCACTACTGCCTCCTATTTTAGTCACATCGATCACGGAGCAGTCAGTCTGAGAGCCGCATGGCTGATTCATTCATTCACTGATTGCCAAAATGGCCAGATGTGCTTCCAGCAATCTGACTGTCTTCATAACCAAATCAAATCAACTATGCAGCGATGCAGCCAACAGTTGAGTGTCCAGCTGTCGTAGCTGCAACTAGAGAGGAGATATTAAGCTGTGCTTGGACATGTCTAGTTTCACTGAAATCTTCATAGCTTTCCCTGATGCTCTGTAATTTCTAGCTGCTATAGGAGGGAGCATCAGTAAATAAAAAGGCTAGGAGATTGTGCTACAACTTCTTCCCTAATGAAAATATCCAGCTGGGTTTGTAAAAGGCAGAGAAAGGTGTTAGAATCATACGTTGAACATCAACTCATAGTCCGTTAGTAGGCATTACCTAAAAGAACTAAAAAGGAGGCCCCATAGTTATAGAAGTCTGCAAATGCCAGGTAGATCAAGGTCAAACATGAGCCTTAGAGACTATCATGTTTAGACCTTCCAGAACGGTAGAGAGGAGCGCAAGAGACAGAGGCCTGTTTCTAAGTGATGTAATTTCAGAACTATCCCATGAATGTTTAAGGGGACTCCATCTGACTGCCTGGCATCGCAGTTACGCGAACTCCATCCAAAACTATGAAGAAATGGATGTAGAGTGAAGCACTTCTGTGTCCTTTGTACAGGTGACCTGCTTCCCTTCAGCTAGCTCCCTGTAATCCTCCCTATGCTCTTCTGACAGTCGGTGGCTGGCAAGAGCTTTCCAGGTGGCCTGCTTCTCAGGGGTATGGTGCCTAAAACTGGAACCCCTCCCTCTGCGTCCTTCCTGTGGTAGTTGGAGAAACTGAGGTGATAGCTACCTCGCTTGATGATTTGTTTCAGCTTCTAGAAACAAAATAACATGCTCTGAAGATCAGCTCATGGGAGGAGGTTGACCTCACTGTGTCTGTTGTCCCCCAGAGAACGGCAGAGGGCTGCAGAGATGACTCAGCCATCAGGAGAGCTTGCCTGCTCCGGCACTGCACCTGCGTTTAGTTCCCAAGTCTCACATCAAAACTGCCCACTACTCTAGGGAATCTGATGCCCTCTTCTGCCCACAGAGAGAGAGAGAGAGAGAGAGAGAGAGAGAGAGAGAGAGAGAGAGGCAGAGACAGAAAGACAGAGAGAGAGAGAGAGAGAGACAGGCAGACAGACACATAAATAAAAATAGAATGAAACAACAGCAGTTTAAGACAAGTTGGGCAGGGGCTAGAGAGATGGCTCAGCAGTTTAAAAGCACTGACTGCTCTTCCTGAGGGCCCAGGTTCAATTCCCCGCACCCACATGGCAGCTCACAACTGTGTGTAACTTCTGTTCCAGGGGATCTGATACCCTCACACATACATGCAGTCAAAACACCAATGTACATAAAATAAAAAAATATTTTTAGAAAGGCTGTATACCCCCTCCTCCAGAGTCCTGTGAGAGGTAGAATTTGATAACAGGGTAAATTTTTTTGGTACACAAACTGGACCAGAGTGAGATACAAGCACATGTCAATGCCAAGTAAAGCTGTAAAAATTGAAATCTCTAGTGTTATGAGACTAACCATATGTGATTTTATATTTTCCTAATCTAGACATCTCAGTAGAATTATAGAAATATATTTTTAAACCTATAAAACAGAGAGAAAGAGGTAAGAGAGAACAAGTGATGCTAGTCAAAAAGAGAAGTCAGCCAATGTGAGGGGCAGTGATAGCAGTTAAGATATATGAAGAGACCCTATCGGTCCCTCCTCTGGGAACACCTCAGGACTATGAAGGACACTAGGGATGAGATTACACAGCCAAGATGACTGCATCATGTTGCAGGCACATAGCACCTAGTAGTTACCGGTAACAGTTAGGTTCCACGCCTTTCCCCAGCACATGGAGCTGTACTCCACCATTCCTTCTTAAACCTTGAAGAAAAGGGATAGGCTGCATCAGTCAGAGATGCTCTGGGCCCAGGCGACCAGAACTAGGGAAGGAGATGATGCTGCACAGACAGGGCAAATGTGACCCTCTTGCCCTGCTCCCTGGGGTACATTCTTTATAGGACCAGTTCCTAGGCAACACTTTGAAGATCCTTACCTGGAGAAACTGAGTAGCCCAAAGATTGGCATTTGATGTCGCACCCAAACAGCTAGATTTCAGCCCAGTTACTTCATAGTGATACCATCGGGGATAAACACACCTGGCCCTCTACTCATTGTCCCTAAAAATACATGAATTGCGTATTTCTGTATTTAAGTATATATGATATATAAGAACATAAATATAAATTAATTGTGAAGAATCATTAGCCACTTTACGTAGTACCCTCAATATAAAATGGAAAATAAAATGTAAAAAGCCTGGGGAAAAGAGAGGCAGACAGGAGAGGGAAGAGGATGTTAAAGGGGCTTGGAGAAGATTCTTTGTGAAACAAATGAAGGGCTTTCCAAACTCAGTAGCATCTTTCAGAAAGATGGGAAACACTACTATAGTATAATTATAACATAGTATAATAGTATAATAAGCAGTCTACTAACAAGGAAAAATTAGAAAATAAGTACATATATAATAAAAATTATTATATATTATATAATCATAATGTACATTAGATATATGTACTATATAATAATGTATACCAATATAGTATATGTACATATGCTTACTTTTACTCATACACACACACACACACACACACACACACACACACACACACACGTGAATGAATGTAGAAAATAAAGTCAAGTAGATTTCCCAGAATGCAAATTAGTAATCATTGATGGAGGATGGGATGGGGTTGTGGTAAAAATAAATAAATAAATAAATAAATAAATAAATAAATAAAGTAGTGGATTCATCCAAAAGGTTCAGTCTTTTTCCAAAGGAGAAAAAGCCAACTCTGTGGGACACAGGATAAAAGATAATATAAGACGACGTTCAAGGAGAGAACCACAGGTGACTCAAAATGTAAAGGGACAGAAAAGTGCCCAGAACGTTGGATGAAAGAGGCCCTCATTATGATGGTGCTTAGTGTGAAACTTCAAAACCCACAGGATTAAAAAGAAGCATCCGGACCCTTCAGAGAAATCACAAAAGTCACACATGAAAGGGCAGGAAGAGCAACGGTGTGAGCCTTCTCATCTGCAGCATGGGAAGCCAGCAGGCACTGGAGTACAGCTTAACATTCCTAAGAGAAGATCCCTCCTCACTTACAGTGTATTTTACCAGGCGAACTAGCAAATAGGCTTGTGTCGAGTTAATACGTTGTCAGATATGCATGGTCCCAGCAACCGTGCCTCCCATGGACTTTCCGAGGAAACAGCTAGAGAATATGCCTCATAATCACTAGGACATGAACGAAGAGAGAGGACACCAGGGTATCCAGGAAAGGGGGAGGGGCGGGAATCCAACACAAACCAGCACAGAGAGTTCACAAGATGGTCAACAGGTGGGGACACCCTTAGATGGAGCACACTGATGAGGCTCTTGGCTGGGAAATAGATCTGACAGATGAACTGTTTGGCTTGGCCTAATTTCAATAAAGTTTTTGTAATTCTTTTGGATAGCCTAAAATCGTTACAATAAGCCCCAAAGAGTAAAGGACAATAGCTGTATCTGAGGTGAACCCTTCTACCATTTGACTCTATAGTACACAAGACTACAGGGACAGAACAATGTAAATAGAATATCCATGTAATCCCAAATCGCCTGACACATTTGTAAACAGGGGAAGAAAACTTGTTGGGAGCCAGTGATGGAACAAGAGTTGTCAGTTTTTCTTCATTTTGCGTATTAGTAGGTTATGGGATGATGTCTAGATAGTATGTTTTTTAAAATATCAATGCATATTCTACTTCAATATAAGAGAGCGAGTGTGGGTGGAAAGGTGAAAGCAGTGTGCTCTGTGATGGGACTGGTCCTCATGGAGGATGCAGTCAGGTCAGAGTCTGTTATTAACGATCCTGCCTGTGCCTGGCAAGACTGTTGGTGAATGTAACTGAGAACAGTTGGGGGAGGTAATGTCCTATAACATAAGAAGTTGCTCATTCTAACAAATGAATAGTTCCTTTTTGTTTTTTGTTTTGTTTTGCTCTGTTTTGGAGACAGGGTTTCTCTGTGTAGCCTTGTCTGTCCTGGCCTCACACTCACAGAGATCCACCTGCTTCTGCCTTGCTGGATCCTGGGGTTACAGGTGTGAGCCACCATGCCTGGCTGCAAATGAATATTTCTTATAACTTAAAAAAATGGGAATGGGAGGAGGAGAGAAAGGAAGTAGGGAAAGGAAAATAGAAGAGAGAACAGAGAGAAAAATGAGCAAGGAGTGGGATGGCTTCCTCTGAGAGCAAGAAGGGGCTGGGGAGGTGGTGAGGGGTCAGTACTGCTCGATTTCAGCTATGAATCTTGCAATACTGATATATAGAAGGGCATGAATATGAAGTTGAATTAACAGTATAATCACTAGAAGAAATTATAAAACTATGGGGTAGACACACACACACACACACACACACACACACACACACACACACGGCAGAGTCCATGATGACGCTCTTCTCAGTGTCCTTCAGAGCTCGTTTGTCTCATGTCTGCTACCATGACTGCAGCAAACATTCCTTGTCAGCTGTACCCACACTCTATTTTTTAACTACACCTGAGCAGTAGGTGACCTTTTATGAGACATGTTTAACATCTACGTTTTCCTTCACCTGGGTGTCACATATAGCACACTTATAGCTCACGCTCCACTCACCCTCCACTCACGCTCCACTCACGCTCCACTCACCCTCCACTCATGCTCCACTCACCCTCCACTCACGCTCCACTCACCCTCCACTCACCCTCCACTCACCCTCCACTCACCCTCCACTCACGCTCCACTCACCCTCCACTCACGCTCCACTCACGCTCCACTCACGCTCCACTCACCCTCCACTCACGCTCCACTCACGCTCCACTCACGCTCCACTCACCCTCCACTCACGCTCCACTCACCCTCCACTCACGCTCCACTCACGCTCCACTCACCCTCCACTCACGCTCCACTCACCCTCCACTCACGCTCCACTCACGCTCCACTCACCCTCCACTCACGCTCCACTCACCCTCCACTCACGCTCCACTCACCCTCCACTCACGCTCCACTCACGCTCCACTCACGCTCCACTCACGCTCCACTCACCCTCCACTCACGCTCCACTCACCCTCCACTCACGCTCCACTCACCCTCCACTCACGCTCCACTCACGCTCCACTCACCCTCCACTCACGCTCCACTCACGCTCCACTCACGCTCCACTCACCCTCCACTCACGCTCCACTCACCCTCCACTCACGCTCCACTCACGCTCCACTCACGCTCCACTCACCCTCCACTCACGCTCCACTCACCCTCCACTCACGCTCCACTCACGCTCCACTCACCCTCCACTCACGCTCCACTCACGCTCCACTCACGCTCCACTCACGCTCCACTCACGCTCCACTCACCCTCCACTCACGCTCCACTCACGCTCCACTCACGCTCCACTCACCCTCCACTCACGCTCCACTCACCCTCCACTCACGCTCCACTCACCCTCCACTCACGCTCCACTCACGCTCCACTCACCCTCCACTCACCCTCCACTCACGCTCCACTCACCCTCCACTCACGCTCCACTCACCCTCCACTCACGCTCCACTCACGCTCCACTCACGCTCCACTCACCCTCCACTCACGCTCCACTCACCCTCCACTCACGCTCCACTCACCCTCCACTCACGCTCCACTCACGCTCCACTCACGCTCCACTCACGCTCCACTCACGCTCCACTCACCCTCCACTCACGCTCCACTCACGCTCCACTCACGCTCCACTCACCCTCCACTCACGCTCCACTCACGCTCCACTCACGCTCCACTCACGCTCCACTCACCCTCCACTCACGCTCCACTCACCCTCCACTCACGCTCCACTCACGCTCCACTCACGCTCCACTCACCCTCCACTCACGCTCCACTCACCCTCCACTCACGCTCCACTCACGCTCCACTCACCCTCCACTCACGCTCCACTCACGCTCCACTCACGCTCCACTCACCCTCCACTCACGCTCCACTCACGCTCCACTCACGCTCCACTCACGCTCCACTCACGCTCCACTCACGCTCCACTCACCCTCCACTCACCCTCCACTCACCCTCCACTCACGCTCCACTCACCCTCCACTCACCCTCCACTCACCCTCCACTCACCCTCCACTCACGCTCCACTCACGCTCCACTCACCCTCCACTCACCCTCCACTCACCCTCCACTCACGCTCCACTCACGCTCCACTCACCCTCCACTCACGCTCCACTCACCCTCCACTCACCCTCCACTCACGCTCCACTCACCCTCCACTCACGCTCCACTCACCCTCCACTCACCCTCCACTCACCCTCCACTCACGCTCCACTCACGCTCCACTCACCCTCCACTCACGCTCCACTCACCCTCCACTCACCCTCCACTCACCCTCCACTCACGCTCCACTCACGCTCCACTCACCCTCCACTCACCCTCCACTCACGCTCCACTCACCCTCCACTCACGCTCCACTCACCCTCCACTCACCCTCCACTCACCCTCCACTCACGCTCCACTCACGCTCCACTCACGCTCCACTCACCCTCCACTCACGCTCCACTCACCCTCCACTCACGCTCCACTCACGCTCCACTCACGCTCCACTCACCCTCCACTCACGCTCCACTCACCCTCCACTCACGCTCCACTCACCCTCCACTCACGCTCCACTCACCCTCCACTCACGCTCCACTCACCCTCCACTCACGCTCCACTCACCCTCCACTCACGCTCCACTCACGCTCCACTCACCCTCCACTCACGCTCCACTCACGCTCCACTCACGCTCCACTCACGCTCCACTCACCCTCCACTCACGCTCCACTCACGCTCCACTCACGCTCCACTCACGCTCCACTCACCCTCCACTCACGCTCCACTCATGCTCCACTCACCCTCCACTCATGCTCCACTCACCCTCCACTCACGCTCCACTCACCCTCCACTCACGCTCCACTCACCCTCCACTCACGCTCCACTCACCCTCCACTCACGCTCCACTCACCCTCCACTCACGCTCCACTCACGCTCCACTCACGCTCCACTCACCCTCCACTCACGCTCCACTCACCCTCCACTCACGCTCCACTCACGCTCCACTCACCCTCCACTCACGCTCCACTCACGCTCCACTCACGCTCCACTCACCCTCCACTCACGCTCCACTCACCCTCCACTCACCCTCCACTCACCCTCCACTCACCCTCCACTCACCCTCCACTCACGCTCCACTCACGCTCCACTCACGCTCCACTCACGCTCCACTCACGCTCCACTCACCCTCCACTCACCCTCCACTCACCCTCCACTCACGCTCCACTCACGCTCCACTCACGCTCCACTCACCCTCCACTCACGCTCCACTCACCCTCCACTCACGCTCCACTCACCCTCCACTCACCCTCCACTCACCCTCCACTCACGCTCCACTCACGCTCCACTCACCCTCCACTCACCCTCCACTCACGCTCCACTCACCCTCCACTCACGCTCCACTCACCCTCCACTCACCCTCCACTCACCCTCCACTCACGCTCCACTCACGCTCCACTCACGCTCCACTCACCCTCCACTCACGCTCCACTCACCCTCCACTCACGCTCCACTCACGCTCCACTCACGCTCCACTCACCCTCCACTCACGCTCCACTCACCCTCCACTCACGCTCCACTCACCCTCCACTCACGCTCCACTCACCCTCCACTCACGCTCCACTCACCCTCCACTCACGCTCCACTCACCCTCCACTCACGCTCCACTCACCCTCCACTCACGCTCCACTCACGCTCCACTCACCCTCCACTCACGCTCCACTCACGCTCCACTCACGCTCCACTCACGCTCCACTCACCCTCCACTCACGCTCCACTCACGCTCCACTCACGCTCCACTCACGCTCCACTCACCCTCCACTCACGCTCCACTCATGCTCCACTCACCCTCCACTCATGCTCCACTCACGCTCCACTCACCCTCCACTCACGCTCCACTCACCCTCCACTCACGCTCCACTCACCCTCCACTCATGCTCCACTCACCCTCCACTCATGCTCCACTCACCCTCCACTCATGCTCCACTCACGCTCCACTCATGCTCCACTCACCCTCCACTCATGCTCCACTCACCCTCCACTCACGCTCCACTCACCCTCCACTCACGCTCCACTCACCCTCCACTCACGCTCCACTCACCCTCCACTCATGCTCCACTCACCCTCCACTCATGCTCCACTCACCCTCCACTCATGCTCCACTCACGCTCCACTCATGCTCCACTCACCCTCCACTCATGCTCCACTCACCCTCCACTCATGCTCCACTCACCCTCCACTCATGCTCCACTCACGCTCCACTCACCCTCCACTCACGCTCCACTCACCCTCCACTCATGCTCCACTCACGCTCCACTCACCCTCCACTCATGCTCCACTCACGCTCCACTCACCCTCCACTCATGCTCCACTCACGCTCCACTCACCCTCCACTCATGCTCCACTCACGCTCCACTCACCCTCCACTCATGCTCCACTCACCCTCCACTCACGCTCCACTCACCCTCCACTCACGCTCCACTCACCCTCCACTCACGCTCCACTCACGCTCCACTCACGCTCCACTCACCCTCCACTCACGCTCCACTCACCCTCCACTCACCCTCCACTCACCCTCCACTCACCCTCCACTCACCCTCCACTCACGCTCCACTCACGCTCCACTCACGCTCCACTCACCCTCCACTCACGCTCCACTCACCCTCCACTCACGCTCCACTCACGCTCCACTCACCCTCCACTCACGCTCCACTCACGCTCCACTCACGCTCCACTCACGCTCCACTCACCCTCCACTCACGCTCCACTCACGCTCCACTCACGCTCCACTCACGCTCCACTCACCCTCCACTCACGCTCCACTCATGCTCCACTCACCCTCCACTCATGCTCCACTCACCCTCCACTCACGCTCCACTCACCCTCCACTCACGCTCCACTCACCCTCCACTCACGCTCCACTCACCCTCCACTCACGCTCCACTCACCCTCCACTCACGCTCCACTCACGCTCCACTCACGCTCCACTCACCCTCCACTCACGCTCCACTCACCCTCCACTCACGCTCCACTCACGCTCCACTCACCCTCCACTCACGCTCCACTCACGCTCCACTCACGCTCCACTCACCCTCCACTCACGCTCCACTCACCCTCCACTCACCCTCCACTCACCCTCCACTCACCCTCCACTCACGCTCCACTCACGCTCCACTCACGCTCCACTCACGCTCCACTCACGCTCCACTCACCCTCCACTCACCCTCCACTCACCCTCCACTCACGCTCCACTCACGCTCCACTCACGCTCCACTCACCCTCCACTCACGCTCCACTCACCCTCCACTCACGCTCCACTCACCCTCCACTCACCCTCCACTCACCCTCCACTCACGCTCCACTCACGCTCCACTCACCCTCCACTCACCCTCCACTCACGCTCCACTCACCCTCCACTCACGCTCCACTCACCCTCCACTCACCCTCCACTCACCCTCCACTCACGCTCCACTCACGCTCCACTCACGCTCCACTCACCCTCCACTCACGCTCCACTCACCCTCCACTCACGCTCCACTCACGCTCCACTCACGCTCCACTCACCCTCCACTCACGCTCCACTCACCCTCCACTCACGCTCCACTCACCCTCCACTCACGCTCCACTCACCCTCCACTCACGCTCCACTCACCCTCCACTCACGCTCCACTCACCCTCCACTCACGCTCCACTCACCCTCCACTCACGCTCCACTCACGCTCCACTCACCCTCCACTCACGCTCCACTCACGCTCCACTCACGCTCCACTCACGCTCCACTCACCCTCCACTCACGCTCCACTCACGCTCCACTCACGCTCCACTCACGCTCCACTCACCCTCCACTCACGCTCCACTCATGCTCCACTCACCCTCCACTCACGCTCCACTCACGCTCCACTCACCCTCCACTCACGCTCCACTCACCCTCCACTCACGCTCCACTCACCCTCCACTCATGCTCCACTCACCCTCCACTCATGCTCCACTCACCCTCCACTCATGCTCCACTCACGCTCCACTCATGCTCCACTCACCCTCCACTCATGCTCCACTCACCCTCCACTCACGCTCCACTCACCCTCCACTCACGCTCCACTCACCCTCCACTCACGCTCCACTCACCCTCCACTCATGCTCCACTCACCCTCCACTCATGCTCCACTCACCCTCCACTCATGCTCCACTCACGCTCCACTCATGCTCCACTCACCCTCCACTCATGCTCCACTCACCCTCCACTCATGCTCCACTCACCCTCCACTCATGCTCCACTCACCCTCCACTCATGCTCCACTCACGCTCCACTCACCCTCCACTCACGCTCCACTCACCCTCCACTCATGCTCCACTCACGCTCCACTCACCCTCCACTCATGCTCCACTCACGCTCCACTCACCCTCCACTCATGCTCCACTCACGCTCCACTCACCCTCCACTCATGCTCCACTCACGCTCCACTCACCCTCCACTCATGCTCCACTCACCCTCCACTCACGCTCCACTCACCCTCCACTCACGCTCCACTCACCCTCCACTCACCCTCCACTCACGCTCCACTCACTCTCCACTCACCCTCCACTCACCCTCCACTCACGCTCCACACTCCTGACACTCAAGCACACACTGCCAGTCATCATTCCCAGACTCTCCTTGCCCCACTCCATCCCTTGGGTACTTTAGCTCAACGGACCTCAACATTCCTAAAGCTGTGACACTTCACTACAGTTCCTCATGTTGTGGTGATGCCATCCAGAAAATGATTTCATTGTGACATCATCACTGTAATTTTGCTACTGTTATGAGTTGTCACGTAACCTTGTTTTCCGATGGTCTTAAGTGACTCCTATGGAACCCATAGGTTGAGAACCACTGCTTTTCGCTCCCCCCCGCCCCAGGCTCTGATTCCTTCCGGAAGGATACATGAGACCTTCACAGGGTGGCACTGCTTTGGGTACCACCTCCCACACACTGCTTTGAATCACGGGTATTTTCCCTTCCCCTGTCTTTATAAAAGGCCTGGAAGGTCACAGGAGCAGGGACCTCCCTGCACTTACTCTTTTTTCCTTTTTGTACTACTTGGGAGAGTACTGATCTAATACTTATGCCTCAGATATTAATTAAATGAGTAATCTAATCTCTTACTAAATGTGAAATCTGTTCAATCATATGGCCCAGCATTAAACATCTGCATCTACATAAATAAATATTACCAGTCAGTAAAAATGCTTTCCTTTTGGTTTTAAGGAGGTTCACACGTCTTCCCTCCAAAGAGCGAGCTCATGAACAGAGCCTGCAGGACAAACTGTTACCCCAGACTTCTGTTTAAGCTGCCTTCATGGGGGTTATAGAAAAGCTATCAACTTGAAAGTTCATGGTTTTGCGTGATAGCGTAGGAGTTGCGGCCAGTTTCTGGGCTGAAACTGGAGGCTGAATGACACCAGGGCCTCCAGACACAGAACAACACTTAGACAGCACTGTGGCCTGTATGCACAACAGTGCTGGCTGAGACAGACCAGGAAGGACAAGAACACCACTATGAAAAAGCAAGTCGACAACCTCTCAAGGCTCTATCAAAGTCACCTAAGGTTGGGGTAAGACAGTGGGTCTCAACCTTCCTAATGCCGCCACCCTCATGTTGTGATGACCCTAACCATAAAATTATTTTCACTGCTACTTTATAACTGTAATTTTGCTATTTTTATGAGTTGTAACATAAATATCTGATATACAAGATAGCTGATAGGTGACCCCTGTGAAATGGTCATTTGATCCCCAAAGGGGTCGCAACCCACAAGAACCACTGGGGTAGCGCTTTGCAACCATGACTCCACACTGCACACGCCTTGTTAAGGTCCCTTCACGTTCGATCAGATTTTATTCTACAAACTCAAATCTCTTAATAACCACTCAAATGATCTTCTAACAAATAAATGTCTAAAAGTCATTATGAAAGTAATGCCCACCGCTATGACGGGACATACAAGCAGAGGAAGGGCCTGGAGCCTTCGGAAAGGCTGCGGTAGATGCATCAACTCCCGGCATAGCAAAGCCTTCAGCACAGATTGCTGTAAGTAAAGAGAAAAAAGTCCTCACCTCCACTCTCCTCAAGAGGACTTCCCTACAGCGTGCCAGTAGTTTCCTGTCATCCCTCATCCCCCTGCTGTCCCTGCGCATGCATCTGTCCCTGCGCATGCATCTGTCCCTGCGCATGCATCTGTCCCTGCGCATGCATCTGTCCCTGCGCATGCATCTGTCCCTCAGCATGCATCTGTCCCTGCGCATGCATCTGTCCCTCAGCATGCATCTGTCCCTGCGCATGCATCTGTCCCTGATACCTTGCTTGTCTGTGATTTTTCTCTCTAATGGAAAGCAAGGTAATAAAAAAGTTTGCCTCTTTACTGCTTTTCTTTCAGATTTTTGGAAGGATGGGGTGAATTGCATAGGCCAGTTTTAGAAGCCCAGACAAGTTTATGGAAACTGTCTATGAGAGAGGAGCATGTCAAAAAGAGGACTTTTTATTGTATATGTCTTACCAAGTACATAGATTCCTTTTTACATTGTTTTTATTGTTGTATATATGTCTGTGATAGATAGATAGATAGATAGATAGATAGATAGATAGATATGATGTATGTGCATTCATGCCTGTGTGTGTGGTCTTATATATATATGCCATGGCGCACAAGTAGGGGTCAGAGGGCAGCCTTAAGTTGTTGGTCCCTCCTTTCACCCTGTCTGAGGCAGGATCACCTGTTGTTCCCTACTGTATACAGGCTAGCTGGCCAGTGCTTCTGGGGAGTCTCCCGTCTCTGCCTACCATGACACCATAGAAGCAGTGGAATTACAGACACACACTGCCACGCCCAGGGGTTCAAACTCAGGCCCTCACACTCGCCCATCAAGCACTTTGCCCACCGAGTCATTTCTCCAGTCCTCGTATATCCCCCTTTAAAAATAAAACATTAGCTTAATAGAGGCCCTTTAAAAATGTTATGTAAGTGGTTGTAACAGGCATTACCAGGTATATAATCAACACCATTTATTTGTGATCTTAAAATAACGACTGCACTTCTTAATCTCTTTTCTTTTCCTGAAGTCAGGCTGTAAATGGGCCACTGTTCGGGTCCAAGAACTTATCGGGTTGTTAATTCTTTACCACCAGAGTCTATTTCTCATCTAAATAATGAGTGCTATGTGTGCTTAGGCTGTGCAGGAATTAAACATGGGTTCTGGGCCTGATAGGTTTTTTTTTTTCAACTTTTAGCTAGGTGACCCAGGATAGGTCTTAAATCTCCGTTCTCATCTGTGTAAAATTGGGACAAAATCCCCCATGCACAAAGATAGTAATTGAAGAACAGACCCAGATGCGTGGGCGTGGTGCCTCTCTTTGGCTGGCTCAAGGCAGGCTTTGAACACCAGGTTCTCCCCCCTGCAGAAGGTCGCCAGAGTAAAGATTCCTAGTGGTGTTTTTAATCACTAGTAACTCAAAGTATGGCCCCACTATCACCACGAAGTTTATTAGAGCTGCAAAGTCTTGATCCCCTACTGTAATGGCTCAGTCCCCGTGCTGTGCACAGGACCCAACCCATTCATTCCTAAGCACGAGATGTCTGACATTTTCTACCTAGAGAGCTTTAGGAAGTCTGTAACTCTTGTGTCTGATTTTTAATTTTTTTCTATATTTTCTATTTTTTTTTTTATATCTTGTGACCTTGTTAACTTGAGGGGGGAGAAAGTTCTCCCAGGATCAGCGAATCAGCAGGGGTAGTAAATGATTCTTTGAACTCTAATCTGCAGACCAAATAACTCCTGTCTAGATTATGCCTTAGCCTTACCCCAGCTACCTCTTTCTGTCAGCTTCCTACAGGCTGGAGACTCCCCCACCCTAAACACTTATCGACACCACACCTACACCTCATTGCCTGCTGACATCCTCAAAACAGCCAACCCCACGCCTTCTTTCCACTTGTTCTTTCCCAGGGAGAAAGCCTTCCACTCGCTCTGCCTCCTGACCAGCCTGGCACCTTCTGATGTGTCTTCTGCATAGCCTAAAATACATGCTTCTCCCCAACACCCAGTTTGGGTACTGAAGCATCTTGACATATCATGGCTGCCATTGGCCGAGCTAATGGCGTCATCATATAGAAATGAAACTTGTAATCACAGTCACATGTTACAACACAGCCGCCCTTTCAAACTTTGTAGTGGCTACTTTTCGGGTCATTTAGAGCAGCAGGGTTAGCCAGCAGAGCCAGATGTTCCTAATAGGGTACAACCAACAGGCTGACCCTCCAGGAGAATGCTAAGCTTCCTCATCAATCTACACCACCTTTTAAATAAACATGATGAAGGGTGGCCGTGTACAAGGCTGTAAATCTGCCTAACGTGCCACGACTATGTTCCATGCCAGTGGTACTCTTAGCAAGTTTTGACTGCTTCGGACACTGCTACTATACATGACTAGGCCCACTAAGCCACAGGAACCATTTGAATTAAAGCACACAAACCTATTTACCATATTCAAACATGCCAGGGAAACAAACATAGCCCTTTCTTTCCCCTGCAGTTTCTTAATGTGACATGCGTGCTTCAGTTAGAAGCTCCTCCTTCCAGGGAGCTGCTGTAATGTAAGCCATTGCCTTTCCGCTTTTCTGTTTCCCTCTCGTCTCCTGTTCCTGGGAGAATCTGAGTGTGTGGAAATGAGCTTGTCAAAGCTGAGGTTAGTGCTCGCGGATGTTAAAAGGACATAAACTAACCTTTCTCTCTATGATCCAATGCAAGGGTCTGGGGAAGCACCCCTCTCCATTCCATGTTTGCTAGAAGCAGTCGTTTTATTTTCTCTTAGACAAGTTCTTTTATGTTAATGGACAGGGACATTCTCCACAGTTATGTAGAGAGCGAGAACTGACTCTGACATGAACTCTGGTGCCCCATATTTGACTACTTCCCCTTGGTGGGGAGGCCTGGTAGCACTCAGAGAAAGAATAAGCAGGCTACCAAGATGAGACTTGATAGCCTGTGACCATATAGTGGGGGAGGAGGTCCCCCTCCGTCATAGACCTAGGGGAGGGGAATAGGGTGAAAGCAGGAGGGAGGGAGGAACGAGAGGAACAAGGGATAGGATAACAATTGAGATGTAATCCAAATAAATTAATTTTTTAAAAAAGAAAAAAAAAGAAATTGTGATGCATACCTTTAATCCCAGCAGTCGGTAGGCTGAGGCAGGCACATCACTGTAAGTTCGAGGCCAGCCTGTTCTACAAAGCGAGTCCAGGACAGCCAAGGCTACACAGAGAAACCCTGTCTTGCAGTTGGGGGGAAAGGAAATTAGAGTTTGATTGGTTGTCTGGGTTAGGATTGCTACTAGAAAAGGAAAATTTTCATAAATAATTTTGTGAGCATGAGAATAATTTTTATTAACAAAAATAGGTTCATTTGTCATGATCATAATCAAGAGTCAACTCCAATCACCAGCCACCTCATACACACCAGAACAGTTCTGCCAACCAGTGTCTACAAATAACTTGTTTGCCTGCATGTCCAACAATGTCACCTGAAACCAAGGCCTTGTTCCTTGAAGTGTTTTGTTTGATGGTTCCTTGACCCTTTTCCAAGAGACCCAATTTGCCCAAGGGAGCCTGGCCTTGGAAAAGGGTGTTTGCATCTGCTTAAGAAAATGTGCCTGAAATAGTGACTTATTTGGAACTAAGAACAGAATGGAATGGGAAGGACAGATAAGCCAGTTTGAGCAGGCACAGAAAACGTGGGCCTTTAGACTCTTATAAAAGGGCCTCTAAGCACAGCACTTGGGGGAGCCTGGGTCCGGCAAGACTCATTTCCACTCAGCAGGCCTTGTCTCTGTACAAAATCCCTTCTCTAGCAGAGCTTTACATTCTGTGCTGGCATCCTAAGCTCCACTTACACTCCTAAGATGGTGCGGGTCTCCCGGTTCAGCCCTGCAGACACCATCCCAGAGACTGCTCTCCAAGGTATGTGGCCCATTTGAAACTCAATCACATCCTGTGGGTGCCTATGGGATGCTCCCCAGTGGGGTGGTGATGGCATCCAAATGAAAGTGCTTTCTCTTGTGGCCCTGAGAGTTGACAAGTATGCTGATGCATGGGTTACCTGAAGAGAGGGCTTGACTCTGCTGCCTTCTCTCTTAGAGTACTGAGAAGACACTAGCAGTACACACACACACACACACACACACACACACACACACACACACACGGGTCAGGGGCTCACCTCTCATCCAGAGGAATGTTAGAATGAAGGGAAGCTAATGCAAAGAGAAACTCCTACCGCGGTGTGGCTTTTTGGTACTGTGCCTTTATTGTTTCTTCCGCTTTTTCTTTTAGTCTTGTACCTCTAAGCTGGCAAAGATGACGAGAGAGGCTCTTAAAATAAACCTTAAAATCCCAAGGTTAAATTAATTTATATTAATTTATATATTTCTCTCGTATCTAAGAAGAATAAAAGGGGAAGAAACAATGAAACACTGAGCACATTTACACTGGCAGGGTTGAGTGTGGAACGAGTCCCGTCTAGATATATGAGAACGAGAATCGTACCATTTAAAAAAAATTTTAATCTGTCTTTGCACAATTAGCAAATTATTAAATGACCTTTCCCTCAATGTCTTCAAGCAATTGCCTGTTCCCCCTAATAGGAGAACATGTCTTACAAGGTTCACGTTGATTAATTGACAACTCCTGATAAAATCAAAGCTGTGTTAAAACTCAGTGTACCAACGGCAGCATAAATTACATTTGTTCAATAATGTTCCAAGTGGCTATGCATTTATGCTTTACCTTTCAATAAATATCACTGTCTTAATTGAAACATCCATTGTGGAAATTTATCTCTGAGGAGACTGTCAGCGTGCACAGCCCGAGCCAAACACTTTTCTATCTGTACTTGGTTTGTACCTCAACTAAAAACCATTGGTTGCTGTGACTATATTCAAGAAGGCTGCTTTACATTTGTATGAAAATGACATAAACAGTTTAATGTTGTACCTCGAAAATCACATACCCTCAAGTGACTTTCATTTGCATTATTCTTATTTTATTTATTTTTAGCATCAACTATGGAAATAAATAAATAAATAAATATTCTAAACAAATTGCCTTTATGTCACTCATAAAGAGAGCCACGTTCTTGGCTCACTGCCAGGAAGCTTCTGGGCACCACTACAGGCTTATAGCTGGCTGGTACTCCCTATGCTTGAGACATGGGGATGCTTGCCAGACCCCAACCCCGGTTTTCCATGGGAATGGATTGCTAGCTGCAAGGGTTTCATGAACCCTGTGTCAACCCTGAAAGTCTAGACAGTCCCAAAAGGAGAAAGAAGGCAGTAGACAGGAGAGTCTGTCCTACTGGGTGCTACTTCTTTCCTGCTGTTTTTCATACCTTGAGGCAAGTATGGCCTTTGGAAATGCCCAGTTCTCCCAGCTGAGCCACTGGAGAAACATAACCTCTACCAATGGCTGCATTCATGTTGGTTGCTTTTGAAGCCCCAGAGTCTGAAGTCATTCCTCACTCTGCATTCCTGGACCATGTCCTCCATTTTGACACCAGATGGGGCATGGGTGTTACAATTATAACTTTAAAAGACAAAAACTAAGTATATAAAACTCAGAAGGAATAAGTCACTTCCTTCAAATGTCATTTTCTTTTCTAGAATCAAAGAATATTTCAGTAAACATCCTTGAAAGTGTCTAATGCAAACTTTGTTTTCTGTTGCAACCTTAAAAATGCTGGGGACCAGCCCAAGGTCACTCTGTGACCTTGGAGCTGACTAGGAACTAAAAGAGTGGTCCCAATCTCCTGGGCTTAAAAAAGTCCTTGGAACCTGCCTAGGGGCCACACACTCATGGAAGACAAGCAGCAGGCTTGAGTTTAACAATCATCATCTTTAATATGAAGAAGAAAGAAGTGAAGTCACCAAGGCGGGTCCTCCTAACCCTTCCTCCGACCAGCTTCTCTTTGTGTAGATTATCTGAAGGAAATAACTGACAATCCTGACACTTCTTGCGTCTCTCTCTGTCATGCATCTACATCCCTTTACGCGATACCAGGGAGGAATGAACTTCGTTTAATGGATTGTGAATGAGCCAAATGATGCTTTGGTGAATTGCTTTTCAGTTCAGCTCTTCTCTGAGCTTTGGTTGTGTTGTGTGCTCCCAATAGCTGGGTACCATCCCTCATCACTAGATCAGGGGAACCCCAGGGCCACAGTCACCCAGAGAAAGCAATGGACTCTGCTGCTAACCATTCACTCTCCAAGTGGGATCTTGTCTCCTCCTCCTTGGTCTCTGTGGCAGAAGAGGGGCCTATACAGACATGAGGCTATATAGACGTGAGGTTGCAGCCAGACTTCATTCACACTCATAAGATGATAGTTTCCTTCTCCTACCAGATCCAGGTACCGACTGCAATCTTGCTGGTTCCTAGAACTGATTGCTTCTGGGGACCTCTCCCTCTCCTTTCCCCAACACATGTAACTTCTGTTGTTGTTGTTGTTGTTGTTTTTTAGTATTTTTTTTTACATATACATTTATACTATTACACACATATACAATAAACTACCTATAGCAATAAGAACAGTGAGAGAATCAGGAATCATGTAGATGTTACATTCCTAGTGTTTTTGGCTATTTGTATTGGGTAGCTTTGAAGAAAACATCTTTCCTATCTTGGTGTGTCTAAAATTCTGAATATAAATCAATCTATCATATCTCATCATTTTCAACTTAAACCATCTATCTAGACCTAAAAACATCTTAACCCGTAAACAACTAAGCTCCATAAAACTAAACTATCTGGTCTTCAACCCCATCAAAGACTTGAGAAGGAATAAAATTGATTATCTGAGTATACTGGGAGTGCAATTTAGTAGCTTTCCAAATGAGAAGATGACAGAGACAGTTTGCTACCTGAACAGTCACCCAAAACTCTCTATAACATTGGAGCATTCAGCCTTCTGGCCAAATACATCTGACAGACATATTTGTGATGCAGGAACCATTGAGGACTTGCTTACCATGTCTTGGCAGAGTTTGGCCATCGAGTCTGCCTGCATCCAAGCTTGCCCTTTCATAGGCAGGATTCTGTCTGTGTTATAAACTTAATGCCTTAGTTGTCCTTCACAAGGTTAATTTTAATTCACCAGTATAGAATTCTTCATATAGATGTAAAATAAGTTTAATTTTAGATACAGCGGTATAGAATTCAAATATAAGATTATTCTTCACGTGTATTATATATATTTCTACTCTAATATAGGATATTGTGCCCATATAACTCATTTATAATATAAGGTTTACTTCCAATACTTTGAAAGTACTATTGCAGGCTGTTTAGGATAAATAAGTTATACAAGTTAATTGTTAGTTGATCAAATTATGGTCATATCAATTACTAGTCTATTTTTATCCTGTGTGACTACTTAAGACTGGAGAAAGATGCAGTTGCATCCTGCTCTCCTTGGTACAAAAGTAGCCACCCTCACTCACAGGCATCCTGGGCTGAAACTCTTCAGCTTTGGCAGCGCAGAGGCTCTTCGTGTCCTTTCTTCCTTCACACCCAGTTTCCTAAACATCCCAAGTTCCTGCAGCTTAAAAGGCTGCTCAGAACGGACTCATCTGGCTTGAGATTTTTTGCCCCTTGTTAAACAATGCAAACCTAAACATTTTTAAAGAAGTAAAACATTTTGTGTGTGTGTGTGTGTGTGTGTGTCTATGTGTGTATTCATGTGCAGCATATGCACATATGTGCATCAGTGTGTTGACACTAGAGGTCAATGTCATGTGTCAACTTCAATTCTCCCCTTGCTACTTACTTTTTGAAGTAAGGTCTCTCGCTGAACCTGGAGTTTATCAACTCAGCCACATGGCTGGCCCAGGAGCCCCAAGGCTCTTCTGTCTCTTCTCTCTAGTGCTGAGATTTCAGACATACGTGGCTCTGGCTAGCTTTTTACATGTGTTCTAGAGGATTGAACCCAGATCTTCATGATTGTTTGATGATGGAGGGAGCCCATCTCCCCAGCCCTGGAAATAAATCCGTTTTAAACATGGAATTTGAAAAGGTTGACATGGACAAGCTGATCTTTTTACCCCTACTTGGAGTGTCTCTTCCGCCTAGTTTAATCCCATTCATCCTTTAAGACTTGGCTCACGTGTCTCCTCTGCTGAACTCCTGCCCTTCCTGTGCCATGCCTCACCCTTTGTCCTATGCTTGGAGAGTAGCTTATTCATAGCACCAGGAGGTAGGAGATAGCATTTAGCTACAGGATGTTATAGTTAGTCATATAGGCCTGTCCTCCAGCCCAGGCTGTCTACACCAGCAGTGGACAGCACCTGACAGATCTCACATCATCTGCACAGCACTTAGTGGATGCTGTACCCTGGAGTTCTGTATACACTGCTGCACTGAACCAAACTGTATCAGCACCAGCTCCTTTAGTATAAAGGCTCTGAGCTTCCAAAAGGCGCATCAATAAAAGTGTCTTCTGGAAATTCCTGAAGACTTAAAGTATGATATTCTTATTTTAATATAAAAATATACCATAAAATAGGCATATATTTCCATATGTATGAGGGTACTACATTTGGCAGGGAGGAATTTCTTTATCATAGATTTACCTTGCTTTGTGTGAAAGAGCTAACTATGTAAATTTGACATCTAGAACAGAACATGTATTAAAATGCACTAAAACAGCCACCTGGGTTTCTTCTGTAAGTGACAAAGTTATCAGAAAATTTGCCTTTTGTAGAGAAGAACTTTTTCTAAATGATAAAGACACTTGTATGTTCTAGTAAGAATTTTCTTGGCATGAACTTCATGGATTTCTAAAGTATGTTTATAAGGCTGGACATATTCCTAAGAAGATGTTTACTTTATATAACAGGTATTATCAGCCTACTAAAATCAATAACCCCTATCACTGTCATAAAACCTGTATGTATTACATATTAGTTCAAGTAGAGTTAATAACAAAATCACCCATATAGACATTCAGTAATTTTAACACAAATCGTTTTTGAAGGAACCTGTACACTACATCTTTGACTTGTAAGAACAAAGTGCTGAGAGTGTTACAGAAATTCTAGAACTGGGATACAAGTAAAGTATTAGACACACATCTCAATGTCACGCTGTCCATAAAAACCAAAAATATTGTATGTGGACCTAAATTTGTATGTGACCTCTGTTTAAATTTATCCATTTTCCATTTTGCCTATAGGCTTACAGAGGGATGCAGGGTGTATGGGGTGTGGTTTTCAGTGATGGGCTGGTCCTTGAGTGCATCACGGTATTCAGACAGAATGCAAGGTCACCATTGCCTCTTCTCCCTGGCTATAGTGAATACATGACATTCTTATAATAATGTATTCGTTGAAATCTAATATTCCTGACTGTGCAATTGTGCCTTTAATATGCCCTCAGCATATACTGTGGGCCAACCTTGGTACGTTTTTTGTTTTTTTGTTTTTTTTAGATTAGGTTCTTCAGTGCATAAACTCTAGTGTTGACCTTTTTCAGTAAACAATACTGGAAATATTGAGTATCTTTAAATTTTAAATGCAGCTTTTGAAATGTGTTTTCATTTCTGTGGACAGCTGAGACCCGGCTGTACTGAAACCATGCTAATCTGAGGTCAGTGAAGGACCTGAGGCAGGATTGTACTTTGTCTTCTCAGCTTGTTTCTCCCCAAGGGCAGGGCCTCCGAGGGCTCACTGCTTCACTCCTCTCCTCTCCTTATATTGGCATTTTGATTTCCCCAAAGATCTTTCTCTTGTGTCTAAGGGCTTGTACCATAAGCATCTCATGTGGGCCAATATGCAGTCCTCACCCAACTTTAATTAAGTAGTAATGCTTATCTTTATTTATTAGAAATTTATTTTAAACATAAATATCCTTCTTCATTTTCTACCTTCTAACATGTCTTACTTATCTGTCTCTTCTCATCAAAAAACAAACAAACAAACAAAAACCTAAGGGAAACTTCCCACCTCATTAAGAGATGTCATTCAACTTTTATTACCGGGTCCTTTGGATGACAATATACATAGCCACATCTCACATCGCTGACCATGAAGAGCAGATCTGTAGTCCTGCCCTGGGGGGGAGGCAGGTGTTGGGGCAGGCCTCCGGGTGGAAAAGCCTCATCTGACCAGTTCCACCGCATTAAAAATTAAAGTCTTCTCAGAAGCAGCCTGCTCACCCTAGCCGGGCGCATGTCACAGTCACCCCATTAGTGAATTCGCTGGAGGCAACCCTGCTTTCTTCCTCTGTATCTCCTTTCCATTGTGTGGTGTCTGCCTCGCCTTTTCTGATCAAACAATGGATGCAATTGTGATAACTCTAAAAAGTCCTGAATAGAATACTAACTTAGGAAAACATAAACACCAGTGTGAAAAAAAATGACATACGTAAATTTAAGTTGAGCCCAGCGTAATTCCTCATATGTTCATTGGCGTCTCCTGTTAGCAGAGCATTCTCTTGCGGTTCTAGCTACCAGAGAGAATTTGCAAATGCTACGAACACAAGCTTGCATTATAGACGATAGTGAATATTTTGGATGGAATATGGAGTCATTTCTATTTCTTACGCCTGTAACTTATACATCCAGCACTGTGTAATGACTGCTGAGCTTAGACTCACAGTCTGAACGCATCAAAATTAGCGTAAGCCGACAGCACAGTTCTCAGTCTGGCTTTGTCTTTCCTGACTAAGATAGATCTTAAGAATGCTGGTTGGTTAATTTTGTAAAGTGCTTTTGGTTGAGCCAATGCTCTCTGGTGATTAAATTAAGACTGTGCAATTTTGGTAAAAATATCACTGAGGTTGTGTGCGGCTTGCTCAGTGTGTCCTATCAAAGCACACTTCTTATCGCGTCTTACTACTGCTTTCAATGTCTGTTTGATAACATCAACTGAAGCAATAGTTTTCTCTTTAGCCAAATTATACCTAGACTAGAACATAGTATCCTATCATTCCAATAGTTTAAGTTCATATTTAACATTTATATTCTTTTATAACTATAATAATCATTTGCACCTACATTAATGATGCTTGGGGGTTTTCATTATACTTAGCATTTTTCCAATATTTGTCATTGGACATTGTTCTTTCTCTCCTTCTATGTAGTTCACAGTTAAAAACCGTACAGTCTAGCTATAAAAGATAATATTATAAGTAAGATCTCATAATATTTCAAATATATCTACAATTTTGTATTGGATTTACTGAGAGAAAGTTCATAGAGAGAAAGATGTGTGTGGGGGTATTCAAAGAAAGCCATGGAACTTGAAAAAGAATTTAAGAACCCACATAGTGGCTAACAGTCTTCAGTAACTCAAGTTCTCTGAGATCCAGTGGTCTCTTCCAGCCTCTCCTGAACACCCTTGATGCATGTATAATCTCTCTTACTCACAGTCACACACACACACACACATTCATGTAAATTTAAAATGATTTTTTAAAAACCAAAAACAACAAAAGAATAACTTGCTGTAGTGGAGGCCCTAAAGAGTAAGAAGTACAAGAGAATGTTCCTCAGCTCTATTCAGGGACTTGAGTCTGCACTCTGTCTACAAGGCACAAGCCCAGGAATGCCACGTCACACCTGTGGACCCATGAGGCCCAGAGATACAAAAGGCCATCTTATAGATCATCTGACCCAGCAGTATACTGAGTGTCTGTCAAATAGCATTCTCTTCAAAAAAAAAAAAAAGCCACCTTGCCTTTCTTCTTCTAATTGATTTTTTTACAGTTCCCATTGGCTATAAAACTAGTCCTCCCGGCTGTCAAATTCTGATGCTCATCATCAGACTTCAGAGCTGTTGTTTAGAATCCTTAGCCCTTACGTGAGATACAGAAAAAGCAGAATCTTCTGAGGTGGAAACCAGGCCTAATTATGTGTGGAAACCTGCCTGGGTGGACCCATGTCCACCAGGGATCAAACACCACAGTGTGACAAATGGCATGCCAGCACCATGCCTACAGAGCAAATAAGTGACCTCCAACCCTTCCTCCCTCTCTCCCCAAAACATACAGGCTCTCACAGACTTTCAGCTCAATACAGAACATCTACAGTGCTCACCTATTCCTCCTGGACTAAGAGTCCTTTCACGCAGTTCCTGGCGTGATTCTGCCTCGATTTCCCCTAAGCCAGAAGCCTGGGAAGAGTCTTTGAATAATACCTTCTAGCACCCTCACACCTGCCACTTATTCCTGTCACCTGTGCTTTCCAGTTGCTCCCTCATGGCATCTGTCTAAACCCAGAAACCCCTCAAGACCTTCCCCTCTCCCCATCCCCCCTGCTACTGCCTCATCTGCTCTTGTTTCTAGTAATTTCTATGGAATGGGAGCCCAGCGCGGGCTTCTCTCCCCATAGAGCTTACCTTCCACTCTGACATAGAAATTATTGCTTTAAATTACAAATTTAATCCTGTCGCTCTCGATTTAAAATGCTCCGCTAGGCACCCTGCTAGCTGAGGAGGGGGCGCTGCTTAGCGTGGCCTCTGTTCAGCATTGTTTCTCGCCGTTTCGTCATTAGCTCTGTAAACTCCGGACAAACAGAAACACTAATTCTCTGGACCCTGCTTCTTCCTCCGTGTTACCCTCTGTCCTTTATAGAGAACTGCTTAAGGGATGCGGCTCATCAGTTGCCTCCGCCCTCCTCCTCCTCATATGTGGAAATCACTCTCATGGTTGATCATTTTCTCCGCCAATCAAGTGGTGGTCCAAAAGCGGCACCGAGCCTTTGGAATTCTATCAGTCACTGTAGTTCACTTTCCAAAGCTGTTCCAATTGAAACTCAAGTTTTCGCCGGGGAGGGACTTAGTGCGGTCACATTGGTGTAGGGGCCAGACGCAAGCTGGCTTTTCTGAGAGTAGCTGATATGAATAACCCCCTCGGGGCTTCCACTTTACCTCAGGCCGAAGTCCTATATGTACGTTGTTTGTTCTACCTTTCTAATGTATGGGAGACTTCACTGTAGGGGACACTCACAAAATGAGAGTAGAATGCTTTGGACAACCGCTTATTAGTAATGCTTTTAACCCAAAATGTTGCTGTTTTCCCGTTATTCTTCACATTAAAACGTTTTTTTTTTTATTTTCATGGTATGTGTATGTGCATGTGTGCATGCATGTGTGTTGGGTGCACGTGTGTGTGCATGGACGCTTGCTGCGTGCTTGCCAAGGATGTACACACATGTCCACAGAGGCTAGATGAAGTCATAGGCCCTGAAGCTGGAGCTATAACTATAGTTTGGAGCCCTCTGATGGCGAGAAGGGCGGAAGTG
The DNA here is from genome assembly GCF_964271855.1 of Acomys minous. Lineage (NCBI taxonomy): Eukaryota > Metazoa > Chordata > Mammalia > Rodentia > Muridae > Acomys > Acomys minous. The sequence continues at coordinate 42,392,055 of NC_140501.1, read as the reverse complement.
ATCTTAACCAGTGAGCCATGTCTCCGGCTCTTAAAATGTTTCAGTAGGTTTGGAGCAACAACCCTACCAGACTTAGGTCTTCTCTCACCTAAGTTGCCCCTCTAAGAGCTGTTTGCACACATCCGTGCCTGCGCTCACTTCCCCGGCATCGTCCCCACCCACCACCCATGCCTATGGAGTCCAAGCGTTTACCGGATGAGCTCCTGTAAGGCAGTGGCTTCTGTCTGTAGTAACATGGTCTCTTTTGCTCTGTATATGGTTAGTTGGCTCTGTGATTAAATGTTTATTTCTCAGCCTCTCCCAAACCTAGTGGAGCTGGCTTGAGTTCCCATCACACGTGCCCTTTCATTGGGCTGCACTTTGGGTCTGGTCCGGAGCAAAGCTGTCTGTCTTCACTGTCAGTAACTCAAGGTTGAAAAGCATCTTTGCTCTAGGGGCCCAGTCCCCCTCGTGTCACTGATGGGTTTTCTTTGCAGCTAGTCAATACGAAGTCCGTTACATGCTTTCTTCCCTGTCACCAAAGGTTATGAACACACTCCCGCCATTGCCGTCCCGATTTAATGAGAGTGCTATCAATCTGTCCCCTGTGAGTTTATTTAAAGCTCTCTTAAAATATAACATATTTTGTGTATTGTTTTGGCCTCTTGGTTAATGAATTCTGAGATTCCTTCTCGTGCTATAAAAGCACACTTTATTTTCCTTCTACTACAGTTGATCTCCTTTACGCTGTGAACAGTAAACCCGAGTGTTAGCATTTCATGAGTTGCTAAGTGCATGCTTATGCTGCCAAGACTCTCCTAATCTTCCTGAGCCATCTTCTATAAAGAGGTTTACTTCAGTTTTCCAGTTGATAAACCAGCGTTTTTATATAGGAAAACATTGTATTTAGCATGCATGGATTTAAATCCCTTGACATTTTTCTGAAAGCAACATTTTTGAGGAACAAAACAACATCTTAAAGAATAAAAGTACCACTGTCGTTATATACATGCAGCGAAAGCATTCCCTGAAAAAAACCTTGCTAAAACGTAAGACAGCAGCAGCTAGGCAGGGGTCTCGTTTTGACAGCCTCCAAAGCATTCTCCCAGTTTCACACATCCTAGTCCCTGGTCCTTGGTCCTTTGCCCCTTGCCCCTGCCTGAGCTTCTTCACACTTCTCTGTCTCTTTCCACTAAGGAAATTTGTATCCTTTGAGACTTTGCCAGATTCTGCAGCTCTTGGTGTCTTCCTTGCACCTCAGATAAAAATAATGTCTTCCTCCTTTTTCAGCCACACACTTCTACAACAAATAATTTTCTTTAATATTAGTTATCCTAATACCCATGACTGACCCTCTGTGTCTTAAGACCCATCATTCTGTGTGTGGAAGTAAATACTGATGGATATGCAGGACTTAACTTTCATAACGACCATTTTATAGAATGTGACAAAAGCCCTCTAAGTAACTATACCACGTGAACATTTTATATGTTATTTTTAAACCAGAATAAAATACATAGGAAGTTAGTTTAGTTTAGTTTCTGAGGAGTTAGAAACATAACCCTCCTCTCGGATGGTAAGAGCTTAGAGCTGGCTGCAACGGGGGCAGAAAAGAGAATTGTCAGCAGGACATCACCAAAGAAGATGGCTTCCCACACCCTCCTTTCTCACCTATCCCTAGGGCTGTCCGTTGGGACTAGAAAGTGTGTGTGTGTGTGTGTGTGTGTGTGTGTGTGTGTGTGTGTGTGTGTGTCTGTGCGTGTGTCTGTGTGTCTGTGTCTGTGTGTCTGTGTGTGTGTGTGTCTGTGTGTGTGTGTGTCTGTGTGTCTGTGTGTGTCTGTGTGTCTGTGTGTGTGTGTCTGTGTGTCTGTGTGTGTGTCTGTGTGTCTGTGTGTGTGTGTGTCTGTGTGTGTGTGTGTCTGTGTGTCTGTGTGTCTGTGTACATTGCACTACAAAATAGAATAAACCCAAATGGCCAGCCCATATTCTGCCCAACAAACTGTACTTCCTTATACTGCAGAGCCCTGGTGAGGTAGGCTCCCAGGCATGCCACCAGGGACTCCTGTGCTCCACTCTGCTCCACGTTGCAGGCTTTCTGGCCAGAGTAGCATGGTCCATCAGTTTCACGTTTTCAAATGGCGGTGAAGTAAAACAAATGATGCTCTCTGCTAAGATAGCATCACCCCAACCCCACAACCCAGTAGGCAAATCCTTACAACTAGCCCATCAGCTGCCTGGTGGAGATTATGCTAAAAGGTTGCTCTTGCTTCTGCCTCCTAATGCTTTGAAGGCCAGCTGTAGAAAGACATAAATACAGAGATCCGGTCCACCCCAAATGACCACGAATACCCATGGGACATGACCCAAACTGGGACATAGGAGGGACACATAGAACACTGTTTGTCAGAATGCCATTGTTCAGTTTCAGTAGTAAATACAAGCTTAACAATCTCACTACAGCTGTATAGTCAATATATATATTTACTTATTTATTGGTGCATGCACCTATAAAGTACCCATTTTTATCTCATCGTATACAGTAATACTGGTGAAGTCCTACTTTTAAAATGTATGTCTTTCTATCATATACTATACTAGGTTAAACTATATGAAACCACTCATATTTGACGAGGTTTTAAATCCACAGAAACATCAATTTCCACATGGCTCAGAGCAAATTTAACTATTAAAAATTAAAGTAACGTTTTTCAGTTCCATGTTAAGTCCTATACCTTCCTTGGGGAATTCTGGAGCCAGATGGGCAAGAATTGATCATGTAAGGTGCCTCAGAGAAGGTGAGCCTTGAGATGAGGCAGAAAGGAGGCAGGCGTGGAGAAGTAGCAGGGACACGCGGGGCCGGCAGCTGTGAGTGCCAGCAGCCTGAGGAAAGCAGTAGGACCATGGCCAGAGCTCCATTCCACTTTTGTATTAGTTTCTGCAAAGGATGTCTCCACAGCCTGTAAGCTGCTTCAAAATCTCTCTAACAGTGACTGAAAAACTATTGTTGCATCGTTACTAACGCCTTGAGTGGGGGCTACTATTTCTATTACAGAATATGTGGTTGCCACGGAGTGGCCATCTTGGCTGTGGCTCTGTAGCCTGAGTCAGCAGGCATGCATCCAATTTCATGAAGACAGCTGCCTGGGCTGTCAAGTCCCTATGAAGGGTCTAGTGCCAAGGCTAGCATTTGATAGGCTGAGACTCCTTCCAGTGCATTCTGGAAGCTGCCCTGGCCGTTCCTGTGGACATCTTCATGTCTTTCTTGCCAAATCCTACTTTACTAAGACTTCAGCCTCCGGCCTTTGTCCTTTCCAGTTACTTGTAATGGGTAACCACCCAGCACATTCCTCAGAGTTGACTTGTGAGAGTATATCAAAGGTCATTTTCCCAGCTTCAGCTTCTGACTGCCGTGTTCCTATCAGGCCTGGCTTAGCCCAGCTGGAGGTGTGCCCCAGCAGAAAACAGTAAGGCATCTGACCAATGGGCCAGGGAACCATGTGAGCCACGGTCTTGGAATGGAAGGGGAAGAACTGTTTTATAAGGTGTTGAAAAACTCACTGGGAGCCGCAAGGCATGGAAGTGTGCCATCTTTGCTTTTAAAACTAGATGTCATTTAGGAAAGTAGGGGGCAGGGTTTATTATTTTCTTATATATAAAGAAAATGAATACAGATATGAGTATATTTACTTACTTTTATTTTTTAAGATCTTTTTTTTTACACCACTTTTAAGTTCATGGGCAGAAGGTAAGGAAATTTCCCATATCCTTCCTGCATTGTCACTTCCCGCCGTTATTAATACTCCCAGCAAAGAGGTACGTTGACTACGCTTGACAAACCTATGTGGTTACGTCATTCAAAGTCCATAGCACACTTGTCTTAGGGGATTAATTATTCTATGTGGCAGAATGAAAGAGCCATGACTATTTCCCTGAGTTAACAGCACCCCTTTTTAAAAGTCAAGAATAATAACCACAAAAAAGTACATAAATTAATCTCAGGGCTAAGTGAGATAGAGGCTAAATTACTTGCAAATCTTTAAAATGTCAGAGTCATCTTACTTCTCGCGGATGCAGCAAGCTGTAACTTCTGGTGATTACATTTCATTTTCCTTGAAGATATAGCGAATTATATTTATTTAAGTGAATCACCCAATATGTTTGTATATTTGCATTTTTAAGTATAGTTTTTATTATTAATATATGGCTATCATGTAGGAATAGCAAGGCCAGAAGACGAAGAGACTGACTGCTGAAGATGGCTTGTTATTCCCAGGTCCCTAAATGAGGAGACACATCATACCGTGCCAGTGAAATGGGAGGGACAGGCCAGGGGTGGAAGCAGACTAATCTGCCTCAAGAGAGGAGCGCTAGACAAGAATCTTTGTTGTGCTTTCCCTGGAAAGAAAGTATGTTTAGAATTGGCTAGGCCGGATAATTTAAGCAAATTTGTGGGTGAGAAAGTGTCTTGGGTCGCCTGGTTACTGGACCCACCAAGATGAGGCCTGAACTATGGCTTTAGCACCAGAGAAACCCACAGTGCAAAGCAGTTGTGGAGATGGTGGGGTCCTGTTCTGTTGGTTTACATTTGCAGAGTGGTTCCGTATGATGTCTGGCTATCCCCAGGAGAACTAGTCCCCTCCAGGGCCTGTAAGGGCTACAGGCATCACCATAAAAAACAAAACAACATTTTAGAGATATAAGAAATGCTGTGTATATGCATATATGCATATGTATGCACACAGTCATAATCACTCAGTGAGGCTGAGTGTGTGAGAGATGGAGGATTTATGTATATACTATTAGGCACTGTTTTGGCTTGCGGCAATTTAGCAGAAAGAAACATTTTTAAATGATTAAAAATAGGCCTATCCCCATTGAAGGCTAATTTATCAAGGGACTCTCTGTGTGATATAACTTTAGATCCTTTGAAATCCATAGAGAAAAAAAAATAAGGCTTGCTTGTAGAAAGAAAGAAGGCAACCAAGGTTGCAGTTATAGGTAGAGGCCAGTGAAGGTCCAGCAACAAGGATCTGGGCATTGGGCAGCAGAACTGGGCTAAGGGGACGGGGAAGGAGAGGGCTGGTATGCAGGGGCCTTGGGTCGGGGAACCAACTGCAGCATCACCAAGCCAAGATCGTGCCTGGCAGTCTCCCAGGAGATTAACAGGTCCTGTGCTTCGTGAGAAGAAGAAGTCATAGAGCACGAGGTCGCAGGAGTGACTGGCACCCAGACACTGAGGGCCTTGGAGACCGTGTAAACATGGCGCAGGAAGCTGCGTGGATTGCATAGCTGAAGTCACAACTGAAACCATCCGAAGGCAAGAGTTAAGCTTCACCCTCAAAATGCAAGTTAAGTAGCCATTGCTTTGTGTTCGTCTGTCTTCTGTTCTCAACCAGCAAATTATCTTAGAGTCCTCTGAGATGCCTAGGCTTACGAATGGCAAAGTTTAATATCTTTCTTCCCAGAGGTCTACGTTTACAAGCTATTTTTATAGTTTAAAACAAATCAGACAAATAAAACGCCCCTCCTACCATGAGAAAGGACAGCTTCAGGTCACAACGGAAGTCTCATTCTGTACCACTGAATGGGTTTGCGTACATGTGACATTTCAATAAAATGGAAAACAATTTTAAAAACTGCCGCACTACTGGTAAATCTGGAGGGAAAAGAAAGCCGTGTACAATCAACAATTTGCTTTTATTCTCTATTAAATTGGAGTGGGTTTTGCATTGATATTGTTTACAGAATATAAAGTAAAATCCACCCGCAGTCCACTTACTGTAAGAGCGCCCACAAAGAAAACCTCATTTCAAATCTAATTGTAGACATTGTTCCTTCATTACAGATTCATAGGGCCTGTGCATCTGTCACATAAGTACCATCTCCATTATCCCACAGTTCCTTCCCACTACTGATGCTGGTCAGAATTTCAAAACCCTCATGTCTAGGAAGGTGTTCTCTGAAGAGCAACCAAAGGAAAATAAAATAAAGGTATGAATGTCAGTAAAAAAACACTCACTAAACAAATAGACTGGAACCTCCCCAGGCCCTCTCAGCTCCTGCAGGCAAATGGAGAGGGGTTTCAATCTTAACCTCTTACCCTGAACCTTCCTATCACATCCCAGCAACTCTAAATGCGATGTTAGCTGTCAACAAACAGGGTGCTTTGCCTCCTGGGAGCCCATAGGAGAGACCAGAGCCGAGTCCTGTCTTTCATTGCCTCTGTGCTCAGGTTCTCCCAACCCCTCCACTCAAATGGCCAGACCAGGGTACCAGGCTGTGGGTCATACTGTGCATGGTGTTTGTTTGGGAATAGATGAGACAGTGCTCTGCGGCCAGAGATTTCGGTGAGGTGGGCCAAGTGTCAAGACTTTTCTTGCTTATGCGCCATACGTTTTTATACATTTGTATCAGGACTATTGAAATATTGTCCAGTGCCCAGTCGACAGTGGGCTCCATGTAGGACATGGCCTCGTAAAAATAAAACAGGGCTGGAAATGTCCTAAATAGTCACGATGGTTGCACCACAAGACGTTACATGTTGTCTACTTGTACTGCCAGTCCTAAGGGCAGCCGCCGCGCAATTATGTACAGTGGGTAATGCTGTCCTTTGGTTTTTCTTTTAGTATAATTCTACTTACAAAGGTGCTATAAAGCAGTGTGCCATGTGTTCTAGCAGCTAAGTACAAACATGGAATCCATGTCTCCCTTCAACTTGTACCATAAATAGAAACTATAAAAACACGGAAGGGGAGCCTGGGTTGTGTGGTGGCGCATGCCTGTAATCCCAGCACTTGGGAGGCAGAGGCAGTTGGATCGCTGTGAGTTTAAGGCCAGCCTGGTCTACAAAGTGAGTCTAGGACAGCCAGGATTGTTACATAGGGAAACCCTGTCTCGAAAAACCTAAAACACAGCCACACACATAGAAGATGGCATACAGTAGAGCCATGAGCTGAAGGAAACAAAAACCACAAAGTCTACCTCCTGTTCCATAGGATCACCACCGTCTCCCAAGCACCTCACGTTTCCTTGTCTCTCGATTGCTCAAAGAGGCCATAGGGGAGAACTGCCCTAGTCTGTCTAGGTTTGGGAAGTCTAGTCCATGATGGTCACACACTCACAGAATCCTCAGAACATATTATCCCTGCAGTTAAAGGAGGCTGAACAGGAAAACCAGAGGCTAGCATAAACTCAGATTATAACTGAGCCTCCTGGTGCTCTGCTGGCGAGGATAGAGGAGTGAGCTTCTCCGAACTTCATCTATAACCTGACAGCGGTTGTACGACGGCAAACACATTTCGGAAGGTTACCTTTTCTCCTCACGTAAACCTTTCCGTTTGAACTCAGCAGGGAGCTTGCAGATTCAGAACCAATTTCAGTTCAACACAATTTTGGTTGGGAAGATGCAGCTCCAACTTGGCTATTTTATTTTGCATCACTTTTTTTTTTTCTATTAACTCACGTTTTCTCCAGTTTGCCACCCTTTCTATGTGGCCCGCTCAACTCCTCAGTTCCAAAGTGTGTGATGTATCCTAGAGGCCCCTGCCCAGGCATCAAGATCACACTACCTTCCTTTCCCCTGTATGAGCCAAAAAAAAAAAAAAAAATCGGCAATGCCCTGACACACACAGGCTCAGACCGCCTCATCCATCGTCACCTTGCCCATAGTGAATCAACCCACAGAGTGGCCAGGAAGGCCATAAAGACCAGAATGTATGTGTGCTGGAGGGCGGGGGAGGGAGACTGCAGTAAAGCCTACTCCGGGAGCCTCTATTCATAGGGTTTGTGTAGCCCTGTGATCCAGTGTATTACCCTGGGAAGGCTGCCGTAGGGAGATGTGGATTTCAGCTATCAAAGTATCTGACAGATCTGCAAGTCATGCTTCGTTCTTTCAGCTCATCCAGAAGGCGTTGTATGTTAACTCTTCCAGTGCCTCCTGAGATGAGAATTGAAAGCGTCGAGTAGAAGAGCTCAGGAAAGCGGCCCACAGGGGGCCCGTGACAGAAGGCCCCTCTCTAGGCTGCACGCTGTATTCCAGGCTTCTTTGTACACTTCATAGGAGAGGCAGAGAGAGTGACATCGCCACTGGGACTGAAGAAGAAGTGGGTAAATGACACTAGGGAGCACACAGGAGAGCTCTGATTCAGGTGTGTCCCTTGGTAACCCACACAGACTTGTGTTTCCCGAGTCTCGGGACTGGCGGTGACCCTCTAGAAGAGTAATGATTATAAAATCTGGGTGTTCTGCCTTACTCAGCTTGGGAGTTCATAGTACCGCCCAGTCCTTGCTCCCACTGGCCTTGTTTCTGGTTTATGTTGAAAGGGGAAATACATTGCCGGCCTCATAGCTGGCTGTCAGTGTAATGAGATGGCTTGTGCTAGAGACACTGTACTGACTACAAGAGAGAGAAATCAGATTGAAAGGGAGAGGTGTGTGATGGGGAAAAAGGAAGTAATCGTGGTCTGACATCAGTCCCCAGCCCAGAACAGTCCTAGGCAGTCCCTGGTGAGCACAGATCTACTTCCCATCTCTCCGTTTCTGTCTCTCTCAATATGCATAGACCTTACACATTTCACACAGCAATCTCTCCACGCAGCCCTTCTCTGATGGGCAGGCTGTCTTGTATGAAGGTTATCAGCCATGCTGTCAGTGGACTGCCCTCAGTCAGCACTCATTGCTTTGAACACTCCAAGGATACATTGCCGAAGTTGTACAATAATCATATTTCTTGCTTCAAAGCAGGACTCTGGATCTAGAAGGCGCTAGCTCAGCCACAGTGGTTTCAAAACAGCTTGCAATGGACCTTTGGGGATCACACGCCTTGGTGAACTTCAGATGACCCTTTCCATGCAGGACATAGGGGAAGACTTCCCTTGGTGCCCCAGGAGAAGGCCCATGGCGGGTGCCAATGCAATCCTTCATTTTCCAAAAGGATACCCATGATGACATAAACATGCTTGTCACATCCCCTTTCTTGGCCATATATTTAACTTGTTCAGCCTCAATTTTGAGTCATCTAAGAGAAACTCTTTTACTGTTCCCTAAGAAAAGGCCTTGGTAACTTTTGATCTTATTTGTAGCATGGGCTGAGCTAGTCATACAAAAGAGATGCCAGAAGCAACCTCAGCACAGTAACAGTTGCAACATTATCAGTGACCACCTGCCACAACAAGGAGGTGGCTACAAAGGTCTTGAATGTAGCTGGGTCAGAAATGACAGAAAGCAAAGGCCAAGGAGACAGGAAGAGTTTTGAAGAGCCTTGGCTGAGAAACTATAGACTGGGGTTCCTGGAACTGTACCAGGAAGCTATGGGGTCTTAAGGATGCCAAGAGTCTCAGTCATCCTAGGCCTAAGGACTGTAATATGTGCTGCTGTTAGGTGATAGTCCCAGAAGAAGCCAAGGTCTATTCACAAGCAAGCAGTGGCTGGCTGCTGATGGCTGGTACCAACCAGTACTGTTTACTACAGCTGAGAGACAAAGATCACAAAAGCTGCCCGGTACGGAGGCTGAGCCGGTTAAAGCCCAGAGCAACAAGCCTCCATCCTTAGTGCCTAGAGCCATGTCTCTAGCTTCCGAATCCCAGAGCAGTGGGCTCCTAAGCATTAAGCATATTTAGAGCTATAACGCTCTGACTCTGCCCATCAGGTTGCCAGGCCTTGGGAACTCAAGGGCCTTGGATCATCAGCTGTGATAGTTAGGCTTGATTGTCATCTTGACGAAATTTAGAATCCCCATAAAAACAAACCTCTAGGCCTAACTGTGAGGGAGTTTCTAATTAAGCTAATTGAGGTGGGAATTCCCACCCCTAATGTCGGCGGCACCATGCCATGGGCTGGGGTCCTGGACTGCATACAGAGGAGAAACTGGGTCCAGCAGCAGGCATCCATTTCTCTGCGACACTGCAGCCAGTTGCCTCCAGCTGCTGCCACTGTGACATGATGAACTATATATTCTACCATAAGCCAAGATAACCCCTGGCTTCCTGCAGTTGCTTTTCCCAAGTATTTTGTCAGAGAAGAAAGAAAAGGTACCCATCCACCAGGCCTGGTGTGGCATCTAGTCACCCACTTTGGATTCTAGTGGAGCAAAAGTCAGTTCAGCAGGTTAAGCTTATCTCTCACATTGGACAGAGTCCAATCTAGGATATGGGTCAACTCTAGGCTAACATCATACATGTTTGGTCCTTTAGTTTTCAATAAATGGGGAATTATTATCCTGGCATCAAGAAAAAGTGTGCCTCTGGAGAAAGCATGCCTTTGGGTGCTTCTAGCAGCATTTCTGCTGATTGGCCTGGATTCTTTCCCTTGATCACCTCTGTGATGACAGTAGAGGGACGGGGAGGGCCAAGAAGGGTCATGACAGAGCCAGGGCTTCCAGTCCCCATCAGGCTATGGCTGTGTCTGCCACAGAGAGATGCCTCTTTGTAGAGGAATGTTAATTCAGAGCATGGCTGTTCTGGATAGAGATCGCATCCAAATATCTCCTAGGTCTAAGTGATCTGGCTGGCAAGAGATCACATCCAAAGATTTTCTAGGTCTATGTGATCTGGATGAAATACAAAAAGGCCTTTAATCCAGGAGACAGAGGCAAACAGATCCGAGTTCAAGGCTACACTGGTATACAGTAAATATCAGGAAAAGAAAAGCGTAGATCCAGGCTTGGAAATACATGCCTTTAATACCAAGTGAAGGTAAAGTTAGTCTGTAGAAGGAAGCATCCGTGTTTGAAAATGATGTCTATTCGAGTGGCAGAAAAATCAGAGAAAATTTGACAGAATAGGATACACCCAATTCTCAGAAGAGAGAGGGAAGAGAAGCTACTTAAGAGGCAGTTTTACAGAGAGAAGAGGCAGTTTTTTTTACCAGGACAGTAATAGAGAGATAGGTTCCAGAGAGAGAGAGCTCAGGTGAAGATAGACCAAGCCAGAAAATGAGAAGACGCCAAAAAATTAGATTGCTGAGTTAGTTTGAGGCCAAGCAGAACAATTCCAGGCCAAGAGAGAAGCCAGATTAAATAAGTCAGCTGGGAGAAGAGTTTGAGCCAGAACAGCTGAGTTGAACCAGCCAGGACAGAGCTCAGAAAGAACAAGAAAGGGCAAGCTCATTAAGCTGTAAGTCTCAGAGGCTGAAAACATTCTAGGCCTGGCTTAGGTTGTACAGGGACTAGAAGCTTCCAGGACTAGGCCTAGGCCAGCAGAAACAGGCAGTAAGCCTCCGTGGCAACAGATGAAACAGACAAATAAAAAAATGCTATTGCATCTCTTAGTTAGTTACTAATGGTGGCCTCTCTAGGCTCAGACTATGGCTTCCTTTGATTTACTGATCAGGACTCATTCCTTTGACTTCAGGGTAAACCCCCCACCCCCCACCCCCGCTTTCCTTCCTTCCTTCCATCTGTCCTTCCTTTCTTCCTTCTTTCCTTCCTTCCTTCCTTCCTTCCTTCCTGTCTTTCTCTCTCTTCCTCCCTTTTTTTTTCTCTTTTTGGGGAAGACAGAAGACATCTTCAAATACTTCATATACAAGCCCAGCAATAAGTACATCAGCAAGTGGGGTTTTCCCCCAGATCATCTTTATGGTCTTCCTTGTTTGTTTCAATAGGAAGGCGCCTAAGAGAATCTAGCTCGCCATAGTGCAGGAATCTCAAGTCTGCTACTGCTGCTTGATCTTGGAACTTGTTCCGTGCCACTGCAGACTCTCTGCGGACAGAGTCCGGGTCTTGCTCACCACTGTATACCACAGCCCCTGAATGAAGACCTTGAGTGGATATATCTACAGAGAGTGGAAGTTCTGTCTTTGTGCCAGTAAAATTCATAGGAGCTTAGCCTGTATTTTTGCTGGAGAAAACTTGTGTTCCTTGAATCTATCGCAATTAAGGTCAAGGCCAGGGACCGAATCCAGAGCTCTTCCATTCTTTCTGATCTAGAAGAAATGATTCAAGTCTTAGTCTTTGGAGATCTCTCTCTCTCTCTCTCTCTCTCTCTCTCTCTCTCTCTCTCTCTGTCTCTCTCTCTCTCTCTCTCTGTCTCTCTCTGTCTGTCTCTCTCTGTCTCTGTCTCTGTCTCTCTCTGTCTCTCTCTCTCTCTCTCTCTCTCTCTCTCTCTCACACACACACACACACACACACACACACACACACACACAATACTACACACAATAGCTTTATAGATAGTTACATTTTGTAGAATATTTCCCCCCAGGAGATCCAGGATATGCGCTAGTTTTTACAATGACATTTTATAGCAATGGTTTTCTCCAGTGGGCCCCTCTAGGGAATATGGCTGGCTGGAGGTATGGTGGGAAGGGGCGAGCATCCCTCTTAACTGTTTAAACTAGCTTTATTGGAGCTCGTTATATGCATTAGCTTAAAATAACACTACTTTTCTTATGAAAGTGTCAGTTCCCATCTCCCAGACAGCTTTCAGATCAAACAGGGCTATGTCACTGCATTGTCCTTCAAATCTCACAGCCAGAAGAGAGGACTGTGCATTGCAGCCTGGGGGTGTGACTGAAGGCTGAGGGCAAGCCCCAGTGACAGAGGGCTTGGTGTCAGGAGATTTTATTTTAACAAGTCTGGAAGTCATGGGTTTTGTTTTATGTTAACTGTGTGCCTTAACTGATTTTGTTTACCTTAACTTTACCTGCTGGTAAAAACCCCTTTGCTGTCCAGACTACCTAGTTGATAGGTGGGATCCTTACAAGCACCTGCCTCCCTTACTGTGCGGACTGGTAAAATAGTTATCATAATCAGCATGGTATTCCGGAGGCTGGAGAACATCTGGCGTTAACAGCCACTGCAGTTCCCAGTTGCCACCACTTCCTGCACTGCAGTGCTCAACCACCAATAGTCGCTGGTTATTTTCTCCTCATTATTTCGCAATAAACATTATCTCATAATAAACGGTAACATTTAGAATTGCTCAGGAATAAGAATATTAGAGGACTGGCAGAACAGGAGATCTTTTTCATTAAGCCGAGAAAGGGGGGAAAAATGTGATAATGCTAGTGGGAATTCTTTTAGAATATTTGTTTAGGTTGGGTTTAAGGCATCTAGCTGTGAAAATAAACCGTGGTAGCAGTTGCAATATACTGTAATTCCCACAAAGCACATTCAGCATAATTTCCTTTTTTATAAATAATAAAACCATAAATAAATATGATTACCCTAAGCTAACATGAAATGATATTCAGGACCCTGGGCCTGATGCCTTTCGCTCATATCTGTGGTTTTCAAGCATAGTGTTGGCCTCCGCCTCCCTCTGCTCGCCTCTTGCCTGCTCACCCCGTATCTTATCCCCATGAGTGTGAATGGCATTCACATAGGACAGTATACTTTTCCTATAGGAATTTTAGATGAGATTTTAATAATTTCGCTTTTGAAATTATCCACTTACGAGATACAACTTTTCATCTAAAACCAGCTCTGATTTCTCCATACTTTTGCCGACTCAGGAATTCTGCTAAGTGAGAAAGTCTGCTGACAAATGGTTTTCGACTGTAATGACTTTGTTCTAGATGCCAAGTTTGACAAGAGTTGTCATAATGCAAAATATGTGGGTACTTAATGAAATAATTCCTAATCTCAGATAATGCACTTCTAATTGTGTGCTGGCATACAACATTTCCGGGTCTCCAACATTAGCGTGGCTCTCGTATGCCTCAGGTATGTAATTGGTAACATAGCTACAGTCATAGAACAGGCATAGGGCTCCTTTCACCTAGAAGGAACTAGAAGGCCAACTAGAAGGAAAAGGGTCCTCCTTGTAGAACATAGGCTACCATTCCCATATAGGAATTCCATCTGGTTTCCTTTTGTTTCGGGGGTTTTCCTACATTCTCTTTTTCTTCTTGACTTATTTTTTATTCCTTCACAGCTACATGCGTATATATAATGAATTTTTGCCTCTTTCACCCTGTTTGACCCTGTATCTTCCCCTGTCCTCCTGCCAAAACCTTTCTATTCCCTGTTAAGCCTCCCTCCTACTTTAATGTGCATTGTATGCACCACCCACTGAGGTTAAATAGAGCCCTTTATAATACTGAAGCAAGGGCAACTTATCAGTGGCTACACCACTGGAGAAAGCCACGCCCTTTCTTTTATTTTTTTTAAGATATATATTATTTTATTAATTTGTTCTTGTTACATCTCAATGGTTATCCCATTCCTTGTATCCTTTTATTTTTCCCTCCCTCCCATTTTCCCCTTATTCCCCTCCCCTATGACAGTTCCTGAGGGGGATTTCCTCCCCCTGTATATGCTCATAGGGTATCAAGTCTCTTCTTGGTAACCTGCTATCCTTCCTCTGAGTGCCACCAGGTCTCCCCCTCCAGGGAAAATGGTCAAATGATCCAGAGGGTCCTAGAAACCTACAAGTAGAACATTATGATAGGCAGATCTAGGCCCAGGGGTCCCGCTCAAACTAAGGCACCAGCCAAGGACAATACAGGCTGTAAACTTTAAACCCCTACCCAGATCTAGCCGATGGTCAGAACATTCTCCACAGTAGAGTGGAGAGTTGGATATGACTTTGTCACGTACTCTGGTGCCACACCCTTTCTAGCAGCCACCCTTAACTGTCAGTTGTCTCTGAACGAATGGCAGAGCCTCAGCACAAAATGTTGCCTGGCCAGATCTTGTGGAGGTCTTATGCCAGCAACTGCAGCTACAGTGAGATCAAGAGTCCATCGGCCACATCATGTCCCAAAGAGGAGACATTTACCTTCCTTACTTTGCAGAAGTACTTCCCAGCTTCTGCCTTTTACAGTCTGTCCACCCCCTCTTCCTCAGTGTCCCCTGAGCCTTCGGTGGAGCGGTATGATGTAAATGTCCCACTAAAGGCCCTGTAATTGCTTTCTCTGCATTTTGAGTTGTGAGTCTTTATATCGACTGTTTACCTACTCCAAAAAGAAGTTCTCTGATGAGGGCCCAAAAGGCACACTGATGGGAATGAAGATTTAAAGGGCAGTTTGATATTATGCCCAGTTAGCAAAATAGTAGTAGTTTGTTCTTTGCTGGAGCCCACGTCCTCCCCAGCTATGGATTGCTGTGTAGGTTCACAGTACTGGCCATGACTCTCTCCTGTGGAGTGGGCCTTAAATTCAATCAGAAAGCAATTGATTGTCTCCAATCAATTGCACCAATGGGCCTATCTTCCCAGACTGGCTGTTATTATAGCTGGCAGAGTTCACAGCTGGGTGAGACTGCTAATGGACTTTTCTCCCCCAGGCAGCCTGCGTTGCACCTTCCAGCACTATAAAAAGCTAGCCAGCAGGGAGAGAGCTCCCAGGTCAGGGTCAGCTTGATTTCTCCAAGTCCTGTAACCAACACATGCGGTGCCTACAGCAACAGGGTCTTATTATCAAGTTCTGCCAGGCAATCAAAAGCAGCAGCAATAGCCTCTACTGTTTCAGGGAATCTTTGGGACCACCCTGGCCAGTCTGTAGGAAGGCATTCCATAGTTGATACTGGGTTGGGTTTTTTTTTTTTTTTTTTTGTAATAATTTGTGCTCTGGAAGGAGCATTATCCCCCTGTGTAAGGTACATCCATCAAACGGTTTTTTAAGCTATATTTTTACTAAGCACCCTTAGTATTAGTTACCCTTGCCCCATCCCGTCCTCTGCTCTGCCTTCCCAACCCTCTTGCCACCGAAGCCTTCCCGCCCACGCTTTCCTTTTAGCTCTTCATAAAAAGAGGGTCGCTTTGCAGCGACTTGGGGAACAGTCTATTTGTCATCTTCAGAGGCAAATGGCCCCTCTTGTAAATTCAGAGAAAGAATTTTACTTGAGAAGATGAGAGTAGAGGGCAATGCATCTACAATCTATATGGAATCTGAGGTGAGATGTTAGCAGCAAAGTGTGGCAGTGACCTTCAGCCCCTCCTCAGTGCCAGAGCTGTCCCTCAAGCATTATTCAGTAAGTAGCCAAGGATGTGCTTACACTTGTGATTCTGCTGCCTGCTACCCTTGGATGGCAGGATTGCCAATCTTCCATGGTGCTAGGGATCAGGATTGAACCCTGAGTTCTGCGCATGCTAGGCAAGCACTTGACCCACTGAGCTACATCTCCAACTCCAGGACTATCTCCCCAATTTCTGAACCACATACATTCCTAGAGTCTCGAACCACTTCTGTGCACACCCCCTGTGAGTGTGCTCAAATCACACAGGCCTTCCTCTCCTTGACACACCTTCACGCAAGTCTTGCTGAACACAACCACCATCACCAGAGGCTTGATCCATTTAATCAGATTGCTCCCTGCCAGACTAGAACCTTCTAGCAAATGCCCACCTACTCGTGCATCAGGCTTTGTGCCTGATTCAGGCTGGCGGGCTTTCTGAAAGGCCCACCGTGAAGTAAGTGCATTGTTTGGGATCTGAGAAACCCACTGTCCTCACCAACTTGTTTCTCACTAGAACAAGGGCCCTATGTGGTCATTTGGAGAACAGAAATCTGGGTATTTGGTGACTTAGAGGAAGAGAAAGCTAAGCTGTGGCCCAGGGAAGTAGTTGGAGAGGTGTGAGCTGCTGCGTCTGTAAGTCCTGGGGCATCTGGGGCATCTGGGCCGCTGGGCTAATGCCTTATTCATTAGGCTGCAATGGCATCATTAAGAACCCATTAGCTTAAAGAGTAACTAACTTGTTCTTTGTGACTCTACTAAAGGAAAATGTTAAGGAGGATGAGCCGCTGGTTCAAGCTGGTCAAGGTCTGCTCTGGATTTTATTGCAGGTAGATTTCCATGGACTAAAGGCTCTGCCCAGGGCCTTTTGGAAATAGAGAACTCATTTACCAGGGTTTGCAGCTATTTAAGGGTCAGTTATTTACGTGGGACAATTAAAATGTTTCACTTTGTGTCTTAATTTGTTTTCCATGCATGGGTCAGGGTATAAAATGAGCACACAGTGAAAACACTGAGCCACCCACAGCAGAGGTTGTACGATGATGTAGGTTCTACTCCCCTTGTTTTGTAGGACTCTAATGATGTTTGCAGAAAATGTTTTCTCGTACATAACAGTAAGGATGTAACAGATACTATCTTTTCATAGTATGCATGTGTAAACAGTATTCTCTAATATGTGAGCCCGTGTCCTCTGTATGAAGAATTCATCTCTCTGGATGGTTCTATCCACCTGAAATCTTGCTCAGACATTGCCTCCTTCTTCTAAAGGAGTCTTGCCCTGGTCTCTCTTGCTCAATCCTAACAGTCTATTGCTTTGTTGTTTCAGGTAAAGCTCCCATTTGCTCCATAGAACTCTCCCTGACCCCACCCCACTCCACCCCCTTGTGAATGTAAAGAGAAAAAAAGAATGAACATTTAGAAGAGGCTTAAGAGTGATGGGGAGTTATCCATGTCCTTGTTTACTTCCATAAGTGTATCTATGGCTTGCTCAGATGGCAGTGGAGAGCCAGTACCCTTCTTCCAGGGGTCACGGTGTGGATAGGGGGACCTAACTAATTCCAGGGCTATTTGAAATGGGGGGCAGTGAAGCATCACCTTCCACTATGAATGGGAGTGCCTGTCAACAACATTTTGGAGACTTCCATCCTGGGAGAAATTGGAGCTGATGAATTTCACGTACTGTCTACTTGTGCACACCATGATGCTCTGTGAACCAAGATGTGTTCATCCTGAATCCCAGGAGATCTGCTGTAATGAGGGCTCATCAATCCAGGCCTAGGTTCACGGGTAATGGTGCTCCTTTTAATAACTCACTCACCTCCAGGGTAGTGCGATGATAACTGTTTTAATATTGATATATTTAGAAGGCAGAAAGCAGCCCAGGAGAACAGATAGTGTGTGAAGGGTGCTGACTGATGTCTGCCCAGAGGACTGGTTGAGCTATCGTATTTAGCACAAATAGTCTTCATGTGTAATGTTGCCCTTTCTAAGAAACCTGAAGTAGTCCCCATGTGGAAGGTTCTGGGTTTTAAAAGCTGTGCTCAGAGACCTAAGTTACAAATGGTCCTAAGAGTATCCAGGTCCTCTTCCCTTTCTGGTTTTAGTGGAAAGAGCAGTACTTTTTTTTTCTCAAGATTGCTCTTTGTTCAATCTAGATATGAAGTAGGCTTTTTGAGAAGCAAAGGCTTTATGAGAAAAATAATTGTACCAGTCATCTCCACCTCCCTCCCCCCCCTCTCTCTGTGTGTCTCTGTCTCTGTCTCTGTCTCTGTCTCTGTCTCTCTCTCTCTCTCTCTCTCTCTCTGTCTCTCTCTCTCTGTCTGTCTCTGTCTGTCTGTCTGTCTGTCTCTCTCTCTCTCTCTCTCTCTCTCTCTCTCTCTCTCTCTCTCTCTCTCTCTCTCTCTCACACACACACACACACACATACACACGGTGGGGGAGGATGTTGGATAGTATTTTTCTTGTGTCAAGAAGAAATTGCCTTTGCTCTTCTCCCATGTTTGATTACTTATATGGACAAGTCCCTTTTGGTCCTATTATTAGACTGTGTAATTTTAGAGGAGCCCGGCCTCCTTGCCTGCCTGCCCATCTTTGTATGCCCTCCCCTAGAAGACAGACAACATATCGAGGGTGAGGTAATGCCTCACCCATTCTGTGATCATTACTTGCCTAAGACAAAGGGAAGATGATTTACAGCTCAAAATTGGCTGCTTGGCAAAGTGGAAAAATGGAGGATATAATCACAGTCCCCATAATGGAATTTAGTATTTGAGAACTGGCCAGATCTGCTTTTCATATTCTGCATTACCTGCCAAATTGAAACTTTACTTTCATCCAATGATCTCAACCTCGTTCATACTATACATTTATGCCTCTGTCATGCTAATGTACTGGTTCATAAGCCTGGAGATGCAGTTATTTATAGATCTGGGCTCATTCGAACAGCAACCACAAGAACCCTCACAAAGGCAGTGTATCACAGTAACCTGCCCTTGACCCTGTCCTGGTCGCCAGGGAGCTGTGGGACCCGAACTCTCCACAGATGACTTCATCATGTTGAGAACTTGTTGAAGGCACCAAAAGCTAATCTTGTATTCTCTGACACTATGTCCATCTGCATTTTAGTTTCCAAGAGACGCTCTACCTATTGTGTTCTTTAGCTTTCAATCATGCGAGTGTTGGGACTGAACCCTGGCCCTGAGCTGTTTGGTGGTTGATGTTCCTCTTTTTATATCTTTCCTTTCCTTTCCTCTTCTCGTGTATTTGCAAGTGTATAGATGTTTGCTGTTTATGTAGAGGGGGAAAGCCTGCCACCTGGGTGCTTGCTGGGTATTGACAAGGTCACTTAGTCATCCTAAATTTAATGTTGACTAATCTAGCAGTGAAAAGGAGTGTTAGCCATGTCCGGGCTTCTCCAGGTAAGGGCTGAGGTAGAGGGACATAATGAGTTTGTGCTGTGAGAAGTGATGGTACAAAGAAGGCACAGAATGGCAGCAGAGAGGAACAAAATAACCCCTTTGTCTTTTGCCTTAAAGAGAAAAAGTGAAGGAAAAAAAAAGCATAGAATGGATACGACATCTCTTCTTGGGTTCACTGTGATAGGCCAGGCTAACCTGGCAGTCGTGAACAGTCTGCAATGATCTTATCACTGTACAAGTAAGAGGAAGGAAATTAAAGAAAGGCTTCTGCTTCTTTGAATTTGATAGGAGCTGTTACCCTATCAAATGCCTCACCTCTGCACAGTAACGGCCTCTGCTTTCTTCTCATTTCTAAGAAGGGTCTGCTTAGCTTTGTTTAATAGATGATTTCTCCCCAAGGCAGGGCAGCAGAGCTGGAGAGCAGTCCCAGTTATGATCACTTGTGCTTGTGCAGGGCCCTGATTTGGTTCCTCATACCTACATGGTGGGTCACAACCAACCATCCATAACTCCAGTTCCATGGGCTCTAGTATGACCTTTAGACTCTGCAGACACCAGACATGAACATCATACATACATACATACATACATACATACATACATACATATGCAAAAACTCAAGCACTTAAAATATAAAGTGTAAATTTTAAAGACTATTACTACTTAACAAATCTCCTCATTAATTTGTTCTATCTAAAATTCTCCATCAAAACTTTAGTTTTATTTTTTTGCACCAATTAGCAGATAGTGATCATTAATAAGAAGTCAGAATCTTATATATCTACGAGACTTTAAAACTTTGTATTTTTTTTCCCCATCCAGGATCTTAGGTTATCTCCATTATCACTTGTTTCATTTCCACCTTTAAGCTATTTTGAAATGTTCCCAATACTCAAAAGAATCAAGAAGCAATAGCATTTGCTGATGTTTCTGCTCTGTGTATTGATGCTTCAGGGTGGGCAAACATGGTGTGCCTTCTTTTTTTATTTTATTTTATTTTATTTTTATTATGTTTTTTTATTGAAAAATAAAATCATTCCTATTACATCTCAGTTGCTATCCCATCCCGTGCATCCTCCCATTCCTCCCTCCCTCCTGCTTTCACCCCATTCCCCTTCCCTATGACTGTGACTGATGGGGACCTCCTCCCCTGAATATGATGCTAGGGTATCAAGTTTCTTCTTGGTAGTCTGCTATCCTTCCTCCGAGTGCCATCGAGCCTCCCCATCAAGGGGACGTGGCCAAATAAGGGTGTGTCTTCCTAAGCAGCCTGAGCTTCGAGTTGATTAGAGAGTGAAGCTAGAACAAGATGCCCTGGGGCCGTAGAGGAGAGCATCCACATCTCCTGGCTCCTCCCATCCCAACACCGATAGTGTCTTTCTTCAGGTTCATGTGGTTTACATCGTATACTTTCCCATGAGCCACCTGATATTCTGTGTCTTGGTGTAGTGACTTATCTCAGTAATCTGTCCCCCTTTGCTGGTGTCCGCCACTGATCCCTACTCTGCTCCTCTAAAAGTGTCAGCTTTCACGTATTCGTACCATGGTTTTAGCTGTTGTCTGTCTTGAACGTTTAGGTTCTTTTGGGGGGTGGGGTGCAGGAGTTCTGTGTATGTATGTATGGGTGACTGCAGGTATGTATATATCTGTATACCACGTGCATACAGTGTCCATGGAGGCCAGAAGAGGGCATTGTAGTGCCTGAGGCTGGAAGTGCAGATGGTTGTGAGACACCAGGGGGGATGCTGAGAATCAAACGTGAGTCCTCTAGAAGAGTAGCCAGCAACTCTTAACCGCTACGCCACCTCCACATCTCTCTACCACTTATCCCTGCCCCCCCCCACCTTTGAAACCATATCTTGAAGAGCAGTTTCATTCTGTCCCCACATTTTCAGATTCCCCTCATCTCTCTGAGCAGCAAAGCAGCCAGGGGTTAAGATCAGGAGCTGTCCTCAGAAGCCAGTGGAGAAGCAGTGTGCAGAGCTTGTCTGTGTTTGTGAAAAGAAACCGCAATTCTGTACAACTCACAGCTTTCTGGTTGCTCTTTAATGGAAGGTTGCTCTGGAGTTCCCTGGTTAACTATTAGAGGAAGCAAAGCATCTCCCTTGTTATCACAGACAGCTCTTTGTAAAGTGTGACATTAACATATAAGCAGCATATGTACGCTTGTATATTATCCCATCATTTTAATCTATGAAAAGTCTCTATAACCCGTGAAATGGCCAACAGGTGTCCTTGTGCTGGACGCCAATATTAGCTATTTCTTAGTGATAGAAAAAGATGAATTTGGGATGGAAACAAAATTTTTTACCACACGCATAAACTATAGCTAATAAAGAATTTCTAACAAATGAGGCCTCAGCTGTCATGTGATATTGCTTGCTTTGATCTCATTTCTTTTAAAAGACATTAATAAAACTGAGTCTCTCATTGTAATGATTTTTCTATTAAAGTAGGTATGAGCCTAAGGAATTAGGTCAAACAATTTTTTAGCCCAATATTTTCAAAACCTAGCTTATTTTTACCCCCTTTAACGGGAAACTTTTTTTTTGTGGACAGCCGTGGGTGGTTTTTCTTCTTTAAAAAGTTTTTCCTTGCTACCTATAGAGTTAGAAAGGTCTAGAAGACAATGCATTTTCCCAGGATGGAGTAGCCCATGCGCCTCTTAAACTAGTACCTTTGTAGGCTGATGAGAGTAAAACATTTTTGCTCGGATGATAGAACCCAGGGAAGTCCTGAGCGAAAATATATCTTGTTAAACATTTGGGAAATGAGGCGTAAGCTCCAGCCTTCCATGTGCGTCACTACAGGACAGGTTGGAGGTGCATTAAGGCAGAGCTCACCCATTGCCATTGACATTCTGTATAGCTGATTGCTTTGTAATGATAATCTCTCGGTAAAACCTGTAAGCAGAAACCACCAATTTCATAATTTGTCAGGAAGCTCTTAAAAGCTTTTGTATTTCCATAGAAAGGAAAAAAGCTGGAGAGGGGAAAAAAAAAGAAAACCACATCTTTTATATGATGTTATTTTACAAAGGAATCGTGGGTAATGAAATAGCCTGCTACAATTTAGGTGTGGTACAGAAAACTAGGGCAACACTTACTTTTAGAAATATCAAGTGTTATTCACTGTTTTATAATTAATTACATAATTACACACCAGAACACAAAGATCCCAGGATACCTTAATAGAAACACTGTACTTCCAAATAAAATAACATTAATTATCACCTACTGTATTCAGAGTACTTTATTAGCTGTAAGTCTTAACTCCCCATGTCTGTGTGTAAATAAACATCATTAAGAATATTAATCTTTCCTACAGTTTAGAAATAAGAAGAAAGGAAACTAAGGCAGAGAAGTTAGTTTGAATGATCAATTAAGCACCAAGGTCTGGAATGGTTTAAAGAGGCCAGCATTCAGCGAAACAATAGGTGTTAACAAGGACAAAAGTCACTCTTGTATTCATTAGTAAATTACCAGGTAGTAATTAATACTTACAGCATTCCCTTTTGTTCAAGCCCATGTGACCAAATCAGTTCAAAACTTAAAAACAGTATCCTGGCCACCTTGAAACCATTGGAAATAGCTAATAGGAATAAGTTTACTTCAGAGACACCATCCTAGGTACCTGATAGCTCCATCAAGTTGTACGCAATTAAACCACTGGGTTGGGACACTGGAGTGCTATAATAAATTGAAAGCCACAGAGTTCAAGATAAGGATAAATGAAAGTTTACAAACCACATCCTGCTAATAAAGCAGTCTTTTTAAAAATAGTAGCAGTTTGTTAGGGTGGCTGTGAAAGATACAGGGAAAGACTGTACCTCCCCACTGCCCCCTCCAGGGCCCTGTGTAGAGCCATAGCCACCACAGTGAGCATTACCACTGGACTAGACAGTGTGGAGCCAAGGCAAGCTACTGCCATCCCTGTAACACTGTAGAAGAAGTCAAGGTTAAGCATAGCCAGAGAGGCACAAGCCATAAAGCCGCAAGTAAGGCGATACTCTCTCAGAGAGTGTCCCAGAACTGCAAACTCATTAGATGAGGGGGGAAAAATGTGTGATTGATATCCATTTGTGGAGAGATGAGCTGGAGGAAGGGAGCCAACTACACTTCACTGAGGAAGCCAAGTAAGATAGATAGTGACCTTGTGACGATCCAAGGCTGTTCCACTCATAGAGGGCTGTTGAAGAGAAGAATGTGACAGGCTCGTCCGGCTGTGCCCTGATGCCCTGAAATGGGTGAGGAGGGGGAGAAAAGCTCTCTGAGGCTTCACCATGGCACTGCTGCCTGGACAGCTACAAGCCACACGGGGCTACAACAGCTACACAGGCATGCTGTGTATTGGCTGAACTCGGTTATTATGGAAAGAGTCTGTCAAGTGGCGTTCATTACCTATGCTACTTGGTATACAAATACATAAGCAGTATAGAATTGTTGGAAAGCGCCGTTTAACAGAAAGCTGTGGTGTGTATGTTCTGAATACAGTTTGTGCCTCAAAGTGTATTCAGATCCACTGCAAGGTGATAGGTAACTGGGAGAGAAATTTCCCCAGCGTCTCGTTTGCCCCTCTTAGTGACAGCTTAGAGATTTGTTGAATTCCCGAAACCATGTGCTTGTTGCACACCTACCTATGAGAAACTGAGACCTAGGCTTGTATTCTAATCGAAGTGGCAGGAACCCTCCTGGCATCATCCTGCTTGTTAAGGAGTGGAGCTGCTGATAACACTTGGCCCTAAGAATCAGAGAACCTAACTGGAAACACTTAAGGTTCACACTATACTAAAAAACCAGAACACCTACATCTGTAAGTATGATCAGAAGTGCGACGGGCGGGGGTTGGGGGGGGTGAGGCATAACTAAATTTATACCTAAGCAGAAGCAAAACCTTCAGTTGTCATGTCAGACAGAGATCGTCAGACAGCCAGTAGGTTGCTCATATGGGTTTGCAGCTGGCACTCATGCGCATGTATAAGCGTGTGTTTGCTTTGCCTTGGCATTTGTACAGGTGGAGAAAAGGCATAGACATTCATAATTCCTGTCACAGAGAGGCCCTTTGCAACTTTACTGTATGCTGTATTGTTATTTGTATTTCTTATTAAAAATAGTATAATAAAATACATATTTCTACAGCAACATAGACGTATGCACATGCCTTACATATACATGCATACAAACACATGGTGGAGAGACAATACATTGTGTGTGTGTGTGTGTGTGTGTGTGTGTGTGTGTGTGTGTGTGTGTAAAATGTAATTCTCAGGAAATTTTTGACCAGTTCAATTCATCATTTTATGGAACTGAAAACAAACATTTTTGCCTCCGCTCCTACAGCCCTGTAGATTTCTTCCCCGGCCAGGCCCTGCCGTTCTTTTCTTTCACCTTTTCTAATGATTGTTAGCTCCTTTGCCAGCCTTACAGGAAAAAAAAAAGGGGGGGCTCTTGCTTTTTTATTCTTCTTCCCCACCTTTTTGTCCTCTTTGAATACATTTCACAGGCGACCGTCTTCCAAAATAACAACATCAATTAATTTTTTTTTTAACTTGAAAAGAAATCGCATTCGCCCTGGTCTGGCCTGGCTATTGGTGGGCAATGCGTGGAAGAGGCTGTGCTGGCCCTGATAAGGCCCATAGGCAAAGAGGCTGCGGCAGAGGAGCCTAAGGCCCAACACACTCTGCTGCTGCTGCTGCTGTCTCCCCAGGCAGCCCTGGGCCCGGTGAGGTAAGCTGACACATACATCTCCTGAGCAAAGGGAAACTGTGCCACAACACTGCAGGAAGGAAGGCAGCACCTTTGCGTCTGTGCCCTGCTGCTGGCAGTGGTTCGCGGTGGCTTGTTTTGTGTTTCAGGAAGTACACTCCCTTCTCTCTGACCCTCCCTCACCTCAACCTTCTTCTCTTTTGCAGAGTCCAATGATCTCCGAAGGGACCCTCCACTCAGCTGTCAAAGCACCCCAGCGCCCCAGGGTGCTTGCAAGTCAATGGTAGATGCTGCTGGATTTGAGAGCATTGCCCCTTGCCCTCAGGAGATTCCTCAGATAATGGCTGCAGGTAAATGTTGGTGGCCAGTGGAAGACACAGACAAGAGCCTTTGTATTTCTGCTAGAAAAGCATGCTCAACCATGAAAATCTGTGTTGAGCCAGGGACCACAGCCGGGGCACAGGAGGAGACTATGAAACTCAAGGGAAAAAGTGGGAGAGCGATAAAATCAAATTTTACACAGTTTCTGTTTAATGTCTGCTATTTGTTTTCTAATTTTATTTACTAATTTTCTTAGTATTTATAAGGAATATTCTTTTTTTAAAACGTCATCAATTGAAAGAGAGCAAGGAGGGGTTTTGGGGAGGATTTGGAAAGAGGAAATTATATTAAAGCCTTAAAAATAAAAGAAATAATAAAGGGGAATATTCTTTTCTTTTTCTTTCTTTCTTTTTTTTTCTTTTTCTTTTTTTTTTTCCAGACAGGGTTTCTCTGTGTTGCCTCTGTGTTTTTGAACTACCTCTGTAGACCAATTTGGCCTCTAACTCACAGAGATCCACCAGCCTCTGCCTCCCAAGTGCTGGGATTAAAGGCGTGCACCACCACAGCCTGGCAAAAGGGAATATCCTTAAAAGGTCATTTTAAGTAAGACACACGTATTTTCTTCAAGCAGTGGCTCTCAACTTTGTTAATATTGTGGCCCTTTAATAGAGTTCCTTGTGTTGTGATGACCCCCAACCATAAAATTGTTTTTGTTGAGATGTTGTAAGTATAATTTTTCTACTGTTATGAATTGTAATGTAAACTCTGTGTTCTCTGATGGTCTTAGGTGACTCTATGAAAGGGTCATTCACACCCCCACAAAGGGTTGCCAACCCTCAGGCTGATAATGGCTGCCTTAGAGGGAATA
The DNA here is from genome assembly GCF_964271855.1 of Acomys minous. Taxonomy (NCBI): domain Eukaryota; kingdom Metazoa; phylum Chordata; class Mammalia; order Rodentia; family Muridae; genus Acomys; species Acomys minous. The sequence goes on along the minus strand of NC_140501.1, from coordinate 42,365,871 downwards.
TGCCCCAGTGGTCACCTTCCCAGGTTGACCAGGACCTGCCCTACTCCTTGACAACTGTTTTCTTGTCGGATGGTTAGAAGGCATGGCTGGCCCAGCACAATCCTCAGAAACAGACAAATGATCTATCTTGTTCTGTTAGGCAATTACCTGATCACCACTTTGTTCTAGACCCTGTCTCTTAACAAACATTGCCTCACATGCAGGAGGGAGTGATTCTTCACTCTTTCCCAGAGGTGCCTCTTCAGTGGCCTGTTGCAGCCAATACAGATTCCCTGTCATTAAGTTCCCTTCTAGAAAGTTCCTTGGAAATGCTTCTTTATGCTTCCACCCAGATGCTTTTACATCTGGGGAAATTATTGGCATAGTGTAGATTATAGTGCTTTTTAAATGTCTTAGCAGTGTGCTAAATGAAGCCTCATATCTTTAGAGACATGATTTCCTTTAAAGGGAAGACCCTCGCCTGCCAACACTAAGCAGAGTTTGTTTCTCCCGCAGCAGCTGATGGTTTGGGGAGCATAGCCCTCGACACCACCCAGCTTAACATGTCCGTCACCGATCCCACAGCCTGGGCCACAGCTATGAATAACCTGGGCATGGTTCCCGTGGGGTTGCCTGGACAGCAGCTCGTGTCTGGTAAGCTTTCTCCTGGTTTCGAAGATGCTTTGCAACACTGCCAAATACTGTGGGTGACGGGCGTTCCACAGTCATCTCTCTACTTGCCGGTGTTGAGCGTGGCCTTTGATTTTTGACCTGGGCGTGTCTGGCTGGTTGCGTTAGAGATCGTTTTCCTCTGCACTTCGCTCTTTTCAGACACAGCCACCCTCACTCTCACCACTCGTGACAGAATCTTTTTCCCCCACAGTGTTGACCATTGCACTTTCAAATTGGTAGATAGGCTGGTTGATCCTTGCTTTCCAACGTGTAAACGTAGTCTTATGCATCGCTCCACTTGCTCAACATCTCCTTTGTGATAGCTCTGTAGACACATGTTTGGTTGCTGCTTTTGCTCATGGTCCATGTAACAAACATGGAAGGAGAAGAAGAGTGTTGAAGGTCACTCTTCCAGCACTGAAGTGACAGCTGTAGAAATCCCGCTCAACTGATAGTGAATTCCGACTTCGCTGTGTGTCTCACTTTGAAATAGTAATTCATAACGGTCAATAGGTACTGTATTTAGAAATATCACGAAGTCAGAGGTCATTGAAAGGTATCAATGCTTAATTCAATATGTGTTTATTGGGGGTGTTATGTGTGCTTTGTAAAACAGGCTTTGAAAAATAAAAGCGTGTGTGTGTGAGTGAGTGTGTGTGTGTGTGCGTGTACATGTAAGTATCAGAAAAAAAGCATGTCTCAATAAATTGAAATGGACAAAGTGACTGACAGAAAGCTGATGTGCAGGCTCATGCGTTCAGTGGTGGATGGTAAAGATGTAAAATGGCAGCTTGCTGGCCAGTCACAGGGGCTCTGAGCAAAGGGTACCAGATAGGAGATGAGCTTTGTCTGCAGAGACAGTAGGACTTTCTTGTCTACTCACCCACTCACGGAGGCTCTATTGGCTACAGAGGCCCCAGCAGTCAGCAAACACGCTAGTCCCCACCCTCTTGGGATCTGCATTGGTGAGGTGACACTGGTTACTACTCTGGAGGCTGTGCTTAAACAACAGCATAATTCTCTTTGAGCACTGGAGATGGTGGGTGGTATGCGCTAAAGAAGAATCAGCTGTCTTTGGAATGTTTACGGTTCCCTCTGTCCTTCCTTCTTTCCTTCCTTCCTTTGTCCCTCCTTCCCCTCCTCCCTCCCTCCCTCCCCTTTTCTTTTGTCAACAATGTTCATAAACAAAAAAGGAAACTAAGTCAGCTATGTTAAATTATATGTTTGTTTTCCTTTTTACATTTTAAATTTTCACTTTATGTGTATCAATGATTTGCCTGCATGTAGCTCTGTGCCAAGGAGGCCAGAAGAGGGCTTTGGATCCCCTGGAACTGGAGTCACACACAGATGTGAGCTCTGAGAACGGAGGCCCGGGTCCTCCGGAAGAGCAGCCAGGGTTTCTAACCACCAAGCCTCTTGTGCATCTCCATCATAGCACAGCAAAAAAAGGAGGATGAGCCGGGGTAGGAGACAGGAAGACTGGCCGTGAGACGAGAAGACAAAAGAAAGAGACTGGATTATAGCCAGTTGAGATGGTGTGCACCTATAATTCTGGCACTTGAACTGCTGAGGCAGACCAATTATGAGTTCGGGCCAGCTTGGCTCTTTGGCTCCTGAAATGCTCTAGAATTAATGCAGTTGGCAGCTCTTCTGCCGTGTGGGCGGGTACAGGCACAGGAAGGGCGTTGTCTCTGAGTTGCTAATGAGTTTGCCGAGAACCTTTCCTCAGCTGCTCATCCAGCAGCTACTTCCTTTTGATAACCTGAGAGTTAAGATTTGCAATTCCCCACTTACCTTTTTCCCAGCTGCCTAATTGAAATATTCATACAGCAGAAATTACTCCACTCCCATCTCAGCTCCCATCTCTCTCAGAAAACGTGTGGCTTCTAGAGTGAGCCCAAACCTCAATAATTCATTACTTTTTTTTCCCCTCACGATTTTGAGTCTTCTGACATTTTAACCATGACCAATTTATGATTTTCCTAGCAACCTACCATGAAAAGATTACAGCCCTACTCGTTATAGAAGATTTACCGTATCTGCCCCGGTCCCCATCTTCTGTATTAGCCAGACTGCGTAAACCGGTCTGGAGCCTTTCGGTGTCTCTCCTGGCTTGTCGCGAGGTCCACGGAATCGACTAACCTGGACCTATAGGGGCTCACGGAGACTGAACCAACAGTCGTGGCTGTGTGCCTTGGTTTTCTTGTGGGACTCCTAACAGTGGGAGTGGGGCCTGGCTCTGATCCCTTTGCCTGCTTTGGGGACCCTTTTCCTCAACCTGAGTTGCCTCATCCAGCCTTACTATGAAAGAACGGGCTTAGCCTTATTGCAACTCGATACGCCATGTTTGGTTGATATCACTAGGAGGCCTGGCCTTTTCTGAAGAGAAACAGGAGGAGTGGATCTGGGGGAGAGGGGAGTTAGCAGGGAGGGGCAGGGAGGAGAGGAGGGAGGGACAACTGCAGTTGGGATGTAATGTATGTGAGAATAAATATTTTAAATGTTTAAATCTTTAAAAAAAAAAAAAAGAAGGCAGTTTGAGAGAACTAGAGATTTGGCTCAGCAGGTAAGACCACTGGCTGTTCTTAGAGGGATCATGGGTTTGGTTCCTAGCACCTATATGGTGGTTTACAACCGTTTATATCTCCAGCTCCAAGGGATGTGGTTCCCTCTTCTGGCTTTGGTGGATGCCAGACATGTATACAATAAACATATATACATGTAGGCAAGACATTCACACACACACACACACACACACACACACACACACACACACACACACAAAAGAAAGTCGTTTATAACATGAGCCCCTAGTAAAACAGTAGTATTGGCTTCCACATTAGGGCCTGTGATCTCTCCTGCCAGTGTTAGTTCACTCCAGTGAGAACCTTTTTTTCCCCTTAGTTTTTGTTTTGAAAAAAAAATTACTGTGAGCATTTTAAAGCACAGTTAGGACTTTTCATCAATTAAAATTATTTTGCTTGCTTGGTTCCTTTATGTGGAACTAGTAAGTCAAAGAAGAGAATGTTTTAAAAAGTTTCTTACTATACACCAGGCAGTTAATTTCCCTACCAGTTAGTTATATTTAATTTACTAATTTTATTTGCAAATATGACATGCTCTTACTTCACTTTGCATTTTCTCAACATCCGAATTCTGTAAGGAGAGTCCCATAGAGGTCCATACACTGGAGGCTTGAAGTGTCTCCAGGGCATGGCCTTACTGGGAGGTGGCAGAGCCTTTGTTGGGATTGTTGGGAGGAGTTGGTTCTTGGGGATATGTCCTTAGGATGTTAGAATCCAAGCTCTTCAAGTTCTTCCCTCTTCACATCCTAGCTTTGTTCTAACTCTTGTTCACACTGCGATTTTCTTCTTTGCCAAAGCAGAAATTTCTAAAACCATGAGCAAAATCAAACCTTTTCTCCCTTTCAGTTGATTTCCCTCAGGCATTTTATCACAATGACAGAAAGCTGACAGATACACCTTGTTTGTGCCTTTTCCCTTTTATTTTCTATTTATGTTTTCCTTTCATAAATAAGTTTTTCTCGTTCTGAAGTTATTTTATTAAATGTGGTCCTGGGTCTCCCTCAGTTGGTTTATGTTTCCTTCCTTTTTTAAATTCTATTTTAATACTCTGACATCATCTTCCTAAAATAGTTATCTAGCCTGTTGTTTCTTCTTAATGTTAGTTCCTTTAAAAGATATTTCCTTTATGAATTCTTTATCCTATTTCTAAATGCAGAATAGTTTGCATACTCTGGAGGTTGATATGTGCATTTCCAATATTGTACTCTCTCTTATCTTTTGCCATAAATGAGATTTCTATAAATGTTTCTCGGTGTTCAAAATATCTATTGTACATTAGTGATCTATTTTTATTCTAGCACCAAATTGGCCAATTCATACAGTTCTATAAAATGTTTACGGGAAGCTGTGTCATCTCTTTTTACTGCTTCATGTGTAGAACTCTTTGTTCCTTCTCGCCCCAACCACAGGGCCATCAGAGGCTCAGTGTCCACAATGGCCACCTCTGGAGTTCTCCAGTGTGCCTGTGGAATGCTAGAGACGGGCTTTAATGTTTCAAAAGAGCCTTAAAGATTATTTAGTATAGCATCCCTTCCAAGAAATCCTCTCTGCAATATCTCTGACAGGATTATAGAGAGGCTCCTTTTATGAGCACTTGGCTTTCTCCCCAAGTTTCGGGTATTTCTAAATGACCAAGTACTCTTCCTGTATTTGTTAAAAATTAAACTGACACTAAATCCCGCTCTTCAGTGCTTCTTCAGTTTATTTAGAGATTAAAATTATCAGCAAAGCAAAGTACACATTTTTCATATCCTTTGATTTTATCAAAAGGATTTTGCAAGGAATCGCATCACTTACTACCACTGTGTCATACCTTTGTGACGTGCTATCTTATACTGCTGTAAATATACCTCCTCCACTCATCATCAGGATTCCACTCCCACTGTCATGAATCCCATTTACCTTCATGTGAAGTTCTCCTTGAGATCATTACAATGGACTTGTTCTCTCTTGTCCAAAATGTATCATTGTATCATGACACGTCCACCCTATGCCCTCTGCTACAGGAGATGCTGCTTTCCTACTCTTACTGTTTCTTGTTTGTTTTATGCTCATAATTATTTTGAGTATTTGTGATATTTTTTGCTTGTTTGTTTGTTTTGCTATCAATACTTTGTGCATTGTTGTATCGCCATGATTTCTAAATTGGTCTGTTAAGAATATTTGTGCCCCCCCCCATTTATCATTAGGTAGGATGAATGTTGTATCACTATAGAGATGGCCTGACAACCGTGGCCAACTTGGGGTTAAACATAGGTAAAGTGCTTTCTTTGTGGATCTTCTCCAAGTCTTTACTATGTTAATGCACAATAATGCGAGGTTTCACAGTGTGGGCACCAGTATGGAGGATTTGCAAACTTAATGGAACCTTTAAGGAGATACCCACCAGTGTTCCCCGGGACACCAGAGTGCAGCTGTCTGCAGCAGGCATTTCCTGTCCACCAAGGAAGACCTCTTGCTCATGTGACCTAGTCTATGATTGTGTTTGTAAGTGTGGAAGATAAAGTGTGGAAGGTGTCACTGTCTAACTCCGCCTTTCCTAACACCTGATCTCTGCTCAGGTCTTTGATGAAACCTGGTCTCAGTTTTCTGTGAGTCATATTGTTCCTTTATAAGGAACACCCGCCGCTGAGGCCACAGACCAGAATCTAGTTGCCAAATCCTGAGAACTCACCATCTGTGCACCCAGGCACTAGCTCTCTTTTCCATTGCTCAAGTTCCCCCCCCCCTTTATAAAATGTATTCTTTGAAACTTTCATACATGTACAAAATATATCTTGATCATCTCCACCCCTCACTCTCCCCTTCCAGTTCCCCCAGGACCTCCTATCACGTCTCCTCCCTCCCAACTTGGTATCCCTTTTTAATAATTTTAATTAATGTTTTCATTGCTTAATAACTTCATACATGCATATAATATTTTTGAATAAACATAATTTTGTATGTGTACTCCCCATTCCCTTCCTTCCAATCCTTGCCTCCACTATTCTCTTCCAATTTCAGGCAGTCTTTTTCTTAAATCGACTATGACCACTGATGTGCAACGGTGTAGTGCTATCTACTAAATCATGGGTAGCGTCTCAAAGGCCACATCCTTGAAAAAGATTGACTCTCCCTCTCTCAGCAGTTACCATTACCAGTAGCTCTTCAGCCATGGGTAGGAGTCATGACCACCTCCCTCCTCTGTGCTGGGAGTTTTTTGTCTGGCTTAAGTGTGCACAGATCTTGTGCATGTTTTCACACTTGCTGTGACTTCGTATGAGCAAGTACCTGTCATATCCAGGAACCATTGTTTCCCAAAGTCATCAACTGCCTTAGGCTCATTCTATTTCTTTTTCTGTGATGGTCTCTGTGCTTTGGGAGGAAGAAGTGCAGTATAGATGTCCCACTTAGGGCCGAACATTCCAACGTCTTTTATTCTTTGCATGTTGATTAGTTGTAGGTCTCTGAATTAATCACCACCTACTGCAAGAAGAAGCTTCTGTGATGAGGGCTGAGAGATTCTTGGGTATAGTGATAAGTGATAAGAGGTCAGTGTAATACTACATGCATTTAGTAGAGTTATAATAGTAGTCATCCCCTAGGCCACAGGTTCTTGGCACCATCAATGGTGACAGGCATGACTTCTATCCTGAGGAACAGACCTTAAATCTAATCCCATGGGGTTAACCCAACACAGCTGACCTTTAATCCAAGAGGCTAGTTATAGCTATAACATTCATGCCACGATTGCACTAGTGATCCTATCTTACTAGGCCTGTCATTACTGTAGCTCTCGCAGCTAGGTAAGACTGGTGATTTTTTTTTTCCTGGTAGCATACATAGCACCTCAAATAACCATGAAAACTAGCGATTAAGGACAAAGCATCCAGGTTAATGTCAAGTTTTTCCACGTTCTATGACTCAAATATGTGATATCTTCAGTAGTATAATCTAGTACTATTAGATTCTTCAGGGTAACTAAAAGCAATGGCAATACTCTGTAATGTTTGGTGGGAGGAAGTCTCTGGATCTCAGTAACCAACAGTTCTGAAAGAAGTTACCCATTCCTGGCAAAGGACTTGTTATTTGATAGCTATGGTATCTAGAGGCATTACTTCCTGTTATAGGGTAACTCCCATTTAAACTCTTAGGTGGCAGGGGAGTGAGTGATAATGGAGAGTTTGGGTAGAAATGGGAAACCCGTCACTGGGTATGTTTAACAGGACTTGAGGTCTTCGGATTGCAGTGTAGAGTCACATCAGAGGTAGGAGTCCCTACCAGGGAGGGGAGTGATACACAGGAAAGCGGGTTCTCTTGCAGCAGGTCTGTCGTAGTTTATTTTCTAAAACCATGTCAATCAAGCAGAAGGAGGGTTGGGGAGCCATAGACTTTGTAGGTGTCTCTGGTCATGAGACTATATCTTCCGCTCTTCTGTTTTGTGATATATCCTTTCTTCATGTCAACAGTCTTTCTTTAGGTATTATTGATTTAAGTCAACATGAATTTCTCTCACTGAGGTCCGTAGCATGCCCTCTGTCATATCTGAAAAAGGCATCACCCTCCCTCTTAGTTACAGGGAGAACCATACATAACAGAGTGCCATATCCTCACTGGGGCTTACCTTGAAAGCAAGAAAGACTTCTTTATACCTCAAGTATCTGTTAACACTCTCCACCGCCCTGAGTTCATTCCTCGCTGTCTTCTCTTTACATGTTCCCAGCTCCTCAAACATGCCAGATCCGTCCTCTCTGAAAGTCTGACTCATGGGACGGCTAACGTGCAATACAGTTTCCTCACGGTCTTCCTCGTTATCCCTTTTCTGAGGTTTTCATTCATTTTCATTCTTCTCTGCTTCCTCAGACTACTCTTCTGTATAGTTCCCTTCTTGGGTTTTTTAATCCTCTCAGGAACACCTTTTATCCTCTTTAATGTGCCCAGGGATGAAAAGGCATTTGCTAAATCCGTTCATCTCCTCAAGCATCACCCCCTTAACTGGGATTTACTGAGCCAGATGTTGTGCTAGATGCTGGGATTATAAGACATAGACCTCACTGCCATGTAGGAGAGTTGACAGGGACATGGGAATAAGTGAATAAGTGAATACAAATCAACAGGGTAAGTGGAGATGTTTCTCATGGGTCTGGATGCTGTAGGATGACACTGCAGAGTAGCAAGCACAGCAATGCTGAGGTGGCCACTGTATTTCTGCAAAGGACTTTGAAAGGGCTGCAGATCACCCACGCTAATGTGGAAACTTGGCGACAAACACAAAGCTGTAACCGTTGCGCAGATAAGAGGCAGTAATAAAATAAAGCTAGTCACAGTCTTGCCATTGGAGATGTAGCCGTGTGAAGGGCCCTGAGAGGCATTTATTATGATTGTAGAAACGTTAGAGATGGTCAACTGAGTCCACGTGGGACATAAGTGAAGTGAAGAAGAATCGTGAGTCCTAGGAATCTGGCCTTGGAAATTGATCAAATGGTGGGGAAGGGGAGAAGGGGACAGGCAAATGGCTGTTTTCCTTTGGGGCATGACAAGCTTGAGGAACCTTTTGGAAAGAAGCACGCAGAGACCAGTCTACTTCACGGGCCATTGGCTCAAGTAAGACGGGAACATGAAGAAGTAGCTCGGGCAACCATGACATATGATAACCTTGCATGCCATGGGGCCTTTTCTGCTCTGAAATGAGGAACGTCCCTTGGTCCGCTTGTGCAGATGTCACTCTGACCTATGATCCAAGTACCTCTCTCATATATTTTCCTCCCATGACCTGCTAAATTTTGTCCATCGCTGGCTTCCAAGGCTTGAAATGAGAGATGAGGTCTAATGCATTCTGGGAAACCTGCCACACACCATCTCCTCAGATTACAGATACTCAGAACACTTTGTTGATAAACTATCCACGCAGGCTCTCACTTCATATGAAAATAGTGTTCAAAGCAGCACACTTCTCATCTCAAAGCTCCCATGACCCAGGCACGATTAAGGTCAGGCAGAAAGCCTGGTGCATAGGCGTGGGGCGCCCTCAGGGGTGATGCTCTGAGTTCTCTTTTGTTTACTTCTAACTAATGGAAAGATGTCTCATTATCCAGGCTCAGGAACCAGATAAGCTCTTGACTTACAGTTCACAATTGTTTTGTGTACCAGGTTCCATGTACTTGTGTCAGTTGTGTTCCACCTTGCACAAGTGCTCGGCCTTTTCTCTCCAGGACACTAGGACAGTGTGTGATATAGTTATTCAGACGCCATGCTATTATGGCATTGTATTTTATGAGGAACCAGAGAAACAGGAAGTCACATGACAGGTGACATGCTTATGACATGTGACGTAGATGCTGTAGTCATTTGAGTGAGAAGTCTCCTCCATGGGTTCATGTAATTGAATACGAGGCTACCAGGTGGTCGCCTGCTTGGGGAGGTTATGAATGATGCAGCTTCACTGAAGAAAGTATACCCCTGAGGCTTGGTTTTTGAGGGTTGGTAGCCTCAACCCACTTCCCGTTTGCTTCCTCTGCTTCCCGTGTGGATGGAAACGTACCAGCCAACCTCCTGCTCCTGTCACTATGCTGTATCTTCCCCACCATTACGGATTCTAGACCTCTGGAATAATAAAAATAAATAGATAAATATGAAAACAAACAAAAAAACTTGCTTTAATCTCAGTACTCAAGAGCTAGAATCAAGCCAATCTCTTATGAATTTGAAGGCAGCTTTAATTAGTTAATGAGTTCTAGGCCAACCAGTGCTACAAAATGAGTTCCTGTGTCAAAAAAAGAAAACAAACACAAAACAAAACAAAAAGAGAGAGAGAGAGAAAGAAAGAAAAGAAGACCCTTTTTCTTCCTTAAGTTACTTTTGATAATGCTAATTTTTCACAGCAACAGAAAAGTAACTAAGTTACACAGAAGTTATGTTAGTCATTGTGCAAATGACTAATTGCCAGTCATGGATCATAATAGAGATGAGGAGCATGCTTTACATTGAGGTTTTTGGGGGAGAAGTTAAGACAGGCTTCTCTAGAGAAATAATTGCTTTAAGCCCTCAGGAAAATCATATATTTTCCCTCACAGAGGACATTCTAATTCACCAGAGAACAGAAAGAAAATCCATAGTGAAATTCACATATCAAGATTGATTATCTCTAACCTACTGTGTGTGTGTGTGTACATGAACACACACTAATGTATATCACATCTTTGTTTTAATGTCAAAGTCTTTTGTCTTTTATTTGTTAACACACAGTAATTGCACAGTGAATTCTGTATCTTTTTTTTTTTTCGTTTTACTCTTTTTAATGATTCTGCAGCTTTATTTATGTGTTCATACTATCATCATAAGTTGTGGAAATATGATATTATACATTTCTATGACTATCATTTATCTAATAGATTGTGCTTATTTCTATTGGCAAGAACTTAATTCACACTTAATTCATCTTTGTATTTTCTCTATTATCAAACATAGAGCTTGGGGCCCAGTAGCCATATAATCGAATAGATATACTATTTTATTCATTTATATGAATAATTATACAAAACTTGAAAAACAAATTTTTATCCTTGCCCCTTAGACATTTCTAAAGTGTAGTCTTTGTATCTTTAATTGTGGTGAGACATCAAAGGTGACTACACACACTGCCCCAGACTGACATCTCTGCTATAGTTTTCTCACAATTGAGCATGATTGGTCCAGATTGTCTGTGTTCCAAGAATGCATCTTTCCTGTCCTTCTCCATCACATTTATGCTCCTTCTACCTTTGTGTTCACGCAGAGTGTATTTCTGGAGTGTTTTCTTATTGTGCTTATCCCTAATTCTATTACCTGTGACATTTCTGAGTCTCTTTCTCCCGGCTGATTTCTCTCCTGGCGATGTGGTCTCTTGTTCCTTTGCATGCCCAAGTAAGTCTTTGTGTATGCCAAACACTTTGAGTTTTACATTGCCATGGGTTAGATTTCTTTTTAATTTCTTTAAATATTTTTGGGATTTGATCAGGGATCAGCCCAAGTTCCTTGGAAACAGTTTTGATCCCTTCAAAGCTACCATTACATTCGGGTAAGTCTATCCAAGGAACCCTCTAGAGTGCACAGGATTTACATCAATTCAAGGAGAAATACTTCAGAGAGCTTTCCTCCTTGTGTTGCAAGGTTTCCTCCAATCTGGTTTCTGGGAATTTGTCCCATTTACAACTCATTCCGTGCCTCAGACCTGGCTGTTTCCCCTGGCCTTTGCCACAGCGCTGGTAGTTTCTTCATAAGCATCCTGATAATACTAAGCTGAAGGCTCAAAAACAAACCTGAAGACACATGGACCTCACTGTCTGCGAAGTCGCTCCCACTCACTGTGCTCTGCCCATAGACATGAAGGTGCTGCACTTGGGTAGAATACAAACTCTGCATTAAGTCCTGGACATGGTCCAAAGAGAGGACTGAGGCCATCATAGGCCTGGTTTCAAGTGTCTCTTGATGTTCATCATCTTGCATGTCCCGTTGTCCCATCTCTGAAAGCAGTCACTTCATATATACTCTTCAGTTTTTACTTGAGGTAGCAGAAAAAGGCCCCCCCCCATTATTTCCTCATGGCTGGAAGGAGAAGCATTCAAAGTATTTCCAAATGTTTGTATGCATTCCTTGGAGATGTGAGCAGCATAAATCCGAGAGTGTGATATGAATGACTGACTTAAGAAATGCTAAAAATGAGCAGTACCAAAGCCTGCCAGTCACATGAAAGAAGAAGAGGAAGCATTTGAGAAGAGGAAAGAGATGAATGGGCAGGGGAGCGGTGATAAAATAAGGTAATATGGGAATATGGTCCAAGTGCATGACGCACGTGTATAAAAACATGTTATCTCACATAGGCCACATATGCTAATGAAAATCCAAAACATGACATAAAACACATTTCCATATTCAAAGAGCTTATTGAAGGTTGAAAGCTTAATGTACACTAAGGTCTCTGAAAAGATTTCTTTGTTTACTATTTCTACTGAGTAGTAAAATAACTTGGATAGGGAACTAAAACTTGGCTGATACTAATCAACTCACCCACAATTGCTGGGACAGAAGAAGGTGATTTTTAGGGTTGATGCCAGCTCTTCTGCCTAAGCCTTTTCCACTCAATCAAGATTTGTAGGGAAATAACTATAGAAAAGCCTCTTACATTTTTTGCCTTATGCTGATCCTATCTTTATACTTTCTATAGAAATCCTTAAGTCAAAATACTGTTGGTAAGGAAGGAGAGGCATCATGAAGACTTATCATCATCATCATCATCATCATCATCATCATGTTGGAATTTTAAAGATTTCAACTATCTAATTTATATGCATGTCACATTTCTTGTGCTTAAAACCTGAAGATTCCTAGGGAGCCTTTTAGGACCCGAGTTTCAGGGATCTCAAACCTTTGCTCATACTTTACAGGGAATAACATAGTGATATAACACAGACGGCTATGAATGAGACCACCGTGGCCAATCTTCAGGTCCATAACAGTCAAAAAATTGTAAGTACAGGGATGATGTATGTGGACTGTATGAAAATCAGGAAGTCCCGTCAGAGAAGAAAATACACCCTGAACAGTTTACGATGAACCCAGAGGAGATGGACTCAGGTCAAGTCAACTTAACCCTTTACTGAATAGAAGGTGCAGGAGGCAGGCAGATGAGTGTGTAGCTCTGCTGACACAGGGACCAGGAGCTCCTACTGATGGAGTTCACCTCTCAGGAAAACATGGGAGAGGCAGCTGTATCTTCTGATTGCAAGTGGGCAGCTGGTGACTGGAACTGTGAGAAGGGGAGAGTGTCTTCAAGATTCTCACCGGGGTGAGCCAGGGAGGGATGCCTGAGAACAAGCGCAAGGTTGCTGGCTGGGATTTGAGAGCCCTACACGGCTTTCGCTGAAGAATGACCCTTCTCTGGGGCAGGTACAGAGAACGCTGGTTGCACACGAGTGAGGTTGAACAGCTAATTTAAACCATAGGATAGGGACACAAGGGTAGGACCACGCATTCCTACAAGAGTGTAGAGGTGACGGTGAGGAAGGAGGAGGAGGGTTGACTGGGGGAGAAGGTGGGGAATGGAAGGACCTAGCAATGGCAAACCAGAAGAGGAGATGAAGGCGTGAAAAGAGGAGGGTGTTACTTACACCCTCAACAGACTGGCATTTCTGCCGGTAATAATTTTGTCATATTCAGGGAAGAATCATCCCTAGAAGATAAAGATAGTGGCTCTTGAGCCTATGGTCTTAGGTTTGAATCTGTGCTCTTTCCCTTGCGGGTACAACCTCAAGCAAAGGATTTACCCTGTCTGAGTTTTGTGTATCTGCATAGAAGGAGATTTTTTTTCCTGTCATTGAAAATGGACTTATTTCCTTACATAATATATTCTGATTATAGTCTCCTGTGCCTCTACCCCTCCAAGTTTTTCCCCAACTCCCCACCAAACCAGATTCGCTCCATTTCTGTCACAACAAATAGGCTTCTAAAGGCTTATAACATAATATATAATAATATGATAAAATGAAAAAACACATTGGAATTAGACAAAACAAACAAACAGAAGGAAAGGAGACTAGATGATACCCACATGCCTACACCCTCAGGAATCCCATAAAAGCACTAAACTAGAAGCCATAACATACATGTGAAGGGCCCGTGCAGATCTGTATATGCTGCCTCGGTCTCTGTGAGTTCATAGGAGATTTTATCATAATGGCTTAGGAGCCCTTGATTTCCTCCATCCGCACTGGCTCTTACATGCTCTCTGCCTCCTCTTCTGCAGGGTTTCCTGAGGGGAGAGATTTGATGGAGACATCCAGTTTAGGGCTGAGGGTTCTAAGGTTTCTCACTCTTTGCACAATGTCTCACTGCGGGTCTGTATTTGTTACCATCTGATACAGGAGGAAGCTTCTCTAATGATGGCTGAGCAAGACAATAATTAGGAGTCATTTCATTGATACTTATTATTTTTGAAAGATAATATTTGGTTTTACCCTAGGCCCTGGGCTATCTAGTCTTAGGTTCTTGTTCATCCAAGTATTATTGAATATGGGTTCCATCTCATTCTACAGTTGTAACTGACTTTTGTAAAAGTAGCTGGGCCTAAAAGTCCCTGAAAGGCAGTTGAAGATAAAGTCAAATATGGTGTTGGTTGGTTACTCCCACAAGCTCCCTGCCACCATTGCACTGGCGTGTCTTGCTGGCAGGACACCATTGTCAATCCAAGGATTTGCGGCTGGGTCGGTGTTTATGTTTTGCATAGAAGGAGATGTTAATGTCAGTGTCGTGGGATTGTTGCAGGGTCCAGAATTGGTAATACAGGGTATTGGTCAAATGTGAAGTATTCACACGTGTTTTCTTTACTCTCAGTAGAGAGCATTAGAGGAAGAAGTGGGGCAGGAGAAATCATTACCTTGGGACATTTCCAATGATAATGGGTAAAAAGAAAATTTGGCCTTTGTAAAAAATGTTATCTCATCCTGATTTCTCCCATTCTAGGACCAGTGTCCACTGTTGTCCTCTGTAAGCCATGTGAAGGTAACAGGTGTGTCTTCAGTGCACACATACAGTTCAGAAGGATCTCCCACAAGTGACTTGTGTTGATGCTGCCTGTCCATTCCTAGACCTACTCTCAACCTTTCAAACTGTTAAGCCCTTGAAGCTCCCCTTAGGGCCTCGACGTGGCTAAGGAAGTTTGTTGGATGCTCGACTTCTATTGTCTTAATTAATGCACAGCTCTGAAGTTGTAACTAATTTTTGTTAAAGTAGCCGAGCTGAAATGTACCTGAAAGGTGGTTGCAAATAGCAATGTAAAACTTGTACCATGGTTGAAATGTACGCATCCTGTGAAAACTCAGATTGAAATTCTAGTCACCAAGGTATTAGGAATTGGGGCCGTTAGCTGGCCATCCCAGCTAGCCGGAGACCTCATGACTGGGATTTATGTCATTGTAAAACAGATCTCAGAGACCACCTTTCCCCATCTGCCATGTAAGGATGCAGTGAGAAGAGGCCGCCACAGAGCATTAAGTAGGTCTCAGACACTGAATCTGGCAGCAAATTCATATTGGACTTTCCTATCTCCAGTGATGTGAAAAACAAGCCTTTGTTGCTTATAAGCTTTCTGGTCTGTATTAGCTCCTTACAGCAGCCCTAGACAACTAAAGCAGAATATTTCTTTCTATATTCATCTAATCAACCTTTACTTTGATTTAAAAAAAAATGTAAAGATGTGTCAGGCAGTTACGAGGAACACTATGGGGTATATGATACACTTCCTCTTCATCCAGGGCATTTTCTTTTATCATAAAAGATACAGCTTTGTCCTTGAGATGTTCCTTGTCTACAGAACAAAAGGAGACTTATCCTTAAGGGGAGGGGAAAACAGTATAGGCTTCCTGTCCACTAAGCCATTACGAGGGCGTCTTTAAAGAAACACCCTCACCTCCGTGGCTAGGACACTATGACCTTCATCAGTTAATGCATCCTAGCCATTTATTCCATCTCAGCAGGAAAAGTAGGCCTCAGTGCCCTAATGTGAGCTGACTAAAGCCGCCACAGGGGACCCCTTGCCCAGAGTGAATCACCACTGATGAGGTTCTAACCAGAGACATTTTCCTAAGCTGTGCAATCACTCAAAAATGCTCATTTTATATTTGCAAGACTTAGTGGCCTCTTTTGGAAACCATGAATTTGAGAACATCTTTTTGAATTCGCTCATCCCCAGCTGTGTGAAAATACTGCCTAGTCATAGGTAGGAAAAAGGCAATTTCGAAAAATAATAGGAAAAAAAAAGATGATTTCATCTTTGTCTAGAGTTCCCATGCCATCCTTATGGGACCTGGCCAGGATAGGGGTGGACGGGAGATCCTGCAGCACATGGAGGATCCCGAGGTTGCAAGGCCTTGGCTTCCCAGTGAAGACAGACAAGGGCACAGAAGTTCATCAAGGACATGAGCGCAGCACTGAATGAACAAATGGCAGAAGGCCGCATCCTGGGTCCAAGTTGTTGACTCCTGTGCTGCCATGAAAGGACTGAGGGCAAGTCTCGAGAATCACCCACCTTTCCTAGGGAAGACATGAGCATGTGCTCAGCCCAGATAGGATGCCAGTCACAGCATAACAATCACCACCTAGAACTTGGTAAACCAATGGGTTCACTGGACTTACTTACAGGAGAATGAGTAACTCCAAGGCATCCACAGCATCAAAATGACCCACCCTGGCGTAGATAGTGGTTTGCCCATAGCTGTGTTGATGGAGTCCTTCTGTAGCGCTGTGTCACAATTGTCCTTGCTATGGATGATAAGACATGCAGCAAATGCTGGGTTGGGTTTTCAGGGGGGGACATCAGTTGGGGCCATTGTCCTTTGTCTCATGGGGTGGTGTACCTCCTTCATGAACGCGGCTCGCCAAAGGAATACAGGGACATGCCAGTAAGGAAGATGGACCCAGAGAGGATGCTGCAGTCTCTCGGAGTGATGCACAGGGAATAGGACTGGAAGCAACTTGTAGAGGTTGCATCGTCCTACCGTGAATGGTAAGGCCTGGGACTGAGGCTAAGCTGTCTATCCAGAGAGAACTGACCCGTGTAAGGGATGGATTACAAGAAGTCATCTATGGCCACAGCACTCTGACTGCCTTGTCTGATCGCCAAAGCTAAACAGAATCAAGCCTGGTTAGTACTTGGATGGGAGAATTACAAGAAACAGACAGCACGGATGCATTCCTCCACACTGTCCTCTGAAATGACAGAAAATATGGGAAATGGGAGGCTAAAGTAGAGGTGTGTGTGCTTGCTGTTCATTAAAGTTAAGAGTGCTAAGGAAAATGAGAAGATAAGTTAGATCTGTGCTAAATAGTCCCTCCTGAGGGCTGAAAACTTGGAGCTCCGTGACAAGCTAGTAACAGTGAGGAGGGAGAAAATGAGGTAAAAATGATAGTGAAGGAATGAGCAAGAGGCGATGTGTGATGCCCGGGTCACTGAGTAGCACAGGACTGTAGTCACCAGAGAGCTAAGAAGGGTGTTGATGCAGCCGAGGCCTCAGGACTGCCATGGGGCTTCATTAAACCTCATGATGGAGGATAGATTTTTAAGAGGGAAGAGAGGCTCTGGAGGATATGAGTGACATAGGTGGGCAGTGGGTTGGATTTGTAAAGTGCTAAAGTAATGGAGGGTATGGGGTGGCTAGAGAAGAGAACTCTATGTATGTAGCTGTGAGGAAGCCATAGTCCATGGTGCGTGGGATGTTTTGGTAATCCTTCGGGGTCGCTCACATTCTGTAAGTTATCTCTCACCTTTATTCTGTGACTAAGTCCAATGAGCCCTTGCTTGGTTCACCGGGCTAGACTTGATCGGAATAGTTCCTTTGGCCTGTCATCAGTGTCCTTTCTAGAGTAAGTAGGCATTTGCTATCTCCCCCATGAAAAGTCCGGTGACTGCAAAGTGACACAGATTTTCGGGGCCTCACCAGGTCCCCTATCAAAAGAGGACGCCGAGCTCCCTTAAAGCTCCATTATTTGTTTATTTAAAGAGAAACTCCACTCCCAAATCGAGAACGTAAGACATTAATACTCCTAAAGCTATAACAACTTGCATCTAGTTAATTACCTTCAGGAAATAAAGCCACACAGCAACACAGTACCCACAAGCGCCATGTGCCTGTAATTAAGATAATCTATTTGGTGGTGCAGGCACCTTTTGTTTGTTTGTTCACTTGTTCTCTAATGGATCTGGAGAGCCCCTGCCGAGTTAATCACACCCGGAACAGTGTGAGTGATGGGGGAGAATCACCCTCAGGAACTTTAATCTCTCTCGAGGCTTTGAAGGACCAGGCACAAGAGTAGGAAGGATTCCTGCCAGCTTCGGGGGGTCTTGGGCATAGCAGTGGTATATACTGAGTAAAGCAATATAGGAGTGTCAACGTGAAAATGTGCAACCAGGAATATGCATAGTAACATAAACACTCAGCATGCTGTGGTCTCTGCTCAGACAGTCCTAAGGAAAGTTTATACTGCCTGGTATTTTGTTTAGACAAAAGATAACTAGGGACACGTTGCTGAAGATCCCATGTCACTGGCCTTGTTGGCTTTTATGATCAATTGTCATCATTATATCTGATTTCTTTCCCCTTTGTATTCGGTGCTAGGGATCTACTTGGAACCTAGGGCCTCTTCAAGCTAAGAACTCTACCACTGTGTCCATGCAGACCCTGTGTGTGACTTCTGAGTATATACTTCGTCAAAGAAAACTAGGGATTTCATGCAAATAAAAGTACAAAGAACCAGAAAGGTCCATTTTTCTTACACATTCCTTGACAAAACCCCTGTGTTCATGACGCCCATGCTCAGAAGGGCTCTGCTGTGTGCACACAATGTACGCACAGTGGTCTCCACTCTAAGCGGCTTCCTGCAGCGTCATGTGACTTGGTGGGAGTGGCAGTGGAGGCCATGATTCTCCTCCTTGTGAAAATGGGCACCTGAAAGTAAGATTCGGAGCAAAAATAATGGAAATGTGATGAATACGAATATGTTACAATAGGGTCCCCACTGTGAGGACAGGTGGCAGCTCCAACTCTGTGCTCGTGAGATGGAGAGCTCGAGAGGGCTTCTGATAGGACTAGCTCACACGGGCACACAGTGCTTTAATCATTTTCAGAGATATTTGAGAGGCCGTGCGTCATTTAAACATTAATGAGCTGCTTCAAAGTGGGAGTGTCTCCCATTATTCCTGTCCTCCTAGCAGACTCTGTCAGCCTGTCAGAGGACCTCTTTGCCACTGAGGTGGGATGCATCCTCATGTGTCAGTGTGCCGTTCAAGCAGCCGACACCAGGACTCATGTGAAGAGCCCTTTCTGTTAACCAGGATCCAGTCAAGACCTTTCATTCTTTTCATTTGTTTCATATATATATATATATATATGAATATATACATATATATATGAATATGTACATATATACATATATATATATGTATGTGTGTGTATGTGTGTGTGTGTGTGTGTATATATGGTTAGTACCCAGCTTCAAGTTCCCTCATGATGTCTGGGGTGGTACCAGTGTTTGTCTCCTTCTAGGGACAAGTGGTATGTGGGTCTCCTTTTAATTGATGGAGCTAGAAGCCTATGAGGCTTTCATGTGTTCTTAGTCACGTGGTGGCCCTTGCTGAGACCCATGCCCACTGCTGTCCAGCGCCCGTGGCCCCCTTTCAGTTCACACGGAGGTCTGGAGAGGGTTTGAGTATGTCCCTCAGCGCAGTGTCTCGACACTTTCTTTGAATTTGCATGAGTGCTGGAGAAACCACAGGAATCTTTGCCTTCTTCCCGGCACCAGATGAAGAGCATGCCAGGCGCTTTATGTCTTTCTCTGCATTACTAGACAGAAAGGGACAACTAAGCCTTAACCTGTTGCTTAATCAAAAGACTGGATGAAGCTACGGTTTCATGCATTCATTATAAGCATTTTATAGATCTAATGCACAGGAAAAGACCATTATTATTTCACAAAGACTCGGAGATAGGGATCAAATTAATGAGCTGTGCTCATTTCTTCGCATTTGTAATCAATCTCCTCAAGTCTGCCGTGTGTCATTTTAAATTCCCATTACTTTCTTTTTGTTATGATACAACGCTCAGTTGTCCATCCCGTCTTTATTATATTCTTCTATCCATCCATGCAGGAAAAATAAAGGGGAATGAATTGGAAGTGGGGTGAAGCTGTACACTCAAAGACTGGTCCCAGGGACCTGCTTCCTTTGGTAGGCTCCACCTCCTAAAAGTTGCCTAATGTCCCCAATCTAGGGACCAAGTGCTCAAGCACATGAACCCCTGGGGCAACAGTACTCACTCACACCACCCAAACCCTGTTGGAGGAAGTGGGTCACGGGGGGATAGGTGCTTTAATCCTGTGTCCCCTTCCTGCTGTCGTCTCCTCTACATCCGCTCACCAGGAGCTTAGCAGCCTCATCCTCTATACCCTCGCCCCAATGTGATGTCCACCCTCACCTCAGAAACATCCTCGCCCCACTGTGATGTCCACCCTCACCTCAGAAACATCCTCGCCCCACTGTGATGTCCACCCTCACCTCAGAAACATCCTCGCCCCACTGTGATGTCCACCCTCACCTCAGAAACATCCTCGCCCCACTGTGATGTCCACCCTCACCTCAGAAACATCCTCGCCCCACTGTGATGTCCACCCTCACCTCAGAAACAAGGTGACCCAGTCAGCTACATGATGGGACCCACTGAAACTGTGAGACAAAATAAACCTTCCTTTCTTTTAATGCTTTTTCTAAGTATTTGTAAGAATGAAGGAAAAAAAAAAGAAGAAGAAGAAAACACCACAATCAGTATTCAAAAATGTATATTTTGCTTGTGGGTCTTTTTTTTTTTTTTTTTTTTTGCTTTAGTTTTTGTTTTTGTTTTGTTTTTTGCATTTTTGTGCCATCTCTTTGTTAGAACCATACAGACCATTTTTTCCTTCCCTTTGCAAGAAGAAAAGAAATTGGAATGTGCCTTCCCTGGAGGCTCACGAGTATCTTTTATCGGGTTTTAGGCCTGAGTACCCACAGCAGGTAGTGCTAAGAATTTATACATCAGCTTCTTGGAAACAGTCACCAGAGCTTGCAGCCAAGTACACGTCAAAGAGGTGAAGTACTATTGTGTTTTAGCTGCAAATGAACTTCTTTCCTGCAGTAATTCAAAAACATACAGGGCTTCACATTATTTTCTCTTATTATTTGTGTTTCATCTTCTTTATGTGAATTATTTATAATGACCAGTGTACAATAGCAGAAACGCCTGCAGAGCTGTGTCTGGTTTTGCCTCAGCTTTTTTGGCACCAACTTAATAGTGATCATGATAAGGGATCTCTCTCAGTTCAGCATCTTGGACCATGTTTTTTTAATGGAGCTGCTGAAGATACAGGAAAGAGCACAGAGAAGAGATTTGTTTACTATATATCTAAGCAGGATCAGATCATGCATGTTGGGCTTGGTATGAAAAAACAAGATTTTCAAAGAGGTCAATAGCTTTTAATGGAAAATAGCGGGATTTTTAAGTATGTACATAAAACAAAGACAAAATACTCAGAAAACAATGGAACAAAGTCTGTTCTCCCTAGAAATGGTTTTCAAATGTGAATATGGTATGCACGCATGTATGTATACATGCTTTCATCTGCAGTTGCATGACTGTATATAGATGCACATACAAGTGTGCATGTGTGTAATAGCCATGGAATTAGGAACCTATTTCTTCCTCACTTGCCCTCCACTATGTTAGTTGAGGCAGAGTCATGCACTGACCCTGGAGCTCATGGCGTTTGGCTAGTCTAGCTTGTGAGCTTACCCTGGGGATCTTACGTCTCTGCATCCTGATTGCTGAGATTCCAGGTGGCAGCTTCGGTTACCTGCCCAGCTTTGCCTACAGGTGCTGTGCATCCGAGAGCTGGGCCGCATGCTCACTGGCCAGCACTTGACCCATCGATCCATCTTCCCAAGCCCTAAAAGATAGGTTTTCTTAAATTAATATGATATTCCCTCAACTTTAGGGATTCCTAACTCAAGTTAGGTTGTTTTTCTTTTTTCTTTTTTCTTTTTTCTTTTTTTTCTGGGTCTCATGCAGCCCAGACTGTCCTAGAACTCTATATGTCCATCAGTAATGACCTTGAATTTCTGATACCCTTGCTTTTACCTCTTGTGTGCTGGGATTACAATAATATACCACCATTTCCAATTTTACACAGCCCGATCCCAGGACTTCCATGGCAGTGAGGTATTGGCGGCTGGAACCCGGCACTGCCACTCAAACTGTGTCTGCAGGCAGTAAGCACAGGGCTACGAATGCTGCTGGTGCTCACTTTGCTTTCTTGACTTCATGGCATCTATAGGATGATGCTTCCTCATTTCAAGTGGGTCACCCCATCACAATTAACCTAATCTAGATAATCCCTTTTAGAAATTTCCAGGGCCTTGTTTCCATAGGGATTCTAGGTCCTGTCAACTTGATGGTCATTGTTCACCAACACACTAGGTAAACACTCAGCTAGCTGAGATATATCCACAACCCGTAGTTTCACAACGTGAATGGCATCCTTTCCCCTCCACCTTCCCTTCATCACCCCTACATTTGTTAAGCTATTTTCACTATGAAGAACTCAAGTTAATTCTCCCTTCACAGAGATCTTATCCTGATAGTAGAGACAGATAACCAACAACTGAAAGTAGCCACTCTGATGAAAGGGATCCAGTGCTGTACTCATAGAACACAGAGCGATGAGATCACATAGATCCTCTCTGGTCAGGCAAGGTTTCCCCATTCAAGAAAATCCTAGGCTATGACTGCGATAAGTGAGAAGAGCTAGCTTTAGAGAGAGTGGGAGGAAAGAGCATGAGAGGACACCAAGGTGGACGAGCTGGGTGCGCCTGAAGTCCTGGAGAGCCAGTTTGATGGACAAGGCGGGGATGTTTAGGTGCAAAGTGTAAAGGGTTATAGAAGTCGTGTGGGTCCTGGAAAGAACTTGGACTCAATCCTCAGGCAAATTGAAGATGGTTTGTTTAGTCATTTCATTTCATCATAAGTAGACTCCATGATGGATTTAAATGTTGAAAGGGCGAGAATTCAAGGTAGAGGAGAGAGGGCGCTGGGCTCCACTAAGAGGCGGTGGGTGTGTGTTCGGGAAGGCCTGGGGAGGGTGGTTTGTTGGAGAGATGGGGATGGATTTACGATACATCCTTGAAGCAGAGAGGGGACTTAGTATTCTGTGATGGGCTCCATGAGAAGGAAATCAGAAAGACAGGAACCAAGATGAACTCTAGATTTCTAACTCAAGCAACTGGGTAGGTGATGGCACTCACGAAATGAGAAACATGGGAAGAAGAAAATCAGTGGGAGCGCAAGCATTCAGATTTGTGCAGCTAAGGCTTTGCCCTCTGTGGGAAATCTAAATTGTGGCATTAAAAGGGCAAAAGCTATGTGGCTCTGGAAAGCAGATCCAAGGGAGGCTGAAGTAGTCACGTGTGAAGCTATCTGTGTTGAGTGGAGTAAAGAGCATATGGGTGCTGTGGGCGTGACGGAAATTACCTGGACGTAATAGAAGAAGGAGAGGCAGCTGGGGGAGCTGGCTCTGAAAACATCTTTCAGTTAAAGCTTCAGAAAGTGACAAGCTACAAAAGAGGCTGAGAAGAAGCAAGCATCCAGAGAGCAGAAATGCGCAGAATTACAGAAGGCAAGTCAGAGGTTTCAGCCAGGTAGCAGCTAGGAGAGTGGAGTCTTTTTTCATCCATCTGATGGGCCAAGTTGTATACAAACAAAGGGAAAATTGCAAGCGGTGGTTTTGGAGTCATGATTGACTGTTGAATTGTGGGGATGGAAGTCAGGATGCTGGTTGAAGGTTGGACCGTGTCAGAAATACCGAGGGAGATGGTGCCTAGGGGGGCCCTGTGACAAGACAGAAATGGCCACAGAGGAGACGGGAGAGTGGAAGCAGCTCCCAGATACACACTATTCTTCCTTTCTGCTTCCTGATTAAATTTGGATCAATAATTTTAAAACTTTTTTTTAAGGAAAGAGAATAATGAGAAGTTAGAATTCAGAATACCTTAGACAGACAGTTCTTTTTTGAGGGGATTCTCTTTTCTTAATATTTTTAATTATATATATATATATAATATATATATAGTATTATACATATATGAAATAAACTATATACAACAAGAAGAGCCATAAAATAATCAGGAATTATATTAATGTTACATTCATAGTGTTTTGACTGTTTGTATTTGGGAACCTTAAAGAAAACATCATTCCTATCTTGGTGAGTCTAAAATTCTGAATGTAAACCAATTATCTATCATATCTCATCATTATCAACTGAAAACATCTATCTATACCTAAAAGCATCTGAACCCCTAAACAACTAAGCTTAATTGTAAAACTAAACTATCTGGTCTTCAACTCCATCAGAGACTTGAGAAGGAATAAAATTAATTTGAGTAAACAGGAAGTGCAGGTTAGCAGTTTCCAAGGTGAAAAAAAAAAGTGACAGAGGCAGTTTGCTGCCTGAATAGTCACCCAAAACTCTATAATGTTGGAGCATCATCTTCAGCTTTCTGGCCCACAGTTCTTAAAGATACTTGTCTAAAATCCAGGCAGCTGTGAAATAAAAAAAAAAGTGAAGACAAGGTAGGATTCAAATGATATACTTTTAGAAATGAATTCATATATGGGGAAAAGATACAGACTGAGGACAGCAAGACAGAGGTAAAAATTAAAGTCCTTGAGAAGATAGAGACCCAAGCTTGCTGGATTAGGCAAAGCTTTTTCAGTCAATAATGGGGCTAGTGAAACTGAGGCGTGGGGAAAAACAAACAGCCCAGTGAGTCATTGTTCTAGGATCTGATAATTAGCCACCGAAATCAGGAAATTTGAAAACTCAAACTACAAGCTCAAGTCCTGAACCTTTCAGAATCCTATAGAAGTACTGACATTATATTTGATAAATAATTGAATGGGTGTGATGGGTGCCCAATGATTAATGATTACTGGGCACAGCCATGGACCCAGGGCCACTCCCTCCACTTGAATCACCTCCTTTTCTAAAGAGTATGTGAGCTTACATGGGCAATGCTCGTCTATATGTCATGGTTTCATATCCATGTATGGTAACTCATTCTAAATATTTACTTTGGTTAATTCATTGACTATTGTGAAGCTCCTAGAAGCTTTTTAAAATTCGAACTGAGGCTTCTGCAATGAAATAATAATATTTCCCCTCTGTCTGACCTACGCTGCAGGCACAAGCAGTCCATTAGCTTAACAGCCCTTCCACAAGCCTGTCCTCCACTTCGAGCAGTCGCGCTGCACTTTACATTTGAACGTATGTATGTTGTTTTTAATTTATTCCTTCACAGAAGCCAGGTCAGAGTAGCAACAAATCATCTTCACTCCAGCCCTTTCTCCAGGGGTTGCTAGAAATAGTGTGATGCTCAGAATGGCAGGCCGCCCACTGTTTCCCCAGACTCAATGGTACAGCTTCATGAAATGGGGGCTGTCTCGAAAGAAAGAGATATTTCTATATCGACAAGATGACTGCATTTTAGCTTTGTGGCGTTCTCACCAGTGGCCTAATGCAACAACTTTTACTAGTTAGGCGTATGAATTTAGGGATAATAAAGGCTTGTTTTTTTTAGTTTCTTTGTTTTGTTTGGTTGGTTGCTTGGTTGGTTTTAACCTGTATGACTCTCAAGTTCCTCATTAGAAAACAGGCCAATTCCAAGACATCTTCAGATTTTCTTTTTGAAAAATAAATAGCCTGTCCATAATATAATTGAGCCTTAGAAAGAATCATGTATGCTATGGACAACTTATTTATTTAAGAGAAATGAAATCTGAAGATATCTTAGAACCGACGAAAGCCTTGGACACTTTCAATATCCAGTACTGTACTAGTCAGTGATACCAAATATCTTACAGAAAATGTTGAGGAGCAAAAGGAAATGTTCTGTCTCGTAGACTCAGAAGGCTCAGTCCATCACAGCAGGGAGGGCTTGGTGGAGCAGCACACATCACGGCAGAGGGAAGCAAAGAGAAGCGAGCATCCTAGTTCTTGGCTGACTGTCTCTTTCTTTCTTTCATTTTATACCCAGTGTCCACTACACCTAAGCCATGGGATGCTATGAATGAGTCTTCCTTCCTAGAAATTCTCTCACAGACACACTAAGACACATGCCTCACCAGGAAATGGTCCATGAACTGAAACTATCACAAGTCTACACCTTATGAACTTGACACCAAAACACATCATCTTTAACCACGGCATGCGACCCTCCGGCCTCTCAAAATCTCACATCCATGTCCAGTAGTTCCCAGTCTTTAACATTCCAGCATTGCTTAAATGTCCACATTCGATATCGCCGCTGAAACTAAGGCAGGCTTTCACTTGTGAGACCATTACATGTGAATACGTCTAATAAAGCGCAAGTGCAGATAGTCCAACCGTGAGTAAAAATAATATCTAGAATGGACCCAGCCCAAGCGGACTCAAACCCTAGCAAGGCGAGCATCGAATCCTGCAGCTCTGTGTCCAGCACCAGGGCTTGTGCTTTCCTGATGTGAGCTACGAGAAGCTAAGGCACTCCCGCCTCTGCGGTCCTGCTGTCTGTAGCCCACATAGCCTCTCTCTTCGGCTGCTTCTACTGACCGTACTTGCTCTATCAGTAATTCCACTGTCCTTGCATTTTTAGCTTCCTGGAGGCTCCAGTGCAGCTAAGACTGTACCCACTGAGCTTCATGTCCAGTCCTCTTGAGGGCTTATCACAAAGCAGCTGAGCCTACTAAACACTGAGTGGATTCCTTGGCACCCTTCTTAAAATCTAGGTAGAAGCATTCATGGTCCCCTAACAGTTGCATGCTGTGTGCTTATAAAACACCAATATCATTGTAATGGCACAAAGTCAAGGACCAGCTCAGGCAGTATCTAGTCTACCATGGATCGTGCCAGTAGTGGTCCGAGCACCTCTACAACTGACCATTGGAAATACTTTCCTGGCCATCCCTTCACACACAAGATACCCCATTGACACTCTCTTCTCAAGAGAAATTCTTTCAAATGGTTTAGAGTTCTATACCATGAAACGTTGAATGGTACAAATATTTCCTCTTGCCCCAGCACAAAATTATTGGCTTCACTTTAATAACACTCTTCTCTTTAAAAACTATAAAAAAAAAAAGAACCTTGTCAACAATCATCACTATAGCCCTTTTCTGGCCAGACTTCATGTTTTTCTTTTTTTAAATACTTTGGCTCTGCTCTTTGCTTCCTGGTCACCTGACTAAGAACAGCCAGCAATAACCACACCACAGCCTCAATGCTATGCTGTTTTGAAATTTCTCCTGCTAAATTAATAAGCCCATCACCCTTAAATTCAGCCTCCCACAGAGTTCTGGATGTGGACACAATAGAGACAGATCCTTTGACAGAATGTGCCATGAAAGACCGCCTCTCTTCAGTCCCGCCTGCAACTTTATGAGCATAACGTTCACTGTGCACGTTTCTGTTGACTTCCTCATCATCCTCATCTGTCGAGCTCCCGACAGAACTGCACAGTCAGCTCTGCCTCCAGCATCCAAGGGCTTTACTACCATCCAAATCCTTCAAAACTCCTCCTGTAAACCAGTTCCAGAGGCCTAAGAACCGCTGTCAGTTCCAGTCACAGCCACAGCCCGATCCCTGTGTCCAGGTCAGGGTTGGTTAGTCGCGCTGTCATGATCACCTACTGACAGAGGGACTTAGGCGACACAAGATGGATTTGCCTTACAGAGGATGCATTCCAGCATGGTAGGGAAATTCATATTGGAAGAGCTCATGTGTGGCAGAAAAGAAGTGGAAGCCGGGCGTGGTGGCGCACGCCTTTAATCCCAGCACTCGAGAGGCAGAGGCAGGCAGATCGCTGTGAGTTCGAGGCCAGCCTGATCTACAAAGCGAGTCCAGGAATGCCAAGGCTACACAGAGAGACCCTGTCTCAAAAAACCAAAAAAAGAAAGGAAGTGGAAAGAAGGGAACGTGTGGTAGGGCGGCAGTCTCTCTTTTCCAGACCATTACTGCTGCCACCCACGGTCAGGTTATATCTTCTCCTGGCTTAACCCTAACTGATAACACCCTCACGGCCTCCCCAATCTCCAGGGTGATTGTAAATGCAGGCAAACTGACAGTGAGGGTTCAATCTTCCTGATACTCTTCTAAGCTTCTGCCTCTGACCCAGAGGAGCGTATACTTTCAGTCTTATTGTTGCCTCAACACTACTTCAGAAGCTCAGTCTGTCTATATACACACCCCAGTGGTGGCCCTTTAAGATCCCCCAAGCCTTCCCATCTCCGTGGCGAATTCTCCCATTCACCTGTTCCCCACCACCTGACTCCTTTGACTTTAAGCTACACCCAATTTCCAACTAGTCTGAGTAACTGCGATCAATGCATTTAGCTTCTGGTTCCCATTTGAACTGTTTAAGATCAATTTCAGGTCAACTGAAGAGAAGGGCATCTCAGTTCATCTCGAAGCATCCCCCAAATGACCTTCACGAGGATTTCCCCCCCTACCTATACTCTCACTAGAGGTGTGTGGACACGTGTTTTCTTTCTAATTCTCTTGCAAAGTTCATGTATCATTAAAAAAAAAGTTTGCTAGTTATGTAAGAAAGAGAGAAAGAAAACCAGTGCCTTCTTTGTATTTCCGCAATGAGCACTCTGATGATATGGGTCCCAGATAGAAGCCTGGCTTTAGCACATGTGGTTTCTTCTCTCTCCTCTCACCTGCTAGTTAATAATTAGGCAGGCTCACAGTTGGGGCAAATTGAACTACTCTTGAGCAGCTGCTACTTAATGAAAAATAGCTTTCCTTTCCTCTCTCCCCACATCTGAATTCTACCAGCATCTCTGAGGACATCCTTAAGTTCTGTTTAGTTTGAGTAGCCTACCTGATAATTCTGCCCAGTTTTAACAATGCTATTTTCCTACTCACCCCCAGGCAATTTTGCTCTTACCATAGGGTTTGACCTGGATCTTAGTCAATTTGTTCCCATTATTTGCTCTGTTGATAGGATTCTGTAGAGCGAAGCCTTTCCACATGCCAGGTGGCATTAACATCAGGCCTTTTCTCTTCACTCGATTGTCCTCTTTACAAGCAGAAATACATCCCAGCACAGTGCCAGCCACACAAACATACATAATCAGTGTCGGTTGTCTCCCGGCATCTCTTAAACAGACTTTACCTAGGGATAATGAGTAAGATGGACCCCACGCTCCCCTCTGACAAGTCATTGCTACATCTCTCAGCAAGGAGGCAATTTTTGTTTATTGAACTTGGCCTTTAGGTATTGTTATTTGCATATTACTCCAATTCGCCGTGTTAGAAACCTTCCCTAATGATGCTCCCCACCCCACCCCCCATGATATTTTTCTGTTTAGTCTTCTTTATTTCAGTGAGCACGGCTTAGATTCTTTTCAAACAAAACACCTTTTTTTTTTTTTTTTTTTTTTTTTTGCGTTTTCACACAGTGGGTTGAGTTTTTATTTAGATCATGTTTTGTGGGTGACACCAATCCACTTAATTCCATCAGCCTTCATTGTTGTTCTTGACTCTGCCTCAAATGCTAGCATTTTCCCACGCTGCGGCTTTCAGTGCATAACTGCATGTCATTTGTGTGTGTGTTTTATTAGAAACTGCTGGTGTCCTTGACATCCTGGGCTTCTCCAGCTGGGGAAGAGCTTCTACCCACCTACGGCTAATGTTGCGGCCACAGCCTGTTGTTCTTGCAAATCGCTCACGTCCATTTCCATTATGTACCACACTTTCCAAGTCACTGATTTGCTAGTATGAAGCTTCAACCTGTGTTCAGAAACCTGTACATGTACATCTGCTCCTGTATGTGACCTCACATGGGATTTCATGTACATATTTTATATATAGTGTGTTCATATGCATGTATATATATATATATATTCATATCAATATCATGTTTGTAGGCATATGTCCTCATGCAACTAGGATAAAATAGAAACTGCTTACAGATATTTCCTTTGGGACCTTACAAGGGAATGGCTGCCCAAGCAGAAAGGCAGTAGATGTACACAATAGTAGTTACCAGGCCAGTAGTGGGATGACGAGGCCTTTAGAGGTGCGGTGCTGACTCCCACATCTCCTCGTTGTACCCTGATTTACCAGGCCACATGCACACTGACTTCCTCTCAATCCTGGAACATGCTGCCTAGAACCCCCCTCACCCCAAGCTTCCTGCCGCAGATGAACTCCCCGTTATTAGTTCAACTCAGAATCCATGTGTTCAGACAGTCTGTCCTCATCCGACCCAACGCCTCCGTCTTCTTCCTGTTCCACCCCAGGGTGCGTGTCTGCAGCAGGCACCTGTTATCCTGCAAAACTAAAGTCTTTGTGTTCTACTTCTGTTCCGTCTTTTCCCTATTGAAAAGCCAGCTTCCGAAGAGTAAGCAAACTTCCTGCTCCAAGTCCTGTGTGCAGTCCTCCACCACTGCCAGGCTTAGAGAGCTCTGGCTAAGGCATGCTGGGAGGAAGGCACATGGAACTTTTTCACATGCATTTGTGCAATTCTAAATTCTCTGGCGTGTACTTGTTAGAATTTTAGTTTGAAAGTGCTTCACAAGTCGATGTAATTAAGCTGTGCCTTGATATTTGAACTCTATTCCTAGCAGGAATCTGAAAACGTGTGCCAAAGGCCACAGCAAACACTAAAGTGGAGTAGTCTTGAAATCGGTTCTAAATATCTGAAAGGAAACCTAGGGTGTAATCTCTGTTTATGAAGTAAATAAGATTTCAAAGTTAATTTCTCAATGGGAAAGCCCCATGATGCCATGTTCTTGGGTCTCTTAACTTCTAATTGCAAAAATCAATTTTATTTCTCATTTTTAATTGTTCAAACAAAGCCATGCGTTTTACATCCAAGTCAACACTGAGCGGTTTTTGAAAATGGTTCAGCATTAGTTTTGATTGACATTTCCCCTCTCACATCTATTCTGAATGGGAAGCAGCTATCAAACACAACGTCTGCTTTGGAAACTAACATTTTTTGGTATTGGGACTTATGCTTCCTTCGCCTCTTAACCGTGGGGGAGTCCGCCCATGCTAAACTAGACCTTTGCTTCTGAAAACTGTTACATAAAGTTAAATGTTCGAATACCTTTAACTAGCTAGTCTTCTGTAATCTCCATGGGGGAAACAATGATAAAATTGCTACACAGGAAGTTTAAGCATCATCAGCATGCCTCAGAGACATCAGAATAGCACCATAGATCTCACCTCCTTCGTGTCTTTCCCTCAAAGACAGTGTTCTTTAAAAATTTACCAACGAAATTCTCAGTAACACAATTTCGTTGTCAAACTTTTGAATACATGAAAGTGTGTGGTACACCAATAGTGTAATTTAGTGACTTGAAAATAAGTTTCTGGTGAATCTTACTCTGTCGCCTTCCACTCACATTGTCAACAAATATACAAATAAACACAATTAACTATACAAGCTTATTGCTATTTCAGTTGTATGGAAGTCCTCCACCTGCTGAGTGTGGGATTTTTCTGCTAGGGAGTGTTTCTCTACACATTATGTTGATGCATTCAAATCTTTGCTAAAATAGTTATCGTTGTTACAAAAGTATGTTAGTGATATCTGTATCTTGATCTGTATTTGTATCTGTATCTTGATCTGGTTTGAAACTTTTCAAATCTTAAATGGCCACACCCATTCCTTCTCTTACAAATACTCTGGGCCAGGCATTGTGGCACATGCTTGCAGTCCCAGCTTTCAGGAGGCTGGCAGAAAGGGCACCTGGGCAACATAGAGCATTTCAGGCTATCCTGAGTTGCATAACGGGAGCCTGTGTCAAAAAACAACAGCATTGAAAATTCCTGTTTGTTTGACTTTTTCTAATGAAAAACTTGTTGGTGGTTTATTCAAGTTTTTCATAGTTTGAGGATTTTACCCCTTTGCAATATGTCACAGAGGAACATATTTTTGGTAACAAGAGGTTCAAGTTTGGTTTCGTTTACTGTATTTTTAGAGAATTAATATGAAAGTCAACCTCATCTTCCTCCCTTCAAAACAAATCTTGAGAATTTTCTGGTAGACATGAATTTGTTGATATTACAAAATGAAACTTTAGAGCCAGGCGTGGTGGCGCATGCCTTTAATCCCAGCACTCGGGAGGCAGAGGCAGGTGGATCACTGTGAGTTCAAAGCCAGCCTAGTCTACATAGCGAGTCTAGAACAGCCAAGGCTACACAGAGAAACCCTGTCTTGGAAAACAAAAAACAAACGAACAAAAAACCCAAAACAAACAAACAATCAAACCCCCCCCCAAAAAAAAACCCTTTCTCTTCTTTATCAATTCTTTGCACCTTTTAATCATAAATTCTTCTAAATGTATATGAAATTAGACTCATTTAGGTGTTCTCCCAGACACCCATCTCCTCCCCTCCCATCTGAGAAGCAGGGAACCCGTCTCTGGGTGTTGATGCCATAATGCCTCTAGGGAAGCCATGGCCCTACCAGGGTTTTTTCTTTATTTTTGCTTTCCTCCAAGCTTTCTGACGCATATTCTCTTCAAAGAAGTTCACACCAAGTAGCCTAGCTTGAGTCCTGGTACCAGGTCGAGCCAAGGAGGCACCAGAAAATAAGTGACATCATTTAGGAGTGTTATCCTGCTATTCACGGATGAGCCAGCTGTGCTGACCACCTCTCCATGCTTAGATGTGACAAAGAATCTGTTTCGCCCAGCAACCCTCCTCAATACTACCCTTCTCTTAATGGCTTCAAAGTCTGTGCCTTACTGGAAGCTCTGCCTCCTAACAGATTTGTTTTCCTCCTAAATGCCTCAGCTCAGAAAAATACCACTTCTTTTTGGACCGAGAAGCCACGTAACATAGTAGGAAGCCGGTGGGCTGAGAGCCAGTCAGTTCCATCCAGAAAAGCTCTTCTCAGCCTGCAGGCTGAGGCGAGTGATTTGCCTTTAATCTTCTCTGGCCTAAGTTTCCTTGTTTGAAAAACATGAGGTCTGCTATCCTCTGCACGAAGGTATAATAAGATAATGTATATGGTAACCATTATGTGATGTGGTGTGTGCAGAAAGGACCCAATCCTTTGTTGTAACTGTAGGTCTTGATAGTTGAGAAGCCGGCCATGTCCAGTTCTGCTTTCTGGATGTTTTTTTGCTGCATCGTTAAAGGACATGCTTCTCCTTTTTATTGCTTGTGTGTTTGCCGTAGGAAGAGGTCTAGAAATGCCATGGTCATCCAGGTCCTGTGCACACTGTGCGGCAGGAGAACTGGGCTAATAAGAAACATTGGTTGTTTACAAACCAGGCATTTCTCTAAGCATCTTATAGTCATAACCCTGTTTGATCCTACCCAGTGAAAGAGGTGCTAAGATTATCTCCCCCTCTACAAATAAGTCTATTGATGGCACAGAGGTACTGACAAATCTACTAGAGTCACACAAGCGAGTGGCACAGCTACAATGCGAACATGGGCACTTTGGCTCGACAGCTGACAGTCCTGGGCATTTTCTCCCTCCGCCTTACTTCGGTGAAACCCTCCACCTTCTGGGACATTTACTTTAGAAAGATGTCCAAATACCTGCTGGAAGGCCGGAAGTGGGGTGCACTCTCAGTTGGGTGCTATTAACCTGTAAGGAGGCGATCCAGAAGGAGCAAAGCCATGGACAAACAAATCCATGAGACCTGCCAACAACACACTGGCTCCCAGCATCAGGAGAATTGCTGTCCATGGGAGCGGGGTCATGTCTTATTTAGCCCAGAACCCTCCCTGTAATTGCAGACCTCAAAACAGCGGCCCCAGGAGACCGAGGGAAACCTTTGTGGATAACACCACGGGAGCCGTTTCTTTGCAACGCCTAAACAGATCCTGTTTGTTGAACACGTAGAAGTTGTTTAAAATGCTCCTTGTAAGTGAAACAGCAAAGTGAAGTGTGAGCCTCCAATGGATTTGTCAGCCGACAATGATAATGTTGAAATATTAGCAGTCTCTAAAGCAGCTTTACCCTCACACTCACCTTTATGCCCAGGACACGATGACTTCTCACCGCAGCTGTATCTCACTCACAAACAGGTTAAGGTTTGCCTGCCTTGAATCCTTATTACTGTGAGCTCCAACCATCTGCGCTTCGTCCCTCTGCTCAGGGCTCCAAGAAAGTCTTGAAATTTAGCACATGGGGAGGAGAATGTCTATGGGATAAATTCAGATGTACAGTGACATCTGCAGTCTTGCAAGTTTTTATGTTACTTGAGAGACATGTTCAGTGTTCTCCATTGGACTGAGTTGAAGGTGAGAGTTAGTCTAACCCCTCCCAAGTCATCTGCAGTTCTCAAACCCTTCTGAGGACCGGGGACCATCTTCGATGCCGTGTTGTGTTCGGCTCATCTATAATCCAAGTCCATCTCTTACTGACTTGCGAGGTTATAGAATTGGCGTGTAGCTGACTGTGTCTGTCGAGCTCTATTAAGTGTCCCTTACTGTACGCGGAGAAGTTTTACATGTACGCATGTGATGTTCCTTTAGGCCGATGTCAGAGCAGCGATACCTGCCTACAAATAAGTAAGGTGTACCCTGAGACATAGGCCTGTGTGGCTTTTGCATGGGTCACTCTGGCAGAGATTTCAATTTTACAGATGATCTAAGGGATGCGTTACTGTCTATAGTTTAATGAAGTGTAACTGAAATATAATGAGTGCAGCACACTGAAGCTACACCGTGGGATGATAAATTGTAGCTTACATATATATCCTTGTGAAATCGTTCCATTCAAAATTAGGAACTTAGTAGCCATGCCAAGAGAAGTCCACGGTTCCTTCTATAAATATTCCTGCTCACAATGTTTCTCCCTTTTATCACATTCCTTGGGAATGCCTATCTATAGGTTTTTTGTTTTTGTTTTTTACTTTTTATTGGTTCTTTGTGGGTTTCCCATCATGCACCCAAATTCCACTCATCCCCTCCCCTGGTACCCACCCTCCACCCTTGCAACTTCTCTCCTAACCAAAGGGGAGAAAATCTCATTGTGGAAGCTGTAGTGTGTCACAGTGTGTCGCACAGTATACCCTCTTGTCCACACTGCTTGACTTGCAACTGGTCACTGTACTAAGTCATTGATCTGGCTCAAGGCCTCTGGCTTCTGCTACACTATCAATACTGTGGCCTCAGTGGGACTCCTCTCGGATATCCTGTTGTTGCCCTGTGTCATGGAGATTCTATAGTTTTGGATCTGCAAGACTGGCCCCTTCATACATTCCAGCAGCTCATTGATAAGGTAGATGTTGGAGTGAGCCTGAGAGGTGTCTGAGCTGGTCAGCCAGGCAGCTCTCCCACACCCACACCACTGACTGGAGTGATCTCTCCTGCCCTGCCCCAGATGGCCCATCCAATGCAACCACCAGCAACAGGTAGAGCCAGTTCTCCATCTCTCACACCCTTAGAGCTAGCTCATCCTTGCCCACACCATCACAGCCACCTTTGGCCCAGGCGAAGTGCAGGGCCCACTCTCCCGAGTGCTGTAACCAGAGGGGCAGGGCCATGAATGGAGCTATATAAGATTCACTTAATACCTGACTTCTTTCATTCATTACAGTAATTCTGAGAGTGACCCATGATGTCACTTATCCACTAGTTGAATGGCAGCATAAAGAGATGACATCCTCACCTGATTTCTAGTCTTCTGAGGAAACACGGAGTGGTGTGTGCATACTGATAGGTAGTGAAGCCATTGCCTTTATCACACTGAAGAAGTTTCCCTTGGGCTTTAGGTAGCTAAGAAAATGGGCTCTTTGTTTTGCCAGATGTTTCCTTGCACCTATTGAGATGATCTGTATCTTTTCTTTTTACTCTAGTGTGATGTAAATTTCATTTGGTTTCGTTGTGGTGGTTGTTGGATTTAATGCGATACTAGCCTTGTGTTTTCTATTTGTTCATGATACATTATCATTTATATAGATCATTAGATTCAATTTGCAAAAAGCTTAGATGCATATTTTGCATAAAAGTTCATGATGGATGTTGCCTATAATTTTCTTTCCTTCTGTTCTTGCCTGATTTTGGCATCAGAGGAATGAGGGAATCCTAAAATCAGTTGTCAAGTAACACACACACACACACACACACACACACACACACACACACACCATTTTTGATGTATCTGGAAAAGTTTGTGTTTAACCAGTAATTATTTTTCATTTAATATTTAATTTCTCCCAATGTTAATTCTCTACTGGGAAGACATAGATTAGAATTTTTTTACATGAGGAATTATACATAGAACTTTTAAATAGCTAACTGGCTACATAAGTTATATCTTCTAGTGGCTTTGGTGCTCTGTGGATTTCAAGGAATTCTTTTCACTTGTCATATTTATTGACACAAACACCTCCTAATCACCCTTTCTACTTACTATCTCATGTGTAGTATCAGTAAGTTTGTATCCTACTTTTCCTTCCATGGCTTACTAGAAGTTTGTTAATTTCACTGGTCTTCACACACACACAAAACCTAGCACCAGGCTTGACTTTTCTCTTAGCATTTTATTCACATAGTCTATTGACTCCTGTTATCTTCATTACTTCCTGGCTCTCTCTGGGCCAGGCTTAGTTTGCCCGTTCTTTCTCTGGGTTTCTCAGGAGGAGCAGCTGTCAGTGCTCAGGCACCTCTGGCTTTTCTCCTAGAGCCACTGAGTTCCATGAACCTCCCTGCTAATTCTTCCCGAGCTGCATCCCAAGGGGTTTTGTGTGTTGTGTTTTCATTTAGTCCGAAATGCTTTTTTAATTTCCCTTCTGGTTTCTTTCTGACCTACAGGTTATTCAGAAATGTGTTGTTTGGTTCCCAATTACTTGACGATTCTCTAGGTATCTTCTTATCATTAATTTCTAATTTGATTCCTTTGTGAACCAATAATGTGCATTCCACGATTTGTCTATATTATCAAGATTTGATTTGGGCCTAGAATGTGTCCTATCTTGATAACTCTACCATGTGTTACTTGAAAGAAAAAAGGACAGAGATAGTGTTTTCTGCTGTTGTTGGTGTGAGCGTCTTATAAATGTCAGTTATGTTGAATTAGGTGCCAATGTTACTTAAATTTTTTATATCTATTGATTTTCTGTCTATGCAATCTAGCAATTATTGAGAGGGTTGGTGATAGTTACACATTGTAGATTTGGATATTTCACTATTCTGTTAGTTTTTTACTGCAGCTTGTTACTCAGTGACAATTGAGTAGTGAAGATTGTTTAAGATATATATGCTCACTGGATAATTCATCTTTTTATTACAATGAGATGGATGTTTACATCTAGTAATAATTTTTTTTGTCTGAAATCAACTTTGCCTGTTATTAACCTAGTGTTAGTTCTTTTATTTTTAGCCTGTTCATTATGTCATATTCAAAATGCTTTTTAGACAGCATATAACTAGCTCTCATTCTTTTTTAATGAGCCTCACTTTTTAATTGGGATTTTTAACCCATTTACTTTTAACATGATCATCAGTATGATTGAGCTACAATTTTATGTTACCAAATGATTTCAATTGTCTACTCTATGCTTGATTCTAGTGTTTCCTTCTTCTTTGTTTTATAGAATCTTTGTGTGATTGCAGCTTTCTTCTTGACTATTTCATCTATGAACTTTGCTCTTGTCCTATATGTGACTTGTTTTTATACATTTTAGTTTTGCATATATTGTAAACCACAAATAAATATCTGTTTTATATTTACAGTCAATTATATATTTATTCTGTGTGTGTATGCAGATGTGTGAGGACACATGTGCAAATGAACATGTATGACATGATGCCTAGATAGAGATGTGTAAACCAACTATGGAAGTCGTTTATCTTCTTTATCCTGTGAGTCTCAGGAATCAAACTTAGGTTGTCAGACGTGGCAGCAAGTGCCTTTATGCACTGGGTCATCTTGTAAAGAGCATAAAAACATGAGGGTAAGTTTTACAGTATCAACCACCACATATCTGCCATTTCTGTTACTTACTATTTTTGTGGGTCAAGATATAACTTATATAGTTCATCTCTTGACTCATATCTTGTATAATTTGTCTCTTAGGAGTTCCTACTCAATATTCCTTATAGATTTAATGATGGATTCTTTGAACTTAATATCTCTGAAAACAGCTTTCTGTTGATTTCACTCATGAAGAATCTTCCCTGGGGCTAAGATTGTTTTGTTTTGCTTTGTTTTGTTTCATTTTGTTTCTCTTTACATCTTTACAAGTGCTACTCCGTGTCTTCTGGGTCATGCTGTTTCCATCAAGAAATATGTTCTCACTTCATTTTGTTTCTCTGACTATACATGTGTGTCTCTTAAGATGCTCTCCTGAGTTGGTTTTCACCATTAGCGCTGAGTACACTGAGTCGTCATGGACTCACTCATGTTTCTTGTACTTTACGTTCTAGAACTTCTCTGATGTGTGAATCTACGTTTCTATCAAATTTGAGTAATCTTCAGTTGTTATTTCCTCCAATAACTCTCTGAGCAAATACTTGAGATTTTTCTCTCATGCATTAATGTTTTGGCTCATGTGTTTTTATGTTTTTGTTTCATTTTGATAGTTATTTTACTGTTACTCAAGTTCACTAACTTTTTAATAAAATATCTGCTCTCTACTTGACTACCCTTTTCATCTCAGCAGATGATTTATGTTTACAGCTATTTAACATTTTCAGTCTGCCCTCTACCTTTTTTTTTCTTTGAGACAGGGTTTCTCTGTGTAGCCTTCTTTGGCTGACCTGGATTCACTTTGTAGACTAGGCTGGCCTTGAACTCACAGAGATCCACTTACCTCTGCTTCCCCAAGTACTGGGATTACAGGAGTGTACCCAGCTGTAATCTACCTTTTTAAATACACAGAACACCACTACTCCCAATTAATAATATCTTTGTATACTAATTCTGTTTAATGTGTTATTTAATGTTTCAGTAATTTCTTTTTCTCTTCATCCTAGATCATGTTTTCCAGCTGCTTTGTGTATCCCCTTTCTTTTAAACTGTTGGTACAATAAATAAACACAAATATGGTATCTTAAGACTTAAGACTTATGTCTACAGTTCTGTAGGTTAGACACCTCCATAGATCTCACATGGCAAAATGAAGGCATCATGGTGGCTAGGAAGCTGTGACCCTTTCTGAAAGCTCTGGGAGAGAGTCTGCCTCTGACTTTTCTGATTTCTGCATCAAGCCAGTTCGTTGGTTCCTGGCCCTTCCCCCTTTGAGGCCAGCACTGGCTCTTTCTTATATCAAGTTATTCGGTTCTTCTATTGTCTCCTCCTTTGGAAGACATTTTTAACATGAAATCCACTGAGATACCCCAGAATTAGTCTGTTAAAGATCAGCTGACTAGTGCCACCTGTAGCGGAATTCTCTTTGACATATAAAATAAGTCATTCAGAGATCCAAGGCTTAGTCTGTCACATCTGGCAGTGTTCCACTGATTGCCAGGTGCTGTAAATTTTACCATGTTGTGTGCTAGATATTTTTGTATTCCTATAAATATACTCAAGGTCTGTTCCAGAGCACATTCACACACTGGAGTTAGTACAAAGCAATATGACGCTTCAAAGCTTTATTAGGAAGGGTCAGAGCAGTGCGTGATCAGGACCCTCCTACTCAGGCGATGTCTTCCTCAGTGTTCTGCCTGATAACCCAGGAATTACTAGGCCCTATGCTTTAGCCAAAGGACATAATGGAGCTATAAGCTCCTCCTAACCTTTTATTGTCTCTATGAATTATTTTCTCTAACCGTGCATGCATGCATGTGTAATTTTGTCCATCCTTGCATGCGTGCATGTGTGCGTGTGTGTGTGTGTGTGTGTATGCGTGCGTGTGTGTGTGTGTGTGTGCTCATGCTAGTATGTGTGAAAGAGAGTGTGTGTGTGTATGTGTGTGTGTGTTGCCTCTGATATCTTTCCCCATAAACTACCTTGGCTACTGCAAAGATGAGTAACTACAGCTACACTTAGAGAAACAGTTACTGAGCTCTTTTGGGCTGTGTCTCCCTGTGTTATAAGGAGAACACTTCCCTGGCAGTGAGCTGGCACAGTCACATGGTTCCCTTTGTTTGTTCCTCTTCTCCTAGCCATCATTATCTTGCCCTGTCTGGTGCCCAGTATCTGTAAAGCACATGTCATGTATTTTATCTGGGTTAGTAGCGGGTTCAGGTGGGAGAGTATAGCCAAGCACAGTTTACTCTCTTCTGGCCAGAAGTAGACCTCAAACATCTGTCATTTGCCACATGCTTCATTTTGATAAGGGTAAAAATGATACCCAAATATTTAAAACATTGATAGGTCTTGGGTATTGACCAAACAGAACAGATGCTGGCCTCGAAACAATGATACGATTATACTCGTGTTTACCAGGTAAAGATCACACCTCTCCTGTGTAGTGACCACAAAGCCCATAATCCTTGTAGCTCAGGGCTTTGTCAATGACAGCCCTGGTAAGACACGAAGAACATTGCAAAAGGAGTGGCCTAGATTTAGATTCTGACTTTGCCAATTTTCTTTCTTTTTAATTTTAAGATTTATTTTTTATTTTAATTATAGACATGTGCAGCATATCTATGTAGAGATAATGTACAAGTAAGTGCAGGTGCCCATGAAACATCAAATTCCCCTGGAGCTGTGTGACAGGCAGTTGTTAGCATCCTGATAGAGGTGATAGGAACCAAACTCTAATTCTCTGCAGGAGCTGAGCTGTGTCTCCAGCCCCTGACACTGCCTCTCCTAGCTTCTGATGTCCTCAAAGTTCTCCACTGTTCAACTTCTCCTGAGCAGTCTTCATGAACCTCAGGTGGGATAAGGTTTGGAAAGTCTCCCTGTATTTTCCTTGGCACCTGGAATGCTCAGTAGAAACCAGGACTCCTTTCTCTCCACACCTTTCTCAGTGACCTATCCCGAGCCATTCGGGCTGGCCACAGTGTTCTGCCAATGGCAGACGGGTACCTCGAGGACAATTCACTGCAAAGTCAGAGGGTAGGAACTCCAGAAGAATCACAAGTGTAAGTGGGAAGGGAACGAAACCCTGAGTAGTGAGCCTTATAGCTAAGAGCTGTCTTCTGTCCTGGCTGAAGTGAAGTCTCTCTGGGAGGAAACCACAGGAGAGACCATATAGGAAGGCAGGACAGCCCGGAGAGGAGGCAAAGGAAGAGTGGCCAGGACTCGGTTGCTCACGCTTAGCAGGAGTAGCCTACATTACATGCTCCCCACTCAGGCCTGCTTGCTCCTAGGTGTTAGCATTCCAGTGCTGGCCAGGTCCTGCCTGACATCATGTCAGGGGCCGGGAACACCTTGTGACAGAGACTTTGTAGCACTTGAGTTCTGTGACATTGTTCTCCAGGATTAGGACCTAGACCTTCCTCAGAGGCTTTTCTTCTAGCTCTGGAAATGTCACCCTGAACTATTCAGGGTTTTCTATAGTAACAAAACTGTAATTCATTATAGTATATATTATATCTTGAGACATAGATGCATGCATGCATGCATGCATATGTAATTGCATACATTCAAAGGGGATTTGTTAGAATGACTTACAGGCTGTGGACCAGCTAATCCAACAATGACTGTGCAGAAGGTCCAAGAATCCAGTAGTTGTTGAGTCTACAAGGCTGAATGTTTCCACTGGTCTTCAGTGTACGCAGGAATCCTGAAGAAGTAGGCTCTAACGCCAGTGAAGGAAAGGACTTGCTAGTGAGAGGGAAAGCAAGCAGACTGAGAAAGCGAGCTGCCTTCTTCCATGTCCTTATATAGGCTGCCGGCAGAGGGTGTGGCCCAGATTAGAGGCAGGCCTTCCTACCTCAAACAATCTAGATTAAACGTGTGTCTTCCCAGCTCAAAGATCTAGAATAGAAGTGGATCTTTCCAGTTCAAATGACTTAAAAAAAAAAATCCCTCATGGGTGCGCCCCGTCACCATTTTTACATTTTAGTTCATTTCAGATGTAGGCAAGTTGACAACAATAATAACCATTACACAGCCCTTTTGTCTCATTTTAGGATTTTGCTTTTAATTTTTTTTCAATAATTAGCATGCTTACTCATAGACACCTAGTCACCTGTTTTTGTTCCTAGCACAGGAAGATGCCTTAAGCTTCATAAGTGTGCTGAAAGCAGGGAGTACCTTAAGGCTTCTTAGCTGGGGCCATTAGGAAGAGAGATAGAGAACAGAGAAGGGTCCAGGGCGGGTCCCCCAGTGCACTTTCAGTACCAGTGGCGTCTCTTTCATTTCAGCTGAACATGGCTCTGTTTAACAAAAGCCCAATGCAGAAGGAATTCACTTCCCTCAAGTCTGTTCCATCACACCCCATGGAAGAAAGCTAAATACTTATGATGTGGTTTTCAGCGTGTTTTGACTGACTGACCAAATGTATCTGAAAAAAAAAAAGTGAAAAGATGCATTTTTGTTACAGTCAAGAAAACATAATTGAATAAAGGCATGAATGCCCAAGCTAACACTTCTCTTCTGGCAAATGGAAAGCCCCATTCAGTCTCACCGGCAGATATAGAATAGCTAGCCCCGTTCTCCGTTTCTACAAAACAATCTCCTCTTTGCAGCCTCTGTCCTGCACCCACGGGCATGTGTGATGTGCACACAGTCTGAGGAGAGTTCTGATGCAGAATGCCCCTGTGTTGAGAAGAAGAGAAGGGCATGTGACAATACAGATAAAGAGAGATAAATGACAGAGCGCTGGGCAGTCCTCTGCCTCCAAAGGGCAGTCAGTAAATGCTGTGAAATGCTTGCTTCTGAAAGGGTGGCTCAAACCCAAGGGGTGGCTGCCCTTTGACCTGGATATGTATCTACAGAATGCTCTGTGCTTGGATACAGACACAGTGACTTCGTTACACAGATAACACACATCGAGACAGGCTTTTTGTAACTCAGAATTGTCATGCCGTCTTCTTCAGGAAGGCATGGACATTTGCCTGTCTGCTCCTGTCACGCCTTTCTGACATAGCCCTATGCTGTGTAGTTGCGTCACAGTGGACCAGAGCACCTTGGACTGTGGGCTTTGACCTGCCTCGGTAACCCTAGCACATGCCCTAGTGTGTTTTAGGTTATACATAAGTGTTTGGTGAACAAGTGTCTCAGAAAGACTCAGGACCAATAAAATAAAGATATGAGCCTCGGTTTCCCAGCTAATCATGTAAAAATTCCTGGTAGGCCCTAACACGGACAGGGGCGTGGTTGAGCTGAGAGGCGCAGAGTGCAGTGAAGAGGA
Organism: Acomys minous; assembly: GCF_964271855.1. Lineage (NCBI taxonomy): Eukaryota > Metazoa > Chordata > Mammalia > Rodentia > Muridae > Acomys > Acomys minous. Next base: position 42,322,841 of record NC_140501.1, on the reverse strand, counting down.
TGAGAATCAGTCTTTGTCTTCTCTTTTTTCTCAGCCTTGCTCACTCGTCATGTTTCTGCATTCTCTTTACATCACGGTGACATACTGAATACTGTTTTGAATTCTGTTTCTGCTCAAGACAGACACTCACTCAGCACTGCTGTGGAACCCCAAGGACACTGAAGTAGAACAAAAAGTCCAAACTATAATGTGTGTGTGTGTGTGTGTGTGTGTGTGTGTGTGTGTGTGTGTGTTGGTTAACTGTAAGTAGCTGGCACATTAACATCCACCATGCGAGGCTGACACGCAAATGTGATGAAGTGGGCAGGGCAGGGTTTGAACAAAGCAGCCTGCTTCTCCCATCCTCACTGTTTGCTCTTTCCGTGGAAGCTGCAGGCAGATGGACATTCTCTGTGGTCAGGATAGAGTGGACAGACCACGTGGCCCTTCTGTGATTCCAGGCTGTGGAGCAAATGCCTTCTGTCTTCCCAGACTCCGGTCCCTTATTTATCTACAGAAGAAGCAAAGATCTCGGAGAACTGTAATCCAGATCAGCACATATACTGACTGTGCATGAGTCCTGAAGGCATAGTGTTGCGTAAGACAGCTCAAGTCTGTGCATGAGGCTGAGACAAAAACCTCTGAGTAGAAAGCAAAGCGATTCCTCACATTGGCCACTGGGGAGAAAATAATTAGTTTAAAATGGACATCTGAGTCATAATCTATGCTTCTAACCTTCAAATGCACCAGAAAAAAAAAAAGGTTCAGAGCTTGTCTTTCATGTGGCTGACTAGATCTCAGAATTCTAATGTTGAGTAGTGATTGATCCATGCTGCTACAGAAAGGGCCCCCAAACAGGTCACCGAGGAATACGCCTAAGCTTTTCTGGGGACATGTGGTAGTTACATTATTCCAACTTATTTTACTTCTCTGAAAACGTAGCCACTGGGAATATTCTGGACATTGCCAGAAACGACTAAGAAAAAGGAGTTGGCGCTGGTGCCGTCCGTATTCAGCAGGCGGCACACCAGGTACATATTCAAACCCCCCGCCCCAGGCCCAGAGGTATGACAAAGTGTTTCCTACGTCTGGTGCTGCTCAATTTTAATTTACTAGAAAGACATCCGTACACACATGTGTATAAGAGAGAGGTTCATTTAGATGAGTAAAATGAGATTACAAAGGAAATCCCAAGTTTATTAGGAAAACAGAGATGCTGAGCAGGGGAGTGCACACAGCTGGAATGTCTGGTTGTAACTTGTAATCTTTCTGACAGGAAATCTAGAGGAAGCAGCACATCTCCTTCTGGTGCCAAGAGACAGCGTGGGTCCTGGGAAGAGGAAATTTTTAATATTCAACCCTTGGAGAGATTTTCGCTTTAGGGAAATTTAATGGCAATAGCTCTTGAGTTGTTTTCCTACAAGACCTTCAGACTTCCTCCCAATTCTTGAAGTTAGGATACATAGTAAAATATGAGCACACATTGAAGCAATTTGTAACGCATGTGGGTGCGCACATGTGTGTGCACGCGCACACACACACACACACACACACACACACACACACACACACTGGGCTTACAAAGGAAAACCCAATTATTAAGAAGACAGAAATGCAGAACACGGGACTGAGCAGAGCTCGAGTGTCTGGTTGTATCTCCTCATCCTCCTGATAGAGTGTGCACATCATGTGGTATGCACACGGGCCACACCACAGAGACACATGTCATTATCAGAATGATAGGCAACAGTTTATCTAGTGCTTACTGTGCGCCAGGCATGCTCTGAAACCCTTTGCATATTTTAGGTCATTTAACCTAACTGTCAGAAGGACTGTCACTAAGTATTCCTTTTTGTTAGTTTTGCAGAGTGAGAGGTAAGACGGAGGGAGAGTCACAGGGTCAGTGAGGCAGGAGAATCTGTCCTCAAACCTGGAACTAGGAATCGCTGCTTGTCTGGGGTGTCTTTCCCTCTGGTTTCTCTCTCTCTCTCTCTCTCTCTCTCTCTCTCTCTCTCTCTCTCTCTTTTTCTTTCCATCCTCAACTCTTATTAAAACTTTAACAGAGTACGTGCGGGCCTTTACTTGCTTTTATGATTGTTTAGTTATTGTGGCCTTGTGGTGTGAAGATGTGGCCTTGCACATTGAGCTGGTGCGCCACCACTGATCCCCGGCACAAGATTTACTTTACAGTGTTTTCTGGTTAAGTTGCATGTTGCTTAGGCCCATTCAGTTATGTGTGGTGTGGAGTAGTCGTTCTGAGTATTGTAAGCACTCCCGATCTGACTGACAGGGGAAACCCTGTGTGGATTTCATTGGACTCTTTCAATGGATTTAAACATTGCTGTACTTACCTTCTGGTTTCCCTGTCTCCTAACTGTAAGTTCAAGTGTTTGTTGCTATAGCTAGGAGCTGGCAGGGAGTGGTGAGTAGCTCTGACTTCTGGGTGTCATGCTGCCAAGCACTCAGAAAGCATGTCTGTCTGCGAGTTCTAACCCTGGCCACACCCTTCCCCTTGGTGCTCCCTGACTCTCTGTGAAGCCACCCCTCCACAGTGATGATAAGATGAACGGCTAACAAACCCCTGATGCTCTTCAGGGAATCAAGATAAATGTAAAGATTGCCAGATGTTGGTGGCTTAGGATCACACGTCAGCTTACATGGTGACCTTGTGGGTTCAACAACCAAAGACCACTTTCCACTGTCCCTTTGGTGTGAACTCTCCATGGCTCTGTAAACGTCGTCATCTCTCTCATTCCCTTAACCATGTAGCTATAGAAAGTGACATCACATGACAAGGGTCGTGCTGGGCCCTGTGATAGGGTGACAGATAAGTTAACCCATTCTCCTTTTCCTTGCTGTTGATGAGCAGAAATCAAAGCAGCCTGATATTTATCCATGCTTTGAAGGCCACTCAATGCCTGCATTTTCTCTGCAAGTCCACAGCCATATGCTGGTCTTATTTAAAGAGATCAATTTCCTTTTGTTTTAACCCCCTCTGACAGGAACTTGAAATCGAAACCTATATAAATCACTTAGATGTTATGAATGTTTTTTTAAGTTAAATATTGAACAAGTCTTCCTTTGTCTTATTTTTCCCTTAAATTTATTTATGAGATGTTATCTATCTGTAAACTGATTTCATAAACTGAAACCGAGGTTGCTAAATAAAATCACAAAGTTAACCCATGAATATTTCCTGTGAAAGACTGACACTTGAAAAAGGAGATCCCCCTATAGAGGCCCAGGTGCCACAGAAGCCTACCTCTCTGCCACTGTAGCTAACTAAAGTGACCTCTGCATTACCAGGGCATTGCTAGACTCTTCGCCTGATCTCAGACAAACGGAGGAACTCTGTAGAGCAAGGTCATGTTGTATACCAGAAAGAAATATTTTCATTACTTTTGTCTTTCAGTATATACCTAAAGTGGCTCTCAAACTTCCTAATGCTATAACACTTTAATACAGTTCCTTATGTTGGGGTAACCCCCTCCCCAACCATAAAATTATTTCATTGCTACTTCATAACTATAATTTTGCTACTGTTGTGAATTGTAATGTAAGTATCTGATATTTAGAATATGTGATATGTACCCCAGTGGAGGTCACACCCCACAGGTTGAGAACTACTGCCTTAGAAAGAACAATGTAAAAATAGAGGTATAAGAATTTAAAAATATTTCTTAGGTGCTTCATTCAGTATTCAAACATATTTTCAATGCCACATGGTTAAGGTTTGTTGTTGATTTTCTTTTCTTTTCTTTTTTCCTCTACTGTCATCTCTGGCACCAAAAGCTTATTAGCTTGGATAAAGCAGAGAACACATCAAGAGATTATTTAGGTTTTCTTTCTTTCTTTCTTTTTCTTTTTTTTTTTTCTTTTTTTTTGTCCTATCATTATGTAACAGCCCTGCTGCACAAAGTCACGTAACATCATACAGAGAGAAAATTAATCATCAGCTAATGAGATGGGGATGTGGAAAGAAGTTTGAAAGGAGTAATTTAGAGGCCCCAATTAGGCCCTATTCTAGTGGGCCCCTCGTGGGCATTGCTCCGGATCCCAGGTCCAGGAGTTTGAGAGGGATGGGGGTGAGCAGGGGCAGAAAGTGGAGAATGGGAGGAGGGAGAGCAGAAGGGGGAGGGAGGAGGAAGAGGCAGGAAAGGAGATGCAGAAACTACAAAGAGGCCTTCACAGTGCTCCAGGCATGGGCTACTGAGAACCTAAGTTAGGGAGGAGAATGAAGGAAATGATCTAGAGGTCCCTTCAGAGGCAGGCTGTAGCTGGGCTCAGCACAGGCCTGACCACCACCACCTGCACGCCTTCCATCCTGAAACAGAGGAAGGGAAACAGGAAACAGGAAGTCCTGTAACCTTCTCACAGGTGTCCGTTCAGGACAGATGCCTGGATCCTGTTGGGCAGGCTGCAGACTACAGGAGTGGAGATGCATGAACAAGAGAGCTGGTGGGAGCAGAGAAATCCAACCTGCATCTCTGAGACTTTTGGCAACGGGTCCTCCAAAGGAGGAACCCACAGCGAAGGGTTTGGAGGAAATAAATGTGCAGGAGTTCAGGAGGACTTTGCCTAAAAAGGTGTTTTTCTACAGACTGGGAGCCTGCCAGAAGAGCAGACGATAATTTCCCTCCCACACAGGGCAGTGAGGGGGCCCGCATCTGCCTCCATGACTGAGTATGGTCTGCAGGGACAAGTTTGTCAGAGAATAAGAAAGGACGAGAAAGCTCTGGGAGAGTCACCTAGTCATTTTATACACAGTGAAGACCAGGGAAGGAAAAACTGAGAGACGAACAGAGCCTAAGGAGACAGAAGAAGCAATTAGATGTGACCGTTGCTGGAAAAGATTTAGGGGCGTGGGGAGGGAAGAATCAGACCTGTTCCCAGGAGCCCAGAACACAGGAGGATAAGGAAAATAGATATAACTACAGCTTGCCAGGCCCTGAGCCAATGTATGAGGATCTGTGTCACCTATGAAGGCCTTCAGGGGGGATGGAAAGGCCATTGTTGGGGTGCTGAAGGCACAGTCCCTAGAGGCACCCCCAGGCAGCCAGAGAGCCTGTGGAGCACGAAGAGCATCCAGCACCCTGGGCTCTCACCCCCACCCCACACTCACCTGGCTTTATAACGTCAGGAAAGTCATTTTACAAATAAGGCTGCCATGAACATAGCTGAGCCAATGTCCTTGTGGTATGGGGGAAGCATCTTTCGGGTATATGCCTAGGAGTGGGGTAGCTGGGTGTTGAGGCAGAGCTATTTCCATTTTTCTGAGAAAGCTCCAGATCAATTTCCAAAGTGGCTGGAGGAATTTGCACTCCCACCAGTGATGGGAGTGTTCCCCTTTCTCCACATCCTCACCAACATGTACTGTCATTTGAGTTTTTGGTCTTAGCCATTGAGTGTAAGATGGACTCTCAGAGTTGTATTTTTGGCTCTGATCTGTCATACTCCTTAGCTCCAGCTCATCATCAGCTCTTCCTTCCTGGCCAGCATAGTTTGTGAGTCTGAGGCTCGCCTTGTCTTCTCAAGCATCTGTCTTTCCCAGCCCACCTCTACCCTCGGGGTTGCCTCTCTCTCTCTCTCTCTCTCTCTCTCTCTCTCTCTCTCTCTCTCTCTCTCTCTCTCTCTCTCTCTCTCCTGTTTAAGAAACTACTTCTATTTCTAGCACCTAAAACTGAAAAATGACTGAGTTCTAAAAGGCCAAGGCAATGCGGTACAGCTGATTCTGATGGTGGCGGCTCCGGAACGGCTGGGTTACCACATTCTCACGGCTTAGCCCCCAGTACAACCACATTTCACGTACCAGTGATGATCTCTTGCCCCCTGCTCCCTCAGAACACGTTCGGCTTTTCAGATGCAGGCTCCTGACGCAGGTTGCTAGAAAAGGTCTGTCAGACATCTTTGAACAGTCAGTTTTTCTGTATTCGTTTCAGTCAGAAGTTTTGAAATGCCCTTCACTTCCTGTCGTATCACCTTTTCAAACACAGACACAGATCTCCTCACCCAAGTCAACAGGACCTAAAATAAGCTGTTGATGGCTGCATTTCCATTCTGCCAGCACCACATCCCCCAGTCAGGGAGCCACAGGGTGTTATTGATGGAAGGAGGCCTTTGTTTATAAAGCACACACAGCAAGGATGGAGGAACGCGCACTGGATGTGCATCTTGGGTTTAAATGGGACACATAGCTCTTCACCTTCGGATCCCTTAAGAAAGATCATAGGTGCATTTTCAATTTCACTTCCCTGAAGATCCTGCTTGGAGGCATTCACTTATCTTACAAAGTACACGGCTACGTTAACATGTAATCTGTGTAGCTGATTTGTTCTCAGCAACTCCGGAGCACTCTTCAGGGTGTGTTTCCTCACAAAGGGAAAAAAACGAAGAGCAGTTCTGCCTCCAGGGAACTGTTCTGAGCATTTCTGTCTCAGAGGATATTTAGACGCATCTTTTGCACCTATCATCTCAGTACATATATTTTGGGAAGAACTTTTATATTCCCATCACTTAACTAGAAGTCATTATTTTAAAGAAATAGGGTTGAGGTCATAATCCTAGAGCATACACAGGTGCCCGAGACAGGAAGATTGTAAATTCCAGACCAGCATCGGTTGCACAGAAAACTCTAAGGCAAGTGTGAGCAATATAGAAAGACTGTCTCAAAAATCAAAGTTAACTCTTTCAGGAGCCCTTCCCTTGTACTGGTTTCACAGGGTTACCATAACAAATCAGGTAGCTTAAAACATTAGATGTTTACTCTGTTCTGGAGGCCAGAGAGCTGAGATTAAGTGTCCACAGTGCCGGGTCTTTAGCTAGCTCTACAGAAGAACATACATGCCCAGTGTCTTTCTCTTGGTTTTGGTGTCTGGTAACTGTCCTTGGGATCCTGTGCATGCAGCTGCATGTTCTCAGTGACCACTTCTGACATCACAAGGCGTTCTTTGTTGTTGTTGTTGTTGTTGTTGTTGTTGTTGTTGTTGTTTAGAGACAGGGTTTCTCTGTGTAGCCTTGGCTGTCCTAGACTCACTTTGTAGACCAGGCTGGCCTCGAACTCACAGCGATCCTCCTGCCTCTGCCTCCAGGCGTTCTTTTGTGTATCTGCCTGTGTCTTTTGTCCTCATCTAAGCTCACAAGCCATTTTAGACAGGACCAGCTCTAATCCCTTCTAATCTAATCTTTACTTGATTATATCTCAAAACACCATCATTGTGAAATCAGCTTCTAGTCAATGGCGTACGATCCTAGGACCTAACAGCGCTTTGGGAGTGCCACAATTTACCCTTTATAGCATCTCCACTCCTACACGAGTGTAGTAGGTGTCACCTTTCTCTGTGTTTCTGTAGCACCCCTTGTCTTAGTATCTCATGGCAGGTGTCATACCGTGTTGTCATTTCCCGTTAGCTTGTTTTTAATCACTGGACTGTCACATCCACGAAAAAAAAAGAACACATATTTTACAACATCTTGCTTGCAATGTCTCGCAAAACATTCAGCACCTAGTAGTCACCCAGACGTTCACCAAAAGAAGCAATTCATTACCATCACCGTGAGCTCTGATGGACATTCGATGTGAACACCATATTTATACAGGGACACTTAAACAGTATACTTTATATTGTTTCCTGTAATTGATATCCCTTATTGAATGCTTGTCATTTGGCAGTGAACAGTGGGCCCCACCCCATTTACTCCTCACATGAACATTAGGAGATAAATACTCCCTCTACTTTAGAGTATTGTTAATGAAGCTTAGAAAGATATGCAACCCCTGCATGGCAGCCCCAAGGCTTGTCCTCAGGTCTGTTTGACTGCACGTGAGAGCTCTGTATATCTTGATGCATTTTCACCCAGGTGTTCTTGGCTACATGGTGCTGTAGCAATAATTCCTCTAGCATTTGTGTTGAGGGTCATTCTTAAGCCCAGATCAGCTAAGGAACAAATTAGCACCACATCACCTATCTATACTCTGATCCCATGACTTCAAGGTCACTTCTTGGAAGACATTTTTTTCTGCTATTCACACAGTAGGTTTTTTTTAACATGAGAAAAGGAAAAATTGAGTTGTTCATATATTAATTACTTTTCAGTTGCTGTGACAAAAACCATGTCCAAAACCAGATAAAAAAACATGGCCAAGCCAATATATAAATAAAACAGTTCCAGAGGGCTAGAGTCCATAACTATCATGATGGCTTGGCAGCAGGCACAGAGGTGGAGCAGTAACTAAGAGCTCACATCTCCATCCTCAAGCATGAGGCAGAGAGACGTCCTTGAGAGTGGTGTGGGCTTCTGAAACATCAAAGCCTATCCAAGTGACACACCTCCTCCAACAAGGCCACACCTCCTAATTGTTCCCAAGCAGTCTCACCAACTGGGTATGAAATATTAAAATAGATGAACCTCTGAGGGCCACTCCCATTCTTAACATATAGTATACTTACATTATAGACAGGTAGCATTCATCAGTTGAAAATGGAGACTACATTTATTTATTTATTTATTTATTTATTTATTTAGGTTTTTTGTTTTTGTTTTGCTTTTTTTTTTTTTTTTTTTTTTGAGAAAAGATTTCTCTGTGTGGCCTTGGCTGTCCTAGACTAGCTTTGTAGACCAGGCTGGCCTGGACCTCACAGAGATCCACCACTTGTCACTGCCTCCCCGAGTGTTGGGGTTACAGGTGTGCACCACCACGCCCAGCTAAATCTTTTCATTCCTAAACTCTCAGGAAAAAAGAATGTCTTTGATAATGGGTCTCATTTTAAGTCAGCAACTCATCTTAGAAAAGAGATGCGATGCCGCCCGCTTGTCAGGGTCCCTCCGGACTATGTCCCTGCCCCTCTTCTAGTCCTGGGGACTGGCACAAGCTCAGCCTGTCCCAGGACCTATGGGTACCTCTGGCCTTAGGCAGGAGAAAAGGCCCAGAGCCCCAACCAGAACCTGAGCTGCACTGCATTCCTGAGAAGTAGGGTGTCACCTCCATTGCCAAATCCCAGGCTTTGGTTCTGGCATTGAAACCCCCTGCCTTGCTTCTCCAGCCTGAAGCTCAGCGGAGTTAACCTGCCAGATGCTTAGCAGTTCTTAACCTCTGGCCCTGAGTTTCTTGTTGCTAAACCCATTCCCTATGGGCTGAGTCAGAGCCCTGAACCAAAGTGACCTGGGGCCCATAACATGTGGACAGAGTTTCTGCCCTGGTATGTATGCTTGCCCTGGCTGGGCCGTTATCATGGACCACTGACAGTCTGTGTATTTAGCCGTTCATCAGAACATCCCAGGCTCGGGAGGAAACCTGCAATGTTCCCATTTACCATGATAGCTCTCTCTCTTTCCTCTTACTCTCTTAGAACACCGTGTTCTGCCTTCCGGGCCAGACCTGGTTTTGGCTCCGACAGCTTGTCTCTGTCCCCTCAGTCCCAGCCCCAGCCTGTCTTCTCGGTTCACACCTGACCTAGTTATACGCAGCTTTGATCTGGGAGAGAGACCCAGCTGCCTTTTTTTTTTTTTTTTCTTAACGAGGTCAGCTTCTCACCTCCAATAGGACCATCTTTGCTAAGGTGTCCACTAGAAACAACAGAGCAAGATCAAACCATGGCTTGGGAAGAAACTGGAAAGAGCCCAGGAGGATGGGGGCAACTCCCGCAGAATAAGATCCAGCTGCCACATAAACATCTGGCATGCAAGGAGCTGCCACTCCAGCAGGAAACGCGGGGACACTCACCAGCTTGCATAGCACTTCCCCTTCTGTTTCTGCGAGATGCCTTGTCCTTTCTCAGAGGGTCAAGGTCACCTGTTCTGTGCACCTCCTGCTGGACCTTGGAAGTCACTTGGAATTCCTCGTACTTGTGAGACTTCCTGCTGGCAGTACCCGTCATGGATAAATCTTAGAATTGGCTTGTGTAGTCAGCCTTTTCTCTGGGCTTAGGGCCCATCAAATCCTGTGGTTTCTCAAGTATTTATATACTTATCTTTGGTAGACTGCAGCAGCAGTAACTGCTCAAGAAAATGATGAATGAATGAATGAAGGAAGGAAGGAAGGAAGGAAGCAAGCTAATAGTTCATCTGTCATCCCAATAAAATCCTAAATGCAAACTCTCTGGAAAAAAATATGCCTATCTTGTCAAGTCTGTGTCACCAGCTGGGCAGGAAGCCTCAGCAAATTTGAGGGCCACAAAACGAGTTCAAGGCTAGCCTGGGCAACTTAATAAGTCTCAAAACAGAAAGGGGAAAGAGGGCTGAAGGCTGAGCTTAGCGATAGAGTGCCTGCCTGGCATGAGCAGGGCCTTTGGTTCAATCCCCAGTACCAAAGAATAGACAAGCTCAGGGTCAGGAATCAAACCCCAGACTACGAGAGGAACCCACAAACCAGACTAGTCTTTTACTCTTTCATCTTCCCATCTGAAACCAGAAACACTAAGTTCTCCCTCCTGCTGCCCGTGTCTTTAGACCCAGGGACACAGAAGAACCAGACAGGGGCTAGGTATGATTAACCCTTGGATGCTATACACAGTGTCCACACAGGGGCCATCTTTGATTGGCCCCTCCCATGCTGCAGTGTGAACTGGCTCCCTCTGGGTTGCTCTCACCCATGAGGCAGGGGGAACTGCTGTTCAGCATTTGCATCACCTCTGCCTGTGTCTGCTGTGTACTGTACCAGATGTTTGGAGCCTCTACTTTGGCTTTCCCTGTGCTAGTGCATAATACACTTTTATGCTGTTTGAGAAATAATATCCATTTATGCAAATGTTGTTAAAATAATGTTTCATGTTTTGATAAAAAGGAAGAAAAGACTGATCCCTTCCTCCTTTTCCACTCGAATACTAAATCTCAGACCCTTTGAGGTCCATTATAATTTAAGTGTTAATTCCTTCCTAAGCCCCTTCAAGCCCCCGCTCTCACCATGCAGATTTCATTAAACCTCACAGTCTCTTCCCATTGATGTCTCAGAAAAGGCAAAGTAACTCCTGTTCCATACTAAACATTCTGCTCAGGAATATACCGTCTTTTGTCTCCATTTCTCAGTATTTATCTATTTGGCCTCGAGATAGAAAGCAGACAGACGTCTGTTCTGTTCGAACTAAAGGCGAAGGCAAGCGCCAGGCTCCCATCTCATTTGTGGGAAACATCTGTTTATTATAATGCACGGGGCTCCAGTGTCAGGGTTTGCAGTCCTGAGCGGCTCCAGCCTTAAATCATCCCGAGTTGGCAAACAACAGCAAGGCCCGGCCAGGAGCGAGACAGATGAAGCCTGTGTAAGGAATAAGATTATAAAAAGAGCACAAACAGGCTAGCATTTCCACCAGTGGGATTAGCTAATGCACTCCACTTGTGCACTCCCCTATGGACACAGTGATATCAGTGACCATGACATTGAAAGCCTTAATGCCCCAGAGACTCTTTACAACTGTCACCTGCATCAGCAAAATAGTGTGTGTGTGTGTGTGTGTGTGTGTGTGTGTGTGTGTGTGTGTGTGTGTGTGTCTGCGTGTAAATACAGATACAGGTAAATAATTTTACAGATACGTAGTAGATGACTGAAGGCCAAAGCTGTACCTTGCGCTGGCAGCAGAACTTGGTACAGTGTTAGAGTTTTCCAAGTGGCACTAGTTTTGAAGGCATGGAGAGGTTCTGGCACCGAGAGAAGCCAAGGGAGGCCTTGCAGCATCAGCTGAAAGAGGAGCAAGCCATTAGGCAGCAGCGCCCCTCCAAATCTCTGTAGCATCACTTCCTGCTTCCAGATTCCTGCCCAGAGTTCTTGCCCTGACCCCCCTCTGTTAGGCACAATAAGCTGTAAAATGTGATTAACCCTTTCCTTCCCAGGTTGCTTTTGGTCATGGTGTTTAGAACAGCAATAGAAGAGTAACACAGTGGTGACTTAAGCTGGGTCATTTTAAGAGAGGACATTGAAACCCTTACATTATACATTTTAAAATACGGAGCCAGACCAGTTTTCCAACTCTTTCATATTTCTGCTTCATGATATAGGATGTTTTACTTAAATTCTTTAAATGTCCATTTCATTGTCTGTGAGGTGTCATAACACAATGAAATCTTACGAGGAATTTATGAATAACCAGTTTGGGTCTCCTCCTTGTCGATTCTAAACTTTTACACATCGCTGTTCTGAGCCCTGTTGTCACAGAATTCTGGAGTCCTGGAATGCTGTTGTTCTAAGAGATATGCCAGTCAAAGCAACCATGTCATAGTTTAAGAAACTGAGGCCTGTGGTCATAGAGGACCTACCTAGAATTCCTGCGTAATAGGTTTGTAAGAAAGTGGCTGTTTAGCATTTGCACTTAGGGCTGTTTTTAAAAACACACATTCCACGCACCCAAAATAAAACCATCTGACTACAGCCAGGCTAGTACCCTGGGGTTACAGGTCAGGGTTACAAGGCTTAGGCCGCTCCACCGAGGGAGCAGTGGACATGCCTGCGGAGCTTGGAGAGTCCTGTGTCTTTTCCCTGAAAGGAAAAGACTCACCTCCCATATCTTCAATTTTCTTTATAAACTCCATCATTGCATTTGCTGTCAGGTTCCGTCCAACCACCCAGCACAGCTAGCTGAAAAGTAAAGCCCTACACAGGGCCCAACAGGAATGGGGGGTGCAGAAAGGTCAAAGGGGAAATACTTATACAGAGTCAGGGAAAGACAGGAGATGAAGAGGCAGTTTAATTTCTTCCTTGTTGCTGGAGAGATGGTTCAGCCCTTAAGAGCGCTGGCTGCTCTTCAGAGGGCCATAGTGCAAATTACCAGCACCCACATGGCAGCTCATAACTGTCTATAACTCCAAGATTTGATAGCTACAGACATATGTGCAGGCAAAACACCAATGCACATAAAAATAAAAAAATAATAACAATAAACTAAAGCTGGATGCAGTGACATATGCCTGTAATCCCAGCACTTGGATAGGCAGAGGCAAAAGAATCTCTGTGAGTTCGAGGCCAGCCTGGTCTACAATGTGAGTCCAGGATGGCCAAAGCTACACAGAAAAACATTGTCTCAAAAAAAAAATAAACCCCAAAATATAAATAGATAAATAAAAATAATTTCTTCCCTGTAGAGTGGTGGAGTTTTGCCACGTCCTCTCTCGGTGTGGCCATCTGCTTATCTGGAACTTATCTTACCAGAGATATTTGTTGTTTCCTACAAACATAAAAATCTCCCAAAGAGGGGTCCCCTTTGTACTTAGTTTTGAAAACACTCCTGTGGATAGAAAAGGCTTACTTTGTTTTTAATGATAGATAAATCACATCCATATGCTTTGAAGTTTCAAAGTGTGTACACATGGGGAGGCGGTCCCATTTAACTACATAGTTGTCATTTTCATGGTCACGTCATTTTCATTTCAATATCTACCTCATTGCAAAAAAATAATGTCTATCACAGGAAGCCATAGTCATTAGCATGTACAGCAGATCTCCAGGACCCGCCTCCCGTCCAACTCTGTGTACCTTTTGACCAACCTGCTACCCAGCCCCACCCAGCAGAATGGCACTCACCGTTCTGCTTTGTAATTCCACGAATTCAACTGTCCTTTTTTAGATTTTTGCCATTAGGCACACTTAGCTGTATTTGTAAGCCTGGCTTATTGAACTTAACAGACATCCATAATGTCACAGATAACAAAAGTCCCTTCTTTTTAATAGCTGGCTAGGACTCCACGGTTCACACACCACAGTTTGTTAATCCAGCCGTCTGCTCATACATCTGGGTTGATTCCCCGTCCTGGCTATTGTGACTCATGCTGCAGAGCGCATGGGAGTGCATACGCCTCTTGATTCATTCCCTTTGGTATATACCTACCAATGGTATCACCGGGTCTATGAAAGCTGGTGTTTTGTTTTTGTTTTTGTTTTTTACTGATTTTTATTTATACTGGCTGTATTTATATATACAGGGACTCTCTTTTCTCTGCTCTTGCCAAGACTTACTATATTTTTTTAAATCCTTATATATCACCTTTGACACTACTTGCTTTATTGTCACACTCAGAAATCAATTCAGTGTTTTATATGGAAAATCTATCCTCTTTGGCTCTGTTTAGTTTTGTAGTTATTTTTGATACAAGGCATAAAAACTTCAGAAGGATGGGCCAACTGTTTATTGATGGAATAAAAGGAAGAAAGTGTGATTATATAATAGAATTCAGACATATATATAGCTAATTTTACACCTGCATGCCTCTAGCCCAGTCACAGCAATTATAATCACTCTCTCGTGTCAGGCCCTTCCACTGGGAGAAATGGGCTGGGTGGGACCTAAGTGATCCTTACAAAGCCTGTACATATAAATTGAACTTTCCCAAATGTAGGTCACGTGGGCAAGGAGGCACTTTTGATAAGACTAGGAGGACAATTAGATTCGCAGGGCACTTGAGCGTTAAGTGCTCTTTCCACATTCTAAATCATAAGGTAGTGTAAACAATACCCTAACATTAAGAAACAGAAAATTGCATTCCCAGTAACAGCAGAGCATCACGGCCCGTGGCTTCACACTTAGCTGTGCTCTGCTCTGCTCCGCTGCACTAGTATTTTCAGTAATATAATTTTCTTTTTTGTATAGTTGTAGCTTCTTTGTTTTCCTCCTCCTCCTCTCCCTTTACCCTCCCAGAATGGCTTTTTATGAGGGCTACATCATATGCCAAGAGAAACTCCCCCAAAAGAGAAAATGTGAAGTCAGCTAAGCCAAGCAAGACAATACAAACAGAAACTACAGTGTGCTGGAAATCTCTAACCAAAGCGTTGCCTTCTGTGCTTTGCAGACTCCATCTGTGTGCCAGGCTTCGACCCAGGCCTCAACATGATGACAGGAATCACCCCCATCAACCCCATGATACCAGGCCTGGGACTGGTACCACCCCCACCCCCCACGGAAGTGGCTGTTGTCAAAGAAATTATCCACTGTAAAAGCTGTACTCTCTTCCCCCAAAATCCAAGTAAGTGGACGCGAGGCATATTCGCTCATCCTATAAAATTACTTTTTCTTTCGAAATAGTATTGTGTTCATTTTCAGATGTGAGACATTCTCCCCAAGGCCTTCATCTCTGTGTTAGGGCAGGTACTCAAGGGTGTGTTCACATGTCTGCCCAGTAACTGAATAAACACTGTGAAGCCAGTAGGTGCTGAGACTTCACGTGTAAGATTAAGAATCTTTTCTATGTCCAGTGAACTAGGATTTTTCTGGAAGGTATTCTGTGAAATTTATCAGCCTTTCTTCATAAATGGGAGAAAAAGTCTGAAGTGTGTTTTGCTAGATAGAAATATGAATTAGTCTGGCAGTTAGCAATTTGGGGAAAAATGAGGGGTGGGAGGAAGATGCATCTCAGAATTTCTGGGCCAGATCACATTCACTTGACCTATATATTTGATTAATTTAGCCTCTGATACTACGTTTATAGGCTTAAGTAGCTAGAACTTTTTAAATTCATATTAATCAGTGTTGCCTATGCGAAGTGGACTTTCCAGGAGATTGCTTTAGTAATCTACATATAAACTAGGCAAAATGTTGTGACAGCATACACTTTTATCTTTTCATATGGCCTCCTCAAAATTTAATAGTGTGCTCATTTAAATGTGAATAATAACCAAGGTTTTCTTCAGACTCAGCATTTTGCAGCCAGGTAAGTATTGTCGCATGCTTTGACGGGCTGTGTTTCCCTCTTTTCTGCGATGCCACCCCTTTATCTGGCAAGAAGACAAAGGGGTAACAAGCTGGGGTTTTTCATCATGCTGTCATTACGTCATGCTCTGTTCTCTGTGGAGCTCTTTCCTCTCTTCTTCTTTGTCTGTGCTATAAAAGAGAAATGAAATTATGCTAACACGTGTTATCTTTTTCTCGGACAAGCATAGCCCCTCTGTAGAAATGGACAGGAGAAATAAAGGTTGGGAGGGGGAGGGGAGGTAGATGTACAAGAAACATGGCAGCTAGGGCATGGGGTGGGGGGTGGGGTGGGCATGGGGTGGGCTGGGGGTCCGGGATATAAGTTGGTGTAAAAACTGACTGTGAGACAGTCTGGAGAAAACTCTGCAGCCTTAACCTCTGCCCGATGAACCTGGCAGAAAGCTAACCAATAAATGACAAACCCCTGTGTCCCCTTGCTATATTAGATCTCCCACCTCCGTCCACAAGAGAACGGCCTCCAGGGTGTAAGACTGTGTTTGTCGGAGGCTTACCAGAAAACGCTACGGAAGAAATTATCCAAGAAGTCTTTGAGCAGTGCGGAGATATCACAGCTATCCGGAAGAGCAAGAAGAATTTTTGTCACATTCGCTTTGCAGAGGAATTCATGGTTGACAAAGCCATTTACCTCTCTGGTACTTCGCTTTATCAAAAGGGGTTTGCTGGGCATTTTGTCCTGTTTTGTGATGTTGCTTTGAGCTCATTCCCTTTTGCCTTAATGCACAAGGCGTCTGGTAGTTTGGGGCTGGGGAAGGAGGAACCGGCCTTTCAGCTTGCCTGCCACGTGCTCTTTGTTAAGCCTTTGCCTCTCCACAGGCAGGATTTCCTACCATCCAGTCTTGAGGAATTCCACGGAGTTTCTAATTAATGTTCTCAAGTACAAATTAGATGAAAGGCAATATTTTGAGTACTGAGGACCATTATTATTATTGGATGTAATCCTCCAAGGGAGTAAAGTACTCTCTCAGAGTAATTTCAGTTTTTTAGAAGTGTATTTCCAATCTTCACCCCAGGGACAGTGAAGCAAGACCCCCCCCCCAACACACACACACACACACACACACACACACACACACACACACACACACACACACACTCCTTGCGGGAAATTTATTCCTGGGCCTGTAATAGGCCCACTGCCATCACACACTTGGTAATTTAGCTCCTCCTCTGCCATCCTTGTCCTTAGGACCAGTTTTTAGGAGAGTTTTCCGAATGTTAAAAGGAAGCCTAGTGCAGCCTTCCACTCAGGGGGTTATTTCTTTGGACAAGCGTGTGGAGTCAGTACACAAGACCTCACTCAAGTCACAGGACACTGAGGCTGATGTGGATAAGTGACTTTAGAAGTATTTATTTTTAGATTCCACTCACTGCCCGTAGCTCATCCTCCAGGGACATGTATGCAGTCTGCCACTCTGCAGACCACCTATCTCATGCTGAGCACAGGCAAGCTGGGATGGAAAAGAATCAAACAAACCAGGTGAACACCACCCTTCGGTTTTCCTCCTAATATCTGCAGCCAGCCTCCGCTGCCATGGCATTCTGTGTAAACGCCAGAAGTGTTGAGGTTTTCTCACAACCTCAGAGACTTTCTAGCCTGAGAAGGGGATGCAGAGACCGGTAAAAACCCTTACTGTGGCTCAGCCCTCAGTGTGAAAAATAAAGTCTGTGGAAGTGAGGGGCAGACCTAGAACAAAGCTATTTTGCAATACATACTCAACCATTAGATCTTTGGGGATGCTGGAAGGAACAGGGTGTGGCTTCACATCCGCCAATCGCGGATAACCTCTCACACTACACCCTCTCTCTCTTCTGTGGACGAGTCAGTGTATCAGCTAGGACTCTCAGGCAACATTTGTCTCATGGATAAAGGACAGGTGCTTCTTTCCCATCACCACCTGCCTGGAAATCTGGGTTCCAGTCAGTCAAATCACCCCCTCTTCCTAAACTTCATCCCACGTGATGGAAGAAGCAGTAGGTGAATGCTTCTTTTCACCACTAATACAATCCAACTTTTAGACAGATCAGAAAACTCAGAAGATGCTAACAAAGATGAACAGTGCCAAATACAGACATACAGAGGAAGGTACAGACTTAAACTCCAGGGCTCTTTAGTAGATCTTTTGTAGGCAGAGGACGCCCAGGCCCCACTTAAAGCCTCCCTTCCCTGAGCGCAGAGATGCCTCCAGCTTTGCTAGGGTGCAGTTGAGAAGGTCCACAATCCCAGCTTATGAGGGCGGAGGCAGGAAGGAGAGAAGGTCGCCTCCCCCCACCCCCTCCCCATCCCCACCCCCCACCCCCCCTTTGTGTAATCGCCTGCAAATCCAAGTCCAGCTGGAAAGCCTAATTTTAGGACCACTTTCACATTTGAGGGCCAGGCTAAGTTTAGCCTTAGGCTCATCAGAGTCTCTTCGAAGGCTGTAATGATGATGTTGTGATGAAAGAGGACCGGAAACACTTTAGAAAAGTGACTCTCTGGATATGATCAGGGAAACTTGTTTAGCCAGCTGGAACCTCTGGCCAGTGCAAGGCCTGCTGACTTCACTCTCCTCCGCCTGCCACCAAGACATGCTTTGCTTCAGCACTAATTCTGCTCATATGGGAGTGGCTATTTGCATCACCCACCAATAGATACTGTTGTTCCCAGGTGCTTTAGATGAGCCCTTGAAACCTAGAAGGGAGTTCAATCAGATGAGATCCGTCCTTAGCAGATTTTTCAAAGCGTGAAGCACCCTGCTGGGGGAAAATCCAGTTTCCACAGGCATTTGTAGCTGAGCTTTAACCTTCTCCCACTTCCACCCCCACAATGCTCTGGGCACCCACTGAAATGTACCACAACAGCACACACAGCACGGGGGCAACAGCCTCGTTTTTTTTTCCCAGTTGCATCCAATTTGCAAACCCCTTGTAAGGCAAAGGTGCTTACTCTTGCTCCCTTCCTCTACTAGCCCCTGGCAGATATGCTCCCACAAAGCTAGACTTTATGTTGTGAAAACCTGAGCACTCCAAACTGAAGAGCAACCTCGCGTTGAACTGGGCTTCGTTTGAAGTTAGGCTTGCTCGAAGCGTTCAGTGCTGTTGACCTCTCACGCAGCCTCCTCCCCAATCTTTATATGTGGAGAAGCTCACAGTAAATGCCCTCTCCCTACAAAGATCCCCAGCTACCCCCCCCCTTTTTTTTTTTATTTTCTGGCCTAGTTTTGGGCTTTTGCACAAGCCTCCTATGGCCTTCAAAGATGGCACGCACAGTTTGTATGGTACTATAGGCCGGGTGAGGTGCTGTAGGGGCCCCCTTGATTGAAGGTAAAATATTCTCCTGCATGTCCCAGACGATAAGTGGAAATAAAACAGCCTTGCAAAATTGCCTGGGTAATTGTGGCGTTTGTAGTGGCCGAGAGAAAAAAAACAACAAAACTGAGCGGCAGTGTTTGCTAGGGGAATGAAGCGATAGGCTGAGAGTAAAGTTCTGAAATTTACTTTGCAGGCCCCTTCAAATATCATAGGAGCCCTTTATTTACTCATACCCTGCTTTATTTACTCATACCCTGCCTCTTTGAAAAAGAATTTAAGAGTGTTCATGCAATAGAGTTATAGTACATCGAAAACAAAAAGCAAGCAAGACCATTACTAGGTTGAGAGAAAAACATACCACAGGTCAAAATGGTTTCCCAACTCCCTGGAAGCCATGGGGAGGAAGGGGTGGCCAGGATTTAGTGCTTGGGTCTCTGTTGGTGACACAGGACTGTAGCGTGGTGAGGGTCCCTCTGAGAAACTTCCGTAGACGGCGGGGGAAGGGGGTGCATTTATCTCCACATCTGTGCCTCATGATTAACTGGTTGAAAAGATGCCTGCTTTCCCATCTCCTAGAGGGGGGACAGTTTCTTCTCTTGTTCCAAGGCCAAAGAAACCAGTGCATGGTTGCCTAGCTTGTGGGAAGCCTGAACCAGAAAGTGTCCCCTGACCTGAGGTGACCTGGCTTTTCCACTGCTTTTAGGTTACCGAATGCGATTAGGGTCTAGCACGGATAAAAAGGATTCCGGCCGCCTTCACGTCGACTTTGCCCAGGCCAGGGATGACTTTTATGAGTGGGAATGCAAGCAAAGGATGCGCGCCAGGGAGGAGCGGCATAGGCGCAAGCTGGAGGAGGACCGGCTGCGGCCGCCATCACCGCCTGCCATCATGCACTACTCAGAGCACGAAGCAGCCCTGCTGGCTGAGAAGCTGAAAGGTAAGAAGGAAACTCCCACCGGAGCCTCCACCTCTGCCTTAGCCACTAATTAACTGGTGAAAGAGAAAGGAGATCTCCAAATGCCAGATCCACATGTGTACTGTCTGTGCTGCAGGCTGCATGTAAGTGGGAGAGCGAGCTGTAATCTGCCAACCCCTGGGCTCCATCATCCTCCTAGCGATGGGGGTTGGGAGGTGGGCGGGGCGGTGCACATGCGTGTTCGGTGCGTATTTAGGTCTGTTAGCGACCAAACTGAGTGAGCTGAATGACATCTAGGATTTTATAGGTCAGTAGTGATCAGAGCTTTGGAGGTTGATGGGTATCCTCAGTCACAGGGGGTGGGGGGGGAGTGGGGGGGCATGGCTGCCACTTACAGGTGTCTACAAGTAAATGAGTGACTGCAAACAAAGCAGATAGCCTCAGGGTCAGTCGAGGCATTTGCATCACACTCTGGGAATGCCAGCAAATGTGAACAGAGTGGGTGAAGGTGTCATGAGTGTAAATTTAAAGGTTATTTCAATGGCCACTCTAGCTCCCAAATAATGAGATGGAGAACTGTTGCATTTATAATAAGCTTTAAAGGACTACAGCTGGGCAGATTCTCAATCTATGCTAGCTGGGCCCACTTCCCAGCCACATGCACTGTTATCTGTCCTCCAGTCTCTCCTTGGCTGCTGCTCCTGCTCCACCTTTCTCCTCATAGTGACTTCCCAGTGGTGGCATCTTCCTCCCCTCCCTCCCCTCCCTCCCTTTCCCCTCTTCTCTCTCTCTCCCCCAGCCCCTCTCCCTCCCTCCCTCCTGATCTCCTTCCTTCCTTCCTTCCATCCTTGGGACTCCCTAACTGGAAACGGAAGTCCTGCCTACTGTCTCCTCTGCCCAGTCATTGGCTCTTTGGTTTAACCAATGGGAGATAACTGTGGAGTAATTTTTATACAACATTGAGACCGGAGATTCCTCAACGGCATTGACAGTCCCAGGGTCTGTTATCATCTAACTCATGCTTAAAACAAAAATTACAGTCATAAACATGAACAGTGTAAAACAGGAGAAAAAAATATCTAATAAACCCAAGACATCCATTGACAATCGAATATACAGAGACACACCTTAATATAAAGTGAATGAAAGTCAACCTCTACACATGAACGCCTTCACAGAGCAGGTGGCATTTAAACTTGGAGGGATAAACAAAGTGACTTTCTCCCGACTTAGGTTCACAAAGGCAACCTAGCCAGAGGCTGGAGCCCAAAGAACAAAGATGCACAGGAGAGAGAAGAGACTTTGGCATAGGTGCTGTGTTCCTACAGCAAGGAGAAGCGCTCAGTGTCTCAGGCACACTGGGAAGCCCCAAGGCCCTTGCTGGCTTTGGCTGTGTCCTGTAAACAATGAAAAGAGGGCTTCACAGGGTTCTGAGAGAGGAGAGGTGCTATTCGTCCTCAGGGCCGTATTATTGGCAGTGTCTTAAATGTATGGGTCGGTCTTACTGGAGAAAACCGTCAGTTTTAGGAAGACTGGAAATGACATTCTATGCATTGTCTAAAAAGCAGGGAATGTGCTTCCAGCCATCGTCCCTGTGGAATCTGAGGACTCCTAATTAGTTGCAGTTGCCACTGAACTGTGTCTCTCCAGCCACCAAGTGCTGCCTGATGGCTTTCTTGGTTCCTCCCCAGATGTTCCAAGAAGGCCTGTCGAATAGGCGTAAATATACAGATCTCAGAGGCTACCCCTCATTAAGAAGCATATGCAATGCAAATTCAACCTAAAAATTATCAGAAGTGCCCAAAATAAGAAAGAACAATACTTATGACAAGAAATGCTCATTGGAATAAACACTTTTTTAAAAAAAAAAATCCAGTGAATTCTGTGGTCCCATCCTGTGGTCTCTGTAGCCTGACTTTTTTTTTTTAGCCCTAGCTAGCTCCGTGAGTGGAGTGTGAGACTCTGAAGGTGGGTTAAGTCATGGCTACACCTTAGTTCTGCACTGCCTGTGGGAGCTGCATGAAGGTTTGACGTCTACATGATGTTATTTTTATGAAGCCAACATCAAAGGTGCCAATTGCATGTATAGGGTACATGGCGTTTGCCTCTGCTTTTGGAGCCTAGCAGATTGGGATGTCAATTTGCTCGAGTAATTTGTGAGCCTTGCCATTTCCAAAATGTATATTTATATAGATGAGTATAATTTGCAGAATTCGGAAGCTGTACCTTTGCCAAGTACTGTGTGATCCCTTGAGGAGAGAACAGATTGGAAATTTTAATAGATGGCTCTTACAGTAGAGTGAACTAGCTGCAGATACATTTTAGGCAAGAGTCAGGTAATATCAAGCTTGACAATTTCAACCCAGGCACAGAGTTTGGAATATAAACAGCATTTAATTGCTTAGGAAATTGGCAGCCTCGGAGAGGAAATCCACTCTCTGCTCCTTATAACAACGTAAAGGCAGGCAGGAGGAGCCAAGGAAACCATTTCCCTGAAGATGATTTCATTGATGTGGGGATATAAAATGCAGTCAAGACGGAAGGTACAGAAACCTGTGTCAGAAAGGAAGTGAAAATGCAATCTGAAAAGACCTAATTGGATTTGATTTTTTTTCCTCCTCTGAGAAACCTTGCTGTCTTGGGTTTATTAGGTGTCTTTCTTCTACTTCATCTCATACGTGTTTATTCTTGTAATTTTGTTTTGACGATGGTCCACATTCAGCAAAATCTGTATCAGTCAAGTCTTTATGATAAACTGCAAAGCTTTCCACATAGTTGCACACAGTAGGTGTTTGGGGATATTAATTCTTTTCCCCCCTCCACCAAGTATTCAAATCTGTGGGCATATTGCATTTCTGGCCGTTCGAGCTACAAGGCATGGCTGCAAATCAGAGAAGTGATTACGTTCAGCTGGCTGCCAATCAGTGGAGCAGTAGTTGCTAAGTGTTTTACAAATACCTGGCACTGGGTACTAGTGCTAGGTACAGGGGAAAGAGAAAACACCGTGCCAGCTCCTGCCTCGTAGGATCTAGGCCTCTTGGGTAATAGAGGAAATGACAATCCATCCTGCATTTGCTACTTACAGTTGTGGGTTGTGATGCATACAGACACTATTACAACAGTGTGCCTAAGGTGAGTGGCAACTGCAGGATGCTTTCCCTGCAGAGATAGCCAAACCAGTGACGTCCCAAGCCTGAAAGAAGGGGGCATCTTCGGGGACCCCATCTCCCCCATTCATTAGCTGCCAGGCTTTCCGAAGGAAACACTTGAGTTGTAACCGTGTAGTGAGTGTCTGAGGCAGAGAGTCACCAGGCATCGGTTTCATTAATACAAATTCTAAAACAGAAAATCAGTGGGCACCCTGCTGATTAAACAGGCATTGTTGTGGGACAATTCAAGTTAATGAAGACTGACTGAGAAGTAACTGCAGGGACCTGAAGTTTATGGCATGGCTTTGGGAAAGCGAGAAGGAACTCTATAGCACCATAATTACACTTTATTGGAAACAGTGGCACAAGGCAGATGAGATAATGAATTCCAGTGTTTCTAACACGGACCGAGCAGCCCTGAAGGGGCCTAGGGTCTGGGCCGCACAAGGAAGAGATTGATTCGGCCATGAAGAAGCATTATATCTTCATTCACCAGAGATTTCTTTGAGCAAGAGCATCTTAAAAGTTTTCCAGTACTTTCTCCCAATTGGAAAGATGCATAGAATCTTTCATTATGAAGAGTCTCCCTCTGTCTGTCTCTGTCTGTCTGTCTGTCTGTCTGTCTCTCCCTCTGCCTCCCCCCCCCCCCCCCCGGTATCAAGTGAACTTCTGACAAAGTTCTTTAGCCAGTGCCCTTGGGATCCCCTCCCATGTCACTACGACCTGAGTTCCCCTGGGATTGTGCTCATAATTTTCAAAGGACTAGGCTCATATTTGCATAAAGTATGGCTGGCATCAGTCAGCAGGAGTGGAAGCGGTGCTGGCATTCTGTAGACGGTTGTCAATATTTACGGTTCTA
The DNA here is from genome assembly GCF_964271855.1 of Acomys minous. Lineage (NCBI taxonomy): Eukaryota > Metazoa > Chordata > Mammalia > Rodentia > Muridae > Acomys > Acomys minous. Next base: position 42,298,964 of record NC_140501.1, on the reverse strand, counting down.
TGAAAGTAAAAAATCGATAATGCTATGAGCCAAGTGGACATTCCATTAGCTAACCGCCAGACCTCCTTCCTCAGGCAAGGAAAAGCTGAAGGCCAGGGAGCCTCCTCGAGAGGCACTTTTCTTGGGTGTTATTGACCTTCATAGAGGCTGGAGAAGCCATTTCATTTAGAAACGTTTTGCTTGGCCCCGCAGCGGAAACAATCAGTACGCTTTTGTATTGCCCTCTTAATTTGCCCATTTCATAAATACTGAGTAATTGAGGAGATTGTGTTGGAACAGAAGGGGGCATGCACCACTTGTGTAGCCTTTATGCGCTGTTCTGGTTAACTGGTGCACTGACAGGTAAGCAGTCAAGAAACAACTGTCTTCTCTAGGCCAAATTCTCCTTGGAACCAGTCTTATCCTCTTACTGCTTCTTCCTTAATTAATGAGCTAAGTAAAATCAGCGGGGCATGCCCAATTTGCGTTTCCAAGATGGTCATGATTTCTCTGCCACAGATTCCTTAACAACCCCAGGAGTGCGCCTTTTTAGAGGCGTGATGGGTGCTACCCTCACAGCTAAAGCTCCCGGTTTGCAGAGGGTGGTAGCACTTGGTAAATTTTAATCAGATTGATATTTGGATAGTTGCTGGGGGCTGAGGGTACAGACTGATGGGTAGTTTTCTCGCCCCCTTGTGCTAAGGGAGATTTAGCTCTGGACAGACCAAAGCCAGGCTGTGAGCACAGGATAAGAAACTTAGGTGGGTCTTTATATATGGCTGCATCTATGAAAGAATAATAGGAGAGCTTCCATGATTGAAGAGAAAGAAAAAAATTAAAAAGATAGTCCACAACGCTTTTTTTTTCCCTCTAAGAAATAAGCACCTGATTTCTTGCTATGGCAGAAGCTGGAAATTCATCATGCAATTCGCTTTACAAAGATTTAAATTTCTACTGAACAAAAATCCCTTGCATTATTACAGAGAGTTATTTGCATCATTCATTTTCACAATTTATGTTCTGTCTCTTCAGAGCTGTAATATAGTCTAGTCAAAGACAAAGGAAAGTGCACACCCCAGTGGAGCCGGAAGTGGGGGGCGGGGGTGGGGGGGTGACGGCTGGCCCATGCCCCCATCCCACTGTGAGGATCTGAAGCCATCCAGCTCTCGGATAATATTTTCCTGGTTCGCAGTGACAATTGTTCTTTTATTGAAAGTGCGGATTTAGAGACAGACCCTCGCAAAGCTCATAAAAAATCACATCAAATCCTTTCAAAATTCACTTAAATTTTAGTTACTACTTTCCATTTCAGGTTTGTGTTATCTCTCAACTTAGATTAGCTTCTAACCTGTTTGCCTGGCTCCCTCCCTGCCACATCCACCCCCCACCCCAATCATTTCTTGTAGTAAGTCTGAGACTGCCAGGTGTGTATAAGGGGTGAAATGTAACCAGCTGGGGTTTCTGAGAAAAGCTGAGTCTGCATTTTTAACAAGCTCCCAAGCACACTTTGACTTGTAGACTTGGAATAGCAGATTATCCTCTTGGCAATTTCAATGTCTAAGATGTAGCAGGTGTTCCACAGACATGAAGAAGAGGGCGCACAAGGTCAGAAATAACCAGAGGTAAACGAGATGGCATGGATCCGGCTGGGGGTACGGAAGGACAAAAGATGAGCATCATAATTATTTACTTAGCCCTCTGAAGCTAAAGAGTTACTATTACCTCCCCCAAATGAAACATGCTCTCAAAAATATTTTTTGAATCCAGGAGAATGTGGTTAGAGTCTTTCCGCTGACAGGTACTTTCTGCTTCTCCTGGTGTCCCTGATATCATGCCTAACGTTCATCCCCAGTGCTCGTGACCTCAGAGGCCTGCTTCTCTGTCAGGAGGACGTTTACCTTTAGTGGACAATGACCTACGTGAAAATCCTCTTCAACACAAAATTGAGCATCTTTACTATCAACTGTCCACCTTTTAATCCTTGAATTTGAGACTTGCTGGTTTAACTCACTGTGTATCTTTGTGAAATAGATAAAATATGGACTACAAACAGAAAGTGACCAGAGAAGGTTCCAGTGTGTTTGCGGAAGCTTCATTATAACAGCTCTTCTCTTTGGGCACACGCCTTTAATCCCAGCACCCAGGGAGGCAGAGGCAGGTGGATTGCTGTGAGTTCAAGGCCAGCCTGGTCTACAAAGAGAGTCCCAGGACAGCCAGGGCTACACAGAGAAACCCTGTCTTGGAAAAAACAAAACAAAACAAATAACAACAACAGCTCCTCAACGGGAAGTAAAGAGAAGGCAGCCATCACTGCACAGGGTGACCATGTCAGTGGTGTCCTTAGGGAATGGTGGGAAGGCGGCAGCAGAGAGCCATGCAGTTCACACCCAGGAGGCAGGGAAACCTCCTTTATAAAGGTGACATAAGCTGAGTCTTTTGTTTTTTTTTATTTGATACCCTATGAGCATATACAGGGGGAGGTAATCCCCCTCAGGAACAGTCATAGGGGAGGGGAATAAGGGGAAAATGGGAAGGAGGGAAGAATGGGAGGATACAAGGGATGGGATAACCATTGAGATGTAACAAGAATAAATTAATAAAGGAAAAATAAATAAATAAATAAATAAAATTAAAAAAAAAAAACCATAAGCTGAGTCTTAAAACAGGAGGAACGGCTGGTCCGGGGGAATGGAGACTACAAAGGTCCCTAGGACAAGCGCACAGACGCCATGCCCAGGTGATTATCAGAATAGGCGTGGCAAAGAAGCAGATATTCTAAAAGGAAAATGCCATCTGGGGAGGGAGTCCTGCAAGCACATCCCCAGTAACCCAGGCAGAAGGGTGTGATGTGCTAAGGACCCTTTTGGAAAATACTAAGGAATCTGAAATGGGCAAACGGTCCTCAGCCCTTCACAGCACAGCTGTTTTTCCCCAGTTCTCGCCGCGGAAAGGCACATCTGCCCATTTTAGTTTCTAAACTTCACTGTGCTCGGAGTCGCGCCTAAGCATGGATGAGGCAAGCATTTGGAAGTTTCATAAGCGTGTCTTTGATGTGATTTTATGAGCAGCGTTAATTTCTTTCCACATGAATAGCTTTAATAATGCTGCAATCTAAATCCTGTTTAAATTAGTTTATATTGTTTTCCGCTTTCTCAGTGCTCTTTCCACTGAATACAAAATTGAATTTACAGTTGTGAATTGAAAATGACCGTCCTCAATATGCTCCAGTAGCCATCCAGCCAGAGTTACTGAGTTTGGTGTTAATAAGTATAAATTAAAGTCACTTCTAGTGTGGCAACACATGTTGACTGGCATTTCTAAGCTAACGTGTTTTAAACTTAATGCGAATGTTCGCCCACCAATCGTCATCAGCCTGCCACTTTCAAAAGTTTCAGAAACTAAGACGAACTTGGGAGTTTTCAAAACTATATGCCTCTCTTAAATTAGTGGGACGCTTGGCAAACGGTTAGAAGGCCTCTCTGGCTACCTATGTGTTCAGCTCTGGGCTTTCTGTTGCTCAGTCCTCACGGTGTTCTTTTCTGTCTGACAACTACCCATTACCTGCTCCTGGTCACTTAAAAGCAACTTGTGTCCCAGTTATAGGGGCAAGGAGCAAGAAGACATGCTTTTTACGCTGAGCAAACATGCCTTTAAAAAAAAACATTTAAATATATTCTACTAGAGAATGGATGAAAACCTGTGTACCAGGGCCAAAGTGCTGAGCAAGATGAGTGATCCCATTCTTTCCTTTCTGTTTTTCCTTATGAGCTTATAAAAAAAAGTGTTGAGGATTTCCTTTTTTTTTTGGTGCTATGTGGATAACTTACCACAGCAAGAGTAAAAGAGCTAGTACACGAAGTTGGTGATCTTTTCTGTTGTGATTTTTTTTAAGGGGAAATTTCTTTCCTTATAAGCATCATGTTTATTCCCGCTGTCTGCCCCAAGGTCCATTCTCCTAACGTATATTGGCAGGGAGAGAGGGAGAGCGCATGTAGGGAGGCAGACTTTGTTCTGACTCTGATAGTCGCAATGGGCCTCCCGCAAGCATAATGCCAAGCAATGGGCCGCTCCGTGGGCCGAGCGTAATGTTGAGTTGCATGACGGATTTTTATCTCACACGCGCCACTTCGGTCCACGGAACAAGATAAGAATCCACTGCAGCTGGACTTCACGGAGGGTTGGCCTGAAATCCGAGCCTTAACACAGTGCATGAGCCAGCCTGCCTATAAAGATGGGCTCTGTGCTCCAGAAGCCAAATCTGCAAGGAAACTGGAGTCCATCTGTGTGTGTGCCTCTGCCTGTTCCCTCCTCTGGTTCAAGGGTGAGCACAGGTTAGATCAGAGGGCTGCCAGGGATCTTTGACCCCTAAGCTCAGGAGGAAATGATATGGTATGGCTTGTCTTTTTTTTTTTTTTTAATTTATTCTTGTTACATCTCAATGGTTATCCCATCCCTTGTATCCTCCCATTCTTCCCTCCCTCCCATTTTCCCCTTATTCCCCTCCCCTATGACTGTTCCTGAGGGGGATTACCTCCCCCTGTATATGTTCATAGGATATCAAGTCTCTTCTTGGTAACCTGCTGTCCTTCCTCTGAGTGCCACCAGGCCTCCCCCTCCAGGGGACATGGTAAAAGGTGAGGCACCAGAGTACGTGAGAAAGTCATATCCCATTCTCCACTCTACTGTGGAGAATGTTCTGACCATTGGCTAGATCTGGGTAGGGGTTTAAAGTTTACCACCTGTATTGTCCTTGGATGGTACCTTAGTTTGAGCGGGACCCCTGGACCCAAATCTGCCTATCATAATGTTCTACTTGTAGGTTTCTAGGACCCTCTGGATCCTTCTACTTTAGTACTCTCCCATGCTTCTCTCATCTAGAGTCCCAATTGGGACTCTAGATGAGAGAAGCATGGCCTGTCTTTGATCAGCAAGAACAGCTCTGAGTCTGGGGAAGGTAGACTGCACTTCTCCACAGGCTCCCAAGAGGGAAGTCCCGCCCTGATGTACCTAGCCTGTCCCTGGGCAAGTAACAGCTGGACCAGGCCAGGGAGGGGTGCCTCAGAAGAGGACTGAAGATAAGTTAGACAACATCGTGCAATTCACGAAGCACTCCACAAATAGGGTACTAATAGCCAGGCAATGATTGATTTTTAAAAATCATGTTAAATAAAAGTAGAATTTCCTTCTGAGTCACCATCTGTCACCTGGAGCGTGTACATGTTTATAAACCTGAACAATACAGGAGGTGCCTCTCACAGTCCTCCATGGAGCAGACAGGGACTGGATAGGATAGACAAGAGAGTGGGTAAGTATTTGCTTATTATGGTCTAGTTTTGCTTCTTATTTTTGAGAACTAAGAATCGGTCTACCTTCCTTGGTAAACAAAGGTGTTTTTCTATATTCCACTGCCTAGAAGCAGAAACGTACAAATGAAGGTTTTTCTCCCCTGCATTTCGCTTAGAAAATTCACAAGGAACCTTCAGCGGCAGTCACATCGATTAATGTCCTAATGGCTGGCCTACAACTTCCAGCTGTAATTAACTTAATCACCTCCACACCTGCCTCCTCCACCTTCAAGCTGTACAACCATTCCCAAACAAGCAAGCCTGTTTGTTTTCTTGGAAATAGACTTTATCATTTATTTACAGATGAAGCCTCATTCCCCACTTCCTGGTCCCACCTGAGGCTCAAACCAAGTTTAAATGGGCTTTCTGATAGCTACCCAGAGCAAAGGCTGACCACCTCAGGGGCACACACACACCCTTGTGTAGAAAATAGGAAATATTCCATTTTTCATTGTGATGAAACCTATTATATTAAACCAAACATGAAATGGCTTTTGAATTTCAGTAGAACAAGCAATGACTTATTTCCCCTTCATGCTTTGGGAACAATATCTTCCATTACTAGTTTTAAGATACCTTTCCTGTTGTCCGTGTGTTGACACTAAGCTATCTTTATAAATAACAAAAATAACACACCATTATATAGCGTTTTTGATAAACAAATAGGGTGAAGGCCAAATAGGTCCATAAGTCTTCTGAGTCAATCTTATGAGAGCATACTCTAGGTCTGATGTGAGAACGAGGCAGCGAATGTTGGCTAAGAATGCCCAGCAGAGCCGGGCTCATGGAAGAGCAGCTAAGGGAGAAGTTCTAGAAGGTTCCACAGAGCCAGAAGACAAGGAGAAAAGATAAGCCATGGGCTGACAAAGCAGCCTTCTAAGGAAAGCTAAATTGCCAAGTTCTGAAAAAGTGCTACTTGGGGTCACCTCACCTGTTCTGAGGAGAACCTGGATGAAGTGGCTTTCTCTTGCCTTCACCTTCCATTCCAGATGACAGCAAGTTCTCGGAGGCTATTACGGTGCTGCTGTCCTGGATAGAACGTGGGGAGGTGAACCGGCGCTCTGCAAACCAGTTCTACTCTATGGTTCAGTCGGCCAACAGCCACGTGCGCAGGCTCATGAATGAAAAAGCCACCCATGAGCAGGAAATGGAGGAAGCCAAGGAGAATTTTAAAAACGCCTTAACCGGGATCCTCACTCAATGTAAGTAAACCTTTGGGGGCCATCTTTTTGGTTATGGTTTGGCCTTTGCTTTTGTACCCATTTTATGTTTCCATGTTGGGGTAAGTAGTTCAGAAGTCTCCCATTTTCCTCCATATTGAATGGCACACCTCATAACCAATTCATGTTCTGTGGCATGTGGAAGAGTACGGACCCTGCCCTGAGAGCTTACTTCTCAAGGTGAGCAACATTTCTGTAGCTTTTCCTCAGAACGCTACGCCTGGACCCCAGGACAGGGTGACCAGGCACATCTGTGCTTTATTGGACCAGCCTCAGTTCACAGCACACCTGCAGGGCAGCCATTGGTCTACCTGCGGGCTGTCCACACAGACCTGTATGTCCTCTTGGGACCAGTGTGAGAGACTAGGCCTTGAACATGTCCCGGGGCTCTGTTTAGGGAGATGGTGCCATCAGCAAAAACCCTCCTCAGACTCCTTATGAGGTGAGCTTCAGCTCTCTGCACAGATGGCTCAGGAATAGACTTCCGTCCTTTCTTCATTTGGAGAGCAAATTGCCTTAAACACTTAACGCCAGTGATTTTTCATGCCTAGATCCTGAACTGATGAAGGAGCAAATATGGAGCTTTCTAATAGAACAATAGTCACAGTAATTACCCCAGGCTCTATGCAGAAAAAACAAAAAACAAAAACAAAAACAAAAAAAACAAAAAAAATGGGTGGGGGGGCGTCAACGTTTCCTGTGGCACTCTATGTCTCTAGTTAATGTCACAGCAGCACAATGCAGCTCAGCTGCTGATGGTTGGTCGCTCTGTAAAAGCTGTCGAGTGACCCTGTAACCGGGCTACGGTCCATTCCATCCCAGGTGCAGGGACCCGCACACAGCAGCAACATATGCAATTAACACATTCATTCTGAAGATGAGTATTATCTGCAGTGACCTAGTATGCCAAATGCCTGTCACCCTTTCATCAGTGCACACGAAGGGATAGCACGTCTGTTAGGATAGAGAGTCAGAAAGGGATGACAAGCCAGAATCTTAAATATGAAAGCATCCCGCATGGTTTTGTTGCCAACAGGTAGTTTTTGCAGCAGCAGTAAGTACTGTGCAGTGAATCCCCAAACATAAACTGGTAAGTGACCAAAGGCCCCTATATAAGAGTGCTTCACCTTTAAAGAAAAAGACTGTGGATAACAGGAGGGCTCCACCTCACACTGACTGGTACCATACTAGACAAACTCAAAAGTACTGAGAATGGCCCTTGACCCAACGGTCTGGCAATGCTAGAGTCAGGGTTGCTAGGTGTAGACTAAAGAAAGTTAATACCGACTTTGGCTTTGAAAGGAGGAGAGACAATAATGGATGAGTGGCCAGAGAGAAGGTAAGATTGGTTTGGCAGGAGAGAAGAAAGCTTAACGATCACAAAAGAACAAGCCCTGGAGGGCTGAGGTTGGAAGCCATGCACCCAAGCAGTGGAGTGGTCGCTGCCAACTTAGTTCTTGCTCAGGGGACTCCGTTCTAACCAACTTCCCATCGGCGTGCAGGTTGCTGTCTCATATTTGCAGGCAGGCAGCCCCTGACAGTGGCAGTGAAGCCATGGTGGACAGCCACGGCTTAGGGTAGGAGAAACCGGTGCTCTCCTTGGCAATGGTAGTACATGGGGACTAGTTAAAATGAGGCCGGAAATGGGAAAGCGCATCTTCCTGCCACTGTGCAGGTGTAAGGTAGCCAGATTTGAAACCACTGTGAGGTAGACACTCTGAGGATGTGTGTCATCCATGGGCCTCATGATGGTATAGCTCAGAGAGGCTCCAGCCTTGGAGCCTCCGCCTGATGGCAGAGCTGCGAGGAGCACACCTGGACAGATGCTCACCCCAAGGAACCAGTGAGATTGCAATCATGAAAGCCAATGCTGAGTGGGGACAGCTGTCATAGACAGCTCTTGGCATCTCAGTCTGAAATGAGGACAACTGAACTCCTACTTTCAATCTTCCAGCCTTTGCCTTTTCCTGGCTTTCCTTTTACATTTGAATAAGTTATTTGACCACTATCTTTTAGATAGATAGGTTTATGTTTTTATATATGCAAATGTTTTTTCTGCATGTACGCTTGCATGCCACAAGAAGACATCAGATCACATTATAGATGGTTGTGAGCCACCAGGTGGTTGCTGGGATTGAACTCAGGACCTCTGGCAGAGCAACCAGCACTCTTATCCACTGAGCCATCTCTCCAGCCCCCTCCACCAACATCTTGTAAGCACTTTTTTACACCATCTTTCCACGAACAAACCCATCTTAAGGCCATGAGAAGTTCTGTTGTTTCTACCTGAAAAAAAAAAAAACATAGCCCTGCGTGACACAGTCGTCTCATTTTGATGACCACTGTTCACACTCATGGTGCCTCGGCACTTGGAATTACCTAATGTGACAGATGTAATGCTCATTTGTGAGTAACAACCAAAGATAATCTCTACCAACCTGGTTGGGTTCACATACAGAGAGATGTAGATGCTAATGTCTGCAGACCGGTCCAGTGGTTCAAAGTTTCTATGCCTGCCTCACCAGGCGCCAACAGACTACACATGGCCATGCCTAACAACAAGGAAAGGGGAAGATGTAAGTCCCAACTGGTCCTCCGATCTCCAGGATAAGCTTGAGTTGCTCACAGTATGGAAGAGGCAGCTGGGAAGCCCTGTTGCCTTGCCTTTTCATTTCCTTTTCACATACCATCTGATAGACATCTGACCCCACTAGGTAGCTTCCCATTGGGCTTCAAGTACTATTCACCCTTCCTAGCTGGCACAGCTCTCCAGCCTCAGCATCAGGTTCCCCCGGACTCACTGAGGTCATCTCCATCAGCCTTATCCTTCCCCAGCCCAACAAAGCCACTTCTCAGCTCTGGGCTTTCATACGTTTGGTTCCTTCCGCCTGCCTTGCTCTTCCCCTTAGTGTATGTATGCTGGAATCGGTCTCATCCTTTAGGTCTTAGCTGAATGGCCCATCCTTCGGGGAGGGTTGTCTTGTCCCCTTTCTTCTTGTGGAGTTTTCATCATAGTATCTTTGGAGCCCTTATCTAGGCATGTAATGATGTGCTGGGTTTTGATGACTGTAATGAGGAGGGACGTAAGATTGGGGAGGGAGAAAGTAAGTTAGTAAGCAATGGGTGAACTACAAAACAGGGTGAGAAGAAAGCCTGACACCATGCATTCAGACACTACTCACAGATAGCCACATATACGGCTGTGTGAGCCCAGTGCGGGGGAGGCTGAGGCAAGGGCACGAGGCCAGCCTGGACTACACACGTAAGACCCTGTCTCAAAACAGAAAGGGAAGGAGGGAATAGAGAAGGGATACTTTTCATGGGTAGCAGGGTTTCAACCTGCATATGTAATGAATCGAATACATCACAGAAAGCTTGCTGGCCATGGTCTTATTGACAATCACTACTCCAGACCACAGCTAAGAGGCCAGAGGCTATTAGGAGGTCTGAGTGAAAGTCAACAGAGAAACTGAGGCTAGATTCTCCTTTGTAGCCTTCCAGCAACTTTTAGGTTTATCATCTACCCATTACTCTTTGGGAGGCTCCCCTTAGCTCTGTACTTTGATTCTGAGTAGTATTTCAGGAAAGAACAGTTATCAACAGACTGTGAAAACCCCAGCTAATGTTGACAGCTCAGTGCCTACTGAGGAGCACGTGCCCCATCTATAGCACGGAGGGCTTCAGACATATCCGTGAAAGCCAGACTCTTCCAGGAGGTCTTGAAGACAGAAGCGGTACTATACGGTCCGAGCTGGCATTAAGCAGCAAAGGGGGGCTGCATGGCTCCGTCGACAGCCGCAGGTTTCCATTGTCGTGCATTATTTTTGGACAAAGATGACCACTCCCTGGATGCCAAGAGAACTAAATCCTCCCACACTATGAAAATATCAGCAGTGACGTCACTGACCTTGCAGGCAGTGTGCCCATCTCAACACTCTATTGCCATGCTATGTATAAGTTCAGGATTGACCTAACTGAGGTAGAGAGGGAATGAAGAAATGACGGATACAAAAAAAGCTAGAATTGGGTGGGCAGGGCTCTTTGATGGAGCCACAGCATCTGGGAAAATCAGCATGTTTATTGTATATAGTTGACTGAGGAGGCATGCAGGTGAACAAGATGGCAAGCATAACTAATCTCTGTAGGAGCAGGCTGTGTAGAGGAGCAGACTTCAGGCTGTAAATATGGAGGGGCAGCTACAGGGGATGTTTTCTATGCATACTCAGCATCCTCACTTGGACCAAAGGAAGGCTTTGACCTTCCCAGAGGGCATTTAGGGTCCTTAGCAAAGCCTTGCCCGTGTCAATTGTACACTCACTGACTCAGGATTTCACTAGCTCCCTGGCCCCCTGTGAAGGAGTCTATTGCATGTCTTGACCTGAGCTGCCATCTTTCTCGTGATGTTTTGTTGGTATATCTTTAATCAACTTTCTAGTTTCCCGCACTTGGTTCAGTTACGGGCACCTGAAACTGGAGCTCATACCGTGTGGCTGCTTCTAATGCATCTAACTGCTGATTCACCTGGTTGCCAAAACTTCCAACATTAGAACCAGTCAAACCCATCCGTCTGTATTAATATTCCTGGTAGACTCCACATGAATTGCCCTTGGCTTGTGTAGCACTGATATTCGGGAGCTAGCATTTCTGCTTACTTTCCCCTAGATAGTCTCTTTGTTAAGCAGTAATCCCAAGTGCTCCCCCATGTACAAGGTTCCCAGTGCCTTTCTCCATAGCATCCCACGCAGAAAGCAACCAAGAATGCTGGGAAATTGTTCAGAAACATCATGGAAGCATCATGGAACAGCAAGTAAAGCAGGCCTGGTGTCATGATTGGAGGGCTAACTGAGCAAATTCCAGTAGAGTCCAGGAGCATCGCAAAGCTCAGGCCATAGCGGGCTCCTGTATAGATGTTGCTGGAAATAGCCAAGAAAATAGGCTTCCTACGGGACTCCACAAACCTGGGCAAGATGCATACAGCCACCTCATTGGTCTGCCCGCCATCATCAGACAAGTACTCAAAGGGTTGTTTCTGCTGCCAGCTACAAGAAAGAAATCAGCAATGCTCCTCTTGACTTTTGGTGTTTAATAAAAATGAGAAAGTGTGCATCTAACACCATCAGTTACCTTCCAGCTTTGTGGGTGTATTTTTTGGCCAACATTTGCATATCCTCTAGGATCAAACTTTGCCTTAAAGTGTCAAGGAGCAGTGGTTATCCTCAGCTCAGAGTTTGGGATGTGTGGCATCTCTTCACTTCTCTAGGGTGTTACACTTGACTTGTGACTATGGGTGTGCAGGTGTCAAAACAGGACCTCAGACTATCCTGGTGGATGCCGGGGCTTTCTCTTCCCTTCTGAGCCAGCTGGAGTGGCTCTCACCTGCTCGTTGTAAAAGAGGAGAGGAAAGTGGCAGCCCACTGTAACCTCCTAGTCTCATGGCATCTCTTCTTCAGGTCATATTTGTCCCACCTTGTCATCCTTTTCTTATTCTGCCTGTCTGTCAGAACTTCTCCCACGGTATCCTATTCATAGACTATGGGGTTTTGATCATCACTTTAAAATTTTTTTATGCTTCCCAGGAACTCGCAAACAGGCCTGCCCACTTCCAGTTTCATCAGTCCTAAGCAAAGCTTGTCATTTCCAAGATCTGGCAGAATCAGTTTAAAGCCCAGGAAGCAGGCACCACCACATTCACATGTTAACATACGTGCCAAGATGATCAGTTGTGCAAATCCTGTTGCAACACAGACACATCAAATAAATTAAACATTCTGGGCCTTTCATTCTTGACTACTTTTCCAACATGCTTCCTGTTGAAAAAAGAGCAAAGGGGGCAGAGTAAGGAGGTAAATGAGAAAGCAGATAGCCAATTAATATTAAGTGATGAAAATGCCATAAGTGTAGTAAATATGAATGATAATTAAAAGCTATGATGTTGGGGAGAGTGAAGGCAAAGGATATTTCTTCTAATTGTCCTCTAGTGTCTCTCACCCCTGGCCACCTGAATTGGTTTGTTTTGGTTTTTCCTAGCACCATGTCTAGTTGTTTTTCTTTGTTTGTTTTAATAAAAACTGAATATGCTCAGAGGAGGATACCATTAAGGCTGTAAACCCAGGCTTGGAGGAGGAGATGAGGAGGGAGAGAGGGCAACACAGCAAAGAGAAATGCCGCTGTCTGGCGAGAAGCTGAAATACTTATTTCTGGCCTGCCTTCCTTTCACGCCCCTCCACACACTGCTCTGCTATTTCCTTGCCTGAAAGACTTCTCCCCTTCCCTGTACCAGATTCAAAAACCCACTCAGACTTCCGGCCTGAAGCCGATCGAGTCTGCCAGCACCCATAGTCATGCCTTCTACTGATAATTATTCTATGTGCGTCAGATTTATTTGTGTTCTTCTAGAATGATTTTATGCCAGAGATGCAAGCCATGTGCACTGTCCATTTTTTCTGAGCTTGGCAGTGTTTGTGAAAGCACACCTAAGTCCTGACTTCATAGAGAGAAGCAACACTGGTGTTGGAAATTGGGCTGGAAACCAGTAGCTTCAGAACATATTCTAAATGTTTTCTAGTTTAGGGGTGTGTGTGTGTGTGTGTGTGTGTGTGTGTGTGTGTGTGTGTGTCTGTCTGTCTGTCTGTCTGTCTGTCTGTCTGTCTGTCTACTATGATCTTAGTGTTAACTAACTCCGCACTAATATGGACTCTATTTTATTCTTACTAGTCTTTATTTTAGCATGGAGACAACAGTCTTAACCATCATGCATTTGTACATTTATATAAGAGGAACTATACTAGCCGCATCTTCAGTCTTCAAAACAGCAAATGATGCGGATGCTTTTGACTGGGTCTGAAGAGATGCTGGCTCTAAGCTCAGCTTAAGCAGTAATTATCCATATCCCTTCAGGAAAGTCTTCTAAGCCCTTGAGTCTCTGCGCCCTCCTTTCTGTGAGGAAAAGGTTTGCCCAGATTATCCCTCAAGGTACCGTAACATCCCCATAGTCCGTACTGTACGGACAACTTAGATCCTTGACTGTTTCAGGTTATCTAAAGGCAAGAACGTTAGCAGGTCCCTCGTGATGCCCAGTTCGCCTCAGGTGGGATAGGGGAAGAGTGGAGCAGGCAGCCATCCCAACACGTGTGCCGATGCCTCGCTCGGGTGGCTGCCTCTGTGGCGCTGCTGTAAGTATCAGAAGCCACATTTCCACCATGAGAACATGTGCCTGGAGCCCTGCAGGTGCCAAAGCTGGTCAGAGTTATTGTCAGAGGCAGCCCTGCATCGCTCTGACATCTCCCCCCCCCCCACCCCCCCCCACCCCCCCCCGTCGCACCCTCATCTGTCTCCTTGGCTGGCTGAAATCGTAAAAGCCTCTGCTGTTGGAATGAATGATTAAGATCATCCCACAAATATTTACTAGAGCCCTGTTAAGTGCCAGGTCATATGCTAAGTGCTGGAATGAAATATGAGGGTCGCTGACCTCCACGCAATGTCCCCCCCCCATAGGCAGACTGGTGTCCTCCCCCACATTTCTTCTGCCTAAAATGCTCTCTCTGAAATCATTCATGTCTCAGGAACATCTCAGCTAAATGTTTTTTATTTCCACCGAGGGAAATTTGGTTCCTGTGTCCCCTGCTGTCGGAAAAAGAATTTTATGAAGTGTTAAAATGTTTTCCCACGCCTGTGGAAGTCATTGCCATGGCTCATCCAAGGGAAGGGGTTTTAAAAAAAAAAATCTTTCTAACGCTTCAGCAACTCGACAGCTTTCCTTTTGCGCCTCAGAATCATGCTGATAGCTATTATTTACTAATGCATTAAATGATCAAAATATTATTTCCATTAAAGAAAGGAAAAGAAAATGCATCCTTTGGTCTCAGGGAATAAATAGTCAAAGGAAATAATGTTGTATGAAGGCTTCCAAATGAAGGGTGAGCTCTATTTCTATTAGTACCAAAACTGACAGGAGATGCTAAAATCTTGTCACAACCAAATGGACCCTTCCAGTTTTACCCAAACTAAAATTCTAAGCTTAATTTTTTAATTAATTTTGAAAAATAAAAAAAAGCTAATTACACCAAAAGATGTGCAAGAAAAAAATTAAGCCTTATCTTGTATAAAAAACCCAAGAACTATGGAAGGCTCCATTTCAGGATTCGGTGTGCCCGGTGTCATTAACGAAGCAGCTCAGGAAAGGCACAGCTTCATCTAATACTACAAAACTCGGGTACCTTGATTAACCTCCAGCTCCAGGGATTGAAGAAAAGGCTTCTCGCAAATGTAGGAGGGGCAGGGAAGCGGCCTATCTGTTAGTGGGTTAGGGGACCAATCTTGGCTACTTTGGACAGAATCCACTCAAAAACATTTTTTTTTAAAGTTGTTTAAAAGGAAGACACTCAAAGCAAGAACAAATTGCTCCGAGGCAGAGATGATATGTTCCTGATCGCAGACAATGTGTCTTCGCATCATTTTGCCAAAGGAAGTAATCCTCCCAAGAGGAGTGTGGGAGGAGTGTGGAATGTCAGTGGATTTCTTCCCAGACCTAAGCAGAGCAGACACAGAACCCACGCAGCACGAAGCTGCTGACCACTGGCCCAGAGATACCCAGCGCTGGAGAGTAGCTTTAGCATTTGCCCGATGCAGGGGTTTCTCAAATGATCCTTTCACAGGGCTCACATATCAAGTATCCTGCGTATTAGATATTTACATTGCAATTCATAAGTAGCAAGATTATAGTTTTTAAGTGAATACGAAAATAATTTTAGGGTTGAGGAATCACCAAAACAAAAGATGGGAACCTGGAGTGTAAATGTTGCACAACCTGCAGGCAGCTCAACAGGTTAGAAAATGACCTTTCTGGGTGCTTAAGTTGGTCTAACGTCTCCCAGGCGGCTTGTCCGGACTGAGTCTTCCTAGTGGCTTGGCTTCTCTGGGAGGGACTCTCAACTTTTAGTGTCTACTAGAGCAGGCTCCGGCCTAGTGACTCTGGTCAGTTTCAGGGACTTCCTGAAGCTATTTTGGCGTCGCTTACCTTGTTGTTTAAGGAGCCTCCCTGTAGCATGGAATATTCTCTATCTCAGAAGAAACTGTTAACAAGCCCTGCTTCTCTTTCCCGCTCTACCTGATTTGTTTCAACATAGAAACAATGGATTTCTGTCAAAGCTGGAAGGCTGGGGGACTCAAAACTCAGAGAAGCTGATGCCAGCCTGGTAGGGACAAAAGAAGTAGAGGCCTTTCACCCAGACTCTGATTCCCCTGCCTTATGGTTCTGAAGAGAGGCAAAAGCAGCTACCTGCACCATCACAACCTGGAAGGTTTGGTCTCTTTATCCTGAAAAATTTTCTACATCTACAGCTGGTGAAGAGCTGGGAGAGTCTTTGGCTCTTCTTAACCATAGCATCTAGTGTTTGCATATTAAATAACTCAGTGCTCAAAGATGCTGGCCTATGTGGGTATGACAGATGAGACTCTATCCTAAGGTCTCTAAATTTCACTTTGCATCAGACCCACCTAGACAGCACTCAGCAGCCAGGTGCCCCCTCACACCCCAGCACTCAGCAGCCAGGTGTCCCCCACATCCCAGCACTAAGCAGCCAGGTACCCCCCCCCCCACATCCTAGCACTAAGCAGCCAGGCCTCCCACACCCCAGCACTAAGCAGCCAGGTGCCCCCCCCCCCACACCCCAGCACTAAACAGCCAGGTGCCCCCCACACTCCAGCACTAAGCAGCCAGGTGCCCCACACACACCCCAGTTACTGATTCTGTTGCTGATCTGAGCTTTTGTCTTTTTTTCTTGAAAGTGCTTGTGTAAGAAACACACGTTGCACACTACAGCTTTAAATCGTCCAGCGTGGTTTTAGGTAACCAGAGCTAGCCTTTTGCCACTGAACAATTCTCACAGAGTCTTTTTGAACCAGTAGAGGCCCAAAAGGAATCTGAATCACTATGTAAGGGTTACAAGGACAAACAGACTCTCAGAATCTAGCTTTGTCCTCTCTCTGTAGAGACTGCTCTCCACAGTAACCCAGCTACTAAGAAAATGACTGGTTTTCCAAGTCTGGACTTGTTTTGGTTATTTATACCTTTATAAATATTTTATAAATAATAAATTTATAGGTAAATAAATAATTTTTATAAATAAATTATATATATATATATATATATATATATATAGAGAGAGAGAGAGAGAGAGAGAGAGAGAGAGAGAGAGAGGTGTAGTTAGACATTGCTGGAATGAAGACTTGGTTGACATGTGATTCTCCTTCCATCTGTCAGGAAAAGTTAAAACTTATATTATCTGACCTATTGTTGGCCAGGAGGAGGAAAACAACCAAGAAAAACCAAAACAACCAAACAACCAAAACATCTAGGGAGCATACGTTAGAGAACAATTTAACAATGGCTTACTCTCAAGATGAATAATTTAGATCTTTTTTTTTTCTTAGCCACTGCCAGGAAGTCTTAATAAAGATGCTTATAGATGGATGTCAGAAGCTGTGTCTGAGCATGCTCATCACAGCCTTATTAAGGGTAGACATATGAACAGTTTCCAAGACATGGCTTAGGTGAAACAAAACAAGGCACAGGAACAATGCTAGCATTTTGTGTAAACACAAAAGGCGCAGGATAGAAAGAGTCACACCTGTGCACTGTATGCCTACCTGCCTGGCTGTGCCAGGATCTGTCAGCATCCTTTGTTGTTAAGGAGAAGCTGGTGATGGGGCTCAGAAGGTAGTCCTCACTTCTCGTTTTGTTTCTTTTGTATCAGGTACCTCTATTGCTTCTGTTGAGTCAATAGTGGAAATCTAGCCAGGGAATTTGTTGGATTTATAAAGCCTTGAAAATGCTGTGCATTGTAAGGAACCATTGCAATTATAATCACACGCATTTTTCTTTCTGTGCATCGCCAAACATTTGGACGTGTACATTAACAAGGGTGCTGCACCATCACATAGTTCAGCGATTGGCCTAAGGAAACAAAGAAAGGACAAACATGGAAACACAGAGGAAAACTGGAGTCCCTTGGGTTAGGCTCCCTGATGGAGACGCTACAGAGCCTGGGGAGGTCAGGATGTTGATTAGGAAGTGGTGTTCTGGTATACCACTGAACAGAAGGCAGAGTTGCCGCATTATGATAAACAAGGAGGTGAAATTATTATATACAGCTGACCAGAGAGGCAGGTTTAGCTAACCTCAGGAGGAGCAGGCTTTTTAAGGGAGCAGTCTTCAGGGAAGAGAAAGTTATGGTAGATGGTTTGTTTGTTTGTTTGTTTGTTTTGCACACACAGTCAACATTGGCACTCATATGGAAGGAAGTCTTTACCATCCCTCTGAGCCTCACCCAGGGAAGGCTTTGTTCTCCCATGATGCTCAGGCACAGAGGGTCTTTGGCATGGCCACACTTACATCAACAGCACATTTTCACTCAGGACTTCACCTGCTCTCTCCATAAGAGCATCTGCACTGAAGATGAACTAGATCGCTATGTCATTGTCTGCCTAATGCCTTTTTATTTATTTGAGCAGTTTGACCATTTCCTGCTTGCTTGGAATTTGCAAAACAAAACAAAAAACCAAACCATCCTCTTCTCCTAAAAATACTTTTTTTTTTTTACTATCCCATCCCCTGAAACAAACAGTTGTTTTGTATCATCTAACTAAGAAGTTGAGAAATCCTTTGTGGCCGGCATTTGGGGGCTCAAGTTTAGCAGCTCGATGTCACATGATGTTCTTTTGACTCATCTCGAGACAACTCAGCCATCCCAAGCTGGCAACCGCCCTGGTCCTCCTCACCTTGTAAGTTCAGTGCAGGCCTCTTTCGAGCATGGCTGCCATTGTGTTCTGCTTCCTTGGCTCCTCTCCAGGGAGCAAGTTCTCTCAGGCCTGGGGCCAGGTGGGAGGTGGGAGTTTCAGCACCTGACATGGCTGCTGCCTCCACAGGCCCATTGACATCTGTTCTACCTCTGGGCGCCAGTGCTGAAACTGTAATCACTGATGGCGCTCTCTCTCTCTCTCTCTCTCTCTCTCTCTCTCTCTCTCTCTCTCTCTCTCTCTCTCTCTCTCTCTCTCCCCCCTCCACACATCAGTTCTACCCCTCCATCCTAAGTCTTGTTTCTTTCTTTTGTCCCACCCCCCACCCCCTACCCCTCACCCCCCCAGCCTTTAGTATTTGAAGTCAATCATAACAAGCAAAGGGGAGGAAGGTCAACTGTTTCATTTGCCATGTGCCTTTGAAAATCCCTTCTGAGCTATTCATGGAGGATTTGGAAATGTGTTATCCCTTAAGAGCAAGAAAGGAAATTCTTCCAAACCCTACAGCGTTAAAAGGCTCTATCATGAGGCCGATAGCATTAGAAACAAAAATTAGGCTTGCAAGGTTTGTTTGAGGTGCTTTCTGTAGGGGAAGCCTGCCGCCTGGAAGAATGTAATCAGTTGCTCCAGGTATTTGGGACACGAAATGGATTTAAGGTTCTTTTCACAGCTGTGTGGTTGGAACACGGGATGCTGGAGGCATCGGTGCTGGAGGGGAGAGTCGTGAAGGAGACAGGGCTGTGTTCTTGCTAGGTGCCAGCCTTTTTCTCTTGGTGCCTCCAATGCTTCTTCCTCTGCCCCATGCTAAAAATGCAAAGCTCTTATACACTGCCAGACTCTGAGGTCTGCACTGGATGCTCCGCTTTGCCTCTGGAGAGTAGTCTGTTTTGGCCTCCACAATTGTCCTATACTGAGCCCCTCTTCCTCTGAAAGGTTAAAGACAAATGCTTCTCACGAGAATTCATAATTTTTTTTGAATTTGTGGCCACACTCTGCCCCTGCTGAGGAGGCCCTGGGGACTCCCATTATCACTGCCCGTTGCCTCTGGCCTGGTGCTGGGAGATCTCTTGCAAGGGAGGATGCGGGATGATCAAGACACTGGAAGTGGTTTCCTGTACCCAGCCAGACCCCACAGAACACAAAGCAGTGCCAGAGGAATCCCAAGATGCAATGCGAAAAAGAGACATGAATATGGGTCTAGAGATCCTGAGAGTCAGAGACCTGCAGATAGAGCAAGAAGCCACAGGTAGCACCACAGGCTGTTCTAGAAGGATAGAGAGCCCCGAAGATATAGGAACGCCTGAGACTGTGGACTACTCACCAGGAGGCAGAGAGGCTGCCACTGGCCTCAGCCAGGTTCAGACACCCCATGCCAGATTTCCAAACAGAGTATCTGTTTTTCCACCTCCGGTTTGTTGGGTCCATCAGTGTCCTGTATGGGGCCACCATGTTCATCGCAGTAGGAGAGATGGCACAGAACAACCTCCAAAGTTAAAGATTTGGTTTTTTGCATGGGGAAATTGTATTCTGCCTGATGGTATCATCTAAAATTGACCCACTGGAGATCACAGATTCTGATTTGCAACCAACCCATGTTACCGTGAGAGTCACCACCGCAGGAATAGAGGGATGCAGCCATGCTGCTGGAGTGGTGACCAGTGGCCCGATGTGGGGGTTCCAGCTGGACTTCCTTACATTTCAGTAGCCTTGAAACTAAATGTTTGAGACTTTGGGTCAAATTTCTGATGCAGTTTTCTTGAAAGCTGCTCGCCGAGCTGTGAACATACCCCTCCTACCCCTCCAGTAGACTCCTTCCGTGTGATAACCCAGCGGTTTTCAGTGTATTCCCTTAGGCTTGTAGAACAGCACCATCGTTATACATTGTGCATTATAATTATCACTCATTACTTTCCTATATCCTTCTCCCAAGCCAGAGACAAGCACGTCCATTCTGTGTGGTTAGGTCTTCCTCCTTCCTCTCATCTGTGGTCTTGAGGATTAACTCTATTAACCAAGCACAGTTTTCTTGGGGAACATCTGTAATGTAATAGGTACCAATAATTTGTGATTTTGCATGAGTTTCTGTTCCACACTATGGTATGTTACAATTTCCAATTAATACATTAGTTTCTATCCTTTCATATTCTCATTGGGTATCCTGAGTAAGGTTGCTATCACTATTTTTTTTTAAATAGTTAATTGAGTTATTCTATCACGAAAGAGGCCTATTCTATACCCAGCAGATGTCTAAACATCTGGGGATAAGGGAAAGGACAAAAGAAGGCTTATAAACTTTAGTTTTCAAGGAAATGTGTGTGTGTGTGTGTGTGTGTGTGTGTGTGTGTGTGTGTGTGTGTGTGTATTCTGTCTACATATATGTCTGTGTACCACCTGCATGGTTGGCATCCATGGAAGTCAGAAGAAAGTATCACATCCTCTGGCACTTGAGTTACAGACAGTTTGACAGTTGGGTGCTGGGAATGGAACCCTGTCATCGAGAAGAGCAACTGGTGATCTTGGGCCCAAATCCCCAGGCCCAAGAAGTATTTTTTTTTAATATTGAAATACACATATGTCTGTGTGCATGGTGCATGTCTGAATGTGTTTGCACATGTGTACATGCATAGCCTAAGAGATAATCACAAGTAGGGATTTAGGGCCACACAGGGTAATTGGCGATATCATCAAGTCTCTGCACTTTTTTCCTCTTTGTTTTAGCTTGCCAGGCATAGCAGACACTCTGGGATGGTGTCTACTGGAGACTGGCATCCCTGCAAGCTTCTAGAGAGTTGGTACTTTGGCTTTTCTCGTGATCTTCAGAAAACCCAATTTACAGAGAACACAAAGAAGTGGGGAAGCAAAAGTTGCATGGTGGGCCTGGCAAATCTACATTTTCTGACTGGAAGCTGTATTGATAATCGTTCCAAATTATCAAAGCAATGCTTTTTGCTTTTTTACATTAAAAACGAAAGCAAAAAAGTAGTGCTCATGGTTAAGGACTTAAGCTTCTTATCTGATACAGAATCCCAGAATCCTTCTTGCCTTCCAGACTGCCAAGGTTGCAAAGCACACCTGATCTGAACCTGCTCTACCCACAGCACAGCTGTCTGTGAGCTATCTGTTTGGAGCAAGTGCCAGCATCCTCCTCTTCCTGCATCCCTTTCCCTGAGAAGGGAAGTTGTGTGGTGACTAGGCGTGGCTTCCCTGTGTGTGGAATGAGCAATGTGAACAGCACCAGGGTAGCAGGAGGCAGGAATTTGAGTCGCTGGCTTCTTGAGTCTTTCACAGAGACCGTGGGCAGCATAAGCCCTAGCTGTGACATCAGCACAAACACCATCCTGGTTCATGGTTTCAAAGCCATGCTATCTTTGTACCACATTCACTGGGATGTTGTCTGTGAAACGGCTTTCCCCTAAGTTGGATTCACACTCATCCCAGCTCTCTTATGAGCCTGAACACTTTCATTTGCAAGATAAATGTCTGGAACTATGCAGTGGAGAATATTTTTCAAACCTAATTTGAGTTGCACTGTTTTTACTTTTCTGAGTGTGTGTGTATGTGTGTGTTTGTGTGAGAGAGAGACAGAGACAGAGACAGAGAGACAGAGACACAAACACAGAGACAGACACACAGAGAAATAGACAAAAAATGAGGTAGGAAGTATAAAAATCTCATAAGAAAGGACATAATTAAATCCCATCTAGTTTTCCTTTTAATTAATTATACTATTGATAAGAACTCTGTAAGAGATTGAGACAGCGCCCTAAGAATTTGAGACATATGTTAGAATTCTGACATTTTTCTGAGCCTCAAGTTCTATAGCTCAGCTCCATTTGGGCGGCCTGCAGCCAACCCTGGAACTCAGTATGCCTCAGATCCAGCTCCCTGTCTGTCTGCTCAGACCTCCATCTGTGCTTGTGCTCCGCATCTCAGATGCTCTTCCCAAGTTTGAGTCATCTGGCCTCCCTCCCTCTTCCCCACATCGTCTTAGCGAGTCACCCCCTCATGTCTTCCTGTCAGAGGACTGCTCATTGCACCTTTCATTCAAGGCTGCTGCTTTGATTCCGCCTCCTTCAGGTCTTCCACACCCGCTCACTCACGCTGTCTTGTATCCCCTGACCTACAGCGTCAACTACAGGGCCTGGGTGAACATGTGGTCCTTCCTCATTTCTTCTCTCCTGATCTTGGCCCCCTCCCTTCCAGCTACTTCCATATAAAATCCTTTCACAGCTCCGGCTTTGCAAAGATCTGCTTTGACTTCTCTGCTGAGCAAATGGTGGTGACTCACCAACTGAGGCCTAGCAGAATGTCACCTTCTTCCTGACAGGATCCCTTATTCCATGATCAGTTTACCTGCTTTGTATTCTGTTTTCCTCAAAGTGGTCCAACATCCCTCTCCTATACAGAATAATTATCTGCTATCATTTCTTTATTGTCTCCAAGACATAGAGCTCATCAAAAACAAAAATAATACCTAGTAATCTAGCCTGGTATTTGATCAGATCCTCAGGTGTTTTCAATGAATGAATGAATGAATGCATTTACTTTGAGCCCTCAAGTAAAGTAATCAAGTCCTCTAAACTGAGGCATGTATATTCAATCCACAAACACACCCAAGTAGATACTTGAGTGGATTCTTTTGCCTTTATCCTGAACCACAGTGAGCCAGGTTCTGGCTTCTGTTTTCCCTCTGTCCTCCTCCATGTTTCCCTTCACCATTTATGAATGTACATCATCTACTCTTTATTGCATCATCTTCGATAACAGTCTTCTTCTCCAGCAGACAGCAGACTTTTAATTATCACCACCCAAACACTCACCCTGGACACCATAGCTTTTCCTCTTTTAAGTGATGCCAGTTATAGATAGAGCTTTGCTCTTTATCTTTAAGCCATGGAGCCTCTTGGTCAGCAGCCTTACCAATTGGCTTTATCTGAGCTGACAGCTGGCTTCTCCAGGCTGACTCTGCAAGGTGAAACAGATTTACAGTGTAGTATGAAGATGGAGTTTTCTTTTTTTTTTTTAAACATTTTATTTTTTTAAAGATTTATTTATTATGTATACAATGTTCTGCCTGCATATACATCTGCAGACCAGAAGAGGGCATCAGATCTCATTATAGATGGTTATGAGCCACCATGTAGCTGCTGGGAATTGAACTCAAGACCTTTGGAAGAGCAGCCAGTGCTCTTAACCTCTGAGCCATCTCTCCAGCCCCAAGATGGAGTTTTCTAAATCAGGAAGTTTTCAACTGAAGTTCTTCTCAGTGAAATAACGAACACAAACGTTTCATGTGAAAATACCTGAAGACCAAGGCCAAGAAGTATATATTAGCTCTGTAGGATATATTCACAGTGTTGTGATGAATGAAACAAGCTTTACTTCAGGAGCACAGTGGTTCTCAACCTTCCTAATGCTACAACTCTTTAATGTTATGGTGCCACCCAACCATAACATTATTTTCGTTGCTACTTTATAACTGTAATTTTGCTTCCGTTTTGAATCATAATGTAAATATCTATGTTTTCCAGACGGTCTTGAGTGACCCCTGTGAAAGGGTCATTCAACACCCTTCTCAAAAGGGTTGAGGCCCACAGGGAGAGACCTGCTGCTCTAGCACGGTGTGTACTTGTACACTTTGTGTATGACCTTAAAAACTTTAAAAAGCTATGCTGTTGAGTGCCACTCTCCTTTGGGGGCTTGGCTATCATGACAGAGATCTGGAAAAGAACTGAATTCCTCTTTTATGACAGAGCCCCGGGACCACTTAGAAGAGAATTATTGGATCCAGTGTTAGCATCCGTAAGAACTGAACTCAATTATTTTGAAGGTCAGGTTTAACCATGTGACTGATTCAGAGCACTCATCTTACTAACCCTGTGCTTACCAGCTCAACAACTGTTCAAGCAAGACCAGGTCTCTATGGGTGACCCAACTAAGATCCCATCCCTTTCTCTTTGATTTTTCATAATCCCTCAACATTTACCATCCAAATAGTGCTGCCCCTGGAGGTAACAGAACTGATCAATGAAGTCAAGGTGATAGAACTAAAATCTCAGCGGTGTGAGAGCCAGGAGAGGATGCCTATGAAAGTCGCTGTGGGACACTAGAAGACGGGGCGTGAACTCACTAAAGAATGGAGAGCCTTGGGCGCTACTAAAAGTCAGGCACACAGGCTAGAACTGTTGCTCCAGTGAACTTTGGTCTGATTTAACAAGGGATGGGTGGCTTCTCTGCCAGTTGATGGACAGTAAGACTGGCTTCAGTACCTAGAAAAGAAGAGAACAGAGAGGGAAAATGGTCCCTGAGGCCAAGGAAGCTATAACAACTATTCATGGCCCCCATTGGGACCTTGGACACAGTAGTGTCTTTAGTAGGTTATACTTATGCCCTTGAGATGGCAGCCAAAGAAAATCAGTACATATTCGGTTCCACCCTGATTTTACTTTGAAGTCCCTAGTCAGGTAGGGCTTCATATACCTTTATTTCTATGACAGTATCAGGGTCTATGTAGGTACAGATTTAGGTCTATAATCTGTCATATCAGATTTATAAACAACAGCTAAAGGGTGTTTGGGGGTCAGTGCCCATGATCCTTTCCCCAGCCATCTATAGAATTTATTTTAACCTAAAGTTATGGAGACAGACTTGAAGGGAGACAACCCCAACCTTGCTAAAAATGTAAGTACAAAAAAAAAAAAGGCACAAATTGGATGGATATTGATGATGTTTTTTTCTATTGTGACATCATCCATAGACTCCTAGTGTCTTTGCTTTGCTTCCCTATAGTGATCACAACATAAATTACTTGTCTTGTTTGACTTCCTTGTTCACCAAAGTTGAGCAGATTGTGGCCGTTTTCAACGCTTCTACCAGACAAAAAGCTTGGGACCATTTCTCGAAAGCTCAGCGCAAGAACATAGACATTTGGCGAAAGCACTCTGAGGTTGGTGATTTTACTGTTACTTTCTAACCACCATCACACAGCTGGATTGGCAGAGAGTAGTGTGGCCGTAGCCGTTAACGGTTTTGTTACAGTGGGCAGTCCTTCTGCCATCGTCCCGTCTCATTGCCCACCCCACATCCAGCACCACTCCGTTTCCGGTCCAGAAAAGCAGCTGGCTTCACAATTAGAACATTTCCCCCTTCTCTCCAGGGGAGAAAAGACTCTTTTCCCACTCACAGTAAAGAGCTTGCTGAGAGATGAACCAAGATGTCAAGATGTGTTATCTAAAAATCGGCTAAAATATATTATATATTTATATATATATATTTATATATATGCCAATTTAGAAAATTAATTGCTAAGTACAGAGTTTTTCTTCAGCAATCTGTGTGGTGATGACAGTTGGCTCTTTGGGCTTGAAATGGTCCATGTTGTTTTGTCATTAGCCATGCCTGGTCCACTGGCCCAGCCAGGAGGTTCTGCCACATTCCTCCCCAGAACAAATCTCATGATGGGGGCAAATGCCCAGGCTAGCTGAGTTCACAGCAGCAGTGCATGCGTGAAGTGTGAGTATCTTTCGCCAAGGAAAGAGGCCACAACTTGGCTTTCCTTGCACCCAGGCAGACCAAACTGTGCCATTAGTCATTGGTCATCCAGCTGTTATTTTTGACTCCACCTGTAGTGTACGCTTTGAACCTGTAACGTAAAAGTAAGTATACTGTCTTCCTTTGCTTTTGCCTCTTTTCTTTTTTAAAACAAGAGAATGTTTTTGTTTTTTCTTCCCCACTTGGATGCCTCTTCATTTCTAGCATGTTGCTAGTAAAGTTCTCTAAAAGACACCCCCTCTTTCAAAAAAAAAATCACAAAGTTATAGAAGGTAAGGCTTATTTATGTAATGGTTTTGGCTCACACTTGTAAAATTAAGTGTTTTATGAAGAGTTTGAGGAACCACAAAGTAATATGATATCAATCATCTGGGTAGCATTTTAAGTGCCCATTAACTAATGCTAAATTGCTGTTGAATACCAATGGCACTACATGTAATATCCACATGAATACTAAATAGATTCTTTATTGTCACTGTTGTTATGGCAAATGCTGAGTGACTCCACAGTGAGGGGATGCTGGAAACACTAGTGCAGGTGTTGGTAAAGGCATTTGTAAAGTTGTGTTCACTAGTGCCTAGTAAGGTGTCTGGTGACTGCTGTAGCTCTCTTCTCTTCCACTGTTGAGGATTGTAAGGAGGAGGTAGGATTTCTCTCTAATTATTCAAGGACTCCCAAGCAAAGAAAGGGTGTGTTTCTGGTGTTCTCTCTGACACTGACATGAAACCCAAGTCAAAGCTGATTTTCAAGAGGGAGGGGGGAATAAAAAAGAGGTCTCTGTTTACAGTGCAGTAAAGACACTGAGGGGTCATGAAAACTCAAATTGAAGTTCATAAACCATGATTCAATGATGATTCAGATTTGGGAATATCAAACTTTTGGGTTTTTTCAAATTCATATAAAATGTAACTAAAAGAACATTTAACAGACACTCAGCAAGTGACATGATGCTGACAACACATGAGCACAGAGAGGCCGCTCGCCATGTGGCAGCAGACATCAGGCGCTGGTCTTGGTCTTGCTTCCTGCTCCCACTCCACCTCCCATCTCAGCTAGCCCCCCTTGGCTGTTGTTTAGAGCAGGCTACCCCAGGCTCCCTGCCCGGGGCTCAGGAATCCTCTGGACTTTCTTAGTCCCAGGAGATAGAGTGGAGACTCCAGAGGAACAGAGTGCCATCCTCAGAAGTCCCTCCTGCCTCTTACACCCTATCTTTAGAAAACACAACTCTAAACTGCCTTCCCCCCCCCACATGTTGCTTAATTGATTAAATACCAGTTAGTAATTTAACGTTGTGGATGGTTTCTCGGTTGCTTATGAGATTGGTAATTGGCTTGCTTTACCCGCATTCCCATGAACAGCGCCTGATAATTACCTGCAACACCTCTACAGATTTATTAGTGTGCTAGTGATTTTCTGCTGAACCACAGGACCCTGTGGAAACACCCTAACTTCCCCTCCCTCCAATATCCTCCCTCTCTGCCACCTTCCCCACAAAACAGCAGTCAGATGACAGTTTGCCGTTAGTTGCAGAACCAAGCAACCACCCTTTCAGGAGGCTTTTATATGCAGGGCCTGAGAAATGCCCCAGTGGGTAAGCAAACACGAGGACAGAATTTCAGATCCCTAGCACCCATACAAATAACTACATTGGCAGGTCCTTGTGGTCCAGGGCTAGAGAAGTAAGACAGAAGGTTTTTAGGGCTTTGTGGCCACCAAGTGTGACTGAACCGGTGAGCTCCAAGTTCAGTGAGAGACCCTAGATTTAAAAAAAAAGTAAGGTGAAGAACAATAGAGGAACACACAAACGTCAGTCTCTGCACACCCACACACACACACACACACACACACACACACACATACACACACACATGCATGCCATACATATATACATATATACACTCAAGTCTTTTACATGTGCTAACTCATTTCATCCTCCAATCCATTAGTACTGCAGTGCTCCAGTAAGCAAATTGAGCAAATAGGTATATAGTAGTATCCTTAAAGCTACAATAGGACCAATGTTAAGTGTGGCTTCCTTAAAACCGCATGGCTCGCTTCATTAGTAGTAGTTGATGTCACTTCTATGTGTCAGCTACATAATAGGTGTTTCTCCATAACCTTTCAGCAGCCCTCCCTGCTGGCGCAGACATTATCACTGCCTTTTCATAAATCGGGAAACTGAGACCACAGTGAGATCAACTCACTTACCAAAGGGCATTTACAGTCATCGGCGAGCAGGGCTTTCTCCCAAGTCTGACACCAAAGCCTTCGGTCTTTCTTCCAGCCCTCTCCCCTCATCAGCGTTTATCCTAGATCGTGGTGGGGTGACTTAGGGTAGAAGCTCTAGACTCTACATGCTGCCGTGTGAGTCGTAATCTACCGGAGACCACGGGGAGACGGCATGGGGATGAGCGGCCGGCCATGTCTCTGACGTGCGTGTATCCTGTGCTTTCAGGAGCTCCGGAACGCTCAGAGTGAGCAGCTCATGGGCATCCGCCGCGAGGAGGAAATGGAAATGTCTGACGATGAGAACTGTGACAGCCCAACGAAAAAAATGAGAGTCGATGAATCAGGTAATGCCGGCAAGTGCCGGGTCCCCAGGAGCTATCATAATGAGCACAGAATCTTACACGGGGAATAAGTGTGGGAAAACGGCCACATAACTCACTTTTATTTGAGTTACACTAAACTTTCATCTTTTGAGTGACTACATTTTATTAATAGAACGTTAAACTCCTCCTTGGGAACACAGTGATTTAAATTGCTCCAGTTGTTTCTCCATATGTAGAGCTGGGGACGTTAAGCTTTTTTTTTTTTTTTTCAGGGACATTTGCCTTTTCCCATAAAACCCCTTTTCCAGAGGGTGGCAGCCACAGCTGATGCTGAATTACAGATGAAATTTGGTTTCGGTCCATGTACTTCTTACCTAGGAATTGTTTAATCCCTCAAGAAGCTTTCTAACCCCCGAGCCAGCATGCTAGAAAATGAAACACTGTCCCCCAATATAGGTCACCTAAGTTCACCAAGTTCATCATCAAGATGGGGGCCACACTTGGTACCACGTGAGGAGCATCTACTACTCAAGTTAGGAGTGGAGCTTAAAGAAAGCCTGCCGTGTGCCCTGTCTATCTAAGACCCCGATTAAAACCATCTCCTAGATTCACATATAAGTTCTGTCCAAGCGTTTACAAGTTCAGTCAGACTGGAGACACCGAGGAAAGATAACTTGTGTGAGGAAAGGGATCCTGTCTAATGGTCCCAGGAAGACCCATGGTCACCACCACTGCCAGAAAAGAAAAGTAGAGAAATGTAATAAGTTTCATCTTCTTCTGTGTACCATTGAATAAAGCACAGACCTGTCTCTGGTTTCTAACCAAAAGATTGCAGGTGCCTGAACTAGAGGATCTTGGCTAATTTGAGGAAAGGTAGAGGTAAAAGGAAAGACCATCCCTCATACCAACCCACTCTGAAGGTTCCCTGGGATGAAAGACAATAGGCAAACTGCATGGAAGAGATAGTCTATTTATGATGTGCACAGTTGAACACCAAATGTGACCATTCACTCACTCAACAGGATGTAGTGCTTAAATTCTGCTTTCCTTAGGGAAGGGGCGTGGTAAGGACTGTCAGCAATTCTGGGCAATAGTGATCTTTAGTAGTATCCCCTGATCTTGGGGGACATGGGACATTGATCATACACAACATCGGGTGGATGTCGGAACAGAAAATGGATGATCAATGGTTCTCTGTGGAATGTTAAGAGGCACCAAAGCTGTGCTGACAGACACTGGTGTCTCCCTCTCTCAGCAATATCAGGACCTACTGAGACAGGAACTTGTGGGTTGGGGAAGTGAGACTTGGCAGCTGGCATTCTTTAATCAAAGATCTTTGGGGAGCCCACTAGACCCTTTGTGGCATGGGAGAGCTTTCCTTCTAGATCCTGTCCTTGAAGTTATTTAGAAGCTTGGCATGCAAGCTCTGTGCCTCCAGGGCTTCCTTCCAGCCTTATCCATTGCCAGAAAGCTAGCCTGGCATTTTCATCTCTCATTAGATGGAGACTAGGTTTCTCAGGACCCTTCCACTGTACGGCTGGAATCTGGTTACTTGAGGAGAATTCTGCCCTCACAGGCCTGTCCGTTCTGTAAGTCTTCACATA
This sequence comes from Acomys minous, assembly GCF_964271855.1. Taxonomy (NCBI): domain Eukaryota; kingdom Metazoa; phylum Chordata; class Mammalia; order Rodentia; family Muridae; genus Acomys; species Acomys minous. The sequence continues at coordinate 42,268,917 of NC_140501.1, read as the reverse complement.
TGAAAAGAAGGGACATTCATATGTAGCCCTGGCTGTCCTAGACTCACTTTGTAGACCAGGCTGGCCATGAACTCACAGACATCTGCCTGCCTGTGCCTCCTCAAGTTCTGGGCTTATAGGCATATACCACCACACCTGACTAAGTTGGATTCTTAATGTTATGTTAGGTATAGAAGAACTGAGTCACTCTGAAATTCTGAATTAAACTTAAGATATGTGTGTGTGTATGTGTATTACATATATATATTCTTTTAAACAACCTGTCAATTTTCCTAGGGAGAAATGTATGTAACTTCACAGTTTGTTTGGGGTAAGCAAGCCCAAGGAAGCATAAACTGTAGGCTCATTGAAGAGATCTAGCAAGCCACAGCAGTAGCCCTGCAGCCACAGGACTCATACCGTAACTCAGCTTTAGATATGTCTACAGAAGTGGCAGGGACCCACTCCTTCCTTGGGGACCAACAGTCCTCCCGGTAGGTCTGCTGGAGAGCAGTTTCCTAGACCGCTCTGGGTTTACTCACCAGGCACCCGAAGAGAGCATGAAGTATCGCATACACTTTAAAGACTTTCCCTAGGCACCTTACTTGGTCAGCAGAACTAATGAGCAAGCACGGTGCATGTTGTCTGCCATGTACCGAGGGAAGAGATGAAAGGGCTGGAGTTCAAATGCCAGGCCCCAGCAGTTCAAAGTCCTTTCTGTGTTTCTTCAAATGAGCCGAGCCAGAGGACATGGCATGTGGCTTCAGCAGAGAGCACAGGACTGATTAAAGGGAAGAGAAGCAGCTGACCATTTTTATTCCACCGGGCCCTGGAGATGCTGCCAAGAAGCAGACCGTAGTTTTCCTTCCAGCCCTGTGTATCCAGAGACACTGCCTGATGGGCAAGAATTCCCATCTGGTCTTTGGGCTAACACCCTCCCTGCCCCCCCCACCCCGCTAATAACGGCTTAGAGCAAAGGAGGAGGGACAGAGACCCAATAGCCTAAAGGAAACACCTTTTTCCATCACTTGCTTTTCAGGTACAAATGAGTGGCTGCCTATCACCCAGATGGGAGCTGTTTCCCCAAAATGTAGTGTTCTGATGAACTGACGGGAACTGCCAAACACAGACATGAAGATGAGATTTCTCTCTCCTTTATATCCCTTGCCTGGCTCCTCTCAGCTAAATTTTTCCCCTTTGCCTCAAATATCCTAAGGAAATAGCTAGCCCAGAAATTCTTGTAGATTCCATGGAAGAACACCCTTTGGGGAACCTTCTGCCTATGACCAGAGGACATGGTGAGGCCATACTCCGCAGAGTTGTCAGGCTGGGGCTCCCAGTGCCAGCTCTGCATGTCACCTCCCAACTAGGCCAGGCAGGGGCATTTTTCAGTGAGATGGAGCAAGCTGATTTGTGCCTAGAAATAACACAGTTGATTGTGTATGTGAGGACTTGTATGGTACCTGAGGTTTTATTTTTTAATCACCAAAATATTTCAGTGTGCCTCTGCTCTTCTGGTTGTAAAGACTATTTCATTCTATTTTTACTTATTTTGCTGTGTAGAATGATGAACAGCGTTTCTTTGGCTAGAGTTCCCCGGTTCTGCTTTAACTACAATATAGTTCTTGGCAGACCACCCACACTTTCCCATTGGTTGATTTTAAGAGGGGAAAAGGCATTCGTTGGAGCAAAACCAAGATAGTGATGAAATGAAATGATTCTGCTAATAAACTGAAAACCGTGACAGACTTATCAAAGCATCCATTCAGGAAGATCAGCATCCTCCTGGGGAGCCTGTGAAGATAGCTTCCGATAGCAATGTAACTGTGCTGCTGCTTGGGTTGCCTCCTGCTTGAATCAAACCAAGCCTTTAAGCCCACACCTAGTCCTCCCGCTCCCCACACCTTCCCTATCTCTGTCCTCCTAACTTCTTTCCCCCAGTGTGCAGTGGAGGTGGGACAGCAACAGACAAAGAGGAAAGGAGTTAAGCAGGACCCGGAAGGCTTGGCATGTATGTCAGATGCATGATGCTTTTTATTTTATGACTAACACCAAGTATAAAGTACGTAGTTGGCAGCACTCACTCTGCATATTGTCTCTGCCGTTCTCTAGCACTCGGCCCTGGGCCAGGCGTTGACCTCCATGGGCGTCCCTTCCTTGCTTCTTCCCCTCCATCTGATCGTAATGTTGTTCGTGTCTTTCTTTCATGTGGGAGATAACGCTGAAACCATTTGCTCTGATTCAACTTAAAAGGCACATGTTAGGATGCATATTCAAGAAGGATGTTCCCCTCTGCCAAAATGTTAAGGACTTTGTATGGAACTCTGTGTCACTGGCTGAATAAGCACCTTTCTAATTACCAAAGGCATCTGCAAGGCACTACAATGGCATGTTGAAGGCACCGTGGCTCCAAGGAGAGAGAGAGAGTTAGATATGATGCCCCTGCCCTTCAGGGAATGCAATGGATGCCTTTTGAAGAAATAAGGCATGTAATGTTAACCGATGTGCCAGGCCAAACCCAGCTATGTCCTAAAGCCAGGAAGTTAAGTGTAGTGTTGTCTGAAGTGAGCATCATCATCCACCAATATTCCAGGCATGTTCAGTGAACACAAATTTTAGAAAAGTGGCATGAAAAAATTCTCACTTAATAGACAATCCTTAAACCATTCTACCATTCATAACAAACACCTTTGGATTCTAAATGAACTTCACTTAAATTCTTGGTTCTTTATATAAATTGTGTGTGTGTGTGTGTGTGTGTGTGTGTGTGTGTGTGTGTGTGTGTGTGTGTGTGTGTGTGTCCGTCCAGGCATACAGGTGCAACAGTGGAAGTATATAGGCCAGAAGATGACTTGTACCTTGTTTCTGTCACTATACTGCATATTCCGGACTATCTATATGCTAAGCTCCTAGGCACTTCTACCCGCATGCCTTTAAGCCAGCTCTTGGAAGGCAGAGGCAGGAGGATCTCTGTGAGTTTGAGGCCAGCCTAGTCTACAAAGCAGGACAGCTAGAGCTGTTAAACAGAGGAACCCTGTCTCAAAAACAACAACGCAAGATCTCCCTTCAGATTCCTGCTTGTCTACGGAGCACAGTATTACTGATAGGAGTAAATAGCTCTTTTAGCCCTAGTCCCTTCTTTTTAATGTGGGTTTTAGGGATTCAAAAACAGGTTTTCAGGCTTGTGCAGTAGACATTTTTTTTTTTACCAACTGAGCCTCTACTTACTCACAAGTACTTTCTGAACAATGAAGTTTTCTCTAGGTTGCCAATTTTCCATAGAAAATTATAATACCATTGGTTTTTTTTATTAGTCTCTAATTTCACTAAGAAGTTGAACAGTGATTCCCAGCAGCCAAGTCAAATCAGTTTTCATTGGAATAGGATTAGATCTGAATAGTTTTATCCATAGCAGGATGCTTCGAGTTTAAAAAATACAATTATTAAGGTTGGCTTTGGCTGTCCCCTCGATTTCTTTGAGTTCCAAGACTATCTCTGGTTCTCTGATAGTGCATTTCTCTCGTGTTCTCCTTCTGAAAGCCCAATGGGGATGCTCCATAGTGAGGATGTCCCAAAGGAAATTCCTAATGGAGTCACAAGCCTGGCCCCACACCAGCCAGGCACAAGGTGGTTATTAAAGGCCTAACTAGAGTCTTGCCTTTGACTAAAGATGGCCTTGTCTCAGGCAGCTTTGCCCGAGCTTCCCTTTTGAGAGGAAGTGTGCACTAGGGCAGCTGATCACAGACACTTAGCACTTAACAGAACAAGAGTTGTCCAGTGTGGGAGGTGAGAGGGTTCAGTTGGTAGCATGCGAGGGCTTGTGTATTCCCCAAGACAGGGGCATCATTGATCAGAAGCCTACAAGGACAGGACAGGCTGGGACATCTCCCCAAAGAGCAGTGGCATCTGTTTCCAAAGGACCCTTAAGTAAAAGATAAGTACTTGATTTTCAGCCTCACTTCAGTGTCTTCTGGGAACATAGGTACCAACAAGGGAATAGTTTTGTTTTTATAAACCATGAAAATCTTACCAATAGACTGCAAATAAATGTTTGTTTTAGGTCGAGTTTTCAGTCCCTGATTTTATGTATAGTTACAATTCCCTGTCCGTAATGGACAGATTTCTCAAGATACAAAAAAACCATTTCTCCTTGAAAATTGATTTATCTTTTAAATACTCGGAGAAGGATGTCATTAACCAGACCTTGTCACTGATGTGCTCTTTCTAATGGATGCCTTCCTGCTGCTGCCCAAATGGACCCGATGTATCTGGGCTGCAAATTCTTGATCTTACTGTAAATTTGTCTTACCCAGCAATGCCACAGCTGGCGTCTGACTTCTCTCATAATGAGCAAACAGTCCATAATCTAGTACTTCCAGTAAGGCAGCCCTGTGTTTTTGAGACTGCCTTGTGCCAAGTAGACCCAAGCGTCCCCCAGGGACTCCCCCGCTTTGCTGCCCTTCCTTAAAACTCAGTGGAGTGCTTGTTAGGTTCTGACAGGCACACCTGTGCTCTGCCTGGCATGCTGTAGGGTCCCTCAATGGCTCCTCGTGTGTCATTCAGTCTAGGACACCCAAGTGCACTTACAGAGCACTCTGGGGCCATGTGAGGGTCTGGCTTCCTACCAAATGCCACTGAGACCTTCAGCCTGAAGGAGGCTTGGGCTCCTGGGTAGCTGCCAGGCAAAAGACGGGAATGAGGAAACTTACATCATTGTCTGAAAGAGAGAGCCAAGGAGGGCTTGCCCGTGTTGGAGTCATACAACAGGGTCGCAGCCTCACCCCTGCATATAGCCCACAGTACCCTGATGGTTTCCGACCTCCTAGAACATCATCACCTTCATTACAGCTCACTGTGGTTTGGGGACATTTCCTTGTGTTAAGCAAGGCTTGATGAAGGACTATCACTCATGAGAGACTTCACCCATTTCCTTAGCAGGCTCTGAGGACACTGGGGGAATATTTATGTAATAAGATGCAAAGTTGCTATGGAAAATACTATAGCAACCTAACACCTCCTGGAGCCAGGCAGGGGCTTGTAACAGCAGTCTAAATTTATATTTACTGGAGTGTCATTTTAGTGACTCTCTTAGTATCTCATTCTGACAGGATGTTAAAATATGTTTCCAGCTCAAGTTTGAGCAAAATTAACACAGCGTTGTTGAAGTTTGAGTATAGTCTTCGTGACTTCTCGCGGGGGAAAGCTATCAGAATAATTCTGGAAGGGAGTAGATGGCAGACTCTGGGTGAGTTGGTAGATGTTCTATCGTTTTGCTAAGCCTGGGAATAGATTCGCTTGCATTGATTACTGATTTCACCCTTTACTCTGTACGCAAGAAGCAGGAATGCTTGATTGTGACTAGAAGACTCGTTCTTGCCACGGCTGTGTGCTGTCAAAGACCATCCTGTGATGTTAGTAGATGCTCAAAGAAGATCATTTCAGCGGGTTAGCTTCCTGCACTCACATTGAGAAGCATGTAGCAGCATTTAAACAAAAAAACTATTTTTCATATAAAAACAAAATAGAGTCTTTTAAAAGAAGGCAAGTGGCTAAAGGTGGCAAATAAAGGAGAAAATAGGGCTATGGAAAATATTTGGATTTCTAACTTTTTGCTATTTTATATAATATAACTATCTATTTTAATGTATTTTGTAAAGCTCAATAGAATTAATTTTGCATGATTTGGGTTTTATACAGGCCTGTTGATATAACAGGCTTTTGAACGCCTTCTTTTATGTTAATGCATAAAAAATACAGAGCAAGTATGTGCTCACTATTGGCTTATGAGCTTTTTTTCATGAGTCACTGGGAGGTGAGGCCACCATGAGTCTTCAGTCATAGTGAACACCTGGAGGCTCTTGAGGCCTAACTACTGGGACAATTCTCCCAAGACCATGCTTCAGACTCATTGAATGTGAGTGTGGCTGAGAGGCCATAGATACATAGGCCAGTTACTAATGAAAAGTTCATGTCCATTGATCTGTTTTCCTATGTCTCTCCATCTAGAAATCTTAAAGTGTGGCTTCCAGGCTGCCAAAGTGGGACATTGGCCAAAAGAATCAATATCGGGCCATATTAAAACACGCACAGTTACTAGCATCTTAGCATTATGATGTGCTATTGATGGATATCGATGTCTTACTAACATGATGTCCATATCCCTCTGTGTTTTTATATTTCATTGTTCACCTAAGCACAGTTGGTGGCATCAAGTTATTAGACCCTGACCAGGCATCACTCTGACCCCGTAGCCGCATGCTAATGCAAGGGGAACTTGAAAGAAGTAATTATTTTCTTCCTCATTTTCAGAAATGCCACTTGCCATTATATGTTGATCTTGTACTTCGAAGCCTGGGAATTTGATGTGTAAAGCAACCTGCACGTTGTTATTCTACGAAGCTTCTCCGTGGCTTTGAGATACTTCTCTTTCATGCCATTGAATAGTTTTGACCCTTGGAACAGACACATGGTCAACGGCCGTGCATCCCAGTTTCAGAACACACTATGTCAGCCCTCTGGAGAAGGTTTTAAGGAAGGAAGTTTTTTGTTTAAACTCCAATCATTAGCAGAAAAGTCGAAAGAAACATGTCTGAGGCAGCCGTCACAAGACAGAGTATTAACTACAGTACGTCAGGCAGGACATTGTAAGTCCTACAGGCAGCTCTTCCTGACTCTACAGCTCCTGTCGTCCAAAACCCTGGATTTCCACTTGGGGCATGTTGAGTCATCACAGCTTAAAGCAGTTGTATACATTTTATTTTCTTTTTTCTTTTTCTTTTTTTACGTATACATTTATATTATTACACATACATACAATAAACTACATACAGCAAGAAGAACCACAAAACACTCAGCAATTATATAAATGTTACATTCATAGTGTTTTGGCCATTTGTATTTGGCAACCTTGAAGAAAACATCCTTCCTTTCTTGATGAGTCTAAAATTCTGAATATAAATCAATATCTATCATATTTCATCTCTATAAACTTAAAATATCTATCTAGACCTAAAAGTATCTTAACCCCTAAACAACTAAGCCTAATTGTGAAACAAAACTATCGAGTCTTCAACTACATCAGAGACTTTAGAAGGAATAAAATTAATTACCTGAGTAAATAGGAAGTGCAGGTTAGCAGCTTCCAAAATGAAAAAAAAAAATGACAGAGACAGTTTGTTGCCGGAACAGTCACCCAAAACTCTATAATGTTGGAGCATCATCTTCAGCCTTCTGGTCCAATATATCTGACAGACATGTTTGTGAAGCAGGAACTATTGAGGACTTTCTTATCCTGTCTTGGCAGAATTTGGCCATCGACTCTGTCTGCATACAAGCTTGTCCACTTTTAGGCAGAATTCTGTCTGTGGCCGAAAGGAGAAAATTTTGCTCCGAGCCTGGTTTGCCACATTTGAAGCCATCTCCAGAAGGAGGTTCTTTGATGTTCATCATCTTCTTTGAGATATGCTGGGTGTTGCCAGGAATTAACCTGTCATATTGTCAAAGACTTTTTAAAATAATAGAAACATCTTTAAATGTTGTATTATGTAGGTTTCTGAGGTTTTTGAAGACCTTATCTATTTTTCCTTATCTATCTATAGAATCATATCTATCTGTTATACCTATGATGTATTCCCGTAATTAAAAATAGAATAGTAATTGACATGACCATGATTTGATCAACTAATAATTAACTTATATAACTTACTTATCCTAAACAGCCTGCAATAGCACTTTCAAAGTATTAGCAGTAAACCTTGAATTATACTTGAGTTATATGGGTACAATACCACATATTTGAATAGAAATATATATATATAAAATGTAAAGAATAATTTTAAATTTGAATTCTATATCAATGTATCAAAATTAAACTTACTTTGCATTAACATACAAAATTATATACCAATGAATTAAAAATAACCGTGTGAGTAACAATTAAGGCCTTAAGTTGAGGAGTAGATTGTATAATCTACTTTTTGTCCTTCATCCCTATATATTTCTATATCCCCCTTCTTTCTTTTCAGCCCCTATCTCCAAACCTAAGAAAAAAAGATAAAGGAAAAGAGAGACTCCCTGAGTCCAACCTTGTTATCGCTCTTAATAAGACCAATAATAACTTATAACCAACTCTTAAAGAAAATAAACATCTGTAGCCCAAGAAAGCAACCAAAAACCTACCCAACTCCCCTTAAGGGAAAGGGGCATTGTTCTCTTGAGGTTCATTCAGGCTGATTTGGGACAAATAGTACCTTTGTAGGAACCCAAATAAAATTGGGGAAAATGGTTAAACAAACTAGAAATAGCATTTGTGGTCCAGTTTCTAAATATTAAGAAAGTCCAGGCTTAAGTGGAGTCCTGTGTAGGACAGTCTAAAATGTTGGACCAATTTGGGATCAGAAGCTTTCTTCCAAGCTGTCCTGGGAGCTGCCCTGTTCTGATGAGGAACAGTAATTGAAGCACTTGGTGCTAGAACTTGAAGGATGCAGGATGTCAGTGTCCAGCATGCTGAGAAGAATGAATCCTGTCAGGTCTGATCCAGCATCAGTGTCCATTTCTTTTGTTTTGAAAACATAATTTCTCACAAGCATTATACAGTCCTAAAATTATAAATGTATGAGGTGTGCAGGATGCACAGAACAATTAAGGCTGGTTCTCTGTTCTTTGTATGGGCAGAAGAAAGACATCTGTAAGTTGTCATTCATGCCATGCAAATAATGGCATCCAATAATAACTCACTGGGATTCTGTGAACAACAAGAAGCCTTGACTATGCACAGACATTCATGTTTCAGCCAGTTTCAGAGCTATTCCCATGTAGTGGGATTAGCAATATAAGTTGCTTGCATGTTCTGCAGTCTGAATTCTTTACATTCCAATTGTAGCCCCCTCCTTCATTGCCTCTTGACCCCACCCTGCCTCTCTCATCACCTCTCCCTCCATCCCTTAGTCCTCAGAAAGGAGAGCACTCCTTCCCTAACATCTGACCTCAGCCTATCAAGTCACATATGTACTACCTGTATCTTCTTCCTCTATGGCCTGGCAAGACTGCCCTGCCAGAGGGAAGTGATCAACACTGGGGGACCAGAGTCCATGTCAGAAATAGTCTCTTCTCCTCATATTGTGGGACTCACAAGGAGACTGTGTTGCCAATGTACTGCATCTGAGCAGAGAGTCTAGGTCTACATGGTCCTTGGTTGGTGCACTAATCTCTGTTATTGTAGTGTGGTTATCCTGTATTATGTGGCAAATATCTGCTTATGAGTGGGTGTATACCATGTATGTCTTTCTGGATCTGGGTCACCTCACTCAGGATGGTCTTTTCTAGCTCCCTCTTTTTGCCTGATGTCCTTGTTTTTAATAACTGAGTAGTATTCCGCTGTGTAAATGTACCACAGTTTCTTTATCCATTCTTTGGCTAAAGGACATCTAAGTTGTTTCCAGATTCTGGCTATTACGAATAAATCTGTTATGAACATAGTTAAGCGAATGTCCTTGTTGTGTGATAGAGCATCTTTTGGGTATATGCCAAGGAGTGGTATGGGTGGGTCTTGAGGTAGAATTATTCCCTATTTCTGGAGAAAGTGCCAGATTAACTTCCAAAGGCATTGTACAAGTTTGTACTCCCAGCAGCAGTGGAAGAGTGTTCCCCTTTGTCCACATCCTCACCAGCACATGCTGTCACTTGAATTTTTGATCTTAGCTATTCTGATGGGTGTAAAATGGAATCTCAGAGTCGTTTTGATTTGCATTTCCCTGATGATTAGGGATGTTGAACATTTCTTTAAGTGTTTCTCAGCCATTTGATATTCCTCTGTTGAGAATTCTCTGTTTGGTTCTGCATCCCATTTTTAATTGGGTTATTTGGTTTGATGGTGTTTAATGTCTTGAGTTCTTAATATATTTTGGATATTAGCTGTTTGTTGAATGTAGGGTTGATAAAGATCTTTTCCCAGTCTGTAGGCTGTCGTCTTGTTCTGTTGATAGTATCATTTGCCTTACAGAAGCTTTTAGTTTCATGAGGTCCCATTTATTAATTGTTGATCTTAGAGCCTGAGCTGTTTGTGCCCTGTTCAGGAAGTTGTCTCCTGTACCAATGAGTTCAAGGCTCTTACCCATTCTTTCTTCTAACAGATTAAGTGTGGCTGGTTTTATGATGTCTTTTATCCATTTGGACTTTAGTTTTGTGCAGGCTGATAAATATGGCTATATTTGCATTTTTCTACATGTATCCATCCAGTGAGATCAGCGCCATTTGTTGAAGATGCTATCTTTTTTCCATTGTATGGATTTGGCTTCTTTGTCAAAAATCAAGTGTCCATAGGTATGTGGTTTTATTTCTGGGTCTTTCATTTCACTGATCAGCCAGCCTATTTCTATGCTATTTCAATGCTGTTTTGTTACTGTTGCTCTACAGTACAGCTTGAGATCTGGGATGGAGATTCCTATGGAAGATCTTTTATTGTAGCCATTCTCGGTTTTGTATTTTACCATATGAAGTTGAAAATTGATCTTTCAAGGTTTGTAAAGAATTGTGTAGGAATTTTGATGGAAATTGCATTGAATCTGTAGATGGCTTTTGATAAGATGATCATTTTTACTATATTGATCCTCCTGATCCATGAGCATGGGAGATCTTTCCATCTTCTGATAAGTTGTATACATTTTCATTTCCCAGAATTACTTTCAAATGTTTTTAAATATCTCATTATACTCTTATATATACTATAATAGACTATTGGTTAATGATAAATCAGATCAGATTTGGGAAAAGAATCATGATTTAGAGATTTTTAAAGGGCACAATAGAAGGTTCTCAGTATAGTTGCTAAGTCACAAAAGCAATTACAAAATGGCATATTGAACAATTCCAAATATGTCCCTATGTATGTGCTGTATTCACAATTTATATGTTATGTGATCTATAAGGAAATGGGTAAGAAGACTTAGTGTAACTGTAAACAGATTATACTGTGATTTTTTTTAATTATAAAAGATTTTTGTATTTTATTCTGTGTGTACTTCCACAATGTTGTGTTGTCTTAATAATTCTATGAGAAACACTAACTTTAAAATTCTGAATCAAGAAAAGTTAGCGAAACGTGAGCCAGACATCATACTCAGGGCTGCGGGGGCAAGGGTAGAGCTTTCAGAAAGAAGGTTCATAGAAAGCTACAGCCAACGACAAAAGGATTCAGAGTTCTCTTAAAACAAAACAAAACCAAAAACCTGGCTATGAATACTGTAACTGGTATGGAAGAGGTGAACACATCAGAGATGATGGAACAGTTACACATTTCAACAACCCTGAAGTCTAAGCTTCCCTCTCTGCTAACACCTTTGCCGGCAGGAAGTAGAGTCAACAATCACCTCTGCTGTCCCAAAGTGTTATAGACATGAAGAGCATCACATGTTACCGGTTCCGTAATGTAAATATTTTATGTGTTAATAATAATTTTAAATTTCTGGGAGTATCTACGGTAAATTTAATGCTCTTGAGGTATCACCACTGGATCATATCCAGTTTGTCAGATAAAAGAAATGGCCACTAGTATGAGATGGCAGATGTTTGATGAATTGCCTTCCCTCAGTTAGGTTGGAGGCTTTGCACGTTTAACTTCCCACAGTGAGCTTGCCTGTGAGCCCCAGAACAGACTCCAGGCTCCTTCCCCCCGACCTTTATTCCTGTTATAAGAATTAGGACCCAAGTAAAGCTAAGTAAGGATATGAGTGCTTTCTATGGACATTAAACCCCACGTCACCGGAAGACAAAAAGGACTGGAGATGTTTGTCGCGTTCAAAGCCAGGGAAAACTAAATGGAGCAGATGTGTAGTCTTCTCATCATTTTCTCTGTTTTCTGGTGCCTAGAGATCTGCTTCAGTATAGGCAGTGCACCCAGAAAACTGTTCTTAAGCCCAGTCCAACAAGAATAACTATTCAGGAAGTTGGCACAATCTTTTCCTGAGAGAGACTGCTATTTGCTTATAGACAGAAAAAACAAAAACAAAAAAAATCATTTGAAGAAATGCTGGGAATGAATGAAACACACACACACACAGAGAGAGAGAGAGAGAGAGAGAGAGAGAGAGAGAGAGAATGTTCTCCATTACCTAACTCTCCAAAGTAATAAAGGGAAAAATAATGATACTTCTCTCCTAACATGAGCACACACTCAATGATTGATCTAAGCTGCAATATCAGCTCTTTGACTTCCTGTTGTATTCCCCATTTTCTCTGCACCCCCAGGGCCTGGGAGAGCCCACAAGACGATCAGTGTATTGACTCCACATCTAATTTCAGGACTTATTGAAGTGTGCCTCTCCCCGTTTCCCTGCTCCCAGGACTTTTCTTTATGAGCTATGCCTCTAACTATATAAAGAATAAAAGCGTGAGGGAGAGCGAACATGGCAATATCAGCCTTACCACAGTTTCCACACTCAGGGGTGGCTGGCTCTGGAGCAGGTCTTGAAAGCAGTATGTTTCCTCTTTCCTCAATATTCTGAATTTAATAAAGACCAAAATTGAGTTTTTTATCCCCCCCTACAATAAGTTGAATTGCTTAATAAATATAAAAGGTCAATAGTGGGGCTTGTTAAGTTATTGTAATTATAAGTTGTGAGGCTCAAACTGTATTATATTTGGCTAATCTTTATCTTCATACCAGATTCTTCTGGTATACTTTGTGTAATTCCTAAAACTATCCCTTTTTTTTGGCCTTTGCTCTTTGCCTCTGTGAATTCTCCTAAGCGTCACCACAATACAAAGCAGTGACAAATTTAACAACATTCACCGAATACTTACAATGTATCTGGGACCTTGGCTTTTGTCTGGAAGTGCCAGATTAAAGGGGAAATTACTAAAGTCTTATAAGACTAATTAATTAAGACCCAGTCCCCGAAGTGAAAGTATTGCTTGTAAATTCTAGAAAATCCTCACAGCCTGTTGTCAGTCCTCCTTTTCCTAGAATGGCATTGGGTCCTAGATTCACACAGTCACCTCTTGCTGTTCACTCAGCTACTGCCAAAAACCAGCAAAGAAACCTTGATGTAAAGAATAGGGAGTAATGAGAGAAAGAAAAAAAAAAGGCTGCTCCTCTCAACTCTGTGAGCCTGAGGGAAAAAAGTACACTTTTGTGTGCTGTAAGCTGATGGGGTGAGCAGTTCTGAGACTGGAGAGCATATCGCCCACGCGCCGCTCACAGGACCATTGTCATCAGATGCGCAGCGTTGTGCACAGTAGGCAGTTGGGGAGGCTTGTGGCATAGAAAAGACACTACAACTAGGAGGAGCTAATTTCTCATCTCTTGGGGGTATAATTTTCGTTCTTCACTTTGAGCCAAAAGTGAAAGCAAAGACTATAATTTTCTTATACCATATTTTCTTTCTTTCTTTCTTTCTTTTTTTTTTTTTCTGAAAAGGACCCGGAGACCTCAGGAAGGTTTTGTTAATTGTCCCAAGTCTGATGTCTGAGACTTGGTGTCAATCTTCAAAGTCCCCTCCCTCTACTCTGTTTATGTGTACATGTGGAGGCCAGAGGGCAACCTTGACTGTTGGTCCTCAGGTACCATCCATTTTGGTTTGTTTGCCCCCTGCAACACCAGCCCACCCCACGCTTCCTCCACTGGCCCAAATCTCACTGAGTAGGCTGGGCTGATTGGCCATTTAAATCCAAGGATCCAACTGTCTATCTCTCTCCCAGTGCAGGGGTTACAAGCACGTACTCTAATACCTAGCTGTTAGGTTGCTTGTTTTGCTTTTTTTTAACATAGATCTTTTGAGATCAAATTCAGAGCCTCATGTTTACAAGGCAATCACTTTACCTACTGAGGTTCCCGTCTTGTCCCCACCGTGTTCTCTATCCCTAACCTATCAGTGGCCCTCTCCTACATAGAGTCCATGACAATTGGCCTCCAATATTGAAGGAACAACAGGATGGAGGTACAGAGAAATGCATCCTTTCTCATGACCACCGCTCCTCAGAAGTACTAGATGGTCCCCCAAACTACTTCTCCCTGTCTCTATGGAATTCTGCGTTCCTAATTGTGTATCAGAGATTCCATGTGTAACTCTCTAGGGCAGAAAAAAATGAGATATCCTTTCAGGTCATTAAAGCCTGAGGAAATATGGAAAGGTAAAGGACAAAGCCAAGAGAAAGAACAGTAATTAGAACTAGGTTGAAATTTCTGCAGATGAAATATACATCTTGGCGTGTGTGTGTGTGTGTCTGTGTGTGTGTGTGTGTGTGTGTGTGTGTGTGTGTCTGTGTGTCTGTGTATGTGTGTTTGTGTGAAAGTTGCTAGGTCCTTGGGTTTTTTAAATAGAAATTAACATTCAAATTGGACTTTTTTTCTGCCCCTGCTATGTAACATTTGGGCTCCTATGGAATATTATAATTGATGCCAGACCATCAGCACTGTGTTAACAAAGCGCTTTATAGGAAGCTCTTCACAGGACTTTCTCTCTCGTGTTCAATAAGTAGCGAGCAACAAGAGAACTGCCTCCTCCAAGGAATTCTTTTAACCTTTCAGAAACAAAATATTTCATGCTAATTCCTGCTTAATTGGAAGGAAGTCATTTTTAAAAAAATATCATTGACTATGGTTGAAGCCTGTTCCATCCCTGACCTCTTTAATTTAATCAAGGTCACCTAATAAACTTGCCAAAACAGCTCTATTTCTCAATTAGAAAAAGGTATCACCGTTTAAAAGTGTTTAGTGTGTGATTAATAGCACTGAACTGGGGATTCAGCATTTGCAAGGGCCCTGGCGAGGAGCTGCTGGTGAGAATAAAACATTAGTACCTGAAAAATTATACTCATCAGAAACTCAAAACAAATCATTTTAATGAGCAAAGCAAAAAACTGCCTGGGTAAGGATGTGAGGAAGGTTAGCGTGCTCCATATAAAAAAGCTTTTAATGTTTGAACTTTTCTCTTCAATGGACAAAAAAAAAAGCTGCTGGAATGTAGACATCCAGCCATGGTCTGTAAAGCACATGCTGACATGATGCTTTTCCTGCCCAGGGATCCAGAGAAGATGCGGACTGAGTTGCCCATGTCACGTTTCTAGGGCACTCACACTCCAGCCTTGGGAAACAGGAAGTGAGAGGATGCTATTGAAACTCTTTAAACCAGAGCCGTCTATGCGAACGCAATACCCAGTGTTCTAATACTGCATAGACTTCCCACTTCGTGAGCTTGAGGCCGGCTGGGCTCACCTGGAGGCTGTGTTGATGAGGATGTCATTCCACTGGCAAAAGCATTAGAACAGTTGAGAAAAGGAGCGGCCAAGACTGAGAATCGGTCCCCAGTGAAGTGCTGACCAGCATGAGGGAAATAACGGAGCCAGACCAAGTCAGACTCCGGCATGCAGCTTTGTGTTGTTTCAGAGATAGCTTGCCAAATGGTGTCCCTTCTCCAGCCATGAGCTTTCTTAAAGGCAGCATGAGCTCTCGCTTAGTTTTCTTAAATAAGATTAGGGGAAAGAATCAATAAAAAAGGATTTATGGCAAGCTGAAAATACCTTGCACTGTAATAGCAGAAGGTATAAACAGAAACTATAAATGAACATCCCAGTCTGGGCTGCACACAGGAATCACCGAGGGAACCTGGTTCACATACCCATGTCCTGGATTATTGCCCAGTTGTCTGTTATTAAAACACTCCCCAGGTGATTCTGAGGTACAAAGGATGGGGACAGGGCCTGTATCATGAGGGTTGGTGGCGATTTGTCATGTATGGGATAGGAAAGAAAGAGGCAAGTTAGCAGTGTATGAGAGAGACTAAAACCAAAGATCAGTATGTGTGACTGACAGGAAGTGACTGGGCCAAAGGAAAGAGAGCAGAGAGGAAGTAGTGCTGGTCTAGTTTGCAAGGCTCAGGTCAAGAATTGCCTACACCAGGCACATCCAGAGTGTGCGCTCATCAGTGCAGGGAAGGCTGCCTGAAGGAAGCAGGATGGTCCAGCAGAGAAAGGCCCCCTTCAGGTCAGGGCCAGAGTTCCTGCTGCCTTCACTCCGTTCTAGAACACAAGACTGTTTCCCTGTGTTGGTGGTCCGAGAGGAAAGCAAGTATGCCATTCAGTTTATGGGGAGACCCTTTGCTGCTTGTGAACGGCCTGGGAAGAGCTTGCCCACACCTGAGTGGGGCCTCCTTTTCTGTGGCATAGGCCAGGCCAAAGGCTGGGATTCATGGGTGATTAGATCTAGGAGTTCAGTCTGACCTCAGTGAGAACCAGAAGCCAACTAAGGTAGGGAGGACAGCTGCTAAGAAAAATATTACAAGACAGTGTGTAGGGATCAGAGAATATGTTTTGGAAAGCTAGCCTGGAGGATTCATGGAAACACTCAGTCACAGTATAACAGAAGAGGCACAAGTAGCATCCAGGGTAGAACAGAAAAGAAATTAAGGAAATGTGGGAGCGTGCCACAGAAGGCAGAGATGCCTCAAAGGCCATGGCTGGTGCCTTACACTGAGACAAGGTTCTTTTCCTGCCAGAAATGCCATAAGGAGGGGCTAAAAGAAATGAGGGGCCAAGAACTAATGAAGCCAAGACTGGCAGAACATTCCATAGGTCACATTAGGCTTCGGCTGCCCCTATCCTGCTACACCAAGGTGACAGTTCTTACCGTACTCTGTGGAAAAGGGGGGTAAGACTGTACGTGGAAGGAGGAGGTCCTTTCTCAAAGCTGTTGTGGCTGGACTGGGCTAAGCTAGAGCTAATTAGGTTCCTAAAGCAGAACTTAAGAAGAGGCTCAGAGGGCTGGTGGACCACCAGGGCAGATGCCTGTGTGCCTGCCTGTGCTTCTCGGGAAAATGGTATTCATCATCATCATCATCATTTATTATTATTATTATTATTATCAGTGTGTATGTGTGTGTGTAGCATGCATAGGGAAAAGAAAAATGGTGCCTTTCAGCAGGGAAGATTCATGAAGGAAATTCAGCCAAGTGAGGCAGTTGTGGGTTGGCTGAGTGGCTACAAGTATGCCCGGCAGACTCAAGTTAGGAAGGCCTGCCCGTTCCTCACTGGCCTTGCCCATGCCCCTACGCACATCCTTCTGGAGTCCACTGAGTCCTTGTTAAGTCAGTTCCCACTCTACGCTCCTACGTCACTTCTGCTTCCTCTCCAGCTCTCAGTGAAGCAACAGCCGGTCCCCTCCTCCAGCCACCAGCCACTGTAAGGAGAGCCGTGCCGAGATGGCTCGCTCACTTCTCAGCTCTCCTTCCTGTGAGTCCCTGAGGTCAGGACAGTTGTGATGAGAGCCCCCAGCTCAGCCTAGAGTGGCACTCCATTGGGCTTGCCACTGTCACCCCTTCTCTCATCCTGAGGACTCTGGTTTGCTGCTCTGACTTGCCAGCACATCCCTCAGCATCGCTGACAACAGACACCTGCTGTCGGAAGTCAACATGCCTCTTTCTTTTGTTTCTTTTCCTCTGAGGAAAAAAAGGTGTAGGCTGGGGGCAGGCAGCAGAAGATAATAGTATAATTGGAAAAGTAGTAAAACCTGATGTTTTAGTGTCAACAGTGTCAGGAGCCCAGCCACACCTCACAGGCCTGCCCCTGCTGCAGGGCTCTTCATTAGAAAGAGCTAAGATGAGGGAGGGACTGAGACTTTTTTTTCCTCCAAGTCGCCTGCTGCCGCTAAGCATCTCCAGGCTCACATTTAAGCCACCATAATATCAGGCTCTAGTTTACCTGCGCTCCTCAAATTACCCTTATTCCACCGGCCTCACACAAAGATGGAAATAGACACTGCCTCGTGCGTCTGTTTAGCTCTCCCTAATAATAGCTAATGTGGAGACGATAATACACAGTGCAAACATAAAGTGTTATGTCAATGCTAAGCCGTAATAATAATAATCCTGCAAAAACGTAGCATAAGGAATTTCCATGAGCAATTTGAGGAAGATCGCTGCTTCTGTGGGAGACAGGTGTTATTGAAAACAGACCGATTGTACTCTGCTGCCTCCCTCCAAGAGACGCTCAGTAGCAAAAGATTGGATTTTTTTGGCAGATAACCCATTACAACCCCCTGCTCTGTGCCTGGCCACCAGGAGGCAGGGGAAATGACAACAGCCCCAGGGCCCAGGCCACCATCGAGTTGCGCGTGCTTGTGCTTGGTCCTTCCTCATCTACCATTATAACCAGCAGAACAGGGGACAGATCTTTGGGAGTTCAGGGCCTCGGGAAGAAGATTTCAGCCATTTTATTTTCTGACTGGGGGCACAGACACAGAGACAGCAGCAGATGGGTGAGTTCCTATGGATACACAATCTTTGTCACCTTCAGGCTCTTTAAGGAGCCAGGATTTAGCATCAGCCTCTGGAGATGACGCAATTAAGGAAGCCACATTAACTGCTAAGGCTCCGTGAGCTTAGAGAGTGATGAGTATCCTTGTGCCCTCATAGAGAACAGAGGGGATAAACCAGAGAGGTTTCTATGTGGCTCGCGTCAGGGCTCCAGATTGCAGAGGGCTGAGATTAATTTCTGCATGGATTGCCCTCAGATTTCTCCTGTGGAAAAATAGATGTTCACCTTAGACTAGGCTCATCCCTCTGTATTCTTAGCCAGGCCTCTGGAGCAGAACTAACTCCCTGCAAACAGCCAGAGTGGACTATGTCCCCTCCATTACAAACAAGCCACTCCCTTCAAGCCCCCATTCCCAGCTTTCTCAGATGTCAGCAGTCAGCTGGCTCTTGGCCATCTGGAGAGCCACACTCTGCATTGTTAGCCAGCTGGGCTACCTCAGGCTCCCTGAAACAATGGTTCTTAACACTTATGAAATAGACTGATAATCATTGTAGCACAGGCTCGTGAGGGTGAAAGGTGGGGAAGACAGCACGGAGGGTGTGTGCGTGCTGTGGCTAGGTTTGGGGTTTGCCTTTGGGTATTTGTAGTAGAATGCAAGTGCTCTTCCACCAAGCTATAGCCCTCATCCTGGAAGTTGCATGCCACTCTTCCTACTGTGACCTTAGCTACTGCTGAGACTGAGGAAGAGTATGAGCAGAAAAACAGAATGCTGCCTTTTGTACAAGTCTCCCCTAACTCCTAGAGGGGTTCTGAAGGTGTTGGGGAGGGCTGGGCTTTCACAGGTGTGAGGCAAGGGGCTAAAGAGTGATGGAAAACACTAAGGAATAAAACAAAAATAGCAAGCCAGGCGTATGATTCTTTCCAAAGGACCTGTCCAAACAGAATAGCCCAGGCTAGCTCAGGAGATGGAGGTGAACAGGTGACCGCAGAGGAGCTTCCAAATGTGGTCTCTGCACCAGTGTCTTAGCACCACCCAGTGACCTGGAGTGTTCACCCTTCAGCCCAGACACCTGAAACTACAAACCTGAGAGAGGGCCCAGAAATAGTGTTTCAGTCTGCAAGGAGATGCTAATAGGTAATAGGCACTAATATTTGAAGAGCATCAGGTTAAGGTAACACTGGAGGTCATATAAGTTTCCAATTTCCATGACTTTAAAAAAAAAGTTGATTTTTGGTCACAGAGTAGCCTCTTCTAGCTCAGACGGTGTAGGAGACATGACAGGTCCTGGCTTGCATTCCAGTGGTGAGAACCAGTCCAGTGTCAGACACTGACCCCACTCCCCTTACTAGGGGACCCACATGAAGATCAAGTTGCCCATGGGTTACATCTGTGTAGGGGGTCTAGGTCCAGTCCATCTGTGGTCCTTGGTTGGTGTTTCAGTCTCTGTTTCAAGTCCCCTGGGTCCTGGTGAGTTGGCTCTCTTGGTCTTCTTGTAGAGATGCTGTCTCTGACGTGGACTCTGTTGCCTTCTTTTCGAGCACTTCCCCTAGCTGGTGTGCCTCAGCAGGCCACAGGGAACAAGATGTGACTTGCTGTGCTGGGGTGGGGTGGGGGAGCTTTTCTGAGGAGTAGGGGAGGCAGGGGGGGCAGAGGAAAAGAGCGAAGGAGGGTGGGGCCAGGAAGAGGGAGTGGGCTATGATTGGGATAAATTTTTTTTAAAAAAGAAAAGAACCAGTCCAGTGCGCCTCCTAGCGTGGTCAGCCCTTGGGGGCAATGCTACATTGTGCAAAGTAAAGCGTGAGTTTGGGTGCACACTATAATGGTCCCTGTCACAGACCAGCCAATGGGGGCCTGAGCTACCCCACAGGAAGATTGACACAGTAAAGCAGATAGACTTATGGAAGAGTCCCCAGGTCACTGGATCATAGCGTCATCCCTTTCTTAAGGCATCAGAAGGCAAAGTCATGACAGAGAGGGGAGCCCCTGCAGGCTCTGGGATATTGTAGGATTATCTCCCAAGCCTTCAGCCTACCCCGGCCTCCTTGAATATAAGGACAATTGCCTACCTGGACAGCAGCCAGTGAAATCAGGTTAGCCGCATCCTCCCAGCATTCCAGGAGAACAACTGGCAAAGTAGAAAGAGAGAATGTTAAACCCAGCATTCCCCAAAGACACAAAGACGAACAGTTCTGGAGAAGTGCAGATTTTTGCTAGCAACAATATGTTAAAGCGTTTTATTATTTAGTTACATCTTGCCTGAGCATGAAAAAGATATTAACACACTGTCAGCTTACTGGGACATAACCCAAAATAACTCACATTTTTCATATATTGCTAATTATTTTCCTGAGGCTGGCTCAGGCTGGTAAAAGAAAGATTTCAAGGCTTCCACCAGATTATTTACTTAAAGAATTTAAGCATGCCATTATCTGTTCCCATGGAAACCCAGTAAGTAATACTGGCGATGGAGGAGGAGGTCACTTTGACCATAATTAGTATAGAAAATAATGGTTTATATAGAATTTGGTAAAGGGTACAACGAGATGCCATGTAATACCTTTAAACCTTTTTCTCAGCAATGCAATTTGATCTCTGGATCAATTTTCACATACCATTGTCACTTCGGAAGTTTTACTAGTTGAATGCTAATTTTCCAAATGCAACAGATTTTTGCTTAGCAGTATCTTCCCAATGTTTTTAATTGCTCTTTTGCTTTAGACAATTCCAGTATCCAGAATTTTCTAAAGTATACCGTGAGTATGAATACTCAAGCGTGTCAACTTCTACCCTTCTTGAACTGTATATGGTGTGGCCCCTTGCCTTAGTTTCTCAATACATAGTAGGCTGGAGAACTAACTGATAATAATACAGGTTCCACTGGACTCAATAGTGCTTTTAAAATTGCCAACAGTCGGTTTAGTTGTGTTAAAATAGTTGGTTTACAAATAGGGTATTATGTTGGATCCCTTTTAAAATTGTATTTGATAATCCATATGGATACCACTTCCTAAATAGTCAAGTTTTTTGTAATACAGAACACTCTATGGATGCCCTTATCAGAGGCAGAAAGTCATTCATTTTAATCCTTACACCTATTTGAATAGTGGGCTTTTTGCACTATCTCTTAAGGTTAAATTTTACTGTAGAATCTTGGTGACACATTTATCAAGACTGTTTAATTTAGTACAGTGTCCCAGTTTAAAAAAAAAAACTAAAGCAGAAATAAAGAAAAATGAGTTGACCTTTCACGTTTCTGGGTTTGTGACACATCAGAAGCTGACGGGCATTATTGGGATTTTGCTTGTTTCAGAGTTCTCGTCCAAGAAACATAACACAGCCTCTTCCAGGCAACTTTTACAAAGGGGTACATGTGGGGCCACTGCGTGACTCCAAAGAATGTTTTAAAACAGGAAACAGGTGGCCTAAAATTACATGAAGTTAATGCCCAATTTCTCACCTTTTAGAAAATAACTACCTTGCCACCGTGGGAATGACCAAGTTTGGTTTTTTGTAAATATTAAGCCTGAAATTATGTAATTGGGAAGGCAAATCAGTTACGTGCCCTCATTATAACTATGTTGATGGGCTTGGTTATGGTATTGATTATTTTTTAGGGGTGGGGAGAGTTACTGCTGTTTCCTTTCCTTTTCCTGTTTTTTAAACATAGTAATACCACGTTCCTGTTCCAGGAACGCCCCCAGCATGCCACGCACACTGGCCATGGCCTAGACAAGACCAAGTACCCTCAGTTGGACCATCCGATAGGCTTACAAGACAATCCCTACAATAATTCATGGTGCTTTCCCTGTATGTATTTGTGTTCAGATGATTTATTTCAATAATGCTGCTGGCACACGCTTTAGAGCTGCCTGCCTTTTGCTACACAGATTTCAACATATCTTGCAGACTATGCAATTCATTTGGAAAATGTAATTTTCATCCCTGCATACTAATCGATTTCTTCACAAACACCTGCTATCAGTTATGATAATAAAAATGCCACTCTGAATTGAAAGGGGGACCAAACAGAGCTTCCTAAGGAAATGGCTTAAGTGTCTTTGAATGCCACTAAGTGCAGTAACATGCTCATGTAGTGCCAACACTTTTTTTATCATCTGCATCTTTGGTGATTTCTGCCATGTCACAACATCCTTCTTGCAAGTGATGCCTCAGAGCTATTGCCTTGTGGAGTGCTGAGCTCACCTATCTGGAGTCAGTGTCTCCAACGATGGGCAAGATCTGAGATTGGGCTACATAGTGCTAGGAAGCACCACCCCATGCCCCTGGGTAAGCTCTGGTTTCATACGTCCATGCAAAGTGTCAAAGCTCCTGCCCCTGCCTTCGCACACCCGTATGCCCCAAATCAAAGTTCCCTTATTCATTTTCTCCAGTCTCCAGTACATTCCACGCACCATTGCCAAACTAATCTTCCTCAGTCAGCAATTTCATCACACCCTCCCTTACCCCAAACACCTTCAGCAGTTCTCAGCCTGTGGGGTCTGAACTCCACTATCCTCTCCCACGATCCATGTTTTCCTTACTGCTTCCAGGCAGGCACTTGGCAAAACAAACAAACAAACAACAACAACAACAAAAAACCCAAGTGTCTCTGATTACTGTGCGGAACAGTCTCCCTGTAACTGTCTCTTCTGAGCCTTTGCTTACCTTCTTGCTCCTCACTCAGAGATCCTTCCCCGCTTCTAGGACTCTCGTCTTCCAAAATAAACTTTTTTTTTTTTCTTGTTACATCTCAATGGTTATCCCATCCCTTGTATCCTCCCATTCTTCCCTCCCTCCCATTTTCCCCTTATTCCCCTCCCCTATGACTGTGACTGAGGGGGATTACCTCCTCCCCCTGTATATGCTCATAGGGTATCAAGTCTCTTCTTGGTAACCTGCTGTCCTTCCTCTGAGTGCCACCGGGTCTCCCCCTCCAGGGGACATGGTCAAAGGTGAGGCACCAGAGTTCGTGTGAAAGTCACATCCCACTCTCCACTCAACTGTGGAGAATGTTTTGACCATTGGCTAGATCTGCGTAGGGGTTTGAAGTTTACCGTCTGTATTGTCCTTGGCTGGTGCCATAGTTTGAGCGGGACCCCTGGGCCCAAATCTGCCTATCATAATGTTCTACTTGTAGGTTTCTAGGACCCTCTGGATCCTTCTATTTTGCTATTCTCCCATGCTTCTCTCATCTAGAGTCCCAATAGGATGTCCTCCCCTCTGTCCCAGTTTCCTGGTTAGTGAAGACTTTCATGGGACATGCCCCTTGGGCTAGTATGCAGATATAAGTGAGTATATACCATTTAACTCTTTCTACTTCTGGGTTAACTCACTCATTATGATCATTTCTAGCTCAATCCATTTGTCCACAAATTTCGGGAATTCCTTGCTTTTAGTAGCTGAGTAGTATTCCATAGTGTAAATGTAACACAGTTTCTTTATCCATTCTTCTACTGATGGACACTTAGGCTGTTTCCATGTTCTGGCTATTATGAATAAGGCTGTCAAGACAAATTTTTATTCAATCAATCTGTATTCTTCTTTCTTTTTTTTTTTATTAAATCCTGATATATATCTTGATGTTTGCTTATTTGTTTATTCAATCAATATTTATTGAGTACCTATTTTATTCCAAACATCATTCTATCCCTTCTTCCTTTGAATACATTTAATTGCCTTTTAGGTGTGCCTTTTTTATTGTATTTCCGTAGAGCTTGCAAAAAGTGACATAGTCCATGCTTTCTTTTGTGATCTCAGATGCCAGGACAGACTTGGGTATAAGGAAGCGTGCAATAAATGCTTGCTGACTAATTGATCCCTAATGGCTTGATGCTGGGAGTTTCCTGGTTAATTGCATGTTCTGTTTGATTACTGTTTCAGTGCATACTATACGTTGATTGTCATTTCTGCAAAGCGGAAAGCTGTAAAGCACTTAACGGTAAAACTGTTATTAACGTAGTTTGATGTTTGATGTTTGGGAAGAGAATTCGCCTGGGGTCTCTGAGTGCCTCCCTAAAGCTCTGTGATCACCATACACGGGATGGAGCCTACAGGTAGCTAGCTGACCTCAGACTGGCCCCAGGTTACGAGAAATTGCAAGTTTAACAGGGAACACGGCCCTACACTACACCTTTGCATAGAGTAGGTCAAATCCATGAAGACATTTCTAGCACTAAGCCTTGCAAGTGCTATCATACTTTTCTCTTCTTTTCAACAGTGGAGAATGGCTTTTCCATAAAGGGAGAGAACCAGTGGGCTGCTACTTGAAAGAATGGGGAGACACTGTTTTTGAATAGTTGTTAAGAACCGAACTCGCAAAGACTGACATAGCAGTGTCAGTTAGAAGTGCGAGAGGATACAAGTGAAGGGTTAACAATTTAGATGTAATCTGAATAAATTAATAAAAATTATATAATAAAAAAAAATATATATATATATTGAATACCTGCCTGGAGGCTGCCTTGGCAGTCCGTTTCCATTGCTTTAGGCAAACAAGTGATCCACTGCTCTGGGTCCCATGGCTTGATGGAGTGACTCAGGGGACTTAGTCTAAATGATGAAGGCCCTGCCCGATCCAGGGAGCTTTCCTGTGGGAGTGCCCGGCAAGCCGTTGTTATATTGCAGGAGCCACAGAGCGTGGAGATGGAGGCAGGGCGACAGATTCCTCCACGCCATCTTCGTCTCATGCCACCCATCACTCACTCCGCTTTAGGGGTCTCTGTAGCCTCGAGGTGCCTGAGACCCTGAGTGAACCCCTTGGATTTCTCAGTGAAAAGGAGATGGGGAATTGTATAAATTAAGTCTGCATCAACACATTGAGGCTTTCAGCTTTCAGGGAGGAACAGAATAACTACACAGCCTTGTAGGGGAAAAAAAAAGACTTTTAATCTGTTTGTGAAGCAGGTGGAACTAGGTTTCCATTCTGATAGCAGTTAGCGAAAACAATTTGTGCAATTTGTCCCGGCAGTAGAGCAAGAAGGAGCAGTGTGCCTATCAGCTCTTTCCTCCCCTGGGAGGCTGCTGCATGCCTCAGCCTGTGAAACAGCCACTTATTGGAAAGCAAGACGCCCTCCAAGCAGCTGAGCAGTCACAGAGCCAGAGAGGGGACAGTCAAGCGCTAGGCATGCTGGTTGCCAGGAATTCTGGCTATCCTCATCCCTGAGCATGGCAGACCAGCTTATTATGAGGGTGTCCAGGTTGTGGGAGAGAGGTCAAGAGGTAGGAATTTTGAGCGATAAATCCTGTGCCCATTGAAAGAATTCATATATAAGATAGGAAATGTTGAATCGATTAAAGAGATTCCGGGGCTTTTGCTCACATTATTTGTCTAACCTGTGAGAGGAGCCATCCTCACAAAGTCAGTCCTAATGCGGTCTACCAAACAGTTAAACAAAGAGCACCTGGGCAAAGCTATAAGCGCTTATTGTCTGAGTTGATGTGAACTCGACCTTAGGTGAGGCTTCCTTTCCCACCAAAGGCCACCCCAATCCGGGCAGGGAGGTAACTCCCCAAACTCTCTGTGTTTTTTTCCTTCAGCCCTGGCGGCTCAGGCCTATGCCCTCAAAGAGGAGAACGACAGTCTCCGCTGGCAGCTGGATGCCTACAGGAACGAGGTGGAGCTGCTGAAGCAAGAGAAGGAGCAGCTCTTCCGGACGGAAGAGACCCTCACCAAGGACCAGCAGCTGCAGTTCCTACAGCAAACCCTGCAGGGCATGCAGCAGGTATGGGGCACGTGCTGCAGGGAGAGTGGGGCTGTGTGCGTCTCTGCGGGCATGGAAGGCTGAAGGAGGAGAAAGAATGACCGTCAAGCTAAGTCCACAGCAGAGGAGAGTGCTAAGGCTTTGTGAAAGCCAGACCCTGGAGAAAAGTCAAGCTAAGGAAATCTGCTGCGAGTCACCCCGGGGATAGGATAGGAAATGAAGGGCAAGGATTTAGGAGGTTAAAAAAGTGTGTGTGTGTGTGTGTGTGTGTGTGTGTGTGTGTGTGTGTGTGTGTGTGTTTGTGTGTGTCCGTGATATGCAATCAAATTCTTGTTGACTATAATAACATGTTTTACAATTTAGAGATGTTTTAAGTTCAAAGCTTGACAGCTGATCTTTACGAAAGCTATGCTCAATACAAACTCTATTCTTTCCATCTCTGGATGGAGAATATATGAATTTACACCATAAGAATATACTTATGGTCTAGTCAGGTAGAAGGATTGATTGTTGGGTCTGGAGAGATGGCTCAGTCTGTGAGTGCTGACCAGGCAAGTCTAATGACCTGAATTCAGTCTCCAGAACCTATGAGAAAAAGCTGAGTGTTCCGGCAGGATTCCACTTACAGTCCCAGCACTGGGGAGGCAGAGACAGGAGCAGGGGTGGGGCTTGCTGGCTCGCCAGCCTCATTAGCTAGGTCATGTCTTCAAAACCAAGATGAATGCTGTCTGAGGAATGATATCAGAAATAGAGCTCAGGCCTCCACATGCATGAATGTACATTTTACAGATATACCTGTACACAGGAACATATACGTGCACACACACGCACACACATGTGTGCACACGCGCGCACACGAAGAAGTGAGTGCTGGTGAAATGGGTGAGTCCTTAGTTGGGGCTGCATAGCTTTAGGAATGAAAAGCTGTGCTTTTGTTGAAGAATCTCAGACTGCGATGGACTCTAGAATTTGTAGCTGTCATTAGAAAGGTGGCAGCTGTGATCTGAGGATTAAGAAAAGGGGCCACATGCTGTGGGAAATAATATGGAGAGAGGAACCCCCAAGTATGAGCAGTTAGGGAAATAGAGTTTTTAAAAAATCCATAGATGGATGTGTGTGTCTGAACACATCAGTTGATCAATAATATCCTGCAGGTACTGGGGCCTTTAAGTTAACTTAAAATAACAGAGCGTTAAGTTATCCCATTGCACATGGGTGTCCTTTAATTACTCCTTTAAGTATGCAAGCCCAGCCAATGCTTTCTGGCGTGGGGTTGGGGCATTGCTTCTGTTTAAACCAGAGAAAGCTGTTGGATGGTGGGAAGTTGGTAAATTGGGAGCTTTCTGAATTCCCTACATTCCTATTGCTGTTCTCTTAAAGGAGGACCTACACACATGTTTTCATGATTAGTGCTGACTACCAGAAAACAGGAGCCAGACCCCGAAAACTGACTGAGAAGGAAGGAGGGAGGGAGGGAGACAGACAGACAGACAGACAGACAGACAGACAGACAGACAGACAGACAGACATATGATTGTAGTGGAAAGTGAGCAATGGCCAGGTCGTAGAGATTATGTCTTCAACATCTCTTGCCATTTTAAAGCATTTTTTTTTTAGTCCTGGCTCTGAGTCCTAACTGGTTGATGTTCACAGTGTGTGTTAGACTAATCAGTGAGATTTGGAGGTCAGAGCCAGCCAGGAAAATGTCACTGCAGTCATTTCTCAGGTCCCTGCACTTGGAAAGCTGATATAACAGCTGCTGTGTGAAGCTCCTAGGGTCGTCCATATGCCCCAACAAAGGGTGCAGGGATGGGGCTTGCCAGCCCGATAATCCCGTTTCCCCAAAGATCACCATGGCAGCCACAGCCTGCAAGCCACGGTCACACTTCAGGCAGCAGGGCCCTCTTTTCCTCTAGAAAGAAAAATGTCTCTAATTCCTTTAAAAGTAGATAAAACCTTGAGGCTTGTTGCAGTGTGCGAGCTTGTCCTGCTGCATCAGGGAGACACATGCTGGGGTCTCAGTACCAGAACACAAGCCATGCATCTGCTCTGCAGAGAGCGGCATTAGGAATCCTTAGTCATCCGGCAGAGCCGTTGCTGGGAGAGTTTCATTTGCCCCGTTGCTCTGCTGCCAGGAAGTGCACTTTAACACAAAGGCTTGTTTGCTTTTGTAGTGTGGTTCGAATTCAGCAGGAAAAATGACACCTCACATCCAGAAGGTTCCAAGTTCAGGGTCCAGACATCAATAAGGTTGGCTCCTTTCAAGGCTGTGAGAGAGGCGCTGCTCTCCCAAGTTACTGGTAGACTGCAGGCAGTTGAGTCTTTCCTTACTTTGCAAACACACTTCCTTGCTCTCTGATTGTGTTTCCACATGGTGTTGTTCTTGAATGGGTGTCCAGCGTTCTTCTTTCCCTATGAACACAGGTCATGCTATGTTAGAAGTCCAGCCTACTCCAGTCTAACGTCATTGTAGCTAGTCATGTTTGCAGTGACCCCTTTTCTAGATAACCTCACCTTTGTAGTTGAGAAGGCTGGGACGTCAGTACACAGATGAAATGGAGAGTCTGAAGACTCATGACCAGCACATGGTATTCACCAGTATGTACAGAGTAGAGGATGAAAGGACCATAGCCAAGAGGCAAGAACAGCATGGTACCTGTGGGCTGTGTGGCACTCATGCCATCATACACAATACGGCAGAAGTCAGAGCTGCATCAGTATGCCATGCGTGTGGTACCTCCTTAGTACATAGAAGCACCGCGTGCCCAAAGCCTTTGCAAATGCTTTTCACTTATTGGTTGTTAAGCCAGAGCATGACTCCTCTGTGGCAACACATGTTTAAAATGTAGATGCTCTTTACAGCTCATGTTTCCACCGTGTTCTGACATACAGGAATAAATTAGCACAACTAGCGCCTTTGGCTCTCACCACTAAGAACCCTCACAACTATAAAGCATAAAGTCAGTTCATCATTGTGACAATGTAACAGGTTACATCATTGTAACCTGAGACAAGTGAACCTGCAGCCTTGTGTGTTTCACCCATGGCTTCACTTCAGATGATCTTGGACATGGTCAGTTGGGTTTGTTGCTTCTGGGTCTGTGCCTGTGTAGAATGTCATGGCGGAAAAGGTGTGGGGAAACAGAAATGACCACTTCTGGCAGCCAGGAAGCAAAGGAGAGAACAGGGCTAGTCAGGGTACCAATCTCCCCAATCCAAGAGCACATCTCAATGACCTGAATTTCTCCTACTAGGCCTCACTTAAAGGTCCCACCTCCCAATATCAGGCCCTGATAGCATCCAAGCCTTCAGCATCATCAGCATCTGGAGGACATACAAGATCTAAGCCATAATAACTCTGATATATAATCCTTTCTATAAGGTAATTCATCTACATTTGAGAGAGTATTGCTACAACAGCAACACATATACACCATAATTAAAAATAGCCTTAAATGGCCTTAGAAGTAGCAGCTAATTTTTAGAATTGCCTTCAAGTTTAGCCAAAAGCTTCTGATTTTCCCCCTCTTTTATGCCCTTGCCAATATGCTCACCGACATGACTCCATTTCTTATGTTTTTGTGGGGGGAAAGCCCATTATGGAGCATGGTTCTTAGAGCCTCTGGGTGATGTTGTCCTAGTGTTTGTTTCTAAGTTTGACCCTATACTACACATGAGTCATAATTTAATAATATTAGACATTTCATACAAGAGGAAATAACAGCTTGTAGCCATGGTAACATGGTCGCCTTTACCAAGCCATATGACGGCAATTAAGTTAGCCTGTCTCTGCTGGAAGGCTAAGGAGGTTAGTGCCTTATTTTCCACTCTCGTTTGTGTCTTTAGGCATACAAATAAAAGAAATAAACATTTTAAGTTTTGCTCGTCTTCTATTGCTACACTGAGCTGCTTTGTTAGGACCAGTAAAATTTTTTCTTTAGGCACATTTAGTTCTATGACTTTTGACAAACGCGTACATTCATGTAAGTAGCACTATGACAGTAATCTGTCAGTTAATTTTCATGGCCACTCCCTCAGGTCCCTGTTTATTCAGCCCCCCTCAACATCCACTGAGCTGAAATCTACCCTTAAAGCCTGCCATTTCCGGGACCTTCCGGTTCGTGACCTTGTTTGGGCTGGCTGCTTTCGCTTAGCGCGCGTTTAAGGTTCCTCTATGTTGCTGTGTGCTCCGTCCCATTTCTGTTCTAGTGAGTGGAACTCTGTTGTAAGGAAATGCCGCAGGTCATTTATCTAGTCACTTGTTCATAGACACCTATGCTGTTTGCACTGTGGGGTAAATATGCACAAATTTGTTATGACTATTCACTTACAGGCCTTCTGTTTAGATGTAACTTTTTATTGGCACATGGATAATCATCTATGATTGGGACAACGCAGAAAGCATCCTTCTGAAAACACTGCCACCGTTTTCTAGAGTGCATGAACCTAGTGAATTCCCATGAGACTGCAGAAGTGTGCCAGGTGCCCCTTGTCAGTCAGGCATAGTCAGTTTGCTCTGTCACTGTTAGCCACTGTTGTAAATGGATGGACTTGTTATAGCTCATCCATACCTAAATATAAGTGGCGCTTTTATTTTCGTTCCTGAGCATATCCCAAAATACCATGTGCTTAAGCATAATCTTAAAAATCCGATGTTTTTTATTAATTGCTTTCACAATTTCTTAACACATGTAACGCATTTGCTTACTCTCTCCCTCACACTCTCTTATTTCCTTCCCATCCTTCAGCTCCCCACCACAAAAAACAAAACAAAACAAAACAAAAAACAACCTTCTCATATTGTTTTGCTTTATACCCCAAAGAATTTTACTGTGGCAGTCTATATGCTACTGGCTTTAGAACTAACCAAAGCCTGGTAGGATCACCAGTGGGTATACAACCCTTGCCTATGCCTCCCCATCTCCAAGAATAGATCAGCATAAGTGGTGGTAGGACCCCATGAGCTCCTTGTCCATCCATATCCAGCTGCAGGGCAGGCCAGACTTATGTAGGCCCAGTACCCGTGGGCACAGTTGCTATGACTTCATGATTGCAGTGCCTGTATCAAGCATAGGATATGGCTTCACACAACCATCCTCTTCTTACATTATTTCTGCCCCCTCTTCGGCAGTGTTCCCTGAGTTTTAAGGGGGCGCTCTAAGTGTCTTACTTATAAGAGCCTTCAACTATTCTTTATTCTCCGCATCAGTGTAGACAAGAGTCTTTTTACTCACCTGTTAGCTACATGGAAAAACTTCTCTGAGTATGCCTTTTTGAATGTAGCCTTTGTCTGTGGATATAAACATGCTTAGATTGTGCTTTGATGCTATGTCAACTCAGCTAATCAGATGTCTTAGGTTCACCTCTAGGGGCTTAGACCTCATCGGGGACAAGTTTTGAACTGGATTTACAATACTAGGCATAGATCTATTTTTCTAGAGTGGGCCTCAAATCCAATCAAGGAGTTTTTGGTTACTCCCCAAGTTGTGTTGCCATTACTGTACCAATGGTTACTCTTACCTGAAAGATTAGGAATATAGCCCAGAATTCCAAGATGGGTGAGGCTACTGATGTCTTTACCTCGACCACTACCCCACAACCAGTAGCCTGCACAGCACCACCGGGGCACAATAAACTTTAACCACCAGGGAGGAACTCAGTGTCACCTTGATTTCCATCCTGCATTTTCAAATTGTATAGTGCCTTCCGCAAAAGGGTCTAACAAAATTTTTATTGGGTTTCATGTTAGTAAAGTTCACTCATACTTCCCCTGTTTAAAAAAAGTCAGAAATCGTACTGAAACCTACACGAGACAGCTACAAGGACTAATAAATATTCAAAAGACAACAGGATGCCATTAAAACTGCTGATCACAAAACTGTGTATGATTAATGATGATTATTAGAGCTCCTTCATAAATCCTTTAAGCGGGTGCTTTTTAATAGCATTATCAAAGACAGTTTGAAAATCAGCTCTTGTAGGCCAGTGAACCATTGGCCTGTGTGGAAGCAATGGCTCACCAGCGTCCTCGCCTGACATTAGTACTGCCCGGGGCTTTTAGCTCCCTGGACAGCATTGTCAAGGATAGATCAGGAAAGACAACATGAGGAAAAGAGGATTATTATGATGAATACCACGTTACAAATCAAGTGGGTATTTTTCTCTCTGTAATCAGAAGATACATACAGTTTTCTTTATTTGTTATGGCACATGGGTAAATGTTACTACTTCATAAAGATACAAAGCTTTCGGTAAAGTAAGATTAATCCCAGTTAGTGCAGCTAAACATTGGGTGAGAGGTCAACTTTGGAATACATATCTATGGAATAGATTCTAGTATTTTGAAGTTAGAACGCCAGCGAATATATTTGGTCACTTGGAGATGTTAAGCCTGTCTTCCGCGGGCCTGCTTAAGCCATTTGGTTGCTCAGTAAGTACTTTCTTATAGATAATAGAAAAAAGCTTCTAGGACGTGCCTCTCCCTCAGCATATCTGTATGTGTTAAAAATCAAGACAGAATAATGCAGGTATGGAGGTGGTGGTGGCTGCAGTGGTAGTGGTTATATAATCCTGAAGATAGGTGGTGGTGGTGATGGTACCATGGTAATAATATTGGCTGTAATGATAATCTTTTTAAAATATGTTTTATTAATTTATTCATATCACATCTCAATTGTTATCCCATCCCTTGTATTCTCCCATTCCTCCCTCCCTCCTGTTTTCCCCCTACTGCCTTCCCCTATGACTGTGACTGAGGGGGACCTCCTCCCCCTGTATATGCTCATAGGGTAGCAAGTCTCTTCTTGGTAGCCTGCTATCCTTCCTCTGAGTGCCACCAGGCCTCCCCCTCCAGGGGACATGGTCAAATATGGGGCACCAGAGTTAGTGTGAAAGTCAGACCCCACTCTCCACTCAACTGTGAAGAATGTCCTGTCTATTGGCTAGTAATGATAATTCTTGTTACGATGATAATGTTGCCAGTTGCTGTATTAGTGGCCGTGATATCGAAGGCAGCTGGTAAGAATGTGTCTAGGATATTGACTGAGGTAAGAATATTGGCTGTGGTACTGATGTTGGCTATGGTGAGAGTGCTGACTCTGGTAAGAATGTTGACTGGTGATGATGAGAATGTTGGCTATAAAAGAACGCCAGCCCTGGTAAGAATGCTGTTGTGGTGATGACGATGGCTGTGGTGAGGGTTGTTGCCTATGGTGAGGATATTGGCCGGTGGCAGTGTTGGTTGTTGTGATGACGGTGCCTGTTGTGACCATGCTGGCTGGGGTGGTGATGTTAGTTGTGGCAGAAATGGTGTTGTGCTGGATGTTGATTATGGTGAGAGTATGGCATGTGGCTGCATAGTGGGGTGTTGTATAGATAGATGTTTAGTGTTTCTAACTTTAGACAAACAGGAAAAGAGATCATTTCTTTGAAAATGTATTTCCTAAGAGATGGAAATTCTTGAAGGCACAGCAGAGCTGGTTCTCCCAGTCAGCTTTAGAAGGCCCTACTGCAGAGCCAGGAGACCAGTACCTGCAGATGGAAAGGCAGAGGGATGTAGGAAGAGTTTGCTGCTAACAGAGTCTCTGACTTCCTGATTATTTCCTAGAGTTGAATTTCTTCCTGAAATGTTAGCCAGTCAGATAGACCTGCTAGGATATGAGTTATTATCTTTTTCCTACTATTTTCTGCTTTAACACTATCTGTTATCTATCTGTTGACTTTTTGGCTTGGGGATCATATTATTTGATTGCTGAAAGTTTACTTTCTTCTCTGGTTATTGCCTTTTTATATTATCTTATTTTAATCTTATTATTGAATTATCATATGAAATATTTTTGATGATTCTACTTAGAAATTTTAAAGTTATTTTTTGCTCCTAACTAATTTTTACTAATTCCAGAATTGTTTGGGTTTTGTTTTGTTTTGTTTTCTGTACACACATATACATGCATGTATGTGTGTATATGGTGTGTGTGTGTGTGTGTGTGTGTGTGTGTGTGTGTAATATGGGTGTGTTTTGTTTGTATGTGTGTGTTGTGTGTATGTATGTTGTGTGTGTCTATTTTGTGTGCATGCATGTGTGTAGTGTGTAAGTCAGTATACATGGGGGGTATGGGTGTGCTTTGTCTGTATGTGTGTGTGCATATGGTATGTGTATTTGTGTGGTGTGTGTATGTGTGAGTGCATGTGTGTGTGTTTAAGCCTCTCTTTCATATAGAGGCTTGTTCCAAGCAAGGTGATGAGTTGCCATCCATTCAGACTTAGTGTTTTGGTTTGCTTGGTTTGCTCTCTTGGAGACTGTCAGTATGCTCATCGCTGTAGCTGAGGCTCCTGCACATATTATCTGAGACCTTCCCAGATAGTAGTTACCTGAGGATGCATTGACCACACGCTTCATCTTAAGGAAAGTTTGTGAGTCCCAGAAGTGACCAAATCTGCCAGATATTGTGATTTTCCAGAGTTCCCATTCTGTTCTCACTGTTCCTACAAGTCTGTTCATTGACAGACATTTAGATTGAATCTCTGGAGGAAGGGAGCACACACACACACACACACACACACACACACACACACACATACACACACACACGTGCACACACACATACACACACACACACATACTACATCCATTGTCTTATTAAGCAGGAGCCTGTTTCAAGGGTTTTAACTTTAATCTAGTCCTTGACTGAATACTCAGCTAGCATGTGACCAAGATAAAAGAAGAGGAGGTGGGCAGATATTAAAAATTGTCATCCACAGGAGAGGAAGAACAGCAAGAAAGTTTTATCAATGTCTAAGAGGAAGGAATAAGGAGTCTGAAGCAGTATATTTTGGAGAAAAAAAAACGGTGACTCTCTTAATTAGGGTTTCTATTGCTATAAAGAGACACCATGACCACGGCAACTCTTATAAAGGAAAGCCTTTAACTGGGGCTGGCTTACAGTTTCAGAGGTTTATTCCATTATCATCTTGGCCGGAAGCATGGCGGCGTGCAGGCCAACATGGTGCTGGAGAGGTGGCTGAGAGTTCTACATCAGGACAGCAGGAAGGGAAAGAGACATTGGGCCTGGCTTGAGCATCTGAGACCTCAAAGCACTACCCCCATTGACACACTCCAACGAGGCCCCACCTCCTAAGAGTGCCACTCCCCAAGGGCCTAAGGGGACCATTTTCATTCAGATCATCACAGTGGCCCAAGATGAGAGGGCGAGTGCATAGCTGAACCTATAGAGGTAAAGTAAAACAGATGGCAGGAAAATGTGAGCTGAAGAAGCTGGACCATGCAATAAAAAGAAATGGCTAACTCTAGTAGCCAGCCCATCTCTTTCCTGGTCCTGGAACAGGGAAGAAGGGTGACCAAAAAAAAAGGGGGGGGGCAGAAGAGGTGGAGAAAAAGGAGGAGGAACATAAAAATCAAATCTGGTGATTCTGAGAAGCCTCCATTCCAGGGACTGTGTGAAGCTAAAAGGTACGGGATGGTCTAGATGGGGCTGAAGAAAAGCATGAAGATACTTTCAAAAGACATCGTATCTGTACTGCTGTTGGCTAATTGGGGAAACTGGCACAAACTCAGTACAAGAAGAAAGGAAAAGGAGAAATCCCCCTAAAAATAAAAGATTCAAATGTTGTAGCATGATTACTCATGTCTTAAGAGATATCTAGACACCAAGTGGTGGATGTGAAAAACTGCAGATGGATTAGTTTGGAACTTAGGCTGTAACGCGTCGTACAAATCTACCTTCTAAAGACAACTCGTGAACCACAGTTGTCCAATTGTAAGGAAGAAGCATTCTTTGCAGGATGACCAGGTGGATGATCCATTCAGCATGAAGTTCCTTAACAATATTATCATATTGTTTTTAATACATGAAGACGTTGTACATTAGAACAGAGATCAGTACCGCTGGAGGAGACAAGGACATCTCACAACGTACAGAAGGAGGTGGCCTTTAAAAGCCGCAAAGCCTTCAGCTTTAAAGGGTTCAGAAGAGATGTGTGTGTATAAGCAGACATGGTCTGTGTGTTTACCACATTCTATGTCACGTACCCAGATGCTGGGTCCTTTCTTTCTGTGCTGACAATTACTCACAAGGGTTTCCCCCACATTCATATTAAAAGTCACTGGCATTTTACTGGAAGCAGAAAGCCTCATACATGGGAACATCCTAATTGAGCCTTTAACAGACCCAGTTCATCAGAACCTCCTAATTTGGAGGCTGCCATAGTCTCCCTATCTTTGCATTTGACTGCCTCAGGTTTGCTCTTTCATTTCCTCCCCATTCTCCTGCCCTTACTTTGGCCTGATTGCCTTACAACAGCAGCCCGCATGACGAAAGCTCATTAGTGGCCTCGAGGTCACTTGTGGACTGTGCCAGCAGCCCTTGTGTCTTCTGACATTTGCAGATGGCCTTCTCCCAGACTTTTAAAGGAGGAGCCATCTCCTGAAGAGATTGTTAGAACCATTTGGAACAAGAAGCGCAAACCAGGCTTCTCCGGCTGCCTGTGTGGAATGGTCACACCTGACATCTGTTTGGGATTTGAGCTTTTTCACAGCACTTTCCTGTTGGGCTCTGGATGAGACAACAAAAAGACTGTACCTGATGGTGGCACAGAGAAAACCTCCTCGGAGTTTTCTCAGTTTCCTGGCGAGGACTGGCCACTGGAGGTCTTGCTGTCTTCCTAGGACACAGATCATATGCTGAAAAGAGAGACAAGCTGTGCCCACATTGCCAAGGGCATGGAGAAGATGGAAACACAGAGCAAGTGGAGGGCCGAGGCAGAACTGTTTGTTTTCTGGGTTGCTTTGGGAACAGAGGACTGTCTGAGCCTCAGGTTCTCCACCTGGCCAGTGGGTCCTGCCAAACTCATTGATGATTTGTTCTCAGAAAATGAGACCACCTGTGTGAACATGCTGAAACGCAGTCATGCAATTATTATTACAGTTACTACTATAACCTAGCTGAAAGTATGACAGGCCAAAAACAATAGATGATAGATAGATAGATAGATAGATAGATAGATAGATAGATAGATAAAGTTCAATACTCATGTTTTATAAAGTTAAGTCTAGGCAAGCCCTGGTCCATGTTTCCTGGGCCTGTGCGGCCTGTGCGGATGCAGCTCTCCTCTCATGAAGAATCGCCTCCCTCCAACTACTCCCCCAAACCATTTTTATGTTGTTTCCCCATCTCAGGATCCCACATACAGAATTCTAGGCAAGAAACTAAGTCCTATAAGTGTCAAGTGACTGACCCAAGGCACAGTGCCACCTAGCAGTGTGGGAACTCTAGCCCAAGTCTCTCTGACCACAGTCTCTGCCCTTTCTGTGATGCCATCACTTTCTGAGCCATGCTTGCATGAACACCAGTGACTCAGAATTGTACAGACACTATGTGTGTCATGGCAGCGGAAGGCTGGTGGAACATTTGGGCCCAGGTGTTAGGGGATTTAACGACATTAGCAGCCTGTTTGCTGCCTCTTTGTCACAGGCCCCAACTCGGTCTTTGCATTAGAGAGAAAGAGCTAGAAAAGGGAAAATCACATATACATGGCTTTCATTTATTGAATTTGAATTAGGAAAATAAATTTCTTCACTTCTGGGAGGGGGGGAAAATCCTAATGAAATTTACCGATTGGAGGCTCATCTCATCATGTGCTCTCTTGCGCCTCCATTAATTAATCTGATCATCAAATGCACCCTCATTAGTAATCATTGCTCTGAAAAATAAAGAGGCCAGTGGATAAATCAATGGAGGAGCCAGTGTAGAAATAATGGCACTGCCCTGCAGACCATTACAAGCATTTGCCTTCTGTGGCCTTTCCTGACTTCTGCAATGAGGACTCTCAACTGTCTAGAAGCCTTGCAGCCATCGCCAGCATAGTCAGAATACCAGACCTTCGTTTACGCCACTCGGCAAGCAGCGTGGGTGACCTTTGAGTGACCTCCCCTTGCACTACCTCTTTTGGAAATTGCCTCCTGACTTATGTGCAGTATTACACTACGAGTACCAGATTTATAGTGAAAAGGGTCTTTTCTTAAATGTAGTAAATCAAAATGGAGTTTTGCCGCAGACACAGGCTGGCCTCCACTGTTCGACCATTGCCATCTCTCTCCTTCCAGCCACAGATGCTAAACTGAATCCATGCGGTCTGGCCTTGACTTCAACTCTTTATTGTCTGCCAATGCACAGCACCCCGCTCACTCACCATAAAGCCCTGAGCCCACTGGCACTGTGACTGCCTGCACATAGCAGGTATCCTGTCCCTGCCTGATGCTCTTATCTGCCTCCAGAACTGGGCCACAGTTGGGAGAGCATCCTGCTCCAGGCTTTCTCTGTGCAGCTGCTTAGAAGAGGCAACAGGGGGATTAGAGCAACTGCCCAACTTCCTTCTCATCTGAAATGAAGACCATGAAGAGGAGAGAAGACAGGGAGAGAGAGAGAAGATAAAAGTAGGAAGATAAGGGAATATGTTTATTTGAATAAGTATGGAATACATGCAGAAGAAAAACAGAGATGGTGGTTGGAGTTTGTTTGGCATCTTGGTTTTTACTTTTTCATTCTGTCAAAAATATATACTTCACTGAAGAAAACTTAGAGACAGGAAGGCTATATATTATATACTATGAATTATATATTTATATACAATGCATTACATTATATATGATATTTGTGTATACTTCATAGTATCACTTCCCAGCTAGTTAACTAGCTAGCATCTGCCTTTACCCTTCCAAAGTCTCTTTTTCTTTATGCACACAGAAGGATCTAGCACTAATCACATTGGAATATTGACCAATGGGATAGCCAAACGTAGTCGGTTTAAAGCTTCTGCAGCTGTAACCAAAGTATAGAATTGGGAATTCGATTCCAAGATGTTGGATGGTTAGTTAAAGACTATGTTTTCCCCTCTGTTTAACAAAGCACCCTGAATCGTCATCAAGGGAAACTTAAACAGAGTTACTGCCCAATCTGGCCCTTATTTTATAGACCACCCACTTCAGTCAGCTGATGAGTGAGAACACGGGCACCACGAAGTTCCCGTCAGGAGGCTACTTTCTCAGTTTGGCAAGTTTCCTATCTAGTTTTTGTGTCTGTCTGTCTGTCTGTCTGTCTGTCTGTCTGTCTGTCTATTTCTCCCTTCACCTCTCCATCTTCACCTCTGCCCTTTTCTCCCTCCCCTCTCCCTCCCCTCTCCCTTCCCTATCCTCCCCCCCCCCCAACTTTCGTTTCTCTCTTCTCTTTTATTGCTCATCTCCACAAACATGCACAGGGGATAATTTTAGCAAATGGACACAGCATTTTGTTTTTAAAGGCCCCTGAAGCCTAAGGTGAAAAGAAATGTAAGCCCTTGCCATAGATTTCCAGGAAGCGAGTATTACAGTCCTGACCGTGTATGAAGGGCCAGTCCTGCCCCTTCTCGGAGCTTTCTGTTCTGTTCTCTTCATCTAGTCTGCTGACCCCACCCCCACCCCATATAGCCACAGTCCATTTCTTAGGTCTGTCACCACCTCTCTATTCAAAGACAAGTGTCACTTAGGTGCCCGTTGAGTGGGTCTCACTGGTAAGCATGGGAACTCTCACTGGGAATCAGTGACTAAAGCATGTGCCTCCTGTGGAAAATCAAATGAGCACAAAGGAAGACAGATGCAGGTTATAAAATGCTACAGTGCAGCACAGACCAACAAATACTGTTTATTTGAAAGATAAATAAAATAGGAAAAAATGGTGTTTGGGGCCAGTTGGAAATTAGAACCCGGTAAATAATAATAAAAATGCAAACAAGGTTATACTCATAAACCCAACCGAGATGGGCATATGGGCACAGCAAGAATGCCTTTGGGACACATTTTTAAACTGAGGCAATGAAACTTGTAGGGTCAAGTATCTTATCAATACCAAATCAGGAAACTGAGAGTCTGGCTGATCTAGTTCCTGAAAATTGAGCTAGCAGCCTAAGTTGTGTATTCCAGGAAGAGATACAGATCGCTGGATGTGGGGCAGTTTCTCCATCTGTCCAAGCACAGGTGCTGCTGCTCTTTAGAGCTCGCACAGAGAAAGGGGGAGGGGAAGGGGATGCGTCTCAATGCGCTTGTAAGGCTAGTGTGGTCTGTGCTACCCAGAGGGCTGTGTGAAGCAGGAAGGGGATTTGGGCCACTCTTCTTTATGGATATAGTGAAAATTGCTATGTTCATTGAGGTTTTCTGTTGTTGCGGCCATTATTCCTCCTAGTTCAGCTAGGAGTGATGGCACTCAGAGAGTGAGGCGGCAAGATCTGGCATTTGAGGCCAGGCTAGGCTGTAGAGGGAGGCGAGACCAGCATGGCTGACATAGTAAGACCCTGACTCACTGGTGATGAGAAGGGCAATGATGATGATGGTGGTTGTGGTGATGATGATGATGATGACAAGGATGATGATGATGGTGGTAGTGATGATAATGATAATGAGGAGGAGGAGGAGGAGCAGAAGGAGGAGGATTGTGATGATGAAAAGAATCTGCAGTTTAAACAAGTGAATCTGGAATAGTCCAGAGGCTAACCAGCTGTAATAGGTCAGACTGGCCCTCAGAGAAATGGCTCTTTATCTGCTTTTGTGCTCTCGCGCTCCCCCCCCCTCTCTCTCTCTCTCTCTCTCTCTCTCTCTCTCTCTCTCTCTCTCTCTCTCTCTCTCTCTCTCTCTCTCTCTCTCTCTCTCTCTCTCTCTCTGCCCTGACCTGGAAGAAGTGACCCAGGAGGAGGAACATGAAGACTGGGGTCCATAATTACTAGGAGAGTGCTAAAGGGTTGTATTCTAAATTGGTCTAATATATTAAAATAACTGAGAAGGTTTAGGTTTAGGGAAGTTAGCAGACTTCCTCTATGTCCACTTCCTTTATGAAAAGGAAATGTGCCTGTCTATTTAGGAAGTTTGTTCTGGAGCCACCTGAAGATTCAGATACCCAGTATGAGCTGTCCTTCTCTCCTTGGCCTGATTGGGCTACAGAGCGAGTTCAAGGCCACCTTGTACAGTTTTGAAAAATCTTTTCACAAAATACAAAGTATATAAAAGGTTAGAAGTACAGCTCAGTGTTAGAAAGCGTGTACAGCATGTATAAGGCTGTTGATTAATCCTCAGAACTGAGGTGAGGGTGGTAGGGGAGAGAGTTGAATTTCTCTCCTATACATGTGCCTACTCCAATTAAAAATCCTAGCATTGCATCAACGAGGACAGTATGGTGGTAACAGGCATCGCTGCTGACAATGTAAGAATTAACTCTGGGTTGGCTAGCTAGTGCCCAAAGCAGATGATACCCAAGATCACTTACAAGCTCACTAAAAGAGGCCACAGGAATGTGTCCTCAAGTCAATGCAATGTTTTCTAACTTGCCTGTCTCGCCATGACTGAGTTAGAAATGCTACAAAGAAAAGAACATATCTCTTTAGCCTTTGCAGCCCACTGCAAGACCCATCTGTTCAATCAGATCATCCTATGATTAAAGTAAATGGGCCAACCTGGCTTGGAAAGCAAGTTAATATTGTAAATTTCTGTACACGTGTCCAGAGGTTAGGGTGATAACCAACTCATGTAACATCAGAGGTTGGGGGGAGTGATAGGAATAAACACGTGTCAGCAAATGGGGTTAGCATCTGCAGAGGAGCTGCTAGTGCAGGCAAGGGAGAGGATGGCACTGTCCATCCCCACTTCAACAGGGCGTTTGACCCCTCTTGTGAACCGTATGAATGATGTTAATTCATGTCGGGTTGGCTGCCCGTGTTTTGGAAACCAGCTTAAGGGAGACAACTAGTGCGTAGGGTAGGGCCAGACAACAGACATTTCCTTCCAAGTCGCAATCTGCAATCCCCGGAACTGCCCACTCATGTCTGTTAAAAGCCACTTGACCTGGCTGGGTCATGCACTGCCATTTTTTTTTTTTTTACAAAGAAGATAATGACAGCATTTTATTTAACTCAGTACCTTGGGCCACTCATGGAGCCTCACAATACTTAGTGGATATTCCTTGGTCTCATAATATCCCACTGGTAAATATTGTTTATTTAACTTCTGAAGACAATGAAAATCAGGAAACTGAGATGACCCTGTAAATTACATCGTGAAGAAAACACATCTGAGAAGAGAAAATGGGGTTTAAAGCCTCCCCAACCACGTCTGTATCTCTTGTTCTTTGCTCAGTAGTGAAGAAATTAAGTGGCACGTTGCCCTGCAGTGCCACCTCAGTCCTTATGAGGACGTTTTGATGGTATAGCATGATGAATAAAAAGGGAAGATGAAACATGCAAGTGGGCTGCTCAGGGAGGCTGCACAGCCCAGCCTCCCAAATGCTGGTGTGGGGCTGATCTGCCCTTCCGCCAACCCTGAGCCCTGTTTCTCTTCAGAATGAGGTTGCTTCCTAGGAACATAGGGTATTGTGACTAATAACCCCAATGGGTTACATGAATGCCAAAAATGATCTATCTTTCCCACACACTCTTCCCAAGGGGATATTCAAGTAAACGATATGGTATTTAAAACCGCATCAGATGAAACAGTTCCTACAAACTCCTGGCTGATGAGCCAAGGTCATGATTTACCTCTCATACATGATGGACTGGCCCCAGGAGGAAGTAGGAGTACATCCTTTGCAAGCCTTTCCCTCTCTAAATGGCATTGTTTCCTGTGCTAAAAATGAAATGAAATTGATAATAATGACCAAGAAATATATGCAGGCTTGAGATAGTGTTATCGTGAACTTCAGCTGTATTTATATGTTTTTATGTCTATAAGAATGAGAAATGGTGCAATAAAGAGAAACCACACCAGCTAATTCTATAGTTTTATGAACCTGCCAATATGAACTTTGATCCTCTTTGTCAGTAAACTAAGTAAGTCCATACATCATCATCTCCCAAATAAAAGCAGATTGCAATAAAGCCAAACAAATACAAAAGTACCATGTAGGCAAATGCTGATCGTGCCATGGGTGTGACACTAAATTGTCTCTTAGTTTCAAAGCAAACAATCTAAAACAACCCACATACATTGCAGTTTTCAATATAGTAATATTGATACAAGTGCTTCACACAGCAACTAAAAGGTGTACTTCCCATTTAAAAAAAAAAAAAAGCAGACAGGGTTTCATGGTTCTGTCTCACTTTTAAATTGTAAGCAAAGTTGTCCTATCGGGTGGTTAGATGTGGCTCAAGCTCTGTAGTAACTGCAGTGTCACTGTTTATTTTGAATCTGTTGTCAGCATGTGAAACATACACAGTGTCAAAGCAAGAATAAATGACTGAGTAAAAAAAAAAAATGTGTGTTGGGGCCTAGAGAAATGGCTCAGGAGTTAAGAGTGCTTATTGCTCTTAAGAACCTAGGTTCAGCCCCCAGCACTCCCAGGGTGGCTCACAATCACCTGTAACTCTGGTTCCAGAGGATTCGATGCCCTCCTGTAGCGTCTGCAGGCTCCAGCACACGTGACATGCACATACACATATAGCGGGCCCACACCCACGCACACAGGGAGAGACGGAGGGAGGAAAGGAGGAAGAGAGGGAGGGAGGGAGGGAGAGAGAGAGAGAGAGAGAGAGAGAGAGAGAGAGAGAGAGAGAGAGCACTGAAATGAATCTTTTTAATGAATGTAGAAGACACCTCCTGCGTGTGCTAGTGTGAGCCTGAGTGTGAGGGTAGACTGGGGAGGAACTCAAAGATGAGCACATGGTGCAATGTAAACATCTTTATGGAACAGTGGAATGTACTAATCTAAAGGCTGTACACATCTAATTTAAGTTTCAGCTGTGCTGGGACCCATCCTTTAGCACTTAGATCCATAGATTTGGTAGGAGTAGTTTATTGCTGATTTTGCATAGACTTGCTGGTATACTGCGGTAATGAGCGAACCTTTGTTTAGTTATTGTTTTCAAATTAAGTATCTCTATATCTAACTCCTGAGCCTCGGTCAGACAGCTTGGAGATGGGGACCCCTCCTACTTCCCACAACCTTAGACTCTCCAGTCTTGTATTTTAGTGGCTACCTACATTTTCCCATCGTCCCTGTGGCTCTTTCAGTCTTATAAAAATTATGCCTCCTCTGGAAATTTTGATTTATTCAAAGGTTTATTGGACACCCACCCCCCCACACACACAAACACATCTCTCTATAACAGAGGAAATCCTGTTTTATTAAAGGCCAACCCCATGAGTTTGGGGTGCTTCAGTTCAGAGGTGCCATTTTCTGAGGGTTC
This sequence comes from Acomys minous, assembly GCF_964271855.1. Taxonomy (NCBI): domain Eukaryota; kingdom Metazoa; phylum Chordata; class Mammalia; order Rodentia; family Muridae; genus Acomys; species Acomys minous. The sequence continues at coordinate 42,224,775 of NC_140501.1, read as the reverse complement.
TTCCCTCTTCTCCTCCTCCTGACCCAAACACCTTGGAAGCTCTCTCTCAGGTGTACACACACATCTTTCGTTTTGTGCCCTTTCTCAGACTTGGGGAGCAGAATCTGCCAGCAAACTGAAACAAATTGCTCTATGTTTCAGAACACGCCCCACAATGAGGACCAAAACCCTGTTTCTGTGTTCTCACTAGTCTCCCTAGCTTTCCAAGCAACCAGGATACCAATAGACTTGCCCCCAGGTTCATAGTCTTGATCTCTCAGGGGCGGATCCCCAGCAGGCCTGTACCTGGGGCCTTTCACCTCTGGCATTGGGGTCTTAATAGGGAGGTCAGAGGACAGGACCATGCCCCAGGCATCCCTGGGCTTTAAATGAAGCCTTATCCCATCAACAACAAGAGATTGCCTTTCTGCCTAGCAATGAGAATGGCATTTAAAATTCAATATCAGGAAAGATATTGACGAGATTAAGGGCCTGGAGGAATTGATTTATGAGGAAAGGCCCAAGGAATTAAATATGTATAGCCTGGTGTAATAGGATATTAGCTCTGAACACAATTTCATTTCTAAGATCCAGCATCCCTGTTATCAGTCATCTGAATAAGGAGTTCTCTCTAGGACATGTCCCTCCCCCAGGGGTCACCCTGCCAGCAGCAGAGAAAGGGAGGTGCCAGGATTGATACAAGGGCCACAGGCGTGGTTCCCCTCAACTTGGCATAAATTGAAGTGCATTTTTATCCCCCAGGTGGGAGCAGATGACATTTCCAACAAGAATAGATCTTCGGTAGTCTTTGCGCCTCTCGCGATGAGAAAATTCCAGCTAGTGCCATCTCTCCCTTTGCGGGTACTGGATGGCTAATACCGATCCTTCCCCTGAGCCCCATTTCCCTCCTGTGTCAGAATCACCACCCCACATGCTTGCATTGAGGTATAGCCTTCCTCTCAGGTCATGAGCATATGCATCAGATGTCTATACCGCAACTTTTCCTCCTAGTTGGAGACTGGCTCAGGATTTTTCAGGCTCAGAGTAAAACATGCTCAGATGAACTGGCCTCCTCAGCAGGGCCCAAAGTTAGCATCCCTCCAGGGGTTTAGTATCAATGGGAACCGAAGCAGAGTGACAGGGTAGAAAGTCTGAAGAGGCCCGGAAGATGCTTCTGGGTGAAATATCACACTGGAATGAAAGGGTTAAGGAGCTGTAGCAGAAGCTGACAGAGCTGACTCCATGGAAAGTCATGTTGTAGGCTGAAATGATTGAGGAAATCTGCTTGGAGACTAGGCATATAGACACAGCAAAACTGGATGCTTACAGGCATTGCCACAGAGATCAGCCATTCAAAGTGCTACTCCAGTAGACCATCCGGTCACACCCACCATGGCCTCGAGTGGAAATTCCTTCAGGAAATTTATGGCCTCGCTTCCTTAGGTGATATTCTACTGTCCTTCAAAACATGCTCCACTGAGGGGAGCATCAGATGTGTAGCAAATCTATGAAGGTAGAACTAACCTGAATCAATGTGACTGAACATGTCGAATTAAAGTTCATGACATTCCAACCATTCAAAGATGCAGTGGCTAGGTTCTAGTGCAACAAGTGATTCCAAGGAGAGCCCCGAGCCTGTTCTACTGACCACCCTAAACTTCCTGGATTCCTCTGTAAAGGACACTGGCCACAGTCATTATTTGAGTATACTACGTCCTCCCATTAGTTTATATTTACATCCCTGTGACCCAGCATTTTGAAGACAGGGTCCCTGAGTTTACTTTCCTTCTGTAAGCCCCATGTTCTCCAACCCAGCAGGAAGCCCACGGTCAACTGAGGACTAGATATTAGCAGATTGTTTTAGGGCTGAATGGAGAGGGAGGGGGAGGGAGAGAGGGGGAGAGGAAAGGGGAGTCAGTGGGTCAGTCACTTTGACCAGAGCTCCAGCTAGCGTCCTGATGCCACCAACTTAAATAAGCCTAACTTTAGAAAGGATATGAACTCCTGCTTGCCACCACGGAAGACAGACAATCAGCACTGCACTTCAAGGGCTTCGCTCTTTGTGACATCCACCACTTCTTGTCCCCCAGCCATGCTCTAGGCTGCCAGAGAGCCCCGAGCTCTGAGCACTGCAAGTGCCTGCTTCCAGTGCAGTGGGGTTTGTCTGCTTTATACAAGTCACATACACTGTCGTCTCTGGCATCCACAGAATCTAGCCTTGTGTCATCGACCAACATTATTTTGGTTGCAAAATTACACGATTTATGAAACAAAAACACTGGGAAGGCTTTGTGGTTTTTGAAGGGAAGGTCAGCCCCACCATACTGCTCACAGACATGCTCACGGTAACATCTCCCTCAGGCTCGCTCCTCAGAATGATGAACGCCTAAGTTCACATCCTTACTAGGAGGGTTGTTCGGGTCTCCATTTACAACTGATGGTGCACCATGCTCGCCAAGGTAGAAATTGCAGTTTGAGGTAAGAAACTTGAATTGTGCGATCTCCCTAGACAAAGTGAGCTCAGGTACCTGACACCCATGTGCCTATGACCCTCCCTCCTATAAAAATGGAAATGTGACCTCACTCAGTCTAGGGCTCCAAAAAACATTTGTAGTGCTCTTTGAATTTGTTAGAGAGGAAGACCCATTAAACACCAGGCTCTCCATCCCCCAAAGAGCATTACAAATGATCTTATTAAATCCATGGCCTAGAAATATCAAGCCATGTCAGGTGCAGCATTTATTTACCTGCTTGTTGTCCGCTGGAGTGTTTCCACTTGATTGGCATATGGATAATTGTCTAATTGGAACACACTCAGTTGTAACCACCCAAGAATGTAATGGTGCATCTGTTTAATGCCATACTCTCAAATGTTAAATTAAAATTATGCTGCAGTCAGCCAATCCAACCGGGAGGCACTTCTGATTAAGTTCTAGCTGCCTGTGAACGTCTGTAATTGAGGCACGCTGGTACTTAAAAATTCAAACTAGAAAGAATATTATACAGTTGCATACATTTCAATGAAGAGGACCAGAAAAGCTGACTTAAACTGTCTAGTTGTAAACTATCTCACTGTTTTTATAGGGCACATAGTCATGTGAAGGATACCAGTTTGAATCATCACTGGTTTTGAATATGTAAATATTAGATTCTCAAGTGTATACTTTGTAAAGCAAAGAAAGCATTCATTTCATAGAACGCACAAAACACTCTAAGAGTATTGGCTTTATTTTTTTCGTGCAATGGAAGTTTATGGGAGGGATGGGAAATAAATAACAATTATAAATCCATTGATTGGAATTATTTAACCTTTTAGGAAATATTCCTCAGATTAAGGAGAGCTAGAACTGCCAGAGTGATGAATCAAATGTGCCAAATGGAGCCATAATTTTTCTCTGAGGGTTTTTAAAAAAAATATCTTGTATGCCTAGAACAATAAATTATCCAGTGAGGGAGCCTCAGATAGTTTTCGTTGCTTCTCCTTGTGGAATCATAGTTTAATTGCCTAGAAGTAGGAAAATGAGAGCAAGCATTCATCCATCTCTCCGTTCATTCACCCACTTACTACCTACGGTAGATTAGGTCACTTAAATTATTGACTCTAGTATTAGTGGGGGCCATCTAGTTGGGGATGTGGACACAAAATGTGACACAGCAGCAAGGAGACCAATTAATGCTGTTGGGATGGTTAAAGATGTCTTCATGAAGAGGAACCCAAGGTGTCGTGGCTAGTCTTATGTCAACTTGGTAAAAGCTGGAGTTATCTGAAAGGAGGGAACCTCGTTTAAGAAAATGCCTCCATAAGATCCAGCTGGAAGGCATTTTCTTAACTAGGGATTGGTGTGGGAGGACACAGCCCATTGTGAGTGATGCTATTCTTGAGTGCTATCTGACTTACCTTTGTGATGGACTAAGATAAGGAAATATAAGACAAATAGACCCTTTCCTAACAACTTGTTTTTGACTGTGTCATCATCAAAGCAATGGTAACCCTAACTAAGACACAAGGCTATTGGATTTAATTGTGTTGATTGCCCTGGACAGGGAGTGAGGGCCTGAGGAATTTACTCATCCTTAATCCAGGGAGCCCTTTCATTTTTATGGAGTTCTGGCTGGATATCAGAGGGACAGAGAGCATCCAGAGAGGAGCTGGTAGCATCTGTGATAGCAAGGCTAGGGTAAATAACAGAACAGGCAGAGGGTTGTAAAGAAGATACCCAGAGAGGCAGTCAACAGGTAGGCAGAATGTGTGTTCACAGGCACAGTTTGGGACATAGAGAGTTAAGGGGCTCATGCATACTGAGAGAACATAAGAGCCTAAAAGACCAACTTTGGAAAACACCAACATGTGTAGTGTACAAGATAAAGCTATGGGCACATAGACGGTCACTACAGAAAGCATTCTGGGAGAGAAGAAGCTGGCCCAAGAGCTGACAATGTCAAAACAATTGGAATGGAGTGCTAGGAACTGGACCCACATTGTGGCCAGTAAATATTAAATGAGCCCTGAAGGAAATGGTGATCCCCATGTCCAGTCACTCACTAGCATCATCTATGGAGGCTTAGAAAAGTACTCAGTGCCTGGGTCATTCAGAGGTAGCCGGGATTTCTGTGGGTCCCGGAAAGCAGAAGGTTTAATACTCCTCAGATTGTGTTAGTATACGGGGCGCTTGTCCTTGAGGGCTCTTTTAAGAAATGTAAATAAAACTCAGAACTTGCAAGCATCTGATGAGCTGCTCATACTCACAGGGGAATGGAAAATGGGCATTTTAGAAGATGCAGGGCTATGTCCTGATGTTTTTCTCCTGTCTGTGGCGAGGGTAAGTGGTTCTGCACAGTAGTCTTGTGTGTCAGCTTCAACTTGCCCTTGACCTACAAGTATCATGCCTAAATCAATGTCTTAGGGACATTCCCCCACAAGGCACTAAGGGGACATGTGCTGGCATCTTCCACTGCGGTTGTGTGTGGACTGACTGGGAGAACTAGACCTGCTGATTCTTCACTGGAAGTGCAGATTGGATAAGTTGGGTCCATGTGCCCCACAGATCCAGTATAAAATCTTAACATGAGTAGATCCTAAAAATGTAATTCATATTGAAAATAGAGTAAACGGTAAGAAATGTGGTAGTGTTCCAGAAAAACGTGTACAAAACAACAATATGTGTTTCAGAAAAAAAATTAAGTTCAAATAAAAGTTCAGACATTGTAATCATTAAAGCGATTGTCTACACACGAGAAGAAAAGGGAACGGCGAGGCAAGCAAGGTGTTTGTTTAAAGGTACAATTTCAAGAAGAATGAGAACAAATGGGTGCTTAGATGTGAAGCAAGGTGGGGGGAGAGAGGGAGAGGGGGGAGAGGAAGGAGAGGGAGGGAGAGAGGGAAGGGAGGAAGAAGAGGGACAGAGAGAGAGGGGGAAAGGGGGAGGGAGGGAGGGGAGAGAGAGAGAAGGGGGAGGGAGGGAGGGGAGAGAGAGGGAGAAGAGGGAGAGGGAGGGAGGGGGAGAGAGGGAAGGGGGAGGGAGGGAGAGAGGGAGAGAGGAGGGAGAAGGAGAGTAGGGAGAGGGGGGGGTAGGGAGAGGGAGGGAGGAGAGCGAAAAAAGAGAGAGCAGATGAGTGGAAGGTTTTAGTAGACTTTTCATTTATTCACTGCTGATAGGAAGAGCTCAGAGTTGTATTCAAGTCTTTAAGTCTTTCCCCAATCTTAAGTTTATTTAATTTTTTTTCCTCATTACTAAAATAGTGTGTGCTCAATACAGATACAGCGGAAGGTTAATAAGCAGGACTGAGGGATCACAGACAGGCTCCTGTGGAGAAGGTGTGCAGATCGCTCCTTATGAATGTGGCCAGATTAAACGGAAGCTCTGCGTACCTGGCCTCTCTTTGCCAGGCTGTGCATGGTTACACTCTTCCTCCACACCCAGGGCTTGCACAGCTCAGGGGCGTGTACATAGATGTCCACCGTTGACATAACAAGCCCTCCACTGTGGGCAGTGAACACACAAACGCTACCTACCTTTGAAGACAATTCCCTGTTCACTTGGCTCTCTTGAATTAGAAATTAGAGTCTGAAATGGTTTTAAAATACTCCCCGTGCGTGCCTGTCTACACCTCCCATGTAACTTCAGGAGTCCTGGAATTATACACACAAACCACTGAGCTCAGAGGTGTATGGTTTCCGGAGATTTCTGTCCGGGTCTTCACACTTGCGTGGGAAGAGCTTTTACCCTCTGGTGTGTAATTTTCCAATAAGTAAGGACATCTGGCACCACCTACATCAGAACATGAGACAACCCTGGCTGTCCTCCGCTCACTGATGAATGAGACCGAGCAGAGTTGCGGCCCAGTCTTTCCACTGTCTTTCAGCTGCTTCTCTGTGTGCCCCAGGACCCCAGGGGCTCCCGCATTTCTGTGCTTCTGGCTGGCGATGCACAGTTCAGGTTCATGAACTATCAAAGGGAGCCGCAGTCACAGCCTAGGAGGAACAGAGCGACGAGAGGAATCAGCTTACATTATATAGAGAAACCAAGGGAGATTTAAAAATCTATGCACAGTCTCCAAATAGGCCGTTGAACTAACAAGCCGAGGACAAGGCCCAGTGTGTGTTGAGGGTCAGGTGGGGGCTGTTTCGGTTTGTTTTGGTTTCATGTTGTGAGCTCTTCCCCTGGCCAGCTCCACTAAAATGGGTGGCACTGAAGATTCAGCGAGAACCTTCCGAGTGGTGTCCATAAGCATGGGAAAGCCAGTGTGACGGTTCCCTGGGACTCTGTGGTTAACAACTAACCAACTGCTCTGTGGCCTGATGCTGGTGTTGGCCGGTTCGCGGCAGGAACACAGCACTCCTTCACGTCCGTAGAAAGACATCAGTTCTGAACCACAGCAGGAAAATATGCTCCCCCCCCTCCCCACCCCACCCCCCGTGTTTTCAAACCAGTCCTTTGTTGTCAAGAGGCTTTGGATAGACATTGCTCTTTCCAGGGCCCTATGTGCAGCTCTTGAATGTCAGTGCAGGGCAGCTGGGCTTCCGGCAGACAAGGTAAGCCTCCAGATGAGTTACAATTGATAGGGCCAGGCGGGCTCAAGGCTTACAAAATCCCTTCAGCGGCCCTGCTTGGAAATTGTGGCGTGGGCCATAGCTTAGTGTTTTGACAGCTTATATCAGCAGTTTTCTCAGCTGATATATGTATTGCAGTTGGGCTTCCATCCTGCTGATCCAATAAAACATGGCCGTCATAACAGAGAAAGTAAAAAGATGGTTCGTGGCTCCTGCCACATGGGGAAATAGCTGTATGATGTTGCCATAAAAGCTGGCTATACTTCAGTATGGAAATCAGGGAGAACTGAACAAGTGGGCTGTGGTTTAACTTGATACCTTCTGAGCATATATAGGGGGAGGAGGTCCCCCTCAGTCACAGTCATAGGGGAGGGGAGTAAGGGGAAAATGGGAGGAAGGGAGGAATGGAAGAATACAAGGGATGGGATAACAATTGAGATGTAATATGAATAAATTAATAAAAAATATATATCTAAAGAAGATTTGTGTGTGTGTGTGTGTGTGTGTGTGTGTGTGTGTGTGTGTGTGTGTGTTTAGACACTCTTGGAAGCCAGGAAAGATTGTTGGATTCCCTGGAACTAGATTTGCTGTTACCCACCGCCCTCCAGGTGCTGGGAACCAAATGTAGGTCTCTACTTCGGAGCCATCTCTCCAGCCCTTTATTCCTCATCTGTGAGATTGTTTTATAAACACGGTTCTCTATATTTTTACAAACACTCACTGTCAAAGGAACATAATGGTGCCTTCGCAAATGCTGCATACCCGTATCACAGGCTGCCTGAAACTGCGGTGCTCCTTCTCTGAGCGCTGGGGAAACCTGTGACCAAAAGTTAGCTCGAGTTTGGATGCCCCTTCTGCGTTTAGAAACAAACAAAGCTCTCGTCATTGTTTGGCTGATGTTTGAACATCTTACATTCCCCTGGTCTCTGGCCCTCCTTACACCCACTATCCCTTGATTTCACAGCAACTGCTGGCCATCCAAGAGGAGCTGAACAACAAAAAGTCAGAGCTGGAGCAGGCAAAGGAGGAGCAGTCACACACACAAGCGTTGCTGAAAGGCCTCCAGGAACGGGTAAGTGAGCAGAGCTCCATCCTCACCTCCAAATGGAATCAGGCCCCACGGATACATACCAGCCAGCGTGTCGCACACACTTGCGGGGCTAAAGGGAGCCTGCAGGAGACTGATCCTGCAATGGGTCACAGGTCCTAGCAACTCTGCTTTGGGGGATTTATAAAGTCATTCTCAGCCTCTCTGTCCTCACCCCTTGTACCTGCCGTGACGATGCGAGCCCACCCAAGTTATGTTACGGTCTCTCCCAGAAGACGAATGATTTTTGATAACGTTTTAAGCTATTGGCAGCAAAACCACGTTGCAATGTAAACAGCTAGTTTCTCTTAAGTCTAAGAGTGAGGACAACGTGCTTATCATAATCCATGATGCTCCCAGAGATACGTGACTAAAAGGGGCTGATGTAGAGAGACACAGAAACATATCTGTCCTGTGCATCGGGTCGCTTATCTGACTGACCCTGGTGAGCCCCAGCTTTTCATTTGCAGTCTGGGGAGCCGATCGCTTCATTCTGGCTCTGACACAGAAGTGAAGCCTGCCATTGATAAATTGATAGGTACATGGGAAAGTATTGTCTTAGGGTAGGGTGAGATGGATCAGCTGAGTGAAAGCCGACCCCCCATTGTCTCTCCTGGAGAAGCCTGGGTACCCTGGAAGTTCTTTCCAATTCCTGGCCCTAAGTTTCACCCAGCATGTAATGAATGCTAGTTAGGTGTGCCAGGGAACACAGCTATGACCTCAACCCTCTTGAACCAAAATAGAAATTGTTTTAAAACTCCAACGGAGATATAGTTGTGAGAACTCTGTACCATATAAATACCTTCAAAAGAGTTGTTTGAGTAAGCTGCGGCTCAGTCACTTGACACTGACTCTTTTCCACTGACTTGGAGTTTTACAAACATGTTTAGTTAGTTTCCACTGAAAGTAGAAGCAGCTTGTCAGGGTAAAGGGATGCTAGATCATCCAGAAACATTCATGGATTTGGAGGAAAATGCTTTATAAATCTAACTGTTATCAATCAGGTAACACACTGAGGCTGAATTTGCATGGGTCTGCATCTGTTAGTTGGAGATGAGAACTGGCTGATGAAACTCACAGAGGCCTCCTTCCTAGCATGTGTGATGGTGCCCGCCACCGTGACATTATTAAAGCGAACTCCATATTTGATCTGGACCAGACAGACAGAACTTCAAGAATGTATTCTTCACCTTAGTAGTTTGATTTTTCTGGGTTGGGGTTATTTTGTTTTGTTATTTTGGTTTTGGGAACATTGTTGTTGTTTGTTTGTTTGTTTGTTTTAGATAGCTTTTACCGGAATGGTTGTTATACATTTCTTACTTTCAGGATAACTCAAATTCTGTATTCTGATTTAAAGTTTAAACCCACTTATCAAAAGAGATGAGTTGTACAGAATGTATTAAGGGAGGCTTGTTGGTGTGTTTTCAAAAAGCAAAGCACAGGCATAGACATTGGTAGAGCATCACACTCCACTCTCCATTATGAGAGAAACAGACAGACAGACAGAAAGACAGACAGACAGACAGACAGACAGACAGAGGAGAGAGGTGGGGGGTGACGGGTAGGCTGTGAAAAGAACACAGAACAACCAAAATTGCTAGATATACCAATTATGACTAAGGGAAAAAGTATTTTTTCCATGTGCAAAGGTAATGTGAAGTGAGGGCCTTTTCATGCAAAGGCACCAAGAATACCTGAGCCTAAGAAAACACCCAGCAGTCAGAGGCATCGGCACCATTGCTGCTCCTGAGCAGCAAGCCTGCAAACCCCTCCCCTGGTGCCCCAACCAGCCCTGCAGAAGTCAGCACTCATGCTGCAGACATGTGCCTTTACCTCTGAGCAATATCGCCCTTCCCCCAATACAGTCACAGACACGCACTAAGAAAAGTCTCTCCCACATGATCATGCACTGCCTCATGAGGCTTTCTCTGGACTCGTATGGCATAACTACAAGTGAGAAAAAAATTTTAGTGCCATCATAGCTAAGGCTTTTGCAAACACCCACATGTACACATGAAAACATACGTCCCCTCTGGGACTTTGCTGTCAAGAACAGCTGCCTCAGGCCGGGCGTGGTGGCGCACACCTTTAATCCCAGTATTTGGGAGTCAGAGGCAGGTGGATCACTGTGAGTTCAAGGCCAGCCTGGTCTACAAAGGGAGTCTAGGACAGCCAAGGCTATACAGAGAGACCCTGTCTCAAAAAAAAAAAAAAAAAAAAGAGCAGCTGGCCTGGGAAGACAGCCATCTCTAGCTGGGGAAAGGAACACCAAGCCAAAGGCATAGGGAGTGGCTTTGGGGTGACACAGCAAGGCCAGGAGCCTCTACTGCAAGGAGAGGGCTTTCAGGAGTTCCCTGTGTGGGTGGGAAGTGGGGGGGAGCAGCTGTGTGCGTAATGTGTAGTAGAGAGCCTGGAATACATCCAACAGGGACCTGTCATGTGTGTGCTGGTAAACACGTTAGGCACAATGGCCTGGTGCAAATAGTCCTTTCCTTCCTTCTGCTGTGGAAAAACAACACACACACACACACACACACACACACATACACACACACACACACACACACACACACACACACACACGGAGGGGAGAGACAGGGAGGAGAATGAGTTAATAGACAGAAGGAGATGAACAGAGAGGGGACTGAAAAGGAAGAAGAGGAATTCCATAATAAGAAATATTAAGCCAGGAACAGAGAGCATTTACAAACTATCCATGCACACTCTGATAGTGGTCCTATTGCCACGGTGTGTGCATTTTCACATTTTCCTAAATCTTGCATTGCCCCATGCCCACACAGCCGTCAGTGAGGTGGCCCTAAGAAAGAGGAAACAGGTTTTCTTGTGCTTTACTGGGTTAATGTGACCATGAGCCACACAGCCTTAGAGCCATCCTCGGCTGCCTCAACCGCAAATCCTCATGTCACCATCCTTTTAGCAAAGCCTCTCGCTTGTTATGGCTTTCTTACAATAGTTGAGGATATCCTTAAAAACCCAACGATTCTTTTATTTTAGTATGCACAAATAGGCATAAAAACCAATGTCCTGTGCCAAGCATGGTAGCATATAGGATTTTATTTTCTAACAGATTTTACTAAATTCTTTCTCACCATGAGTATTTTCTACTGGGTAAGAACAAAGGCCCCGACGTTGCTGCCTGAGCATCACAATCTCAGAGAAAGGTCAGCAGGGGCCAGGCCAGCTCTCCCTTGTCCATTACCCTCTGTCAGCACAGGTCTACCGTAAGTCAGGATAGGATGCCTGAGTCAGGATAAATGCCAACCCTAAAGGCTTCCTGAAATCTCTGATAGCTGATTACTCTTAGCAGGGTGGGTGGGGTGCTGTTAAAAATCACATTTGCAAGACAGTTTTTATTTCTAAAACTTCCAAGACCAAAGAGCTGTCTTCCCATTTCTTCTTCTACTGAAAGACTCAAATTGCCTCCTCCTGTTGTGCGGTGTCAGTTATTCATCCCTGCCCTCGAGGAGGACGTGTACCAGTGGTACTTAGGCATGTGCTGTGCCTGGAAGCCCATCTTTCACCAGTGATCGTTAGCATAACATCCATTAGCTGATGGCAACTTGCAAATACTGCAGGGTTTAAATTAATGGCAGTCCCGCCAGGAAATGAAACCATTTAGTATTCTGAAGACCCAATCTTATATATCTTACGCCTGTAGAACCGCTTTCTAATCTTGCTTAAGAAATAATGACCAAGATCCCCTTTTAATTTTTTATTTTTTTTAATTTATTTTATTTTTTGCCAGCCCTCAAGCTTTGTAAAATGTTGCTCTCAAAGTAGTTTCAATAAGATTCATTGTAATTATCTGCTCCATCTGTTTGTCCTCAGAAGTTTTATAAAATGCAACCTCAGATGAATCAGAGTTAACAAGATGATGTATGCTTAGTAGATATGCTTGCTTATTCTTTTTTTGTTGTTGTTGTTTTTCTTTAAATGTTGCAGTTAAAAGGTACCAAGGACTTGGTGGAGACGAATGGCCACAACCACGAGGATGCAAATGTAGGTACCCCAACCTGGTCCTTGCACTTATTGTTGGATGCTGTTGAATCCCAGGGGCGTGGTGCTTTTTTTACGACATACAGGAAATCAGAAGCCCCTCCTCTTGTTGGCATGAGATTATTCAATGGATTTTTAAGATCAGCTTTAGTAATAAGATATGATAGATGCTTACCTACCATTATTATCACTTTTGTGTATCAAAAATTTCAGCTTAAACATCCATCAAAAATTCTAATTGCAGTGAGTTTGCTCAAGACCTTTACTTTTCCAAAACAACAAGGGCAAATGGGGCAGGGCCCAACCTGCTAAGTTGTGTGTTGTTGCATTTGTATCTGTCACATTTGCTTGTCAGTGAGGATGACAAATGATGGACGTGCTAAAGAAGTCTTAGAACACCTCCTCAAACCCAGCATAGCCTTTATAAGTGCACCCGTCTTCGGTTTCTGCCCAACCAGTAGCACAGTGAGTCTGCCTCCTCTACATAGGGAATGATGGCGGCAGATTCTGATTAGCACCATGGCTGCTTCTCTTACTGTTCCTTGGATAGCCAAACTCGGAAAGAGTTGTACCTTTGGACGTTCCGTGCTCTCGGGCAGAGTGACACACCTTGCTGAGAACTGCCCCTCAGTGTGCTTGGTGGCTTTGCTCTTTTCCTTTCAGAACTCTTCCTGATATCTGTTTTGTGTTTGATTAGTTTCCTCACAGGAAATGCCTACTAAGCAGTCCTTTTCACAAAAGCCAGACTCAGACGCGGTATCGTGGTAACGGATGCTTGATTAAGCCGGCGCTAGAAGAAATTATATATTTCGTGTTCACTCTTGTTTTAATTATACGCAGCACAGAGCCTAATAATCATAGTGCCCAAATCTCCCTCATTGTGATTGCTTACTATTCCTGCTTTTAAACATAGGGTGCTTAATGGAGGACTCGCTGTGCTGGGGGTACTCTACTAAGGTCCAGCAGGGATGCGAAGGCGTCCCAGAGGGGCCTCAGGAATGCCGCCTGCTCTCAGGGAAGCTACACTCAGGCCGAGGAATGCAGGAGCACAGGCTGCGACGTCTTTAGAATGAGGCATCGTCGTCAGACATAGTTCAAACCCTAGACTCTGCTGCTTATTATCTCTCAGCTGGACAAGTTATGGGACCTTTGTGACCTTCGTTGTCCTTGCTGGTGCACAGTATGGCCACGCTTCTCTTAAAAACACATTGTGGGGCAGGGGCGATGGCCTTGTGGGTAAGAGTGCTCCCTGTATAAGCAGGAGGGGCCTGAATTCAAGTCACCAGCACCCAAGTGAAAACCAAACCAGAGCATGTGAAAATGGGAATGGCCAAGTATGTCCATGACTCCAGCATTGGAGAATGAGGCCCTTCCTTGAAAAGTGTCACTTATGAGAAATTTACTGAACGTTGTAAACAGGGCAGGAATGTGGTCACATGTGTCTTTTGCAGGCAGGTGTATAGACTCTACAGTAACTTGGGTGGGGTCCGTGTAGTAGACTTTACCATCAGCTTGGAAGTGGCCACTGAGCATGGAGTTCCAACCAATTGGGAGAGAGGAGCCTCAGTTCCCACCCAGAGTGAGTAAATATCTGAGAAGTCAGATAGCACACACCAGTCACTGCCGTAGCACCTCCCTGCCTGGCAGACCGGGTTCTTTCCATATCTACCTGGCTTTGCCAGCTGGTGGGCTACCTGCTTCTCCTCCTCTGTCTGTCTGACCCAGCTATGCAAAAACCACGTAACCCATCAATTATCTAGGTCATGCATTAGAGAGTGGAGCTGAAGACAAACAAAACAAAACAAAACAAAAACAAAAACAAAAAAACAAAACAAAACAAAAAAAGAACGGCAACAAAAAAAACCTAGGTATCTGTTCACATCTTGTGTCATGACGCCTCCACAGCAGCCGTCCCTGCCCACGATCTTAACATGTATGTCTGTGTTTGGAACATGAGTGGGAGAAACGCAGGGTCACTTAGGAGGTGTGACACACAGTGGCAGCATAAGCCCGCAGGGCATAGAACAACTTGGTCTGCGTGGCTCCCATGCATGCGTCCCTCGATCCTTGCTTCCATTACAGGGGAGCCACGACCCAGATCCCTCTATTTACACAGTTCAGTTCCCTCCCCTGTGGAGGTTAAAGAAATCATTGGCGATCTGTATGGCAGGTTAATGGGTGATGCCGAAGCTTACTGCTGTCAAGCACAACACCATTCCCACCCAACTATAAAACAAAACACAAAAGAAGCAGGACTGCTCGGTTTTTCACACTGTCTCCTTAAGAAAGTAAATCCCCAGAGCTGTCTTTAAACCTGTCAGAGCAAAGACGTTAGGAGGGTGTGGAAGAGATACAGCGGGATTAGCATGCACAGCGGCACAAGGTGTCATTAACCATGTGTTTTAATGGTGTATATGAGGGAGGCCCTCTGAGCATCTGGTCCGCCGCCTAGTTTCAGAGGGTCTTGACTCAGCACAAAACCTGATAAATGCATGTGTTGTGCCCTAAGCAATTAAGAATAAACAACTCTCAGAAAATGGGATCATAGTCTCAAGAGAAAGGACAGCTTGGTTTTGACCCCATCCTCCTCATGATGGCCTAGCTCTGGAGCCCCTGACCTTAAGCTGAGAGAAAGAATAGTGGTAGAGAAAGACTTTTCACATGCCCGCCCATCCCATCCTCTGAGCTCTGTCATAGCCCAGTGAGGACCAACCCTAGCAGAGCACTCCTCTATATTATCCTGTTGTTTTCTCCCCCGAAGCACCTATCTGGCCATCTCCTGCTGCCCTCAGCCTGAAGAGCCCCTCGGTTTGTGTTCCACACACCTTGCCATCCCACTCTTATTCAGTAAACCCACACTTAGTCATGAGAGGAGAAGGCAGAGTACAGGAGCGAGCAGCAGCTCCCAGTGCTAAGCTGTGTCATCCCTGGCTGGCTCTGTCTGATGCTGACTGTCCTAGTTGCACCAAGTGGTACCCTGAGCCTGTTTTGCTTGCCTCTGAAATGAAATTAACATCCTAGGACTTTTGTGTTTTCCTGCTTAATACTGTCCCAGTCGTTGTATGTTAGGTATCAGTAGAGTTGAAGCTTCACATGCTGTGTGCTGTGCTAGGCTCTGGAGTATGTAATGAAGATATGCGCGCACACACACACACACACACACACACACACACACACACACACACACACACACACACACACCTGAATCTCCACACATGTGCTAGGTCCTTCCAGACCTGCTTGCCTCATTGTACTGTCAAGCCAGTGTGTCTTCACATCAATACCCCTGTAGCAATGGTTGGCCCCAGGTAACTCTTATTGGAAGGACCAACCCCATGGAGGAAGGAGGACACAGAACAATGTGATAAATGGTACACAGCTTTAAGACCCTAGAGAAGCTCCTGGAACAGAAGCAGTCACTGTGTTCCCCTTCCGGGAGAGATGGACCCATGTCTGTAGATGCTTAGATCACCTTCGCTCATTAGATGCTTGAAGTGGAGGCAGTGGATGAAATTGCCACATACCACCATTACCTGTTCACAGGTCATATGCTCACACTCAGACCTGGCTTCTCCTTCCACTGTCTTTCTGGTGACACTCCTTCACTTCCTGTCCATCCGTCCACCAGAAATCCACTTCCGGCTGCTTCACGTTGTCTGCTGACAGTTGCCAGTGGGGCTTGTTGTTTGCTAGGAGACCCATGATCCTCCAGAAACACACCCCAGCATCCTCGAGGTTGGTGATAGAAGGGACTCCGTTGATACGGAGCCCCTCCAAGCCAGCACAGTGCTGCACTCCTAGGAAGGCCTGGGCAGGGTGCTGATGTTAAGGGTGGGCAGAAACAACTTCTCAGCAAGGGTCCTATTCTACATAGAATAGTTCCCTGCCCACGCGCCTCCCTGGCTTTCCACGGCTGGAGCCTGAGGCTGGGGCCTGTTAATAGGCAGTTCCTGCTGGGCCAGGTAGGGTCACTTCTTTTCAGCTCTGTATGTTACTCAGGAATGGTGGTTCTCTATACAGGTTTACTGTTGTTACTTAGAATAGTAAGTATTCATAATGATTTCCATAGCCCTTACTTTCTGCTAGCCATGAGGCCAGTGAGAGAAAGGTGTAGAATATCACCATGCTGTTCTGGGCTGTGCTTTGGACATAGCCATACATAGCCAGATCTGGACATGTTTGGTGATATCAACAGGCTGAGCAAGGAGAAACTCAAAGTACCTTCTACCTGTTGGCCAGGTTAGAGAATGCAGGGAAGGGAAGAGATGTACACTGTGTGCCATGGCCATTCTTGGCTATAGATGTCTGTGTGTGTAAAGCTGAGGACAGAGCACAGGCCTCTTTGAAGACAGAATGTGTACCACCCCCCCACTCCCCAAAGGGTTGCTGGTCATCCTACCTATTGTAAAAGCAAATGTGGCAACTGAAGACTGATAACTTTATGGTCTGTATAAAAACATGTAAGCAAGCATAAAGGCTTCTATCATAAAGTGTCATTTTCTTCTTGGCAAACAATTGGGAATGCTGGGAACGATAAGGAAAAAGACGATCGTCCGCAATCTTAGCACTCAAAAGTGAGTGTTTCCATTGCATATTTTCTCCATTAGCACCACATACGTGTGTATTAATCTTCACAGGATTTACAGCATATCATGTAGATAATTTCTACAGGTTCTTCTACATAAGTCACAGGCATTTCCCCTATGTTATTAAATATGTCTTCTTGATGTGATTTTTACGACAACCTGATATTTCATGCCACCAATGTACCCCAGTTTATTTTATCATCTCTGCTATGGGACTTTAAAGTATTGCTTGTTCTTGCTGTCACAGATAGTGTGCAGTGGATATCCTGGAGCAATGTATTTGTTAATTCAGCCATCATCTGAGCACTTTATAAATGGAGACTTTGGTGCCGGCTTAGGATTTAGAGATAAAAGGAGATGCGCTGATTCTTTAAAAAGATTAAAGATCACCCTTTTCTAGGAAAGTGATTAAGTAAACAGCCCAAAATATTATCCAGATATTACCTCACTCTGAGTTCCTCACCGGGGGAGGAGCACTTCTGAAGGAGGGTCTTTGAAGAGAAAGGCAATCACACATACTTCATAAATAATTCAGAAGAACAATGCTTAGATATGCCATTTGGAGTTGAGTACCACAGGCTGACCTTCTTCACGGGCTGAAAGTGCACAGCCCATGCTTCACGCAGATGTGCAGAGCAAGGCTAATGGAATCGGGCCAGCACCCCAGCCAAGCTTGTCCACTCTATCCAGAGAGTAAGTGAAGCTGAGCAGGCCAATTCATTGAAAGAATAAGGAGTTCTAATCTCAACTAGAAAGCTAAGCGTTCACCTATGATTGTGGCCAACGCATTCCTTGTAGAATCTAAAACATCAACAAGGGATGCATATACATCCCATAGAGCCATGGCTCAAATGCAGGAAATAAGTTCCGTTTTATTGTTCCACACAAACCTAGGGTTCAGCCACAGCGTTCTTCCCTCCCATGCATCTTGGCTTGTCACTTCCTGACATCTGGAACAAAAGCAAACGGAGCATCAGTAGAATTTGTAAGCTGGTCCAGGAGCCTAAGGGTGGCCAGAAGCAGAGAATTGCTCCAGGGTCTCATGGAGACTGTAGGAAGCTGACAGCCTCAGTGGTCTGAAAACAGTGAGGAGTAAGACACAGTGGCAGGCAAGATCACTTTCTTCAGCTCTGTAAGTTAGCCCCAGAAAGTCATGGGGTTTTCTGCTAGTTGACATTTACTACTTAGTAGTAAATGCTCTGTGGTGAACTCTGTTGCTCTCTTTCTGCTAACCACTTGAGACCCAGGACCGGGAAGGAATGGGATATGGCCACCATGATGGACTGGTTGAACTCCCACCCTTGACATTGGTCTTCGTGTGGATTTCCCACCCCACACTGCATGGGTCTCTAATACCACAGTGGTGACTACCAGCTACCTCTTTCTCTTCAGCTCTGACCTCATTCCTTGTGTTACTAAATGACTCACAGGACTGTGACATTCCATTCCGGAAATAAATGGGACAGTAATAAGGAACACAAGTAGGTACAGTGGTGGAAACGGTGAAAAAGGGAAGGTAAGGAACACAACAGAAAGACCTGACAGAAATTGCTTCCTGTCTTTCCACCCTCTGCCATGCCCCAGCCCCTCTGAATCCACCCTGGCAGGCAGCAGGGTAGCGGTGGCTCACAGCTCCTGGCACACTACCAGCTCTAGCACTGAGACCCGTCTTCACCAAAGGCATCACTGTGGCTGCATCAACAGCCAAATGTCATAGATAAAGTTAAACCAGAGAAAGGACTAAGAAATTCAAAGGAAAAAAAATCAGCTGTCAGTCCACAAATGAAATCACCACTGGGTTTCGCGGGAGAAACAATACAACTGCAACTTGGAAGGAAATAACCTCCAAGTTGCCCAGTGCCAGGTGACGTGTGTTTCAGTCCTCCTTCCAGCCTCAAACTCAAGACTCTGCTGTGCTCAGCTGGGGACTCCCATCCCTAAGCCTTCCCTGAGGCCCATCAGGGGTATGATTTCACAGCCACTGGCTGCAGGTTCGTCTGCCCTCTGTCCCACACATCTTAGAGCCAGGTGAAGTGGTTTTCATTCAAATCTTCAAGAAGTTGGAAACCTCAGGCCAGAGGCTCTTAAGTTCAGCACCTTAGCAAAGCAAAGCATGTCATGTGAATCCCCCTGCAGGCCCCCTGATGTGGCCAGACAAGATAGCTTCAGAACGTACATTGTCATTGTCCAAAGGAAGAGACAGCAGTATGCTTTGTTGCTTTAGAAAAAAAAAAAAAGTATGTCCCTTGTGGGCCCAGAGATGTGCTGGCCTGTGTCCCTCTCCGGACAGCGGCACCTGGAAAGGGTCTTCAGGAGACTTTTGCCCAGGTCCATGGTGGACCATCACCCACAGCCCACAACAATCTTAAAGCATTTCGCCAACCATGGAATGCTCCATTAATGGTTTGTTTGGGTTTTTGTTTTGTTTTGTTTTGTTTTTTCAAATTTCGGTTTTGTCTTATTTCATCCCCTACCCTCTCCTCCAACTCCTCCACACCTCAGCCCTTCCTGTCTCTGAAGCTGCCCTTGCCCTGAGGTCCATGGCCTGATAACTCAGCATCACGTCATTTCTATTGTGTCAGCCTCTGGAGGGTTACAGAGTGGCTTTTTCTGTCTGGACAGTTTCCAGACTGTTCCATGTATGCTGATGAGCTACTTATGTTCATGAGGCTCGCAGAATCTAATTTGAACAGGCAATTCCTTACCATGCCAGCTCTCAGAAGGATGATTTGAAACTATGAAAAAGGTCTGTGCGTACAAAATTTAAAAGCTGATATCTGTCTCCCACACCATACACCCACATACATGTCAATCTCGAACCTTTTTATGTGACAATATTTGAATTGGTCCCTTGCTAAAAGCAGAATTACCATTGGCCTGCTAGCCTGAATAAATGGCTTTAATCAACAGGTCAGATTCAGCTAGGCGAACCATTCATTAAAAATTCTAAATAATTAGATTTTTTTTATTGATAATTCAGCCTGCTCCATCTATCATGTCATCCTTTTTGCTTGCTTTGCAAACCCCACCTGTTTTTTAAGCCCAGCTCGATACTCATTGCTTGGGGCCTGACCCTACACACAAGCATCCCAAGTCTATGGCAGGCTTCCAGAGTGTTCCCAACTGCATTCTGTCACCACCCCAACCATTTTGTATAAGCCGGACACGGTAGGCTGATCCCCAACTCTGGTGTGAGTTCCTCAAAGCATCTGCGTGTACCCCCCACCTCTTCAGAGGCAAGCACAACAGTTGACCCTGTGGAGGCTAGCACAACTACCCACTGAGTGATGATGGTGCAGACGTGGTCATTCCATGGCCTCAGACAGCACTGTATGTCTGTTTGACCCAGCTAGATGAGGGCCATGCCCTTCCTCCTCTATATTTTCTGTAGGTGAGTGTAAAGATACTAATTACAGTTAACTTGAAGCCTTATACAGAAGGGCTGGGTAGACTGCAAAGTCAGAAGTGATATGGTAAGGATCATGCCGTGCAAACATCTTGCTTTCTAGATATCTTTTTAACCCAGTCTTTCTCTCTCTCTCTCTTTAATCGCTGTATGCATGTGAGTATTGCTGGGGCTGCTGTTGTTTGGCTTTTCTTGGCTTGGGTTTTGGCGATAGAAGTGGAAATGAGGTTAGCAAGATTCCACCACAACCACCTCCCATTTGCTACCCCTGAATTTTGCATGTGAATCTTACTTTTCCAGGGCAGTCGTTTTTCCACGACTAAGAAGCAAAGTGACAGAGAGCTATTTAAAACAGAGGATGCTAGGCCCCAATGTATAGTTTCTGTTTAGGTAGGTTCAGGCTAGGACCTGGGAAATTATATTATTTTTTGGTTTTCTCATTTGAGGGAGGGTGTGTTTTGTTTTGTTTTTCTTTCAATGCTGGGAAGTGATTGTAAGATGCTAAGCAAGTGCTACCAGGCGGTCTGCAGGCCTCACTTTGTATAACCATGTCACCTGCTATTTAGGAAAGACTAGGCTAGAGAGTTGCCACTCTGGGCCTCTTTTTTATCACACTGCGCTCTGACATATTTTACATGCCTGGCCCTCTTCTCCTTCCTTACACTCTAGGAGAGCAGGAACCACTATTAATCATCTTTACACCTTATTGTCTGACTCAAAACCTGCCATTGTAATAGATTCCCAATAAATAACTGGTAAATAAAAAGCCATGGAAGCTCAATAAATTCAATCAAATGAAACTGAGGGCTCCAAATGTCTCAGCAATACACGTGTTCTGTTCAAAGGTCAGCTCTGCTGCTACATAACTCCAAGAGGGAAACGTACAGTTAGGAATTACCAGAATCTGGTGCAAAGGAAATCAGCATCCATTGAGGTAGTGCAAATTATTGGCATACCTGCAACCAGCCCCACGGGGGCAGGTCCATCTAAGTCTGTGGGTCAAGCATTGGCATGCAGCAGACACTGTCACTGCCCTCCAGCAGAACACAACCCAGTATCAAGACAGCAAGCAATGGAGGAGAGACTGCCTCATCACCACCACCACCAGAACATGGCTCCCAGAAACTCTGATTTGCTTAGACGGGGCAGACAGGGCAAATGGATGAATAGAGGCTGAGCATCCGGGCTGCATCTTGGCACGTTACTTCCCCAGTGTGTGGACATCAGCTACTTATCTGACTCGAGCCTTGGTTTTTCCATGTGACATGGAGACAATAACAGTTCCAGCACCTGTCATCTGTCAAACACTCTGTGAGGGCAATTAGCAACACCGTCATCAACAGTGTTTGTGTAGTGTCATCGAGTTCAGCATCCTCCACGTGCCATACAGTGGCAGTCCCAAATACCTGGTGCTTGAAACATATCTCATGCGCGCCATCTGCAAGAAGGCAGCAAGGAGAGAGAGTTGGGTTGGGGCATATTGGAGAGTGGGGTATTCAATGTTGGCTGAGCTTCCACGGTATTCCAGGCAGACGGGTCGAACTTTGATTGGCTTTCATAGTAATCAAATGTTTTTCTTTCCCATCCATCAGATTGTACCCCACCTGATCACATGATCTAATTTACCATGATAAAGGTCACCCAAAAAACCTTCTAAATTTTAATAATATCATTACTAATGTAAGCTCAGCAGGTGAAAATTATGATAGTGAGTGTATTGTAGCAGGGAAAAATAAGAAATGTCATACTGAGAAATGAACTGAGAAAATAACATGCCAAGAAAGCCATAATACGATTAATCTTTACCAGCAATAGAGTCAGTATCATGCAAGATAAATCAACCCGACTAATTCTGGTTGCACATACATACATTTAAAAAAAGAAAAGCATTTCACTTTAGTTTCTTCTTTTTGCTGTTCAATTTTTATGAGGAAGGAGATTTTTCATGCCATTGCCTTTTCAGACAATGAAGTATGTGGCCCTGCGTAAATCCAGCAGGGTGGGTTTTACTTCCCAGGCACTGGAGAATAATGCACACCTATTTTACAGAACAAGTATACTTTCACCTGCCAACGGCTACCATTGTGGCATATTGTAAAACGAAATGAAATGCTACAGCTTAATTTAAAGAATGAGTGGGGTTGTTCGAACAAAAAGTGTGTGTATGTGTGTGTGGATACACACACACATACACATATATTTTACATATATATATGTGTGTGTGTGCGTGTGTGTGTGTGTGTGTGTGTGTGTGTGTTAACATGACTGTCACAAAGCTATGCCAAAAGAAAGTCGTTCAGTTGACCAGAGACCACCATTTAAATTATCACAATCAAGCTCTGGCCCATGCAGCAGGGATGCTTGTAGTATTTAATGAGAGATGTTGAGAGATGAAAATTATTTCTTTCTATCAAAGTGCGTGTTCCTTGTTGGGTACTCTATTTCTAAGGCACACGTGAAGGATTGGTTGGTTTGCTTGTTGGTTTTTTCCAAATGAGTACTACTTGGGAATAACGCCTGCGTGGCCACAGTGGGACATGCTGCTCTAGAGCGTAGTACCCGTGTTGTCACTTCCCATGCTCCCACCTGCCACACTCTGCTCCTCATCCCGTCGGCCAGTGGTGGGTACAGCACCTTTTAACCTTTATCCAAATTGGTATGGTTTCTTTCAAATCAATGTCTGTAGATTCCTAACTATTATTTTAAGTAGCAGCAAAATTCAGCAACATTTGGACTAAATATAGTTTTGGACATCTGAACCCCTCTGTTCAGTTTCCTTCGGGTGGAAGTGACTGGGCTACCACACTACCTTCCTTCCTCGGCTGCTTATTAAACTTCCACCATAACAGCCGACTTTGTGTTAGACAACAAGGTACAAAGGTGGAAGGTGGTGGGTCCTCCTTTCAGATGTGAGTTGGGAAGATGGCCAAGCATAAACAGCATATAGGAAGAGGGTTATCTGTAAAATATAAAGAACATATTTCAGATTAATAGTGTTTTTAATCTCAGTGAAATTTCACTTTTATTTTCTTTTAATCTGCATTTCCTAAACCTTGTTCTATATCATATTCAAAAGGAGAAAGCTTATAAAGAGTTTACTCTTATAAAGAGTAAAACTGAAGAAAAAAAAAACCTCTTCTGTCTTATGTTTTTAAAAAGGATGGAAATAAAAGCTTGGTCCTCGTAATATGTTAATATTTAAAATCACTGAAAGCATTAATAATGGATACTAGCTAGAAATTAACTTCTTTACATCTGTCTAAAAAAGGAAAGGAATTTTGCAGCTTTCAAATGATGGAGCGCTGATGGATCTAAAGGACAGAAAGGCTCAAAGTGGTCGCATTGCGCTTTGCCACCATCTTCTCTGCCAGCTCCCTGTAGACTTGCTGTAGCTGACCACGGCTTAGGAGGCCCTGACCAACCAACCAGATGTCTATAGTGGTTGGTCTGCGACTCCCATACAGTTTATCCTCTCTGGGTATATGGTATCATGGTCAATGTGATTCCACAAATATTACTGAAGGGCCAGCTTTTTTTTTCTTTCCAGAAAATAATGGTCATGGCTGTGCAGTCAGCACTATGCTTGGCACTAGATTGTTGCTGAAGTGGAGAGAAAGGACTGTAGGCAGAGTGAGCAACCAGAGTCCTGGTGGGCCGGTGTTTGAGGCTGCTACTGCATTTGGCTTCTGCCTCTACCGGACAGCAGGCGTGCCTTGGGCTGGGGGCTGGGAGTGCTGGGGTGGGGTAGCTAGCAACATAGCAACATGAAAATGATCCAGGAGGGAGCATCTGCAACCCAGATGCTTCCATACTTGTCTTCTGCTTTCCTAGCTGTCTTCCTGAGATCTCAAGTCCAACCTTTCCAGAGGGAGCTGTTCTATCTGTTTCTATGTGATTTCTCATCCCGGGGTCGTTACCTGCTCACTACCAAGACAGGCTTAAGTGTTAACTGGCTCTTCCTTCTTCTGATTCATGGTTCCCACATAGCGTCTTCCCATTCTCCCTTCATAGCAGCTTCCACGCCCTCCTTTTTCAATCTTTGCCGCCAGAGAGTTCTCAGAGTAAGGCTGGGTCTGAACCATAGGTCTCTGCTTCTTCACCGGCCCAGCCGAGCATGCACATGGCTTTCCCTTGTTCTCTTAGAGCTCACCTTGACCTCCGCTGTCCTCTGGCCACTGTCCAGAGTCTATGGAGAGTGTATATGGCTGACTTGTCCATCAGTGCTGTGCTCACTGACACCCACACTGGAGTCAGTCGTCACACAGATCCACAGAAAGTCCTTCACTACCAGACAACAGCAGGAAGCCAGTCCGCTGACGCTGCATCCCAGCTACCTTCCAGGTGGCCTCCTGCCCTGTGGCTCTTTTGCCCCACGACTATGCCATAATCACCATTTGCTGGGCATCCCTGGAGACCCTGCTGGCTCCCCCTAGTCATCCGCTCCTGGCTGGCTGCCCTCAGCAGGGGCCCGTGTCAGCTTTTCACTGCACTCAACATTCATATCATAGGTAATTTTTCAGTTGGAAAAAGATAGTGATGGATGCCCGAAGGGCTCTCTAAAAAGGCTACGACACACAGCACAGTGGTGAAGACTTGACACGGGACAGTGTTGGTTCAAGTTCTGCGTCTGCTTCCTACAAAGCATATGTCACCTTAGTCACCTTGGTCAAGTCATTAGCTTTCTTATGCCTGATTCTCCTCATCTGTGAGGTGGAAATGTAGAGCCTGACGTCGTATGTTAGGTTTGTTTTGTTTTGAGTCAAGGTCTTGCTGGACTTGAACTCATGATCCTCTTGCCTCAGCTTCTCATCGGGTTTTAATGAGAATTAGATGACCTCATATTTATAGAGTCCTTATTACATTATCTGCTTCTAGCAAGCCCCACATATATGCTTGTTGAACCAGTAGAAGTTAAGGTGGTTTTAAAGTCACCAAGAAAACTGCTGTATGCGGGTCTCTCTCTTGACAGTTAAACCCCAGCCTTCACCTGCATGCATGTTTCTGGTACTACTTTAATTGTTCTCACCTGCTTTAATCATTGCTATGGGAAATCTTAAGAGAATATAGTTCTTGGAGCCAGCCACAGACACGATGCCTGTGTTATAGATCCAGCCAACTCCACTGAGGGGGGATGTCTCCAAATACTAAACCTGGTCACCTTCTGATGAGTTGCTGCATCTTGGCTGGTGGCTGCAGCCCAGCTGTCTCCACTATAGCCCCCCCCCTCTCTCTCTCTCTCTCTCTCTCTCTCTCTCTCTCTCTCTCTCTCACCTTTTCGGGGCCTCTGGGGTTTACCCTGGGCTGACCCAGTACATCAAAGGCTGCTAAAGAAGACTGTAGATAAGACAGAGCCCATGACCTTCAGGACTGGCAGTGCCAAGATCCAGAAACCAGTGAAACTTCAGGATTTCTTCCCTCTTTCTTTTTTAATTATTTGTGGAGGTGATTTTATTACTATTATTATTAATTTTTAGAATATATGTGTGAATACTTTCTTTAGTTATTATTGTTATATATACATATACATGTATAAGGATACTCTGCTGAGTGCATATAGTGTTGCTCATGTTGATATCTATTTAGGGCTGACCACTTAAGACTGGATAACCCATCAAGGGCCTCCTCCCTAGAGAAGACCAATAAAGAGCTACAGGGAGTTAATGACTTCTAAGAGAGGAAGAATATGTGTTTTTAATATAATAGTTTTATTCTCTGAGATTTCATACAATGTATTTTGACCATACTCATCCCTCTAACTCCTCCCAGACCTACCCCTAACTCCCTACTCCCTCCCAGCCTCATAGCCTCACTTGTGTTTATTGTAATAACTCACTGAGTCCACTCTGTGCTGCCCATATACTCCTGAGTATGGGGCCATCCACCATAGCATGCTTGACCTCCCTGGGGACATGTCCTTAAAGAATGCTGAATCTCCTTCCAGAAGCCATCGGCTGTCAATATGCTCCTCAGCTAGGGGTTGAGGACCGTGAGCCCCTCCATGCTAGAATGTTCATTGGCTGGATCTTCCACAGGCAGGCCCTTTTCAGAGAACAGCAGTTGTAAGTACATAAGAACACCGGTCCTGTCATGTCAAGAAGACACTCTTCACGCCAGTCCTCTCCACCCTCTGCCTCTGATGGTCTCTTCCTTGATGTTCTTGGCATCAGGATTTCCACATGCTCCTGCTCATTCTTGGAGAGGGATACATTCTTCACTTTCCTTGAACTGTGGGAAATTCCCATTTAATCACTTGTTCTTATCAGCGTTCTTCTAGCCCATCTGGTATTTTGTTTTCTTCCTCCTCCTCTCTTTCCTCTCTTCTCATTAGCATCAGAAATGTAGCATTCTGGCTGCGTGGTTCATGAAGTTTTAAAACACTCTTTAGAGACCATTTGCATCTAAGTTCCTTTTCTACAAAGAGAAAGTTGAAACAAGGGTACACAGCAGGTCAAGACAATTACTAGTGACTGGATCCTTCAGGAAGATGTGAAGGGTGTGTCTCTACTCTCCTTCCTTCCCCAATCACAATCCTAATCCTACAAAGACTAGGCTAAAGACTGGCGTGTTATTTGTTAGATTGCTTGTCCTACTTCCCACAGATGCAAGTAAAAGGTAAGGGCACAAATGGTTAGCAGCCTATTGTCCACAGGGCCCCTGACTTAATGAATGTGATGTTTATGAGTGGGTCATACAAATACACAACAAATGGCCATAGGACAAGTAAGACAGATAAAGAGGGTGAATCTTACGCAGTTATGTTGACAGAGTCAATGGCAACTGTGAATTTCTACCATATAGGTCTTCTTGATTGGCTCATTCATCTTGCCTGAGCAGCCATGGAAGCTGTCATGCTAGAGGGCTGTAGAAGTCACATAATGATGATCTCTAATTTGAAGATATGAGTGTGTGAACTGTTACTCAGTATATTATTTAATGACATAAGTAGCTCCTGGAGATGCTTACATGGAGTTCTTCAAAATGAAATTTTTATGTCATTGGCTTCTTTTCGTTACCTTTTTAAATTATAAGGACAAAAGTATAACAAGACTGTCAGGGAAATTTTGAAAAATATCCACTATTCAAACATGGCACAGTTAACATTTTTGCATACTTATTTTATAAGATTGCAGTGAAGGTTTAACACTATATTTTGTGTGGATTCAGATCAAATGCCTATTCTATATTCTGTAAGTTCAATAAATAATAAAAGTGAATAATGATATATTACAGTGTACTCAGAGATGTATAGTTTTCAAATTTGGTTCTCATAGCAACCTCAGGAGATAGGCACACAGTATTGTCCTTGTTTTACATAAGAAAAAGTTGAGGTTTAAAGCAATGCTCTGCCTAAAGCCAAAGCTACCCAGTGTATAGAACATGGCAACAGATTTAGAACACAGTTCCTCCCTTGTTTAGATACGACAACTGCACTAAAAGTTTTGTTGAAGAAACAAATAGAGATGGAAGCCAATTGTTCTCAAATGTTTAAGTGGTCATTTGCCACATCCATGGCATGAAAATAGTTTCCAGATAATGAAACCGTGTTTGTTCACAGAGAACTCACAGAGATCTGCCTGCGTGGAATAAGTTCCTTTGGGAAATATGGGACTTGTGCTACGTATAGAAGTGTTTACGTTAGAAGTAACAGGACAAAGAGAGAAGAGAACATTCTAAGCACTGTAGGAAATAGAAAACTACCAAGCTGTTACCAATCTAAAAACTTCATTTCAACTATCTAGCTTTCTTAATGCTAGAATGTTCCTTCAATGCTACTGAGAAAAGTCATCAGCAGTTTATCCAGCTGTGAACTACAGTAATGAGCAGCCTGACAAGATATGCCTACTGATGGAATAGTAGCACAAATGGACGTGGTACTAACCAAGCACTTTCTGATTGGCTCCACAATATGAAACCCATGCCTGGCACCACTAACTGGGCCAAGAACCCATGGCTGGCCAGGTCATAGACCTTAGGGGAGAACCTAGCACTACTACTCTCCTAAGTGAACACAATAAGAAATATCCCCCTAAGTTCTTCCCTTTATACTTATAGATAAGTGCATCTCTTAGCCCTCATCAGAGAAGGTTCTTTTTGAAGCAGATGGTGAGTAATTCAGAGATCCACACCTGGCCAACGTGCAGAGTACAAAAGGCTCAAGTGTTCAGTTCTAAGTGGGACCTCTACATTGCACTTGTCACCCCAAGGCCCAGGGATCATCATAGAAGAGGTGATGGAAAGGTTGTAAAACCAAAGATATCTGCATCAAAACAGTATTGCCAGACCCAACAGCACAGTAGCACACATGGACTCACAGTGGCAGGGGCTGCATGAATGAAAGTTGCATAAGATCAAGCCAGCGCAAAACACAGCATGGACAAGAGAAGGGCTCAGGAGGTCCCACCCCTATTGGAGAAACCATTGGCAACTAGTAGCTGCTGGGAGGAGGGAGAGTCAGTTCTCTTCAGGAATTACAGGAGTTTTAGAAGAGCTCAAAGTTCAGTCATCATTGTCGTCGTCATCATCATCATCATCATCATCATCATCATCATCATCATCATCATTATTATTTACATGGTGAGGTTCCATGAATCATAAAGATAACAGTTGTACCTAGCACCCACATTTTAGACAAGTAGCTTCCTGTTATTAAGACTTGTAGATGTTCAATAATTTTCTAAGAGTCAACAAGTTATTAGTGAGAGCCAGGGGGTAAGCCCTAGTATGTAGCACCTCTTCCACCCCTCATTTTAAATTTTGTTTGTTTGTTTGTTTGTTTGTTTGTTTTTGAGACAGGTTTTGCTATGTAGTGTAGTCTGTCCTGGAGCTTGTTGTATAGACCAGGATGACCTTGAACTCACAGAGATGTGCCTGCTTCTGCCTCCTAAGTGCTGGGATTAAAGATGTGCTCATTTTGAATTTGAACCAGGTTGGTTCAAGTGGACAAGCCCAGTGGTCATTTGGTAATGAGGTGCAAAGACTTAATGAGTTAAGCTTGCTCATAACCGAATCCATGAGAATGAAATGGAAGAGCTTTGATGAAAGGGAATGGAGAAGAAAAAAGTGGGGACTGAACTGTGGCAAGGACCAAAAGTAGGGTATCAAAGAAGGAAAATAGGGGTGATAGACCAGCAGAGTAAAAGAAAAAGCCAGTGAAGATAACGTAGAAAACCAGAAGGTCAAAGGCTGGGAACTTATATGTCATAGAACTGACACATGTGGCTTAGCATCACTAATGGCTAATATACCAGGATAAGAAGAATGGGAAAATAATTGTCAGGAAGGTGGCTGGAAACCCTTCAGAGGGTCTTTGCATGGGGTGCCAGTGAGCAAGTTATGACTCGAGTAATGTGGCAGTCTGTACAGTTGGTGGACACCACACATACAGGAAGTTGTGCAGGAGAAAGAAAATAGAAATAAGGTCACAGGGGCCACTGGACTAATTAAATGAAAGACTCACAGAAAAGAGTTTCTGTTCTGGTTACTCCTTTGTCTACGGGGGGGGGGGGGCAGGGTACGGGGGGGGGGCTAGTATCCATGAAAGGGAAGGAAAACAAAGGAAAGAAAAACACAATCCTTGGTCTGGTTCTGTAACTTAGCTATGGTGCCTAGTGTCTCAATAAGCAGAGGCGAGTTGGTCAGTATAGTAACTTAGATTGCTTCTAATATTAATCTCCCTCACATCCGTTGACTAGTAATAAGGGCAGTAAAGTTTTAAATAAAAGGCAACTATGCTTAATCTGTGATTCAGTGTCCTTGAAAAAAATGAGCTCCCCCAAAATTAGGTAAGTTGGAATACCCTGAGTAGATAGTATAGACTTTTTTGTTTGCTTGTACCTCTGATAGAGCTTTTGGCAGAAATTGTTTAATTCATCCAAAAACGTAAAGAGATCTTTGTAGCACAGTTCAAATCTGTGTCCCACCACAAGAGGCTTGCAGAACTAGGGATTTAAATGTTATATCATCTGATACCCTTGGGAAGGGTCACCTTTAATGTTCGGCATCATGGTTTTCCTCCATGAGAAATTTTGCCTATAGTGTTTTGGTAAGTGACCACTTGAGATTTATCATGTGAAGCCTGTTGTCCTGGCTTCACCAGACTTTTGACCTCACAGAGATGCTCAGACTTCCCCAGAAGGTGTATCTGCTGTGTGTTGGAAGGTGCTACAGGAAAGTAACACTGTGTTTGTGTGTGTGTGTGTGTGTGTGTGAGAGAGAGAGAGAGAGAGAGAGAGAGAGAGAGAGAGAGAGAGAGAGAGAGAGAGAGAGAGAGAGAGAGAGATGGGGGGGACAGGCAGGGGGTTCCACTTTGTTTCTGGCAAATGTGAGAAGGCCAGCTCTTTGCCTCAGAGAGTAGTAGTCAAGGTTCTTGCTGCCAACACACCTGAGAAATGCCCCATAGAAAGAAGTACAAGGGCCTCGTTCCTTAGCTAAAAAGCTGGCATGGCACTTCCTTTCAAGTATTTCAACAAGATGCCACAAAAATCTTGAGTACACTATTTCTGAAACTGAACACACCATCTCCTAGAGTTATATGGTTCTCTAATTTCTTCTTCACCGGGCACCTAACTCATTTCCAACCTTTATCTATTTAATTCCACCTCATAAATATTTCTCCTGCTGCACACTGCACATTATTAACTTAGATTTGACCCTCATTACTAAGAGGTAAAAACGACTACACCATTACTGTAGGCTCCCACTTTGTGTCCCTATGTCGTCTCACATTTGCCTCCAGCCCAGGGTCCTAGAGTACAGAGTTGTTCATGTAAAACCCTTCACTGGTTAAGACCTCCAGGTAGCATCTGAGCTCTCCAGGGTCTGCTCTCTTGTACAATTTCTTCCCCCAACATGTCTCTTTCATAGACCTTTTGTAACAATCGCTTGTTGTACTTTGAATGTCACTTCTCTGTCACTTTGTGCTCAGTTTCCCTAAAAGCTTAGAATTCTTGGTATAGAATAGGCAGTGTGTGTGTGTGTGTGTGTGTGTTGTTGTTGTTGTTGTTGTTGTTGTTGTTATATTGTGTGTGTGTTGTGTAGATGTTATGTTTTGAAGTGCTTGAAAGTAAGAAGCTCAACAGCAACAAGGCTTTAGTTTGGGGAATTACCTGGTTTCCTGTTGTTTCCTCATGTTTAATTTACTTTAATCTTTTTGATGGTGGAAATTTCTGGGTTTTGCTTGTTTTGTTTTTAGAAACATCAGATCTATATGTTTAGAAACGAAATAAAAGCTCTCATGAGACTGAAAATATTGCCTATATTTACTTTATATTTTGTAGAGTTACCCCCAAACTTACAGACTACCAGTAATTTTAATTATCTTTTTCAATTAAGCGAATAGCATTATAAACACTGATGAATCATATTACTCTTAATTTTCTCAGGAACCAATAATTCATGAGTCACTAACATAAAATAACCTCTTCCTAATAGGTGGGAAAAGGTAAAAATGTAGCACATAAAATAGCTATCTAATATCTCTATCCTGCCTTTAGTACTTAAACATACCAGTTTTAAGGGGCAGCAGTAGCACAATGCATGGGCATATATGCTTGTCTGTCTGGATAATTGTGTTACCTTGAATTATACCCATGGCAGGCTTAAGTGTGGAGGCTTAGATGGAGGAGGAAGGGGGTCCAGGCTTGTCTACTTCACCAAGTGAAAGTATAGACACAAGTATCTAGTTATTAGACTTAGACACACTTCTGACCACAACGGAAATGGTCATATTCACTTTTGGAGATTCTGGAGCCAATTCATCATAGGCGACAAGTGCTCCTTAGAGCCCATGCAGTCGATGGGCCCTGTCCCACTTTCCAGCAGAGTTTGTCTCCCTTGTGGAAGACAAAAAAAATCTCAGAAGCACCCCCAAAAGCTGAAGAATTTGCCAAGCCCAGCTCTTCAGCAGGCTCAAGTACTCTGGGCAGGTAAGGGTAGTACGTAGGGAGGTAGCCCCTCCCTATAGCCACAGCCGGTGCACACAGACCACAATGTCCAGTAGCAAGGTGTTTCTGTGGGAAACGGTCCTATCTTTCATCTTCACTGGGCCATCTCTACAGCATTATCAGAACAAGTCACAGCTCTATCCGGGTCGTAGTCAGTGTTATTCTGTAGCGTCTGTTGCGGGCCCTGTTCAACAACGTCTCTGCTTCTTTGTGACTCCAGCACTGGAGATGGGGACAGGTACTGAACAGGACCCATGGGTGGCGTCGCCTGCTGTGCACTTACCATTCCCTGCCAGCTCCTGACATGCTGGCTGCCCTCCACCATCCACTTCCCTTACTCACACTGAGTCCTCAACTGTGTGCTGGCCTCAGGATACCACTCAATCTTAGCAATTAATGTGGGCCTGTTGTCTGCTAGATTCTCGTGTGTAATTTCATTAATCCTCAGTTATTATCCAGGCTGTGAACAGATCACCCTCTCTCAAAGATATTACTTCCACTTAGCCCTAGGATTCGTTACTGGTATTTTTTGATGATGCAACCATCGTCTTGGTTAACGTTCTTCTTTCTTCCTAACCCTCCCCTGGGAAGCATTCACAGACACTCAGGCTGCATTCTGCCTAGCGTGCTGACCTTTCCAGGCATGGAAGTGCAGTACATGTTCCTGTTTGTCCTTAGTGTGAACCGTGCATAGAACCCAGCGGAGTCCATGACCCTGTTAGCCGAGAAAGATGAAACTTACATAGTGTTCTGCTCCAATTGAGAAGGCCTGATCTGAAAATGCCAGAAGCTGCTTCATCTCATAAGGACTTCCTGTCCGTATTCCCATTGCTCTGTGGAAGGTTCTGTTCCACACAAGCCTTAAGGTTTGCTCCATGTTAAAGTTCATTGTGTTTCTGGACTGTGAGATGGCTCAGTGGTTAAGAGCACTTGCTGCTCATTCAGAGGATCTGGGTTCTCAACTCCATGTAACTCCAACTCCAGGGGCTCTACCAATCTCTTCTGACCTTTGTGGGCACCCACACACAAGTATGTGTGTGTGTGTGTGTGTGTATATATATATATATATATATATATATATATATATATATATATATATATATCAATATATATATCATACATGTGTGTATGTTAAGGCAGCATCTTTCATCAGTAATGACCTTTTATGGGCAGCTGGCCTAGACATAACCTCAGAACATCCTACATCCTGTTGACAAGGAGTTCTCATTCTCTCTCTCTCTCCCTCTCTCTCTCTCTCTCTCTCTCTCTCTCTCTCTCTCTCTCTCTCTCTCTCTCTCTCTCATGTGTATGTGAGGTTGAACTTATAGCCTCATCAACTAGACAAGCACTCTTGCTTTGATTTGTATGCCCAGTGCATGCCCAGTGCTCACGTTTCTGCTCTAAGTCTTAGGCTCATTTGGCACTTTCTAGTCAACCAATACCTTCCCTCTGGCCTGTCGTCATATCACTATGATTCCTCTCATTCTGAACCCACTATCACCTCTTAATCAGCCTTCATCACCCCATCTCTAGCAGGTGAGTTTAACCTCAAACTGAGCCAGGGTTTCGCAGGAGAAGCTTCTTCATTCCTGGCCATTTCTAATCACTCATGATTGACAAAGTAGTAGATCCTATTAAATTAAGCTCTGTTTTGATTGGCTGTCATATGCGAATGCCATTAGATGAGATCCATGTCCCTTGCATTCTCAGCATGCTCTCGACAATTTGTAATTTCTTGCCATCTAATGTAGAAAGTGTCCTTCACTCTTGTTCTATATGCTAGCCTTTCTTTAAGATCCATCTTTTTTCTTATTGATTAAAAATATTTATACATCTTTATGGAGTACAATATAGTGATCTAATAAGAGAATACAATGTGTAATAATATAATCAGAGCAATAAGGTCTTCTATCTCTTCAATTGTTAATTATCTTTAAGTATTATACACTTTGTATCTTTTAAAATTTGATGTCGTTTCTACTTCTTTTCTCCCCCAACTCCTCTCATGGCCCCTACTCCCTCTCAACTTCATGACCTTGTCTTCTTTAAATATAATCATTACATCAACATACACATATGAAATATGAATACATCCTGAAGAGTCCCTGTAGTATTGTCACATGTATATGTGTTTGGAGATTACTCCTTGGAAATGGATCATTTATCAGGGGCTCATCCTTTAAAAAGACTGATTCTTCCTCTCTCAGCAGTTGTTAATCACCTGTAGCTCTTTATCTACAAGTAGGGCCTTGTGCAGATTTCCCCGCACTCCCATTGGCATGTAAACTGTCTTGTCATTGTGCAGGTCTTCTCCCGGCCACCATATTGTTATGATTTTATAAGTGTAACTTCCCTGTTAAATACGGAAGAAGTAGCTTATGGCAGATCTCTGATCCTCTGGCTCTTAAAATCCTTCTGTTCCCTCTTCTGCTATGCTTCCTGCACTCCACAGTCATTTGCTCTCTGCGTTGTAACCAGTTGTCGTTTTGCATAGCCATTTTGCTATTTAAAGAAAAAAGATGCCAGCAGGGCACAGTGGCATGCACCTGTAATCTCAGCACTCAGGGAGGCAGAGGCAGGTGGACCTCTGTGAGTTCAAGGCCAGCCTGGTCTACAAAGCAAACCCCCAGGACAGCCAAGGCTACACAGAGAAACCATGTCTAGAAAATAAAAAACAAAACAAAAAAAAATGCCTGTTTCATGAGGTCTGAGTGGTAAGCCTCACCAGTAAGTATAAGGGTAAGTATCTAGAACACAGTTAAGAATTAACTGGTTTAGGATAATGGCAGTAGTAGCTTCTTCTCTGGGGTAGTTAGCTGGCCTTACAGTACCAGGCAGGAATTCCCTCCTATTGAACAGGCCTTAAGTTCAATTAGACTCCTGTTGGTTACCCCATTATCACGGTGCCACTATTGTACCTACTGCACTATCGTCCTGTGCTTGCCATTATTGTGGCTACTAGGATGTACAGCTGGGTAAAACTATTGATCAGTTTTCTTCCTTGGCAGCTTGCAAAGCACTCTCAGATACTATGAAATCTGGTCCTCAGGGAGGGGCATCCAAGTTAGTTCTAGCTCAGTTCCTCCAAGTCCTGCATGCAAAGCATGTCTTCAGAAATACGGTCTTACCTTCAAATTCTGAGAAATAACCAAGGGTTATCGCATATATTATTTTAGAAGCTCTTTGACTCCTCTGACCAACAAGTCAAAGAAGGGCGTCCCATGTCTGGTACAAGGTGGGTGTTAGGTAATATATTGCTCTTGAGGGGATCATTATCACCCCCATGTGGTATAACATATTCAATCTATGTACATATGTATATACATACAACTGTAGATGTTATACATCTGTTTTTTAAGTAAACATAAAATATCTTCCTATGGATTTTAGTACATCCTTGGTGCTCCTTATCCTCCCCCCCACACCTCCCCTTCCCTTCCCAGTTAAGTCCTTTCCTTTCCTTTCCCCTCTTTCCCCCTCTGTAACGCTTGTGCCCTGCTGTATTCCTGCCTAGAGCCCCTTCCTGTCCCATGAGCAGCTCGTCACCATCACATGCTTTCTCCGCCATTATGTGTTGCTTCCCCACAGGCCCAAAGGATCAAGGCCAAGTGACCTCAGGCTGAAATCATGAGCCATCGTTCTGCATTTTACGTTTATTTCCGTGCGTGTCTTAGCACGACATAATTTTGTTTCTTGTTTTTGTTTTGTCTTTATATAATTCAAGAAAACTTGATTGTGGCCCTAACACACGATCTATCTTAGGGAATTTTCCACATGGGGATGAGAAGAATTGCGTAGTCTGTGTGATCGTTGAATGGAATGTGCTCACGTGTCTTTTAGATCCATTTGTTCTGCTGCATGACTCAAAGCATATGTTTGTTTCCTGTTGGGATGACTTGAGAAGATTTGGCATTGAAGACTCCCACCTATTGTTGTATGTAGGCTATTCTTTATACCTTCAGGTGGCCCTGTGGTGGGTACATGCATGTTTATAGTTGTTATGACATCTGCTGAGTTGTTTTATTAATATATGATGACATTTTTGTCCATCTTTGCACTTTTTATTTAAAGTCATCTCTATCTGGTGCGAGAATCGTGATCCCATTTGGCTTTTGGTTTCCATTTATGTGTCACGTCTTTTCCCAACCTTTCACACACTGAATCTACACTCAGTGGCATGAGAATCTTTTGATATTTGGGGGGAGGGCATTCAGTTATATCTTGATTTTTGGTTTTATTTTGTTATTTGCTCTATTTGTCCAGCCTGTATATTTCAATGGATGAATTTAATCCATTTACACTAAATGTTATTGATAACTATGAGCTCCCCCTCTCCTCTCATTTTGTTTATAGTTTCCTGCTTGTTGTATGTATTCTTTGTTTGGGTTTCCTGCTTATTGCTTACCTTTGTGATCTGGTAGCTTTGGGGAATGCTGATGTTTAGTGCCCTTTCTCTCTTATGTAACTGTTCTTCTAGTGAGTTTTATGTGCATGAAGGCAGCTACCATGCTTTGTTTCTAGTATTTCCATGAGCTTATCTTGCGAGGCTGGGTCTCCGAGTAATAAGTTCTGTGGCTTTCCCCAAAAGATAGCTGGGTACAGTAATCTTGGCTGGCGGGGGTTTTTGTTGTGGTTTGGTTTGGTTTGGTTTTGGCTTTGTAGGTGGGGCAATATTCTATCGTTTTTATTTGTCTTTCAGGACTTTGGTTATATCATCCATTCTTTATAGCCTGTAAGGTTTCTGCTAAGAAACCTGTTATAAATCTAGTGGGAATTCTCTTGTCTGTGACATGAAACTCTTTGCTTTCTGGTTTTGGTATATTTGTGTATGTTTACCATCTTGTCTACGTTTTGGTGAAGTATTTTGTTGTTGTTTGTTTGTTTTGTCAAACTAGTTAGGTCCACTAAGTTTCTTTTAATGAATATCTATACTTCTTTGAGAATTCAAGAATATCTTTGCTATTACTTCATGAAGTAGGTTTATAGTCTCTTTTCCTTCTGGAATATCTACTTTCTCATCTCTTCATGTCTTCTGTCTTATATCTTGTCAGATTTCCTTAGCATAATTATTTTGTACTCTTTAATAGATTTCCTTCAAATTGGGTTCTATTTCTGGAGAATTCCCTTGTTCCTTTGGAGGCAGCGTGTGTGCTGCTTTGTCTTATGTCTC
The DNA here is from genome assembly GCF_964271855.1 of Acomys minous. Classification (NCBI taxonomy): domain Eukaryota; kingdom Metazoa; phylum Chordata; class Mammalia; order Rodentia; family Muridae; genus Acomys; species Acomys minous. The sequence goes on along the minus strand of NC_140501.1, from coordinate 42,187,537 downwards.
TATACCGATGTCTGTGCATCTTGTGAAAGAGCTGCCTCGTCTAATTCTATGGAGTAGTTTGTGTAGAAAAGAATTTTGTTTTTTATTTACATTGAATGTATGGTGCCATCTGGGTACATCTCCTGGATTTATTATAGGTGTTCTCAAAAGTGTGGGTGCCCTGTTTGGCTGTGGTGATATCAGCAGTGTCTGTTGGATCTCAGTGGTCTAGATTATAGTGATTCATAAAAATAGTTATATGGCTTTGCAACTCACACAGGTTTCTAAAGGTGTGCGTCCTTGCATGTCACAGTGTAAATCACAGCACTGGGGACCTCTGATGGCCGCTGCCATAGTCTTGGTGACGTAAGATGTAGATTGGGCTGTCCTAGATCCTAGATTAAGTACAAGTGACACCAAGGATGAAAGAAAAATAGTCACTGAGCCATAGAATGTGAAGGGATCCTCCCTGGGCCCTTTAGGATGAATACAGGAGATGCCTGGGCTTAGAGAAACAGCTCTCACAGTTTGAGCCACTGGATGGGAGAGGACCTTCCATGTTTCCCATAGGGTGAGCACAGTGATATGGGCTACATGGCACTAGTAACCGTAGCCCCACGGTGTAATTGTCAGTTGTTCTTGGGCCTGTAGTACTGTGGCTGGTCCTCTGAAGCCATAGAACGTGCATGGTCTTCTGTAGGTCCCAAGAGATAAGAGCATGACGCCAAGGCTTTGGCCTCAATATTGATGGCCCACAGACCATGCCTTATGGAAAATACCTTTCCTACATCATGGGGTGTATTCAAATGGCACTTGTCCTTACGGTGCTGTTACCCATGTTTCTGGTGGTGTACAGTGTAGAGGAGACCATCCCTGGGGATTGTGAGTAGTGCTAGAGCATTGACACCTGTGGTTATGTAGCATAGGACATGGATGAAGAGACAAGGGTGATTGAAGCAGGGACTGTCCACACTAATAACTGCAGTCCCGAGGAGGAGACCTCCTTAGTTCCATGGGGCTTTTCTCTAAGCCTCTGGCAAGCTACTCCTGAAGCTGTAGGATGCCCCAGGGGCTCCCTGATACCCTGTGAAGAGACCCGGGTTTCAAGGCTTTTAAGGTAAGATGGCGTCTAGCAGGTAACTGTTTTAATTGCTTGGGCTCTGGACATCGGGGAGGGTCTGTGTGAGGTCTTTTCCTTGTGGTAGCCAGACAGCCCACAAGGGCTGTTCCTTAAACCCTTCTTAGGACCAAGGAATCCTGAAGTCACCCCACTTTTATGATGGGGGTCACTGGTGCTTTACGGCTTACCTTTTCCTTACAATACAGAGCGTTCCCGCCTCCCAGCCAGTGACCTAGGGTGAAAGCTGCAGTTTGCTCCATTCTCTGGGGTGCCATTCTGACTCTGCATTTTATTTAGGGGTCCAGTAATCTCCTCCTTGCTGATTCCCAGCATTCTCCTTCAACCACTCGCCTCAAGATACAATTTTCTCTTTGCTGCCCTGGTACTTCCCCGTGGCAAGGTTGAGCACAAAGTTGCATTTATTCAACTGCGTTGGGTCTCCGTGAAAGGTGGGGTGGAGGAGCTCTCTTTCAATTAGCAGCTTCCTTCCAACAAGACTCAACTTCCCTAGTGATTATACAATATGTACAAGCTGTTAAATTTCTATTACATCACTTTCTATTTCAAGTAATAAATCAATAATGGGAGGATATGAGCCAAATCTTTATGTCTATCTTTAACTTTTAGAAGGCCATAAAAATAATTCCAATCAGCCCAGTCTTGACATTTCATGTGTGCACAACTCTTGTTCAATTTCTCAATGTTTGCCTTGTCTTCCTCCCCTTCTGGTGCATAAGAATCTGTCCCTACTCGGCTTAAACACTACTCCATCTACAGTTCTGCCTCGGCTTCTCAGCACGTCCTATTGTCTGTCCTCACTCAGTTAATCTCCTTGTCAGTCAGCTTTGACACATCCCCCAGAATTTCATGTTTAGGATAAAACATAGTATCGTGGCTACATTCAAACATGGCCTTTGCCAATAGAGGTGTTTGTTTTGTCAAATTTGCTATTCCTAATGAGTGTCTTGGTTGTGTGGGAGTGACGTTAGGAGCCTATTATTGGACAAACAATTTTAAGATTTTATCTGCACTTCTAAGAGGAAGCAGTGACCTGTTTTGTAGAGTTTAAGAATTGGGTGGGGTTTGATTATTAAAATGCATGGCTTTTGTGTTTTAATCTTACAGGAAATCAATGTGTTGACTGTCGCATTGGTTAACCAAGACCGAGAGAACAACACTGAAAAACGAAGCCAAGGCCTAAAATCTGAGAAAGAGGCTCTGCTAATAGGTAAGGGAAGTCTCTTCTCATCATTTTGTTTATAAAAATCTTCCCCAGAGACTAGTTTAGTAACTCACTTCCATGGGTCAACAGTCTAAACAGCCAAGCCTCCGAATCGGAGTTCAGACTTATTTCATCAGCGTTACACAATGTATATTTCAAATGAGTGTCGTACAGACTGGCAAGAGGTTCCTCTCATCAAGGACTGGAAACATGAGGCAGTTGTCAGACAGAAAATCTGGTTCAAGAAAAATAGGTTAATATGCAGCCCATGTGTCATAAATCTCAATTTTAAAATTTAAAGAGTTCCGGTTGGTTCTTGTCCAATAGTCCATAAGCCATGCCAGGCTTTTCTCAGTTTTCAACTTGGAGATGAACCTCTAAGCCCCTTAGCAGAAGCTTCATCCCAGAGTCGGCCCCAGTGCCAGGCCTGTAGTGCCAATTAGTAACTATTGGCGTATACAGAGCAACGTCGTTAGAGTAATCAGGAAAGTCTAAAGCAGACTCCCACATCACGTGGATCCACCTGGCCCCTAAGGAAGAGAACGAGAAAGGAAGTTGCCGTCCACCTGCAGCCTCCACTTGCCCCAGAACTCTTGCTTCGTAAATTTTTACCCAGTTAATGCCGGCAGGGTGCTCACTGTCCCAGGAAAACATTCTTGGGGGCGGCAGGAGATGTCGGTAATGTGGTTGGGAGCCCATCTCAGAAACACTTCCAACCCAAGAAGGAAGGAATCTGCTGTCCTTAACTGGTGACACACAGCCTTGCTCCAGGCTGCATCTTGGCGGAGACCCCAGCGTGGGGTTCCAGGTTCAGCCTGGCTGCTGTGCAGGGTGGTTAATGGTGAGAATCACAGCCACGGTACACACGGTACACACGGTACACACGATATCGGGCTGTTCTCCCCCAGGTCATTATCCGGCAGAAGCAACATCTTCTAAATATTGCATCAGTCCTCTCCTTGCAGATGGCAGGGTTAATGGGGGCCTGTAGGAGCCGGCACAGGAGAAATTAAATTCAAAAGACAGTCCAAACTTCATCCATCACATATAGATTTTTCAACTACAGGGTTATTGAATATGACACCAACTTAGAGATGCTCCAAGGAAAACCAATTATTTTTCTCTCTTTCTGATGATATACAGCTGTAATAATATGCCACGCATGTGTCTCAAAAGACGTGCTGATGCACTGTCAGTTCTGGGAACCCAAAATGAGCCTATATATAGCTAATAACTGGCTTTTTCTCCCCCTCAGAAAATATTTCCAACTATGACAACTGTATGTTTTATTCAGTGTGACAAAAATATGATTGGTAACCCTACAATGCTTTCGGTATATAACAAGATTCATAATGATCAGTTTAAAAAAAAAACTTTCCAGAAGTGTGAATAATACTGACCACTTACAAGGCTTTAAAATTTAGAACAGGCTCCTGTGTTTGTTTCCTTTTCACTGGAGGATGCCTCCTATTTTAGTTTACATTCTCCTTGGGAAATACAGTTAATTTATTATGCCTTCTAAATAGTTCTCTTTATACATAGTATAAAATATGTGTATAGGTTATAAGTATGTTTATGGACACACAATTTTAGTCAATTTCCATACAATTTTAAGTATATGCTTAATTATTATATGTTCTGAATTATTTATAGTCCTGCATATATTGTGTGGTGTGTAGTATGTGGTGTGTGTGTGTGTGTGTGTGTGTGTGTGTGTGTGTGTGTGTGTGTCTATAAACATGTGTGTGACATGCCCATGAAGGCTAGGGGAGGCAGATGCTCCTGAAGCTGGAGCTAGAGACAGTTGTGAGCTGACATGGATCTGGCTGGAAAGCAAAGTTAGTTCCTCTATAATCAACACTCTCACCTGCTGAGCTATCCCTCCAGCCCCCAGTTACGACACATTAACAGAAATAGACATGGAGGTTATGTTCATAGCCTTCTACCTCTGTTAATGTCTTTCGTATCAGAAAAAAAAAAAAAAAAAGAAATTAGCTATTTGAGTGTGATAGAAAGAAAACCTAAGAACATCAGCATCTTCAGTGAAAGTATGCACAGCAAACTGAATGTTCCCCGCACAGTTCATGTTCGGGGCCAGCCCACCTGTAAACAGGAGAGACTGAGTGAAACAGAACAGCGGATGCACACATCTCAGATAACTATATGAAACCTTTCTACCACATTTTCCCTTTCAATTCCTTATTGTATAGTTACCTTCCTCTAGTGGTGGTTCAACAAAAGATACAACTTCCTCCTCAAACCCACTCTCTAAAAGGCCATATTTGGAGGGGAATACAGAGGAAGAGGTAGGGAGGGTGGGAACAGGAAGATACAAGTGAGGGGGTAACATTGGGGCATAATATGAATAAATTATAAGAGAAAAAAGAAAAATAATAAATTGACAGTTAAGAGAAAACAATGCTTTTGACCCCCCCAAAAGATGCCGTGCTGGAGACAATCTCCAGGCTGGGCAGTGGATCCTGTGGAAGGCTGCCGTTGCCTCTGTTATTAAGTAATGCCTCGCTGTCTTAGCTGCCGTTCATATTGCTGTGGTGATAGACCCTGATGAATGTGGCTTAAGGGAGAAAGGACTTATTTTTTTGGCTCACAGTTTTGAGGTTCCAGTCCATCATGGTGGAGGAGTCACAGCCACAGGAATGTGAGGCAGCTGGTCACATGCTAACCACAGACAAGAAGCAGGGGGAGAAGAATGCGTGTGCCCAGCTCACCTTCTCCTTTTCTACTCTTAAATATTTTTATTCATATTAGATAATTTCATAAACATTCAACACCCATTCTTACCCCCAACTCCTTCCAGATCCTCCCCGATGTCTGTCTATCTTGCAGCAGCTGCCTTGGTCCTCTGGCTCTTGCAGTATCTCCACCCTACCCCCCATCCTGTTCCCGGAGCTTTCAGGGTAGGGAGTGTGTTGGTGGTGTGTTCATCAGGGTGGTTGGTTATTCCACAGTCAACTGATTTCTTCATTTAGGTCAGGTCCAACCTTCCCTAATGATTTTAGTCTACTGGAAAAACAAAGAGAAGCCTCCTTGATGAGGGTGAGAGCTACACTTAGCTGTTGTGTGAGGATGAGTGTGTTTACAGGGCAGTTAGGAAGTACACGGGTAGTGGACTCTCCCCTAGGTTCTGTGCCCTCACCAGCCACAAGTACTTGGCTATATTTACAGAGCCAAGTGTGAATTCCATCCCAGTAAGTGGCTATCGGTTACCCCCGGAGATAAATAGTGCCGCTGTTGCCTCTCTCAGAATATCTTGCTGTGCTGGCTGTTGTTGTGGTCTGTTGGCATGGCAGCTGGATAGGACTATTGGTTGTGTTTCTCCTTGGATGCTTGCATGGCTTCTTCTGATATTGTGAGAATGAGTCATCAGGGAGGAGGCTTCCAGGTCAGATCTAAATTGAGTCCTCCAAATCCTGTGTATGAAGTATATTGTATTTGAGTCAACAGGGTCTTACCTTCTTTTCTTGGAGACACCAAGGGCAACTGCAACTGTCTGGGGAGTCTCATGAACTCCCATGACCATTAACTTAAAAGGAAGTTTTTCATACCTGGCATTGAGGTATTCGTTAGTCTGTGGGGATGGGGACATGGTCACCCCAGTTGTCATAGTTTCGTGTGTGTGTGTGTGTGATTTTAAGTATCTATAAAGTAACATAATCCCCTATAGATTGTTTCAAACATCCCTAGGTAGTTTCCTCCTCTTCCTCCTCCTCCTCCTCCTCCTCCTCCTCCTCTTTCTCCTCATCTCTTCCTCTGTCCTGCCTCCCTTCTCCCCTCCCCAGGTAAGTCTGTCCCATCAGTTTTCCCCATTTCCTCTTCATAGTGCCTGTGTCCTACTATTTGCCTTTCTAGTGCCCCTCACCCCACCTGAATCCCGCCACCCCAGTCCCATTTTACTTTCCCAGCATCTGCACTATTCCAGGTTATATTATTAGTTGGCAAAATGTTCCACATCTGGGAATACATGACTATATTCAGTGCCCCCAACCCCCTCCTCTCAGGACACATTAATTTTATATGAGAAAATGACACAAATTTCAGATGCCCGGAAGACAGAGGGAGTGAAAACAAACTATTTTAAGGGTATTCAAGTGAGCGTGCAAATGGGGCTAGAACTTGCAGAATAAGGAAGTCCTGGTTATCTGTGGTCATTTGTATGGCAGGCCCATTGGCCATTCTGTCCAGACTGTCCATTCCCAGGACCACTTTACAAAACCAGAGTCTTTGTTTCATTTATTTATTTTATTGTTAGTATTTATCACAAAGGATATGTCGGATCTTATTGGAAACCTTTTTTGGAGCTTTGCAACTCTGGAACTTTGGAGAGTTGAACCATTTCTGTCAGTTGTCTCCTTGATAATTAGTGGGGATAGGGTACTGTGCCCACACACAACTAAAAGGCTCAACACCATTGTGAATCCTACACAGACACAGTCACAGCTTGAGCTGGGTGCTAAGTATAAGGAGCTTTTCCTCCAGCCTTCTTGATCCTGAGAACCATCAGGTTCTTAGTGGTCAGGCAAAGGGTACATTCGCACCATCCTGACTCCTGTTCACGTCAGGATCTACACATGCTAAGGTCACTTGTGCCTCTTTACACCACTGTTGGCATTGTTGTATCACCAGCTCATGTGTGTGCCCTGTGTTAGAATTGAAATGTTCCACCTAATACCCTGGGTGTTGAGGGGAAAAATTAGTTGAACATAAGAACACTACATTTACAGAAAGTTGGATGATAATTTTTTGGTGTTCTTGTTGAATAAAAGTTGAGGCCACAATTAGGCGGCACCCAAGAAAAGTGATCTGAGGGGTATGTTTCTCACTGAAAGCTATTGACCACAAAAAAATGAGGAAGTGACCTAAGTCTTGCTTCCAAAGTAAAAGTGTCCCTCTCAATAAATCAGCAAGCATGTGTGAAGGCCTCCCTCTAAGACAGTGGCTCTCAACCTTCCTAAAGCCATGACCCCTTAATATAACTCCTTGTGTTGTGGTGACCCCCAACCATAAAATTATTTTTGTTGCTACTTCATAATTGTAAATTCGCTACTGTTCTGAATCTTAAAATAAATATCTGATATAGAGATTGTCTTAAGTGACCTTTGTGAAAGGGTCATTTGAGTCCCCAAAGGGGTCAGTCTTGACCCCATAGGTTGAGAACCACTGCTCTAAGCGTTATCAGCCCCCATGATGGAAAAGAATTATCAGGGCAGAATCGTCGGTCACCCACTAGATTCAGTCCATAATCCAACCACTGCCCGTACTGGTACTGAAACAGGCACTCTGGACCTATGCTTAGTAAATACTGAGCTACCATCCTCCAGCGCCAACATCACACTGCAGCCATGCAACAGGTGGTGGTGAGAGTCCGTCTTCCTTCAACGCCTTCACAGAGAATGAGACAATGAAGTATAGTGTATAGTAAAACTAGAAATGTGTCTCTGGAGAAAGTACAGTTAAGCTGGCCCTAAAATTGTAAAAAGCTTTTGCTGGACAAAGAAGAAAGTATTTAAGGACATCTCGGCTACAAGGAACAATTCACTGAGGCACCCACATAATCTCTGAAGGCTTTAGTGAATAAACTAGGAAGAAAGATATAAGAATTGTTCACATCAAAACTGTGTTCAGGGGCTGGAGAGATGGCTCAGAGGTTAAGAGCACCGTCTGCTCTTCCAGAGGTCCTGAGTTCAATTCCCAGCAACCACATGGTGGCTCACAACCATCTATAATGAGATCTGGTGCCCTCTTCTGGCCTGTAGGTAGAGAACTGTATATGTATTAATGAATAAATCTTTAAAAAAAAAAACTGTGTTCAGCTCAAGACCAGCTGTATTATCTTACACCTAGGAAAGAGGAGGAGACCCTGCCTTGACTTCTTCAACCAAGAGCATCTTTTCCCATCCTCATGCCCAAGCATGTTCTTTCCAGAGCGCTGTCGGCTCCACAGCCTCCTCTGCTCACTCCTATACCCCCTGGAACTGTACATAACCCCAGTTTCTTGATTTGACCTATCAGCTGCCCTTGGCATGGTTGGTGTCAGATGGTAACGCTTTCTTTTCCTGGCCATCGGGATGCCACTCTTTCTCTTCCATCACTTCCTGTTCATGCTCCTTCCTTTGCTGAGGTTTCCTTAGCGTGTTCTCTGAATCTCCAAATTCTTGAGTTCAGTCTAGAGCTCCAGTTTTTGGTTCCTGCAACATTCAGAATTTATTCCAAGGCCCTGACTGGCAAACTAGGCTCTCCCTCCCACACACCTCTACACATGAGCCATAGCCCTCTTTAGCTAGCCCTGGCCTTGCCCTCTTATTCCTAACAGAGGGCCCTTGCACTCTCCATAGAGGGCATGGACTTACTGCAGACTTAGCGTGGTAGGCGGCTTCATATCTCCCACTTAGAAGACCTTCCTAGCTCACTGCCACTGTTTTTCTCTTTCTTATGCTCACCACCATCTGAAAACAACTTTCTTTTCGTTTTAATACTTGTGTTTACCATCTATGTAAACTGAGAAGCCACATAAATGGTTTACAGGATGCTGTACCCAGCACCTTGGTGTCACCATATTGTTGCCTGGTGCTCAAAGTAAAACCCTTGACAGAACTGAATGGTGGCAAGGGGGAAGCTAGCACTATTTGGTTAATTCAAACACTACCAACTTGGTCTTAGTGAGGTTGAAAAGGATAAAATAGATGGTCCTGGTGGAATGCTTTTTTGAAATGAGCCCTGCCGCTCCTAACACAGAGCTGGTTTACATTGTCTCAAGTAGCTTTTAGGGACCCGAGACATGTAAAAAGCCCAGTAGGACGACGTCTGCTCTTTTATCCCACTTGGATTGTCAGCTCACAAATACATTTTGTGCTCTTGGGAACACATTCCTAAGCAGGAAAGCCTGTGGCCTCTCCACAGAAGTAGGCAGAGCAACAGAGCCCATCCGTGTGCAGCTCGCCTCTTCCGCACCAGCTAAGCCTCGGTTCCAAGCATGGGGGCTGCTCCCAGAGTGCCTGAAATGAGTCTCCACTCGAGGACATGCTGGCACTTTTTGTTAACTTTGGAGTTATAACTATCCACTCTTCCTCTTTTTTTTTTTTTTTGGTTTTTGAGGTAGGGTTTCTCTGTGTAGTCTTGGCTGTCCCAGACTCCCCTTTATTTTGCTTTATTATTGAAATATGATTACATCCACCAACCCTGTTTTCCATCTCTAACTCTTGCTCCCGTATTCCCAATGCATCCTACTCTTAACTTCCTAAGTGTTTTTTTCTAAGATTGGTTTTTGCTTAGTATACACGCATACACATATGTACCCTTCTAAGTTTATCCAGTCTGTGCTGCATGTGTGTGTGTGTGTCTGTGTGTGTGTGTCTGTGTCCATTTGCTGGAGCATGGAAAACCTACCAGTGGCCATAGCATCAAAAAATAATGACCCTCTCCTCCGCAGCCACTATCCCACTGCTCATAGCTCCTCAGCAAAGGGTGGCACCTGCCAATCTCTGCCCAGATTTGGCTTGGCATCTAAATATTTATACCCACAGACCCAGGCTGCTCCCTACCTTAGACAGGAAAGCTTTTTGCAGTGAACAGCAGTCAGTGGAGTTCTATAACTGGTCAGAGCTCTGAGAGTGAGAGACCGGGTTCTAGGCCTAAATGGGACCATGTATTTCAAACCGTTTCCCAAGGCTCAGAGACACTGTAGAAGTGGGGAGCTGAGGGTATGCGTGGAGAGAAAGTAAGAGTCAGAGGACAGGAAGAAGTTCTGGGGAATGCTGTCTTCCAGACATGGCACAGCTGTCATAGGAAAGAATTCACAGCAGCTATGGTATGTGCACCCCAGGTGCAAAGCTGTCCCCTCTCCTTTCAAGGGAGCAACCCAGTTCCTTTTGAGAAGTTGCAGAGACTTAAATTTACAAAGCTGTCCCCAACTGAATCCGGTTTTTAAAATGAGAAAAACCAAGCTATACAGAACAGAGAAGTTGCATTTTTCTCAGGTGGTCCCTTAAAGGTGTTAAAATCGCCACCATCACCTATGACCCTATGATGTCATAAAACTATAGATCAGGAAAAGAAAGGTCCACAATAGACTCGGAGTCAAGGGCGGGTGTGTCTGTCTCAGAATACGGGTATTTTAGCTGGGTGGAGATGTAACTGTTCCTGCCTTCCCCGTGCAAACCTCGTGTGAACAAACCATCAAAGGCAGCAATGAAGAGTGCTTGCTCATCTAGACTCTGCCTTCTCTGCTCTCAGCCTAAGGAGAAGCTGGGAACTTGTCTTTGAAACCTGCCTGGCACTCACCCACAAGCATTCCGCATGTCACGGAGGAGAACACAGGGCAAGCAGCATCCCTAATCAGTTCAAGGCCTCTGAAAATGTAGGTTGGCCTTTTGCTTGGCCAGTGCCTGCCCCGAATGCACTTTAAGGAGGTGACCTTTGATGGGCCAGCATCAGCTCTCACAGTACACAGTGTGGGAGCTGTAATACAGCCTGCACCCGATTAAAGACTGTAACGTGCCCATCTAAGCTTGACCTCACAAAGAGCAGCACACGATCTGTGGGACTGACCCCACCCCCACCCCCCACCCCCACTTACTATTTTGCTTTTGGAGCCGGGAGCGGGGAGGATGGGCAGGTCACGCTTTTCGGTTCAGTCCTGTCAGTACAACCAAGATAGAAAGGATTTCCACAGCGCACCCATCCCCAGACCTTTGCAAATGGTGATGGTAGGAGGTAGGGCAGAGGAGAGGTGAGCAACTGGTGCCTTTTCCACAGCAGCAATACATTCCATTCCGGAAGCGCAGAGAATGTGTGGGGTTGTGGATCACGACGCATTTTTCCTAAACAGCAACTGCAATTATCAAGGACACTCAAGGCAATGTGATCTCCAACACAGATGTCTAAGGCATTTCCAGACTACAAAGTCCGTTGAGAGAAAAAGAGATCGTTTTAACCTTCCAGAAACTACAATTTCAGATTGGTAAACAGGCACAAATTTGGTAGTTGAACTGCTTCCACGAGTCTTCTGTACATCATCCCAGGGTCTTGCCTGCTAATGACCCACATTCCCGTCCTCCGTGTCACTGTTGCGGTCCGCAGGATGCACTGTTAGTGGATACAGGCTGAGATGTGCGGGAAATGGTCCGGCCACGTGACCCAGCCTAGCGGAAGTTGGTGAGGTTAGATGGCAGTAGGTACCCAAGACCTCCCACTCTCCTCCAAATAACTTCCAGTGTTTGTCTTTTTCTTTTCAATTCAGGCATCATATCAACGTTTCTTCATGTTCACCCTTTTGGAGCTAACATAGAGTATCTGTGGTCATACATGCAGCAGCTGGACTCTAAGGTAAATTGGTTTGTTTTGGTTTGTTTTTTATTGAACTTTAATTGTTGGAATTTAGCATGTTGCTTGCTGGCTGCAAGAGGACGCCATGTGCACTGCATTAGGACAGAGCCACATATCGGCACCTCTCAAAGGATCTGGGGTTCAGACCGTTGTCTCCTACCTACCTTTGTCTTTATATAAAGAAAAATCAGCTATTTAAAGTGACAGTGACTTTTCACTGTCAGCGGATGTCAACGTGCTCTGAGAAGCTTGTGAGAGATTTGAAATTATAAAGGTTGGCCTGAAAGTTTCAGAGACAAAGAAGAAGGCAATGTGAGGGTGGTTAATGAGGCAGGTTCCTTAGGCCATGTTCACACAAGAGTCCATGCTAGAAACTTCTCATGGAGAGACCATCACTATCAACACTTTAAAGATCTGAAAGAATGATCGAGAAAACTCTAGTAATAGATGTTTTTAGCATTATTTTCTAAATGTTAAAAAAAAAAAGCTTGCTGAGTTATTCTCAGCTGTGCCCTTCATCTAGAGTCACACTCAGAATCAGACATCACGTTATTTTTCTGAAGCTCTCCTTTCTGGTCTGAAAATTAGGAGTGTTTTTGCCAAATGCAAAGAGACAGGGGAGGGGGAAAGTGCAATTTCTGTGTTGAGTTTTGGTGAACAATTAAAAGGGACTGCTGCTGCTGGTAAAGCCTTGTCCTTTACCAGGGTTGTCACAAGGGGGGCTGGTGCCATCAGCCCATGGGATAACCAGAGAAGTCACTGAGAGGCGGAGAAAACTGCTGTAAAGACAGTGGAAACAGAAGCGCCACCATTCGGCAAAGAAAAATACAGGAGCCCCGTAGAGCCAGTCTCTCAGCAGGCAGCTCCAAGTCCCTGCAGTGAGATCTGGGGCATTTTCTTTATTCAGTGGTTAGTGTGAATTACGGGATCACGTCACCACCACGCTGCATTCTTATCTGATGCCGATAATTCCACCAACTCACGATCATGACGCTGCCCGAGCTGCATTAAGTAGACCTGACACTTTCCCCTGAGAGACGTCATCTAGAGCTGCAAACAGCTTTTAGTCAGAGACATTTGTGCCTTTTGATGAAGGATGAAAGGTTTTTAACTTTTAATGTTTTCTGGTCATCCACATCAAATTGTAGATATTAGGGAAGTTAGTGTGGTGTTTCCATACATTCCTGCCATGTGGATTGGTCAGCCACCATCTTACTGTCCCCTTCCCAAGACAACCCCCTTCCCAAAACTAAGTTATCACTATTCCACTTAGACCATGTGCTTGCTTCCAAATAAGTGAGGATGCACAGCCCTTGCCTTCATTTTACATAATGCCGAGATGTCACTGTATAGATGAATAGTCCTGTAATACACACTTGTTAATCTGTTGGTGGACACCTAGGCTGATGGTATTCTATGGCTATTATAGATGCTATAATAGGCTACCTGGGTAGGTGGGTATCTATATATCTTAACTGAGATTTCTTTGGGTAAATACCCAGAGTGGTATATCTGGATCAATGATAGTTTTATGTCTAGTTATTTTAAAATTCATTTTTATTTTATGTATACAGTTGTTTGGCCTGCATATTTGTATGCCGTGAGCATACAGTACCTGCAGAAGAGGGTAGATCCCCATGGAACTAGGCTTACAGATATTTTTAGGTGTTGGGAATTAAGCAGGATCCTCTGGAAGGGCAGTTAGTACTCTTAACCACTAAGCTGTCTCCCTAGCCCATACATTAATTGATTTTTTTATTTTTATTTTTTTGTGGAAACTCCATAATGATTTCCATGGTAGATGGACGAAATTACAGCTCCACCAATTTGGAGTAAATAAGTGTTCTTCTTCCTTCCTAGCCAGCATTTGTCACTTGTTTTCTAAATAGGGTAAGACAGAATCTCCATGTAGTTCTGATTTGCGTTTCTGTGGTGGCCAAGGGTATTAAACACTTTTTATATATTCATCATTCATACTTCTGACAACTGTTAGTCCATCTGCCCATTTACTGGTGAATTACATCTCTTTATAAGTACAACAATGTGAGTCCAGTTAGTGTTGTGACCAGTGGTATTGGATCCGCAGTCAGAGGCTCATCCTCGGGAAAGAATAAGTATGCCTTTCTCAGTGACCATTAATTGCCTGGAGTCCATCTCTGGGGTAGGCCTTGTTACATTTTCCCCATCCGCCTTGGCATGGCATGTCGACTGGTAGTGTCATTGGTCAGGTCTTGTTTCCAGGCTACCATGTTGTTGAGATGTCATGGGTGAAGGTTCTCCATCATATAAGACACAACCTCATAGCTCACAAACATCTCCATTCCTCTTCTGCAGTGTTTGATGTAGCTTAGGTTGTAGATGTCCCCCCTGGGGCTAAGTATAGGTAATTTTTCTTTGCACTTTGACCATGTGTGACTTTCTCTAATGGTCTCTGCTGGAAAAAGAAGCTCCTTAATGAGAGGCAAGAGCTACACTGATTTGTGGGTATAAGGATAGCATTAGGATGCATCTGGAAATTAAAATGGTTTAAGAGAGCTCAGTAGTACCTTATACCCTAGTGTCAGCAGTGCATAGTTGGCTAGGTTTATAGTAGCAGGCATGAATTTCCTCTTACTGAACAGGCTTTAATCCAAGTAGAGAGCTGTTGCTTATTCCCGAGATATAAGTGCCACGCTGCACCTCTGGAAGTATCTTTTTGTGGCTCCTATACTTGACATCCCAGTAATACCTTGGCAGCTTGCATAGCACCTTCGGGTACCATGGAGATCCAATCCTCAGGGAAGTGTCCAGATTAGTGCTGGTTTGAAATCCTCCAAGTCCTGTGTTCAAAGCCTATGGCACCTTCAGCAACAAGGACTTACCCTCAAGTTCTAGGAGGCAACTAAGAAGAAAGGCAGCAGCCTATAACTGTTTTCACTTGGTTAGGTTTTTTGTTTTTTTGTTTTTGTTTTGTTTTGGTTTTTTGGGTTTTTTTTGAGGCGGTCTATTGAACTCCCCTGACCAACAGCTCAAAAGGAGGCTTCCATTCCTGGTACTGGAGTTCTTGCTAGATAATTCATGGCTCTTGTAGGGAGCATTAACACTCCCAAGTGACACAAGTACATATCCATATGCATTTTGTATGTATTATATGTAATTATAAATGAGCTTAAACCACAACTCCCTATGACTTTTTCAAAAATCTTAGTGTTATTCATCCCTTTCCCCTATATTACCCTCCCTCCCTAGTAAAGCTCTTCCCCCATCTTCCTGTTTGCTCCTTTATAACACCTGTATCCAATTATTCCCTCCAAAGATGTGTGTGACACTATTCATGGAGAGACATAAATAAACATCTATTCACCCCAGTTAGGGAACAGATGGCAGACTAAAGTAAAGATGCCACCAGAGTCCAAGTTAGTGTATAAAATGAGTTTTTAAATTTTATTTATTTATTCATTCACTTTACATCCCAATCATAGGCCCCTCTCTTCCTCTTTACCATCTCCCCTTCCCTATACCTCAGAAAAGGGGAGCCCCACCCACCAACCCACCCAAGCACATCATGTGTCATTGTTCCCTGTGGCCTGTTGGGGCAGCCCTGCCAGAAAGAAGTTATCAAAAAACAGGCAGTAGAGTCCATGTCAGAGACAGCTCCTGCTCCCCTTTCTAGGGGACCAATGTGAAGCCAGAGCTGCCCATCAGCTACATCTGTGTAGAGGGCCTAGGTGCAGTCCATGAATGGTCTTTGGTTGGGTGCGTCAGTCTCCACAAGCTCCTGAGTCCTGGTTAGTTGGCTCTTTTGGTCTTCTTGTGGAGTTCGTCACCCTCCAGGTCATTTTATCCTTACACACACACACACACACACACACACACACACACACACACACTTTTCCACAACACTCCCTATACTTTGCCCAGTGTTTGGCTGTGAGTCTCAGCATGTTTCAATCTGCTGCTGGGTGGAATCTCTCAGAGGACAGCTATGCTAGGCTCCCTTCTACAAGCATAGCAGAGTATCATTAATAGTGTCAGGGGTTGGCTCTTTCCCATGAGGTGGGTCTCAGGTTAGGCCAGACATTGGTTGGACGTTCCCTCAATCTCTGCTCTATCTTTATCCCTGCACATCTTGTAGGCAGAGTACGTTTTGGGTCTAAGTTTTTGTGGGTGGGTTGGTGTCCTCTTCCTTTACTGGGAGTCCTGTCTAGTTAGAAGGCATCCTCTTCAGTGTCCATGACTCCTGGTACTAGGAGTCTCAGCTAGAGCCACCTCCATATCCTCACAGAAGCCTACCCTGTCCTAGGTCTCCAGCTTGTCCCAGAGATGCCTCTGCTCACGGTTTCTCTTCTCTCTGTAGGCCCTCTGTCCTCCTGCTACCTTCTCCCCAAGGTCTGACCTCCACCCCCATTTCTCTCTCTGCTCCCTTTCCTTCCTTGTTCCCTCTCTTCAACCACTTCTGCTGTCTATTCTATTTCCACTTCTGAGTGAAATTGAAGCATTCTTCATTGGGTTATCTTTGTTGCTTATCTTCTTTGGGTCTGTGAGTTGTAGTATGTTTATCCTATACTGTATAGCTAAAGTCTGCTTGTCAGTGAGTACATGCCATGTTTGTCATTCTGGGTCTGTGTTACCTCACTCAGGATGATTGTTTCTAGTTCAATCCATTTGCCTGCAAATTTCATGGTTTCCTTGTTTTTTTAATAACAGGAATAGTATTCCATTGTGTTAATGTACCACAATTTCTTTGTCCATTCTTCAGTTGAGGGACATTTAGGTTGTTTCTAGATTCTGGCTATTACAAACAAGGCTGCTATGAACATAGTTGAGCAAATGTCCTTGTTGTATGGTGGAGCATCTTTTGGGTATATGCCCAGGAGTGGTATGGCTGGGTCTTGAGGTAGAGTACTCCCAATTTTCTGAGAAAGTGCCCGGTTGATTTCCAAAGTGGTTGTACATGTTTGCACTCCCACCAGCAATGAGAGAGTTGTCCACTTTCTCCACATGCTCATCAGCATGTACTGTCACTTGAGTTTTTTATCTTAGCTACTTAGATAAGTGTAAGATGGAATCTCAGAGTTGTTTTAATTTGCCTTTCCCTGGTGATTAAAGACTTTGAACATTTCTTTGCGTGCTTCTCTGTCCTTTGAGATTCCTTTGTTGAGAAATCTGCTAAGCTCTGTACCTCATTTTTAATGGATTATTTGGTTTGTTGGTATTTAATTTCTTGAGTTCTTTATGTATTTTGGATATTACCCCTCTGTCAAATGTAAGATTGGTGAAGATTTTTTTTCCAGTCTGTAGAATACTAGACAGTGTCCTTTTCATTACAGAAGCTTTTCAGTTTCATGAGGTCCCATTTATTAATTGATCTTATAGCCTGAGCTGTTGGTGTTCTGTTCAGGAAGTTGTCTCTTGTGGCAGTGAGTTCAAGGCTCTTCCTCACTTTCTCTTCTATTAGATTTAGTGTATCTGGTTCTAGGTTGAGGTCCTTAATCCACTTGGACCTGAGTTTGTGCAAGGTGATAAATATGGATCTATTTGCATTTTTCTACATGTAGCCATCCAGTTAGACCAGCACCATTTGTTGATGATACTGTTTTTCCATTATATGGTTTTGGCTTTTTTGTCAAAGTTCAACTATCAGTGGAGTGTGTTTCTGTGTTTTCCATTCAATTCCATTGATCAATCAGTCTATTTTCATGTCATTACCATGCAGCTTTTATTACTATTGCTTGAAATCAGGGATGGAAATACCTCCAGAAGTTTCTTTATTGTATAGGATTGTTTTAGCTATCCTTGGCCTGTTTGTTTTTCCATATGAAGTTTCTTTCAACAATTCCATAGAATTGTTCTTTCAAGTCTGTAAAAAATTGTGTTGGTATTTAATGGGAATATCATTGAATCCGTAGATTGCTTTCTTCAGAGACTTGAAGTTCTTGTTATACAGATCTTTGACTTGTTTGGTTAGAGTTACACTAATATACTTTATATTATCTGTGGCTGTTGTGGAGTGAGTTATTTCCCTAATTTCTTTCTCAGCCCATTTGTCCTTTCTATACAAGAAGGATACTAATTTTTTAAATTAATTTTGTATCCAGTCACTTTGCTGAAGGTGTTTATCAATTGTAGTAGTTTTCTGGTGAAATATTTATTGTCACATAATGTATACTATCATATCATCTGTTAATATCAATAGTTTAACTTCTTCCTTTCCTATTTGTGTCCCCTTTAGGTGTCCTTTAGTTGTGTTATTGCTCTGAATAGGACCTCAAATACTATATTGAAGAGATACAGTGAGAGTAGGCAGCCTTGTCTCACCCAGATTTCAGTGGAATTGCTTTAAGTTTCTCTCCATTTAATTTGATGTTGACTATAGGCTTGCTATGTATTGCCTTTATTGTATTTAGGTATGTGCCTTGTATCCTTGATCTTTCCAAGACTTTTAACATGAAGGAGTGTTGGATTTTGTCAGTCGTTTTTTTCAGCATCTAATGAGATGATCATGTGGGATACAGTTTGCGAGTATTTTGTTGAATATTTTTACATCAATGTTCATAAGAGTAATTTGTCTGAAATTCTCTTTGTTGGATCTTTGTGTAGTTTGGGTATTAGGATGACTATGTCCTCATAGACTGAGTTTGGCAATGTAACTTCTGTATATATTTTGTGCAGTAGTTTGAGGAGTATTGGTATTAGTTCTTCTTTGAATGTCTGGTAGAATTCTGTGCTGAAACCATCTGACCCTGGCCTTTGTTGTTGTTGTTGTTGTTGTTGTTGTTGTTGTTGTTGTTGTATGGGAGACTTTTAATGACTGCTTGTATTTCCTTAGGGGTTTTAGGACAATTTCACTTGTTTACCTGATCTTGGTTTAATTTTGGTAAGTGGACTCTATCAAGAAAATTATGTTTAATTTAGATTTTCCAGTTTTGTGGAATACAAGCTTTTAAAGTAAGACCTATCTTGTTGACTTTCTCAAAGAACCAGCTCTTGGTTCATTGATACTTTGTATTGTTCTCTTTGTTTCTAATTTATTGATTTCAGCTCTGAGTTTGATTATTTCCTGCCATCTACTTTTATTGGTTGTGTTTGAGTCTTTTTTTTTCCCCTAAAGTTTTAGGTGTGCTGTTAAGTTGCTAGCATGGAGTCTCTCTAGTTTCTTTATGAAGGCACTTAGTACTATGAACTTTCCTCTTAGCACTGCTTTCATTGTGTCTCATAAGTTTCAGTATGTTGTGCCTTCATTTTCATTGAATTTTAGGAAGTCTTTAATTTTTTTTCTTATTTCTTCCCTGGTGCAGTAGTCATTCTGTAGGGAATTGTTCAGTTTCCATGAGTATGTAGGCCTTTTGTTGAAGTCCAGCTTTAATCCATGGTTATCTGATAAAATACAAAGGTTTAATTCAATTTTCTTGTATCGGTTGGGGTTTGCTTTGTGACCTACTATGTGGTCGATTTTGGAGAGAAGGCATTACTGAACAGAACAGAAAATGACACAGTGACAGCTGCATCACCAAAAGCCCATCACAGCATGGGTGACCCTTCAGAAAAGCTGAAAACCTGGAGCACACTGAAAGACTTTCTGGCAGCTAATCAGGTTGGAGAGTGTCCTTTCTGGTGCCCCAATTGGCCTGAGCTTTTCCCATGCAGCTCAGCTGGTCTGAACATACTTCTCAGCAGTCCTTACTGATTACATACACTTGGGGAGGAGGAAGCGCGTGAATCTGGTCAGTTTCAGGGACTTCCTGAAGCTAATTTTAGTGTTTACCTCCTGAACTTAGCTTGTTTCTGATCTTAAATAAATGCTTTCAGCATTTCCCTATTTTGTATGATGCTATCTATGGGTTTGTCATGTATAGCCTTTATTGTATTGAACCATAATAACTAATCTAGTCAAGAGTTTTAATATAAAGGCATGTTGACTTTTATTGTATGCGTTTTCTACTTACTGAGATTATTTTATCCTTTGCTATATGAATGCAATGAATTGCATTTACTGATTTGCATATTGCTTTGCATAATAACTTCATCACCATCATGGTGCCGATCTTTTGGGTGTGCTGCTAAATTCAATTTGATAGTATTTTGTTGAAAATTTTTGCATCAGTAATCATCAGGGATATTTTTCTTCACTTTTCTTTTTCATTGTGTCCTAGTGAGGTTTCAGTAACCGGATAATGCTGACTACATAGAACGAGTTTGGCAAGGCCTTTAGATTTAGGTTCTTGAACAATTCGAAATGAGTTGGCATCAGTACCTCAGAAGTTTTATAAGATTCAGTTGTGACCCCACACGATCCCATCTCATTGGTTGTTATTGGGTAGGTAGGTCACTTATGACCATTTTCTTCTTAATTTGTCTTGAATTTTTTGAGTTTTGTTTTTGTTTTGGGGTTTTGTTTGTTTGTTTGTTTGTTTTTTGTATAATCAGTTTTTGTTTCTCTTTAGTAGACATTCTGTTCAGTTGCTTTGGGAAGTGCTCCTAGAGAATTTGAATTTTCCATAGTTCTCATGCTCCCTTTCTAAGATTTCTGCAGGTGGAGGACTGCTTTCCTGGAGGGGCCATCTAAGAACATGGCTTTCCCTCATGGTGGCATTGGGATGCGTGTTACAGGGCGTTGACTCTGGTTTTTGTCTGGGCGCTCTAGAATAGCCTGCTTGGAGGTTCTCTGGCTGCATTTGGAGACTTTGGCCAGTTGCATTCCAGTGAGTACAGTTACATACGAGTGGGCACACAGCAGTTCAGGCAGGTGGGATGGAGATTGGAGGGGACACATCATAGTGCCCCCTGTCAAGCTCTGAGGTTTATTGGGTAGCATCAGAAGTGATGAAAGGTCATAGGTAGTTTCCCTCTGACCAGTGGAATAGACCCAGAGCCTATATGAGGAGAGACAAAAGCAAGAACCACAGCTCCCAATCTGGGATGCCCACACCCAGTCCTGACCACAGTAAGTGGTTTCGTAAGGTGCAGTGGCGGGCCGTGGGAGCCATTTAAATGGAGGAACTGAGGCTCTTTCTGCTGACACTGTGGGAGTGCCCACTAGAAACGGGACCTCTTAGCCTCCATCTGTGTATGCCCAGGGAAAGGATGCTTCTCCCTCTGATCCCTTCTACTGTAACCCCCACCCCAGTTGTGGACAGAAAAGCTAGGCCTCTGCTAGAGCCTTCTCCAGACTGCCTTCACCCCAAAATGCTCAAGGTTGGCCTACAGCCTGGCAACAGTACAAGGCTGCCTCAGACAGCCCCTGTGGTCAGAACGATTGCATTCTTCCCGCCATGGTAGTACAGTTGCCTGAGAGCCAGGTATGAGAGAGGGCTGTGGGGATCACATGGACGCCTGCTATCAGTGGTGGGAGGAGCCATAGTCAAATCCCTAAGACCCCAAGGGCCGTTCTAGTGTAGAAGACAACAATGTCTTTCCCTCAGAAAGGAAATACTCGGGACTCTCTTCTCTTCTTCTGTTGCCCACACAGTCCTCCATCTCCTCAGGGAAATACATGCCCAGTAGTGCTGCCAAGTTTTGTCCTCATTCCTGAGGTAAATATATCACAAAGGACTCTAAAACTGCTGGGGGCCAGGGTCCGGACCATGTACTCTTTCTAGCCCAGAGACACCATGAGGATATTTGCACTTTTTAATCCAGAGAGAGAACTATCACTGAATTCTGGGATCCTCCATCTTCAGGGCTTTAAAAAGAAAGCCAAGTAATAAGAGGTTTGCCGCCTTTAAGTATTTACCAGGGTTTCATAGTCCTGGATCTGCAGGCTCACTGAGGATGCTAAAGGTCTGTCTCCAAGGCAGCAGCCAGGTCCAGCTGCCTCTGGTCAATCAGAATGAACTGGGAGTTGTGGCACTATGCAGAGGTTCGGTCACTGTCGCATTAAGGCAGCATGGGTTACCCTACCACAACCACACAATGAGTTTTCTACTTCTAATAATAAAAACCCTTTGTGAAATTTCCACTCTGAACAACAGCTTCCTTGAGATTTGACACCATCACCACTGGCACAATCGTAAGCCAGCATTTACATTCTGCTCACCCCTGCAATGATAAAAAGCACAAAAAGCAGGCCCGGTCCAGCCCTGTAATGTAACTTTTTTTAAATTAGCATTTCCCCAAAGGCTGCATCTGAGAATCAGAGTGATTGGGAATGGAAGGGAGGCAGGAATTAATTCAAATTATGCTGGGCATGTAAATTGTTCATGGCTCCTAAAACTGTGTAGCCCAATAATAGGCCATTTTCCAGTTAAATATTATTCTTGTTCCTGATAATGATATTTGCATTTTGCTTTTCCCCCCTTCTTGGCTTCTTCCCAGCTACTCACTCTCATTCGCCCACCTGTCTTCCATTAGAAATGTGAGTCAGTCAGAATGAGCCTTTCAGAGAGAGGGCAAGGGCTTCAGGAGGCTTTGCTGAGTCTTCAAAACAGACACCACCATTTTGCCCAAGGTTTCATTCACCTTGGAATGGAATCCCAGCTGTGAGCTGAGCGGCCCAACCCTTCCACGGATGCTGAGCCTCACTCGCAGACACTGGAGTAGGGCTATGGCAGCCAATGGCCTCCTGCCTGCCTTTGCTCCTTACAGTGCTCATATAGTCACTGCTCTCAACCTTCCTAATGCCGAGACCCTTTAATACAGCTCCTCATGTTGGGGTGACCCCCATCCATAAAATTATTTTGTTGCTACTCCATAACTGTGATTTTGCTACTCTTATGAATCGTAATGTAAGTATTTACAGGGGTCTTTGGTGACCCCTGTAAAAGGGTGTGTGTGTGTGTGTAATTTGCACACATATACATACAATTTGCACACACACTTTACATGTATGTATGTGTTTTGTTTTGAGATATGGTCCCAGCTCTCACTGGCCCATAACTCCCTATAGACCAAATAGATAGACGAAAATGACCTCAAACTCACAAAGATCAGCCTGCCTCTGACTCCCAAGTGCTGGGATTAAAGGCATGCCACCACACCTGGCAAATTCACATCTTTTAAGGACTGTAATTCAGTCCTGTGTGTGTGTGGCAGGCTGCCCTGCCCCACTCCACACAATCTGCAGCGTCTACCCAAAACTCCTAGAGTGGAAAGACTGATTTCAAAACAAAAGCCCCAGTACGACCTGGCAACAGACACTGCCGGATACAGGCAGACCTGGCTGTGTGACTGAACACCCAGTCACAGGGAGGTGAGCATTTCCCACCAAGGAAAAATCATCTGCACTTTAAAACACTTCTCTGCACATGAAAATTTTCAGCATCTTTTCAGTTACCAGGAGGTTCTGACTTTGCCTTAATGGCCCAGTCTTCTTTCCTGGGCTGTTGGCGGATGGCGAAGGTGGGTAAAGTGTTCCTAGTGGTATATTTAAATTTCCCACATGAATAATCGTCACCATGATATATATGCTGGTGTTAGCAGCCAGCTGTCACCGAGCATTAATGAACAATTGCTTAGACAGACTATAATGAATGTGCTTTTTAGGTATTGTAGCACCTCCAGAGGGGAATAGATTCAACACTTGACTTCAAGAAAAGGACAAAAAGGAATGTTCTCATTCACAGTGAGGGAAGCAGTGAGGCCTACACGATGCCCAGGGTAGTGCTGTGGTCCAGAGATGGCCAGCACACAGCAGACATCTGAGAGAGACCTACACAGAGACAGAAGGGGACACCCAGGGAGGGGGACACCCAGGGAGGAGGAGACCCAGAGAGGGAGACAGAGACATACATGTATGTGTGTGTGTGTGTATGAGAGACAGAGACAGACCCAGAGAGAGAGGGGACAGGTGGAGAGAGAGAACTTGACTCATATGGACAAGATCCTAGCTTCCGTTCCTAGCCACAGCCCCCTCCCAAACAAAAAAACAAAAAAAACCAAACAAACAAAAACCTGTATCAAATAACTTGAAAATCAGACTTGAATGAGTAAAGTACCAGATCGGGCAGGATGAGATTGTGGTCAGAGACGCACAGAACCTGCGAGAGCAGCCTGAGGCCAGCTCTGGTCGCAAGCTTCCCTCTGCTACGTGTGAGCCAGCGGGGCCCCTCATCCCTTCCTTTCTCCTCATGGTTTTTCCTTGAAGCCCTCCCTCCCTCTTAATTCTCCCTTTTTAAAAAAAAAATCTTTTCCTCATCTCTAATTTCTTCCTTTTATTTCCTTCTTCCTTCTTCTAATTTCCTCCCTTTATTTCTTTCAAATCGTCCTTTTTTGCTTTTCTTCCTCCCTCATCTACAGTGACTGCGTACCCTGCGGCATCTATACTTGTTGACTCCACCCCTTTGCCCAGAGAAGCAGGAACGAACATGATTCGCACACGCTCTAACAGGTCAAAAGCCAGTGAATCCTGTGGAAGAAAATATGGCTTTGTACTTGGCCTCGCTGGCTCTCCAGCTGCGGCACAGCCTGTGCTGGTGTCTTTTCAGTACCCCAGCCATTTGCCACCCCCTTACCTGGCAGGATGGGACAGACAGGCCCATCACACCACTGACTCGCTAGGCACAGGCCTGGCAAGGACACCGTGGGCTTGGGCTAGAGCCAGCAGCACAGGAAACACGAAGGCAGCAGGTCTCATGTGTTTCTTCTGCCATGTCAACGGCATGCACGCCCCTGGGTTATTATGGACTCTTTTCATCTGTTTCCTTTCATAAAACTCATCATGGTTCAGTTAAGTATTAGAAGCTGTAGCTGGGTGGTGGCAGCACGTATCTTTAATCCCAGCACTCAGGAGGCAGAGGCAAGCGAGTCTCTGTGAGTTCGAGGCCAGCCTGGTCTATGTAACGGGTTCCAGGACAGACAAGGCTACACAGGGGAGCCCTGTTTCTTGGGGGGATATGGGGGCAAAGAGAAGAATTCGGAGAGCATACAGATAGGAAGGGATATTGTGAGAGGAAAATGACAAGCGGTGGCAACTAGTAAGGAAGATGAGGCAAATAAAAATGCTCGTAAAGCAAAACTGCTTTGGCGACGGGAGAAAGTGAAGGTAAAAAGTGCACACCTCCAGAAAAGCGGCAGGGGATGGGGAAGGCCCAAAAGCAGCTTCTCACCATCTTCCCCTGGTGCGCATGGCGACTGCCCTTAGGAGAGCTCCTAGGACTAGGTGAGTAGATATGCGGGCTAGGGTGTCATCTGAAGTGCGGTGCTCGCCCTATCATCATGGCAGTGCCCTGCTCTTGGCTGACACTAGAGCAAAAATGATAGTTCACTATACCTGAGAAGCTCAGGGACTTTAAAACTCAGTTCCAGTATTCCTGGGGTCGCTCATTTAACAACTTCCCACCTGAGTTTAATTTCCTGCAGTGTGTGTGTGTGTGTGTGTGTGTGTGTGTGTGTGTGTGTGTGTGTGTGTGAATATGTATTGAACATGTAGCCCTGTAAGACGGTACAGTGGGTAAAGATGCTTGCTGCGCTAGCTTGATGTCTTGAGTTCAATCCCTTGGACCCACATAAAGGTAGGAGGAGAGAACAGATGATGGATGATGTAAAGATGTCCTCTTTGTGTCACATGCACAGTGGCTTTTGGGCACATATGTAAGTCATACATACATACATACATACATACAAACAAACAAACAAAAGAAAAGCACATAGTAAATGCTACTGAAATTTGCTTGCCGTTGCCATTATTATTCTGCTCAAAAGTGCACAAAAGCTGCCTCAGTCTGAGGTCTGTGCCACAGCCCTGCAGACAGGTATTGTGGATGCTTCATCCTAAAACTCACACTAACACAAGAACCCTGCACCATCAGAGCAGGCCTGCAATGCTTGGTAAGTTTCTTCCCAGTGAATTCCCTAGTCCTGTGATTAAAAAAAAAAAAAAACAGTCCAAAGAGATGAGTACATTGAAGTGAGTGCTGGCCATCCTCTTCTGTTGCTTTGGCTATGAGTGTGCATTGTGCAAGTGTGCATGTGTGCATGATGAGCTTTGTTGCTGGCATGGACATCACTCTACCAATATCTACCACCCCAAAGCCCAGCCCTCCTTCACACACCTGCTCACTTCCGGCACTGCCCGGTGAGTCCAGAAGCATGAACAGAAGGCTGCTGTTAATCTTCTCCACACAGCCTCCTGATAAGAGCATGGCACTCCAATGGGTTCCAGGACAGACAAGGCTACACAGAGACACCCTGGACAGAGCCTGGACCCAAGCCAGCCTCACACTCACTTCCCCTCACCCGGCTCAAGTTACCTGATCCCTCAGTTTCCATGTTTGTAAATGCTTCCCTATCTCATGAGCGTGTCGTTAGAACATTGTGCTGATTTTGTTGTTGTTACTGTTGTTTGGTGTTTTTCTTTTTTCTTTTTTAAGTTTTATTTTTATTTATTATGTATACAGTATACCTGCAGGCCAGAAGAGGGCACCAGATCTCATTATAGATGACTATAAGCCACCCCTTGGTTCCTGGGAATTGAACTCAGAACCTTAGGAAGAACAGCCAGAGCTTGTCACCTCTGAGCTTTGGGTCCTTTTGGTTTTTGGATTTGTTTCACTTTGTTGTTCGTTTGTTTTTGCTTTTAAAAAGATGGCTCAGTCGCTCGCTGTTAGACCTTCCCAGCTTGCTGCCCCACAGCCTCCAGATGGACATCTTCAGACACTTGTTCTTCCCTAAAGATGTCGCTGTTTCCCTCCTTCCTATGGCTTTTTCACGTGTCTGCCAGGGATGGAACAGTTACCCCGTGGACACTAGCTTCCCACTAACCCCCTCTGCTGTCCTCAGGACCACGGCCACCACTTCTTGATCTGGGGGGAGACAGCTCATCCCAAGAGTAATGCCTAGGTTTGGCTGGCATAACTTTTCACAAGTAAAAAGAAAGGAGTTTGTGAAGGGGCAGCATGGACTCTCAGGACTGTCTTTTACGTGAAATAAGGAAAAAAAGATTTAGAATGGGGAAAAAAAGATTTAGAATGGGGAAAAAAAGAGCTTGTCAAGGCACAACCGGGCCTCATAAAGCATAAAGAAACTGTCTCCTGCATGAACTTAGGAAAACTGGTGTAGAATGTCTTACTGGAATGAAATGGCCAGGGCTGGGTCAGCAGTCAAGAGGACCTAGGCCCAATTCCTAGCACCCACATGGTGGCTGCAGCCATCTGTGGCTCCAGTTCCAGAGTACCTGATGCCCTCTTCTGGCCTCTATGGGTACTGCATGACACATAGTGCCTAGACTTAAAGCAGGCAAACACTTATACACAGAAAACATGTGGGGTGTCTGTTTCTTTGTTTTAAGAAAAAAGAAATCACTGTGAAGAGGTAGATATACTTGGCCTGATTTAAACATCATGTGAGCTGCATACCTATAAAAAACAGGACAGATTACTCTAACATGTACAGCCTTCATGCTTTTAGGTGTCAGTTAAGCAAGAA
The DNA here is from genome assembly GCF_964271855.1 of Acomys minous. Taxonomy (NCBI): domain Eukaryota; kingdom Metazoa; phylum Chordata; class Mammalia; order Rodentia; family Muridae; genus Acomys; species Acomys minous. The sequence continues at coordinate 42,160,535 of NC_140501.1, read as the reverse complement.
AGTAACTCCTGGGCCTAACACCGACTAAGTTTCACTGCCTACTTCCTGTACGCTTCTCATGTGACCTTTGACCCTTCTGCCACAAAATTCTTGATACGAGCATTGCTGTCTATCTGTATACTGTATACAGACAGAAAGACAAGAAGGGAGATTGCTTGTGCAACTCCAGGGGGCGGGGCTTGTTTCTATTACACGCGGAGGAACTGAACATCCCGGGTATTAAAGCCCAAGACCATGCTGCTTGAGGCTTAGCTCAGAGTTGAAGCCACGACTGTCTGACTGAAACCTCGATTCTTAACCCATATGGACCCTCTCACAAGGATTGCTTGGGGGAGCTTGTTAAAACACAGGTTTTCTGGGATACATTCCCAGACCGCTAACCCAAGGTCTCCAGAGAAGCTGCACTCTTAGCGGGAGCCCAGATGCTCAGTGTTTCACTGCGCTGCCTTTCTTGCCTGGCTGGCTACCCCAGCTGAAGGGCAGGCATATAAAACAGGTCAGCATCCAGGCCCAGGCCACACACACAGGTCTTTCCCGAGCTCCGTCCTTGATAGCGTGGACAGAAATGAGGATGTGGGGGAAGATGCTCCTATGGGACCCCATGGAAAGAGGGGGCACTTTGCAAGATCACGATGAAAACTTTCACAATCTGCTCAGTAACTGTTTGTGGGTTGACTCGGGACTCTAATGATCCTCCATGGTTTTATGGTACAGTGCGTTCACATTTCAGGTTATTCACACACACACACACACACACACACACACACACACACACACACACACACACACCAGAATACACTGTATTAAGGGGCAGAGAGATGGCTCGATGGTTAAGAGTACTTATTCCTTTTCCAGAAGACCAGAGATCAGTTTCTAGTACCCAAATCAGGTGGCTCCCAACTCCCTGTAGCTCAAGCTCTAAGATCAGACACTCTCCTCTGGCATCTACACGCACACATGCATACATGCATACACGTACATACTAATGCATACAAATGCATATGTATCAAATTAAAATTTTAAAAAGACATCATCTATTTTACCTATCAGGCAGGGATGCTTCTTTTAACTAAAATTGCATACTGTAGGTCTAGGAATATTGTGTATCTAGGGAATATCCTCCATGTGAATGTTAAATACAGTTAATTTTTCTCTTAACAGACAAACCAAAAAGGCAATCCTAATATTGTTAAATGGGAAGGTGTAGACGCTACAATGATCTCTTCATGGCAGTTACACCATAGAAAATGACAGTCACTCTGCTTCGTGGAGCATTTCTGTGTGCCCAAACCTATGCTAAGCCAGCAGCTTCGGCACCATTTTTTATTGTTATTCCCATTCGCCAAGGCTTGAAGAGACTAATTGTCTCTGTAAGGTTCATTTAGCTCCTAACAATAGCAGTTGGGGGCTTCAGACAGATATCAGCCCCCAAGGTAGCCATATTGTAATATGGTTCCTGTAATATGCCCAGGCCCGTGTAATATGCCCAGGCCCGTGTAATATGCCCAGGCTCCTGTGATATGCCCAGGCTCCTGTGATATGCCCAGGCTCCTGTGATATGCCCAGGTTCCTGTAATATGCCCAGGTTCCTGTAATATGCCCAGGCTCCTATAATATGCCCAGGCTCCTATAATATGCCCAGGCTCCTGTAATATGCCCAGGTTCCTGTAATATGCCCAGGCTCCTGAATATGCCCAGGTTAGGAGGAAACCAAGAATAATGGCAGTATAGAAAAGATCAAAGTTAATTTTGTTTTAAATGAAGAACAAGTGAATTATTAATGTAAGAAGTTCCTGTTTTTTATGAAATATTTAAAGTTCCTGTTTTTTAAAAAAGAAAAACTAAGAAAATTTTTTAACTAAAACATCTATCCAGACATTGTGACTTTTTTTTTTTAATAACTAGGTATCAAGATTTTTCACTCCCCAGGTCTCATCCGTACCCTTATTTCTCTTTGTGCTCCCTCTTTTACTTTGCTCCCTCTCTCCAACTATCACCTCTGTCTATTCTGTTTCCCCTTCTCTTGGGATCTCCTTGTTACTTATCTTCTTTGGGTCTTTGCATTGTAGTATGCGTGTCCTGTACTAAATGGCTAAAAATCCACCTATAAGTGAGTACATATCATGTGTGCCTTTCTGGGTCTAGGTTACCTCAATCAGGATGATCTTTCCTAGTTCCATCCATTTGCCTGAAATTTTCATGATGTCCTTGTTTTTAATGGCTGAGTAGTATTCCATTGTGTAAATGTACCACAGCTTTATCCATTCTTTGGTTGAGGGACACCTAGGTTGTTTCCAGGTTCTACCTATTACAAATAAAGCTGCTGTGAGCATAGTTGAGCTAATGTCATTGTTGTTTGGTGGGCTAGGAGTGGTATAGCTGGGTCTTGAGGTAGTGCTATTCCCAGTTTTCTGAGAAAATGCCAGATTGACTTCCGAAGTAGTTGTACAAGTTTGTACTCACAACTGCCTTGCCAGGCCACAGAGGAAGAAGATGAACTCAGTCCTGATGCCAGTTGATGAGCTGGGGGTTGGGGGCTCTCCTCTTTTCCAAGGAATAGGGCAGGGGGAGGGGAAAGGAAGGGAGGAGCTATGACCAGGATATAAAGTGAATAAATATAATAATAATAATAATAATAATAATAATAATAATAATAATAATAATAATATGAGTTTTCACTGCTGTAAGCTTGAGGTTTAGTCTTCATTCCTTAATCTTTATCATTTCTAAGAGAAAGGAGTTGGATGGCAAGAAATCCAAACTTGGGGGCCTCTGCTCCTGGTGAGCTACACAAAGTTTCTGCCCTAGGCAGGTAAGGCTGAACATAGCACTGGTGGGGAATTTGCACTGAGCCTTTGATGTCAGGGAAGGCTGTTAAGACACACTCTACCCATGAGGCATTGCCCTATCCAGGGGAAGGGCAAGCCCAGAGCCGCCTAGTACCTTACCCCACACCCACCCTGCCAACCGCTCACACACAGGGCAGTCTAGAGCAGCACTTTCCCTCCTGCCTGACAGCCATGAGGAAAACTAAATGTCTCCATGGGAAGCGGGAGAGAGGTCCGTCCATCTCTAGCTTTCAAGTGGGCTCCTTTCCCAAAATTGACTTCTCTTTCTTCCTCACAGATCTCTGCCAACGAAATTGAAATGCTTCTGATGAGGCTGCCGCGCATGTTCAAACAGGAATTTACTGGCGTGGGAGCAACATTGGAGAAGAGATGGAAGCTGTGTGCCTTTGAAGGAATTAAAACGACCTAGCTGACAGCCGGGAAAGCTGGAAACGAAACCGTCTGAAGCCGGCCCGGGCTGTACTATGTAGAAGGAGCAGGATTGGTGTCAGCCAAGATGGGACCTGTGGGGAGCCACCAAAGCCTTGTTCCGTGACATCTGTGGCGTTTTCTTGTGCGTGGAAATGTAATTGTGTACCAGTTCCTTAAACTAGGCAAAACCTCATACTATAACAGACCGGTCCCTATGAATACCAAGCAGTGATTCCACAGTCGATGACCACAAAATCTCAAAATAGGGTCTTGTCGCAGAGTAGAGCACCGAGCAAGCGCTTAGAGAGGATGGCGTGTCGCAATGGCGGTTGTCAGGCTACAGAGTTGTATATGTAATGTATAGCTGAAAACATTAAGTGACATTTTCTTGAAGGTCTTTCTGTTTTAGTTAATAAAAGAAGCAAACAAAAAAACCTAATAAAACAACAACAAAAAAAGTGATTTTACAGTGGGGGAAAATCATACCAAAAGAAAACTTGAATATGTGTCTGAACAGTTATTGTATTTTGTAAATTAAGTTATACGCTGTTCCAGGGACTTTTGCCTTATTGAAGAGGCAGAAAACTATGATTGGACTCCTTGAGAATGCTTTATCAAGGATATTATTTTTCTAATGTAATGGTTCTCCATCGTGCGTTCTTTTCACATGGACTGCATAACAATTTTCATAAAATGTAAATAGAGCGAAGAACTGCTGCTGCTGTCCCGTGCTTGGTACGTAACATCCAGGTTTATGCATTGAAAAACATTCGGAAAATATTCCTGTTACAAATTTTATAGCAAAGATATTAATTTTTTTCAATAAATCTTGACTTCTATCATATTGGTTTTGTGTAATGTTTTTGTTCGTACATTTTCATTCCTTCTTATGAAATTTCAGGTCTGTGCTTTTCAGATTTCGTTTTTTCAGACTACACTTTAAGTGTTTTAACTATGAGACAAATGGCACTAAGAGAAAAAACATTACTAAAGTTAGGAGCATAAACGGGCGGTGACACAGAAAGCCCAGTGCAGGAGATGATTCGATATTGGAGTAGATACAGCTAAATATCAAGATAAAACATCTAAATCTAACCAGGCCCAGACTTACTGTTGCTTTCTGTCCCTGTGGCAGTGCCCAATCAGCGCATCCTATCACCGTGGGATTTTTTTAATATTTGCATATTTTCTGTAAAGTACGCGTTAGAAAAGGGAAGAGAATCATTCACACAGACGCCCAGCAGTTGAAACGATTTGGTGTTCCCTTCTACCTTTTCCCATCAAGTAGAGGAGAATGTGGCTTTAACTTCCCTCTCTGCCCTGCTTTATTACATAAAATCCCAAAAAGACAAGTATTCAAGATATTAATTTTAAATGAAATGTTTTTAGAAAGACAGCTGAACAATGAGCAATGAACAATGGAAGTTGTGAAGAGACAGTCATAATTTCCTATTGGGTATTATTACCCTCAGGTTCTTTTTATTGAACCCTGGCAAATGAATGCCTTTATTCATAACCCCCATAGCACCTACACGTGTGTGTTGTTCGGACTCAGTGCCAATGCTATGTGTGTGGCGATGAATGGGAAAAGACCCTCTCTCTCCTTAATGCGTTCAGAATTCAGTCAGTCGGAAAGAACCATTCCCCCCCCACACATTTGTATATGTGGGCTCCGTGGGAAGGAAGACGTGATAGGAATCACAGCCAATGCCAGTGTCAGTGGGCACGGTGGCACATGCCTGTAATCCCAGTGCTCAAAAGGCTGAAGCAGGAGGATTGAAAATTTGAGGGCAGCCCACACTACACAGAGAGACCCTGCCTCAAGAAAGCAAACAAAAGCAAATCCTACTTATCCCATAAAACGCTGGCAGCATTCGCCACCAGCTGCAGATGCCTATGGCTACCACCATCCTGACAGATTCCTAGGCTATGACAGCCGTCAGGAAGCAGAAGACAACATGTGTAGGTAAAATGGTGTTATAAAGCAGCCTAAGAGGTTCACCTAAAAAGGAGGGTGGTGGTGGTGGTGAAAATTCCATACAGATTCTACTGGTGATAAAACAGTGTGAGTAGGGATGCAGAGGACGACAACACCACAGCCTTACTGGGTTTGCCTGAAAACATGGAGCTGTTTCATGGAGCATCACCAGGGATCACATCGTTCAATGAGACTGCAGACTCAGGCCCTGAACTCACAAACCAGGCCAAAGGAAGGCCAGCGGAGCCTGAGACCTGACACAGTGAGACCACTTCCCAAACAGAATTGCCCTGAGTAGTACCTTGCAGGAATGAACTTGACACAACTTTCAAAAACTACTTGACACGACTCCTAGAGATGAGCTTTGCCCCCAGGATAATGTGTTGACTTGAAGTGAATGATAATGCTCGTCTGTTTTCATCTCGATCGTGTGTTATCATTGGATGTACGGCATCTCCACTCCTACCTACCAGCCGGTGCCAGTGCGGATACATCTCATCCCTTAGAGGTGATTAGAGCAGGGATGTTGGGAACCAATCGTTGGCTCAGTCTACTAGCAGAGTCACAAATGTGGGTACTATTGCTGAGAAGTGCTGGAGACTGGAGGTTGGGTCCCAGCTGGGGAAGCAGTCCCTGGGGTTGTGCTTTGGAGGCTATAACTTGCCCCTGGCCTTTTCCTCCATCTTCCTGCTTCCTGAATGCCACACGGTGGATGAGCAGCCTCCAGGCTCTTGCCACCACAGTGTTCTTCCTCATCGTGGGCCCACAGCAATGGATACCATTTGGAAATCCTTCCTCCCTTGAGTTAGTTCTCTAGGAAATCCTCTTGTGGCTGTAGCAATGTGGGTAACTGGGCTTTGGGGGAAATAATCTTTAAATTATTTTATAGGCTCTTAGATTTGAATGGGACATTAGCAAGCACCTGGGGGAGTATACTCACATTGACTGTAGGTGGCCTGGAGTCTCTGTAAGCCTGTGTCCCAACCTCTTTATTCCTCATGGTAATACTATATGAAGATATTATTATTGTCCCCTTTTGTCACACAGGGGAAGGAAAGTGTGGACATTTATATAGCATGGCCTTCTTTGTAGTTCACAATGTTAGTCTGAGGCTTCAACCCAAGGTAGACTCCAAAACACATTCTTTTTTTTTTTTTTTTTTTACTTAGTCTGCCTTCTAGCTCCATCTATTCCAAGACCACCTAGGATACCACTGCATACCTGGGGCCTTTTGATCACAGCTTTTATTCTTCTCTACTCCCCGCCATCTCTCGTACATGGATAGGAGATGACAAGCCTTGAGGTCTTCCCCCACCCTAAATCTCCCAGTGACAAATCAGGGTTCTTGGCTCCAGAAATAAGCAGAATATGGAGGGTTTGCAATCCTCATGACCTAGCTCCTAAGGGCCTCTGATTGGCCCTTTCACAGTTCCTTGAATGACATGGTTTTTGTTGTTGCTGCTAGTGGTGGTGGTTTTCTGTGGTTTGGCCTTTCCACTTCTGTTCATCTTTATGTTCTAATTGGTCTGACTGATGTCTGTTTATCACATTTCTACACAGCTGTAACCAGGTGCATGCTGAGAGCTGACCTCACTGGAACTTTTCTTCTTGGCCTGGAGAAGTCACTCCCCTGCCTCTGCATGGCTATGCTACACTGTCTGCCTCCAAGGCACTTTTCTCCTCTCTTCTGTGACCTTATCTCTCCGTTAGGTTGCAAGCTCTTCGAGGGACCCAGGCGGTCTCAGGCACTGAATTTTGTCTCAAAGTCACTTCACTGATAACTGTTCGGGAAGTAGGACAGAGTAACAGAAAGGCGGATCTTTTCTACCTTTCAGAACCACTTTGCTTATGAATATACATGCATAGAATGTTAGAAAATGCTTAAAATATCTTAAATCCAAAATTCCAAGGCCCCCAAATGTGAACAATGGTGTGTTTATATTTATTATACTGCAAAACAGACAACGCAATCCCTTCTCAAACTAGGGTCAACTAGCAACTTCTCTAGGAGGCTGCATGCAGGGGAGGGGGAACGGGGGGGGGGCGGGGGGAGGACTACTCTCCAGTGCTCCCACTATGTTTCTACTGGAACCTTTTATACTATAGTTTCATCATTTGTGAATATGGCCACCTCTGCCAGTCTAGGACAGGAAACTTGCCTGTAAAGTCTCTCTGACTCAGATGTGATAATTATTGTAAATAATTACCAGGAAAAAAATGAGCCACATATGTGAAAGAGGGGTTTACATGGGACATTTCCAGTGACTGAGTAAGAACAGATTTGGGCTTTGAGTTCACTAAAAGGGGCTAGAACTTTGCCTCTCTTTTCCTCTTAAAGGAAATGTGTTGGCAGAATCTTACCTAGCTTTTTATTTACATTTATTTGTGATAAAAATCTACAATACGCTCACTGCAAACATTTGTAAGTATACAACATAAAACATACTCCTACTATTAATCAGTTGCCGCTATCTGTGCCCAAAAGTTCTAATCCCAAACAAATGTTTCCCCTTAATGAACAATAATGCTTTACCTACCACCTCCGCCATCAAGCCCTGGCAATTCTTTTTGCCTCCAAGTCTGCCGACTGGAATGGCATATGCCTTCCTCTGTCCACCTCCCATTCAGCTTTATGTCTTAAAGGCTCATTCACACTAAAGCAGGTATCACAACTTAACTTTCTGGGAGTAACAAACATACCCTGGTCTGAGAAATCTTGCTGCTTTAGTTCAACTTTATCTAACTTCTACTTCGGAGGGGGGAGGAGGGGGAAGCCATTAAACTATAGTGAAAATAATCAAAATTGGCTTTCAAATGTGTAGAAAAGCATGGTTTCATCTGCATAACCCTGTTAGTATCATCAAGGATGATAAAAATGTAATGGCATCATCAGAGAACTAATAAAAATACAGGTTAAAAAAAAGAAAATGATGAGTTTGCATTAACTGTAAATGAGATGGCATTAATTGTAGAAAACACGACTAAGCTAATGTCTGCTGAATGAAATACAGACAAAATGCTTTTTTCATACGAGTTGAGTCCGCTTTGAGAACTACATCAACCAATCACCCAGCAAGGCGTGCCCACTGGAGCAGGAGCGACATGACCATCATGAGGCATAGCCAACAGCTCTCTGATTGGATTATAGGCCCACTCAGCAGGGGGCGACTCATGCTTGGTGCTGTAACCCCAGCTAAGAACCAGTGACCTGGGAGGTTCTAGGCTCTAGCACAGAGCCTGCTTTCTCATTTTGCTAAACTGATAGGTGATCAAAGTGCCTTCTGAATATTTCTCCTCAGACTCGCAGGCTATTCTTACCCACACCCCTCTTCAGAGAAGCTTCTTTGTGTGGCAGATGACAATGAGCACAGAGAACCGCAGCTGGCCAAAGTGCGGAGAGTTAATGTCTTTGGTACACTCCGCCATAAGTGGGATGTCTGTATCACACTCTCCCACAAGGCTGACATCCAGGAGCAGGAGACAGAGTGTAAGTGACTACTGTGGGGAGGACAGCTATAAAATGGCATCTTCTGGACGTGACGGGGCTGTTGCACTCATGGAACAGCTGTAGGGGAGTGGCTCACAGCATCCCACTCCTGAGAGGCTGCTGCAGCTGAGTAATGACTTTGGGGGGAGAGAGAGTTGGTTTATTTCAGGGGTGAGCCACACTGGTAGGTTGCCCAGGCCATAGCGGATATCTTTACAGCCATATGCATGTGGGCATTAATTAGACTCAGTAAGTTTCATGGATACACATATATGAACATATACATATGTACATGTATAGGTATATAATGTACATACATGTACATGTGTGCATAATGTACACACATTCTTATTCAAACTGTACATATATGTACATTATATATGTGTATATATATGTGTGTGTGTGCGCGCGCACATATATAAGAAGTAGGGAGGGAGATGTGGGAGGAGGGAGGAAAACAGGAGTGACTATGGGGTGGATATGATTAAAGTAAAATACATTCATACGGGGAAAAATGAAAAAGAAAGAGAGGACCTGCAAAGGGGAAATAGAAACTTCAGGCTAAATAGTTTCAGATTGTTTTGTTTGCTTATTTTAAAAGCTCCGAATCTTCAGATGTGAATATAAGCCTTAGAGTAGCCACAGAAATCAGCAACGTAAAAGGGACTATGGCATGGGAATGGGGAGCCCCAGAGGGAGGAATAGCACGATACAAGGCGTGTGAAGAGGGAAATGGAAAACATGATGGGGTAAATACAGAAGAAGACGTTGAGATGGAGAGAAGATAACTAACACTCAGGGTGTTTGAAAAGGACTTAAGGAATCATATTTTTATATTTTTCTAAAGATGACATGTAATACATACAAGTTTATGTATACATGTGTACACACACACACACACACACACACACACACACACACACACACACACACATCTTAAATAAATTTATTCCACTTGGGCTGGCAGTACTCCCCACAAGAGCCATTGACCACCTAACACCCTCAGCATCAAACATGAGAAGCCCCTCCCCCTGACCCTATGAGGTTTTCGTCAGGGGAATCCAAGAGATGCCCAGAACAATATTGAGCATTGCGGTTGTTCTTAGTTGCCTCCCAGATGTTAAAGATAAGATCCTATGGCTCCAGACACTGTGTGCTTCTGACACAAGCCTCAGAGGATTTGAGCTGGACCTGACCCTGAAAGCCTGCGGACTAGTGTTCATGGTACCAGAAGGTATTATATAAATTTCCAGGGGAGGAAAACAACCCCTAGTCCTATGCAGCCATGATGCTATGGACCACAACGATGACCAGCACAGCCATATATTCCTAAAGATGAAATAGTGCTGCTCATATCTTGGCCGTAACCAACAACTGTGTGATTTAATATAAGGGCCACTCAATGGGAGAGAATCATGCCTGGTACCGGAAAAGTAGCCAACACTACCCAAGGCTAGTGAAGTCATGCGTCTGAGCAGCGGAGCCTACTGCCACCCCTTTACTAGACTAGCATAATTCCTAACTGCATTCTAAAACCCACTTATATCAAATGTATTAATTGCTTTTTTATTGCTGATAGAAAATACCATAACCAAGCCAACTTATGGGGGGGGAAGCATTTATCAGTTCTTATGACTCTAGACTGTTCCCTCAATGATGCTAGGGTAGAGGTCTCAGGCATCAGAAATGGTAGCTGGAGAAGAGACTGAGGGCTCACATCTTGAACTACAAACGCAAAGCAGAGAAAACACACTAGAAATGCTACACGGCTTTGCAACCCCAATGACATGCTCCCTCCAGCGAGGCCATACCTGCCGATCCTACGCAAACACTGCCACCAGCCAAGCACCAACTACTTAAATATCTGAGCCTATGAGGACATTCCCATTCAAACCACCACACCGCAGATGGGGGTAGCTCTCACCCTCATCAAAGAGGCTTCTCTTTGAAGCAGCCAGAGTCCATCACGAACAACCAGACCTGGTCAAAATGCAGAGAACAACTGACTGCAGATGCCCAGCCCTGACGGCCACAAACTACGAGACAACGCCTACACAGAAGGCTCAGAGAACATTTCAGAAGAAGCGGACACGAAGACTGTAAGATCCCCCAGAGAACCAGGATGTCTTCCGTAAGACTGGATCTCCTAGAAATGGCAGGGAAGCTATAGCCATGAAACCGCAGCAGTATGGTTCCCCGGACGAGTCTAACACCAACAGGTGTGCTAACATGGAAGGGGACGCACTGATAAGCAGTCAGTGATGCTTCTAAACATAGCAGACCAGCCGGATGACAAGCACAGTACCACTGCACATGGCAACCAGGGCCAGACCCATTCACTGGTGAAGAAACGGTGGCACTAGCACCCGCCATCTTCAATAAAGGTCTACAATCTTCAAATATTAAAAAGCTATTAATTATGTATTTTTTTTAACCCCAAAGAAACATTACTGGGAAAATTCTGTAATAGGATCTGGGATAGGCAATAGTGTTATTTTACAAAACACACATGTTTATTACAGTTGCTGAGGCTTTCATCATCCAAAGAGTCCAGTAAACCTGGGAATTACAGACTGATTATGTTAATCAAATTAGCTGTTCTGTCCAAGATGTTTCTGTTCCCTACTCTGTAAAGATGCCCAGAGAAGCACAGATGTTCACACTGAGTCAGCCACTTCTTAAATAATGGATATTCACTGGGACCAGGCTATAGCGGAATGTTCTTCCTCCGTAGGAAAAGAAGAAGCCCACAAAAATAAATTGCAGACAGTTTACAGTAGAAAATAGTGTTTTACTCTACAAAGCAGAAAAAGTGGTTAATGTACAAAGTGCATCACATGTAATGAAATGTATTTTTTTTTGTCTAGCAAATACATTTATTGTGTGTTGAAAATTGTAATATCTTCCCCTGCACAAAGAAATTTCTATTAGAAAGCTCATTTGCTATGTGAGGAGGGAAACTCTTTTTCTTCTTTACTGTAGTAGTCTATCTTCGTATCAGCCCACACCACTTGTCAAGTTCACTTAAGAAGAGCAATGTGTAGATAAGGATGGGACGGAGGCAGGAACCAGAATATTCCATCTCATCTGCTTTTACGTGTGAGGGAGTGCCACATAATCCGCAGCATCTGGAGGCAATCTCATTTTTTAAAGCATTTTTCTTTGCAGATGAAAAGTCAAAAACTGGCCAATTTAAGGCTTTTACCAATAAATAAATCTTTTACCTCTGAGTATATTTACACATAACTGAGTTTCATCCTCTTGTGTCCTTTGACATAGAACGTAAAGTATGGGATTGGAAGTCAAGCACTGTCTTTGAAAGGAGATAACAGATGAAAACCACTGTGGGGGCATTTGTTAAACAGACAGTGATTATTGTTATGTCAAATCTACATATCACAGATTACTTTCATAATTTATAATCACAGGAAATCACGTTCCAAGTACGGAGCACTGTGAATTCTTAGTGCCAGTAATCGCCAATCCCTAAGGCTGAGCAGAAGCCGGTTAGGATTTTGCACCCTGGTGCCTGTTCCCCAAGCACATGAGTCAAGTTTTAGTTCAATGCATGCCAACAAAAGGCTGGGCCGGGTATGTGACCAGACTGAGCAATAGAAAACAGCCAGCAAAGGCTGTGCCAACCTGCGCTGAACACTTTGTATTGATAGTCTATGACTCAGGGCAGGTAAACAGAACATCAAAGCCATCAGGTGGTCAAGAGCACCTTTCTAGAATAATCCCATCCAAGTGTTGATGAGGACTTGATTAAGTCCCTTAGGTCTCTCGCTGAACTGGGATGACGCCAATCCCACCCACTGTCACATTGCAAAGGCATCTGTGCATAGGCCTTCTTAGGTCATCAGGGGTAGTAGACGTTTCACCTGGCCTCAGTTTACCACTTGCCAACTTGTTCCCCTCAGATGCTCCTACCAATACACTTCAAGATCTTCTCCTGATCTCTCTCTCTGGAACAACAGATGCTTACATTCAAAATAACAGGAGGCACTACCAGCCCCCAAGGACTTTGGGGTGTGTTTGAAATAAGAATTCTAACTTCTCAAGAAGTCCGGATTCCCACAACCTCACGGGCGGTTTTAGGTGCTCAGGAAATAGATGAGAAATGACGCTTGCAGAAACAAGCCTGCTGTGTTTTCTCAAACATAAATTATCTCAGAGAAAATAGAGTATCTCATTCTTAAGACAATAGATCTCGTCTTGGTCCTTGGGCTGGCTAGATTTATGCCATCTTGACACAAGCTACAGTCATCCTAGAGGAGAAAACCTCAATTGTGAAAATGCCTCCATAAAATCAGGCTGTGGGCCAGCCAGTAGAGCAGCGGTTCTCAACCTGTGCATTGTGACCCCTTGGAGGGTCAAACGGCCCTTTCACAGGGGTCACCTAAGACCAGCAGAAAATACAGATGTTTATATTACAATTTGTGACCGTAGCAAAATTACAATTATGAAGTAGCAACAAAAATAATTTTATGGTTTCGGGTCACCACAGTATGATGTACTGTATTAAAGAGTCAACAGTATTTTTTAAAAAAAGTTGAGAACTACAGCTGTGGAGCATTTTCTTAGTTGGTGATTGATGGCGGAGGGCCAAGCCTGTTGTGGCTGGTGCCATCCCTGGGCTGGTGGTCCTAGGTTCTATAAGAAAGCAGGCTGAGCAAGCCACAGAGAGCAAGCCAGTAAGCAGCACCCCTCCATGGCCTCTGCACCAGCTGCTGCCTCCAGGATCCTGCCCTGTTTAAAGTCCTATCCTGACTTTGTTCAATGATGGAGTATAATGTGGAAGTATATGTCAAATTAACCCTTTCTTCCCCAACTTGTTCTTTAGTCATGGTGTTTGACCCTAAAGAAACCGTAACTAAAACAGTTCTCCATCTCAAATAAGAATGAAAGGGACTCTTATTTTGGTGGGAAAACTGGTGAGGCAAAACCTGTCATGTGCTTCTTTGATTCACAGTGTTTATAGAAAGGCAAGTAGATGGCCTGCCCTATGAAGGCACCTAAGATCTAAGGAGATACAGGGTAGAAAAGGGTGGAGAGGTACCGACACGTTTTCATAGTCCTCAAACTTGAATGTTCAGGGCAGGACATTTGAGCCCCCAACTCCTGCTTTATTCTTACAGGCCTTTTGATTCACACATATATTCTTTCCCCATAGGACCTTTCCCTGTGACTTCATCAGACCGGATCATTGATTTATCAGGTCAATTTCAGTGGTATTTTTAATAAAGTAGGAAGTAATGCTTACTCTTGTGCATTAACTAGCGGATACTGAGATGTGAGCAATAAATAGCATCTCCAAGTAGAATGTTGAAAGTGCCAGCTCCATGTTTATACGGTTCTACTAGGAAGAAAAAAAAAATGGTTAGAAAAATAACCAGCCAGGGCATAAGCAAATGCAGAGGGACTATTGAGGGACCAGACTACTTAGGAAGAAAAGTAAATATTTCTTATCTGCAGTGTCTCCTGCCAGAAAAAAAGATTCTGAAAGTATAATATAGCTAGGACAAGAAACCAATCTGTCTCTAAGATGGTCTATTATGACATCTAGTAAAATACGGGAAAAGAGGAACCCGTCTGTGCTGCTGGTGGGGAGATACAGTGATTCAGAGTTGAGACCCAGCTGTGTGCTGCTCTAAGCACCTCCATATTGTGTGAAACGGTGGAGTGTTGGACCTTTCTTTGTTTTAAGAGGCTTCATTTTCTAAGCAGCTTTTGACTCCATTTTGAGCAAAAGGATGACTGGTGACCCACTGACTACAGCACCTGCCAGACGCCACCCAGTCAACACAGACTGATGGGTGACTTAGTCCTTAGTATGGAAGGTGCCCTATAAGCTTATCAGGGTGAACTCAGTCTGTAGGCGAAACCTGGAGATATTAAAATCGTGTCACGGAAACCATGTCCAAGAACATATCACACAAAGCGCACCAAGGAAGGGGTGTAACTAATGCTCCCTCCTGGACCCCATGAAACAAGGGACACCTAACACTGTGGTAGCAATCCACACCAGCCTATCATCTGATGCCTGGTATATACATCCAAGGATTTACATGAGGAGGATTCCTCGTTGGGCCTGGTACTAGGTCAGTCTGGTCCCCCTATAGATGAAGACTAAACAACTGCTTGCCCATCTACCTTTTCATCCACCCAGACTTCAACCTGAACCCTCCATTTCCTCCTCTTGTACTTTACTTCAATAGCTTATAGATTCTCAAACTATGGCTTCCACAGCAGTTGCCTCCCAACACCAACACCAGTCTGGTTTACCACTGCAGACTTACTCTCAACTCACGTATAATCCTGCTATAACCTGTTGTTTGTTTGTTTGTTTGTTTGTTTGTTTGTTTGTTTGTAACAGGGTTTCTGTGTGTAGCCTTGGCTGTCCTGGACTCACTTTGTAGACCAGGCTAACCTTGAACTCATGGCGATCTGCCTGCCTCTGCTATAACCTCTTTTACTTGTATTCATTCTGTTAACTAGAGAGACATGTTTAATATGTGCTGTGTAAGATGTGACATGACAGTTAATATTAGTCACCTAAGTTAGAATAAATGAGCCTGTATTCTCCTTCCTCAGGTTACCAAGGTAGGTAGAATTATCTGGCAAATTTCTGCCATGGAAAACTCTAAACCCTGTGAATTTATTTGTTATTCAGTGAGTTATGACATCATAAAAAGGGGCAAATATGCTCATCTGTGTTTCTGGCATATCACACTTATGATGTAAAGCCACAGTGAAAACCAGTATAGAGAATTAAATTTAAAAAAAAAAACAGTACCATAGGAAGCAGAAATGCCCCTCCTACCTGAGTGACTCCTCAGTAAACATATCATGGGGAGGCTAGCATTACTGTGTTTATTCCTTCACTATCCACAAAAGCAAAGACATGCAGCCAATCTAGGTATCTATTAATGCCTGGATGGATAAAGAAACTGTGATACATAAATATACCCAAGGAAATGAAATCATGACATGTTCAGAAAAACAGGTTGAGTGGAGAAGTCATTATGCTAAGCCAAATAAGACAGACTAAGAAAGACAAATACTGTGTGTTTTCTCTCATATACTGATGTAGATTTAAATGTGCATGAGGGGGGAATGAAACGAGAAGAGGGACCATGAGAAAGACGTGACCTTGTGTGGGAGAAGGGGGAAGGAGCAGATAATGCGACACAGAATGAAAGAAGGGAGGATGCTAGGAGAAAAAGGAAGGGACCAGCAAACACTGGCCGGGGGCAGGAGACAGTGCTGGGAAGGGATGGGACACAACAAAATATGATAATATATGTATAGAAGTACTTATTTCATATTCTAACTTAAAGAATAAAAAGTACAACACACACACACACACACACACACACACACACACACACACACACACACACAGCCAATGAGGATATTAAAGTAAAAACATTCCAGATGGTAGAGCCCAGAGTCAAAAAACAGGGCCTAGGAATCACTAACCAAGGCCTCTTCCTCTCTTCCAAAATAGCAGTTCCTGACACTGTTTTTTGAGACAAGGACTTGCTATGTATCTCAGGCTGCCCTCAAATGCTCAGTCCCCTTACCTCTTACTCTAAGTGCTGGGATTACAGGCCACAATACCTAACTTCTGTTTTTTTTTCTGTCTTTCTGTTTGTATGTATGTACGTATGTATGTATGTATGTGTATGGCTTGTGTATGCTGTGTATGGTATGTATATTGTATATAGTTGTCTGTATGTATGGTATATATTATGGTGTATGTACACATGTGCATGTGTGTGTATGTATGTATATATGTATGTACTGTGTGTATGTATGTATGGAGTATATATGTATGTATAGTATATGCATGTGTATGTTTATGTGTGTGTATGGTGTGTGTGTATGTATGTATTATGTATGTGTCCATGTGTGTGTATGAAATGTAATTGCATATATGGCAAGGTATGGTGGCCTGAGAATGAAGTCAGGTGCCCTTCTTACTTGCTCTCCAGCATACGTAGTGAAGCAGGAATTCTCCGGGAATTTGGAGCTCACCATTTCTTTTAGTCTAGTAAGCCAGCTTGCTCCTGGGATCACCATCACTGGCTCTGACTCCTGCACTGTGGGGACACAGGCATGCCGCCATGCCTTCTCAGGTTTTACATGGATTCTGGAACGCTAAGGCCTGCTCTTCACAGTTCTTCCGCAAGTGCTGTACCCATTGAGCCATCACCGCAGGCTGACACTCTTCCTTTCTTAATAAGACTGTCTACAGGTACTCTGTCCTTGATTATTAGATTTGGGTGCCAAATATTGTCTTTCTCCCCCCCCACACACACACTGAAAACCCTACACCTGAGAAGCCACATTAGAACCTGGGGTCCTGGCCCTTGAGCCTAGTGCTATGATTAGATGACCCTTTTTAAGGGGGTGTGTCTGAAGGGGAGGCGTGTCTTTAAGTGCCTTAGGAGAGGGTGATGTATTTTCCCATCAATCAACCAATAACATGAGTAGTTGGAGACACCCATCTTCTGTACCACTTTCCGTTCCAGTTTCTTATCAGATTTCTATTGCTCTGTATAACGCTGTACAACCCAAGACACCTAAATATCAGTGGCTTGTAACCACCGTAATTTACATGTCTCCTGAATTCAGAAGCTGGTGATTAAACGTGAGGACACTTGTGACCTATCTGGACTCCCTTGCATGTATTTTAGGCCAATTGGTCACCGGCTGTGACTCACATTTCTCATGGTACTTTGCTGGTGGTTGGCATGGGCCAAGCTTAGCTGTGATAATTCCACTGCCTGCCGTGTGTGTTCCAGTAGGCAAGCTCTTACATCATGCTCTCATGGTCACTCTGAAGGAGCAATACCTCTGAAGGAGGTAATAGTTGAGATTCATGACTATAAAGAGAATCAGGAGCTAAGCCTCAAGGTATAAGGACTTTGCAAGCCAAGGCTAGCCATATCCTCGCTCAAAGTCTGGTATATGATCCTAGAAACTAGGTGTACATCTATCAATACCACCAGCAGACAGTAATCCCTGTGGTAGTTTGAATAAGATGGTGCCCATAGGGAGTGGCACTATTGGGAGGTGTGGCTTTGTTGGAATAGGTGTGGTCGTGATGGAGGAAGTGAGTCAATTTACTTGCTGTTGCCTGCAGATGAAGATGTAGAACTTTCAGCACCGTGAGGATAATGGACTAAACCTATGAAACTGTAAGCCAGCCCCACTTAAATGTTTTCTTTTGTAAGTTGCTGTGGTCTCTTCACAGCAATAGAAACCCTAAGACAATCCCCAAATTGTGGTCTGTAGAAACTAGTGGCAATAAGATACTGTCAAATAACGTGTGTGTGTGTGTGTTTAAGCATATACACACATGTATGTATATATACAATATATACACAACATACATACATATATGTGTATATATAATATGTATGTATTATGTACGTATGTACACAAATAAACAAATACTTCTCATCTCTCTCTTCTGGTAAGCCATAACACAAGTGAACCTGTTACAAGTTCCAGGTTCCGGACTTCTTTACCTGGATTTAATTGGTGTCTTCTGCACTTAGTTATGCATGAAACACATTAATTATAGAAAATTATGAAGACGTCTTGGGAACAAGTGTTCCTTAAATCGCAGCCTGAAAAACACCAGTCTAAATTATAAGAACAATGTAATGACTGCATGACAATAAAAAGACCTGGGAGAGACCCAGAAGCCTTCATACCACAGATAAAGAAAGCACTAATAGTAATTATTGCTTTGAGTTCCAGATGAGAGAGCCAAGAGGTGGAAAAGTTATGCAAGCCCCAGAGAAAAGGAGCAGCAACGCTGAAACGCACCCTATTCCTGCCTCCTTCGGAGCATCCGTCGCCTTTGCATCTCCCTCTCGGCTAGTGTGCAAGGCCGAATGCCATGACAAGCAACAGCAAACTGAAAAAGAGAGGCTGGTAGCTGAAAACTGGCTTGTGCATCAGATAGATCTTGAGGTGGTTAAAGCATCTTTCAACAGTGGATTGGAAACACTATTCTCTCCAAAGCTCAGAGAATCAGGAAAATATTTTGGTGACAGCTTTGGGACACAGGAGTCCTCCAAGGCTTTTGTTCCTCATCACCATAATAACAGCGACAAAGAACTCACCCCCTTGACATAAATCTGATTGTGACCACAACAAATTCATTTAAAAAAAATCGGTTTATTTCAATCGCTTAATATTTCCAAGATCCTCTTTCCCTTGCCCTTTTCTAATTTTCCAGTGAAATCTCAGTGATGTATTCCGGTAGGGGCACATTAATATTCTGAGGAAATGTAACATGGGCCCTGTACAGTCTAATTTTGGCACATTCATCATGGAAATAGTTTGCTTCCTCCTGTTCTATTTTCCTCTTTCCTTCAGATTGTCAGCTGGTTGGGCTACATTAAGCTAGGTGATGACTTTCCCTCTATGAAACATTTCTTTCTAAAGGGCCTTTCCTTTGTTAGGGATGGTGGGAGGCCCCTGAAATGGGGGAAGCCACAGCCCTCCACGGCACTTGAACTGGGGAGATGAAACGCAGAGCCGTGGAGGCTACAGGAGAAAGCACCAATAGGACAGCAGGGACAATGACACTTTGTGAGGGAATCTATTCACTGTAGTAGCATCCTCTTTCAGCTGTAGATCTCCGTCGTGCTAAGGCACTGAGATGGACTGGCTTCAGAGTCACTTTTCAAGTCTTTGAGTATCTGGTTCGGGCAGGCTAGCACTCAGAGAGCCACATTCAAGGAAATCCACTCGCTTGGAGAAAATGGCTTAAATACCCTTGTGCTCCTACAATAAAAAGCAATAATGTGGCTCCTATGTTTCCAGGGGCATCAGCCAATGCCAGGCATTGATTTCGCACCCTTCCCAGAGAAATGTCTAATCTCAGCATTGTCGACATTCCAAGCTAGGCCCTTTGCTACGATTCAGTCATCCACACTAGAGGATGCTCAGGAGCTCCAGTTGCCCACCAGATGATGACTATATCCCATTCCTCCATCATAACCAACCAAAATGACTCCCCATGTAGTACCAAATGGCTGAAGTAGGTCAGCACAGTCTCCACAGGCTAAGAATTGGTGTCCAAGGGAATTAGACACCCCGCCCCCTACAAATCTTCTCAATTGTTTTGCTCAAAAACCTATCCCATGGCCATTACTGTGGGTACCCAGCTTCCCTCCAAGGCCTTGCTCCTGTGTGCATTTGGGATTTCCGTGTCTCGTTTGCATTAAAGCTTTCATTTATTCTTTTTCACCCTTCCTAGTCCACTGCCTTCTGTTATCCTACTCACCAGCTCCTTCTGGAACTTGCTATTGAGCTTCCAACCATAAGAACATTCTCTCAAGATGGTAGAACTACTGTTCTGGAGCAACTTGGAGCCAACTTAGTAATGAGCTATGAAAGGATCCAGTCATGTGCCATTGTGCACATTCAAGGTCATTTTCTCATTGTGATCAATTGCAGTAGCTCACCAAAGGATGCCTTCTGGAGCTCTTCCTTCTTTAGGCTGAAATCTCTGCCTGTTTCCTGATACTCCCAGCCCTCCAGAACCAGAGGCAGACCAAGAGTATTAAAATGTTAAAAAGTCCAAAGTCCCCCAAAAAGTAACAGCACTGGTTTTAAGTCATAGTGTGCTAAGATGAGATCAAATTTTGGCTTTTTTTTGATTGTTTGTTTCTTTGTTCGTTTCTGAGACATGGTTTCACTGTGTAGTCCTGGCTGTCCTGGAACCCACTCTGTAAACCAGGCTGGCCTCCAACTCACAAAGGTCCACCCATCTCTGCCTCCCAAGTGCTGAGATTAAAGATGTGCACCAAGGCCAGGTGGGAACAAGAATTTTTAAAAACATTTTATGTAAAATTATTTCATATAATATGTTTTTATGTTATTTTCCCTCTTCCAACTCCTAGATCCTCACTATTTCCCTACCACCCAGGTTCATATTCCTCTCTCTCTCTCTCTCTCTCTCTCTCTCTCTCTCTCTCTCTCTCACACACACACACACACACACACACACACACACACACACACACACACACACACAGAAAACCATGGAATCTGTTTTGTTTTACATTGGCCAACTATTATTCTAGGCCATGGGTCCTGCTCTGGAGTGTGGTTGATTCAATGACAGAACAAGGATTTGAAGGTGAGTTTGGCTACCATTAGCACCCATGTGTCTCCCTTCGTCTCCACACCATGTTTCTTCAGAAAAGCTAGAAAATTTGGAATACTGTCAAGGGCATTTCACTTTTCTAACCAACTCCCCTCCTCACACAACAGCATACCTACTATAGCACCATATGATCATCAGTCATCAGTGAGTCAATAGTCAACACTTAATAGCATAATGTTTAGCCAGACATGATGGCACCTGCCTAGAATTCCAGCACGTAGGATGTATAGGCAGGAGAGTCCAGGAGTTCAAGACCACTTTGGTCTATGTCAGAGCCTGTCTTAGACAAACAAAACAAAACCATATTGTTTACTCTGTCAGGCAAACCCTTACTTAAATAACAACTCAAAGCAAACACTTCTTTTATTCCTACTTAACAATTGAGTAAGTAAAGATATAAGCAACTTGCTCTGGGTAACATACTAAGGCTAGGGAGATGGCTCAGAGTTTGTTAAAGTGTTTGCTAAACAAGCAAGAGGACCAGATTTTAGATCCTCAGAACCTACATAGGCATTGGGTAGGTGTGGTGGCTCACCTGTAATTCTAACCTCCTCCAAACATGAAGGTAGAGAGAGGAAACCCCTAGAGTAAAGTTTTGGGGAAACTAGCTACATTGACGAGCAGGGGGTTTAACTGAGAGACCCTGCCTCAAAGGATAAGATGAAAAAGCTAGCAAAGAAAATCCCTAAAATCAACCTCTGAATTCCACACACACTTTCACACATGTAAATGGGCATCTACTTACAGTCACACCTGCATACACATATGCTCCTATGTGCATACACACATGCATGTAAACCACATACACATGTAAAGAAGAAAGACCACATAGTGAATAAGAATCAAGGCTGAGATAACTACAAAATACTTTAATTACCTTCCAATCATTTGAAAAGAAGAGAATATTTACAATTAACAAGGGTATGAGTCAAGTTTCCCTGCCCCTGGGGGATGGCTGAATACTATTAGATTATAAAGACTTGAAAGACAGACAGACAGACATTCTAAAGTATGGTTCATCGCATTATCAGGGCTGGTAAGAGTGGAATCTGACAGACAGGCAGCAGGTTAAAAACTCAGTTAAGAGTTGATGCTGTCCTGAGGAATCAAGGAAGGAGAGTGAGCCAGAACCAACATGGCGGCGATCCTGAAGTCAAATCGCATTTCCTTTGGGAAATGGATCTTTGTTCTGGAACCCTTCAACAGAGTGCATGATAGCCTGTTTACATTATGGAGGGTAACCTACTTTGTCCAATCTTCACTCATTAAATGCTAAATATTTTAGAATAAACAGCCACATCTAGACTAGTATTTGACCACACCCAAGGATGCCATCACCTGACATGAAGTTAATGCAGAAAACAAACCAGCATGTAGCCAGGTGCGAAGGCATCTGCCTATAGTCCTTGCTATTCAGAAACAGCCTAGGAAGCAGAGACCAGTCTGGGAGACAGCAAGACACTGTGGCCTCTACAGAAAAGAAGTAAACTTAAAGCAATTAGCCATCACCCTGAGGAATAAGAACAAGGTGGACATGATTCTAAGCATCCACCAGTCCCTTTCTATGCCAATGAATAGGAAATGTGG
Organism: Acomys minous; assembly: GCF_964271855.1. Taxonomy (NCBI): domain Eukaryota; kingdom Metazoa; phylum Chordata; class Mammalia; order Rodentia; family Muridae; genus Acomys; species Acomys minous. The sequence goes on along the minus strand of NC_140501.1, from coordinate 42,138,027 downwards.
TACTCAATCCACCAAAACAAGAACAGAGCCATGGCAGACCCACAAAGACAACAAGAGAACCCTGAAAGATGAGCTCTTTCCTTGGAGGAGGGAAGAAGTGAATGACACAGGCTGTGACCGCCTGTCTTTGGACTCTATACACCTGCAAATTGGAGCAAACTCATTATAGAGAGGCCCTCATGTTAAAAGATGCGACATTCCACAGTAACTGATGGAAGAGAATTCTGAAGGACATCGAAAACTCCTTTCCACCTAGACTCCCTTTCTACCACCTAAAATGGCTTTAAGCGTTTTCACTGGCACAAGAAAGCACGTCCTGAATTCTTACAAATAGCTCCATCGAGACATAAGCATACGGGGGCACACAGCTTCCTCCATTGTCTACAGTGCCTTTTGGTGATGCCTGCATCCCTGGCTTTCTTGCAGAGGTTTTGTGTAATTGAGGCTTTTGGTTTTATTGGGTCTCCCTCCTAGCAAAAAGTGACTAGTGGAGAGCAGCCCACACTGGAGGGTGTTTTATATTAAAATCTGGCATAGGGTCCAGGTGACAGTCTCTTCTTTTGACTTGACTCAGCGCTGGCTGCATCCCTTCTGCTATACCTCTAGTCTCTGGAGAGAAAGGGCCTATGTGCAGACAGTGAAATGCTTACAAGATATATTTTTTTAAAAAATAGAGGAGGGTTAGGAATACAACTTAGTTGGCAAAGTGCTTTTCTACCATGGACAAAGTCTTGGGTTCAGTCCCCAGTCTTGGGTTGGGTCCCACAAGCTGGACATGAGGCCACACATCAGCCACCCCAGACCTCAGGAGGTAGAGGCAGGAATGTGAGGAGTTCAAAGCCATCCTTAGCTACATAGAAAAGTTCAAGGTCAGCCTGAGATATGAGGGATCTTGCCCCCACCCCACCCCTAAAAGAAAGAAAGAAAGATGACTCAGTCACCCTGAAGAGAGAGACCATGGCTCTAAGACTTCTTTTATCACTCTTCTTTGCTCTCTGACCTTGAGCATTTACTCTGTGCCTCAATTTACCCACCAGCAACACTTAAATGGTTTTTTAAATCTGGCCTGCCCTCTTCCTACCTAATATGTAATAAATCAGGATGTTGGGACATTCTGTAATTTCAGAGTCTATAAATCAAGCAGAGCAAAATATAGAAACCATCAATATCATCACCCTAGGTCACAAACAAGATTTCAATTCCAGGCTCTGATGCCAGACTAGTGTGTGTAAATGCCGATGGCTGGCCCGTAGCTCTTGTCGCCACGTTCAATGTGTTCGCCTTCAGATCAAGGAGTCATTAGAGAAAGACAGCCTTCTCTGTGCAGTGGCACTGTCAGAACAGCAGACTGACAAAAATGGAGACAGATGGCTGCTCAGCAGCAGATTTTAAAAATGAATCTACTGTTTATGAAATGTGCAAGATTGATGACATCAGTGACAGAGTCCTTGCTTAAAGGGGCTGATCAAGTCGGACAAGGACGGTGACCTGGATATCCTTCCTTAATCCCTCATCCACCCCCCACCCCCCGCCACCGCACCCCACTCCTGCCAATCCCCAGGCAGGAGACTAGGGCTGGCTTCCAAGTCCCCAAAATGGAAACAGAATCTGAACTCATGTGGCACTCTCAAAACAGACTCAGCTCGTTGATTCCTCCTATTGGCAGAGAACATGTCAGTGTGTGCCAGCTGTGGGGGCATAGGGTAAGGAGCAGCGCTTCCCTTCTGGTCACTGCCTTTGAAATAGTGTTGGGATGTGGACAGAAGGGCCCCCACCCCTCAGATGTCACCCAGCACGGGAGGGAGGCAGTAGCTGCGACATCTTACAGAGATGGTGATGATCCTCATCACATCTCATTCTTGACAGGCTCCAAATATTTGTTTTAGTTCTCTGCGATAATCAGTCAGCCTACCCAGACTGCACTGAGTTTTACAAACGTCCTCCTTTCACACTGTCAAGGGATTTCAGCTGGTCTCTGCTGGCTTGTTCCCTTGACGTTTTCCTCAAGATGTCTCACACTTTGGTTTAAACATAAACAACCACCATTCAATGTGACACACTCTTTGGCTCTTTGCAGATACTGCTTAATGCCTTTCTCAGCCTCTGGGAGGCAATGACCCTGACCGAACCACAGCTGAGTACAACACCCAGGAACCAAGGAAAACTGGGGGAGCACCATGATAGTGAACCTCTCCCTTAGTCCATCTGTTCTGTCACCCTTTTCTGACAGGTGTTTTAGAGCCATGGCATATTCCTATGTGTCATAGAGCCCATATTCCCTGGGCTTGCCGTACAAGCTGGAAGATCTGAGTTCAATGCCTAGCTCCAACAGAAAAAAGCCAGGCACTGAAGTGCATATCTGTAATCCCAGCAGTGGGGATGTATTCTAGGATGTCTCAGATGCTTGTTTCTTGTGGTCCCTGTCTGGAGACTTGACTACGGGAAAAGACTATGGAAAGGATGCAGCTGGCACTAGGATTCTGCCATTGGTGAGGGGCTGCTGCTAGACATAGCCAGCCTATCCAAGTCTTAGGTTGCTTGAAAGCCACAAAGAAAAACACCAGAGTTTTCTACGTTGAAAGACTCCCCATGACCAGACACAACACAGAGGTATGAGGTGGCGGGAGAGTAAGAAGTCAGCCAACCAAACAGAGAGGCAGACAGAAGACTTTACTACCATGATGATAAAACAGTAGGGATGAAACCATCCCTCCTGCCATTCTGATTGCTGCTCCTTGCTTCCTGATGCTGCTCTGGTTTCCAGTCTCTCTGGTTCCCTTATGCACTTCATGCTTTGTGCCTTGCCTATCCTTAGCAATGTTCCTGTTTCTTATAGCTTAAAAGAGCCTATCATAGATAGGGCATGCCTGAAACCTTGCTTAGCTGAATATTAAACAGTTGGCTCTTGCCTTGAAGTAGATGCAATGACTACTTTTAGCACTAAGTGGAGTTCCCTGAATAGCCTGATCTACTTACCTATTTATTTGGGGATTTGATTCTCTCTCTCTCTCTCTCTCTCTCTCTCTCTCTCTCTCTCTCTCTCTCTCTCTCTCTCTCTCTCTCTGTGTGTGTGTGTGTGTGTGTGTGTGTGTATGTACACACACACACACACACATATATACATACCCAAAAGTGAAGTGCCATAGATGCAGTAGGAAATCATAAGTGGACTTCAATTTCAAGAGCATTCCTGGAACTTGAACATCCCAGCCTACCAGTCTCTGACTGCCAGGCAGCTGGCAGAGTAGAGTTATCCCCGACCCCCTGAGCCCTCTGTATTCCCAGGCAGAGATCACTGGACAGACACCACTTCTAGGTAAACACTGCACTCACTACCAGTGGATCAACAAGCTCAAGGGAGTTTAGCTGTAGAGACAACTGAGAAGAGAACATTTGAGTTAAACGTCTAAGAGAAATGGCTGAAAGGTTAGCTCTCTGTTCAAAAGAGGCATGATAAAGGGAAACAATCAGCAGAAAAGAGAGCCACAGAACCCTGCAGCAATCCTTATTTTTAATAGTGTGTTTCCGATAAGTCTAGCCTGTGTGATTCGAGCCTGCACAGACTGGTCACTATAAAAAGAAGGTTCCAACTGAGATTCAGAGGAAACATGTGACAAAAAGAAAAACAAAAACAAAATCTAAAAATGATTGCTCATCCTGAGAACTGAATTTTAGGGAGCAGGGGTGACCCTAAAAGGGTTTTGTTTGAGTTAGAAAAAGATGTTCCCCTCTGGGAAGATGAAAACGCACAGCAGCACACATAGCTCGTATTCCAGAACGCAGGCTGGACTTCTGCCCTCATGACCCTCTTGGCAAGGTGTCTGTGTATAGCTAACAAGCCAGAAATCCTTGCTCATAGAAGGGAGAGAGGGAGGGAAGAGATAAAAGAGAGATGGGTGTACCAAGGAGGATGGAGGAACAAAGGAATCATCATTAGAAAAAGAAAGCTTGAGATAGCAACAGAGGAAGGATTAAGGGGGAAGGAGAAAACTTAAAATAAAAGGACACAAAAGAAGTAAAAAGAAGGGAGTGTGTACCTTAGACCTGTTTCCTGTTACTCTGCCAAGTTTGGCCATGACAGTCAAGCCAGGCCAGGTGACACGTGTGAACATTCTGTTGAATTTAAATGAGCTCACCTGTGTAAGTACCGCCTCTCGGGAGGCTCCACGGCTAAACTGGACACAGATCTGCGAGATCTCGTGCAAAAACACCCATTCCCGGGGAAGCCTAGAATGAGATGAACTAAACTGTAGATGTTGTCTTGGGGGCATCAAATATGCCTGATTAATTATGACCCAACTGGGCCCTTTCAGGCAAGAAACATAAGATTGTGTCAGGCATTTCAAAAGTCAAAATTAAAGAGTAGGAAACAAACAACTAACCAACCAAATAACCAAGCAACCGTGAGCTAACCATGCAAGGCTTTTGCCTGCACATAATTTCAAGGTAGATAGTAAACCTGCTAGGTATATCACAGGGCTTATCAATCACCACATTGTTCCGTTAAAACATCTCTGATCCATCCTTTCTTTATTCGTAATACAACAGAAATGTCCCTCCCACCTACCCATCATCCAGCATGTGACCCAATTTTGGAGGTTTCTGGGTAGAATCTTCTTATAGATCTTCAGCATCTGTGGCTAGTCTTCTAAATAGCTGGAGCTCAGACAACGTTCCTTTCAGAGGGAACTAAAAAGAGCCCAGTCATTGTTAAGCCAGTGGCTTAACTGAGAAGATAACCAACAACCAACTGAGAACTGAGCCTCATGCATGTGAACCAGGATGTGTGAAGATATCAGTGGGAAAAGATCTGATACAAGAGGGTGGGAGGTTTGCTAAGAATAAAGCAGACCCATACGCTCTTATCACAGCCAGGCCTAGTGAAGGGCTCCTAGAAGTCTGTTTCTTGCAGTCTTTCAGTCAACAGGCATTTGCTATTTGGAGTGTCAGACACCGAGCTAGGCTTTGCAGACGCAGGAAGAGAACACTGTGATCTTGCCCTTGAGGACTTTACGGTCCCATTTGAAATAAATAGTGGTGTGATTAATTATTTAGTCGATCTGAGGCATGACTAGGAGTGAATCACACAAAGATGTGGGAATTAGCCGACCACAGGGAAATATGAGCCCTACAGACCCTCCTGAGGCCAGCATTTTCACTCAGGTCATAAGACATGATGGAGGCGCAGACAATGGCAGGTCACTGGGCTCTGTAAGGCCAGCTAAAGTGTCACCTCTGTTTCTGCATGTTAGAGTGAGCCGTGGTTTCCCCTCAGAGCCCAGCTGGCTGGTAGACATTACCTGATCTTTCCTGTGTATCAGCAGCAACATGAATCTACTCCAGAGTATATGACAAGCAGCAACCACCAACTTCATTTAATATTATTATCTCAGAAAGACAAACGGCATGCCTCTTATTGGTGGTGCCTAGATTTTATAGAAACACATAAGATCCTGTATGGATTAACATAGAAATAAAACTGTCTAGGGACAAAGAGGACTAACAGGAGTTGGAAGAAATATGGGAGGGGACATAGACAAGTATGGAGGGGCATGGATTGTAAGCTCAAATAAATATTTTTCATATATATATATATATATATATATATATATATATATATATATACACATACACACACACACACACACACACACACACACACACACACACACACACAGCATCAGAGAAAATAACCAAGAGAAGGTGGTATTGAGATTCATATATGGCTTGGATATGAAATATGCAAGAGGGAACACAGAACAGTCTGCACATCTGTCCAAACTGCACATGGCTTGAGTTTTGCCTCCAGAGATACTTTGGATGGACAGGTCCGATTCTTCCTGCTCCAGAACAACCTGACATTCCTTAAGTCCAAGTTTAACCCGAGGCCTGATTTGAAGGATAAAATTCCGGACACAGCCAAGTTGCTGCCAGGAGGCTTTTCTGGTAAGAGCAAAAGTATTCTGAACGACAAGGTCCCTGAATTAGTCTGCTTCGTGGTTGAGGATCAAAGAGTAAAGCATGCTGTCATCCCCAGAGCAGGCCTCCCCAGCTCCAAAGGACGTCCACATCTTTATCTAAGTCACTGTGGAGTCTGAGCAGAGAGAGCCAGCTGGACAGCTGAGCCCCACAGCATCTCACAGGTGCTATAGCATCTCAATCCAATCGTTGCTTTTCCACATGAGCGGAGAACAAGTCTTGCAATTTTTCTGGCATGAACATTACATATGGCTTCTGAATGTAAGGTGTCATTTTGTAAATAAGAAGAGAAGTTTTATTTTAAAAGTTCATATTGTGTAGCTAAAAGATACAGTGTGAACAAGATGAATGGTATGTGCTATGCTAAGCTTGTGGAAAACTCGAAAATGCTATGGCATAAACTGAAGAACAAAGGGTGTTAAGGAGGAAGCCTTCATTTTCATTAAATTTTAGGAAGTCCCTAATTCCTTTTTTTTTATTCTTCCCTGACCCAGTTGTCATTGAGTAGAGAGTTGTTCACTTTCCCTGTGTGTGTAGGCTTTTTATTATTTCTGTTGTTGTGGATGTCCTCTGAGAGTCTTCCCTCAGTGGGGGATTGGGACAGATGCTGGGACTCATTATTGGACTCTAGGTGAGAGTGGTACAGAAGAATGGGGAGACAGAAGGACCCAGAGGGTCCAGGAACCCTACAAGAAGACCATCAAGGCTGGCGGATCTGGACCCAGGGTGGGCTGCAGAAACTGCTGCACCAACCAAGGACAATGCGTGCAGTAAACCTAGACTCCCTATTCAGATCTAGCCAATGGACAGCGCATTCTCCACAGTTGTGAGAAGAACAGGTATTGATTCTGACATGATCTCTGGTGCCCCCTATTTGACCACTCCCCCTCGGTGAGGAGGGCTGGTGGCACTCAGAGGAAGGGAAAGCAGGCTAACTGGATGAGACCTGATAGGCTGTGATCATATGATGGGGGAGGAGGTCCCCTTCTGTCACAGGCCTAGGGGAGGGTAATAGGGTGAAAGAGGGAGGGAGAGGGGTGGGAAGATACAAGTAAGGGGGTAACAATCAGGATGTAATCTGAATAAATTATTTTTTAAAAAGAAAAGAAAAGTTTTTTTTTAAAAAAAGGAGGTCAGTTGGTGTGTGACTCCAGAATTAGAAGAATAGAAAAGCAAAGATGTGTCTCTGCCCTCACCCAACAGAGGGCCACCCAGATTTAGAGCAAACTAATCCCTGAACTAGCAGTAGCAGGCTCTCTTCTCGGGCTGTTCTTCCTGCAGACAGACTGTGGACCCTTTAACAGCAAAAGATAAAACTGTCAGAGCCCCTCCAGAAATTGCCAAGGAGATGCTGTCCTGCCCTCAGGCCTCATTGGTGATGGGTCACCATGAACACAATGGCCAAAAGAGTGTCGTCAATCTGTGTGACACAAGAAGGAGTTCAGCATGATTCAATCGATGGTATTGGCTCAAACTTTGAGAGTCTGACACCAGGCATTTTTTTTTTTGTCTGTTTGTTTTGTTTCGTTTTTAAGTACGGTGCAATTTGGAAAAGAGTTTCCTGGTGTAACACGATCCCATGTGTACAATATAGTTTAAGACATAATTACGTTGACACTCTTCAAAGTACATGTCACCTCTTCCATAAAGATAGGTTCTGCAGATAGACTATGTGTGACATCTTAAGGGCCTGGGGAGGATCTGCTGTGGTCTTGTTATACAGGTAGTGCAAAGGTTACCAGGCTATCACCACCTCTGGTCCTGTTTGTAAGAGTCTTGGGGAGCCAGGTGTGGCCTGCCCCTACATATACTGCAGAGGCCACCAAGCTATTAACCGTACTCGCCCCTAGCCTTCAGGGTGGAAAACCCGTTACATACATCTCTTCCTTTGTAAAGACAACTTTGCCTGTCTAACATCCCTGTATCCCTTAGCGCTTCTCTGTGAGCACAAGGAGCTTGTGCCCTCTACAGTCTCTCTCTTCTTTTCCTCCGAGACAGAGAGAGGTAGGCTGAAGGCCCAAGAAGCAAGAGCCAGTTGCACCTGACACCTGTTCCTAAAGGTTCTTGGCCTCCATGGTTCTGAGATACCCAGAGCGGGGAGCAGTCCCAGAAACTAAGCCAATCCAAGCAATTCCACAAAGGTTCAGAAAAATTAAAAAGCCATAGTAAACTTTAGTTCGTCAATGATTCGAATACGTCTCCAGTTCAGGGTTAATAGGATATATGGCGCGGTTGAGCAATAGGGCCAATAAAACACTCTCTGTAAAAGGTTTTATCTAGAAATTGAGATGTCTAGGTGGGGTTGCTATGAGCAAAATCCCTTAACCTTAGCTTTACGTTTTAAACACAGGCAGATTGAGGTTAAATTGAAATACACAATTTTATTGGTACACAGGAAGCAAGAGACACCGGTCTGTACATAAAGCGCTAAGACAGAATGTGATTTCAGCTAAGGTGCTTTGGGGGAATACACATAAAAAAAAAAGCTTTCAACTAAAATTGAAATACGCTTTTGAGTGACATTTCAGGGTAGCAGATCCCCCTCCCAGCTGTATTATAAGAAGGTCTGCTTTTGCAGGTGAAAGCTTTGCATTGCAGTAGAATTTTGGATCTTCGGGTTATCAGGAGAAGGGTTAGCCAAGAGGATAGTGAAAACCTCCACAAATGTCCCAGAACATCCATCTCTAAAGCAATAAACAAAATACACTCACGGCTTTCAGAAACAAAGCTCAGAAAGGACGTGGAGCAATGGACAGTGGGGTAGGTTTGGCTGGGGTAGTGAGATGAATTCAACATTCCAAAGACAATGTAGACATATGAAGAGCCAAGTGACTGTCAATTCAATTTGAATAAGACACCCTGTGTGGCAATGCCACCCTTGTCACATACTCTTAGGTGACCTGCCCCCTTATACACAGTAGGAGGAAAATATTGTTTCTTGTGAAAGTCAATTTGAAATTCAAGAAGAGAATTTTCCTAATACTGCCCAGATTTTTTTCTCTCTCAAAATGAGTTGGTTAATTAATAAAATCTGGTCAGAGGCATTCCTTTCATAATGACAGACAGATAGATATATTGATCTAGTCCATGGAGTCAAACTCTATGACCATCAGTGGATGGATGGGCAAATAAAATGAAGTGTAGATGTACAAAAGAGAATTCTTTTAACTCCAAAGAAAATTAAAGTCTGTCGTTTGCAACAAAATGGGATGGATTGGAGGGCGTTGTGTTATGTAAAATTTTACACATACAGGAAGACTCATATTGCATGTTCTCCTTCATACACAGAACCTGAAAATTAATGCAACTGAATGTAGCATAGTGATTGCTGGAGGGTGGATGTGGGGAGGGAGCAGGGAATGAACAAAGAAGAATGAATTGGGTTAGATCATGCTATAGGCATGTGGGAAAATACCACACTGAACCCTGTTAGTACAAACAGCTTATGTATGTTAATCAAAACCTTATACATTAAAAAAATTTTTATTTGACCACAGAAAGGTTTGAAACTAGGGCCCCGAGCATGTGAGGCAAGCCTTCTTCTACCACTGAGCTATGTCCCAACCTCCAAAGAAAATAATGTTTTTGTTTTTTCTTTTAGGGAAAGTATTGTTTCAATCAATAAACATCTGAAGGCCATGAAATTTAAAAAGTTTGAGGCCTTTGCCAACTATGAAAGACAACTGGAATCAGGCAGCCGATTGCTCTGTGGAGCACAGTGAAGGTGCCAGGATCGCTAAGGGGTCTTCTATACTATAGATCTATATGGTTTGCCACGGGCGTTCATGTCTTACTTTTGAATGTGAAATATACAAAGTAGGTTTTTAAAGTATCAAGAAGCATTAGCTTGCTAAGGACTTTGTGTTAAAGTGATGCTTTACTTTTAAATATACTTTTTCCAGATTGCAAAATTAGTACATATTTCATCACTTTTGATAAAACTATAAAGAGGCAATTTTTGATTGAGAATATTGTACATGCACATAAAGTTTTGATCAGGTACACAATCCATTTTTTAAATATGTAGTCTCATCACTCAGAGTTAGATACATTAGAAATTATAAGTGAAGTTGAGGTATACTAGTAAATTATATTTACTTGTTAGTAAAATATACTTATATATTATTTGTTTCTTGCTTATAATTTTTAAAAATACTTTTCAAAAATGACTTGGGATCACCCATAAATATACCACAATTTACTTATTAAATATTTAGTTTACAACCAACTTTACCTATTAGATGTTATATTGAATAACTTTGCAAATAAAAATATTTTCTGAATCACTAATAATTACTTTATTATTTTTACCAAATTGGAGTTCTGGGTCTAAGAGCCTTGGGTTAATGGATACATTTTTCACATGGGTGTGTGGTAAATTACAGTTTAATTGTACATGTGTTAAGAACGTTTGTATCGGCAAATCCTTGAGAAAGTTTACTCTTCTCAAATCTGTAAATAGACTTCTACGTCCACATTGGTTCAATGAGTTGTTCTAGAGAAACCCTCACTTGAGAGGAACCAGAAGAGGCTGCAGGAACTCATTAAAGGAAATGGTTTTAAAGGCATGAAACCTAATAAGAAAATAAGTGGTGGGGACAAAGATCTAGAAAGGGAAAGAACAAAAAAAAAAAAAATGTAAATGTAGCGCTTAGAGCCTTATACTTATCACATAGATCTTTGGCTCTTCCTGGTGTTAAAATGAAAATGAAGTGATGAGCCTGAAATACCAGAGGGATATCAACAGCTTCATGAGGGGTCAAAGCTAGGAGGTTCCCTGGCAACTACTCCAGGCTTTCAGAATTGGGAGCCAAGAGTACAGTCAACCAATAAGACACCACACCTTACAAATCCTTTTAGGCAGCTCGGCTAGGATAATAAGACATCTCCTTTAGTCTAATGCCTCGAAGCAAAGTGTCGTCTTTGCAAGAAGATAACACAACCCAGAGCCACAAATTGCCTTCTCCATTTTTTATAGAAGACATCTGACACTAGGGCCAGCGAGTGGCTCGGTCGGTCTAAGTGTTTTCTGCATAAGTCTGACACCTGAGTTCAGTCTCCAGAACCCAGAGTAGAAGGAGAAACCTTACTCCCAGAAGTTGTCTTCTGACCCCCACATGCACCCAACAGCATGTATGTCCACATGCGTGCACACACATCTTACATGTGTGTGACAAATAAAATATAAAATAAAATAAAAAATAACAACAAATGGTGACAACGACATAGAGAAAGAGGAACTTTGATTCACTACTACTGGAAGTGTAAACTGCTGTGTCCGTGACAGAAAGCAGCATGGATGCTTCCTAAAAAGCTAAAAATAGAACTACATATGTCCTAGCTGTGCCCCTCCTGGCCATACATCCAGAAGATCCTAAATCAGCACACCACAGAGACACTTGCAAAAAGAAAATTACTTGCCACTGTGCATCAAGCCTTCTAAATACAACATACATCTGACCATAAAAATCAATCACAATATATTTAGAAGGACTCTGAAATTAGACCACGCGTGTTCTCTGACCATAACGGAGTAATACTAGAAATCCATAGGGATATTCAGGATTTTCACAAACATGCACAGGGTAAACACCGCAGCCACGAATAACCAGTGGGCAACATTTAGGGTTGTCGGAAAATAAAACAAAACAAAAGCCAAGGTATTACAACTTAGGGAAGGTCCTGCAAGCCGTGCTTAAAGGAAAAGAGTAAAATTGTAAAGAGAAGAAAGATGGCAGCTTAATAGCCAAAGCAAAGGGGGACTTGGCCCCACATCATGTTTTGACTCAAAACATATTTGTTCAAAAGAAAGCAAAGGCTTGTGTGGTAAGCAATGAAAAGCTTTTTAAATTAACTCATCATGCCTCGGACACCTGGAACATATGGAACACAAGAAAGAGATACGTCAAGCTTCGTCGAAATTTTAAACATTTGTAAATCCAAAGACATCTCTCTGTTTTAGATGTGGTTTGTCCCCTGATGTTTGTGCACTGGAAGCTCAGCCTACAGCACAGCTATGTGAGAGGAGACGGAGCATGTAAGAGGTACAACCCAGTGGGCGGTAATTAGGTCATTGAAATATTGCCCTCTGAAGAGATCACTGCCAGTCGTGTGAACTTATTTCTCACAAAAGTAGACTGTATAAATTGAGGCTGGCCGACGTGCTTGGCGCCTTCGGCACGCGCCCATTTCCCTTTGCCTCCTCCATCACGCTTTACAGGGGAATGATCTGCCAGAGAGTTCTCCCTTAAAGAAGATAACCTAATGGCCAGTGGGCACATCAAAAGATGGTTAAAGTCATTAATCACGAAAACAGTGGAAATTACATCCAAATGAGTTACCAGCTTGTGCTCCCTGGGGTGCCTAGAAGCAAAGACACAAACAGCAACAACTGTTGTCAGTTTGTGGAGAGGCTGGAACGTTTGCCATCGTTGGTGAGAACGTAAGACTGTGCAGCTGCTCTGAGGCACAGCTTGGCAGCCCCTCAGAAAGTTAGAGTGTTACCACATGACCCCACGTTTTCATTTCTAGGCAGAAAAATGAGAGAATTTTTCAAAAAGCCGTGCAAAACACTGTACATCAATATTCAGAGATGCATTGGTTCTAATAACCAAGAGATGGGCATAATCCAAGTGTCTCTCAACTAGTGAGTGGGGAAAGTGTGATCCACACTGTAAGATGTTACTCACCTACAAGAAGAGTGATGTAGTAATACGTCATAGAAAAGGAGGACTGCGGGAAATATGCAGAAAGAAATCAGACCACACATGTCACATGTTAGATGCTTCTATTTAAATGAACTATCAGAGTTAAATAGACACACAGTACATAAACCAACTTGGTGATTGCCAGAGATCCGGGGAAGAGGAAGTGGGAAGCTAATGGTGTGGTGGAGGGAGCTCCTTTTTGAGCAGAGCAAATATTCTTAAACACTGAATACAGGACAACTCAAATTGCATATAACTTGTATGTATAGTTTTTAAAGTGAATTTTACGGCATGTAACCTACATCTCAAGTGCGTGTGCATGAATGCACGTGTGGGTGCACATGCTCATGCCTGTGTGTGTGTGTGTGTGTGTGTGTGTGTGTGTGTGTGTACGTGTGTGTGTGCGTGTGTGTGTGCGTGTGTGTGTGTGTGATTGCCAAGAACGTAGTAAGTTTTCACTAGAGCAAGTATAACCAGTGCTTTCAATCATTCCTCAGACCATTAATCCAAACCCCTGCATAGTGGGGACCATTTTTCTATTTGACATTAAAGCCGAAGCAAACAGAGAGGACGGCATCGGCCTAATCGCTGGGACGGAATGGAGCCGAAGCCTACGGCGTCAGACTCCATTTCTATTAACAAGCTGAAGAGAGAACCTTACAAATGCAGCATGCTAACACATAGTGATTTTACTATCCTGCTAAACTTTGGAGTCGCCTTTCAGGTCTCAGATTCTATACCTGGAAGACTGGATTTTGAGCTACATATGCAGGATTTCTCATTAGCCCTATAGAAGTTTACGTCTCTGCTTTTAGCCCACGGTTTTAAGCGTTCTTGTTTTTCTCAGACTTCCATGTCAACCTGGCAGGCCTGCAACCTCTTTTTTTTTTTTTTTTTTTAAATCACCATGGGTTTCACAAAGTAGCTTTAGCCTTATGCACAGTGCAATTCTGAGTATGTACACACATGTGCCAATACACATGTATGTGTTATTATGTGAGTGTGGAGCTTAGAGGTCAACCTGGGTGTCTTTCTCCAGACCCCTCACTGAGCTTTTTCTGTATATTTATCCAACAACATTTAAAGAGAGAAGGGAGAGTGAACTTTTTACCAACATAACAATGTAGAAAGGACTGTGTGGCAAAGTGGACCGACTTGTTCCTCAGAAGTTTTGTGATACCATATTTTTCGGTCCATAAGATATACTTTTCCCCCCAAAAGTGTGTGGGGAGGGAATTATGGTGTGTCATATGGTCTGATTGCTGTCCGTCAGGCATCAAAAAGAGGTCACTTACTGATGCCTTCAGTGTGCCAGCTGAGGAATGTACTTGCACCTGATCTTTGTCCTCCCTACTCTCCGCCCCCCCTCCCCCACCCCACCCCCAGTTGAGCTGAGCTGAGCTGAATGCCAATCTTAGCTAGCCTGCTGGGTAAGCAGGTGCCTGTCAGCTTGCTGCAGGAAGCAGGGCAGGGAGACTGCAGTAAAATGTGTAGCTATACACATTTGTCCCTTCTTGACTCCAGTGGCGCCACATTGCCATGCAGAAGTCATTACTGGGCATATAGGAGAAGACAGAATTGTTCATTCTGCATATATGAGAAGACAGATGGATTGAAAAAAGTGTGGTCCAAACATCTGGGAGGTCTTCTGAAAAAAAAATCTGGTTTATTAGTGCTTGGCCAGTTCAGAGCACATATTAGTAAAACAACAAAAAAACAGATTTAAAGAGGGGAAGACTCACCTAGCTGTAATTCCTGGGGGTCTTACCAGGCAGTTGCAACCTCTCAATGTTTCAATCAACAAACCATTTAAAGTCTTTATGAGAGAAGAGTGGAACAAATAAATGGCTGTTGGGAATTATGATCTGACTCCAACAGGACAAATGAAGAGGCCCACTGTCACTCAAGTGTGTGAATGGGTTAAAACATCATGGCAGTCAGTGAAGGAAGAAATCGTTGTACGATCATTCAAAAAAAAATGTGGCATTAGCAAGGCCCTAGATGGAACTGAAGATAATATCATATATGAAGATAGCAAAGAAAGTGATACAAGTGATTGTTAGCAACTGGGCTTCCCACATTTTGACACTAGCAATGGGGAGTGTTTGGGGTTTCCAGAAAACTAGAAAAGTGCTTGAGTGGCTAAGTCTTTCCTCCTGTTAACACTGTTTAATATTACTGTATTTTATTACATTTTAATAAATATTTCATTATACTAGTACTAATTTGGTTCAGAATGTTTTACTGCTCTAAAATGGGTGCATCTTATGGTCTGAAAAAATACAGTAATTTAGCCTGCTTAATATGATCTCTCGTTGGCCCTTTCTTCTTGATGGTCTCACACCTGCTTCCAAGAGCAAATACTCTTGGATATTTTGGCACAAAACATAAAAGATTTAGCTTTATAAACAAACTATTGTCTAGAAATATGATACATAGGAAGTATTTCTTTCTGAAGGAGTCTCCAGCCCTAACCTTAATCCAGGGAGTGACATCCTGTATGTTGGTAACAAGGAAATCACAACAGAGCACACTATGCGTGCCTCCTCAGCGGGGTGAGGATTCTCTGGCAGCTCTTTGTTATATGGAACCATACTAACAACAAACATGCATACACTTAACCCCAAGACTTTATGTTGAACAGAAATGACCATCCCACCTCCACGTCGAGATTCACCAGACTTCATAGGTAAACCCATCCAAACCCAGGCCTTCAGAGGCACAGAGACCGTGTCACTCAGTACCGTGCACTTACAAAGGAAATAAGATTATGTGTTCGTGTATTCGTTGCAAAGGAGGCGCTAACACTAAGAATGGCCCCACTTCTCCCCTGTGCTTTCAAGGTAGAGTTGTGTGCCTGGTGACCACTCTTGGAGTAAGAGTTGATGATTCTCTACTTAGTTGCCTATTTTCTATGGGAAATAATAGGACTCAAGAACCAGCTCCGGTCACATCTTGTCATCATCAACTTAAAACATCTGTGTAGACCTAAAAGCATCTTAACCCCTAAACAACTAAGCTTCGTTGTAAAACTAAGCTACCTGGTCTTCAACTCCATCAGAGACTTGAAAAGAAATACACACGATTACATTAGTATGCCGGGAGAAGGTTAGTAGCTTTCCAAATGAGAAGATGACAGAGACAATTTGCTACTTGAATAGTCATCCAAAACTCTCTATTATGTTGGAGCATCTTCTTCAGTCTTCTGGTGCAATATAGCTGACAGACATATTTGTGAGGCAGGAACTATTGAGGACTTGCTTACCCTGTCTTGGCAGAGTTTGGCCGTTGGCTCTGCCTGAATCCAAACTTGCACTTTTTTAAGGCAGAATTCTGTCTGTGGAAGAAATAAGGACATTTTGCCCAGGGGCTTGTTTGCCACATCTGAAGCCATCTCCATAAGGAGGTGCTTTTGATATTCATTGTCCGGCACCAAGATAGGAAAGATGTTTTCTTCAAGGCTATCAAATACAAATAGCCAAAACACTAAGAATATAGCATTTATATGATTCCTGATGTGTCATGGTTCTTCTTGCTTAGGTAGTTTATTGTATATATGTGGAATAGTATAAATGTATATGTAAAAATTTAAAAAGACAAAAAAGATAAATAAATAAATAAAGTTTCTTTGTATGTAAAAAAACAAAACAAAGAGCTAGCTTCTGCTAAACGAGCTGCTCCACAGTGTACTCCCTAAGAAGGCCCTTGCTGCCTTGCTGCCTTGCTGCCTTGCTACCCCAGGATAGCTCTCACTCATACATATCCCTCAGGTTTTTCTCTCAGATGCTCATCCATCCTCAATAAGCCTTCTCAGAGAGCCGGGCTTCTTTACTATTATTCAGTCAGCTGATCTGGATGGACCAGTGAGATGGCTCAGCAAGCAAAAGACTTGCACGTAAGACTGCTGAGCTGAGTTTGATCTCCTGTACCCCATATGATGGAAGGAGAGAACTAAATCCCACCAGTTGTCTACATGTGGCCCATGTGCATTTAAAATAGATTTAAAACAGATGCCTTTTAATTTATGTTCAATTTGGTTATAGTTACCATTTAGTCCTTAACTTAGCAGTTAGGAATTAAGTCTTTCTCGCAGCAGAACGACCTAGACAAATGTATCTAATTGCTGTATCTAGACCCAAGTCATTTTCAACATGGCTTTCAGTTTTGCCCTTTCCTAGGTGAGATCAACATGTTAACCAGAGCAGCATGATGTGCTATCGCTATTGCAGGATGGAATGCTACGAGGCCTTGTTTTCCATCGGGCACCAATCACTATTCACATGACTATAACAAAGTCTGTGGCTCTACAGAGTTGATGTGCATATGCAACCACAGAGACTACCATGACATTCACAGAACCTGCACAAGTTCCAGACACAATCCCAGGGTGAGGAAGGGGAGTAGAGACAAGGTCACTCCCATCCCAAAAGGAGTTTGCAGTTGATACCTGCTGGGAGAGGAAATCGTTTTCTCTAATAGGGTGATAGGATATACAGTCACACTCCAGGGCAGGACCCATGGCTTAGAAGAAGTTGGCCAGACAAGATGGAGCCTCTCTCTCTCTCTCTCTCTCTCTCTCTCTCTGTGTGTGTGTGTGTGTGTGTGTGTGTGTGTGTTTGATGTTGGTTGGTTGGTTGGTTTGATTTGGTAATTTTTTTTGTCTTTGTCATTGTTTTGAGAAGGAGAGGAGAAAACCTGAGGTTGGGTGTGTGGGAGGAGGAAACGATCTGGGAGGAGCTGAGGGAGGGGAAAGAACACTATCAAAATATATTGCCTAAAAATGCTTAAACCAATAGAAAAAAAGAGTCTGGTATTCTACCAGGATGAGAACATTTATCAACTGTCCTGCTGACATCTAGCCACACTTGTGTGGCATTCCATTCGTCACACTTATACATAAACTCTTCCCAAAAGTCATATCACAGAATCTTAAACCTCCTTGAAATTTAAATATACACACAGAAGAACAATAACCCCGCATAGCTTCCAAGTGATCTTGAGAAGACTTCATAGCCACACATCACTAAGTAAGAGGACACTGCGAGAGACTCACCAATAGGTGATTTCATTATTATGCAAAGAGTATAGAGTATACTGTACTTACAGAAACCTAGATGGTGTAAATAGCCTGTCATGTGTAGGACAAATGACAGATGGCTGCTTGATGAAAGGTGGTCGGATAGATGATAGATAGATAGACAGATATGCCATGTCACATAGCTTCTTTCTCCTGGAGCTGTGGTGAACCAAATGACTCGAAATTAAATTAAGCTCTAGAGACCCAGTAAATAACTGGGAAGGCTGTGGCTAGCATAATATATGTATATTATTTTATAGAAAAAAATAAGTAGTAGGAGGATACTATAATACAAAGTATAATATATTAAATGCATTAACTAGTACCATGTGTAAGTTATCACTATCCAGCACTAAATCCTGTATATAACTGCATGGGCTATAATTATACATGGGCTGGTAGCTATGCATCAACAGCATTACCACAAACACATGAATAATAAGTTACACTGTGACGTCACTAGGCAATAAACATTTTTCTGCTCCAATATAATCTATGAGACCACCATAGCATATGTGATCCCATGCTGAGCAAAGCGCTATTTTGTGGCACACAATTTAAACACAGTTTTTATTACTACTGTCTTTCTGGATGTGCAAAACAACCTAGCTTTGGAGACGGGACTGTCCTGGGCTCTGCCTCTTATCATTGGTTGACCTTGGCAAAGTCATTTAACTGTCCCTGTATCTCTAAAATACTAAGAATGAAGCCTTCATTCTGCTATTCTGCTTAGGTTCTAAGTAGAAAGGGAAAAGCCCCTAAATGATCACGACACGTGGGCCTTAACACAAAGGATTATTCACTAAGGTGATGGAGGCTCTGGCAGGCAGAAAGGATGGAGGCAAAGCAGATGTTTTTAACAACTGGAAGCCATACTATGCCTGGAGAAGAAAGCAAAGAGGAGGAGGTAGAGACTTGGAGTCCAGACCTGGCCTGTTCGTTGGGAAGAGAAACACCCTCCCTGACTGCACACACACTCCTAGAAAGCAGCAATCACTGCTTAGTGGAGGGGTCCCTGCACACCAGGGTCTCCAATTGGCCAAACTAACTAAAAGCCAGATAATATTGGGGGCGGGGTCTGCAGGGTCAGGAGGTTAACAATATGGGGTGGCTAATCTTGATGGTCAACTTGACTACATAGGGAATTAATTGAAACCCAAGCAGCTGCAGCTGCAGCTGGGTACACCTGTGGGGGATTTCTCTTAATTGAATCTTTTGAAGTGGAAAGAGCCATCTTTAATCCATGCTGCACCTTCTGGTGGCGGTTTACGTAAAGGGACACGGAAGAAGGAAGCTCTTGCTCTCTGCTTGCCCTCACCTCATTCTTGCTGGCGTTAGAGGCTACGTTGTCTTCAGGATGCTGGCATATACTGAAGACCAGATGAGACATCCAGCCTTGTGGACTGAGCAACTACTGGATTCTTGGACCTTCCATTGGTAGAGTCATTGTTGGACTGGCTGGATCATAGCCTATAATCTGTGTGTGTGTGTGTGTGTGTGTGTGTGTGTGTGTGTGTGTGTGTGTGCATTTATTATATACATATATAGGGGATTTATTATATATTATATGTTTTATTAATATATATCATAATATACTATAAATGTATATATATATGTGTATATATATATATATATATATATACACACACACACACACACACATCACACATATATGTATGAGATAGAGAGAGGGGGTGGAGGGAGAGACACATTCTACCAGTTCTGTTTCTCTGGAGAACCCTGACTAATAGAAAGCAAAGGAACAGCAGGGAACAAAGCTGAGCACAGAGAGTTACCTTCATGGGGTTATTATAAAGATTAATATAAGCCAGAAGATATGTGGGGACAGCTTTGTAAACTGCAGTGCTCTCAAAAACATCCACAGGCACTAACTTATAAGATTCCTCTTGTCAGGAACACCAGGGACTTTCCTAGCTCCTCGGATCTTCCATAGCATTTAACATCACTTCCTCACTTTTTCCTTTCTGTCTGGTCTCTGGTTTTTTTTTAACACATGTTGAAATTTCCCAGTGTGGCTTTGTTCCCTGGGGCCAAGCACATCTGTGATTCATCTTCTTCATCCCGCTCACCATCCATTCTGTGTCAACTCTATCCAGTTAATTTTTGGCAGAGGAAGGGAAACAAGCAGTGAAAGAAAGGTAGAAGGGAAATAGAAGAGTGAATGAGGTGGGAGAACAGAAATGGACTCTCCTGCGCTTAAGCCAACATGTCATATAAAATGTGGCCCCAGTCTTAAGCAGCAAAGGCAACTGAGAAAAAAAATCCATCTCCCTATGTGGTGAATTCAAGTGTTACATAATGTGGAGAGGCCCTGAAGCCCATTTTTATGAACACCAGTTTCTTCTAATAGGTAGCACACAGACACTCACATTTCAAATTGCCAGGATGGTGGCTGGCACTCCCTCTCCGCTAAGGATGCTCATATACTCTAGCGGGCTGACTTGGGACAGGCTTTAGGCATCCCCTTTTCCCAAGCTCCAACCATAACACTTCCTTTTCTTGTTTTATGTGGTTTTATGATGGAATTTTTCATTGTCATGTCTGTTTAGGGAAAGAATGGCTAAATAAAGTGTAAGTGCTCTCAATATTCATCACCGACATGCAATTCAAGAGACATAAATTGGTCCAAAGGAAATTAGAGAAGATGAACATTGTCATAAGGGAACCATTCATCTCAGAATTTTAAAAAGACTCCTTATTTCTGCCTAGACAGGGCTCTCATTGATTCAATCAACAAGCCTATAGACTAGTTACCATGGATATTCATGTGGCTTTAAGTTTCTGTGGAGTTTGTGTTCAGTTGAGGGATCCTGAGAACTGACCGGTCTAATGGAAATCAAGACACACCATACCATAATATTTTAAGCTGGAAATTAAGAAAGCTTCAGATCTGGTGGGATGACTCAGTTAGTAGAGGCGTTTGCCATCAAGCCTGAGGACCTTAGTTGGAGTCCTGGGACCAGCATAGCAGATGGCAAGAAGCAGCTCCCATAAGCTGTCTTCTGACTTCGCCTGCAGAATGAGGCATGAGTGAGCACATGTGGGTAGTGGAAGTTTTGGTGTCTTTAGAAACTCAGTTATGTTATGTAAACATGATTTTGTTTTAGCCGCAGATGTGGGACATGAGGCTGCTTCAGACTGTCCACAGCAGCAGACTACTTGCCTCATGCTGGCTCTGAGAGGGGCATGGTCTTTGCCAGCTGCAGATATTTTAATGCTGAGGATTCTGGCTGGAGAGGGAGTAAATGCAAGAGCTAGGAGGGAGATGGGGTGGGGCTCCAAGGAAGAAGAAGGCAGTTGCTGCTCCCCTCAGCCACTTCTAGCTGCTACCAGGCTTGCCTTAAGGAACTCAATGACCCTGACCAGCAGGAAGTAGTAAAAGAGACCTACACTCCTTTCTCCCCAATAACCTTCTTTCTCCCTCACCTGGTGTTGGGGGTTGGAAGGGATGAGGGTAGTCTAGAAGGTAGGTAGAGATATAAAAATAAAATAAAATAAAATAGATTAAAATATATGCTACACATGTGTGCATATGCATACGTATGAAAATATATAAGAAAATAAGTAAATATACATAAGAAAGAGGATGCTGCTGAGAGAGAGTGTCTCACTAGAAATATCAGGGAAGCTACTACATATACCTGAGAAGTCTCACCAATATGGCTGCCTAGACAAGACCTGAAAAACAGCACCCAAGACACACTAACATAGAAGGGAGAAATATCACAGAGCTCCAACCCTGGAAAAGAACTGCAGGCAACCAAGGAATCATAAGAGTGGGACCCCAGGGAAGAGTCCCCCAACTAGTTATCCAATGCCCTGAAATTACATACATACAAGTAACAGTATATAGACTGAGCATATTGTAATTACAGCAATTAAAGAAAAGGAGGCCAGGGGCCATGTATTGTGAGAGCCCAGGTAATGGTGGTAATGGTGGTTACCTGGCTGGGGCTAGAGGGAGGAAAGGGGAAAATGATATAACATTTTAATTTCAAAAAGTTAAAATGAAATAAATAAAACTTCAGAATCAGGGTGGTCCCTGCCATCTTTTCCCACCCTTCTTTCTCTAAAGCAGGTCAGCTGACCCAGGAAGGATTTTTTAGCCTTCCTGTGAAAGTCTCAAGAACCTCCTGGGAGAGGTGATCTTCTTACATCTCAAGAAAAGGACATCTGTATCTCCAAAGACAGAGGGACTTGATAAATTTAGACACAGGGACCTTGTTTAACCCATGCTAGTTTATAACCATTAGGCCACACATTTTATCCTCTTACATATCTCCATGGCTCTCCACTTTGCATCAGAACTGCCATCAAAGACATATAGATTGGGAGACCCAAGATGGTGACATGGATCACACACCATGTCTGATCAGCAGGACAGCAGTGACTGCACAGCGACCTAAGAACAAAACTGAGAGCTACAAAAACCAGTGCTGGTGTTTCCCAGGTGATAGGGGTTCACCCTGTGTGTAATATGAGTGGTTCCAGACTCAGGCTATCCAGCTAATCCACAGAAAAGTCCCTGGGTCCTTGCAAGCCTGTGGACCCAAAGTCTCGTCTCTTGCCTGTATGTGCATAGTACCTGCACACTCCGGGTATCAGATTAAAGTAGAGACTACAGAACACCAGTGTCCACTGTCTTCCACCTGAGGAAGCAAGCAGGGCCACCAGCTCTCTGCTCAGATGCTGTTCTGCCTGCTCTCCAGCTGTTGGGCATACATAGGTCAGCAACAGTGAACAAGCAGAGAGTGAACCCAGAGGAGTTGACATTGTCTATACTTACCACCAAACTCTCAGACTATCGGAGGCCATGAAACCTGCTAATACCACAGACACCACAATGGGAAGAGGTCAGCGTAAGAACACAGCAGCAATTCTCAGGGCCATTGGACACCACCAGAAACTAGCAAGCCTACCAAAGAAAGCCCAAGAGATACTATCACATCTGCAACACACAAGAGAAAGATTGCACAGCTGAGATTATGAAAATGATACATGCCTTAAAGGAAAATAAATCCCTCAAACTAGTACAGGAATATACAAAGAAAGAGGTGAAAGAATTGAACATATCACTTAGAGAAATTAGTGAAAGACAGGAAACTACAATCAAATAGGAGAAGGAAATAAATAAAAGGATTCAAGGCCTAAAAATGGAGATAGAAGCAATGAAGAAAAAGCAATCTGAGACAATTCTATAAAAGGAAAAGGACAGGAACTACAGACTCAACATCACCAACAGGATGCAAGAGATGGAGAGATGGAAGAGAGAATCTGAAGGGTAGAAGATATGATT
Source organism: Acomys minous (assembly GCF_964271855.1). Taxonomy (NCBI): domain Eukaryota; kingdom Metazoa; phylum Chordata; class Mammalia; order Rodentia; family Muridae; genus Acomys; species Acomys minous. Next base: position 42,114,947 of record NC_140501.1, on the reverse strand, counting down.
GAAGAAATTAATACAACAGTCAAAGACAATCTTAAATATAAAAAGTTCCTGACACAGAACATCCAAGAAATCTGGGATACTATGAAAAGACCAAATTTAAGAATAATAGGAATAGAAGAAAAAGAAGACTCCAAGCTTGAAGGCCCAGAAAATATTTTCAACAAAATCATAGAAAAAACTTCCCTAACCTAAAGAAAGAAATGCCCATAAATATACAAGAAGAACTCCAAATAGATTGAACCAGAAAAGAAAATCCTCCTACTACATAATATTCAAAACAATAAACATACAGAACAAAGAAAGAATATTAAAAGCTGAAAAAAAAGGCCAAGTCACATATGAAGGCAAATCCATCAGAATTATACCTGACTTCTCAACAGAGACTATGAAAGCAAAAAGACTATGAACAGATGTCATGCAGACACTAAGAGACCACAGATGCCAATCCAGACTACTAAAGCCAGCAAAACTTTCAATCACCATAGATGGAGAAAACATGATGTTCCATGATAAAACCAAGTTTAAACAGTACTTGGCCACAAATCCATCCCTACTGAAGATACTAGAAGGAAAACTCAAACCCAACAAGGCTAATATTACCCAAGAAAACAAAAGAAATAAATAACACACACACACACACACACACACACACACACACACACACACACACACAAACCACCACCAACATAAAAAAAAAAACAGGAAGCAATAGCCACTGGTCATTAATATCTCTCAACATTAATGGCCTCAATTCCCCAATAAAAAGACACAGGCTAACAGAATGGATGCAAAAACAGGACCATCATTCTGCTGCATACAAGAAACACACCTCAGCAATAAAGAAAGACATTACCTGAGAGTAAAGGGTTGGATAAACATATTCCAAGCAAACAGACTCAAGAAGCAAACCGGAGTAGCCATTCTAGTATCTAATAGACTTTCAACTAAAACTAATCAAAAGAGATGGGGAAGAACACTTTATACTCATCAAAGAAAAACTACACCAAGATGGTATCTCAATCCTAAACATCTAGGCCCCAATGCAGGAGCACCCATATTCATAAAAGAAACATTACTAGAGTTTAAATCACACATTGAACCCTGCACATTAATAACGGGAGACTTCAACACCCCACTCCCACAATAGAGAGGTCATCAAGACAGAAACTAAATGGAGAAATAATGAAACTAACAGTTATCATGAATCAAATGGACCTAACTGGGATCTACAGAGCATTTCACCCAAACATAAAAGAATATACCTTCTTCTAGCACCTCATGGAACTTTCTCAAAAGTTGACCATATGCTTGGTCACAAAGCAAACCTCCACAGATACAAGAAAGAAGTAATGCCTTGCATCTTATCAGACCATCATGGATTAAAGCTGGAATTCAACTACCAGAAACAACAGAAAGCCTATAAACTCATGAAAATTGAACAACTCTCTGCTCAATGAAGTCTCAGTCAGGGACAAAATAAAAAAAAGAAATTAAAGACTTCCTAGAATTCAATGAAAATGAAGGCACAACATACCCAAACTTATGAGACACAATGAAAGCAGTGCTAAGAGGAAAGTTCATAGTCTTAAGTGTCTTCATAAAGAAATTGGAGATATTCCATACTGTCAACATAACAGCACACCGGAAAGCTCTAGAACAAAATGAAGCAGACACACCAAAGAGGAGTAGACAACAGAAAATCATCAAACTCAGGGCTGAAATCAATAAATAGAGACAAAGAGTATAATTCAACAAAACCAAGAGCTGGTTCTTTGAGAAAATAACATATAGACAAACCCTTAGCCAAACTAACTAAAAGGCAGAGGGAGAGTATTTAAATCAACAAAATCAGAAATGAAAAAGGGAGACATAACAACAGACACTAAGGAAATCCAAAGAATCATCAAGTCTTATTTCAAAAGCCTATATTCCACAAAATTTGAAAAGCAAAATGAAATGGACAATTTTCTTGATAGCTACCAATTAACAAAATTGAATCAAGATCAAGTAAACAAATTAAATAGTCCTATATCTCCTAAGAAAATAGACACAGTCATCAAAATTTTCCCAACCAATGAAAGCCCAGGGCCAGATGGACTCAGTGCAGAATCCTACCAGACCTTCAGAGAAGAGCTAATACCAATTCTCTGCAAAATATTCCACAAAGTAGAAACAGAAGGACTATTACCAAACTCATTCTACAAGGCCACAGTGACACTGATACCTAAACCAAACAAAGACTGAACAAAGAAAGAAAATTTCTGACCAATTTCTCTTATGAACATTGATGCAAAAATATTCAACACATTACTCACAAACCAAATTGAAGAACACATCAAAGATATCATTCACCAGGACCAAGTAGGCTTCATCCCAGGCATGCAGGGGAGGGGAATAGGGTGAAAGAGGGAGGGAGGGTGGGAATGGGAAGATAAGAGTAGAGGGGATAACAACCTGGATGTGATGTGAATGAATTATAATAAATAAATACTTTTTTTAAAGACATAGATTTAACCAATTGGTTGAGTCCCCGTTTTCTTAGGGAAGCTCCTATGTCATATCAAGCTTTCAGTAAATATGCTTCTTGGTCTTTTGTTGATCTATTTTTCATTGCAGCGGCCTCAGCCATGAGCTCAACATTGAGAGAAGAAAACATATTTTCTTTCTCAACAAAACATGGAGCTTGGAATCTAGCTCAGTGGGTTAGCGGTTGCTTAGCATGTACAAGGCTCCAGTTCAATCTCTAGCACCAAGGGCATTGTAGTGTGTTTTAAAAGCTTTAGGACACCCGTGGATGTGCTCCATTTCAATAGCTATTCTGGTACAGTCTGAAAAGTGTTGGTGATGACTCGTCTATGACCTGAACTTCTGATAACTTCCCATCACAGTAAGGCAGGGTTCCCAGAAGGTGAAGGAACATGATGGTGAGTTGGCAATGCTCTGAGAGGAAACCACAGGTTTAGCCCAAGCCCCAAACCTAAGAGACCCACAGCAGCAGACAGCTGCTCCCTGGGCAGATTTAATGACTTCATAGGGTGATCCTCACTTGTCTTCCTCACTGGGCCAGCTGACCCAGCGCCTCTGCATGGCTCTAGTGGTGCTGTTGTTACTTGTTGCTTTGAAATATCAAATGGATGTTCAAGCATGTGTACATAAATTATAAGTGGTATCTCCCAGTGAAGTGCGTGAAGCAAGCTCTTCCACTGAATGCACTCATTCGTGTCACTGGATGTCCAATTTACTAAGATATAAGGGGTGCATGGAAGGAAACACAAGCCTGCAAAGGTGGATAAAAACATATACAATGAATTAGTCCTTTAAAAATGAAAAGGCTGTGTACTTAGAAGCAGTGAATTCTTTGTTTGGATTTCCTCCTGCTTGAGCTGTGGATGCCAGTGTGATTCCTCAGGGCCTCGGTTCCTGGGCTGTGGACATGCTGAGAAATTACCCAATAATCCCAGAGGAAGACAAGCCTATCCTTTCTCTGAATTTTCAGAAATCCAATACGTGTCTTCACTGAGACAAGACAACTGTAATATCTTGTCATGGGGGCCCCATGTCAGGAGTTTCCAGCCCAGGGCTCGGGATCAATACATGCTCTTCCAATGACCTTGTCTACAAATTGATCATGGCCTTGTCTCCTGTGGAGCCTTAGGGAGCATCCCAGAGCCACATAAAGCAGAGCCACGTGTGCGCATTGTAAACGTTTCAGGTGTAAACAGAAAAAGGAACTGTCTTTTAATGGAATAATAAGGATCTGAAAACACCTTATAAACTATAAATTTAGAACAAGCAGTTCAACGGCAGTTGTTAGTTGTCTTTTGGTTATTAGCTTCCATTTTAAGTCTTTGATTGGGTCTGTAGAGATGGCTCTGTAGTTAAGAATGCATGTTGCTTTTGCGGAGGACCTGGGTTTGACTCCCAGCACCCGCATGGTGGCTCACAACCATTCATAACTTTAGTTTCAAGGGATCTGATTAGCCCTTATGAGCTCTACAGTCAGTAGGCATATACATAGAATACAGACATATATGCAGTCAAAGCAGCACATAAGCATTAAATAAAATGAAGAAAACTATAAATCCTTGATGGCAGTGACTACTTCTAATCCAGCCTAAGGAGGCAGAGGCAAGAGAAGCATTACAAGTTTAAGTTCAGCCTTAGTGACATAGTAAGAGCCAGACCCGCTAGGGCAATGCTGGGGGGATCCTTTCCCAAAAAGCTGGAACAAATTTCTGATGATTGTTGCAATTAATTATCATCAACATATATACAGGGGAGAGTTCACTATAGAAAGCTGCAAGCTGAGTTCGTTTTGGGACTAGAATAATCTTTTTATAACTTAGGGCCTAGAGGGAAGGCTCAGAGGTTAGGAACACTTGTTGCTTTTGCAGAGGACATGCGTTTGATTCCCAGCACATACATGGTGGTTCACAATCATCTGTAATTCCAGTTCCAAGGGATCTAACACCTTCTTACGGACTTCCTTGAATATCAGTTATATATGTGGTACATGTCCATGCATGCAGACAAAACATTCAAATACATAAAATAAGTCTAATATTTATAAAGGCTGTACTTGATATTTTTGATGCAAAAAATAATCCAAAGGCTATCATGGCGGTGCATATCTGTAATCTCAGTACTTGGGAGACAGAGGTCAGAGGGCTGTTGCAAATTTGAGACCAGTCTGGTCTATGCAGTAGATTCAGGGCCAGTCAGGGCTATATAAGCAACATTCTGACTCAAAACAGTAACAGTAACAATAACATCATCTCAAGGACTTTTCTCTAAGGAGGCAGAGAAAGGTAAAGACACTGGTAATTAGGTAAGAACTCTGGATTCCAAAGATGGGATGTCTTGAGTGTAAAAATTATAAGCTTCCCTTATTGATGCAAAGATGTTTCAAGGTACACAAATCAATAATGTAATCTAGCATATAAGGAGACTCACAGACAGAAATCACATGATCATGTCTATAGAAAGAAAAGACCTATGACAAATCTCAATATCTTTTCATGATAAAAGCTCTGAGGAAACAAAGACCAGCATGAACATACCTTAATACAATCCAGGTTACATGTAACAAAGCCTAAAGACAACATGAAACCAGATGCGGTAAAGCTCAAATAATCTTATATATATGTGTGTGTGTGTGTGTGTGTGTGTGTGTGTGTGTGTGTGTGTGTATGTATGTATATATATAAAATAAAAAACAAGACATGGGTATCATCTCTCCGCTCTTATTAAAAATTGTGCCTAAAGTCTTAGAGCAATGAAGGAGCAGAAAGAAATAAAAAGAAAATAGAAAAGCAAAAAGTCAAACTATGAATATTTATAGATGATATGATGCTATACTTAAAAGACCCAAAGCCTACACCAGAAAACTGTTTGGTCTGATGAACTGTTCTGGTAAGCAGAAGGATACAAACTCAGCATATAAACTCATTAATTTATTATATTCAATTTAAAAACATACTGAGAAAGAAACCAAGAAAAAATCTCATTGAGTAATAAAGTGAGTAGGAAAAGTCTTAACCAGGAAGGAAGAGGCCCACAGTGAAAATTCTATAACACTGAAGAATGAAGGTATAGATTCTAGAAGATGGAAAGATCTCTTGCACTTGTGGATTGGTGTAGTGCATAGACTCATGTGTGTGAATACTTGGCCCATAGGTGAGTGGCACTATTAGGAGGTGTGGCCTTGTTGGAATAGGTGTGGTCTTGTCAGAGGAAGGGTGTCATTGTAGAGGTGGGCTTTGAGGTCTCATATGCTCAAGCTATGCCTAGTGTGGTACACAATCGCCTTCTGCTGCCTGCAAATCAGTATGTAGAACTCTCAACTCTTTCTCCAGCACCATGGCTGCCTGTGTGATGTCATGTTTCCCACCATGATGATAATGGGCTAAATCTCTGAACTGTAAGCCAGCCCCAAATAATATTTTCCTATGTAAGAATTGTAGTGATCATGGTGTCTCTTCAGAGCAATAAAACTCTAACTAACTAAGACAACTGCTAAAAGTAACAAAATACAATTGGCTTTTATACCCAAAGAGATCTATATACTCAGTGCTAGTAACTTCTGCCCAAATTCCATGAAATTGTACATAGAAATATGGAAAAAAATCATAAACTTTACATAGACACACACACACAAAGATCACAAATGGATAAAGCTAGAGAAAAGGCAATCCTGGTGGAAACAGAACACCAGATCTTAAACCATATTACAGAGCCCTGGTAGCAAAAATAGCAGGATAAAACAATAAAAACAGACACAGAGCCACAGAATAAGGACCCAGAAATAAGCACAGTCAGCATCTGACTTTTTACCAAGATGTTTTTAAAAATGTACATTGGGGAAAAGACAGCATCTCTATCCATTGCTGTTAGGAAGACAGGATATTCATGGGTAGAAAAATGAGACCACATCTCTAGTGTACACAAAAATCAATTCAAAGTGGCCAACAGCCTTAATGGAAGGCCTAAAACTTTGAAAGCTCTAGATGGAAATACTGTAAGAAAAGGACTTTTTAAGATGGAATCCAGTAGCTTAAGGCACAATGCTGAAAATAAACACAGGAGATCACATGGAATAAAAGCTTCTATTCAGCAAAGAAACATACTAAAGATACAGCCTGCAGGATGGAAAGAAACCGTTTCCCTCTATACACTGGACAAGAGTTTAAGGTCTAGAATCTATAAGGAAATAGAAAAAAATCCTAAAGACCCCAAAATCTAAGGAAAAACTCCTAAAATTCATATACACACAGAATAGAACACAAATAGATAAAGCTAAAGAGAAAGAGCAATGCTGATGGAGTCAAAACATCTGGCTTCAAACCATATTGCAGAGTCCTGGGAACAAATAGGTGACAATTTGGTAAGTGGATAAACAAATAGAAGAGACAGTTTTCAAAAGAGAACATACAAATGTTCAAAAGATACACACACACACACACACACACACACACACACACACACACACACACCAATCAGGAGAACACCAATCAAAACTAAATTAAGACTTTATCTCACCCCAATTAGAAGGACCATCATCAGGAAGTCAAACAATAACAAATGCTGGTGAGGATGTGAGGGCAAAGAAATGCACTGATGATTCAAATGTAAACTGGTGCAGATACTGTAGAGATGGTGCAGGCTTAGTTTGGGGGTTTCTCAAAGATAGATACATAGATAGATAGATAGATAGATAATAAAGATAGGTAGATGATAGATAGATAGATAGATAGATAGATAGATAGATAATAAAGAGAGATAGGTAGATGATAGATAGATAGATAGATAGATAGATAGATAGATAGATAGATAGATCATACATACATACATACATACAGAACTATTCTATGATCTGTGTATATATACCTAAAGAAATCAAATTCAGCACATAATAATATTCACAGCCATGTTCACTATAGTACTGTTAATAACAGTAATGGTATAAAATCAATCCAAATGACCCTCAGTGAATACAGAGAAAGTGGCATACTGGCACATTAGAGTTTTATTAGGCTGTTAAGAATAAAACTTTGATGTTTAGGTAAGGAAATTGATCCAACCAGAGATCATTATGTTAAGCAAAATAAGCCAGACTTGAAAACACAAATATTACACAATTGCTCATAAATATTCCCCACATGCACAAACATGTCTTTTACTCTAGAGGACCCCAACTAATACAAGAGGGGAAGACAAAGAGGGGAAAGGAGGAGGGGAAGGGAGGAAGATGGTAGGGAAGAGGAAAAGGAAGAAGGAAGAGAAAGTCACAGGAAGCTAAAAATTGACACTTCAGGCAGGAAGGTGACTGGTAGCCTCACACGGGCAAAGCTTTGGGGATTACAAAGGCACTGTGCCCCCTAATACTTGCCCAGCTTCTGCACTGGTAACTGGATTCACCTAACAATAATGTGTCTTCCATTCCAGCCTTTTCTGGATTCTGTTTTCTGTAACACATCAGTTCCCAAGGCCTGGACTAGTTCACTCGGTTCACTGGTTCCTCCAGAAATAACTGGGATCCCTGGGGGTCCTTGTGATTATTCCACACTGGGGGAAGGGGGTGGGGTAAGGCAGAAAGGGGTAAGTTTTAGCTCACTCCCAGCTCTACAGTACTTCAAATGCTGGGGAGCCATCGGATGCTATCAAATGAGCCATAGAAACTAATATGGCTTTAATGAAATGAGGGCTTTGGACTGACAGTGCTTTATTTTAAGGACTCTCTGGGCTGAGGAAGCATAATTTATTCATATCCTGCTACTCCCCAGGAAGAGAAAGCAGATGGTTTATCTATTTCCAAGTTGGAGGTTGAAGGACTGAGATCGGCAGATATGATCCCATGACGAACACCACTGTCTGGCTGGGCTCCAGTGAAAGTGCCAGAGGCTCATGTTCCCTTACAAGTGACAGAAAGTTGTACACTTTGGGGATTTATCCTCCTTGATCAAAGGAGGAGACACATAAGGAGAGATCTCTTGGTATGTCAGAGGACTTGAAGGCCACTGAAGTTGGCCTCCTTTTCCTAGAGGACTCTGGGACCCTGCGTCCTGTTTCCTAGGAAATGCAAGAAAAGGAAGAACCTCTTTAGTATTTAAATGACCATATGACAAGCTGGAAAACTCTGGGCTTTTTGTGAGTCCCTTTAAGGCAAAGCGCTCTTCCTGCTAAGATCAGATCTAAGCTCTACCTCTGGCCCTGGATGTAGACCTGGCATTCTAAGATGCCCCAAACATTATACACTGTTTGTTTTTCTCATTTTAAAAGTGAATAAATAAATGGGGACGTGACTGTTCCTAGGTATGGTTGAGGAAAGGTATGCTGTAGATATGAGGAAGAAAACAGCCAGAGGCATTTGGAAGGAACCAGACTGAACTGGGTCATGAAAGGAGAGAGATGGGGTCTGCGTATGGGGTGTGGAAGTGAAAGAGGAAGAGAAACAGAGAAAGAAGACAATGTGAGACCAGCGGCCAGGAGGCCAAAATGGCTGAGGTGATATAGGGACCAGAGGCTGGGGAAAGGAAGCCCAGCCCCTGAGAGGGAGAGGCTTAGGGTAGAGGGCAATGCTGGGCGGAGTCACAGGTACTGAGACTTGTCCTGGGTCTCTCTATGGACCTGGCAAGAAGTTGATTTAGTTGTGCCTGTCCATTTTCTAGCCAGGATTCCAGCTCTCCCCACCTCCATCCCCACGAATCTGATTCCCTTGAAGATGTGACCAAAGGGAGGACTAATTATTCACTTAATAAAACAGTGTACCTTTCTCTTCCCAGAAGCGCTCTGTCAATGCAGACTCTTGTGGACGTTTGGAGAACTTTCCATTGGGTAGTGCTGAAGAGCCTTCCTGATTGTCTGAATTCTTACCCAGAAAAGTAATTCTCCTCTTTCAGTTACTGACTAAAGCCTGGGCATGCTTTCCTCCTGGTTCTCTCATGTGCTCCCCGCCCCCACACATTCTACCCACGTGACTGCTTGCTGGGTCCATGGCAGACAGTATGGTTTCTGCTGCTTCTTCGTCCGCCTCCCAGCATCTGCCAAGATCTACAGTTCGCCTGCCCTATTGTTTTTCTCTGGCTTTTTTCAAGTCGGTTTCTTAAATCCTTTTATTGATGAGATCAATAACCCAAAAAGGGATGTTGAATTTCCTTGGCAACTGATAATGCCCAATGTTGTGCTCCCCAAATTACCACAGGAACACTTGCATACACTATGACTTTTTGTCTTTGGACATGATTAAGTGAAATACAGTGCTTATAGTAGTGGTAGCCTTCTTACAGTCATAAAGAGTGTAGACAAGAATTCCTAAAAAGCAGTTGTCTGCGTAGGCTGGTTGGGCTGGCTAGTTTTATGTCAACTTGACAGACCTTAGAGCCGTTTGGTGAGAGGAAACCTCAAATGAAAACACACACACACTCTCACACACACACACACACACACACACACACACACACACACACACACACGAGATTAGCTTGTGGGCAAGCTTGTGATGCATTTTCTCACTTGATGATTGCTGTGTGAGAGCCCAGTTGACTGTGGGTGGTGTCATCCCTGAGCAGGTGGTCCTCGGTGCTTTTAGAAAGCAAGCTGAGCAAGCCACGAGGAGCAAGCCATTAATCAGCACCCCTCCATGGCCTCTGCACCAGCTCCTACCTCCACATTCCTACCTTAAGTTCCTGACCTGACCTCCCTTCATGATGGTCTGTGATAAGGATATGTAAGCTGGAATTTGTCAGAGTGTTCTATCATGCCAACTATGACACTGATCAACTGTAAAAAACAAAACTTCAATAAATATGAAGAATACAGTTGCCTAGTTATAATTTCTTTGGGGTCATTTTTAACTCCCTAAAGAGCCACTTCTTGCCCCTGTCTGTATCAGACCCAACATTCCAATAAACAGATTTAAAAAAAAAAAACCTTTGGAATGTGCTGGTAAAACTCCATTGTCCACCACTGGAACAGTGGAGAGCTATCAGACATCAGAGGCCTACAGTTGAAAGTCTTCTGCCTGGTAACTGTCCACTTAATGTTTCCACTGATACATTTAAAAATGCTTTAATTTACCACTTTCTTCGTTCTGTTACTATAAAAACCTCATAGAAGTGCTTCCACATTGGAACACAGGACCTGGGGAAACCTAGCCCTGTGTTCCTCGGCCACGGCCACGGCCATGGCCACTCAAATTTGGCTGCAGAAGAAACCATCTCATTCCCTTTGAAGTGAGAGCTGTAGTTTTTGCACCAAACTTTTGCATCTAGTTGTAGTAAACAGAACATAGTCAAGAACTGGATGTTCTGGGGGGGGCGTGGAGGGCAGGGCAGGGGACAATAAGGATTCGCTTGTTAAAAGGTCATACACTCTGGAGACAGAGGATCTTAAATTTGGGGCTAGCCTTGACTACACAGCAAGGCCCTGGATCAAAAATAAACGAAAAGATCTAAGAAGACCTAAATATTAGAGTTTCCTATGTTGGTAACATCTGTAAGATGGATACAAAAGATTTATTTCAGGGCCTTGCTTGTCAGGCCTTGCTGTCCAGGTCGCATGCCTCCGGAGGCTATAGTATTAGGAAAATTGTAGGCAAGTTTTAGAATGAGTTGTGAGAGTTACTTCTTGCAACTTTTTGCAAGATCTGACAGTAAGAAGATGAACGTGGGTCAGAGAAGATCAAGGAAGGAGGGATTTTTCTGAAATATTCTCTACTTGAGAAAAACATTTTTTTTTTCCTATCAAAGGTAGCTTGCGGGGTGCGGGCCCATTGGGGCCAGGGAGTTTGAAAGATGAGCTCCTCATTGCATTCTGAGGAGGAGGATTGTGTTCCAGAGCTACACAGAAATGTTCACCCTCGAGAGTAGCCTGATTGGGAGGAAACATTTAGCGCAATGCATTAGAAATACCCAAGCTGAGATCATGCAAGATGGCATCGATCGCACACTGTGTCTGATCCTCGGAACAGCAGTGACTGCACAGCCACCAAAGGGCCATACTGAGAGCTCCAAAACACAGTGCTGGTGTTTCCCAGAAAGATGGAAATCCTGTCATGTGGCTCATCCGTACCCTCCCACCATAGGATCATAGGACCATGCTCACGTGAGTTCCCAGGGATACTAGGCCACCACTGCTGCCACTGGCACTGCTTTTGGGGTTGCAGCCCCACTCAGTGAGGGCCAAGGAGATGGTGTTCAAGGATGGGGTGCTGTTCGAGTCGAGCCCAAGTGAGCAGTGCACCACCCACACCACAGCCCTCATGGGCCTCATGGGCTAGGCCGTGCTTAACGCCTAAAGCTGGGTGGTGTAGAAGTGGATACTAGGGGCAGCACAGAGTTGGGGGCCCATGGCATATAGAGCATGCAATGGAGCCAGAAACTTGGGAGGTATGAATCAACAGAGCCACAAGTTCTCTAGGACAAGAAGTTGAGCTGGGCCAACATCAGTGGTTTCTGCGAGCAACTCAGTGAAGACTTTGAGGTGCCTCCACTTGCCACCTGCCTGATGGCCCACAAGATCCAGTACTCACAGGAGTAGGAGGTCATCCAGGCCTTGATGGCCGGCAACAATCTGGTGAATTGAACGGAGCAGGAGAGCGGCCCTGAGGACACAGAAGCAGAAGAGCTGGCCCTGCCTTGGGGACATGGGAGTGGGAGAGTGGCCCTGGCCTGAGGACACAGGAGCTGGAGAGCGGGCCCTGGCCTGGGGACACAGGACCTGGAGAGTGGGTCCTGCCCTGAGACATGGGAGCACGAGAGCAGGCCCTGATCTAGGGCTCTGAGTCGACCTTACCCCAACATCTACCCCATGTACGACCTGCTGGAACACATGAAGGGGCTGGGCTTGCAGATTCAAAGCAGTCCCAGTGAGGATCCGGTAACAATAGTGTAGGCCTCAACCAGACCCATGACTCATAGTAATAAACATTTGAAAGTAAACATATGTGGACAAAAGGCTATATTGAATGATACACTACAGCTTCTGTGACAAGGTTTTTGTTTGTTTGATTTTACTGGTGAGAGGTTGCAAGGGCAGAGGGTGGATATAAGGGGTTGGGCAGAGAAAAGGGATTTTGGTGCATGACATGTAAATCACAGATATTCAAAAGAATTTTTTTTAAAGGTAGCTTGCCTTTCAAGGGACACTCTTCCATAAAACTCCCCCAAGGTGTAAAACTTTCACACAAACACCTTAATCTCCACCTGGTAAAACATCTTTACTCATTTTACTCATGCTTCTTTCTGAGAGATCGATGGACTGGAGTCCCTAATTCTTCCCTTTTTCCTTCATTTCCTTTATGGCAGTGGTTCTCAACCTTCCTAACGCTGTGACCCTTTAATACAGTTCACCACGTTGTGGTGACCCTCAACCTTGTTCCATGACAACCAAGGCTACACAGCAAAACCCCGTTATAAAAACAAACAAACAACAAACAAAAAAGTTGCTAGTTCATACTGTAATTTTGCAACTGTTATGAATTGTAGTATAAATATTTGATATAGAGGATATCTGAGATGTGCCCCACCCCCAGGAGTTGGTGAGACCCCATAGGTTGAAAACCACTGCTTTTTGGTGATTCTTCTAGAACTAGGTAGTCATGAGAGCCTATGAAATCAGACTCTTAATAATAGAGAAAAGGCAGAGTTACCACCTGCATTAAAACAAAATCTATGTGAACTTCCTGTGCCCGTCTGCTTCCTTGACTAGTTTGTATCCTGGTGCATCCTTTTGCTGAAAGAAATTGCTTTGCTGAGCTACCTTTACCCTGTTCATTTGTTCATTGTTCTTTGTTTGATCCCAATGTATTGATAGTTCAGCGTCTGAGATGACTCAAAGTTCGGAGACTTGAGAGAATCTTGAGTGGAGAAGTGTAGACTCAGCAAGACATGAGCTTACCTACTATAGAACCCACACTCCCATACTCCTCTGCTCAGAATTCACCCTCAGCAAGGAAGGTTAGCCTGGGGGAAAGGTCCACTGTGAAGGTGTCTCTCCACCCAGGGCACCACCATGAAACTGATAAAGAGCAGGACTTCAGTGGAGCATGCCTGTAATCCCAACACTCTGGGAGGCAGAGACAGGTGGATCTTTGTGAACTCAGGGCCAGCCTGGACTACACGGTAAGTCCAGGATAGCCAAGGCAACACAGAGAAACCCTGTCTCAAAGGAAAAAAAAAAAAAGAATGAGCTTGTTGCCAGGAGTGGTGGCACACATGCCTTTAATCTGAGCATTTGGAAGGCAAAGATAAGCAGATCTCTGTGAGTTTGAGGTCAGCCTGGTCTGCATAATGAGTTCCAGACCAGCCAGGCATACTAGTGAGATTCTGTCTTTAAAACAAATGAACAAACAACAAAAACTGTAGAGCTGTGGTCTAGCGATTTAGGTCAGCTTTTAAGATGCTCGTTCAATGTACAAGAGCCCGGGTGGGGTCCCTAGCACTGCACAACTGGGCATGATAACGCATGCTTGTAATTCTAATATGGGGAGGAGCAGAAGTTTAAGGTTATCCTCAGCTGCATACTGAGTGCAAGGCCAGTCTGGGCTACAAGAATCTCCAGTCTCTACACACACACACACACACACACACACACACACACACACACACACACACACACACACACACACACACCTTTGTGTTAGCTAGATGATGGCACAAAAACAACTACTAATTGGGAAGCTGAGGCAGAAGGATCATTAGTTCAAGGCTTGTCTAGGCCACAGTGTAAGTTTCAGTCTGGCCTGGACAATGACAACAAACTGTCTCAAAACAGGTGTTGGAGACACAGCTGGTGGCGCAATGCTTGCCAAGCACGTACAGGGTCCTAGGCCCAAGGAGCCGCCTGACTCCATTCTGAAGGCAGGAACCATTCTGCTGTCTTGTTAAAACTAATTTTCTGTCTGTTTCCTGGATCCTGACCTGACCCAACCCATAACCTTGACTTGATTGTTGGAACACCCAAAGCCTCCCTAATCACATGGCAACCACATGGTGCTGCCTCTTGGGTTTTCAGTTGGTTGATTGGTTTTTTGAGATTTTTCTGGACTTATCTACTGCTCCACTCTGTTTTGTAAACGTGCTTTGCAACTCCTTAGGAGGCCCCCAAGGAACGGACTCAGGGCTCTTCTCTTTAACCCAACTTAGGAGGCAGTTGCTGGCCAGCTCTCAGGTGCACTCCAATAAAATCAAATTTGGCCCAAAATTGTGGTAGCAGTCTTATTCCCACTAAGTGGGATTAACAGGCCACTTTAAGGCCAGGATTAACTTCGATGCCAGGGTGGGTGGGATGAATTTGTGAGGAGTGTGGTTCATTCTGCTTTGAAGCTGAAACCACATTCTTCCTGAAAAGACTCTGGTCAACAGAGAATTCAGCAAGGGCTTGGCTACTTCTGGATAGATAGAGCTCTGCTAATAAGGTCTTTGGTCTACAGGAGTTGGTAAACACTATCTGGTCTGTACTAGTATGAAACTTGCCTTTTCTAATCCCCTCCTTGTTTGTTCCTCTTCCCAGACATAAGAGTGATAGCACAACCTGATGAGTTTTCCCTTCTAATGTGTTCTCTCCTTTTTACCTTTCATAACACAATGCCCTGCTATCCTGTGGCTTCTGAATGTTACTCAAAGCCACATGTGGTGGACGTGGGGCCACATGGGAGGAAGTTAGAACAGTGGCGGGGGGGGGGGGGGCGGGGTAGGTTCTGGAATGAAATGCAGACTCCCCTGGTCCCACTTCCTACCTCTGCCTGCCTTCTCCACTGCACACTCCCATTGTGATATGCTGTACTTCAGTTACAAAGAAACATGTGCAAGTGATATGGAAACCGTATCTGAAACCATGGACCAAAATTAAACTATGTTAGTTCCTTCTCTGTTGCCATGATAAAACACCATGACCAAGGTGATTTATAGAAGGAAGGGTTAATTTGGGCTTATGTCCCATAGGGATGAGTCCACAGTGGCAGAGAAGCAGGACACCTAGAGCAGGAAGCTGAGGGCTCACATTTTGAGTCACAAGCACAAAGTGCAGAGTATACTAGAGATAGCATAAGTCTTTAAACTCTCAAATCCTGCCTCCAGTGACAAAATTCCTCCAAGAAGATGATGCCCCTTAAACCAACTTTCAGTTGGTACCAAGTGTTTAAATGCCTAAGACTATGGAGGCCATCTCATTCAAGCCAGCACAAAAACTCACCACCTTTTAAACTGATTATCTCAGAGAATTTGGTAGAGTAACACAAAGATGGCTGACCACTCACCCCATCCTGCCCCCACCCAAATCTCAGTGTTCTGCTTCCCGGAACACCAAACTTAATACACAGAGCACAGGAACTGACAGGAAGCCAAGATACAGCATGTTCACTATGATTTTGAGACAACCGTATCATCAGAGAAAACCCAAGATTTAGTAAATCCTGTTTAATTTGTATGATGGCATCAAGATCCCTCAAACTTGATGGAAAATGAAGTGACCTGGAAAGGCTTTGCAGCTTCTAACAGCAGCTTCTTCCTTAACGTGCCAGGTATGCCACAGGGACAATAAGCAAAGGAACATTTCTCCAGAGTCCTAAATGCCAGGCAGGCTAAGCAAGGAGCCGAATCCCGCTTCGCTCTTCCTGAGATCATCAGGATTAGGTTGCTGCTAATAGCCCATGAGCCTGGTGTGTTTGCACTCACCCACTTCTCCACATGTGCATCCTAGGAAAGGTGCCTTTTCTCTGCACTGCCGCGTGTGCAGCAGGAAGCTTGTCACGAGCTATAGACTTATGCACTGCTAGACTCCAGATTCATGGTGGGTGATCACTCAGGTGTAGGCTGTGGTGCGGGCTGCAGTGACTGGCTGATCCTGCACAATCCCTCTCCCCTTGTACAATGGGAAATCATTCTACCACAGATTGTGGGGACAAGGATGCCTGAAGCCGGTGGGCAACCAACGGGACGGACTCCAGTTACCTTTGGCAAGGCACAGACGTGCTCAACATTTTCTTAGTGTGTGCTGCTTCTACAGGGGAGGGTAAAACAAATGCTCTGTCAGCCTTTGGAGATGGGGGTACAGGTTGTGGTGAGAGGGTAGGGGCAACAGGCAGGCAAGGCTTCTAGGAAGGTTCTCCTTCTCTAAATGGGGAAAGTTTCACAGGGAGACCCCTGCTCGGCCACAGTTGGATACCTTGAGCCATCGTTTCCAAGTATGCATCTTTGGGCTTCAGTCATTGCTAAGTGGGTTTTCACTTGCCTGGCACAGTGTGGCTCAGTGACCCGATGGCGTTTCTCTGGAAGAGGATTAGGTGCCTGCAGTTACCTGGTTTGCTATAGACAGCCATTTACACATTTACATTTAAACATTTCTAAATGTAAAGTGTTAATGGGTAAATAAAAACATTGAGAACTTTTGTTTCTATGAAGCTGAATATCACAGCTTAAGGAGCTCCCAGCTTGTGCAGTCCCATGCCATCAAGTCCCAAGTCACTGGGTCAGTTGGAAATGCAAGCATTCTATCCCCTTTAGATCCAAAGGGTGTGCTTGGACTTCGTAAGTGATGGAAGCAACAAGAGCTTTGCAGTAGAAATTAGTCCTTGGTGTTGAGAGGGGACCGCTGCCCATCCACTTGCCCTACAAGAAGGGCGAAGCTCTACAGATGGTGCACTGAGATGACACCTTTGTGTCAAGCAGCTCTAGGCATTAGGGAGAACCATCTGGAAGCACGAGTCCTAGCCTAACGCCCTCACTGTACAGACAGTGAGCTGAGACTCAGGGCTGTGGGTAAACTGCTAAATTTCATGTTGCGGTTGCCATGACAAACAGAGGTGGGACACTAAACCCCGAGTCTCCTGCAGTTGGTCAGGTTCCTGACTTACTGAGCTCCTTCCCTTGAGGAAGGGCAGTCATGGTCTTTTCCTTAACATTGCTCCTGTCAAAGCATTCAGTACAGAGCCATCATAAGCAGACCTAGTGAAAGTCCAGTGAGCTTTGAGGAGTGCGTGCACATATGCTGTGTGTAACTGTGAAAGCATTGCTTGGTCACTGACAATGTCAGACTCAGGAGTCTAAACTTGTTGAAAGATTTGGATTTTCATTTTCAATCTTAAATTATCCCACTGAAATGGAGTTCTGAGTTGACACAGTAGGGGCCTTGGTTGTTACAGACAATTAATACTTGCTGAGTTGAGCTGAATAGAAGCATCGTTATGGGGTCAGAAGCATCATCGTTTTATGTAGATTGAGATAAATGTCTTTGGAATTACTAGCAGCAACATCAGAAGTTGTGCTTTCTACAAATACTATTGGTGTGAGATGAAGACTGCCATGTTTTTCAGAAATATACACAATTTTAAAATAATTTGTGTAACTTAACTAATAAATTAACTCAATATCCTTTATCAAGCATATCAATTTAGTCCATAGCCAAGCTCATCTGGGGGCTCAAAGATGAAATAGGTATAGTGTCCTTCTGTATCATTTGCTCTCTGGAAATAAGGGTGTATGTCTCTATCAAATAGCTATGCCATAAAGACTACAATGCACGCACAGATATGCACAAGCTCACATCCATGCGAGAACCAGGGAAAAGGTGGTTTGTGGACTTGGCAATGAGCCCTGAAGGATGTGTGCCTTTAGTTCAGTGGCTCCTGGGCTCACCAACCCTGAGCCATTGGTGGTACTGGCTGTGGTCACACATCCAGACTATCTTGACTTGATAGGCGTTCATCATTTTCCCAGTGCTGTGAGGGAATACCTGAGAAAGCCAACTTCAAGGAGAACAGGGGCTAACTTGGCCCTTGATTTCAGTCCATTGCTGCTTAGCTGCACTGCCTTGGGTCTGAAGCAGGGAAGAACTGCAGGGCAGGAAATGCATGATGGAGCAGAGGAGCTCTGGAGAGTCCAGGAAACAAACAGTAAGAGACAAAGGGTCCTTGAAAGCCATGACCCTCAGCATTCCACCTGTCTTGCCCATTTCAAATAGAATGTTCTGGTGAGCCAATCATCTCTAAAGAGTGCCACCAGGATGGGACTAAAGCTTCAACATATGACCCTTTGGGGATATTTTATAAGCAAAGAAATAACAGAGGTCCTTTGCAAGCACGAAAGGATCCTATACTAGCCTGGGCGCTTAGGAGGGGGTAATAGGGAAGCTACACGTAGTGTGTGAAGAGAGTGTGGTCACTGAGGTGGCAAGAAGGCTGAGTAGCACGTAAGATGATGCACAGAGGGCTTAGGGTATGGAACTCAGAGGAAGGGAAGCATTGCTGCTGAGGAAGGAAAGGGAGGAACAGGGAGCCTGAAGCAACGCAAGCTGGAGAGGAAGGCAAGTCTTCAGCAGCCAAGCTCACGATACCAGTCCTTATCAGGAGAGGGGCCGAATGCCACGGAAGCCACATGGGTTGAATGGTTTCCTTGGCGAAGATTTGAAAGCCCTCACATTCATGAGTCAAGACTGTGGTGATTTATTTAACTCCGTCAGCAAGTTAAGAATAGAATGAGATACTGCTGATAGGGTCTGAACATTGGTCTCAGAAGAATTCTGTCTCCAGCTCTGATGGTTGTGGAAAATTCCACAGCCCCCTTCCCCCCCCCCCCCCCCGCCCCTTTTCTTGCTCACCATCAACCCTCACCTGAGTGCTGCTGGGGGTCTGCTTGTTTATGGGGCAGGAGGAGTCCAGGGCTGCATTTGTGTCGTGATAGATTTAATATATGCCTGCTCACAGCATCAGTGCTTTATCTGAGGAATAAATGGAAAGTTATTCCAGGCTGAGAGGCTAAAGAGACCAGTTTATGGAAGAGAGAGCCTCCTTACGCACACATCCTGCAAACTACAGATCAAAAGCCAGAAGAGGTATGCCAACCATGAATAATGAAATCACACAGCCAAAGGTCTGTGTGGAACCAGATTTCCTGATGATTTCTTTTGGGGGGAAAAAAATGAAAGAAAAAAGAAAAAAATCAAGGCTTCTGCCTCGTGCTGAATGCTTTGAAGATAAGTGCTCTGAAAGCAGATCACGATAGTTATCACATTCAGTAGAGATAGGTGCGCTTTTGAAATTGGGTTCATTTAAATATCGCATCCTAGAGGGCCTTGCCAGATAAGGAGGGTCAGAGGGCCTTTCGTGGAGTTTGAGGGACACTTTAATCTCCAATAATTTTGTTGTTCCATGATGTCAGGTGGCTAAGGACTGAGTAGATATGTCCTGAAAACTGTGCTTTGGACTAAAATCACAAGTCTACATTCTAAGGACTTCCAGATGTGGCAAAATCACGGAGGGGAAAAAATAGCAGTCACAGTTGGAGCCACACCTGTGTCCCTTGAATGTTCCCTGCTTGCTCATTCCCCCATCCATTAAAAACTTTAGTCCTGTCATCTTCCCATCCTCGATTCTAACCCAGGTGCTGCTGCTGTTAGGGAGGGCGAAGGAGCATCCTTGTGTGCCTGAGAATGTCTAACTGTGGGGCTGAAAGATCTATGTCTTGGGCTGTCCCTTCAGGTCTTTGACATACAGACATGTGTCATGGGCCATCACTTGAAGTTACTAGGATTACTGATGGACACATGCAGTGACCTGTGGTAACAGGTAAAGGTGATGGCCTGTCCCTGCTCAGGCCCCTTGGTTAGTCTGTTTGTCTTTCTTATTTTTCTTCCCACTGTCTCTCTTCCTACTTTTCTGCTAATGCCCAGAATGTCAAGACTTCCCATCACGTGACCTTTTAGCTCGTTTGAATATGACCTCACTTTGGCATGTTTCCCCAGAACCTCAGAATGTGGACCTGACTTAGAATAAGGGTCTCGGCAAATATAATTAGTCGAGAAAAAGCCATAGTAAGTCAGGGTGGGCTCTAAATCCAAGGTGACTGGTTTCTTGTAGAAGAGGAGAGGACAACAGAAAGCTGGGCACATGGGCTATGGAAACAGACCTAGGGGCACAGATGCCAGCCAAAAATGGCCAGAGATGGTACACAACAAAGAGACAAGGCAAAGGACAAGGGCAAAAACATCTCATAGCCTTGACAGGGAGCTCATCTTATCTTAATTTTGAATATCTAGCCTCATAAAATATAAGATTAGGTTGCAATTGCTTTGTACCATTCTACCTGTGGTCATTTGTCATAGGGGGCTTAGAAATCTAAGAGCACCCTCTGGGGTATATCCAGTATCAGTGAGCTGTACTCTGTCCCCTGAGATCCACTGTCTAGGACAAAGATCTGCCTGCCTTCCCGAGGAGACCTGCCTGCCCCAGGAACATCTAGGAGTCCTGTCAGGACCAGGAGTATCCAGGTGGCCAGCCAGCACCAGGGACAACAGATGGCTAAAAGTCAGCATAAGAACACAATCAACAAGAGGCAGGGCAGTATGGCACCACCAGAACCCAGCTATTTTACTATAGCAAGCCCTGGATATTCTAACACAGTCAAAGCACAAGTACATGACCTTAAATCCAATCATATAAAGGTGATAGAGGCCTTTAAAGAGGAAATTAAAAAAGAAACAGGAAAATAAAATCAAACAGGTAAATGGAAATGATTAAAACTGTTCAAAACCTGAAAATAGAAATAGAAGCAATAAACAAAACAAAGTGAGGCAATCCTGGAATGGGAAACCTAAGGTAGAGAACAGGAACCACAGGTGCAAGCATCACCCATAGAGTACAAGAGATGGAAGAGAGGATCTCAGGCATAGAAGATATGATTGAAGAAATCGAAGAAATCAAAGAAAATGTTAAATCTAAAAAGTTCCTGACATAAAACAACTAAAAAATCTGGGATACTGTGAAAAGACCAAACCCAAAAATGATAGGAATAGAAAGAGGAGAAGATTGATTCCCAGCTCCAAGGCCAGAAAATATTTTCAACAACATCATAGAAGAAAATTCCCCCAACTTAAAGAAACATATACCTATAAACATGTAAGAAGCTTACAGAACATCAAATAGATTGGACAAGAAAAGAAAGTCTTCCCACACATAATAATCAAAATGTTAAATGTACAGAACAAAGAAAGACTATTAAAAGCTGCAAGGGGAAAAGGCCAAGTAATATATAAAGGCAGACCTATCAGAATTATACCCAACTTCTCAATAGAAACTCTAAAAAGTCAGACTGACTTGAACAAATGTCCTACAGACTCTAAAAGACCACAGATGTCAGCCCAGACTACTATAACCAGCAAAACTTTGCATTACCATAGATGGAGGAAACAAGATATTCCATGACAAAACCAAATTTAAACAAATCTTTCCACTAATTCATCTCTACAGAGGGTACTAGAAGGAAAAGTCCAACCTAAGGAAGGTAACTTGACCAAAGAAAACACATGAAATAAATAACTATACTGAAAAAAAAACAAAAGAAGATGAACACACACACACACACCATCAAAATAACAGAAACTAACAATAAAAGAACCTCTGAAGATATTACCATGCCCGACTTCAAAGTGTATTACAGAGCAATAGTAATAAAAACTTCATGGTATTGGCATAGAAACAGACAAATTGATCAATGGCATTGAATCAAAGTCCTAGAAACAAAACCCATAGCCTACAGACACTTGATTTTTGAGAAAGAAGCCAAAACAAAAAACAAACAAACAAACAAACAAAACCCAAAAAATATACAAAGAAAAAAAAAAGAAAGCATCTTCAACAAATGTTGGTCTAACTGGACATCTGCATGCAAAAGAATGCAAATAGAACCATATTTATCACCCTGAACAAAACTCATCAAAAACTCAAGTGACATCACATGCTAGCGAAGATGTGGAGAGAAAGGAACACTCCTTCATTGCTGGTGGAAATGCAGACTAGTACAGCCACTTTGGAAATCTATCTGGCACTATCTCAGAAATTTGGGAATAAGGCTTCCTCAAGACCTAGCTATTCCACTCCTTGGAATATACCCAGAAGATGCTCCAGCACACAACAAGAACATTTGCTCAACCATGTTCATAGCAGCCGTATTTATAATAGCCAGAACCTGGAAACAGCCTAAGTGTCCCTCAGTGAACAATGGATAAAGAAACTGTGGTACATTTAATCTATGGAATGCTACTCGGCTATTAAAAACAAGGAATTCCTGAAATTTGTGGACAAATGGATTGAACTAGAAATTATCATGAGTGAGTTAACCCAGAAGCAGAAAGAGTCAAGTGATATATACTCACTTATATCTGGACACTAGCCCAAGGGGCATGTCCCATGAAAGTCTTCACTTACCTGGAAAGTAGGACAGAGGGGAAAGGACTCTTCCTATTGGGACTCTAAGTGAGAGAAGCAAGGGAGAATGGGGAAATAGAAGGATTCAGAGGGTCCTTGAAATCTACAAGAAGAACATTATGATGGGCAGATCTGGGCCCAGGGATCCTGCTCAAACTATGGTACCAGCCAAGGACAATACATGAGGTAACTTCAAAGCCCTACCCAGATCTAGCCAATGGACAGGACATTATCCACAGTTGAGTGGAGAGTGGGGACTGACTTTCACACGAACTCTGGTGTCCCATATTTGACCATGTTCCCTGGATAGGGAGGCCTAGTGGCACTCAGAGGAAGGATAGCAAGCTACCAAGAAGAGACTTGATACCCTATGAGCATATACAGGAGGAGGAGGTCCCCCTCAGTTACAGTCATAGAGGAGGGGAATAAGGGGAAAATGGGATGGAGGAAGGAATGGGAGGATAAAAGCGATGAGATAACAATTGAGATATAATATGAATAAATTAATAAAATATATTTTAAAAAATTTTTTAAAAAGACTATATATACTAAATCTAATAGAAGACAAAGTGGGGAACAGCCTTGAATGCACTGACACAGGAGACAACTTCCTGCACAGAACACCAACAGCCTAGGCACTAAGATCAACAATTTATAAATGAGACCTCATGAAACTGAAAAGCTTCTGTAAGGCAAAGGACACTGTCAATAGGACAAAGCAACAGCACACAGACTGGGAAAAGATCTTCACCAACCCAACATCTGATATCTGATAAAGGACTAATATTCAAAATATATAAAGAACTCAAGAAATTAGACCAACAAACCAAATCACCCAATTTAAAAAAATGGAACACAGAGATAAATGAGAATTCTCAACAAAGGAATCTCAAATGTCCAAGACGCACTTAAAGAAATGCTCATGTCCTTGGTCATCAGGGAAATGCAAATCAAAATGACTCTAAGATTCCATCTTACACCTGTCAGGATGGCTAAGATCAAAAATTCAAGTGACAGAACATGCTGGCATGGATGTGGAGAAAGGGGAACACTCCTCCATTGCTGGTGGGAGTGCAAACTTTTAGAGCCACTTTGGAAATCAATTTGGCATTTTCTCAGAAAATTGGGAATAATTCTACTTCATGACCCAGTCATACCACTCCTGGGAATATATCCAAAAGATGTTCTCCCATACCACAAGAACCCTTGTTCAACTATGTCCACAGCAGCTTTATTAATAACGGCTAGAAACAACCTAGATGTCCCTCAACCAAAGAACATCCAAAGAAAATGTGGCACATTTACGCAATGGAATACTACTCAGATATTAAAAACAAAGGCATCATGAAATTTGCAGGCAAATAGATGGAACTAGAAAAGATCATCCCAGGTGAGATAATCCAGAAACACACTCATGGTATATACTCACTTATAAGTGGATATTAGCCGTAATGTACAGGATAGCCATGCTGCCATCCAGAGACACAAAGAATTTATGAAACAATGAGGAGTCAAAGGAAGATACTTGACTCTCACTCAGAAAAGGAAATAAAACAGACATTGGGGATGGAGGGAAGGGGAGTGCTGGATGGGAGAGGGTGTGGAGAGAGGAAGAGGAGAGACCAAATGTCAAAAGAACCGAACAAGAAAGAACGGAAAGAGAACAGGAATGGGGTGGGGCAGCTCTATGAGGGTGACCCTAGCTAAGACTCTTAGCAACAGGGGATATATATGGGACCTGAAATGGCCACCTACTTTAACCAAGCAAGACTTCCAAAACCTTCGACCCAAAATTTGTCCTGCCTACAAGATACTCCAGAGATAAAGATGGAGCAGAAATAGAGGGAATAGGCAACCAATGACTGGCCCAACTTAAGACCAACCCTGAGAGCAAGCCAACCCAACACTGTTAATAACATCCCGCTATACTTGCTGATAGATGCCTAGCGTAACCATTCTGAGATGCTTCTCCCAGCAACTGATGGAAACACAGCCAAACATCAGGCAGAGCTCGGGGAATCTTGTGGAAGAGGGGGATGAAGGGTTGAAGGAGCCGGAGGGGTTAGGAAGACCACAAGAAAACCTACACAATCAACTAACCTGAGCCCATGGGGACTCACAGAGACTAAAGCACCAACCAAAGAGCAGATGTGCCGCTTGGTCTGCATGTGGGTCCCCTGACAACTAGAGCAAGTGTTGTCTCTGACTCTGTTGCCTGCCTTTGGGCCCCTTTCCCCTAACTTGGCTGCCTTGCCTAGGCTCAATAGAAGATGTGCCTAGTCCTACTGCATCTTAATATGCTAAGGCAGGTTGATATACATGCTAGCCCTCTCCTTCTCTGAGGAGAAAGGAATTGGGGAATAGGGGAGGAGAGGTGAGAGGGAAGGATTGGGAGAGGAGGAGGGAGGGAAGCTGCAATTGGGATGTAAAGTAAATTAATTTTTAAAAAAATAAGAAAAATCTAAGAGCAATCATCTTATGTGAGAAGGCTATTCAATCCTTGTGACAGTGACTCAATATACATGTCTGTACCATCCAGTCTTATGGCTTGGCCTAGTTCTCTGCTCTGGATTCTAGATGTTTCCAAGTACCTCCTAATACCACACAAACACATGGTCCGAGGTCTGCATCCACTGTCTACATAAGATGTTCAAATGCGAATTCATCTCTCCCATGTGTCTGCTAACAGCTTGATCATCTTGCATCTAGTTCTGTGGCCTCACTGAATACCTGACTCCAAAGCCTCCACTCATGACCTTATTTTTTATTCTTTCTCCTCCTCTCCACTTCTCTGGACATTAACACTGGAAGAGTGGTGAGGTGGGAGGTGTGGCAAGCTCACGTGATCTCCGAGGTTCAGTTCCTGATGGCCTGTATCGTGAGGAAGATCATAGGCCCCGGCCACGAGTCATTTCAGATAAGAGAGTTGTGTGAATTGGTGAGGAGAGAGTCTGCACTTTTCAGGTTACGTCAGCCTACGCTAAGAAAAGGAGTTCATGCTAGGGTGTGGCAGCTCATGGTAGTCCCAACACTCAGCTGACTGGGGCTGGAGGATTGTTACAAGTACGAGCTCAGCCTGGACTAGAGAGACCCTGTTTCAAAAAGCAAAACAAAACAAACAGTAACAAGGTCATATTTCCCTCCCCCTTTTGCCATCAGAATCATTATGGCAGGAGACCTCCTCTATTGCTTGCAGGTCGGGAGCCTTCCTAAGAGATCCTTCGTTATTTATTTTCTAAACCCCTTAGAGGGACATCTCCTCTTCGGTAACAAATTAAACTGGCATGAGAAAGGACAGTAGGCAGAACAGGTTTGGCCATGTGTGTCAGGCTCCATCAGTCTCTCACTGAAAACAGGAGCTAACCCTCTCCCATTGCTCTTGCAACCAAAGCAGCGGTGGAGGAGAGCTGGGAGGGCAGCTGGTGCCCTCGGCAGGGCACGTTTCTTCTCGTCTTTATGCCTCACGATCTGGTTCTGCTCCCTTGTCCACGTGAAACATAGCGTGGCCGACAAAGATTTCTTGCTTCACAAATTCAGCAGGAAACGGAACTTCTTTCCCAATCTTTGAGTTAATCCCACAGCAGAGTCAGTGGCTGTGGTTCTCATGCTCAGTACTGGCCAACATCCTTGTTAGGGCAAAGGTCACAGTGATGGGTTAGACCTGTGTCAGGAGCCATCTCCGCAGCGAGGAGATGAGGCCTGTCAGTAGGAGACAGGAAGAGATGAAAAGCAGTGGGTTGCACGGCCACACTTATGCCTCACCTTCTCTTCCCACTCTGATTTCTGCATGTCCGCACCTACTGCCTTGAAAGTTGCAGTGTAAAGTCTTGTCCCATGAGGAGAGCCAGAACACAGGGATCATTTACCCCCTGGGTACAGGAGTGTCACCACGGAGGGAAGAAAAGTATCGTCCACTTGAAAACTCCTTCTCTGACATCTAAGGATCCCCCTTCCATCCCCACAAAATGAGCAATGGGCGTGGAAGGAAGCCAGGAGGAGGACAATGACTCTATCTGGGCCCAGAGAGTAGGTGACTGCTATCAAGAAGGAGAAGGAAGACGTCCTGGGGGCTGGGAGGTGGCTGCCTGGCTGGATCAGTACTGGGTACTCAAGCATGAGGACCAGGACCAGTTCCAG
This sequence comes from Acomys minous, assembly GCF_964271855.1. Lineage (NCBI taxonomy): Eukaryota > Metazoa > Chordata > Mammalia > Rodentia > Muridae > Acomys > Acomys minous. The sequence continues at coordinate 42,088,114 of NC_140501.1, read as the reverse complement.
TCCCCAGCATCCGTGTAAATGCTGGGTGGGCATGGCAACCCCGCTGTAGTTCTAGCATCGGGAAAGTGGCCCCAGGGCAAGCTGCCTAACTAGTCCAGCACTATTGGTCAGCTCTGGGATTAAGGGAGAGCCTTGCTTCAATGAATAAGGAAGGCTCCTGATGTCAGCCTCACGCTTCCATACGTGCTCCAACACATGCAAATGTGTGTGTGTGTGTGTGTGTGTGTGTGTGTGTGTGTGTGTGTGTGTTATAGAGCAGGATAATCTCACAGATTCCAATTCTGTAACATTAGAACTCTTGACCATCTGTCTTTCTCAAAGTGTGTAGTCATGCACATTTCCCTAGAATCCCATGGTGTGTGTTTGCCTTCCACTTCCAGGTCCTAGTGCCACTCTTCAAGGATGTCAGTTCTGCATCACTACAGCTGGGTCAGGGTCAGCAGAGAGCTGACAGAGTGGAAATGATGGTATGTTACTAGAACTGGCTCTCCCAGCATGGGACGCCAACCCACCTTTTTGGTCCGAGACATTTGTCACAGGAGATGAGGCTGGTAGTTGTACTATGGCTTAGCCTGGTCTAATACCAGTCCTGGATCTTGACTGTAGTAAGGCAGTAGAGCCAGAGTTATCAGCCAAGGCTGATGGAAAGGGACAGTTTAGACTACTGGTTCTCAGCCTTCCTAATGCTGCAGCCCTTTAATACAGTTCCTCCCTTATGTTGTGGTGAACCCCCAACCATAAAATTATTTTCGTTGCTACTTTATAACTGTAAGTTGGCTACTGTTATGAATCATAATGCAAATATCTGTTTTCTGATAAGTCTTAGGTGACCCCTATGAAAAGTTGAGAACTGCTGATATAGACTTAACCTCACTTGTATGAAACACAAATGTGTGTGCTTACTGAGAGGGGCCTGGAGAACGGGAGCTTGTGGCTTGACAGACTGTAACCAACACACCATCTCTACAAAGCTGGAAGCTGGACAGTGCAGCCCCACCATGATTACTCCCAGGAAGCACATGGCAGTTGTATCATCCCTTCCAAAGGTTTAGGCAGGATAAAAGTCGAGGCAGATCAGGAAGTGCTCGTGCCAGATTGACAGGAGGAGGGGAGAGAAGAGGCAAGGGGGGGTAGGGGAAGTGGGAAGGAGCTAGCCAAATAACCCACCACTATACATAGAGAATAAAGTGAGAGAAGTCGACCTGGAAGGTGCTCACCCTACAGAACAGAAAGATCAGAATATAAAAAAGACACAATAACCCAGGATTCTCAATGTCTATTGTTTGGTGTGTCTGATTTGGGTTATTTCTAGAATCCTTCTGCACGTGGCTTTCTTGTACAGACAGACTCTCCCTGCCATTATACCAAGACAACATTAAGGCTAGGAAGACTCTTCTCAAGCGAGGGCGTTTCTTCTAACCATGTATGCCTTACTTCCCCCCTTCTGTGGTGAGAATCACATCAGGATGCTTGCCTGAGATGTTGGTTTTTCCCCCTCTGTGCCCCCATTCACGCTAGGGAACAGAAAGTGCAGTTCTCTGACCTCTGCTGACATATGCTCACATACATGCGCACACAAACAAACCCACAAAGTAGAGACAGCTGTTCCCCTAGAACTTGAAAAAAATAGTTTAATAATGTTCTATAAGCTGATTACTAAATAAAGCAATGTGTAAGAACAGCAATGCCACAAAGGATGCCTGTCTACTGCAGATGCTGGGGATAGCTCCATGTGGGGGTTTGGGGATCAAGCTAAGTTCTTCCTCTGCCTTTCTGAATATTAGGCCCTATTACATAAAGAGTCACAGTAAGGTGAGGCTACAGAAGGTAAAAACCACACAGGAAACATTTGGCTCTGCTGTGCCATGTGTCCTGAGCCTCCTGGCTGGCACCTGCTCAGCCTCAGCTGTAGAATGGCCCTTTCCATCCTGTTTCGAAATACTCACCAGCAGCTGATGGCTAATCTTGGCTGTCAACTAAAACTCAAGCAGCTGGGTGTGCTTATGAGGGACTTTGTTGTTGCTGTTGTTTTGTTTTTCGAGACAGGGTTTCTCTGTGTAGCCCCGGCTGTCCTAAACTCGGTTTGTAGACCAGGCTGGCCTCGAACTCACATCGATCCACCTCCCTGTGCCTCCCTGAGTGCTCGGATAAAAGGCATGAGCCACCATGCCCAGCTGAGGGGTTTTTCTTGATTGGATTATTTCAGGCAGGAAGACCCACCCTTAGTCTGAGCCCCTGGTGGCTGGCTTTGGTCTGCTTGCCCTCATGCTCACTGGGAAGTTTGCCCATCCTGCTGCAGAGGCATCCCTTTGCTGGTGTTGGAACGGACTCCTTTGGGGTTCCAACATAGGGTGATCAACAGCACCCCTCCAGGGATCCTCTGGGATGCCAGCACCAGACTGGGACTGATGAAGCATGCAGCCTTGTGGGCTGAACAATGGATGGACCATCCTAACTACAGCCTGTAAGCCGCTCTAATAAATCCCCTTAAAATATATATACACACATATATATGACTAATTATACATTTATATTTATTTATATATTATGTAAGAGGATAGTCATAGATTTTTTTATTATAAAAGTGAGAAGAGTACATTACTACTAAATTATGGCCACATCATTAAAAATTCTTTTGGGAATGAAATACCTTTTTGCTACACTGATTCTTTTTTAACCTATTTCATAATTAAGCATTGAGTATCTGCAAAAAATAGAAATTAAATATATTTATATATTTACTATATTTATATATTACTCTTATATAATGTGTATATTTACAATATATACATATATATAAGGATAAATATATATGTATATATCCATCCATTTTACCAGTTCTGTTCCTTTAGGGAACTCTAATACAGTACCTGTTTCTCTCTGAAGAGAACCTGCTCCTCACGGCATACCCATCTCCTTTCTGTCTTTTTCTTTTGGATAAAGCTGGTGGCATGCCCTCCCTTCCTCACAACCACACACAGCCTAAGAGGTGGACAGCAGGCCCTGCTTCATATCCAGATGCCCAAGGGAGATTGTCCATTCCCTAAAGAGCAGGCCAGAGTTCCTGATGCTAGGATGCCTCTAGGCAGTTTCTCAGACCAGCATAACAGAAGAGCATCCGAGGCTGCCTAAACCTCTTGCCCACAGTCACAGAGCCTTGAAGCGGCCAAGAAAGGCTTAAAGGCAGCTTTTCCCATTTAAGATTTTCTTTAACTTATTAAAAACAAGACTTTGCTATAGTCTTCCCTGATATATCACTTGGAAAAATATTCCTGAGTTATAAAGGTCACTTACACCTTAACAATACTTCAGCTTAAAATTCTAGTTATGTGTGATTAAATTGTATAATTTAGAATATAATGCTGCTGCCGTATTAGCAAGATAGACACACTTAGTGATGCTCACTCCTGAACACAAAAGAGCCATTTAATTTAAATAAGATAATTCAAATGTCTTATGTGCCTAAAGCTCATAAAGCACCATTCCATTAAATCATGTTTTCATTTATGTAAGATGATCATCATAGCCTTTACTGTTATAGAAGTGAGAAGAATGCATTGTTATTAAATTATGGCCATATCAGAAAAAAAAAAAGATTTTGAGGAATGAAATACCCTTTGCTGCATTGACTTATTTACCTATTTTAGAAGTAAGCATTGAGTATCTGCCATGTCTGGGTGTCACTCTGGACACGTGGGGTACAGCAGCCTTCCTTCAATGGGAGTGCAGGGAGGGAGGAAATGTAGAAGGTTGGGTAGTGGTCCCTGAAAGATGTCAGTCCCAAGTTGCTAAAGCCTGTGCGTGTCACTATTTGTGGAAAGAGGGCTTTTGCAGATGCAGATGTGATTAAACACAGAAGCAGGACTAGGGCAGTGCAGAGCAGCGATGCTGGTGGCATACCCCAACCTTATTGCAAAAACTGCTCTTCTGGGTGCTACTTTAAATAGCATCACCACTATTTCCCCAAAGATAGCGGGTAATAAGTCGGACAAAATTTTTGCTTTCCTATCTCCCATCACCTGCCTCTTTTCTATCATACATGACCAGCATAATGGTTAAAAGCATCCTTCTTAGCTCCCTGTGGGATGTGGGGACTTATGGTACCACAGCAGAGTGCTTAGTACCATGGATGCCACTAGTGAACAACAAAGTATCCTCATCCCCTCCACTGACTTCCTGGCATCATCCTCATCCTTGTCCTCATCCTGGCTTGTCTCCCCTCTTCCCGCCTTTTTATCCCCTACCCACTGTAGCAGTCTTCTAAAAGGACTCGTGACCAATCAGCTCGCTCTACTCAGACACTCCCAGTCACTGCAGCATTTCTTCTTGTGTATGCTGTGTGGAAACCACAGGCTGGCCCTTAGCTCTTCTCCTTTCCCAGCCTTCTCCCTTCCCTACTTCTTTCCCCCTTCATAGTCAAACAGTGGTGGCTCTCCATTTTCCTAAAGACACTCTCTCTCTCTCTCTCTCTCTCTCTCTCTCTCTCTCTCTCTCTCTCTCCCTCCCTCTCTCCCCCCCCCCACTTATTTCTCTCAACAGTGCATGCTCTAATTGCTACTCAGAAGGGAACCCATGAAGAAATAAATACCCAGCGAGATTACCATCACAATTCTTTTTCAGGGTACAGAGACCCTCTTGTCATGGCCTCTTAGAGGGGACAGCAACAGTCCAGTACTTTCTGGTCACTAAGCCCAGGTAGGTGAAATTGATGACCTGAGATTCTGCCTTGGGGCATTTGCTTCAGTCAATTACTGAAGTTACTGCTAGTTTTGAAATAGTGTTTGCTTTAAATCTCAAATAATGTAAATCTCACTGGCAGGAAGAGGTCCCTCAGCAGCCATTCCAGCTCCAGTGGAGAAACTAGAGAAAGTATCGAGCAGCTATGAAGCTGTGGAAACCAGAGCGTATCATCTCTAACATGCAGTGGGGAGACGAGAACTCTGATTTCTTTCATGTGCAGCACAGAAAGAAATCAGCAGCTCGAGTATCAAATTATGCCATAATAGGTCATTTACACCAATCATAAAATGAGCTTATAGAATATTGCTATGAATAAAATAATACACGCACCAATATAGGGAGGGGTTTCCCTCTTGTTAATTCTTATAGTTTGTTTGTATTTAATATGCCATTAAGATCTGAAGCCCTAAAATTTGCTCATTCAACCAAAATTTACTGGCACGCTCTGTGTCCTGTGCTGGGCAATAGGCTCGGGGGACGCTTCAGAGCTTGCAGTCTATTGAGTGAGATTAGATATGCTCTCCGGGAAATGCAATTACAGTCCCGCTGGAGGGGCCATCACAGGGAGCATTAGCTTCCTAGGGTGGCTGTAACAAAGTTCTGCTAACAGGTTGGCTGCAGACAACAGGCGCCCGCTCTGTTCACACAGGCCAGAGCATGCTCCCTCAGAAGGCTCTAGGTAAGCTTCCCTCTTGGTCTCTTCCTGCTCTGTTTGCTGTCAGCAATCCTTGCCTTCCTTTGGCTCTATCCTCACCACCGTCAGGCATTTTCTCTGTGAGTGTGTCTCCATACACACATGGCCTTCCTGTATAGACACCAGTCACACTGGAGGAAGGGCGTGGCTTACTAGATTGTGATCTTATCGTAACCAACGTAAGCTGTAATAAAACCCAACTAAAGGGAAACTCGAGGTGCCAGGGTTGAGTCTTCCATCTGTCTTTTGGGGGGAATACACAATTTAATACATAATCAAAGAGTTCTTCAAATGGGCGAGGGCAGGGCGGGGCCTGGAGACAGGTCTTAACAGTTAAGAGACCTTGATGCTATTGCAGAGGATCTGGGGTTGATATCCAGCACCCACATCAGGAAACTGACAGCCATCTGCAATTCCAGTTCCAGGGGATACGGCCCTTTAGTTCCCACAGGCACTAGGCATGCATCTGGTACACAGACATACATAGAGGCAAAACACTCATGCATATGTATGTGTGTGTGTGTGTGTGTGTGTGTGTGTGTGTGTGTACAAGTGTATGTTGGGATGCTATTTTATGAATAAGAGCAAAACATCCTTGCCCTCTCTGCGGGACTTAAGGCTGGCTCACTTGATTGAGAGGGTGCCGTTTCATACCGATCCACTCAGATGCTGTCGTCTGAGTGGCAGGACAATGCTTTCAGAACCTCTGAGGAAGAGGTGCTCCTCTCTCTTTTCCTTCCTTTGTCCAGAGTGCTTGAACGTTCTGGAAGATTTCCTCCCATTTATCTGTTTACTGTGAACAAAGGAAAATAGAGAGCCCTGTCATAAACAGTCTCCTTGGACCTACGAGACGTAACACATCATCTGGTCATGGCCACCTAGGGCCCTGCCTCCAGAACCACTGGCAGGCTTGAAACTGAACAGCTTCCAAGAAGGAAGAGTATTTGTGGAGCCAAGAAAGAGACAAGCAAGTGCGACCTCAAGGACTCCCAGAGAGTTATTTTGAATATCTGTTCTGCTTCACATAAGATATCTGCCCAGTCAGCCACATCCTACCTCTGCAAAAAAAAAAAAAAAAAAAAAAAAAAAAAAAGGATTCAGCATGGAACTCCGCATAATTATTCACCTCACTACGCCACTGCAATGCATAACCCCATAAACCTACCTGTGGCATCTTGGCTAGCCTGCTTCCTACTTAGACTGGAAGAGGCCCTCACAAGGATCAAAGAACTGCTCCTTGCTTCTGAGATGGACCTCCACCCTCCCCTGGAGAAAGCAACCAACAACCTTCTTCCTTGAATCAAAGATCACCCCCTTCTCCAGTCACCTCAGTTTCCAATCCAGATGCTGCTCTGTGAAGTGTTCTCCTTGTTTCTTTCTGTTGTGCGCACACACACATACATGTACACATATGTGTACATACACATACACACACACACACACACACACACACACACACACGATCATCCCCTTCTACGATCACCTCAGTTTCCAATCCAGATGCTGCATTCTGAAGTGTTTTCCTTGTTGCTTTTTTGTGTGCATGCGCATACATGTACATATACATGTACACGCATGCGCGTGCGCGTACATATACATGTACACGCACACGCATGCGCGCGCGCACACACACACACTGGCCGGCACAGTCTTCTTTTCTCTGGCCAAGAATAAAGATTTCTTTGCCTACTTGGTGTTGGGTCTCATTGGTCCCAAGACTCTGAGAAGGGAAAAGGACCCATCTGGGGGTCAATATTGATCTTGGTAGTAGAAGGTTAGTTATTGAGGGGCCAGGGATGGCTGGAAGTAGCACTGGATTTAGCCATCAGATTTTCACAGAGGGGCAGCCTTGCAACCCCAAATGTCATAAAGCACTTCCTGTAGTATCACCCCCCACCCCTGTCACCCATGCCCCAAACTCCTCTAGGAGACCCAGGCTCTACTTTCCCTCAGACAATTCATTCTGTTTGTTCCTCCTTCTAGGAGTTGCAGCTCGGAAGTTCCTTTCCTAGTTGTAGACTGTGAGTAGTCAGACTTTAGGCAGCTGCTGAGGAGAGAGTCATGCTGACACCAGAAAGCAAGGTCAGTGTTCTCTTCTTTAGGATGAGGGAGAAGAGGCTCAGCCGCACCCAGGGAGCCACAGCACCCACGTTTAATAAACTCTTTCTCCTACTGGGAGACCTGTGCTCATTAGCATCCGAGACGCTCCTCTCAGTAATAATAGAAAGGTACAGGCAGCTGGTTGCGATGCGTGCGCTGATGTCATTGACATTAGCAGAGAAGCACACGGCTTAGACAGCACTTCCTACATCCCGTATGTTGTTTGCGAGCCTCGAGATTCAAAATAGCTTTTAACCTTCTTGGTTATTCTTCCGATGGCATTTTCTCAAAATTTATCCGATGAGCTATTCACGATTTTAAAAAATTAATTTCTAAAGGTTCTGCAATTGTCCTCTCTCATCTGTTTTCAGTAGAGCATATGGCGGAAACAGCTCGAGTCCCCAGCAGCGAGAACCCGCATGATCGCAACTGGCTTTTGAAATCTGCTCTCCAGCAAGGCTATCAGAGGCCGCGCGGTCGGGCACTGTCCTCTGCCTGCGAGAAGCAGGTTGGAAGAAGTTGCAGGAACAGTGGTGCCCTGAAAGCACTAAGAACTGAAAAATCACAGGGATTTGTTTGTTTGAAAAGAAGGTCTTGCTATGCAGACCATGTTGGCCTCAAACTTCCAGAGACCTGCCTGCCTCTTCCTCCCGAGGGCTGACATTAAAGGCTGCCATGCTTTTGCACCATTCAGTTTGCCACGCACATTGAAAATCCAGAAATCTCTTCGGTATTCCCGAAGATAGTGTTTCATAGACTGTACCTAGTTTAAAACATAAAGCAAAACCTGGGAAAGAAGATGGAACATTCTCCAAAACCCAAAGATAAAGAAAATATAAATCTAATTTTAATTTTTAGAGATTTTTTTTCCTTGTTCAGTTAACTCAAAGCTTTCAGGGCAAGAATTCAACACACAACTATATTTCCTTAGAGTGTGTTTCAACATTTTGTTTTTCAATTCCAGACTTTTTTTTTAGGGCTTCTTCCCTAGCAAGACACAGCATTCCATTACCATATTAGCCACCAGGCTTTAAAACCTTATGAGGAAGGGAAAACAAAACAGCCACATACTTCACACGCGGCATGGGCATTCCAGAACCCAGGGATAGTCCATGTTCCTGCTCGAAAAAAATGGCTTCCAACAAAATGCATGCTCAAACATAAGTTCTTTGTTTCTTCTGATCTGAATTGCAAGTCCAGCCCAAGAAGCCCATACATTTGCATGAAATACGATTTCTAACAAGTGCCTCCCAGGTGAGGAATTTTCAATGTATGTTTTTGTTTGTTTTGGCCAGAGAAGGCAGAAAAATGGCTGCAGCTGGTCAAGGGTTATATTTCTTACAGCCGGGAGATTCCAGCTGGTTTTGTATTCCATGGGATCAATAAACATCCAGGCTTATGTACATAAAACTGCCTTGGCCTGGCTAGTGCGCGCGCGCACACACACACACACACACACACACACACACACACACACACACACGATTTCTTTGCTCCCCTCAAGGTAGAGCCATTCCAAAGTCTGACATCACTGAAATATGTACAGCAACAGAAGCAATAAAGGGATGAACATGAGAGAGAAAGAGAGAGATTCAGCTCTGGATGTGCCCTGGAGACAGTTGTTCCAATAGTGCGGGCTCTGTTCTTGTGCAAGAGGAAACACAGACCCAATTCAACACTGTCAGCAAGGACGCTGGCATAGTTACCCCAGACAGGACTGTTTGAGAAGAACTGACATGGCAGGGCAATCACTGTTAGTCATAAACCCCCTTGCAGGGCCCAAGATCTGCAGAACACAGATCGAAAAAGGTTAAATGCTATAATCTCCACTTACGGACTTCCTTAGGACTCTACCTAGGCCTCACAGCTATGGCTGTCTTTGTACGTTGGCCATAGCTTCAGCACTTACTCACCATGATGGGGTGCAGGGAGCAATTATAAAGGACCCCCAGTTTTCTTCTGGAAGTAGGACCCTGGGAAACATGCTTCTAGACTCCCAGGAACGGGGTTCATGAGAACACGCGATCTTCTTAAAGTAGGGCTAACTTCCATAAGAAGCAAGGGTGAGAAAATAAGATGGGGCCATTCTGACAACCCTCAAACTCATTATTCTCTTTCTTTTTTTTTTTTTTTTTTTTTCCCCCATCAGACTCTGAGGAAGAAGAGCATTAAGAATAGTAGAGTTGCAGGGCCGGTGGCGCACGCCTTGTAATCCCAGCACTCTGGGAGGCAGAGGCAGATGGATCTCTATGAGTTCGAGGCCAGCCTGGTCTACAAAATGAGTCCGGGACAGCCAAACAAAACAAAATGAAACAAAAACGAAAGAACAGTAATGTTGAATTGTCCTAATCTGAAGTCTGAACTCCACCCAAATCCTAAACTTTCAGAGCACTCACTCTATCCTAACGTATATTCAATGTGCCAAGTCATTTTATTTTTCAGCTTTGAAGTTCCAAGCATTTTACATAAGGCATCCTCAAACTGCTTGCAACAATGGGTACTTGTTGATTTTGCTGTGTGCCATGGAGTGTTAACCACACTGACGAAGGAACCACCTGGTGGACAGGGACTTTGGTTCTGTTCTCTGGGACCTGGTGGGCTAAGGTGGACAGAGAAAAGTGGATTTTTTTTTTATTATTATTACCCATGGCAGAGTTCTACAGCTCAGGAGCAAAGGAAAGCATCTACAAAAAGGAAGTACTTGCAAGAATTACTTCCTCAGAGACAGACCATCCCTCATGAATTCTAAAGGATAAATTAGGATGACGACTTAGTAGTCATTACAATAGATTTAGTTCCTTGAGCAGACAATAGTGTCCTGGGTTTGAAACCAGGCCCTGAACACATCTCTCCCTGAATCTGAGTAGACCGTATGGGAAAAACACAACACAAACACAGTAAGGCCACTTTCAATTAAGACCTGACCTCTGTGTTAGTTTCTAAGGTGGAGACAATGGACCATCTTTTAAAAAGAATCCTACAGGACGGTAGGTTGGAGAGGCTCTGCTTGCCACATTCCCAACTTGGCATTTAAAAAAAAAAAAAAAAGCAACCCAGCTCCCCAGGGCATAACATCTGGGAAGAGAAAAAAATCTTGCTGGTTTCCTTTTGTGTTCTCAGTCTTTGACGGGAACCTAAGGAGTTTCCCAACTCCTATGCGGGGAAGAGAAAAGCCTGGTACAACATCCGCCCAGCTGGTTAGCCAGCGAGTGCACAAACAATACTTCTGGGATCATAATTCATTTCCAGCCCATGTCACACACATATCCCAACCCCATCAGCCCCAGCCCTGCTGCCACTCTGGCCCCTAAAAGTCAGAGCTCCTGTTCTAGACTCCAGAACAGCAGACTGAGTGAGATGCAGACCGGGGCCGTCGGAGAATTGGGCTGCCTAGGAAAGTCTCCCTGGTGGCAGGCCAGCTCGGGCTTCTGTCTGCCGCATGCATGAGTTGCCAGATTTAGCAAACAAAACTACACGATGTCAAAGGAAATTTGAATTTTTACATACACTTCTCTTTCCTAGAGTACAACTGTGTCCCAGGAGATAGAGGGAACATTTATTATACTAATATTTTGTTTTGTGTTTTGAGACAAGGTTTTGATATACAGGAAGGCTGCCCCCCTTGAATGTCTCCCCCACCCCCAACCCTTCTGCCTTGCCTGAGTGCTGGATTACATGTATGCTTCACGACGCTGACTCTGTACTATTATAGCTTCCCTGAAATTCAAAAGTACGTTTGCATGTGCCTCAAATCTTTCATTTACGGGTTTTTGTTTGTTTCTTGAGACAGAGTCTCATACTGTAGCCCAAGCTGGCCTGGAACTCATTATGTGACTAAGAACGACCTTATATTTCCAACAACCTACGTTCTTCATCCTTTCAAATGCTAAGCTCATACCACCATGCCCGGCTCATCTGACATTCTTTAAAAATAGTGAGTGAGTGAGTGTGTGTGTGTGTGTGTGTGTGTGTGTGTGTGTGTGTATGTGCTCATTATGAGTGTGCACATATGTGTTGAGGTATGCATGTACATGTTTGCACATGCCTGTAGAGGCCAGAGGTTGTATCTTCCTAGATGGTCTCCATGTTATCTTTTCATGGAACCTGGAACTCACTAGTTAGCTAGGTTGGCTGTCCAGTGAGCTCTAGGGTCCTTGCTGTTTCCATTCCCACACACGGTGGTGACTTCTATATGTGTGCTGGCACGCCTGGATTTCATGTGGATGCTGAGGACCTGAAGTTAGGTCCTCCTGGTTTTGTGGAAGGTGGTTTGCTGGTGAACCATCCCACCAGCCCTTAGCCAGTATTCTTAGTCAAGTCAAGGTCTCACTACGCAGTCCTGACTGGCCTAGAGCTCCCTCTATAGACCAGGCTGGGCCGGAACTGACAGAGATCCACCTGCCTCTACCTCCAAAATATTGGGATTAAAAAAAAAAAAAAAAAAAGAGTGCCACCAACCCAGATGGACATTATTATACTAAAGCATGAATCTGTTGTTTACTGAAACCCACACCTAGTGTGCTTCCTGTGTGGTCTCTCTGCCAGGCTACCTTACACATATGCTTGTATCAGGGTAACCAGCATGGCTGTCTCCTTCCACCCTGCCATCCAAACCAAGTTGAGCCAAAGTCCCAACATCTCAGGCCATCACCTGCAATACCAGGACTCCCAGTTTGTCCTCCCTGACTTTTTGCTGGCTCTCCTCTTACTCAATGCTGAACATAGTCAAAAATGGCATGGTTGTTCACAGGGTGAGCAATTACCTAGCCTTCTCTCCTGTTCACAAACCCATGTCCGATCTGTGTTCCACAAACTCAGACCTTCTCAGTTCTGTCAATACCCTCCCCAGGGGCTTCTGTTAGTCTCAAGGCAAATTGCCCTGGGGAAGCTGAGACGAGAGTTTGTTTCTCACTCACTCATTTGCCCTGGCATTGTGTTGTCAGGTGATTTTCACGTATCTTGGCATGGGTTGATAACGTTCTGTTTATGTAAGAAATGAGACACTTAGTGTTTTGTTTTTTGCATCTGTTCTGTGCACCCCAGTCACATGGTTGGTGGATGACCCAATCTCTCTCATTGCTTGGATTGTGTTGGTGAAAGCTCCAGGCCTTGTAAACGCCACACTAGCAGCTTATACAATATATATAAGTAGGATAAGAGCAGAGGTTAGCGCATCTTCACTTTTCCTGTAGCTACAGAATCTCCCAAATGGCAGGCACCTTGGCCTTTGAAAATCTACTCAAGGCCTCTCTATCTTTGGAAACACCTTTTTCTGGCTTCTGTCCGTATCAGTGTTGGTGGAGAAGCAAAGTCTGACAAAGGCACGAGCCCGTCCCTTCCCCCGTGTCTGCCATTGCTCCTCTCAGCCTCCTCTGCCCCAACTACAGTGACCTACAAACACACCCTGCACCAAGCAGGCCACCTCCTCACGGCCATGTCTGTTCCCTCCTTCCATGCTCTGCTGTTCAGGCGCTTTCTGCAATGTCACCTTTCCTGGAGCTTTTCCCGGAACACCCTCTCTACAGCTAGATCCCTCCGGAACCCCTTTCCCTGCCTTCCTCTCCGTCCCCCCTAACTTTTCTGCATACTGTCCCACTCCTTCCCTGGCCTATGAACTCCAAACAGCAGGGATTTTTAAAGTTTTTCTTTACTCCAATACCTCTAACCTCCAAGAATATAATAAGCAGTCTACAAATATTTGAGCTAATGCATTTATGTTTTTCATGTATATTTTCACACACAAAAAAAATTACAAGGAAATGGATAGCTGCCACCTGTTTTTATTTTTCTGATGTCAATGTCAGAACCCTGCCTGTCCTAATGACTGACGAATGACAGCTCAGGAGAGTCTAGGCAGCAGTGGGTCCTGGTCCTTAAAACACAATTGGTTACTTGGTAACGTTGGTGACAGAATGCAAAAGGTACATTTGAAAAGCACACATACCTTCAGATTAAATAACACGCGCTCCTTTGACTTTTCTCCAGCAGAGGGGGGGGGGTCCAGAGTTTGAACTGCATAGACCCTCCTTTGCATGCCCAGAGCCCTACTGCCTGGTGGCATACAGCCCAGGTTCTGCCCAGAGCTGCCTGAGTGCAGCCTCTGATCGCTGCACAGGGACGCTAACCAGCTCCCTTGGGGATGGAGGCCAGAATTTGGTTTATTACCGCCAGCTGCAACCAACCAATCATGTAACAGACTTCACACAGAAATTGCTGGATGGCTGAGCCAGGTGTTTGAATGAGCCACCACACCTGTAAACAATGAAATATTCACACGAAGCAGAGGGTGTAGCAAGACCGTGCGGAGGGCTCTGAGTGGAGAAGGTTTGCTGTCCTCCTGGCCGAGGAGGGCAGCGTGTGCAGGTGTTTTTAGGTAGGCATGACCTTTCCCCCACTCTGATGACACACGCAGTTTGTCCATGAAATACAAATTATTTAAATAAATTTCCTTGGTCTCGGGGAGAATGAGTGAAAGTGTCTTAGATGTAAGGCAGCTTCATTTCTACCGCTTTTCGGTGTTTTGTTTTTTTCAATTAAGAAAGAAGGCCCATGTGAATGTAATGGCTCTCACCTGTAATCCTAACCATTAAGACACTCAGAGGAGGTAGGGGGTGGAGGCGGGGGAGGAGGGCGGTGATTGTGAATTCAAGGTCAGTGTGGGCTAAATAGGGAAACCCTGTGTCAAAACAAGAACAACAAAAAAAGACAGATTTGGCATTTCTGAAAAGCAACTGAGGGCTGGGGATGCCTGCTCATTGTGCACAAAGCCCTGGATTTGTTCCTCTTTTGTGTGTGTGTGTGTGTGTGTGTGTGTGTGTGTGTGTGTGTGTGTGTGTGTGCGCGCAAGAGCAGCCTGTAAACCTAGCACTCAAGGTAGGGGAAAGAGTTCAAAGTCATCCTCTGTTACACAATCACGTTGAAGCCAGCCCGGGCTACCCAAGACCCTGGCTCTCCCTCATAAAAGATTTTAACATGTCCATATCCAGGTTAGGTGGGGATGGAGGGGTCATGCCTGTTACCCCAGCTCTTAAGGAGCTGAAGGAAGAAGGGCTTTCTCTGCTTCATAGTTAAAGGTCAGCCAAGCACACACAAGTCCAGAACCTGTCTCAGGGGGAAGGGGTATGTGTGTGTGTGTGTGTGTGTGTGTGTGTGTGTGTGTGTGTGTGTGTGTGTGTGTGTGTGTAAGTGGGATTAAGGAAACTTGAAGCTTTCACTGCTGCCTCTAAAATCAGGAATCGTTTTGCAAACAAAGAGGAGCAGACAAGCTTCTGAGAGAAGGTTCTTGCTTTCCACCACCTATTTCTTTCCTAAGAAGCTGCTTTGAGTATGCTGCTCCGCAGCCCTTCGGGAAGAGCCCCAGAGGGGGACTGACCTGGGCAGTCCTCCATACAGAGCCCTGAGGCAAGAATTATAGTGCAGCTGTGTCCTAGGGATCCAAAGCCAGGAAGTGGTGTGAGAAAGAACTAAGAAAGGAACAGGAACTGTTTTTAAAAAAATAAACCCTGCAGCCAGCGAGCTGGGCAAAGTGCTTGTAGCATCAGCCGGTTGAACTGAGCTTGAACCCTGGTGCCCAGGTCAGGGTGGAAGGAAAGGATGGATCCCATAAGGTTGTCTTCTGGCCACCGCATGGCATTGGTGCACTGTTCATGCACCTGCAAGTGTGTACATGAACACACACACATGCATGCACGTACACACACACACACACACACACACACACACACACACACACACACTCACACACACACGTACAGCTTGGCTAGCCTGGGCAATGCTTGTTGGTCAGGACTATTCACAGGCTGCCCCTGGGTGTGTCTCCTCAGGTTGTAAGAGTCAGAAGATTTCTGCCAGGAGAAACCCCACCTCAGCTGCACACTCATTCCAGGCAAAACTTCCTTTGTGTCCTCAGCCAGCCCTCCAGAGCTTCTCGGGCAGGTAAGTTCACTGCTTGGTGGCTAGGGCGTTTAATCAAGCCCTGGAGTGGAGGACCGATTTGGGCTGATGGTGTTTAGTGATGGGCTTATGGGGTCACATGCTCAGGGCTACGGCTTAGATTGGGAAAGGGGGCGGGGTACTGTCAAGCTTGGCCCAGCCAGTGATGGTGTTGCTATGCAGGAGAGTTGTGAGGGGTAAGCAAGACAAGGAACGTGTGAAGCATCTCACAGCATTCTTCCAACCCTTAAATAATACAAAACTGGGTCAAAACAGGTTTTTGAAAAGCAGTGGCCACGCCTTCTGGTTAGTGTATTTGCTTTCAAGGCAAACCAGGTCAGGGATTTCTCTGAAAGAGTTTAACATGCCACTGCCCCACCCACACGCAGACCAGAGCCCCACAGAATTGATCTTTTTTCTTTGTGTGCTGGGAATATATAGTACCACTTTGTGTGTGTGTGTGTGTGTGTGTGTGTGTGTGTGTGTGTGTGTGTGTGTCCTGTTCTTGGATTGTGTTTGTCCTGTCCAGGTACCGCCTCCTTCCTCCTCAGAGGACTGGAGTTCTCAGTGTTTACGCCTTAGAACTCAAGATGGTGACCTTGACTGATACAGAAGCCTCAGAAAAGATGGCTCAGTGTTCCAAGGCAGCAGGTGCGGTGAAATTGGCTTCGATGAGAAATGGATCTGACATGGGAAAGCGAATAGGAGCACGGCTGGGCTGATAGTGGCCCAGCCAGTTTTGCAGGCCAGATTTCCTCAGCCCTGCCTCCATCCTGCATCCCGGAGCCCAGGGCTAACTTTTTACTTGATCACACCAGTTGGAATTGGATGTTTTCAGGCAGATGCCAGCCTTAGGAACCGGGTCCACAGCACATGGCACAGTTGGTGGGGCTGGGGAGGTGCTTTCTCGAGCGACATTTCTTAACACTGAAGTCTGCAGCTTCACCAAACATTTGGTGTGTATGACAGAGGAGGTGGTTCAGTGTCTGTTTCTTTAAAAGGTTATTAGAATATGCATAAAAGATGTAGAAAATATGCATGTTACTATAGACGATTCAATCCTGTGTGCCTGAGAGTATTGTGTGTGTGTGTGTGTGTGTGTGTGTGTGTGTGTGTGTGTGTGTGTGTGTATTAGGAGTTGTAAGGTCAAAAAATGAGGCCAGATTAATATCTGAGAAACAGTTCTCAGTGATCCCTTGGTCTCCCACCACCCACATTTCAGCACAAAGCCAATCAATGCAGCAAGCTGTTGCAGAGGCAGTAGATGAATAGAAATCTCTTTGCCACTGCCCTACGCCCAGAAAAGACAGGGGCTCTTCCTGCCCTTTAATTGTTCTGCCTACAAGATACATTGCAGTGCCTTTTCTTTCTTTCTTTTTTTTTTTTTTTCAGGAGGAATTCAAAATTAATTTGGCTTCCCAGCATCTTGTCCTATTTTTGTGTAGCTGCTAACTGTTCATTCAAAAATAAAAATAAAAGGATCATGGAAGATGCATGCAGCTGCCTTTTATACTTAAGGATGAAAAACTGGTTATGAAGGAGGTTAATGTTGTTATTCCAGAGAGATAACCCTGGTTGCTATGGTGAGGAATCTTCTGTCAATCATCCCAGTGAAGTTGGCTCCTTTTACAAGAATGGCCTATATTAGAGCCACAGTTGGAATCTATTTGCCAGTGAGCTTTGACTTAAATGTTTAACTTAGCAGACAGGTCTGTGTTTTATCAATTGGAAAACTGTAGACTTTAAATGTGGTGCCTAAGAAGTACAGCTGGGCTTTCTGAACGCACTCAGAAGGGGCCAATTTTATATCTCAGTCTGGATAGCACTTAATGTCTGAATAAGTACAGGAGGATTTTTGGAACCGAGAACTAGCCCTAACCAGGAAAGGAATGGCCACAAGGAATTCAGCAAAACAGAAGGTGTGATTCATTGTGGAATGGGCCTTCTTTTGATGGCTTAGTTGATTGATTGATTTTTAAAAATGCGATGGGTTTTGATCTGTGGCGTTCACAGCTTAATGATCCGCCTTTCTGGCTGAAATTTATTAAGGCAATAATCCGCAAGAAATTGGCTGTTTTCAGCACTTTATGACTTGTTATTTAACATTTAACAGAATGGCTATTTATTTTGGAAACAGCCGATTCTGAGAGGTTTATTGTCATTGTAAACCATAATCAACCGTTTCTACCATCACTAGCTTTGCAACAGATAAAATGGGCAGCGATGGGTGGGGCCATTGCGGAGCAGCTTTTGCATTTGCATTCTTGATTGCACCACGGGTAACGCCACCTTGGAGGCCACCTGCATTCACAGCCGCAGAGGACTTGCCTCCCCCGTGAAGCATCTGCAGGTCGCAGTTGCAATGGGTTCCAAGTACGATAACGCTGCTAAAAAGTCTCTGCATTTCCCCTCCAGTTACTTACACGGAAAACGAAGATAATGCCTGGAGGAACGGAACAACGTTGTAGATTACATTTTGTTTATCCCACTATCGTAGCGGGAATTACGTTGTTTCCTCGCTTTGTGAAAGCCTGTGTCTGAGCCGTATATTCCAGCGGGCCCTCAGAGAGTCCCTCTTGTCACTACCTCCTCTGTCTCCTCTTGTTTCTGCTTTCACACTTGTGAGTCTGGAAGATTCACGGCCAGGACTTGGTCCTGGATCGAGATTAGATCTCTGAGTGGCTCGGAGCCCCGGAGCACGGGTGATTTATAAAGGACAGCATGATCTCAGAGGCTCACGGGGACTCTTGGATACTTCTAATCCGAGATGGTAGCGATTTCTACCAGGAATCCGTCCTAGTGCTGACAAGGGCACCAAAGGACTGGTGGATTCAGAGAAAGTGTAGTCTGGACCTGGGAGCCTTGAAACTCTCCCATGAAAGAGAACAGGTCTTTGAATCTTTCTGAACGCCCTGTTCCCATGTCAAAGAGGCAGGTAACAATCTCACAGTCTCAGCTAATATATACACCGATTATCCTGAGGAGTAAGTAAGATGAAGTAATGAAAAGCTAGCTGCTAAAGGGCTGGGACAAAGTTCAGCCTCCTATTCCAAGTATCTTACCCTTATTTAGTTATTCAGCATGTCTACATGGAGACACCTACAAAGACACACACACACACACACACACACACACGCACGCACGCACGCACGCACGCACGCACGCACGCACGCACACACACAGAGAGAGAGAGAGAGAGAGAGACAGAGACAGAGACAGAGACAGAGACACAGAGAGACAGAGACAGAGAGAGAGAGACAGAGAGACAGAGACAGAGACAGAGAGACAGAGAGACAGAGCAAACAATGCCTGTAAGACTCCTGTCCTCCTAGAAAGCTGGCCAAGGCTTAAATACTGGCAGGAATGGCCGCATCAGAAAGAGGGCTGGACAGGGTCCTGTGTTCTGATGATTTGGCTCAAAGGGCAAGCTCATTTGCAACATGACAGACCTGGAATTAAAGGGAAAAGTAAAATCTTCCAAATCCCCATGGTTTCCTAAACCAAGCATGAAGAAGTAGGGAAGGCTGGCAGTGTCCCCTGGCTGGGTGCTAAGGGGGTGGTGGTGCAGGCTTGTCCTAGCCATCCTGTAGGGAGACGATGGGGCAATAGGTTTCAGACTTCTGTCCCAGAAGCCAGAGACCCCAGACCAATGACTCATTGCAATGAACATTTGCAAATGAAGATGCCTGGGTAGATACTATGGGATACACAGTAATTTCCACATTTTCTATGCGTGTTGGTTTGTTGTTAGTTTGTGTGAGGTTTTTTTTAGTTGTTTGTTTTGTTTTGTTTTTTATCTTGGAGGGAGGACGCAAGGGTGGAGGACAGATACAAGGAGATGGGGTACTGAATGGGACCAAGGAGTGTGTGAGGCGAAGCTCACAAAGAATCAATAAAAAGTTTTGGGTTTTGTTTTTTTTAAAGAAAGATGTAGAATTCTCATCTCCTTCTCCAGCAGCACATTTGCATGTCACCTGTTCCCCTTCATGATGACAACGGACTAAACCTCTGAAACTGTAAGCCAGCCCCAATTAAATGTCTTCCTTTATAAGAGTTGCCATGGTCGTGGTGTCTCTTCACAGCAGTAGAACCCTGGCTAAGACATATGGGTGATAATATTTTTGGAGTTTTCAAAGTAAAAATACACATAATTCTACACGTGTGTGATCTACTTTACACAATTCTATTTGTGACTGTATCTTCTGTATTTTTACTGACACATTTTTGTCCTTATCTGTTACCATTCTATTTGGTGGCCTGAGCCCAGGAGAGTGGAGCCTAAAAATGAGGTAGATTAAAGACTTATGCATTAGCCAACTTCATTCAGAGCATCAGACAGTTTATATTCTGAGGGCTGAGCAAAGTTCACTCGAGTACAAGTTGTGTACAGTCAAAGGGCAAAGTCACATGCGTTGAGGCTGTATACAGTCTAGAGGGCAAGGCTCTGTTAGCCCTGTATACAATCACAAGGACAGCGTGTGCTTGGAAACATCATCTGAATAATAGTGACATGATGGGGGAATCTAAAGTAAACCCACCTACTTACTGCACCTGGGAGGGGCGTGAAAGCACATTCCAAAAATAGCCCATGCTATGGGGGAGCAAGGATTATAAGACTCTTCTTGTCTTGTTTACTTGACGTTTTCTCACAAGGTCTGAGCCACCACCTCACACAGCTTCATTTATGGATTGTGCTCTGGCATTCATTACCATAATGAATGCAGCAGTTCCCTTGAGCGTCAGGAACGACATTTGTCGTAGAAATTGTTTGATCATCCTGCATCAGGCCCTTTGAGTCTATGTTAGACCCATGCTGCCCTGATGGTTATGTTCTGGGGGCTTTGATATGGCAAGTAGGGGGGCTCGGTTTCTGTGCAGAGTCCTGGGTCAGGCTGAATCTCAGGGAAATGGGGTGAAATGTGCAGCGTACTGGCAAGTTGTTAGGTGTTGTCTTCACATGTTGAAATCTGACTTCAGGAGCAAGGAGGCACTCCCCTGCCTCAAATCAAACATGCTCATCTCAAGTGCCCTTTAAACCTCCCTGTCCTGACTCAGGCTGGTCCCCAAACTCTGTGACAGAGAAAACAGAACAGTAAACAGCAAAAGGCATTAAGAAAACATTGCGCCCCTGAGAACAGATAAGGTAAACCATTTCCAACAGAGGCTGCTGTTAACTGCGGTATAAAAATACCTGTGTTGTAGAGATCACTGTTCAGGATCTTCTCAATAAGGAACTCCATCCAGCATGACCATTTTCAGCAGGGCTTCCCCAGTCACTTGATGTCACTTTCTTTGTCCTCTCATCTGGGCTGCTCCAGTCATTTCTGCTGCATGGTGTAAGTGCCCCATTTGGTGTGTTTGCTATCTATCTATTTCTGTCTGTCTGTCTGTCTATCTATCTACCTATCTATCTACCTGTTACTTGTTATTTGTGTTTCTCCTGTTGCGGTGTGCTATATATACTTAAGCTCACTCATTTGAAATCAAAATCATGGCTGTAGTAGATCATTCTTCAAGCAGAACACAGAGAATATAAATAACACTCCCCTAGCACCATGCTTTGAATGTTCCCTCCAACACTTGTGTTGGAAATTAATCTTCCAGCCTATATGTTGATAATATTTAAAGGTGGGCTCTGTGAGAAATAACTGGGGTTAGGTAAGGTCTTCAGGCATAAGTAGAGGGAGAGAGGCCTGGGCTGGCCTATGCTTACTCTGTCTTACATGCGTTGCCTTTTGTCATGTTAGGATGAGTAAGAGGCCCTTAACCAGATGCCATGCTTTTGAACTGTGAGTCAGGTAAAAAAAAAAAAAACAACCTATTTCTTTATTAATGTCTCAGGCCTGGGTATTTTGTTCTAGTATCAGATAATGGACTAAGATGACCACATATTGAGATAGCTTCTGCATTACCCCCAGGCTGCAGAACCTGGTCCAGGCCCAGAGCTGAGGACTGTGATGATGAGGATGCTATTTGAGGTGTTGTTCTCCTGAAGTCTCCAGCCAGATGCAACAGGAAGAAAATAAGAGAAAGCTGCAGCGGAGTAAATGGGGATCTCCCATCTGTCCCCACAGACACCCAATGTGTCCCAACCCTGACAGCTCATGTGGACTTGAGGTCCATGAGGATGGAGGAGGTAGGATTACTGCCTCTGTTTTTGTGCTCCCTCCACTGTCAGCTACCAGACATGGGTATGACCCCACAAGGTAGGAATGATGGCTATAACCCCACAAGGCTGTAACCTCATAAGGCAGCAAAGCAGCCAGCATTGCCTAGTAGCACTTCCTGACAAAAATGTTCAATATCTGTGCCGACGAAATGGTAGCTCCTAGGTGAATGTCACTGAGTGCTCAATGTGTGGCTAGTGTCCGTAAGAAGTTAATTTTAATTATATTTAATGTTGATTTATTTAAAGTAAACAGTTACCTGTGGTTATTGCTGTCACATTGTACAATATCATCCAGGCTCTGAGAATCCAGGCTTGTCAATGCTGAGTCATCTTTCTTTATTTGGGCTTGAGCTTTGGGGCCTGTGAGTTTTGGTTTATGCATCTTAGGGACAATGTAGGCAGCCTGTCTTGAATCCTACATCTGTTTCCATCCTTTGTTTTCCCAGCAGTTTGACTTTCCTACACTCTCTGTGTAGGTGGACAGGAGACAGAGAAACACAGCTGAATGCATCAGGCAGACTCTTGCGTGCAACTGGACCCAACACAGGCTGATCTAAACACAAACAAACTCATTAAAAGAATGTTTAGAAGTGCACAGAAACACTAGGAAGGGAGAATCTGCTTCCGGACTTCTGCCTCATGATTAGTAGCTTGGGTCAAGTGAGGAGGTCACAGTCTGTGTCGTCAATACCACTGGTTCCTGTCACTGCATGCCACCAGGCAGGATGGCCACTAGTGTTTGCAGCCACTGCCAACATCCTTGTCATCTTTATAACTCTGACTGGGGGTTACCTGGGCCATCTGTCCACCTGCTACTTGCAGGCAAGTCTAGAAAAGCTGGTAGCTGCTACCTTAAGATGCAGGTCAGGGGGTGAGAGCTGAGTTAGTTTAAGGCAGTGGTTCTCAACCTGTGGGTCTCAATCTCCTTGGGGTGGGGGGTCAAAGGACTCTTTCACATGGGTCATATATCAGATATCCTCCATATCAGATATTTGTATTACGATTCAAAGCAGTAGTAAAATTATAATTATAAAGTAGTAACAAAAATAACTTTCTGGTTGGTGGTCACTACAACATGAGACAAGCCCAGTGTCACAGCTTTAGGAAGTTTGAGAACTTCTGCTTTAAGGGAAAAAAAAAAGTCAGTAAAAGGACTCACAGTCCCTAGGGATGGCAAAACAAATGCTCATGACTACTGTAGGACACTACCCAAATTTCTACTGAAACAAGCAAACTGCAGTCCCTGTAGATTCAGGAAGGGTTATTGGTGAACCTTGCAAGAGCCGTACAACTAGCTGAGAGCCAGTGAGACTGGATTGACCACCCCAGCCATTTCTCTATCTGGTCCCACAGTGTGATGCCACAGATAGAAAGGATGTATGTGCCACTGCCACCTAAAACAGCATGTCCACCGTAAGGTACTGTGGAAGGCATTGTTCATGGTCACTTACAAGTTCCTCGGCATGAGAAACCATAGGAGAGTTTTGTCTTTGGTCTTCATCACCAGAGAAGCAAGCCTCCTCTGACCAACTGGGACAAGTGTAACCAAGGAAGCAAGAGGCAGCCACTGATGTCAATCAGCTTCTGGAACACTTAGGGCCAAAGCTGCTAGCCACCTGCAGCCCAGGAGACACCCAATAGTGTGTAATTTACACACTCTTTCTTACCCACACATATAAAGCACACATATTCTACTGGCACGCTAAATTCTCAGCTTTTCTTAATGTTTCTGATCTCCGGACCCTTCGCCTTGATTTTGTCAACAAATTTTATTTATTTATTTTTATGTATATGAGTGCTCTACCTACATGTATACCTGCATGCCAGAAGAGGGGATTATAGGGTTTAGATGGTTGTGAGCCACCATGTAGTAGCTGGGAATTGAACTCAGAACCTCCGGAAGAGCAGACAGTGCTCTTAACTGCTGAGCCATCTCTCCAGCCCCTTGTCAACAAGTTTAAAGTAAATGGCTTAATTTGTCTTTTAGCTATCTTTGTGATCTTCCTTAACTCCTTATAGAGGGTCAAATGAAAATAGGTAACGTTTAGCCATAACTGTTTTAGAAGTTCCAAGTGTTTGCAGGGAGCTGAGGACACAAGCAGTCAGAAGGTCTTCCTGAGGAGGGGCTGCGGGACAGTGTTGTGGACAGAGCCTTCGAAGCACAGTCAGGCAGGCAGATCTCCGTTTATGAGAAGAACAAACCAAAGGGTTCCGGCATTGATTCTAGCCTCCAGTGCTATTGCTCTACCGTCTGGAGGAGAGCCTGTAAATGCCCACACTGCTAGAAGACTGTAGGTCATATTTCTGCCTTCTGTGTTTGCCAGTTTCCAGGCAGACCACGGCTGCAAGGGAGAGCACTCCGGAGCTAAGTCAAGGGGCTCTCCACTGGCCCTGTTTTCATCCCTTCTGGCCTCCTTGGCTCCTGTCTCCTTTGACAGGTGGGCCAGGCATGGTAGCCAGGTCCGTCAGCTCACTCTGAGCAGTTCTGAAGTCTGTTCAATTCACTTTGGAAAGAATCACTCAAATAAACCCACTCTCTCTGGTGGATTTTTGCAGCCAGAGTAGCTTCCTGGAGAGGACACAGTGCCAGACCAGTTTCACTTTCTGGTCTGATGGAAAGCAAGCCACGTATAGAGACAGAAACAAGCGCTAGATGCAACCTCTCAGGCTGGAGACAGGCTTCCCACTCTGCACTGTTCTGTGAGCTCAGCAGGATGGCAGGCCAGAGGGGAGCGAGAGATGGGGGTCGAGTGGCCCTTGACCATCTACATGCTGAGCCCCGGCTGGAAACGCAGCCTTTGTCACCAGGAATCCAACTAGACCATTTCAAAGATTCTGCAGAGAACTGAGGGCTCTTTGCTTGAGGAGTCACTTGTCTTCCTGGTGGGCTTAAGTAGGATGATGGGAAATCTCCTACAGGAGGGGCTGGTGTGGTTGTGGCAGACCTTGGTGGTGGGAGGCTCTTTTGGCCTGTGGAGTGGGCACTCCTCTTTCCTGAGCCTAGCATTGTGAGACAGAAGCAGCAGCAGCTTGGGCTTAAAGAGCTAGCTTTGGGCTTCTTGTATGTGACAGGCATTTTGATTTAGAGATCAGTGTTGGTCTTATTGGCTGGTTGGGCTCAGTTCCCGTATCTGTGCAGTAGATGATAATAGTTCTATATCCCTTATACTAGAGTCAGCATGAAGAAGTCAGAATAGGGGCTAGAGACATGGTTCACCAGTTAAGAGTATGTACTGCTCTGCCCGAGGACCAGAGTTTGAGTTCCAGCACCCATGTTGGGCAGGTGGCCTCCTTGGGTACCTGTATGCACAGGCACGAACACATAAATAAGAATAAAAATAAATCTTCAAAACTTAAGTCAGAATGGATGTAACATGCACAGTGCTGTCATTTGTTTTTCCTTCTAAGCCCAGGATTTCCTGTTTCCCAGAAGCTTATGTCAAGTGAACCAGTACTGAGGACATTAGGCCAGATAAAGCACCACTACAAGGGCCTATGCAGTAAAACAAGTTTCTTAGGCGTTCAGAGCCCCAGGACAGCACATGTGTACAATGGAATATGATGAGCGAGTAATACCTACAGGATCACAACAGATTCAAACAGCTGGGCTTTGTATTAGTCAGTGTTCTCCAGAGACAGAATCAATAGGACAGGTACACACACACAGTGGGATTTATCTTAAGAACCCACTGATGAGGTTATGAGGCCCGGCAAATACGTCTGCACAATGAGCTGGCAGCCAGTGTTGACATCTGAGAGATGTCTGTGGCAGAACTCCCTCTTCCTCGGAGGGTGATGACCTTCGTCACAGAAGGTCTTCAACTGCCTAGATGATGCCCATTCTCATGAAGGACAGTGGACTCTGTGAATGTCCTCTACACTGAGCTTGGTGGCACATGCCTGCAGCCTCATCACATGGGTGACTTGAGGCAAAAAGATCAGTGATGTCAGTTCATTCTGGGTTACACAGTGAGTTCAAGATGAGCCTACATAGCTACACAGGCTGAATAAGTACATAAATTATCACCTATGTTAATCTTATTTACAATGTTGTTATAGGCTAGGTGTGGTGGCGCACACCTGTAATCAGGGAGGCAGAGACAGGCAGATCTCTGTGAATTGGAGGCTAGCCTGGACTACAAAAGGAGTCCAGGACAGCCAAGGCTACATGGAGAAATCCTATGTCAACTCTCACCTCCACCCCACAAAAAAAAATCCCCCAAACTTGTAGTAGGCACATCAAGAATAACGTGCCTAGGCAAAGATGTAGGCATTGTGGCTCAGATGCACTGGTACACATGGTTAACTATCAAGACTGTAACTGTACCCCAGTGCTGAGGAGACCTTCATTCTTGGCTCCATCTCCTGCCTAGGGACTTCTTTTCATGTGGCCAGGACACATAGGTCTTGTGACAGGCACATGGCGCTAATCTAGGTAAGTCCTCCAATCACTGGCCCAAGGCTGGCCAGGCACACACACACACACACACACACACACACACACACACACACACACACACACACACACTCACAACATAGGCAAGAACTAAGCGACTGTAGGTGCTGACATCACTGATGTCCCATCTGCCACCTTCTTGCCTAAGAAGATGTAGAAGTCACGAACTGCTCCTCCTGTCCTTGGACTTCCCGGGAACCTGCAGAGCTGTATCCGCAGCCAGATGCCAGTGTCCCTCTTGCCAGCTCTGACTAGATGGATTCCTAGGGCTGGGGTGTAAGCTCAGTGGTTAGTGCTTGCTCTGCACGCAGGAGAACCTCAGGCTGGACCTCAGCACAGTGGAAAGCCTCCTTCCCCTCTGCCTGGACAGACTCTCAAACAACTCACACTCAATAGATCTTGAACACACACACACACACACACACACACACACACACACACACACACACACACACCCTGCAGAAAAAAAAATGACCACACATTGTAAATTTTGACACCGATTTACCCACCGCCTCCAAGAAGCCTAGTGGGCCCTTTAGCCAGGCTTGGAACAAAGCAAGATATGTCATGCTGAAGACAATCAGGGCTACTGAGTCTCTGCCAAGAGTTGGGCACATCTGATTGCATTTAATCATCACAAAAAACTTACAAAGCAAGACGGATTTCTTTGGTGCCCTGAGACTACGGATCACTTTTCAGAATAATGCTTTTAAGTGCACACCCACAATAACAACAATTGCAAAGGAAACCAATTAGTTTAAAGTACAATTTTCATAAAATTAAAGAGCTTCCCATGCCTCATTATTAATGCATTAAATATCAAGAGCTAGCAGCAAGTCTAAAGAACTGCGGTAAATCTGAAGCACATGGGTGCAGATGCTACTTAGAGACCTCTGTGCCAACTGTTAGGTAGCGAGGAAACAGCTGCTCTACGGTGACAAAGACACCAGGTGCCAACAAGTGCTGCATACATTCAGGGTCAACCGAGATGCGGGGGACTAGTGAAAATAAAAATGATTTCCCCTTACACCAAGCAATAGATTCTTCTGTTTCATCCACAAAGGCCCATTATCAAGGTAAATCATTTGGTCCTTAATTTACACAAGAGGAAACTACTTGAGAGAGACTGAGTAGCCTTTCAAAGACCACACAGTCCTTGGAACTAGTCTACCCCTCCTGCTTCTTCTATTTTCACCAGCACTGCTTATCTATCTGTAATGAGCCTGCTGCTCATAACATGGAAACCGTGTTACAGTGTGTAAGCCTGGCTCACAGTGGGAGATTCTGTGTCAGTAGGTCTGCCTAGTGTGGGGGCATTTGTATGAAATCCTGCATTTCTAACTAGCACCTTGTCATCCTTTGATGCTGGGCTGGGGCCATATCACATCCTCCCATAGTGATGTGGGGACCCCGTTGAAAAGAGACGATCACTTTGGGCACGTGGTACTGAGTCAAGCTGCCTGTGTAGTTGAATCTACGGTGTAGACTTCATTCCCATCACGTTCCCCACCAACCTGAAGCCCAGCTACCTTGGGATCTGAGCCGTAGGAGGAGCCAGTGCAGAGAAGCTTGCCCTCGGATCCGAGTCTAATCCAGTGGTGCTTAACCTAGGCTGGGCAGGAAAACAATAAAGCTTTGAATGATGCTTGTGCCTGGCTCCACCCCAGAAAGCCGCACAATCTGCCTTGGCTTGAGGCTTTTTAAACCAGATGGTTCAAAGAAACAGCCAAGACTCACTTGCTTGGTGAAAGAGAACGAGCTGTGCTCACGGCTGTGGAGGGCCAGCCCCATGCCGCCCTGTACTCCTCCCCTATCTGCGTGCAGCAATCCCAAGTTGGGGATCTTAATACTTTATAAATAAGGAAGCTCAGAGCATAAGCAACTCATCCGAAGCCACACAACAAGTATATGACCCAGAATCAAAACCCTTATTAGTCTGTCTCCTGAGCTTAAATTCTTAGAATTCTGCCCTCTCCCTGAAATGACATAAAGGTAGTACTTTTTTTTTTTTTTTTAACCCCAAGATCTAAATCTATCCTTCTCATTCAGCGTTGATCATCTTTGCGGTGATCAAGGACATAAAAGACGCTACAACCCTGGACACCCATCGGGCCACACCCACAGCAGGCTTCTGATCTACAGTGTCTTTTTCCAGTTACGGGCTCGGATTTCTGTGACAGAGGTGACTCCTGTCTGTCTCACTGGATGCCTACTGGGTGTCCTAAATGTAACATGACAGGTGACAAATGCTGTGCAAAGCAAGGAGGTCCTTGAGTGTGCTCACGCTGGGACAAACGACTAGACTACCCTGAGTAGGGCTTAATAAATTACCAGCTTCCAATGTAAAGTGAGAGCAAGGATTTTAGGAACTTGGGCTGAAAGGCATGGGGTGGGAGGGGGGGAGATTTTGGCACTGGCCTGGGGAACAGCAGAAGGAGAGAGACTGGGCATAGAGCCCACCTGTCCCTTCTTTGATTATGTGACTGTGAAAGGTATAGTTTGGTCCTTGAGCCCCACTTTGTATAAAATGAAGCTAAAAATAGCTAACAGTCTTGTTAGGATAAAAGGTTAATGGTGAACAATGGCACCCGCGTCCGCACTCTATGACTAACAGCCATGACTATCTCCTGATTGCTATAAAACAGCTCCTGGCTTTCTACTGTTAAGCAGGCAGTCCCAGCTGGCCATTAGCACTGGTAAAAATGTTACTTTAGAAAAGACGTTTGTTTCTTTGCCATGTTGTTGTCACTGCAGATCTGGAGATCTGCATGTTTGTCTCCAGGCATCTCACGTAAGATAAATTCCCAAGGCCCTGTATCTGTACAAGGGACCACGCCTTCCTTAAGTAAGCAATGGCCTTGGGAAGGTTGGAGTTACTCATTAGTATCTGTTATTCTTTTAGGATTTTCTTACTGCTGTTGGAACGTTTGATCAGTATCTAAAGTGTCAAATAACCTGAACAGGGAAATCGTGTAGAGTGGCAGGGAAAAGGAGTCTTTTTGAAAAAGCAGCTGGGCACAGGTGGGAAACCCGTCTTCTCCACGCCTGAGGTCCATGTCACTGTGTGAGGGCTCCAAAAGCCAGCTGACAAAACTGGCCCAAGGTCACCATTAGCAGAGAGCGAGGGAACAGGCATTTATGTAGGTCCTGTGGCCCAGAAGAGTGCACTCTCATGACTGTCCATGTGAGAGCATCCAATTCTAAGAGTCCAGCTTTGTCTTGCGCCTGAGCTCCGAAGGCAGATGACTACAACCCAAGCTCTTTAAGCCTTTAAGGTTAAGCCTCAGGTGTGTTCTTTGAGAAAAGTTGCCATCATACACACTTCACAAAACAAAACACAGAATCCTCAGATAAATCTTCCCTGGGCCACAGGACCCGCATATGTCCTGGAACTGGGAGGGGGACGTGGGTGTGATCACTCTTCTCTAATGGAGAAGCTACTTCCAATCAACAACCTCTTGCAAAGGAAAAATTAGTTTTCTCCAATGGAGTCTTATGGGATATACCGACCACACTTAAGGGCATGCTCAGCAGTAGATGGGCAACACATGAACTCAATGGTGGTTTGAAGATTTTTTTTTTTTTGTCTCATATTTCTTTGTTTTTAATCTCACCAGTCTTTTGGTTTCTGATTTGTATTTTTACAGGCTTTGTTTTTTGTTTTGTTTTGTTTTGTTGTGTGTGTGTGTTTCCTGTGCTTTTTTATTGTTTTATTCTGGTATGCTTTAGTTATTTGTTTGTTTTATCAAGAGAGAAAAAGAAAGTCTGGAATTGGGTAGGTGGGTAGGTGGGGAGGATCTGGGAGAAGTCAGAGATGCTAAACCATGATTAGAGTATATCACACAAATTTCCAGTTGTAGAACTGCAGTGTTTTCAGAAAGAACATAAGGGCTGCACCCACCATGAGCATTAGCAATATGAAGAAAAACTAGCGACCATACCCGGAACGTGGCGACACACGTGAGCATGCTTGCCTGATGGAATGCAGGGTACCCACGGGCCAAGAGGGCTGTGTCAAGTGAAAAACATCTTCCCAGGGAGCTGAACTTGAGCAGATCCCACCACTGCAAGCCGCAGCATCTGCAGATGCTACCCAGTAGCTTCCACCTGGTTCTTAAAGACTCGCTAACTGCCTTCCAGGTACATTCAGATACTTGACTGGCTGGGCTGCAAGGGAAATTTTCATTTCATTGGTGTGGAAGCATGCAGCGTGGCACCTACACAGCTCTCTGCACCCCATGGACCTTGCGCCTGATGTGGCCAAACCCATCTAAGAAGCTCCAAATAGAAAGCTTAGAACGTTTCAGCAGTACTCAGTAGATTTAAAGAGACTGACTTCTCAGCCACCTGCTAAATGGAGAAATATTGGCTACATATAAAACTCCAAACCCAAATGAAAACTGCAAAGCCCCAATCTGGAATTCTGTAGTAGGCTCTGCGTGAGTTGCTTCCCCATGGATAAGGGACCAAGAGCCTGGGTCAGGTGTGATGAGGTAGGACATGCCTGAAATCCTAGCATGCTGAAAGCTCTGGCAGAAAGAACAAAAGCACAGGGACAGTTTGGACTACATAGCCTAAGAGAGCCAGAGAACACACATGTGGAGGGAATGTTTCGACGCCAATGGTTCTGCAGATGCAGAAACCAGCGCTGCTGTGCCTCACAAAGATACACATGGAGCTTTGAACTGACGTCTCCTGTGCTGGCTTGTTTTATGTCAACTTGACACAAGCTGGAGTCATTTAGGAAGAAGAAACATCAATGGGGGAAAAAAGGCCCCCGCCAGGTTGGCCTGTGCTACATCCTCTTTGGTTGATGACTGATGGAGGAGGGCCCACCTCACTGTGGACTTAGCACTCAGGATTAGGCATCCTGCATGCTGTAAGAAAGCAGGCTGAGCAAGTCCAGAGAAACAAGCCAGTTAGGATGTGGTTATGATGTTTTTTGTTTTTTTGTTTTTTTAATCACAGCAATAGAAACCCTAACTAGACAACTCCTCTCAAGGAGTCTAGAACATGGCATGTATCTCCTTAGTTATCCCAAGCCAGGCCTTTCTCATCAGCTGGTGACTTACTCTGGGCAGGCAGGTGGACAGAATTCCAGAAGGTGACATAGCACAGCTGTTGGAGATGGGTGGTGAGTGTAATGCACACATGGGTCAGCAGGCATCATCAGTCAGTGTGTGTGTTTCCACTTATGGATGCAGGGGCAACAAAGCATAAAGAAGGCCAAGAGTAGCCAAGGACGAAGACAGGGATTTCTTGGAAAAAATTTCCTGCCATTGTGGATTCATGATAGCACGAAGAACAAGACTATAAAGCACCCCTTAGGCTAAACTATCTCAAGGAGAGATTGCTGGGCTGGGGAGCCACAAGCCCTAACGGAAAGCCAGTCAGCTGCATTGCATTTCATCTAGTCCAGAAAGTCAGCACCCCTGCCAGCAACCGGAACACTAAAAATCTACAAAACCTCTTTTGATTGGTCAGTTTCTATGCCAGTTTATGCCACAGCAATTCCCACTGCCCAACTGGGGAGTGAGGCTTGAAACAATTACCACCTGACCTACAGCTGACCTCCACTAACTAGGTGTCCGCAACTAGGCACTTCTGGCCAGCTATGGCAAGGGACAAATTTGTCACTGGATTGTTCTTTCCCTGGGAGTAACTGTCCACCAGGGTGTGAAGGAAAAAAAAAATCCCCTACTCCCATGACCTCACTCAATCTTGAAGGACCGTAGACCTGCCGACTGGAGACCTTATTCAGACGCCTCGGAGGTGAAGCTGGAATGGGGTGAGAGCAGTCCTAGCCACCCAGCAGCTCTGAAGATCAGCACCTTACCCATCTTCGCCTGTTTCAGCCAGTCCAAGAAAGAACGGGGTGACCTTCAATGTCAATTTATCCCTATAGTACATGCAAGGAATAGTATTATGAGCAAACACTACAAATGAACAATTTCATAGCTTTTATCTCTTGTTATGTCTCCTGATTTTCCTCTTCATCAAAAATTAACATTGCTCATGCCAGGCTGCCACATGGTTTCATAACATGGTAACATGTAACATCTGTAAGGGACTGATGCTCCTTACACAAACCCCAAGGACAGTCAGATAAAGCATGCTTACTGTCTGTGTGGCTCTGTGTTTCATCAGACTGCTGCGAATGCCATATTCCTCCTGTCAAAACAAATTCAAGCTTCTACTTTATTCCTTCATGCCATGTTATCCCAACAATGTCCATCCCCCTTCCATGATGGAGGTGAATACAAAAATATATGATGGCACCAATAAGACCTTGGCAGGCTTATGTAAAACATAGTAACAGATACAGTGCCCTCCTTAGCCATGGTAAGTGTAAGTGTAAAGATGTGTGTGTTTAGAGCAGCAAAGTACACATGCATGCAAGGGCATGTTTCCGTGCACACAAGTGTGAGAGGTGAGAAGGAGCCAAAGAGGAGAAAGAGCTGTGCGCACTCTCCTCTCAGCTGAACGGTGGCCTAGTCTTCTCTGAGATCTACCGGTGTACACATAGTTATTAATACATTCTGGGGGTGACAGCTCAGTTTTGTCAGCATTTCTGTTGCCACAGCACCTTTGTGTGAAATTTTGTCTGTAGTCAAAAGTGCTGAGGGCTAACAACTGATAAAAATACCTGAGACCAGAAACAAGGAAACAGGCTAAGGAGACAGATACTTTCCCTTGGTTGCATTACACTGTAGGATGGTTAAGAAAATCAATTTTAAAGTATTGTTGGGCTGATTTCTATTCCCTGCTCCCCTGGTTATTTTGACATGAAAAGTAAAAACCCAGATTTTAATCACAGCGTCTTAAGAAAGCCCGAGGTTTGTATTTCTTTCCCCTCCAGGCAGGGTCTTGCTATGTGGCCTAGGCTGGTTTAAAATCGCCCATTTTCATCAGGTCCTGAGCGCTGGGCTTACAGAGTGCAGCACAGAGCCTGGCTTAGCAGCTGCCTTTCCAGGATGCAGTCAGTATCTTGTCTGCAGGGAACCTGGTCTGAGCAGCTCATGAAGTACAGGGGAAGTTCAAAAAGACAAACGGCTCACACAGCCTTTTAATAAAGAGCTCACAACGTAGATGGGGTTATATAACACAAGGCGTTCTCTAAGAGTTCTACAACAGACAAATTGAATGTAAATTCAATTTTGGCGAGTAAGAGTTTCTTTTAACTATACTGGGAAAAATTATATAGATAGATGCATCGTACAGTTTATCCTTTATGATGTTTAAAGGAAAAGCAAATATAAGAGCATTCTATTTTGTTTCTTTAAAGTTTGGTATAAAAAAATTAAGTTTTGTTATCCAGAAAAAAATATACAGTGTATGTTTTCACATTGTTTTTTAATCCCTATATGCGGCAGGCATGTGGGGCTCAGGGATATAGTCTGTAAGCAAGTCTAAAGTGGAACAGTGAAGACAAACTGAATAGCTAAGTACCGGGAAGCCAGTGTACAAAGCATTAATTCAGATCCACCTGGGGTTAATTAGGGACAGCTGTGTCTGGGTGCTCGCTGCTCTTCTGCAACTCTGCACTCTGCAACATCTCAGAAGGGCCCAAGAGAGGCAGACAGCGGCATGGAACCTCCTTTCTCACCACCACCACCACCACCATACACCTCATTCTGCCCTAAGAGACATGCAAACAAAACCAGAATACCTACGACTTCATCTCTGGAATATCTATATTCATAGAACCAAAGAGCAGGGAAGGTTCCGGTAACCCAGGAGGAAGTGGCTAAGTCAAGCTAGCGCAGGGATGCACTTTTTGAGCCTTGGTGGTGTGTCTGAATAAGAACGGCTCCTAGTGGCTTGGGTCGTCAGGGAATGGTGCTATTAAGAAAGGATTAGAGGGCGTGGTCTTGTTGGAGGAAGTGTGTCACTGGGGGAAGAGGGAGGGTAAGGGGGGGTAAGTGAGGGGGGTGGGGGGTGGGGTTCCAAAAGCCCATGCCAATCACAGCATTGCTCTCTCCCTGCTGCCAGTGGATCTGGATGTAGCCAGCTCAGCTATTTCTGCAGCACCACGATAATGAACAACCTCTGAACCTGCAGCAAGCCCCCAATCTATAATCACTTTCTTTTATGAGTTGCTTTGGCCATGGTGTGTAGTGAGTTTTGGTTTCTTTAAAAAACAACAACAAAACAACCCAGTTATGTTATGTGAATCTGTTTTTCTTTTAATCCCAGGTGTCGGATAAGAGGCAGCTTCACAGCAAGTGATTATGATTTGCCTCATGCACTAGCAGGGGCGTGATCTTTGGCAGCTGTAGATAGTTTAAGTCTGAGGACTCTCAGAGAGCCCCCAGAGGCCCTGCGGCAGAGGCTGCTGCTGCATTTGCTGTTGCTGGATTGCTGGATAGGCTGCTGCTGCTGCTGCATTTGCTGTTGCTGGATTGCTGGGTATTTTGATGAAGCCTGGACTTGCCCCTAGGAGCCCAACAACCCTAACCAGCAGGAAGTAGTCTAAAGAGGTCTATATCCCCTTTCGTCTCCAATCTTTCTCACTTACCTAGTGTTGGGGGATTGGAGCGGAGGAGGGTAGATATAAGAATCCCATAAAAGGCTAAAAGGCTGCCCTGACAAAGATGTCTTTTCACAGCAACAGGACAGTGACGAAGATATTAGTCATTAATTCTTAAGGAGCTCACATTTCTGCTATGAACAGTGGTCACCTGAGTTAAAACCATTTCTTCTTTTGGCTACAACTGCTGCAAAGAAGGGTTTAATCTCAAGACAGGCTCACATTGGTATCGAGTGCTCTGTAGATTCTACTAGAAATCCCTATTAATATGCAAAAGCAGTTTTAAATTTGGAATAAAAGCATGACATGGGCATATAACTGAGTTATTTAAAAAAACATTTTAACCATTTTTTTGTGTTTGCAGGACCCAGGGCATTCTGCATGGTTATGGAGGGACTGTAGCACTAAGCTACATTCACACTCAAAACCCACTTTTAAAAGTTCTACTAAAGCACTCGGCTGGCCCACGCTCTCTCCTGGTTTTAGTTCTCACTCAAACCAGCTTGTTCTTTGCCTCTCGGCTCCTTTAATACATTCAGTCTTGTTTTGTGAATTTACTGAACTACCTTTCTCACGCAGCCATGCTCTCCTTTTGTGACATGTTTTCTACACCTGTTCTGGATGTTCCTCTCATGTGCTCTCACCTGAATACTCAAGATGAAATCCCATCGGAGATTCCTTGAGTCCCGAGTCAGAGAAACCCATACGGCTCAGGTGAGACTGTGCTAAGTACAATTAGAACATTCGGGCAGTTACCCATTGCTTCTAAAGCTTGACATTACACTCTTCCATACATGAGCCTATTTCACATTCATGGTCTAGGTCACAAGATATGAGCCAGAGTGATGCAAACTCTGTTGGGGATTGGTCTCGTTGCTGCCCAAAAGAGAAGACTCTCATACTCCAAAATGTTTGTAACCTTGCGTAAAAGTTTATTCTTGTTTGGCCAATAAAAAGCCAACACACCAGGGCAGGGCAAATGGGATAGGCATGGCTAATGTTTGTAGGCTTTTGGGACAGAGAGGTTCTTGGGAAAGGAAGCAGTCAGAGACCAGGAAAGGATCTTGGGAAGAAGAAGGAAGGAAAAAAAAAAAAAAGACGTGGCTGCTGCCATGGGTAAGGAGGAGGAGAAGCACATGGCCAGCATGGATGGAGGATTTGGCTCAGATAATGAACATTAGCAAGTATTTGGGATTATGGGTGGGAGGTAGCTTGATAGAAATCATTAGAAGCAGATGGCATGGGATAGGGGAAGGGTATGGGATACATGCCCCAATACGGGATTAGGATCTGCCCTGCCCCAGGCGAACCAAGGCTGTTTAAAAATATAACAGTTGTCTGTGTTTTCATTGATTGCTAGTGGGTTAGAAAATGCTGCCTCATAATAAACATTTATTAGGCCATACTTATAAATTAACCACAACAAAACACTATCATTTGACTCCTTCCTACATAGCTGGCGCACTGTGAGACAAATGGGATTGAGATCCTACTCCCACCTTTCAAGAAAAAAAAAAATTACAATCTTGAAAGAGATTCCAAACTCCTAGCCTTTGTTTCTTCACCTGGAGTATGAGAAAAGTAATCACACTCATCTCTTAGGTTAGCGTTGAAAATTAAAAAGATGACATGGATAGAATGTTTGCATAGAGTTTTCAATAAACATTAGGTATAATTGAAATACTTAGTTTATGGGGCTGGAAAGATAGTTCAGAGTTTTTTAAAAAAAGAGAGAGAGAGCACGTGTTGCTCTTGTAGGGGCCCTGGGTTTAGTTCCCATCACCCACTGGGTGACTCACGACCACCTGTAACCCCAGCCCAGGTCTTCTCATCTCCTTGGGCACTAGACAAGCATGAGGTGCATATACATTCATGCAGGCAAAATATCCATACACATAAAAATAAGTCTAAAAACAAAAAAAGGGGTGTGAACATGAAGTGGCATCTTGGCCTTTACAGTGCTATACCTTAGGGGAGGCTGGCTCAGGTCTCAGTGTTGATAGTGCTGTTGGGTACCGCTGACCAGTCCACAGGGGAAAGGCCTATCATGGCGGGAAGAGAACCAAACATGACTTAATGAACTTGCATTTCAATTGAGTAGGATCTTTTATTTAAAAAAAAAAAGAGAGAGAGAGAAAGAAAAAGCTTTTTATAAACTCTTTTGCTCAGCAACAATAAAATAAAGAGGCATTCAACTGGGAACAATAGCTACCCAGCTCATAAAAAATCATTAGAAGGAACACTTTCTTTGTCTACCATGCCTGGCAATTTTGCTTGTAGGCAACGATCCAGATCGCTTAGAGTCTACCTATAAAAATGAGGCCAGAGAACCTTCTTAGCAATTCCAGCTAATATATTACACTGACAGAAATTTTAATTTCCTAATGTATATAACTACACATAAATAAAATTTGGACACATAAGCAACAAAACGTTTCTGACAACTAGATGGTACTGGCCCAGTGCTAACAGCATATACTCTCTGGGTTGCTCTTCCATTAGAAGCCAGTGAGGATGCACCCCCCCCAACCCCCCCCCCCCCCCCCCGCAGCCAGAGACCTGTGTTGGGGAGGAGTCAAAAGTGATGTGGGCAGTGGACATGTGTGCCTCCCACTGAACAGCCTCCCTGGAAACTGTTCTCAGGCAAGAGGTCTCTGCAGCTAGCTCACCCTAAGTTGACTGAGTCACCGAAACCTCTTATTTGTGACATTAAGGATCTGACTGAGTCATCTGTTCCCACGAATGCCATTAAACTATTTTAAGCTAATTGTGAAATGTGTTGAAGATAAATCACAAAAAGCTATTTTCTGTATTCAAGGTTACCCATGACAACAAAATTCCTCCCCACACAGATATGCAGTCTTTAATGGCCTTGCTGGGTAATCATAAGTAACAACTCTTGGATTTTCTTGTTAATAGAAAAGTACGAGGCAAAAGTCACCTGTGTTTAAAAGTATTTTTTTCTATTTAGCTTGAACACTTGCACTTTAAGAGTGAATGCATTTTGCACCCTTACCGTCTTGGTAAAAACCCAGTACCATGTACAACTTTGTAAATGTTTAAACAAAGCACAGGGCAATGCTCCAAAGACTAAACAAAACAGTGCCTGCTACAGTCAACATCCTTTTTCCTTTACATTGCGGTCCACCTTTTACATTCTGGTCCATCTTTTACATTCCGGTCCACCTTTTACATTGCAGACTGGCACAGGTAACTGTGATCTAATTGGCCCGACACTCTCCCCTGTAGCTGCTCATCAGAAGCGCACTTTCTCTGTGAAGGAATTCTGTTTTTAAAAGGTCTTTCTTATTCTTAGACTTAAGCTCTTAGAGGAACCAGAAATTGCAATATCAACAAAGCTTAATTGAGCAGAGTACACAATGACAGGAAACAGAAAAGCAATCTTTACTGAAGACAGGTAGCCATTCAAATAAGCGCTCTGCAGGTAAGGAGTTGAGGGTAACTAGTTGGCCAAAATCCAATTTTAAAACCACACCACTCTTCAGAGAATTACGGCTGATCTCATAGTCCAAATGGCACTTGTGAGCTTATACCTGAGGATCTGTGGTCAGCCGAGCTGTCGCAGGATCTAGTGCATGCAATGAGGTGCTTTATCAGAGGCCCAGCTCCAGCTCTTTCCTTGTTTTGGGTTGTTTGTATGCTTTGTGTCATTTCCTCATTTTATAATATTTCTAAATTTCCCAGGCTGCCTCGGAACTTGCATTCCTCTTGTCAAACCCACCTAGGTAAAGGGTGTCCCACCACATCTTCCTGCCTCCATGACTTTTTTTTTTTTTAAATAATGCCTAAAGCTGATATAATAGAGGGTTAAAGTCCGCTGAATGCTAACAAGGACAACTGCCTCTTTCTCAGTCCTCTGGTGGAGACACAAAGGGCTCCCCTGTAAATCTGGCAGGCTCTGCAACTCTTAGATCACCAAGTATGCAGAAATGGTGCCTTGATAGATTCCAAACCTGGGATGAAGGGAGCAGGTTCCACTTCCTGTTTCCTGGACAACTGTCTCCTGCTATGTTGTGAGCATGCTCTTGCAGCTCTATTAGAAGCCCATAGAAAGAGGGCTAAGAGTCCAGGAAACAATCAGTTCCAACTTGCAGCCCCATGACGTCGTTCCTCTAGCCACAGCTGATGCTGCAGGAGACAGTGATGAACTCGCTCACTGCATCAGGCCCAAATTAGTCAATGGTAAAGTAACTACTGGAGTGTATGCTGAGCTTCAATCCAAGGCTTCCTAAAAGACGCACTCAATTAAGCGGGGGTAGTAGGAGAAGGTATTTCAAACAGTTGCTACATGACTAAAGTACTCACACACCCTTACTCTCTACAGTCGCCTTCCTAGACAGGGTTATTTTCTCTATTTTGCAGATGAGGGCTATAGACTGAGAAACTAAGTAACTGCTCGAGGTTACATAATTGGAAGAGAAACTTCAAAAGAAAATCTGACCTCAAGAGACATGCTTAGCGGGGGAGTGGAACGCAGGAGGCTGGTGATTGGGCGCTGGGTGACTCAGTTGCAGGCTTGTTTTCCACACCACTCTCTCCATCACTGACTTTTGAGGAACCTTGCCCTCTCATCGCAGGAACTGATATGTTAATTTCTGCTAGTTCTGGTTCCAGGAGAAATAATACTGACTCACCAATTATATGGTATTTTGTAGTTTTTTGGTTTTGTGTTTTTCTTAAGCCCAGGGGTCTAGCATTTGTTTCACTACTGAGATTTAAAATCTATCTTTCTTCCCCCCTGCCACCCGCCCCCCAGACAGGGTTTCTCTGTGTAGCCTTGGCTGTCCTGGACTCACTTTATAGACCAGGCTGACCTGAAACTCATAGTGATCCACCTGCCTCTGCCTCCCAAGTGCTGGGATTAAAGGTGTGCACCACCATGCCCGTCTTAAAATACACCTTTCTTATTGCACTTCATTAGTACATGATGTGCACTTGCCTGGTAGAACCCATTACTTACATGATTCATCTTTTCGCTTTATCAAACTCCTTCTAGGTCAGGATCCATGGTGGGTTTGTATATGTGACTCTCAGAGGACCCACTGCATTATCTTATACGTCATAGCTGGGTCAATACATATTCACAGAATGAATTATTGAATACGTATACAGTGTAGGAAGACCATAATCAAACACATACTTCCTAGGCCTCCCGAGCTCGCCCAGCCTTTCCTCAGAGGGCTGGCTTTGTGAAGCCTTGGTCACGCTGCTGCCTCTCCAAGTCCTCGTCCTTCAGTGCTGGGACCACAGCCCCACCCACTGCAAGTCACCATTTAGTAAAGTACACACATTTTGGATCTTATCTCCATGAAGTAGTAATCACTGTTTGGTCTCAAAATATTTAAAGGCAGAGTCCCAAGTTCTTCTAAAGCAAGGGACAGTACATAAGCACTGAGAAGGCGACTTCAGCTCTTCCCACAAATCCCAGTGCCACCGTGAAGGTCAGACCTTTCTGTGTGTGTTGGGAGCAGAGAGAGGCTTAGATTAACATCACCACGGTCTCTAAAAGGAAAAGGTCACATATGAAATAATGTGAAAAGGTACCAGCTACAGAACTTATCAAGTCCCCTCCAAAGGGAATGGAGAGCAAGGCTGCATGGCTTTTATTGCTGCACACTAGATGACAGAACAGACTCGGTCAATATGAAACAGGACCATGTTCCACATTCTTCTGAAGAACTTTTTAAGTCCTTCGGTAAGCCCCGTCAGCATCAGTTAAGTTTGGTGGATGCTTCTAGCAAGTCTTTTGCTTCATTTATTTTGGATGCTAAGTAAGGAGATCCACCTGGGAGGACAAAGAGAAGTGAATGACTAAAAGGCTTAGATCGTTACTGACATTTTAAAAAGTCAACACAGGAAAAAGAACAACAACAACAACAACTATATATAATTCATGTATTTTCTCATACATTTTTTTCTGACAAACTTTTATATGCTTACCAGAAATCAAAACAGCACAAATTAAACTCATATGGTGAAATATTACAGGAACCCAACAATCAAAACAAATTTTCTGAGAAAAATATGAGTTACAATCAGTTGAAAAACACTCACTTGTTATAAAGTTACCATATGGACATTTGGCCAGAATATTTTCTAAAATTGAGTGTATGACTAGGTAGACAAAATAAGTTTCTTCATAGCTACATTTAAAAAGCAACAAATATTCACTACCTTTAAGAAGGCAGTGAATCCATCTAAGGGAGTCTTTTCATGTCTTATCATAACTTCAAAAAATAAATGCATGTTTAAAAGGCTAATGATGCTGTGGCACCTGCCTTAATCCCAGAACTCAGGAGGCAGAGGCAGGTGAACCTCTGTGAGTTTGAGGCTAGCCTGGTCTACAAAGCAGGTCCAGGACAGCCAAGGCTACACACAGACACCATGTTTTGGAAAACAAACCAGACAAAAAATGAACACAAAAAAAAAAGAAAAAAGGAATGTATTATAACTAAGATAAATACACTGATAATAAAAATAATGCTGTAATGCTTGCTAGAAGAAATTCTCCCCGTTCTCTGAAGTAATCCTTTTACAACATTTATAATGTAGTCTTAGATTTACAATGTCCTCAAATAAAATTAAGTCAGTTCCTTTTTACAGTTCTTTGCAATGAATTCTTTTTAATGCAAACAGTAAACTGAGGTGAATTTAGGATGTAGAATCATTATAATCATAAACAATGTTTATTTGACGTACAAAAATACCCCCAAACTGTCACATCAAAGCTGCACATCGTACATAGCCCTAACTTCCTTCTATTCCAGAGCACAGCCATTGCTTAATGCTCGAGCTACAGCTCCCAGTCTCTGCCTTTATTTGTGTTTTTCTCTTAAGTACAAACTATCTAATGGCTGTTGAAAACATTGTAAACCCTCAATAACTTTTAAAAAACCACAAGCATCTAGATAGTATAGGGATTGCTGTCCTGTCTTTACTCGGGTCTTCTATTGTTACACCCCACCACTTTATGAAGGAAAAAGCAAGCAGTGAACACAGAACAACGAGCACACGGGGCTGCAGCAGAGCTGGAGGAAGCTATATTTAGCTTTTGCCCTTGTGGATGCCACTGACATTTTCATATCAAGATCGGAAACACAATAAACATTTAAGTAATATATCACACAGTGACCCTGAATACACAATGAGGATTACAGGAAAGTTCATAACCTTTGTGGTTGTGAAATAAGTTGATTTTTATGATTATCTCTAATAATGACCTTGGAACACGCAAGGCTCATCTTTGTCAGCTGCTTTAATGTTTGACTCAGCAAAGAGTTGCCAGGCATTTTGTGTGCTCTAAAAAATATTAAAATAGTGATATTAGCTATAACCTTTAATTGATCAATATGCATTCTGGGTATTTAAATTACAAGCTATTATAGGCTCATAACAGAAAACAAACAAACCAAAAAAGAGGCCACAACAGTAAAAGTATTATTAACCATATTTCCTGATGAAATAATGATAGTTTATTCAGAATAATCCTGAGTTCTCTGCCACTCCTTTGAAGTATGGGAGCACTAGGATTGTAACTTAGGTACCAGGTAGAAAGTTCAGCTTGGCTCTCATGCCTCCCAGTTCACCTTATAGTATCTGGAAGAGTCCCTAAAGCAAATCTACAATTGACTTCCATCAACCAGAGGCACTCGTGTAGTCCCTGTAAAGTATCTGCTGCTTGCCCCAAATCCTGACTGATAGCAAGATAACTAACAGGAATACACACACACACACACACACACACACACACACACACACACACACACACACCTTTAATCTGTGTATGTTTGCACTTGCACTAAACATTGCTATCATGAATCCTCCTAAAAGAACAAACACACCAGTATAAAAGGACTGGAAGTTTCTAAGTCAGGCAGTTCTTCACTACAGACACCTGATAGGCAAAGTGCACAGGGTAAGTCTCTCCCTTTGCTTTGCTTTTCTATTCAGATCGACGCCGGGTATACAACTCCACACTCATCAAACGCTACAAAAAGCACACTTCACCTACAATGCCCAAGCTGAGAGGGCTGGTAATGGAAGGAACCGCCAAGGCTGGCCCTTCAGAGTGGGCTCACTAGGTCAAGCGATACCTAGGTGGGAACCTTTGCCCAAACTCACCGAATTGCACACTGAGACGGGATACAGCACCGTGAAGTACATTCCTATTTGATACAGACATCTGATAGGGTTTATTTATTAAAAACATCAGCCCAGTGGATGTTGGCTAAAGGAGACTATGTTTTCAAATAATATAATGATTTACATCAATAAAAATAAAGTAAGCATTGCTGTGATAATTATCATAGGAAAACTACTTTAAGACAAAATGTAGTAATAGAGATTTCATGGTATGAGATAAAACAACAAGATCTGGATTATGTACATGCCTAACATCTTAGGATCAGAACATATAGAGAAAACACTGACAGAACCAAAAGGAAAAACACACAGTCATTCTGAGGTTTAAGACATTTTTCTCAATAATTCCCTGAACAAGTAGAGAAAGAATTAGGACATCAAAATAAATAAATAACAGGATGTGCAAATGTAATTGTACTGAAGTACATAAACCATTCCACCCTACAAAAGCAGATACAACTTTTAAGCTGCAAACTTAGGACACTCTGAAATTCACCAAGTCTCAGTAAACTAAAAACTCTCAAAATCAGCAGCAAGTGTGTTCTGATGACAGTGACCAGCCAAGTTTAGAAACCAAGAGTGTTATGAAAATATTACAGGTCATTTCTGTATACTTCAATTTTCTAGTAAATTCACGTGTTGTATTTTACAAAAGTGACTAGGGCTAAGAGAGGGCTCATAGGAGAACAACACATGCTGCTCTTCCAGAGGACCCCGAGCTCAGTTCTACCAGCCTACATCAGCTAGCTGTCTGTTAGCTCTGGCTCCGAGGTTTAATGCCTCTGGCCACTCTGCAGGCCCTGTGGCCCCATGTAGACTCAAACGCCTACACATAATTAAGAAAATAAAACATTTCTTTAAAAGTCACCAGAGATTAAAGGAAAAAATACAAGTCATGTAGAGTAGTGACACACAAGTTTACACAACAGAAACCGACAACACACCTAGAGGATCTCAATGTCTAGAAATAATTCACAAAGAGATCACAAATGTAATTAGCATTCAAGAGCAAGTCAACAAATGCAAAGATTAGTTTCTTTTCAAACAACAAGGAGAAAAATAAGGGGGGTGGGGCATAAGACAGGTCGGCAGGCAAAGACACTTAATTAAGCTAAGAGCCTGGGCTCTGTCCTTGGGACTCAGATGGTACAGAACTGATTGCACACAGGCCCACACTCCTCTCTCTCAGTGAAAATTTTATTGAAATTTTTAGATAAAAATAAATAGCAGGAAAAAAATGTGTCCTATCACAACCAGTAAAAAGAACCCTGAGGAACTGTATAAAGGACTGCTGTAGGTTGAGAACCACTAGCCTAGAGTCAAGATATAGATCTCATT
This sequence comes from Acomys minous, assembly GCF_964271855.1. Taxonomy (NCBI): domain Eukaryota; kingdom Metazoa; phylum Chordata; class Mammalia; order Rodentia; family Muridae; genus Acomys; species Acomys minous. The sequence goes on along the minus strand of NC_140501.1, from coordinate 42,043,992 downwards.
AGGAAAGGGAAATAGAATAGATAGCTATGGATGGTGGATGGGAGGGGCAAGAGGGAGGGGAGGGAAGGTGGGTAAATGGGAGGGACAACTAAAATTAAAGGGCATTTGTGGGATAGTATGGAAGTAACTTTAGAAGTAGAAACTTCCTAAAATATAGACATATATGAAAGTGATCTAAATGAAATTGTCAAATTTCATTAAAGGGAGAGACAAAGTCCCAAACAGCCATCTCTTGTCACCCAATGAAGCTTCCAGTACTAGAACTGGGTTACATCTAATTGAGCTGATGGCTAAAGCAGCCTCAAACAATCCAGGCTGTTGCCAAGACTGTAGGTTGCTCTCCACAACTGACAGCAAGGCCCCATTGTTGAAGACATCACTTGCACAACTCACTGAACATGGAGGTGTCTTTCTGCACTGAGCCTTAACTCCTGTGTTCCAGCATCTTTAGTACAGGAAGGTATTCTGTACGCTGTCAAAAGAGAAATGTAAACACCAGATCAAGCAGGAACCCTTCGTCTATAACGGTATACTACCTGCAATATACGCTAGAGCACCGGTAGCACACCAATGACTGATATGACTTAAGCCCCACCCACTCCACGATATGGAACCCATACCCAACGCTGCTTGGGTGACCAAGAACCTGACACTAAATAGCCAAGGGATGTAGATAACAAAACCAAATAGTGCTGGTCTAAGAAAAGAGAAGAAAAAAATGTAGTGATAAAATGACCCTTAATGATATTGTGCTACTGTATAGATTAGTGACTTTCTCAGCCATCATCAGAAAAGCTTCCTCTTGCAGCAGATAAGAGACCCACAACCAGACCACTATGCAGAGAGTAAGAGACCTTGGGACACTCAGCCCAAATGGGATGTCTCCACCAAATGCCTCCCCTCGGAGCTCAGAGAACTCTATGGAAGAAAAGCAGAAAGGGTGTAAGAGCCAGAGGAGATGGAGACAGCAAAAACAAAACTAAACTAAAACTAAAACCCCAAACAACAACAAAACCCCAAACCAACCAAACAACAAGTAATTCTGTGTTTCTCAGTGCTGCTGCCTGGGGCACATGGAAGTGCATGATCCTCTCATGGGCCGTCCAGGACCTCTTGGCTTCCAGGCGGGAGTGGATGGAACCTGGGGTCTCAGGTACCACTTCCTGATTCCTTCAGGAAAGGCTAGAGTGCTCAGGGCAAGGTCTGTGTGCAAGGCTCCAGGTCACACCTGGGGTGCGGAAAAGAGCGTTCCACTATGTTACAATTAGCCCTCTCTCCCCCGCCCCTCTTTTATTAAATATTTGTTTAGCCTTGCATGTGCAAGGAAAGGCACCAGGAAAGGCAATCCGATCTCATTATAGATGGTTGTGAGTCACCACGTGGTTGCTGGTAACTGAATTCAGGACCTTTAGACAGCTGACAGTGCTCTGAACCTCTGAGCCATCTCTCCAGCTCTTTTTAAGGTGCTGCCAGCAGCATACAGTAGTGGAAACTTGGTTGTTCCAAAGCCAGTGGTGATACCGAACTGTTACAGCCCCCCAAGAGTCTTACTGTTTGTGAGCAAACTGTCATGTACCCCAACTATTGCTGTTTAATCTTGCCTAAGACATTATTCCTTATTGGCTGAGTTAAAAGCCACTATGTAGACAGGACAGAGAGAATCTGGGGAAGGAGAGACAGACAGGCACCAGAGGAAGAAATGCAATCACTGCGATGGGTTAGGTGGAGGGACACACGGGCCCATCTGTGTGATGGAGGACATGGACAGTATTAGCAAGTATTTTGGGATAATGGACAGGGGCTAGCGGGACAGGAATTGTTAGAAGCAGATGGCATGGGATGGAGGCCTGGAGATAATGGAAGGTAGTTTAGGGCATTAATATCTGCCCAGCCCAGGTGAACCAAGGCTATTCCAGGTGTCTGTGTCTTTTATTGACTGATGGTGGGTTAGAAAATACCATAGTAATAATTATAAGACTGATAATAAACACTTATTGGGCCGTAATTTTAAATTAACAGCAACACAAATTGGCAGGGTTTTTGTAGTTGTTCTTCGGTTTTGGTTGTTTTTGAGGTTTAGAACAGGTTGGCCTGAAGAACTTAAGAATGACCCTCCTGCCTACCTTGGGAGTCCAGTGATTCATGACAAGCTGGTACCACCATGCCAGGATTTGGTAATTCTTAATTTATTTTAAAATGAAAATGGCCAAATAGCCAACCCCCCAAAAGATATTAAGTAAGAAAAAACATGGAAGACTTCCATTGTTAGAATAAAGCTTTTTGGTAACTTGAACCTATACAGCCAATACAAGACGACACAGTTATAAAACCAACATAAGGAAACCAACCAGTGAAAGGAGAGAAAATATAGAAACACCTGATTATTTGATTTATCACAAAGTTAGCACTACAGGCCAGTGAGAAACAATGCCCTTTTCTGTAAGTGGTAGTATGGTACTTGGACCAGAAATAATCTAAGCTTTACCACTGGCTCAGGGAGCACATAAAAGCAGTTTCTAAGGTAGAATGTTTAAACTTATCACAGTAGCCTTGAGATTTTCATGACCATGAAAGAAGGAAATTTTTCTTCAAACAAAGTAACCCACTGTAAATGAAAATGTTAAACTGGGCTACTTTAAAATTAAAGATTTCTGTTCATAAATGAATACTATTAACAGTGTTAGAATCTGCTTCAGTCTGCACACCTGCGATGTCATTGCTTACCTGCCATGGGGGCGTGGCCCTGCCCAGGGCTATATAAAAGGACAAACCCTCCTCATGGACTCTCTCTCTACTCCTTCTCTCTTATTCTTCCTCTCTCTCTCTCTCTCTCTCTCTCTCTCTCTCTCTCTCTCTCTCTCTCTGTCTCTCTCTCTCTCTGTCTCTCTCTCTCTGTCTCTCTGTCTGTCTGGGGTATGCCACCCCCCTTTCTTTCTCTCCCCATGCTCATTTAATAAACTCTTCTACAACATACTATCTGGCATCTGCTACCTTATTATGTTATATCTTTATTTTTAATGATAAAAAACAGTACAGAAAACAAGGGTCAGAGAAATGATATTTGCAATGCAAAGGACTCTTACTTGGAACATTCACATATGTTGTTCCCAAATGTTACTTTAAAAAAAAAAAAAGGCAAGCTGGGAGGGCACAGTGGTGTACACCTGTGATCCCAACACTGACAGGTGGAGGCAGGAGGATCAAGGTCATGCTTGGTACAGAAGGAGTTTGAGGCCATTTTTTAATCCAGGTATTGACTAAATTGGTGGGTCCACTCTGTAATAATTTACTGATGTGTACACTTTCATGGATGTGTACTTCAAGTTTTAAAATTTATGTCAACACTGTGTGGTCTGATGACACTTCAAACGATGAGTGTTGAACAAGCTTAGACTGAAGCCGCGGGCTGGGGAGCACCACTCCAATGCACAGTCTCACTGAGCTCCCAGACTACAAGTGCACTGATTTACTTCTTATTTTCATTAGGTTAAAGAGAGGGAATTCACAAGAACCTACCCAGCTAACAGATGCCATAGAGGTAATCTGTGCTGCCTGAGCCCGCACTCCTTAAGTCACCATCTCACACTCACTTATAAGACTTCCTGCTTACTAATACCCTGCCATAATAACACTGGTTGCCTTTTTCTTATTTTTTTTCAAGCCCATACTCCTACCCCTGCTCTTCTCTCTTATCATTTCCTTGTGATCAACCTTGTAAAGCTTGAGCCTGGCTAACAGTAGGTAGCAAACTCCTTGGGAAATAACGGTATCTTGGGTCTCTGTGTTATTCACGTCACTGTGAGCACACGTATGAAGCGACACGGCTTGAGGGAAGGGATGGATGCAATGAGGCTCTATCTAGCCTTCTGTTCTTACGTCAACTCCAGTTCCATAGAAGCCCCTCCCCAGAGCCTGAGGCAGGTGAAAACTGTGCAATGCAATTCCCACGATAAGAACAACCAGCAAAGTAGAGACAGCTAAAAGAGCCCATAGTTTTGTCACATGGCTTCCCAATCTGATAAGGGCCATCCACAGAATGCTAGAGCTGATACTATACCCAATGGTGAAAGACTAGGATTTTCCTCTAAGATCAGATATGAAAACAAGAATGCCCATTTTTATCACTTGTATTTAATTTACTTGGGTTTCAAACCAAGGCGTTCCATATGAAAAAGAAACAAAAAGCACTCAGACAAGAAAGCAAGAAGTTAAAATCTCTATTAATGGATATAATCTTATATACAAATAACCCACCCTGAAGAACACTCAAAATCATTAGAATTAATTATTTCAATGTTGCAGAACATATGACCAACAAACACAAATCATTGCATTCCTATACATTTGCACGGAATAACCCCAAAACAAAACCAAGACAATAACCCCCCCATTCACAAAAGCATCAAAAAGAATAGGAAACTACAAAACATGGATGCAATTACAGAATATTTAAATACTCGAGAAAACATCCCATACACACGATCAGATCACTTAACACTGTTATAACAGAGAAACTCCCCAAATTGCTTTACAAATTAAGATAATTCCCATCAAGACTCCTTTGTAGAAACTGAAAAGCTGATAGTAAAACTAACACCGAATTGAATGAAAGGTGGCCAGAACAGCGCACACACTCCTGCAACAGAAGAGCACGTAGGGCTAACACTGCACGATGTGACAACTTCTTTCAAAGCAATTATAATCAAGACTTTGTTGTATTGGCACAAGGACATGATCAATGGAATACAACTGAAGAGTTGGGGAGGGAAGTGTGGGTGTGTCGAGTCTGCTCTCTACTGCAAACACCACGGCCAAAAGCAACCTGGGGAGGAAAGGGTTTATTTACTTTACATGTCACATTCACAGTCCAAGCAAAGCAGGAGACAAGAGGGGAGTCAGAGACCACAGAGGACCACTGCTTACTGGCTTGCTCAGCTTGCTTTCTCATAGCAGCCAGAACCACCTCTTACCGGGTGGCCCCGCCCACAGGGATCTGTGTCCTCCCACATCATCCACTAATCAAGAAAATGTCCTGCAGACTTGCCTACTGGCGATAAGATGGAGGTATTTTCTGAATTGAGTCTCACGGGACTCTAGCTTGTATCAAGGTGAAAAAAACAACAAAGCCTAAGCAGGAAAAGGGTTTCTATCTGAGGTGATTAAAATGTTCTACAGTTTACTGTGCTGAGGGTTGTAAATGTCTATTCCTCTATCACACACTACTGAAACTTCCACATTTTAACTCAATAAATATGAATACCTTATCTCAACAAGGTGTATTTAAAACAATCACGCAGACTCAGCAGTGCTGGGTAAACAGATGTTAGCTGAGTGAAGAACAGAAGACCATGTAATAGCTAGTGTTTAACAAAGACACTGCATGTCCTCCGTATAGGTCAAGACTGTATCAACTTTCTTGTAGTTTTTTTACTAGGAGCCTTGTAGGCTTTGAGAATTATATGCCCATGGCTCTTTTTCACATCAAACACTGCCACATTTCTGTCCTATATTTATACAGTTGATTCAGAAGCCTAAAAGCACATTTATGTTGACTTAAGTGTAATCTCTTCTGACTCATTAGTATCTCGCTGGTCATTTCACTGACACACCAGCATGCTCAAATTACAAGCGTTTCCCCACATTCTTTTCTGAAAGGCCACTATCCTCTTACGCAGCTCACTCCATTTTCCCCTTTTCCTCACAAATCAAAAAAGAGTGGGGCATGCCTGTAATCTCAGCACTTGGGAGGCAGAGGCAGGAGGATATCTGTGAGTTGAAGGCCAGACTGGTCTACAAAGTTGAGTCCAGGACAGCCGAGGCTACACAGAGAAACCTTGTCTCAAACAAACAAAACAAACAAACAGTGTTTTCACTTCTAAATCAGTGCCAACTGAAACTGTCTTTAAGGTCACAGATTCTCGTCTGCCTCTTTTTTTTGTTTTGTTTTGTTTTGTTTGTTTGTCAAGACAGGGTTTCTTAGAGTAGCCCTGGCTGTCCAGGAACTCACCAGGCAGTCTTCAAACTCTGAGATTCTCCTGCCTCTCTGCCTCTGCCCCTGCCCCTGCCCCTGCCCCTACCTGGATTAATGTGTGCACCACCACTGCCCAAGACAGGGTCTTTCAGCTTAATGGTCCTCACAGTGGCACTCAGTTCAGTTGGCTTTCCTGTCTCAGCTTCAATTATACTATTTTCTCCTTCCATCTCTTTTGCTGATTTTTCCTTTTCTTATTTATAAATTTATAAATAAATATTTGAGTTCTTTCTATGGCTTCTAAGTTGGTAACATTTGTGTAGTGCTGGGGATTGAATCTAGGGGTTTTGTGCATACTACACAGTGCTCTGCCACTGAGCCATATCCCAAACCCACTAAAAAACAAACAAACAAACAAACAAAAACCCCTAGAAATCAAGACCTCAAACCAAACCAAAAAGGAGACAAAGTCTCAATATGGCACCCAGCCTGGGCAAGTTTAAGGCAGAATCCATTATCTTTTGCCTTCGATCCAGGGTTGCTAGAGGTTTAGGACTGCAGCCCTGACCTCTGTGACTTAACACTAAGAGGCATACACTCTTCTGGACTCTTAATTTGTTCATCTCTCTGCTCTCCTCTTCCACCTGGATTGTCTCCTGAATACTTCATCCAACACTAAGACAATATTCTTTCTCTCCAATCCTGTCTAAAATCTACCTGCCCTCGCTAAGTCCTCTTTCTTTCAGTAAATTGCTCCAGTATCAATTGAACTCTTTAATTTAGAGCTTAACCAGAAATAGTATATTTCTAGCACCAACTGAAAATAACTATCTCAAATTCATCTGTTTCTCTGTCCTGAAGTAGATCACAATTAGTATTTCCATGTAGAATTTGAAACCAGCCTTCCAAACAGCCCACCACTCAATTTACCTGCATGACAGATGCTTTGAAAGTGAACTCTTTAACTTCTGCCTCCAGTAAAGATAGAACAGCTTGTTAGAGACCATTGTTTACATTGAAAAAACAATCAGACAAAATTAGACAAAAATGACACCCCCCCCCAATAAAAATCAAACAAGGTCCTTTCTGTTTTTTAGTATGATAAAGAAGGTATTAAGGACACAAGGCTGTAAGTGTCCAAAGGTTCTGGGAGAGACATGAGGAAGCTGAAGAGATTATAACTTTTGACACGTACTGCCCCTCTCTCAGGATATTTGCTTGTCCTTAGTATGGCAAAGAGGCTAAAATGTAGGCAAATGGCCAGGGAACGCTGCTCAAGGGCAGGACTGTTCACTATCCCATGCCATAAGAAGACAAAACCCAACTGCAGTATAATACTCAGGGTCTAGGATCCAGTGTGGGGGCAGGGAGCAGTGTGGAAACAGCAATCTCATGACTTAAGCTTCTCTCCATGCATGATCAACTTTCAGCCTTGAACACGGCAGAAACAGGAAAGCCAGGAGCTTCAGTTTTTGCATTTTTCAGATGACCAGAGGGACAAATAGGCACAGAGGTCAGAACCAGTTCTAATGAGCACTTTGGACCTGGGCTGGGAACTCTGGAGCGCTTCTCAGGCATCAGATTCTCTAGAGGCCTTGGCAAATCAGACTGCTGGCCCTGTCTTGTTTCTGATTCTGAAGTTCTAAGGTGAACCCAAAAGTTTGCTGCTAATCCCAGCCTAGACCTTGAGAAACACTCCACAGTGAAACACACCAACACTTGCTCATCTGGAACCCTCAGTGAAGCAGAACTTTTCAAATAACCAGCAAATGACGTTACTTACAAAATCATATTTGGGTATAAAAATCCATTCAAAGTTCATTTTAGACCAGTACATTTTCTATAATGAACTGTGGAAAGTCATCAGTGTGGTTTTAGATTCCAAATGCACTCGCTGTTAAGAAACCGCCACTGCTGAACTCTGGTTCAGAGTTGACAGTCTCTCAGGCATCTGGGAAACACTCATTCTTCCTTCCCAACCACCTGAGCATGTCAAGTCCTAGCTTCTTTACATACTTAAACAAAGCTACATATTATAAGCGACTCACATGGGGATGTATGTATTTTTTACTGAGCCAGAGTAAAGATTAAGAAAAAAAGTAGAGCAAGTACATTTTTTACACTATGATTGTGAAAAAAATTATGAAAACAAACATTATGTAAGAATTATACTACTTCTATTAATATACATTTTAAAATAATTTAATGCATAAATTGTGAAGAGAAAAGAAACTAAGGTTTGCTACCAACCACAAACAAAATGGCATGTTTCCTACAGAAGAAACAGTGCTGAAATAGCATATCCCTTCACCTAGTTTTCTTTCAAGTTCTGAAGGACATTATTTTTTTTCTCCCAAGGTCCTCTCAGAAGGACAAATCAAAATGAAAAATAAACCCACACTAACAGAAGCAGAGACACAAGTAAACACAAGGTGCATGACACAGCCATGCCTATGCCATGGCCAACTGTCCAATCCCCTGACACAGCCATGCCTATGCCATTCCCAACTGTCCAATCCCCTATAAAGAAACTCAAAACTAAAGAGATCATGGAAATGCCTGAGGAGAGAAAAATCCAGAATCTTACTTAAAAAAATTATTGATCATTTAGAAGAACAAACAGATGAAGAAATTAAGGAAATTTATCAAGACTTTGACAAGCCAGATTGCAAAGTGAATGAAACAGTAAGTTAAGTGCAAGTCCAAAATAAAAAGGAAAAATTTAGCAGAGACTGAAACACTGAAAAGGAGCCAAACAGAAATATTTGAAATGAATGAGACAGTTGTTAGGTCTCAAAGAAACCCAGGACAAATGGGTAACTTAGGTGCCTATTTAATGTATCAAAGTGGACTCTGGCACCAGTCTCTCGTGAGCATGGCCAACATCTGTTATAGAGGCCTGGCTCCTCTGAGCACTTCTCAGTCCCCTACCCTCTCCTGCCCCTGACCTTCCCTTCCCTTCCCCCAGCTTCTCTGATTCCTATATACCTCAGCCATTTTGGCTACAGGTCCTTTTGGTTTCTTGGTCTTCTGGCTCACTCCTGGCCTCTTTGCCCCTGGCCCCTTCTCCTTCCCTCTCTCTTCTCTCTTTTTTAACTCTCTTGCCTTCCCCCCTTTCTCTTCTCATGGCCTAGTCTATTCTACAGGCCCAGTTTAGTCTGGACTCTTCCAGGTGCCTCTGGTCATGTTCTCTGTCATATCTACAATAAACCTACTCACTCATACCTAGGGGCAGTCACGTCTTCATTTTTTTCATTCAATGATCAGTCAAGGAAAGACCACAACAGACACCATCAGTAATAAACAAAACTATTCTGAAGAACACAGTTCGGTGATAGAGGACTGAGTCAAGACAATAATGCCAATACATGTAAAAGGAAGGTGAAGGAGTATGAATGATATTTTCAAATCATCTGTGACATATTCAAGATGTTGAGCTTGAGAATTCATGGTATAGAAGGAATAGAGGTAAAATCAAATAGAGTAGACTGACTATTTAATAAAATTATAGCAGAGAACGCTCCAAACTTAGAGAAATGTAGACATGGAAGCACAAGAGGCCTACAGTACCTCCACACAGAAATGACAAAGAAAATTCTCCATCATAGTCAGGATGTCAAAAACACAAAGAAAAAAAACTTAAAAGTATCTCGAGAAAGACATTAATTAAATGCAAAGGCAGAAATATCAGAATCACCTCAGACTTTACATTAGCGACAACAATAACAAAAGCCAGAAGAGCTTGAAATGAAACATTTCAAACTCCTAAGAGTTTGAACAACTGGGGGCCAAGAATGCTATAAAAGTATCTTTCTAAACTGATGTAGAAATAAGGATATTTTAAGACAAACATAAATTAAGCCAATTAATAACAACTGAGCCAGCACTGAAGAAACTTTTAATGGAATACTTTATAGGGAAAAAGAAGAAATATAGCCCCCTTCAGGAACATACATGGAAGTTTACACTCCATGAAAGTAACTAAGACCACAGCAGACCACAGCCAACACTGCAATCCTGCATAGTAAGACAATACATTATGAACAAGTAGACTTTATCACAAGATGGCAAGATTGGTCAACATAAATAGCCTACTTTATTTTTTCAGACAAAGGATTTATCTCAGTGAATCTAGAGTTCATCCATTGCCTAGGCCAGTGAGTGCAAGGGATCGCATGTCTTTGCCTCCCCAGACAAGAGCACGGACATGTACGCCTGGCTTCCTCATAGGTGCTAAGGATCTGAGCTTAGGTCCTCATGCTGCATAGTAAGCAATTTGCCCACTGAGCCATCTTTCTAGCCCATAAAACATGTTGTTTTAAATCTCTCATTACTTTAAAAAATGTATTATAAAATTATCTGTTCATAAAAAAAGCTCCAAGGTCTTAAAACTAAATAATTAAAATGAAGACAAAAAAAGAGGAATCGTGTGTGTGTGTGTGTGTGTGTGTTTGGGGTAGTCTAATTTATAGATTATAAAAGAAAATTAGCTGGGCGCAGTCACACATGCCTTTAATCCCAGTACCCAAGAGGTAGAGGATACCCTGGTCTATATATATATATAGCAAATTCCAGGCCAGCCAAGGCTACACAGTAGGACCTTGTCACAAAACAAAAACAAAATATAATAAGAATCAAACTAGGTAGGCATTGGTTTTTCTTAGAGAATCCATATGACTCTAGTGATCAAACATTTCTCCTTCTAAATAATTATAACACTTGCTTAAATGTAAAATATTGTAGTAGGTTGTAATTTTATCTGGGATAAATATATCCATGTCAACATGGCATTTAATTAAAGAAAAATTCACTCAGAATCATAGAAACATAACTTTATTTTAACCCCAACACGTTAATTTTGATTCCACACATGTAAAAGTGCAAGAACACTAAGTCTTTACTGAAGGAGATATAGCTGGGGCAGGACCGGGACTCCCACCAGTGGAGGCAGACACACTTGATTCATTGTGAAGAAGAGCTGTGCAGAAGCTGGAGCTGCCCACCTGCAACTGAGATTAAGAAAACCTCTATTCCAAGTCTTTAAACCAAGTTAACAGGCCATTTTCTCCCCAATAGGAAAAGGTCCGAATTCAAGAGACATCATCAATTCCATTAGTGTCCCCTGGACTCTTGAATGCTCAAAACTGGTGATTGCATGATCAATGCTACCTTATTATATGACACAAAGCCACTGTATATTTGGATAGCACAACAAGAGAGCCAAGTGTGTGTGTGTGTGTGTGTGTGTGTGTGTGTGTGTGTGATATTTTATACACATAATACATTCTTTTGATTTCTTACACACAGGAAAATGTTATGAAACACAATTTAGACAGTCTGTAAGGAATCCCTGCAGTCAGCCTGGAGATGGTAAAGTATGTTCTAGCATACAAGGGCCCTGGTTTGGATCCCTAGCACCTCAGTGACCATGAGGAACAGGGGGATCAAAGTTCAAGATCACCCTCAGCTACATGATGAGCTTGAAGCCAGAGAGCAGCTGGGCTCCAGGATATCCTATCTTCAAATTGGAAGAGGAAGGAAAGCTGGTAGCCTACAGCTTTCAAATTTACCTGCCTGTCTGTCTTCCCTCCTGGATGCTCATCAAACTGCCTGACTTTATAACAACTCCCTTCTTCAGCAATTAAGACAAGCTGATAAACTAAGACATTAGCCTTAAATCCTCAGATCAAATACCTGAGATATTTTTTTATTCCATTAATCTTCTAGTCCATTAAATTGAAGAGGTAAAATTTACTTTATACTGAATGAAACACATCTAGATGCTCATTTCAAACTAGTTACAAAACATTATTTTCAGCCATTTCTCACATTTATTTTCTGGAGTCATTTTCTTTGCACAACCTGATAAGGAAGTATGTGTGTTAAAAGTAACAGCTGGTTGCACATGTGCTGCTTCAAGTTTATCCCACCAGCTGCTAACAAACAAACAGAAAAGTTACTTTGGGCAGAGCTGGGGAGCAGTCCTGGGTCTCAGCGCCGGGAGAGGGCTTACAACACCTAGCACTAACCCCAGCAGCACAGCTATGGTGGGGAAACAGAAAGGTTGAGGGCAGAACTGAACTGCTCCCTGCCGTGCTTCCCAAGATCCCTGAGGTAATGAAGCAGTCTTGTTTAAAACTCTGTAACTCCTCTAAAGATACGTGTCACATTTATGAGCCAGCATTCCAACCTCATCACCCACAATAGGTAAGTTCTCTTAGTTCATTGTACTTGCCTCTCCCCAAATGTCACTTCCTGTATTTTCCTGGTCCTGTGATAAAATACTCAGACAAAAGCAGCTCAGGGGAGAAAAGGGTTTAGCACACGGTTCAAGGCCCATCATGGCAAAAGTCACCAATGAGTGCCGGAGGACAATGTTCAACCAGGTTCCTTATCTTATACAGCCCAGAATTCCTTGCTCAGAGAATGGTGTCACCCACAGAGGGTGGGTCTCATGTCCACAGTTCTGTCCCCTATGAGATTCTACATTCTGTCAAGTTGACAATTGTCACTGACCATCACAGTTGGCTCATGGATAGAACTTAGGAAGTCCATGGACTTAGGACAGACGAGCAACTCTGTGAGGGAAAATAACCCACACTGTCAATATATTCTTAAAGGATGAAAAATGTGTAAAGACAGAGAGATCTCTCTTAAATGTGTAATCTGAAGAGAAACACGGAGTAGAGTTCCTTCCTTAATTGAATAGGTAAGTTCAATAAACAGAAAGGACTTTGAGATAACCCCTTTGTTTTATACACAATAAAACTAAAGTGTGGAGACATGAGGAAATGTTAAGGCTACAATGTTAGCAGACAACACTGGCTTCCTGTCTGCACGCTCACCCTTGCAGACGACACTGGCTTCCTGTCTGCACGCTCATCCCTTCTCATTTGGTTGCTCACACAAATCCAGACAGGAAGGCTATGGCAGCAACAGTCCCATATCTGATAAATATACTAGCTAAGAAGAAATTGAGCCATTATTTCCAGTGCTACTGGGCCCCAACACATGTAAACATTTTAATTTTTATGTAAAATAACACACTATCTTGGATACATTTTAGAACTTTCTTCCTTCATGGTAGAAACAAGCCTGGCAGACAGGAGTGCTTAAGACTATTGCAACCAATCACAGCCAAGAGCACACTTGACCGAAGAGGGGCAGAGGACATTTAAGAGACATAGGACTCCAAGGAGGCACTTAAGCACATTTCTTGCTCTGTCAATTACTCTGAAAACACACAATAAAGAGCAAATTAGTTGAGTGGATCTTTCAGTAACTGCTGAAGCTGTTTAAAAATTTTAAGCAAAACCTCTTTTCAAAGTTTACTCTCTTGTTTATTCACACTAAAGAACAGTGAGTACAAAAACCAACAATGATAATGTTCAGAGAAAAGACTTTTTATAGTAAGTAATTAAGTTGAGAAAGCTGAAAAAGAACGCCTTATTTTGGTGTCAAAATGAATAAGAATCCAAAATTTGTTTTTAATTTTTTTCCAAAATAATTACAAAACGGAAAGTGTACAAATAAGAACCTAAGAAAGCCTTCACTTTCCTGCCCTCCTTTGACTTCTGAAGTACAGTGCAACTTTCTACCATCTGTTATTTTAAAGCAGCAACAGTAATGAACATATGGGGCTTTCTCTATCAAGCAGCTGTAGTGTAGTTAAAGTTATAATAATTGTCTTTCTGTAAGATAAATTTACATTAAAAATCTGGCCAGTGAGAAATAAATAGTTCGACCTCACAGCCTTCTTAAACAAAATTTTAAATTCACAACCATCTATGACAAATTACAGAGATTTAGGTGAAATCCCTAAATCTTATACTTTTATCTTTAAGATTTAGTAGATGTAATAAATGATGCACAAATCAGTCTGTCCCATCCCCACAGCCCCACAGCTCATGTGTTCCCTCCCCTCCCCCCTTGATCAAAATTTGGGAACAATCTGAGCTGAGACACTCATCCTTAAAGCCAGTGACCAAGTCCTTGAATGCTAACAGTTCAAGTCCACTGTTTCCTTTGAGTCTGTCAGCTCTGAACCACAAGCCCACTTGTTTATGAGAAAACCTCACCACACATGACGCATGACTCCCCCTTCAGCTGTGAACTACTCATGTGAGCTTGACTAAACCGACAGGAACCCACAGCCCATCCAAACACCACACGGCCATGGAGCTATCACCTACCTTTGTCTGGATGGTTCAAAATCATAATCCTCTTGTGTGCTGTTCTAATCTTGGCTTTGCCAGCAGATGGGCTGTAAAAAAACATTAATAGTGCAAAATGAAGATTATAAATTAATGATTTATATGGGTTACAAGAAATTAAAAACTAATGAGAATTTCACCATCTTGTGGACAAATACAAAATTACAAGCTTTACGCTTAATTCCACTAACCATCAAAATAAATCATCGTAACAATCTTATATTGTATTTTCCTTCAGTCTTTTGTAGAGTCAATCCTTACTTTCAGTATTAAAAATAAATAAGTAAAAGATGATAATTTGGAGATTTAGCTCCTTCACAGAACCCTTACCTAGCAAAGGTAAGACCCTGGGGATTCAGTACCCAGCACCAAAACCAACACAACAATACCACCTCCAGCAACCCCCTTTCCCCCAGGCCAGGGGAGTCATAGTATACACACTACAAGGATTAAAAGCTCATGTTTCTAAAGGTATTTTGGAAGGTGACACATGTTATCAAGGTATCTGAGTTCCAGAACTAGCCTGCTAGCTTTTGAGATCAGTCTTACTACAAAGTATTGGGTGATGTTGGTTAAAGTCTCAATCTCTGCAGGGTAACCACATACTCTCCGCAGAGCAAGGCTGCTGCCAAGTGCTAGGACAGTCCTGGCACAAAATGTGTGCTCCAGAGGAGCAGCCTTCTGTAGTCCTTCAATGAGTAATGTCAAAACTCCATAAAGTTCACAGTGTACCTAGCTTTGTAAGAAGCTGGGGCAACATTTGGCAGTAGAGCCTACAATGTGAGTGAAATTAAAGGAGATAGTTAAACATATAGTTACTATGTCAAACTGATACTTTCAGAATGACAAGTGTTTCTCATTTGTATATTTCCTGAGCATGAAAAGAGTTTTAGCATCAACAGTAGAATTTATTGTACCTAATGGCTATCAGATTTGAGCGGCTTCTCTTTACCAGGTTTCAAATGGGTAGACTAACAGGCAGCCTAAGGTCTGAGGGTGGTTGTGAAGCACAAAGGAATCTGAATGAATGAATCATTTGTTAGTAAGAAACACACCACTTTAGTTATTTATGTCTAAATTTTAAAACTCCAATTCTGGGCTGGAGAGATGGCTCAGTTGTTAAGAGCACTGGTTGCTCTTTTAGAGGTCCTGAGTTCAATTCCCAGCAACCACATGGTGGCTCACAACCATCTGTAATGTGATCTGATGCCCTCTTTTGGCACACAGGTATACATGCAGGTGGAGCACTGTATACATAACAACAAATAAATATTTAAAAATAAATAAATAAAAATAAAAACCCCAATTCTATTGCTCTTCAGCTATAAGCTTGTCTTGATCACTTTAATACGTTGAGTTATAATTTTTTCACACATAACATATACACAATAAAGCCAATGATTACTTTAAAGCATCAAGGGTGTTTATGAAAATTGTGTATTTTTGTACTTTTAAAGAACCGAATGTAAACTATCTAACACTTCTTGAAAGACTCAGAAGTATCACCCTGAGTATGAACTAAATGCAACTCTTGAGACTCTGCAGACGTTGGCTGATCTCCTTACTACAGGGCCCAAACTGCCGCTTTAAGATCCACCTCCTGTTTAAACAACTCCCCTTGCTATCAGGTGTTAATCTTTGATTCCATTAGTGATCCGGTCTCTAACATTTTCTTGCCAATTACATGCTGCTACTAACCTCCTACAGGTAAGCAACATACTGCACACATGTTAAACACCCTATTGAGGGCCTATACTTCTAGAACTCAGAAGGTTGAGACAAAACATTCTTGAACTCAGAAGGCTAAGTAACAAGACTGTCTCAAAGGACAACCTCCCCTGCAAAAAATGAACAACTTCTGGCTAAATAAACATACAAAACTTTCTTCCATAAATACAATAAACAAGTTTCTTTGGTTGTTTACAGAAAGAAGCCTTACGGAGGAACATTTTTAAACAACATTTTAGTTAGCTCTCAAATAGATGCTATTTGATTTCAAAGACTATTGAGTTTTGAGAAAGTAAAGTAGCAAACAGATATTCCCAAGAGCTAAGAATACTATTTTATTTAACGGTCTAACATGAAAAACATGCCATTCTGAAACTCTGCACAACTCTATTCCTGTGGCTGATGTACACTGATCCTTTGAGGCGCTCTGCAGCACCTCCACGCTAGTAAAGCTGGCTCTGTTCTGGATGTCTGATGTCTTCTTAAGTACGTATAAGTGACTTGAAGACACAGTATATAACTTGTACCTTAAAACATCATCTCAGATCGAATATGCAATGGGATTTTGACAGATTTTACAGTACCCCTCAAACCAAACCAAACCAAAACAAGAACGACAATAACAAAATGTAAACTCCTTTAAAAATTTTTGACTCTATCCTAGTAAGCATTGACACTATAAAAGACTATTATGTTATCAAAATCAGAAGCCTATAAAAAGAGCTTCACAAACTGAACTTCAGAAAACTATCACTAGATAATAAAGATATCAATTTAGAAAAACACAAATTTCTATTGTACACATTTGAAGACACAAAGAGTGTTGGCTCTTATTCTGAACATTAAGCTTTAATTGAACATATAAAACAAAGTCTGAAAATTACCAGCTACAATATCATGTAAAAAATCAGTTATATTGCCTATTTAAACTATTTAAAAACAAAAGTAACATGGTTTTTACACAAAACCTCGAGTATTGTATACACTGAGGTCTGCAGCCCACCAACCTAGGCTAAAGTGAAAACACATGGAAGGAAAGTTCATGTATACAAGTATTACAATTTAAACCACTGCCTTTAAGATATTTATCACCTTCATAGTGAGCTTTGAAGATGAGGGGAGAACTCCCACTCACATGCAGAGTTTATTCCCCTTTTACTTTTGTTATATTAAGACTCTCTAAATCCTTACTACATTTTGTGTGTGCATGTGTGATTTGTTTTGTTTGTTTGTTTTTATTTATTTTTATTTTTGAGACAGGGTTTCTCTTGTAGTCCTAGCTGGCTTTGTAGACCAGGCTGTCTTCAAACTCACAGAGATCCACCTGCCTCTGCCTCCCAAGTGCTGGGATTAAAGGTGTGCACTACCACACCCAGCTGCTACATTTTAATAGATTTATTTTTGCCCAGACCACGAATTTCAAACTGCTCCCTAAAATATGTTTGACTGTCAGGGAGAGGGTGGATGGGGGAAACAAGGTGTGTGGAACTGAGTGGCATTGTTGAACCTGTGATAAACAGAGCCAATACATTTAGGGAAAAGAATGCTGCCTGAGTAATACTAGACAAGGAATGGTGAGCAAACACAGTCCCTTTGCTTAAGGCTATCTGCTACTTTCTCTGACAAGGAAAATGCCCATCTCTTAGATTTCAAAAAAGCACCAAGCAAAAATAAGCTCCAGTCTTGTACTTAATTTGTATCTGTGTGTGTGTGTGTGTGTGTGTGTGTGTGTGTGTGTGTGTGCGTGTGCGCGTGCGCACGCATCACAGTATACATGTGGATGTTAGGGGATAACTTTTGAGAGTGAATTCAAATGGACTGCACTGCACTCAGGTCATCAGGCTTGGTGGCAGATGCCTTTATTGGCTAAGTCACGCAGATGGCTCACAATTCCTGTATGTATGTATGTATATATGTGTCATATCTGTCCATCTGTCTATCTTTTTTAAACATTTGGGGTTAAAGACTTGACCTATGGGCTGGAGAGATGGTTCAGCCGTTAAAGGCTAGGCTCACAACCATAAATATAAGAGTTCAGTTCCCAGCACCCACAGCTGTCTCTCCAGCCACTGGATGGGGAGGCCTGGTGGCACTCAGAAGAAGGACAGCAGGCTACCAAGAAGAGACTTAATTCCCTATGAGCATACACAGGGGGAGGAGGTCCCCCTCAGTAACAGTCATAGGGGAGGGGAGTAAGGGAAAAATGGGAGGGAGGGAGGAATGGGAGGATACAAGGGATGGGTTAACAATTGAGATGTAATAGAAATAAATTAATAAAATATATTTTTAAAAAAAGAAAAAAAATAAAGATGTGACCTATAAGAGGTTTGTTTTTTGTTTTGTTTTGTTTTATTTCTTGTCAGTACAGCACTTTAATTCTTTTCCTAATCACACAGATTAATCACCAGGAAATCTGCAGTAAATGATATACTGTGACCAACTCCATGGATAGGAGACATCTTTTTGTTGTTGTTTGTTTTTTTGTTTTATATAGCAGACAACTTTAACACTGGAATTTGAGATGTGGAGGATCATGAGTTCAAGGCCAGCCTAGGTTACAGAGTTTTACCAAAAAACATCTAGCGGCCGAGGACACAGTTCAGTGGGAGAGCCTTATCTAGCACACTCAGGGCCTTAG
Organism: Acomys minous; assembly: GCF_964271855.1. Lineage (NCBI taxonomy): Eukaryota > Metazoa > Chordata > Mammalia > Rodentia > Muridae > Acomys > Acomys minous. The sequence continues at coordinate 42,025,442 of NC_140501.1, read as the reverse complement.
GGTTAGTTCCCAGCACTTCAAAACCTAAACAACAGCCAACAGCTCCTCGGGAAAATGCTCTAAGAAACATTGGATGCAGACTCTAGTAAATCTATGATAGAAGAAAGCAGTCCTGACATTGTTAGTGATAACCACACAATTTCATTAGCTTTCTCCTAGAATATCAGGTATTAAGCAGGAAATGAATAGTAAAATGGAATAAGTAAAATGATACATGGTAAATGTCAAACTGCAAAAGTAAAAAAGGATTGTGAAACAATATCTGCATTATAATGAAAGATATGCATCAAATTTCAAACTGGCCCAAAGAGAAACCAATGAGGAACTTGTGATGGACAGACTGGGAATCCAGGACTCCTTGCAAAGAGCATAAATAACTTCAATTAATCCAGACCTGGAGTTTTAAAAGGAAAAAACATGCTATGTCCTTTTCTGAGTTTTATTTTTAAAATTTAAATATAAGTATTCATTATAAATATAAAGTTATTATAACTTCCTTCCCCAATTTTCAAGACACTCTTGGCCACAAAACAAAAATATGCTTGCAGCACTTACCTTACACCTAAAATAAGACTAGCTTCCCGCCTACTCATTTTCTGCTCAAATCCTCCTTTATAGTAGGATGAAAAGCTCTGCACAGGAAGAAAGAGCAGGAAATAATTAGTTCCATGCACGAAGTAGCATGACCTCAATCCCCTCACACTGCTACTGTAAGAGCAACGCATTTTACTAGAAACCAACTTGAAATTGCGGGGGAATGCACCACACAATGATCTTTTCATGAAACTCCAACTTGGATGAACACTAAAAAAAAAAAAAAAAAAAAAAGTAACAATGTTTTCAACTTTACAATGCATTAATTTTGTTCCACTGAGATATAACTGAAGGACACATATCAGCAAAATGCCGATGCTTTCCCTAAGCACCGGTATGCTTTTCTCTTTGGGTAACCTTGATCAAATCACTTATATGGACATGGTAGGTATCTGTCTGCCTTCTATCTTGGATGACAGAGAAAGAAGAATATGTCATGGAAACAGACAGGAAAGCCAAGAGAGGCTGGGAAACTAAGCAAGATGGCCATGGTGGCTGGAGAGTGTGAACTAGGAATCTGAACGGGAAGAGACTGTGAAAGAGGTTCCTATGCTACCTTTAATCTGAGAGCTTTCAGTACAAAGGATTAAAGAAAGTAAACCCTAGGTCAAGAGGCAGAGCTAGTAACCAGCTGACAAGGATTAAACAGAAAGAAGGGACTTTGAATTGAATGGTACTTAAAACAGTATGGAGAAAGACTAGGGGATTTGGTGCTTTTGGTTTTTAGCTTTTGGCTCTTTCACTTTTAGTTTTTGGCTTTCTTGTGCTGGGCTGTCAAGCTAGCTAGCAGGCCTCCTCCTCCTAGGCCAGCATCTGACCTAGCAAGCCTTTGGCCTTTGGCTTTTTGGCTTTTTCCTTCAGGTAGGAAGGTCAGCTGAGTGCTTTCTCTGCCTCTTTGAGCTAGCAGGTTTTCATCCCCACCCTTGCCACAAAAAAAGAGAAGTTCTTATTCTAAGTGGACCAAGAAACCAGGGCACTGGGATAACATCATTTGCTTTGTTTTGGAAGGATTCGTTTGAATCTGAAGAGTAGAAAAGAACAAGGGTGAAATTAAGAGACCAGTTAAAGACCATGACTGTCCAATTATAAGTAAGTATATACCATGTGAGTCTTTCTGCTTCTGGGTTAACTCGCTCAGTATGATCATTTCTAATTTCCTCCATTTGTCCACAAATTTCTGGATTTCCTTGTACCAAGAGATTGGGACAGATGTAAGGACATCTTACTGGGATTCTAGGTAAGAGAAATATAGGAGATGGGGAAATAGAAGGACCCAGAGGGTCCTAGAAACCTACAAGAAGAATATCATAACAGGTGGATCAGGGCCCAGGGGGATCTGCTCAAACTATTGCACTAACCAAGGACAATACAAGTAGTAAACATCGAACCCCTACTCTAATATAGTCAATGGACAGGACATCCTCCACAGTTATGTGGAGAGCAGGGACTGACTCTGACATAAGCTCTGCTGCCCCATATTTGACGACTTCCCCTTCATGGGGAGCCCTGGTGGCACTCAAAGAAAGAATAGACAGACTACCAAGATGAGACTTGTTAGCCTGTGACCATAAAGTCGGGGAGGAGATCCCCCTTGGGCATGGACCTAAGGGAGGGTAATAGGGTGGGGGTGGGAGGGTAGGAGGAACAGAAGGATACGAGTGATGGGAGAACAATTGAGTTGTAATCTGAATAAATTAATAAAAAAAAAGACTGCAAAAAAAAAAAGTGACTGAACCAGCAAGACTGGGGTATAAGTTAAGGCAGGAGCTGAGGATGTGGTCAAGTAGTCAGACATTTTTTATGTATTTTGAAAGCAAACATCAGCTTGGTGAACTAATATGGAATATGACAAAAAGGAATCTTAAGTGATGCAGAAGGCAAGTTATACACTGCCCAGATTGAAGGACTGTCTGGAGTGAAGGACTCAGACACAGGGCCCACTGACCCACTTTAGCTCTGACTGATTAGGACCACATTCAAAGCCATGCCCTCTTCCTGGAGCAGCCTGTATCTGAAAAGCCTGTAAGGCTCAAATGCAGTTACACTCACTTCCCTGGCAGGGTTTAGTCTCATAGCCCTCTTGTAACCACAGTGAAAGGTAGCTGCTGAGGCCCAGCCTTAGGTAAGACTGCACTGCAACCTAACTTGCTCCTCTACCCTTCTTGTCTTGATTGGAAGAATGCTGAGTTTAAGACTGCTCCTGAAACTTACAGCTTTCTAATTTTTGTCCCAGCCTGCTCTTCAGAGAGCCCAAACTATGTGAATGGCTTCAAAATTTTGGCCTAGAACTTCCAAGCTGCTGTTTAATGAATAAAGGAACAGTTGTTAGTTGTGGGAAATAGATATGATGAAGGTGGTTTTCAATGTATTAAATTTGAAGCTTCTATCAAATGTCTAAGTGGAAAAGATTTCAATCTAGAGAAAACAGAGAGTTTCCAGTGTGAACAGTGCTTAGAGAAGAGAGACTGAACAAGACTTCCTAAGGAGATGGAGGCTGAACCTCCGAGTCTGCACCGAGGCTCGAAACTGAAGAGGGATGAGTGAAGAATGCTAAGACCACACTATGTTCTAGAAAGAAAACTAGAAGCCAAAGTGAGAAAGTGAAAAAGGGTTTCAAATGCTTCTGGCAGGAGAATCAATATCAGGAATCAGCAAAGAAACGGCCAAAGGAGAAGAGGGAATGAGTTCCAGGCCAGCCAGGAGAGCTCTGTCTCAAAAACTAGTACAAATGGAGCAAACTGAGCCAGCTGGGTATGGTGGTGCATGGCTGTGATCAAAGCACGTAGGAGGACACACATCAGGGTACCCTCGGGCTACCTAACAAGAAATCAGAGGAGATGGCAAGGAAAAGCTGTGGAGTAAATTTTTAAAAATCTAATATTGTTTATTATAAAGTTAACCTATATTTAAGGTGTTATTATATAACCCGCTATCATAGTCAATAAAAGACACGGACACCTGTTGTATTTTAGAATAAGCCTTATTTTACCTGGGGCTGGGCAGATATTAACACCCTAACTACCTTGTATTATCTCCCACCCTCGATCCCATGCCATCTGTTTTAATCGTTTCTACCTGGGCTGTTTCCCATCCACAATCTCAAAATACTTGCTTATGTTGTTCATCGGGCATTGTGGAACTTTAGAGTTCCTCCTCCTGGCCCACGTGGCTCTTTCCTGTCCCATGGTGCATCTGTTCCTTCTTCCTCCTCTGGTACCTGTCTCCTCCCCAGGATCCTCTCTGTTCTCAAAGCCCTTGAACTTTGGCCCCACTGCCTCACTCTGCCCTACCCAGGTGTGTAGGATTTATTGGTCAAACAGAGAAGCAAGATTAAACAGCAATACTTGGGGTACATGACAGTCTGCTCATAAACAGCAAGAACCTCAAGGGGCAAGCAATTAACAAATACAAAGCACCAGACCATGCCCTAACAAAAAGCAATTATTTTCAGGAGCTCTAAACTGAAAGTAGACGTCTGAACTCAGCTTTTAGAGAGAAATGTGGGCATATATCATTGCATACATATACAGTTCTAGACAGAAGCCTGTATTTTCATAAGGAATAATAAGTAACCATAGCCACTGATACAGTATATTTCAGGGATTGCTTCCAGAACCGTGACTGGATTGAAATGCTTAAGTGTGTAAGTCTGTTATATAAAAATGGCAACCTAATATCTCATCCTCCTGTACACCCCAAATCACTAAAACAATGTAAAAATGCCATGCAAAAAAATGGTGGCTATACTGTAATTCCTTAAGGAATGATGGCAAAAGAAAAACTGCTTATACAGATGCAGTGTCGCCTCTGTGCTGATGATCTGCTGTAAGTCATGCCAGGGGCTGTCTTTTACCCATAGATATGGATCCAACAATCCACCAGGGCCATGAGGAGTAACATCCCTACCCCAAGTGGCATGTCATGTTCAACCCACTACCAAAATAAAACACACACAGAGAGACTACTGCAGAGGACAGGGGAGTAAACCTCAAGCCTGAGCCAGACAGGAACTGGACACTTAGTAGAGGAAGCCCAGATGGTCTTAAAGGCTCTCCCAGGAGGCCAAAGTCTTTACTAGATGCAAATCTTGCCCTGCTAAATGAAAGCTGGTCACCTGAGTCTTTTCTGCAGCAATATGTTTGTTCTTATTTTAGTCTTAGATCATGCTTAGATCAGGCTGATAGTTTTTCTGTACAAGGAGAAAAAAAATAAGATATTTCTGTGAGTCTTCAACTACCTAAGGAAGCTCTAAGACTTTGAGTCACCATAAGATAAATTGATGTTTCCTGAACTGTCATCCCTTCTACAGTCACAAGGCACTAACCTTAAAGGCAAACACTGGTATCTGGGCTAGTTCTATTTTTTTACTATGTGGACATGGTGCCACAGGAAAGTCTCCTCAAAATCTAGTGTCTGCAAGAACTTTATATCCGACAGCCATCACACCTTTCTAAAAGAACATCATTTCATGGATGGAAACTTAATACACGGGGTAAACAGACAGAAAAATAGACAAGAGAAAAGTGGAAGCTTGTGTTGCTTAACTATTAAAATGTAGTCATATTTCTTCAGAGAAAATCTTGCCTTCTAAAACCACGGAATTTAGACTTTTTTATTAGACAGGTTTTGTAACATGCTAACCTATATCTTTAAATTACTATTGGCATATGGGCAGGCACAAAATTATAACTCAGTATCTCTCTCCTCTAATACTAAGTGATAACTGAAAGGGTGTCTGAAGCTTGATACGATATATCAATACCGAACTGTTTAGAATTCAGAGATAAGATGCTGCAGTCCAGGGTCTGAAAATGCTGCGATCCCAAAGAAATGTCCAGATCCCTTAACATGATAATTACTACAAGTAACAATTATGTCATTGAGTATGGAGAGAAGAGGATGTTGTTATTCTGGATTATTCTATTCAAGAAGTACACACAAGCAACAACAGGAATTACATTCATTTTTTCCCCCTAAAATTAGTATTAAGTGATGCAGTGCCATGTTATCAAAGGAGAGCTCAAATAGCTCAAGGAAGCAAATCTTCATTTTATTTCAGTCCCTCCAGAAAACCAGGTGAGAATGATTCTGCACAGTGTTAGGTGCAGAAATATGCTTCATAGAAACTAGTAAGGGTAGCCTATCTGAGTGACAGAGCCACAGAAGAATGACTTCAAGTAAAAGGACACATTTTCAAATAGAAACTAAAAGCCTTCAAGAAGATAAATGATTCAGGACTCTATCCTCAAATTAGGAGTAATCAGACATTTGTTGAACCAATTAGTAGTCTTTTATACATTTTAAATAACAAACAAATGGGCACTAGTTCAAAATAACAGACTGAGTCATTATGGTGGTTTGACTAGGAATGGCACCCATAGACTCTTGTATTTGAAAGCTTGGCCCATAGGAAGTAGCACCATTAGGAGGTGTGGCCTGGTTGGAGGAGGGCTGGCTTTGAGGTCTCATATGCTCAAGCTGAGTCAAGTGTGCGAGTCTCCCTAAGTTCCCTTCGGATCAAAAGGTAGAACTCTCAGTCCCTCCTCCAGCACCATGTCTGCCTGCACACTGCCATGTCTAGGGATGACATAACCCTCTGAAACTGTAAGCCAGACTCATTAAACATTTTCCTTTATAAGACTTGCTGTGAGGGGGCTGAAGAGATGGCTCAGAGGTTAAGAGCACTGCCTGCTCTTCCAAAGGTCCTAAGTTCAATTCCCAGAACCCACATGGTGGCTCACAACCATCTAAAATCTGGTGCCTTCTGCTGGCCTGCAGACATACATTCAGACAAAACACTGTCTTTAAAAAAAAGAAAAAAGAAAAGAAAAGAAAGACTTGCTGTGGGGCCAGGCGTGGTGGCGCATGCCTTTAATCCCAGCACTCAGGAGGCAGAGGCAGGTGGATCACTGTGAGTTCAAGGCCAACCTGCTCTACAAAGCGAATCCAGGACAGCCAAGGCTACACAGAGAAACCTTGTTTCGAAAAACCAAAATAAATAAATAAATAAGACTTGCTGTGGTCAGTGGCTCTTCACAGAAAAAGAAACCCTAGCTAAGACAGTCATAAAGGTCTTTTGTCTCCCATAGTGCCTTAGAAATGAGGAAGTAAATATTTTAATAAGAAAAGGCCATAATAAACTTTGAAAATAAGAAATAAGTAGTAAGCCAAAAGTTTAAACAAATACTGATGTCTAAAACATGAAAGTCCAGATATACAGACAGAATAAACATCATAGCAGCCCCAAATATCAGGAAAAACAGAACAAAGCAAACACATTAGGCAAGTACAAACTCTTCCCAAAACCAAGAAGAAAACATTAACTTCAAAGGCCATTTCCTTTTAAAGTATTGAGGTAAAGAGCAAAAAGAGACTATCACTGGTCTCTACCAAATGAACGCCTAAGAGCCCCAGAGCCTGTGATGGTTCCCTTCTAAGAAAACAAGCAAGCAAATACATTGCTATGAAGAAGGAATAAAAGCAACTTCTTACAGAATTAAACTTTCCTTTGAAGGGGCTGAAGAGATAGCCAGTAGTTAAGAACGCAAACTGCTCTTGCAGAGGACCCATGTCAGGCAGCTCACAGCTGCAAGTAAGTCCAGCCCTAAAGGATCCAATATCCTCTTTTGCACATTTCAGGTACTTGCACTCATATGTGCAAATCCACATACACACATAATTAAAAATAAAATAAATTTTAAAGCATTTCCCTTGTATAAAATTCAGATGAACTGAATTAAAGAACGGCCTGTGCTAACCACCAGCCTGGTGATTTGCAAAACAAACTGTGGAAGAACTGTAAGATGTAGAAGAAAAAGCCAGGAACACAAAATGAGACAAACCAGCTAGACACTAAAGGACAGACTCCAATGCCCAGCATCTTTCTAATAAGGATCTTATAAAGAGAATTAATAGAGGGAAAAAATAATCCAAGAAAAGCATAAGCATAACAGAATAAGAGAATCTTCAAGTAAGTTACAATTTTTAAAGAATCCTTATAAAATAGTAAGATACCAATAATCAAAGAAAAAAAAAACAAACTAAACCCCAACACAAACAATGAAAAAAACAAAAACAAACAAACTACAGAACAGGTTGTCCAGGGGTAAAACCCAGGTGACCAGCAGAAACCCTGGCTGTGAATGTGCAGGACCAGGAGGGCAGGCAGTGAGCCCAGGAACATCCATTTCGCTGGTACCACTAGTTTTCAAGAACCAAGGAGTCACAACAGTGTGAGGCAACACAAACCTTGTTAGCAGTAAAAAAAGTGGAAGCTCACCATCCACCCTTATGAGTGAACACTAACTCCAGCCAGCGTTCAAATCTAGTAAGTTTTAAACGTGTGAATAAGAGAAAAGGGATTTAAGAGCAGGGCAGCAAAACTCAATGTAGTAGAGTATGCAGAACAATAAACGGAAACCGGTCCCCTGGACCTGGTCGTGGACTGCCCTGTGAATAAGACAGTGCCGTACAACTATTGTTCCTCTTCTTTCAGTAACCCAATTTGGCTCAAAAGTTAATGTCAAACCTCATGAGGCTGCACTTATGGAGAGTGGCAACTGGACTCACCAGTGTGAAGAGAAGCTATGGTGCAGCCTTTGTTTCTGTTTCTCTGGAGGGATTAACATATTAAAGATTGTTCTTAAAGATGATGATGATTAAGGGATTCTAAACTGTTTCCTACAAGCCAGAATCACAATTTGTTTAAGAAAAGAAAAGGCTAGCCTTACTTAAAAATCATCCCAAGGGACAAAGCGGCACATCAATGCCGTCCCTCTCCTTAAGGAAAGCCTTCCAACATGGCCGCTGCCAGCTGGCCTCCTGGAGGCCTCCACAGAGTAGTGCAGTGGTGAAAACACTCTCAACGCTTTCCCTTTCTTCTGCAACATTAAATACCACAGTGCTCCCTAAAGCTTAAAGGGTTTCTATTTATGCTGTACATGTATTTACAGAAAATCCCCAGAACAGAAGCAAGATCTTTTCTAAAATTTTTCCAGTTACAAATGAAACACATAGAAAGACAAAGAAACGATAGGAAGATAAGCAGACACGGGATGAACCTTGTCACAGTTTCCATTGCTATGGCCCTATTTCCCACCCCTGTGACCTATTACCTCTCCACTACCTTCACAGCGAGCTCTTGTTCACTCTGGTCTGTCTCAGAGCATTTGGCAGGAGGAATGATAAACTAATAAAACACATGTCACATTGTCCTTTCCGCTGTTGTGGTCAGAGGCCCTCCGAGACCTGGGCCCAAGCTGGTTTACCATCTTCAGTCGCCGCTGGGGGGATTATCTTCTCTGCTAAGTGCGTCCTACTTGGGACCGCTCAGTACTCCTCCTTCAGATGCTCTCATGTCCATGTCTCCACCTCCTAGAGGCTCTGCCTGGCCTAGATGACACAAATGTCCTTCTCGCCTATCAGTCATGCCTCTTACTCTGGCTTGGACTTCTAAAGATTCTTGGTAATTTACAAAAAGTATCTTCATGTTTTTAATCGTCTATCACCACTAAAATGTAAAAATTAAGCTCCTAGAGAGAAGTATCTTTGGTCTATGAGTATATTCCATTGCCTGCAATGTAGCAGGCACACAATGAATACCAACCAAGCAATCAATATCTTAGTCAAATCACATAGAAGTGGGAAACAGAGAACAAACCTATATTGTATCATCAGAAACATGCACTCACAGGTTTTAGAAAATCTCTTGCAGTTCTTCTGAACATAGATGAATTAGTTGTCATTGCATCAGTCTTGGAAGGGCTGTCGTTAACTAAGACGCCCAGACTGGTAATGTCTTTGCTAAAAGAGTCATTCACTGTCAAATTCTACAAACCAAGTTGATCTAATCCAGATTTGGCTCTAATTTCCAGAAGTCAATGTTTACACTGCAATGACTCACTGAGTCTTCATTGTATATTCTTCAGTGATCAGATTGAGATTCAAACTGAAGCTTTATTTTTTAATGATTTATTTATTTTCTGTGCATTGTTGTTATGTCTCTGTGAAGGCATTGCATCCGCTGGAACTGGAGTTACAGACAGTTGAGAGCTGCTGTGTGTGCTGGGAATTGAACCGCTGAGCCATCTCTCCAGCTTCCAATATACTGTAGCTTGTTAATGCCTGTTTTCATTCATTCTGCACATCTATTAAGCTCATAAGAAGATCTAGAATTCTGTTGAATAAATGTATAACCCTATAGGAATGGCAGGACTGGAATTTTGCAGTTGTATGTTTGAGATGGTCAGGTGCAGTGATACAGGAGACTAGTTTCAAAGTTCAGGATGAAATCCACTCAACATAAACTCTACTAGGGCAGAAGCTTCATCTGTTTTATTCAACTGTTGTCATCTCCTGGCACAGGGACTGGCGAACGGTGGGCACTCACTAAATGCTTACTCAGCAAATAAGCAGTAGTTAGAAGGGAAAAATAACACAGGTGTGGTAGCACCTGCCTGCAATTCCAATACTCACTTTTATGAGGCTGGAGGATCAAGAGAGTTCCAAGTCAACACTGGCTAAATAGTAAGATGCTAGCTCAAAAGATAAAAACCCAAAGAAGCTATGTGTGGTGGCACATGTCTATAGCCTGCCCCTTGAGAGACGGGAGTGGGAGGAGCGAAGAGCTCAGGCCAACCTGGGCTACATGAGACCCTGCTTCAAAATGACAGAACACCAGTCAGTAAGTCTGTTGGGGAGCAACAGTCTACCCAATACTACCTAGAGTACAGTAGTGCTCAACATCAGAAAGCCAAGTTCATATATAAGAATCATATGACTAAGAAACTTAAACTAAATCCATAAGCCAGACAGACCTAGTCTACAAAGCAAGTTCAGAGCTACACAGAGAAACATGGTCTCGAAACAACAACAACAAACAAACAAACAAAAACCCAAACAAACAAACAGATAGACCATACATGGTGCGAGGGAGCAAACTTCTACCTCTTCCCAACTTGTAGGTGGGAAACCTAAGAGGCGCTCTGAGTTGCGTTTAAGTCCGACAAAGAAATATAAAGCGAGCATCGGAGAATGCCTCACTTAACTTACGGGAGAAGAAAGCTTCCTTGCCGTTGCTGTGAATACTTGTTCTAGAGGTTTCCAGATCTGAAAAGCATAGCGACCTAACAGTAGATGGAACAAAGACAAATACAGTTTTCATTATCAATGTCAATCATTACTTTTAAGGTGATTAAATACATCATGTATTGATAGTTTATCTTATAAATGCTACTTTAAACAAGTATTCCAAAATTTATCAAAAAGACCTATTATTTTCAAACTTCTAATTTACTAAATAGACAGATTCTGACTTTAATATCATAGCTAACACATGTATCAAGTTTTAGCTTATGACAATAAAATTAGAAAATTTCAGTGTTTATATGTATAATATTTTATGTTATGTTACCACAATAAACTGAATAAAACAAGTCGCTGTTTATAACAGACACCTATGATGCTAATTGATTAATTATATCTCCATTTATGATGACAATCACATTGAAATACATAGAAAGCAAACGCTTATCAAGAGACATGGTACAGGAGAGCATTTAATAGAGTAACTTGTAGAGTAAGAAAGCAACCACATGGAAGCTATTTCCTAAAGATTTAATTATCTGTTTTTCTCACTTTGAATGATTGCTTTCTCAAATTTTATTTTATTTTATTTTTTGGTTGTTTAAAGGTTTAAGCTCATTTAGAAATTGCCATATTCCAGTGATTTCTCATCCATAAAATTTAATATCACTTTTAGCTTCAAGGTACCTGAAAAGAGTTTGGAAATTACTCAAGTTGCTCTTTTACAGATTATAATTACTACTGATATTGAAAGTGTTAAAATGATTCAATTTACTTAAACACAATTTTACATTTTTACAATCTGAAGTATCATACTGGAATAAATGTATGTAATTTGATCACTAAAAAGTGATCAGGTCAAAATCACTAAAAAGTAAAATTTGATTAGGAAATGTAAACCCAAATGGAAAACATGTGCTTATATTATATTAGAGAAATAGTAAAAGACTGTGACAGGAAATGACAGTTGTTAAATCAAAATTGCTAAGCTGGACTGTACCAGAGATTTCCTATAAACCTATCAAAGACGCATAATTTAAGAATATAAGTTTCTGTTCTAAAAATATATCTGAGTTTTTGGGAGAAAGACTAAAATCTTATTTTAATTTCCCTTTCTTAAGTGTCCTAATAGTCCCTTGTGCTACCAAGAAAAAGCAAGAGCAGAACAGCTCCTAAGTCACCCTGAGGGCTTCACCCAAGAGTACCACCAGACCCCACTTTCTACAGTGCCCTTACCACCAGGTCTCGCTAGGAAACTGTGTAAGATACCACACGCCTAAGTTCTGATGCCAGCCAGAAGCTTATCTGCAAATTAAAAATTCCAGTGGGAAGGCTCAACTACCTGGATCTCCCAGGCTGCTTTACTGTTTGATTCTATGCATTAAACATTACTTTCAAATCACTGTAAAATTCCTGAAAACCATAGTTAGGCACACCAACTAAACTCCCGACTTAGTGAATGGAAAGATAAAGGCTTCAGGAAATGATATTTGAAGGTTCATTTAGACATAAACTAGAAAATCTAGCTGCAATGAGTGGAAGTATACCTTCTCCTGAGGTTTTTACTCAGTTTTATTTGGCTCTGGGCAAGCTGTTACTCTGATTTGCAACATTTTATATATATAATGTACACACAAATTCTTGTCATTGTCTGGAAGAAGAACAGATAAGATACATCTTTTTCTAAATTAAATTGAAAAGTTCAAGCCGGCTTGTTAGTCCCAGCACTTGGGAGGTAGAGTCAGGCAGATCTCTGAGAGTTCCAGGCTAGCCTGGTCTACAAAGCAAGTCCAGGACAGCCAGGGCTCCACAGAGAAACCTTGTCTCGAAAAACCAAAAAGAAAAAAAGAAAAGCTCACAGTTGAATTTATAGTTAAGTCTATCCTATAATAGTACTAAAATTTATGTTTATGGCAACTGTCAGGATTCCTTTGAAAACATTATCTTTTTCTCATGAAAGCTCAAAGACAGTTAACTATAGTTATAAAATTAGTACAAAGCCCTGCTGGCAAAAAGATCTGAAGGATCTGAATCATAGGTCTTGTTGATTTTAAGTTCTGCTTGTCTTACTGTGTAAAATTAAATACTATATAGAACCAAATAAAACTCTGTTATTTCCTATTAGAACTTAACTATAACTGGGCATGGTGGTGCACTCTTTTAGTCCCACCACTCAGGGAGGCAGAGGCAGGTGGATCTCTGAGTTCAAGGCCAGAATGGTCTACAAAGTGAGTCCCGGACAGCCAGGGGCTGCTATACAGAGAAGCCCTGTCTCAAAAAGAAAACAAAGCAAAACAAAACAAAACAAAAGAACTTAAGTGTATGACACCACAATGAAATGTAGCTTTAGTCAAAGAAAAATGCAATTAATATAAACAAATCCATAGAATTTAGAAACAAATATTTGAATTACATGGTATAATAGTTAATTTTAATTGTCACCTTGACACCTGGGAATAGAGTTTTAATAAAGGACTATCAATGAGGTTGGCCTATGCGCCTGTCCGTAGAATGTCCTCATTATGTTAACTCATGTGGGGAGATTGCCCACTGTGGGTGGCACCATTCCCTAGGCAGAGAATCCTGACTGAGTAAGATGGAGAAAGGCTGTTGAGGAGAAGCACACATGCAACAATTCTGTTTTGACTGTGGATGTTACTAGCTGATTTAAGTTCCCAGCACCTTGATTTCCCAGCTATGACAACCCTGCTTGGAACTGTGCGCTACAACAAACCTTACCTTCTCTCCCCTAAATTGTTTATCAAGGTATTTTATCAAAGCAACATAAACAAAACTAACACAAGAAAATACTCTCAAGATTAACATTTTGTTAGGGAATAGCTATGTAATTTAAAGTTGTAAGTTAATGATGAATACATATCCTTAATACTTAAAACTACCCTTTCTAATAAGATAGTTGTGGCAGTAAATTAAATTCTCCTGCATTTATAAACAAACAAAAACTATATCAATATGTTAGATCAATAACTCAGTAGTCGAGGAACAGCTATATTCATGAAAAGGAAATGATAGCTTGAAATAAATGTTTAAGTCCACATAAATATGAGAGCATAAAGGAACCTCCACCACTTGCATTGCATTAAAGATTTCAGGACCAGAGAGATGGCTTGTTGGTAAAGTAATGTCAAGCCTGACAACCTGAGTTCCATCCTAGAACCTCTGTGGTAGAAAGAGAACTGACTCTCTAAAGTTGTCATTAGCCATCTACCTACTCCTGCCCAGAGTCACACATGTACACAAATACATGATCAGCTAATAGCAATAAATAAAACATAAGGCTTTTGTCTTTTTAAGATTTACGTTATTATTTATTTAGATGCATGCATGTATATTTGTGGGCAGGTGTCTGCAAAGGTCAAAAGGAGTTGGCTCCTCTTGAGGTGGAGTCAGAGGCAGTTGTAAACTGCCTGATGTGGGTACTAGGAACTAAACCCAGGTCCTCTGGAAGAACAGCAAGTGTCTAAACTGCCGAGCCATCTCTCAAACAGGCCTGTATTTATCATGTGTATAGGCGGAAGAAGACACGTAGAGGTCAGAAGATAACCTAGGATGCTGGCCTCATTTTGAACTAGTTTGACACAGTCTTTTTTTTTTTTTTTTTTTTTTTTTTTAATACATTTTTATTAATTTATACATATTACATCTCAGTTGTTAGCCCATCCCATGTATCCTCCCATCCCTCCCTTCCTCCCACTTCCCCCCCCTACTCCCCTCCCCTATGTCTGTGTCTGAGGGGGATCTCCTCCCCCTGAATATGCTCATACGGTATCAAGTCTCTCCTTGGTGACCTATTATCTTTCCTCTGAGTGCCACCAGGCATCTCCATCCAAGGGACATGATCAAATATGGGGCACCAGAGTTTGTGTGAGAGTTAGATCTTCTTCTCCACTCAACAGTGGAGAATGTCCATCGGCTAGTCCGGGTAGGGGTTCAAGGTTTTTACTGCCTATTTTTTCCTTGGCTGTTGCCACAGTTTGCGGAGGACCCCAGGGCCCAGACTCGCCTGTAGTTTTCCAGGACCCACTGGATCCTTCCATTTCCTCTTTCTCCCAGGCTTCTCACACCTAAAGATTCAATAGGATGTCCTCCCCTCTTACCCATTATTCTGGTAGGTACAGTTTTTCATGGGGACGTACACCTTGGGCTAGTGTCTCGATATAAGTGAGTATATACCATTTAGCTCTTTTTGCTTCTGTGTGAACTCACTCATTATGACAATTTCTAGTTCAATCCATTTGTCCACAAATTTTGGAAATTCCTTGTTTTTAATAGCTGAGTAGTATTCCATAGTGTAAATGTACCACAGTTTCTTTATCCATTCTTCTGTTGAGGGACACGTAGGTTGTTTCCAAGTTCTGGCTATTATGAATAAGGCAGCTATGAACATGGTTGAGCATATGTCCCTGTTGTGTGGTAGTACATCCTCTGGGTATATTCCAAGGAGTGGAATAGCTGGGTCTTGAGGAAGCCCTATTCCCATTTTTCTGAGAAAGCACCAGATAGCTTTCCAAAGTGGTTGTACTAGTTTGCATTCCCACCAGCAATGCAGGAGTGTTCCTCTTTCTCCACACCCTCGCCAGCATGAGGTGTCAGTTGAGTTATTGATCTTAGCCATTCTGATGGGTGTAAGATGGAATCTCAGTGTCGTTTTGATTTGCATTTCTCTGATGACTAAGGAGGTCGAGCATTTCTTTAAGTGTTTCTCAGCCATTTGATATTCCTCTGTTGAGAATTCTCTGTTTAGCTCTGCGCCCCATTTCTCTATTGGGTTATTTGGTTTGGTGGTGTTTAATTTCTTAAGTTCTTTATATATTTTGGATATTAGACCTTTGTCAGATGAAGAGTCGGTGATGATCTTTTCCCAGTCTGTAGGCTGTCGCTTTGTTCTCTTGACAGTGTCACCAGCCTTACAGAAGCTTCTCAGCCTCATGAGGTCCCATTTATTAATTGTTGATGTTAAGGCCTGGGCTGTTGGTGTTCTGTTCAGGAAGTTGTCTCCTGTGCCTATGAGTTCCAGACTCTTCCCCACTTTTTCCTCTAACTGGGTTAATGTCTGTGGTTTTAAGTTGAGGTCTTTAATCCACTTGGACTTGAGTTTTGTGCATGGTGACAAATAGGGGTCTAATTGCATTTTTCTACATGTAGACATCCAGTTAGACCAGCACCATTTGTTGAAGATGCTGTCGTTTTTCCATTGAATGGATTTGGCTTCTTTGTCGAAAATCAGGTGAGCAAATGTGTGTGGATTCATCTCTGGGTCTTCAGTTCGATTCCATTGATCCACTAGCCTATTGCTGTGCCAGTACCATGCTGTTTTAATTACTGTTGCTCTATAGTACAGCTTGAGATCAGGTATGGAGATTCCTCCAGCGGATCTTTTATTGTAAAGGATTGTTTTTGCTATTCTGGGCTTTTTGTTTCTCCATATGAAGTTGAGAATTGTTCTTTCAATATCTACAAAATATTTAGTAGGTATTCTGATAGGGATTGCATTGAATCTGTAAATTGCTTTTGGTAAGATGGCCATTTTTACTATGTTGATTCTTCCAATCCACGAACATGGTAGATCCCGCCATCTTCTGATGTCATTTTCAATCTCTTTCTTCAGAGGTTTAAAGTTTTTTTCAAATAAATCCTTCACTTGCTTGGTTAGGGTTATTCCTAGATATTTTATATTGCTTGTGGCTATCGTGAAGGGAGTAATTTTTCTAATTTCTTCCTCTGCCTGTTTGTCATTTGTATATAGGAAAGCTACTGACTTTTTTGAGTTTATTTTGTATCCTGCCAATTTGCTGAAGGTGTTTATCAGCTGTAGGAGTTCTCTGGTGGAATTTTGGGGGTCACTTATATACACTATCATATCATCTGCAAATAGGGATAATTTTACTTCTTCCTTTCCCATTTGGATCCCCTTGATCTCCTTTTGATGTCTTATTGCTCTGGCTAGAACTTCAAGAACTATATTAAAGAGGTATGGGGAAAGTGGGCAGCCTTGTCTGGTCCCTGATTTTAGAGGGATTTCCTTGAGTATCTCTCCATTTAATTTAATGTTGGCTATTGGTTTGCTATATATAGCCTTTATTGTGTTTAGAAAAGTGCCTTGTATTCCCGATCTCTCCAGAACTTTAAACATAAATGGGTGTTGGATTTTGTCAAATGCTTTTTCTGCATCTAAAGAGATGATCATATGGTTTTTCTCTTTCAGTTTGTTTATATGGTGGATTACATTGATGGATTTCCGTATGTTAAACCATCCCTGCATTCCTGGAATGAAGCCTACCTGGTCATGGTGAATGATGTCTTTGATATGCTGTTGTATTCGCTTTGCGAGTATTTTGTTGAGTATTTTTGCATCAATGTTCATAAGAGAAATTGGTCTGAAATTCTCTTTTTTTGTTGGGTCTTTGTGGGGTTTAGGTATCAATGTGACTGTGGCCTCATAAAAGGAGTTTGGTAATATTCCATCCATTTCTATCTTTCGGAATAGCTTGAATAGTATCGGTATTAGCTCCTCTTTGAAGGACTGGTAGAATTCTGCGCTGAAACCATCTGGCCCTGGGCTTTTTTTGGTTGGAAGACTATCAATGGTTGCTTCTATTTCTATAGGCGAAATAGGGCTATTTAATTTGTTTATCTGGTCTTGGTTCAATTTTGGTAAATGGAATCGGTCGAGAAATTTGTCCATTTCCCTTAAATTTTCAAATTTTGTGGCATAAATGTCTTTGAAGTAGGTCCTTACGATTCTTTGTATTTCTTCGGTGTCTGTTGTTATGTCTCCCTTTTCATTTCTGATTTTGTTAATTTGGATAGCTTTTCTTTGTCTTTTAGTTAGATTGGCTAACGGTTTGTCTATCTTGTTAATTTTCTCAAAGAACCAGCTCTTGGTTTTGTTGATTCTTTGGATTGTTGTCTTTGTTTCTAATTTATTGATTTCAGCTCTGAGTTTGATTATTTCCAGGCGTCTACTCCTCTTGGGTGTTTCTGCTTCTTTTTTTTCTAGGGCTTCCAGATGTGTTGTTAGGTTGTTTATGTGGGATGACTCCATTTTCTTTTTAAAGGCACTTAGTGCTATGAATTTTCCTCTTAGCACTGCTTTCAATGTGTCCCACAAATTTGGGTATGTTGTTCCATCATTTTCATTGAATTTCAGGAAGTCTTTTATTTCTTCCCTTATTTCTTCCGTGACCCATGTGTCATTAAGTAGAAAGTTGTTTAGTTTCCACGTGTTGGTATGCTTTTTGTTATTTCTATTGTTGTTGAAGTCCAGCCTTAGACCATGGTGATCTGATAAGATACAAGGTATTATTTCAATCTTCTTGTATCTGTTGAGGTTTGCTTCGTGACCAACTATGTGATCAATTTTAGAGAACGTTCCATGGGGTGCTGAGAAAAAGGTATACTCCTTTGCGTTTGGGTGGAAAGTTCTGTAGATATCTGTTAGATCCATTTGATTCATGACATTGGTTAATGAAGTTATTTCCCGGCTTAGTTTTGAAATCAAAGTCCTATCCTTGAGTGAAAGTGGGGTGTTGAAGTCTCCCACTATTAATGTGTGGGTATCGATGAATGGGGCAAGCTTTGTTAATAACTCTTTTACAAATGTCGGAGCCCTTGTATTCGGAGCATAGATGTTCAAAATCGTGATGTTTTCCTGGTTGACTTTACCTTTGACAAGTATGAAGTGACCATCCTTGTCCCTTTTGACTAATTTTGGTTGAAAGTCTATTTTATTAGATATTAGAATAGCTACCCCAGCTTGTTTCTTGTGACCATTTGCTTGGAATATTTTTCCCCAACCTTTCACTCTGAGGCAATGTCTGTCCTTGTGGTTGAGATGTGTTTCTTGAATGCAGAAGAATGTTGGGTCGTGTTTATGCATCCACTCTGTTAGTCTGTGTCTTTTTATTGGAGAGTTGAGACCATTAATGTTGAGAGATATTAATGACCAGTGATTGGTAAGTCCCTTCATTTTTGGTATTTATAACAATCGAGTTTTTGTGAAGTTGTGATTTTGCAATGGTGTAGTTATTTATTTCTTATGTATTTTTGGTTGTAGTTTGACCGGTTGGGGTGGAGTTTTCCTTCTAGTAACTTCTGTAAAGCCGGATTTGTTGCTAGGTATTGTGTGAATTTGTTTTTGTCATGGAATATCTTGTCTTCACCTCCAATGGTTATTGATAATTTTGCTGGATATAGTAGTCTTGCCTGGTATCTGTGTTCTCTTAGCGTTTGCAGAACCTCTGTCCAGGCCCTTCTGGCTTTCATGGTCTCTGCTGAGAAGTCAGGAGTGATTCTGATAGGTTTGCCTTCATATGTTACTCGTCCTTTTTCTCTTGCCGCTTTTAATATTTTTTCCTTGTTCTGTATATTTTGTGTTGTTATTATTATGTGGCGGGAAGATTTTCTTTTTGGGTCTATTCTATTTGGTGTTCTGTAGGCCTCTTGTATGTTCGTATGCATCTCCTTCTTCAAATTGGGGAAATTTTCTTCTATTATTCGGTTAAAGATATTTTCTGGGCTGTGGAGTCGGTTACCTTCTCTTTCCTCTATCCCTATTATTCTCAAGTTTCTTCTTTTCATGTTGTCTTTTATTTCATGAACGCTTTGTGTCAGGAACTTTTCAGATTTAGCATTATCCTGGATGATTGTTTCCAATTGTGCGATTGTATCTTCAAGTCCTGATATTCGTTCTTCCATTTCTTGCAATCTGTTAGATAAGGCCACCTCTGAGATGTTTGCTTTCTTTTCTGATGCTTCTCGATCGCGTTTTTCTTCCGTGCGTTCTTTTATGATTTCTTCCATTTTTATCTTCAGGTCTTGAACTGTTTTAATAATTTCCTTCATCTGGTTATTTGTGTTTTTCTGAAATTCTTCAAATGCCTCTTTATATGACTCTTTTAAGTCATCAGCCCTCTTGTTTGCTTCCTCCTGCATTTGTTTACAAAATTTATTTGATTCTTCCAATATCATCTTACTTACTAAGGATTTGAGGTGGTTTTCATTTATATCCATTGTTGTTGGGTTCTCCAGGTTGTTTTCATTAGGATTGCTGGGATCTGGAGATGCCATCCTGTTTTGGTTTTTGTTAGCATTCTTTCGTTGTCCCCTTGTCATTTTGGTGAATCTAATGTTGGGAGGTGGTTTGTAGTGACCTTCCCTGTTTGGGAGTGGATAGTTGATGTCTGCTTATAGGTAGGGTGCCCTTATCTGTGGGGAACAGGGAGTACTTCCCTGGACCAGGCTGGTGATTCAGATTCTACTCCTGTAGATTTTTCTCAACACCTTAGGCTCGAGGCTGAGTCCCGCGAAGTAGGTTTCTGTTTGGGCCTTTTCCCCTTACTGCTGTATCTCAAGTCAGCAGTATTGGGATCTAGAGTAAGGTCAGCACACAAGCTCTCTGGTTGTGTAGGTTGATCCCAGCTGTCTGTCTTTCCTGTTGCTTTGTAGCCAAGACCCCAGGTGGATCAGATCTTCTGGGTTGTAGCTGTCTTAGGAGCGTTCAGCCTTTCCCATGAATTTGGGAGTTCTTGCTGGGTCTGCAGGAGCTGACACAGCTAGGATCTGCCTGTTGGAGATTACAGGATCTGTGCCTGTAACCATACGGTTTCAGGCCACTGTCAGTATCTGAGGAGGTAGCAGTTTCCACGCCCCTGTATGCCAGGCCACTCCCAGCTTGTTATAAATTAGCGGTTATACCCTGCACATATGAGCCTCAGCTCCCTATATTGTGGGATACAGCTAGGGAGAGCCCAGTCAGAGCCAGCAGTTCGTCCCCGTGGCTGGGGACAAAAGCAGGTTAGACCGCTCCCAGACGCTTTAAGGCAGCAGTTATTCCCTGCCAGCAAGGCCCACAGCTCCGGATAAAGTGGGCGGTCCTAACGAGGGCGCGCAAGAATGACCCCTGCTAGGTCTATTGATCAGGTAGAGCCCAGTCAGAGCCAGCAGCTCGTCCCCGTGGCTGGGGACAAAAGCAGGTTAGACCGCTCCCAGACGCTTTAAGGCAGCAGTTATTCCCTGCCAGCAAGGCCCACAGCTCCGGATAAAGTGGGCGGTCCTAACGAGGGCGCGCAAGAATGACCCCTGCTAGGTCTATTGATCAGGTAGAGCCCAGTCAGAGCCAGCAGCTCGTCCCCGTGGCTGGGGACAAAAGCAGGTTAGACCGCTCCCAGACGCTTTAAGGCAGCAGTTATTCCCTGCCAGCAAGGCCCACAGCTCCGGATAAAGTGGGCGGTCCTAACGAGGGCGCGCAAGAATGACCCCTGCTAGGTCTATTGATCAGGTAGGGCCCAGTCAGAGCCAGCAGCTCGTCCCCGTGGCTGGGGACAAAAGCAGGTTAGACCGCTCCCAGACGCTTTAAGGCAGCAGTTATTCCCTGCCAGCAAGGCCCACAGCTCCGGATAAAGTGGGCGGTCCTAACGAGGGCGCGCAAGAATGACCCCTGCTAGGTCTATTGATCAGGTAGAGCCCAGTCAGAGCCAGCAGCTCGTCCCCGTGGCTGGGGACAAAAGCAGGTTAGACCGCTCCCAGACGCTTTAAGGCAGCAGTTATTCCCTGCCAGCAAGGCCCACAGCTCCGGATAAAGTGGGCGGTCCTAACGAGGGCGCGCAAGAATGACCCCTGCTAGGTCTATTGATCAGGTAGAGCCCAGTCAGAGCCAGCAGCTCGTCCCCGTGGCTGGGGACAAAAGCAGGTTAGACCGCTCCCAGACGCTTTAAGGCAGCAGTTATTCCCTGCCAGCAAGGCCCACAGCTCCGGATAAAGTGGGCGGTCCTAACGAGGGTGCGCAAGAATGACCCCTGCTAGGTCTATTGTTCAGGTAGAGCCCAGTCAGAACCAGCAGCTCCTCCCCTCGGCTGGCGACAAATCTCCTGTATTTTCCCTTTCTGCTAGAGAAAGGCAGCGTGCGTCGCCTTAGGGCAGCAGTTATTCCCTGCCAGTAAGACCCACAGCTCCCGATAACCTGGGTGGATCTGTCGCGGGCCCACAAAGATGGGCCCAGTTAGTTCAGTTGTTTGGGGATTGCCGGCAGTCGGGCCACGCAGCTGACGCCAAAGGCAGTTCAGACCGCTGGCGTGAATCTCCTGCCGGAGTACTGCCAGTTCCCTTTAGGGCAGTAGTTAGTCCCTGCAAGCGTGACCCTCGGCTCCCTATAACGTGGGCGGACCCACTGGGCTGTGGGAGCAGACCACGCCGGTTGCTAACTGCCCCAGTTTGCAGGGTCAAACCTTTGTGTCTGGCTTCAGCTTGAGCGCAGGACGCGGACGCGGTCCCCAGATCTAGTTGGTTTTGGTGAGACTCGCCACCTGTGTTTCCACCCGGGTTAGGCAGGTGCCGTCCGCAGTTCGGCGCGGTGTGGATGTACAGGATCAATGGTAGTTTCACCCTATTCGCTGAGACTCCTCAGGCTTGGGGCTCCGGAAAATCTCCTCCCCAAATGGCGAATTTGGGTTTTTTGTGCTGGCTACAGCTTGATTGTGGATTCCTTTTCAGAGTTTGGGGAGTGCGTTTAGCCCTCGGGGCTGTCGCTTGTCCCGGGGTTGGACCCCCTGGTGGTCTGCGGAGTTTGGGGTCCCACTCACCTACAGTTCTCAAAATCCAGCAGTCTGTGGTTCCATTCAAGTCCCTGGTCTCCTCAGAGAAGATCAGCTATGGTGCCTACTGGTCGGCGCCATCTTGGCTACCCGCTGTCTCATAATTTTTCATCGTCGTCTCTTGATTTCATTTCTCACAGAAGATGAAATTTGTAAATTGGCCTTGAGAGCCTTCTTTTGGCTCCTCCTCTATCCAAAGGGACAGTTGGGAACCATGTGTCAGGCCCAGTGCTCTGCACTCCCTGGGCGGCTGCTGTGCTCTTGACACAGTCTTTCTGCTGTTAAGTGGGGCATACTCCAAGCTAGCTGGTCCAGGAGTTTCTCAGGATCCTCTTGTCTCATCCTTCCACTGTGCACTGGGACTACATGAGGCACCGGGTCAGACCTTAGCATGTGTTCTGGGTGCCTGAACTTGGATCTTCAGGCTTGTAACTCAAGTGCTTTAGCCACTGAGCATCTCATAGGCCTGTACTAAAGAGTTCTTAATGTTGTACATTATAACATGTCAGGAATATCAACCATTACACGGCTAGCTGTCTTAGCTCATTGAGCAATAGTTTCCTTTTCTGTAATGCGTGTCTATATTTTGCCTGACTGATTATTGCTAAGTGACTGCAAACAGTAGGTAAGATGGGAATGGATTATGTCTGAAAAGCAAAACAACGTACCTGCAAATGCAACAGCTGCAACACCCAGTCCTACAGCTATCAGCCTTCTTCCCTGCGGAGGGAAAACATATTATCCTTTATAGTTGTGCACGTGATGCTATGAAAGTAAGTCACCTTAATAACAATGATAATTACATCAAGTACATTTTCTTCAAGTGCTGCTAAGAAGACAACAACTTAAAATCTACATTGCCTATGGGATTATATAGGCGGCTTGCTTTATTGGCTAATTTTCTTTTTCTCTTCTTCTGTTTTTTGTTTTGCTTTGTTTTTCAAAGCAGGGTTTCTCTGCATTCTGGAACTTGCTCTGTAGAGCAGGCTGGCTTTGAACTCACAGATCCAGACACCTTTGCCTCCTAAGTGCTTAGATTAAAGGCATGTGCCACCAGTGCCCAATTATTGACTCATTTTCAGTAACCCAAAATAACTCCATATTTTCACTTGATTTCTGAGCTTATTCTACATATAGGTTTCATATTACCTATTGTAAAAATCTTTGCTGTAGACTGTTGTCAATAGTGGGTTTAATGTTTGTTCCCCATAAAGATGAAAGCACATATTTTCCTCTTTAATACTTTATACTCACAATGTTCAACTGCATCTGCTATACTTAGGATTTTAATAAAACCTTAAATACATCTTTAGGAAACAAATCAAATTCAGAAAATTAGTTAAAATAACAAATTATTTTAAAATTAATTTTCTATTCTTCTAGGCCAGGTAAAAATATTTTAAAGCAATAGCCAATGCAAAATGTCATAAAGTTATGAGCTACTTCTGATGAAAAAAAAATCTGCCTAAGATTGGTTATATGTCCATGTCATTCTAAACTGTTTTCCTTAAACACCCTAGGAAAATACTTCAGCCATAATAAAGAGGTTTGTGGCAGAGACAATACTTGGGTGTCCTTATCTTCTGAAGTGAGGAATTTCTCTTTAGTCAGACATACATTCCAAGCCTCCCTTAGGTTTTTGGTTTTGGTTTTTCAAAACAGTCTCACTAAGTAGCCCTGGCTGACTTGGAACTCACCATGGAGAGCAGGCCAGCCTCAAGTTTGTGTAGATCCAGCTACCTCTGTACCACACCCAGCAGATGCAGCAGATTTTGTGGCTATACTAAATAAGTGTTAGCCTACAAACAGCAGAGTGGTATGAGCAGCTTAAGAAGTCCTAGGGGTTAGTTGACTCTGTTGGTCTTCTTGTGGTGTTCTTGTCCCCTTCCCTCCCACTCTTCCACAGGACTACCAGAGCTCCACCTAATGCTTGCCTGTGAGTCTCAGTATCTGACTCTTTCAGCTGCTGAGGGGGTTGGGTACTCTCAGACTGGTTAAGTTGAGTTCCTGTTGTAAACATAGAGTATTGTTAATGGTGTCAGGGGCTAGCTCTCTCCCATGGGGTGGGTCTCAGGTTGGGCTTATAGAGATGGAAGCACCAAAGAGCATGAATGGACTAGACCTAGGGCACCTACACATATGTAACTGATGGGCAGTTTGATCTTCATGTGGGTTCCCTAGTAAGTTGAGTGGGTGCGGTCTATGACTCGGACTCTGTTGCTGCTTTCAATCACTTTGCCCAAACCGGGCTGCCTTGCCTGGCCTCAGTGGACAAGGATGAGCTCTGTCCTGATGCAGCTTGATGTGCTGGGGGGGGGGGGGGTGGGGGAGGTTCCCCTTTTCTGACAACACAGGGAGGGGGCGTGGGAAGTAGAGGGTGGGAGGGAGAGACAGAGAGGGGAAAGGAGGGAGGGAGGAAGTTGTGATGGGGATGTAAAGTGAATATATAAATTAGAGGAGGAAGAGGAGGAGGAGGAAGAAGTCGTCGTCCTAGGGGAAGACAGGGAGGAGTGGAGGAGAAAGGAAGAAGGGAAATGTCCTTCCTTTCAGTTTCTCCTCACCAGGGGACAAACACACACTGTACCGCAATTAGATCTCTGAAGAAAGCAAGAACTTTAAATATAAGCAGAGGCTGCGTCCCTCACAATCATGAAGCTGCTCTGGCACTCCCGGGACGCCTCTGTTTAAGAAGTTTAAATCAGTCTCACGGCTCCTTCCCATCCTCCCGCTCCGTGAAATGCTGTCTTCTGGCTAAGACACGGCCACTGCACTCACAAACCACTCAGCTATGGTCACCTGCACGAAAATGCCTCAAGAGCAAGCCAGCAAGGTCCATGAGGACAGACAGACCTAAGCCTTAAGCAATCACAGTTTAGTCGTGACTTGACTCTATAATGAGAACCATCGGATCAGAGAGGGCGGCTGCACAGTGGTACAAATCTGAACATCCAGCATCCCATTCAGCAAGCTAGAGCAATCATAGGTGTAGCAAGTTCCTCTAGTCCTGCCATCCTGGGCCAAGCCTACCACAAACTCACTCCTGGAAGATGAGGAAAGCCTTGAGCTATCCAGTGAGACAAGAGAAACTTCAAAGTTCCTTTCAGGTTACCTAGCCTCGTTAGCACTGAACAGAAGGGAGCTAAGTACTGAGCCATTGTTGTGTCATTTTCTAGAGCTTTCCTTGGTGCTGTGTGTCATGGTATTATGAACTTTCTATGTCTTCTTTAATGATCCCATTTTAATTAA
Source organism: Acomys minous (assembly GCF_964271855.1). Taxonomy (NCBI): domain Eukaryota; kingdom Metazoa; phylum Chordata; class Mammalia; order Rodentia; family Muridae; genus Acomys; species Acomys minous. Next base: position 41,999,907 of record NC_140501.1, on the reverse strand, counting down.
ACTACTTTTTTCTTTGGAAAATATATTACCCTTAAAGGTTTTACCTTTTTATCTCATTAGAAAGACCCATTTTTGCCTACTCTAACTCCTCCTGTTCTTAATATTGCTGTAGCAGCAATCTTTCACAGACTGGCAGAAGTCATTTATACAAGCAGCAGTGGGCACATATCCAATATATAGATGGAATTCCTCCAATGTATCAACAAAAAGGCAATCATTAAGAGCAGGCAGGTTACTGTAAGGCCCTAGGAAGGCCAGGGGTTTTCATCTTTTAAAAAAATTCTTAGAGTCAAAGACTTAGACAATGTGCCTACATGGAAAGGCCTTGGGTTCAATCCTTAGCAGTGTTTGTAGGGAAGAGGGCTAAAATATATATGGCTAATAAGCATGATAAGGTGTTTGAGAATAAACAGAGAGGGCCGGGTGGGGTAGCACACACCTTTAATCTCAGCACTTGGGAGGCAGAGGCAGGTGGATCACTATGAGTTCAAGGCCAGCCTGGTCTACAAAGTGAGTCCAGGACAGCCAAGGCTACACAGAGAAACCCTGTCTTGAAAGAAAAAAAAAAGAATAAACAGAGATAAGAAAACATTTTTGACAGAATGTAAAGCTCTATAGACTAGATGTAGAACTTATTTGTCCATTGATACATTTCAAATTGCTAGCAAGCCTGCACACCCCCTTGGGTTATTATCAGGACAAAACATATGACTATATAACTATATGTAAAGGTCTTAGCACAGTGGCCGGGCACATGGTAAGTTGTTAGTAAACGTCAACTGCCTTTAATAAAGTCAGTAAAATAACCATCTGATATCACAGGGGACACGAGTGTGAGCAAAGCCCTCTGACCCTTCTATTTGTCTAAGTACAGGCAGATTCAGAGAACTGGTTTCTGAGGAAGGCTCTGGTAAAGTAATTGATCTTCCCTAGGTTAAATACAGAATCTTTTGTAAAGTCTTAAAATTGAGGTGAGACAGTTAGCAAGCTGGGAGTCAGGGCCAGAGACAATCAACAACCCACCCCTATTAAACTAGCTCGTCCTTGCTTTGCACTTAATGAGATCAGCTGCTTGTTCTTGTTCAATCAAAAATGAGGACTACTCAAAATCATTGCCAGCTACAAAATGAATGGCTACTATGTGACCTTCCACCAGGAACATCTGACTGTTACACTGAGTCTGCTCATGGCCGCCAAGATGATCTGCATTGTGTACGTCAAGATGTGACACACATCCCCTCCAGAGTCTTACACTTTTGCTCCCTCAGACACAGCCTCAGGTTCTTTCCTAAACAGAGCTTGCTTTCTGGCCTGCAACTTCCATTTATAAATTCCTTTTTACCATAAAAGCAATACTTTGGGCAAAAAGGATGTGGATCTTCTTGGTCTATGTCCGACATAACAGGGTTATTCTAGTTTCAAAATCTTTTTGGATCATAATTATTTTAATATTTTATGACTGCACTAATTAAAAGAAATACATGAGACAAACAGTTGCTGAGAGAGTGCCTCTGTTCTAAGACTGGATTCCTGTGAGACTGCACATGACCTTGCTCAGCCTTACCAGTGAACGAAAGACACACAGAAAGGAAAGCAAACACTTTCAGGAAGGGTAGACTGAAGGAGAGACACAGGCCCTACAGCTGCAACAGTTTCCCCATGCTCAAGACCCACCAGCTTCTCCCCTTGGCAGACCCCTCCATTTCCTGAGGAGAGAGGCTACCCCTTGCCATGTGTGCTAATGAACAGTTCCATCGGGGGAGGTCAGACCCTGGTCTCTTTAGAGCTGCCTTCAGAAATCTAACAGTTGCTTTTACAATTACAAAGAGATTTTATTTCAGGATTAAAGGTATTTTATTATTAAATATTAACCCCTTGGGCAATCACTTTATTCTAATAATCTGTAAAACTACGTTGTGTTTAAAAGTTAAAAAAATAAATAAATAAATAAAGCAATTTAATTCAATTAAGCTCTGAGTACTCTAATTACTACTCACTTCGTTTCCCCAGGCCCATTCTCTACCCATGTTTGTCTAGTGTTGTATTTTTCCCTCTTTTCCCTTATCTTTAAAACTCTATCACTAAGCACTCTTGCCCTCTAGCCTCGGGTTGCCAACAGAGGTGAAGGGTGAAAAAAGCACAAGACGCCCCAGTTCCTTTTCTGTCGTGATGCTCCTGGGCTGCAGGTCTGTTGAATGAGTGTTTCTTCATGCCTGAACCCTCACTGATTTCTGGTCACAGTTTGGAGCCTTCCTCCTCACTTGAAGAACATTTCCCAGCTCTTGCTTCTCTATGTGATAGATTGTCTCTTTTTGATTAACTTACCCTGCCCACAGTTCAGCAAATTCTTCCTTCATCAAATTATCTTCAGTAAAATCATTACAACCGGAACTTTAACTAACATGCCTCTATATACCTGATACCTAACTACATCTATGCATATATGTAGACCCTGCACAGAGTAGGTCTCCAATGTCTTCTCTATGCCAAGCTCTGAAGATCTTTACTGCCATCCTTATTATAATATCTAAAATACTCTATCCTTATGAAAATCAACGTATTTATTACTTTAAGTTGTAAATAGATATTGTTATTGTCTCATGAAGCTTTCCAGGTATCAAGAGTTTTTAAGAAGGAAAAACACAAAAGGCCTCATGACTTTTAAATATACAAGCAAAACAAGCACAAATTAGATAGATCACAAGATTAAATAAGGATGGTCAGTAAATAAATGACCAAAACTGTGTAATCATATTTTATTTGCACACTAAAGGACAAAGAACCCATTTTATTTATTGTAATTAAAATTCTTTATTGGGAAGGAGTTATATCTGAATTATCTCTTTAAGTATATTTTAATTCATTTCTATTACCAGTTTATAGGCAGCACAAACAAATGATAGCAAACCAAACAGAGGGAATGAAAACTGAAGTCAATAAGGAAAAAGTATATAAATACCCTACGCAACTAGCTTTTCTACTCTAAAGTAAGAATAAGTCCTTCTAATCAAGCTTAATATGGAATTGTTAAGTAAAATGTTACATAAACAGAATTACATTAAAACTTAATTGATATAGGATATTATTTCTTAGAAAATACTATTACCTATCTTTTTCTTTTACAGAAATGCTACTGCCACTGGGAGCTGAGCAGGGTTGGCCTAAGTGTGATCCTAGCATTTGGGAGGCAAGGCAGTAGCATGGAGAGTTTGGGGGCCAGCCTACGTGCCCAGTGCTGGGACTCTAACCATGAGCTGCTATACTTGGCTTTCCTTAATGTGGGTTCTAGGAATAAAACTCAGGCCCTTGTGCTTTGCCAATAAAACACAATGACGTTAAAAATATAATGCAGCCAAGAGTGGTGGCACATGCCTTCAATCCAGCACTGGGAGAGAAAGAGACAGGAGGATCTCTGTGAGTTTGAGGTCAAGCTAGTCTATATAGTAAGGTAGTGCATGTGCACTCGCACACACAGGCACTGTTCACTGGACAGAGTGCACCAACACGTTCTCTCATTTCTCTGTTGAACACTGATCCTATCTGCTTATTGAATGCTATTTCTTGCTCACTGAAGTGCAAGTACTAGTCTCCAGGCTAAGGACTCTCTTCTGGCTTTTTGTTTATAATCTTACTGTTTGGTCCAGGGTCTCATGAGCCCTTGACTCCAGAACCTTCTGATTCCATGTGCAAAATGCTGGGATTGCAATTCAGTGCCACCATGATTGACTTCTTTTTCCCCTGGTGCTGAGGACCAAGCCCAGGCTTGCACATGCTAGGTAAGCAATCTCTCACTCAGTCACATGCTGAGTCCTGTTTCAGCTAAGCAAACCCTACTTTGGTGTAACTGAAAGAATGAAGGTGTACTTTCATCTCTATTTTGAACATTTTTTGTCTTTGTTTGTGTTTGGGTGCTGATGTGCATGGAGGTACATGCGTGTGCATGGGGAGGCTAGAGTGCTACATCTCAGGCTGACCCGACAGCTCCCAGGGCTCAGTGTTGCTGGCATGCCCCATGCTGGCATTTTATGTGTGTGTTTAGGATCTGAACTCAAGTCCTCATGTTGGCACAGCAAGTCCTTTCCTGACTGAGCCATCTCCCAAGCCCTTTAATATTTTTTAAACAATTAAGTTTAAAAGCTAAACTGTCAATAACAAAATGAGAAAAATCAGATCAAAAAGCAACATGAAAGCTAAATGCTGAATCAGGAATAGAATTAACAATCCTAAGCACAGTCATTTTCTACCAATTAGACTAAATTAACTGCTCATACAATGACACACAATACATTTGGAAAACCAACAGAAATTGAAAGTTGCTAAGTGTCTCAGAAAATTAGGATATGTGATGAATAGTATGTAAATCGTATGTTTAAAAATTAAAAAGTAGATAAATTCCTGAACTCTTACATCTTCTAAAAGTGTCATGCATACACAGGACAGTACATGGTAAATGTGGATACTGTGTTTATAGCTTTCTTGTGTTTGATTTCTTCTTCAAATATCCACAAGGCCTTGGGTAATATTTTAGTCTCTCTTCTCTAACTTATAAAACAATGCCATAGACTGTGGAAGTCATAAAAAAATAAAGGTGTTTTATTTTGGGCTCATAGTTCCCTGCCCCTCAAGAGCCAGGGCTCATATCTAGTAATGGCCTTCTTGAGGAGAGTTGGTGCTGCACCACATAGCAAGAGATGGGAACGGAGTGTACGGATGCGTCCCCTGGCCACCATCATTCCATCATCCTGATGGCCTTATTAATATTACCCACTTCCCAAAAACCCCATCCTAAACATCACAGTCCGATTGAGAGGGATTAAGACTTTATCCCTCTCAACCCCTCACATGGGGTAACATGAATGTTAGAGAGACTGAACGAGCCATATTTAAGCCATACCAAGGAAGGTGTAGTTGTGAAACATTTTCTTTGAAGATTTAGATTAGTATGATTCAAAATCCCAGGGGTCTATCAGGTATAGTACCTGCTTTCCTGGAGACAAGAAGCAAATCGGGCCAGTCACGGTGGCGCGAAAGCCTTTGAGCCCAGCACTGGGAAGTCAGAAACCGGCGGATCTCTGTGAGTTCAAGGCCAGCATGGTCTACAAAGAGAGTTCCGAACCAGTCAGGTTCAGGGAAACCCTGTTTCAAAAAGTAAAAACCAAAAACCACGGGAACTAGCACTAGTTTCCAATGACACGCACCACAGGGAAAACAGAGCAGGTGAGGGTATGACAACAGGTGTAAAGTAGACCCAGAAAGCCTCACTGAGAACGTGGCTTTGGAAAAGTAAAAACCGTAGAAAGTAAAGAAGCCATGCTTACATCCAAGGAAAGGTCACTAAAGGCTAAGGGAACACAGCCGAAGGAGCCAGGGGCTGCTATGGGGAATGAACCAACAGACACAGGGCAGACAGAGAAGGAGTGACGTGAGAGAGGTCACGCGTCATACACAGGCTCCAACAAACTTTTGGCAGTGTGACAAAATAGTGTTACCAAAATTCACATTCAAGTACCATGTGATCAAGTTACAAACAAAACAACATGGGACTTTACATTGTAAGTAAGTTTATAATTTTGTGTTGGGCCAAATTGCATGTAGCTCACAGCTGGACACCGCATTACAGGGCCTTTCAGGGAACACCGGGACTCCAGCTTTCCTGTGAGCGACAGGGTCACCACTGCTCCCAGCAGGGACCTAAGGCTATCACAGAATCCTAAGGAGCTCTAATTGTCATGCTGCAAAGCAAAACAGAAGACACAAAGCTGCTGCACAGGGTCAAAGACAGAGGCAGAGAAATGAAGGAGAAGTGTATTTTTTTAAAAATCTGAAATTATTATAAAATAATGGGTGATAAGTGATGAAAGTGTTAAGTTTCTAGATTTCTGTAATTTGAAGGTAAAAAAGAGATGTTCTGGTACTATATGTGGTATATGAGAGGAAAATCTAGAATGTAAAAGCCACTGTCTTGTTCAACTACAAAAATGAAATTGCCTTATGCTGAGAGGTCAGACTAAAAGCATTCAGCTGGAAGCAGGAGATCTGATGAGCTCTCTCTGGGCTTCCTGTAAAAAACATGCTATGACGAATAAGATAAATTATATTGGAATTCATTAGCACTTGGTTAAGAGGGAGGAAAAGAAGAACCAGAAGAATTAAGCCGAAACATTCTTTTTTTGTTATTTGGCACGGGCTAAATTCTCAAGGGTTAATCGCAAGCAAATCACTTTTGCTGAACTCAGTGTTTTATATTGTCTTATTATTTGGTTCAATCTCTACAAAGAAAGCTCTCTGAATTTAAACAACATCAAGTAAAAGGGAAAATACGGAGAGGGAATAACAAAGCCTACTGGCGAATCAGCGGGATTCAGGGAGACCTAGTAGAGCTTCCAGGTAAGGAAGAGGGCAGTGCGCTGCCCTAGCTCAGGAGTGAGGGCCTGGGTTCCACCCTAGCACCCAAAAGAGAAAGAGGAGGGGAGTGTTTGTATCCACACGCAAAAGCTGCCAGGCCTTGAAATGACCTTGGGAAGAGAAGTTTTACGATTCTCTTACCTGAAATATTCCAGCTGTGTGAATTTCACATCTAAACTAAGCCTGCTTAGCACTGGCAAAGCTGTCCAGCGCCACAGTGCACACACTAGGTGTCTCAAAATACTTCCCAGGGGCAAAGGAGAGGCAAAGCTAGCACAGTTCTATTTGCTTCCCTTTTAAGCCACTTAATTTCCTTTAAACCAAAAGCAAGCAATAAATTCTGTAACAATAGTAACTACTAAATAGGGGTTGCAGTACAAAACAGTGTAACAAAATCTAAAGCCAAACACAGGAAACACCTCTCAGGCTCACCCCAACCAGTGGTATTCCATTCCTCAGCATAATGAATGAAATTTCCCCAGACGCAAAGCTCGGCTACACACTGACTTCTTGGGAATAATCTTTTAAATACTACTTTGGCTTTATTCAGAATAACGTTGTGAGTCTTGCCTGCACTTTCTCCTGGTAACATAAAAGCTCCTTGCTCACGTAAGCTACAATGTGAATAAACCCATGTTGTGGAAAATCTTGCTCTGGTAAGAATCTTGGAGGTCTCTGAGAGAAACTGGCTGCTGCAAGGTTGCCAATCAAGCTGCAAATTTGCTTCAGGTTTTCTTAGCCCAAGCCCAAATACACAGTGAATTTCATGTGTTGAGTTGGCTAGACTGTAACACTGGGCTAGTCTCGGAGCTGCTGTGAGGTATTTTGTAGGTGTGGTTAGCACTTATTATCAGTTAAAGACTACTTGATAATCTATGAAGGCCTCAACTAGGGATAAAATGACAAGGAAAACAAAGGGATGTGGAAGAAAGACAAGAGCCCTAGTACCCTCTGCCACTCTAAAACTGTCTTATGTCTCCTGACAAAAACCTAAAGGATTCTGACTAAACTGCCCTAAAGAGCCTATTGGAAACCATATCCTTTTTTTTCCCCCTGAGAGGCAAGCTTTACTCAGAATGCTAAAAAAAAAAAAAAAAAAAAAGCCACTCGTATGTTTTGACTGCCTTGTATGACATCTGTATAATAAGAATTCCTCAGATTTTTTTCAGATTCATGTTCTTTTTAAATTTTTATAACACTTGCTTCTGTCTGTAAGCCTGTTAAGTATCCCTCATCAGTAATATCACTATCTCATTAATGAGTAATTTCTTTTTGTTAGAAAGCGTATCGGCGCATTTCTTCTTAATCTTTAACTATACTTTTTTTTAAACAGAGGAGAGCATGCATGCAGTCCCTTACTATAATTTCAAGCCTTCAAATTTACACACAAAACTACTGCTAAAAGGCACCTATAAGAGCACCCTTCTCTCATGCCCATGATCTGTGTATTCTTTTTTTTTTAAGACTTATTTATTATTATGTATACAGTGTTTTGCTTGCATGTACACCTGCACACCTGAAGAGGGTACCAAATCTCATTTTAGATGGTTGTGAGCCATCATGTGGTTGCTGGGAACTGAACTCAGGACCTCTGGAAGAGCAGACAGTACTCTTAACCTCTGCGCCATCTCTCCAGATCTGGGTACTCTTTGCTTCCTACTGATTCTGAAACCCTCAGGCAGCACGTGCTCCTTTGGCCACATTTCCAGTAATGTTGAGCCCAATTCTCTACTATTAATTAATAAGAAACATAAAATTATCACATAGTAAAAGCAGCTCCAGTAACTGTCAAGTGTAACTCCATGTTGTTTCTTTTCCTTTTTTCTGGATCATGGAGTAACAGCCTAAGACAATGAACACAGGGGCCACAATCAAGCAATGCTGGCCTGGAAAACCCCACCGCTTGGCCTTCTGGTGCTACACAAGCCTAAGACTGCTGAACACATCCTGAGGACAAGTCACAGGCCTGTGTCTCCTAATGTGACCACCGGAAGAAAGCCCCTTTCTGCCTTCACCACTACTAGTCTGTCTGATTACCTTTACAGGGTGGGTGACAAAGCCTGGTCACTTGGGACTCTCTGGAGCCAAGGACTCTATCTATCTCTGGTATTAGTAGCAGGATCAAATAAGCATCCGAAGATGTAAAAATCAATGCCACCCCCAGTTCTCCCCTCTTCATACAGCTCCGCTTTCTAATTCGTCTTCTCCTTTACCTCTCCATTATGATCAAACACCATACTGCAAAATCTCTCTTCCTCAGAGCACTGAGGCTCCAGAGAGCAAGAAGCAGGCTCTGTTTGCTTCTTGTTCTCAGGATGCAGTATGAGCTAAATAAGAGCAGTTAGCTAAATAGATGCATAGATGAGGGGGTGGTGGCTAGGAAATGGTGTTTTCCTTCTGATTCAGAGTCCTTCTAAGAAAAGTAGAAATAGAAATGAAGGATACTGGAATCAAGGTTAGGACAAAGGGCCTTGGACAAAAAGGCAAGCACAGGAAGAGGAAAAGGTTATGTTGGTAAACACCAATTCTGATTTGGATTTTATTATCAACTTGCTATTATCTTACATCATTATAATTTGAAGAAAAGGACTTTTTTGACGCAACCAATTCCTTTCATCATTTTATTATTATGTTGGCTATTATTGTTGTTGTTGTTGTTATTGTTGTTGTTTTTGTTGCTATTATTATTCCAGTGACTTCCACAGTAATAGATCTGAGCTAGTTATGATCCAAGTTCCAAACTATTTTATTACTGCTGTGGTTTGAATCTGAAATGTTCCTTGTTGTTTTAATTGAAAATCCCAGATCTTTCTATATTGCCAGATGCTGTGGTGAAAACCTGCTAGCTCAGAGAGGCAGAGAAAGCACCCGGCTGAACTTTTTACTCAGCTTACATTCTAATGGAAAAGGCTCAGAAGGCTCACTAGCTCAGCCCAGAAAGAGAAGACCACAAAACCCAAAGCCAAAAGCTTGTTAGCTCAAAGCCAAAGACCAAGGAGCTGAGGAGCTCAAGAGCTAGAGAGCTAAAAGTCAAAAAGCTAAAACACCAACCTTAAGTACTCCTGAATTCAAAGTCCCTCCTACTCTTTACTCCTTGTCAGCTGGTTTCTTGCTCCACCTAGGGTTAACTTTATTAAATCCTGGGTACAGATAGCTCTTGGATTAAAGGTGTGTGCTAGGGCTAAACCACACCTTAATCACCTGTTTACAATAAACAGAAAATTCTTGTATTAAAGGTGTGTTAGGGCTCAACCACAAGAAACAGGGCTTTACAGTTCAATCTCAGGGATCACAATGGGATCAAATATCCTGCAACAGTTCCTGGCAGGCTTGTGCTCTGAACAGTGGTCCCTGAGCTTGTGGCTCTGTTTTGGGAGATTGGGGGAACTATGGAAGTGAGCCTAGCTGAAGGAAAAGATCACAAGGAGTGGGTTCCTGGAAGATGCAATCTCTGCCCACTTCCTGTCTGGATCTCTGCTTCCCTGTTGGCCAACAAGGAAATATCTCTCTACCATCATGCTCTGCCCAAGCACACAGGACCAAGTGACCAAGGACTGGACCCTGAGAAATCATAGACCAGCATGAACGCTTCCCCCTTACACTGTTTCTGTCACGAGTCTATCACAGCAGTGCAAAAGTTACTCCTACAGCCAGGCATGCTAGACTTCTGAGGCTGAGACCAGCCGGTCTACATCATGAGGCTCAGGGCAGCCAAGGGCTACACAGTGAGACACTGCCTCAGAACAAAACACAAACAAAAACAAACAAAAGAGGTAACTAACACACCTACCTTCAAATCAGCTTTCTCCTTGCCACCTTTTCCTCACCATCCCATCTCCATAACACTCAGTTTTAAATTTCTCACACCAATAAGTTAATTTTTATCATTTTTAGGAAGTTTTTCATTTCTATTTACTTTGAAAGTTATAAGAAGTATATGAAGAATTTTTGGCACAGAGAGGTCTTTCAGGGGCTGAAGAGATAACTCAGTGGTTAAGAGCACACTGGCTGCTCATCCAAAGGTCATGAGTTCAATTCCCAGCAACCATATGGCGGCTCACAGCCATCTATAACGGAATCTGTCGTCATCTTCTATCTGATGCTCTCTTCTGCTATGCAGGCAGCAAGGTCCTTTACTCATTGGCTGTCCAATGTTTTGTTGACATGCTGACTGTACTAAGCCTGTGTCACTGAATCTAGAGCCTTAAAAAAAAGGAAAACCTAGCCAAGAGCCACATTTCAAAGAAAGCCACTGGAGACCAGAAAAGTCACATTGTTACAAACTTCAGATGCGCCTGCACTGGAACTAGAGCTCAGATAGCCTGATTTCAGTCTGGCGGCAACGTACCCCAGCATTGCTTAAAAGAAAAAATATAGTCAATAGATTATAAAAATAAAATAAAATAATCACTCCTTTCCAGGCTGAGTGCACAACAAAACATCCCATTTGACTCTAATGTTCATTCACAGAAACCTTATAAAATGTCTTAACTCCTCACTAGGTCCTTTTGAAAAACAACCTAGAATATAGTGTCTTCTATTGGCTAAACTAAAGCTAGAGACAAGCACTGGTCTTTGACATCCCTAACACGCTATGGTGCTCCATAATGCTATCTTCCTTCTCCCTCACCCAAAGGGCAAGCAATGTCCTACAGTTAAGACAGAAGCACTTTGATACACTTAGCAGTGGCATTACTAGTCCTTCCTCGAAATGTGGCACCATGTGGCAATATGTCACAGGGCTGCTTCAGGAACTCTTGAGAATGAAAGACAGCCCCCAACTCCTCCAGACAGGGGTCTCTGTGTGGTCCTGGCTGTCCTCAGACTCACTCTGTAGATCAGGCTTGCCTTGAACTCAGAGATCCACCTGCCTCAGCCTCCCCAGTGCTAGGATCAAAGGTGTGTGCCACCACGCCCAGCAAGTACATTTTAATCAATGGGTCACAGTTTGAAAAGACAGGAAAGCAGCCGGATGAGTAATCTCTTGATGCAGGAGAATTCAAAGTAGAACTCTGTACCTTGATGGTGGGTAATTTCATAAGAATGTAACACTTTAAATATCTTCCCTGTAGCGCTTTGTAGCCTTTCTTATTTCTTCCTTGCCAGAAACTACCCTTGTTCCTTTCCTAGAACCTACTTTCCTGTAAGGCAGCAACTGCTTAGACCAATCAATCCTATTTGCAGCTCCTAATTTTCATTATATATTATTCATCCTTTCCTCTTTGTGTTATGGGGTCCTCAAATCAATCTGCTTTGAAGCTTAAGAGTTATAAACACATCTTGATTCATCTGAAGACCCTGAAAATTATCACAAAAGCCAAGGCTACAGATCAGTCCTTGGAACTGGAATTCAACCATTTCCTTTGTCTAGATGATGGGATGGCAATGTTCTACAGCAGAAAGGACTGGTTTCCTACCCCAGCCCTGCCACTTAGTACAGTGTATCCTTGAGAGACTTAGTTAACTTCTTAAAGTCTCAACTTTTTATGTGTGAAACAAAGAAAAATAGCATGAAACACCAGAGGAGAAAATACTATCACACTTGTGCCTGGTGCACAGTACACATTCATTAAATGTTAGCATGTTTCTTCCTTAACTATCTACACACATTGAATAAGAACAGAAACACCAGGGCTTAGAGATGCCTTGGTGGTTAAACACTAACTGCTCTTCCAGAGGATCCAAGTTCCGTTCCCAGCATCCAAGTTTGGAGGCTTGTAACTCTGCCCAAGGGGATCTGACAGCCTCTTCTGACCTCCACCAGCACCCACATGCAGAGTCATACACAGACTGAAGTGAAGTTTTTTAATGCTATAAAAGAAATTATATGCAAAGATTGCATAAAAGTGTTTTTAGGGCAAACAAAATCAGAGGAAAGAAAGTTACAGTGTCTAAATTGAACTTACATTAAAAGTACCTAAAGCAACATCTATAAAAATCTCATAGTCAAAAATACTTACCATATGAGAAAATATAAACAACTTTACTGTTAGAAAAAGAATCACTTCTATTGAAACTTAAAAATGAGAATAATTCGAAACCACATGATATTCTAACTGTGAACTGTCAAAGATTGCAAGGCTTCTCTAATTGCAGGAAAGGCTAAACGAATTTACCAATTAGCTTACTTTCTCCCCTTTTCTCAAAGTTTGGCTTATTTACTTACTTTTCTACAAACCTTTTTTGGTTTCCCAAACTAGAAACAATGGGTTTGAACTTAAGGAAAGCTTCTGCTATGACACAGGGGTCAGACCCTCACTAACTTGTCCTTGAAAACACAAAGACTCTACCATCGCTCTGCAGTGGCTTGGCCCCAGGGGAAGCTGTCAAACAGCATCAGGCAGCATCACTACTGCTGAGGATTTCCTTGGCTCTGGGACTGAGCAAGTCTCCCAGGGACAAAACTCATATTTGATTTGACTTTGTACTCACGATGGTATCTATGCACCTTACACACTAAGACTCCATAAATATGCACTGAGAATGAAAAGATGACAGCACTAACAGATCTGCCCTTAATTGGGTAACTATAAATAATCATAGAGTAGTTACAAGGAAGTTGCAGTGCCTAGCACACTTAATTCCTGCTGATGAAATAGGCTTGCTGTTCTTTGGCCATGGAGGTGATGATCCTGGTTTACTCACATTCTACATACACAAACCCAGTTTCTATCATTTACATATTTGGTGTTTCCCAAGCAACCTATTAAACAAGAATAAACAAACTTAGGGGCTCTATTTGGTTGGGGTGCTGCACACACGTGGAAGTCAGTGCTCAACTCATGGGAGTTGGTTCCATCCTTCCACTGTGTGAGTATTGGGGATGGAAAGTCACTCAAGTGTTCTACTACCATGAATTAAGAAAAAGTCAGAAACGCTGGGCATGGTGGCGCACGCCTTTAATCCCAGCACTCGGGAGACAGAGGCAAGAGGATCACTGTGAATTCATAGCCAGCCTGGTCTACAAAGTGAGTCCAGGACAGCCAAGACTACACAGAGAAACCATGTCTTGAAAAACCAAAAAAAAAAAAAAAAAAAAAAAAAAAAAAAAGCCAGAAAACTAGAAACCAGCCCACCCGACTACAGCTGCTACTGATTATTTTTAATGACATAGAAATTGTTTAAAAATTCTCTCTGTTATTTTATTTTCCTAAACAATAGAAGTAGTAAGTAACTATTATCTAGATAAATTTAAATTGCCTAAAAATGTTATCAAATGCTAAAACATGTGTCTTGAGACTCTATCACTTGAATTCAAGATAGTCAATAATTGTGCCAGAGGGAAACAAAGATAGAAAAATAAAAACCTTCCTCTCAAAGAGAAATAGGATAGAAATAGGAAGGATGGATCATACACTAAATAACTATTTAATTGGCATTTACAATATAAACATGCCAGGCCTTGTGCTAAGCTCTGGAGAAAGAATACTGAGCAAGACAGATACTTACCCTTGTTTCCTGTCCTCCTTTAGAGCCAACAGGAAAAAAATAAGTACCAATATGATATCAGAATCAAATATCCACATATCATTAGCTGTGTAGTAACAGAAGACAATAACTGTTTTTTAAAAAATATTTATTTATTACATATACAGTGCTCTGCCTGCAGGTACATATGCAGGCCAGACGAGGGCATCAGATCACATTATAGAAGGTTGTGAGCCACCATGTGATTGCTGAGAATTGAACTCAGGACCTGTGGAAGAGCAGTCAGTGCTCTTAACCGCTGAGCCATCTCTCCAGCCCCACAATAACTGTTTTTAATAAGTAATTACATGAATACCACCTTCCAATTACAATGCCCTGGAAAGCATACATTTTAGGTGCTCAGATAAATATGGATATAAGTCATTTTGATAATGTATTAGTTACTTTTCTTGTTGTTGAGGCTAAACATGTGAGGAAAGCAACTTAAGCATGCATGTGATATGATGGCACGTGTCTGCAGTCTTGGCACTCTGGAGGCAAGAGGTTCACAAGTTCAAAGTCAGTTTCTACTACCTAGAGAATTCAAAGTAAGCCTGGGCTATATGAAACTTTCCAAAAGTAAGAGATGGGGAGGAGACAGAAGTGGCTTGGGAGTGGGGGTTGAAGGGTGGAAAGGCATGGGGGGGGGGGGAGCAGGAAGCAGAAAGGTGAAAGCACAGGCTCAGGACACTGTCACCTTACTTGGCTCAGGATCCTGTCTCGTGGGCTGAAGCTGGCCACACTCAAGGTGGGTTTTTCCCTCCTCGGCTAACAAGCTCTGCAAACAACCCCACAGACACCCCACACATGTGCTTCCTAGGTGACAGTGAGGATTCACCATCATAGGTATAACAATAAACTCTAATAAAAGTTTGTATAACTTTGTAAGTAAATAAATAGGAGACAACTCTCTCCTACTACAGAAAAGGAACTGGGGTCAGGAAAGGCTGTGGACCACTTTCCTTCAAAAAGGAAAGAGGAGTTTATTCAGCAAAGAATGTTAGTCAGAAGAGAAAGCTTTAAGAGAAAGTCCTCGTTTAAATATATGTGTAATAGTGCGGGGCACAGTGGCCCACACCTTTAATCCCAGCACTCGGGAGGCAAAGGCAGGTGGATTGCTGTGTTCAAGGCCAGCCTGGTCTACAAAGTGAGTCCAGCACAGCCAAGCCTACGCAGAGAAACCCTGTCTCGAAAAACCAAAAATGTGTGATGGCTTGCCTTTGTAGCTGTCTCACACACAATTGCTTTGGACTGATGTAATACGGGAGTCATTGCTCACTGCATTGAAGCCTCTATTGTAATAATGTAAAAGCATCTACAAAGTCAAATAGCGATATGTTACTAGAAATTATTTACTTCACCTTTATGCTTCAATTAGACTATTCTTTAATTTTTTCTCCTTTATTAATTTATCCTTGTTACATCTCAATGGTTATCCCATCCCTTGTATCCTCCCATTCTTCCCTCCCTCCCATTTTCCCCTTATTCCCCTCCCATATGATTGTTCCTGAGGGGGGATTACCTCCCCCTGTATATGTTCATAGGGTACCAAGTCTCTTCTTGGTAACCTGCTGTCCTTCCTCTGATTGCCACCAGGTCTCCCTCTCCAGGGGACATGGTCAAAGGTGAGACAATTAGACTATTCTATTAATTAAAAAATAAAAACAAACAAAAAAACTACTTGCTGGGCGTGGTCACGCACACCTTTAACCCCAGAGGCAGAGGCAGGTAGATCTCTGTGAGTTTAAGGCCAGCCTGGTCTACGAAGCTAGGACAGCCAAGGCTGCTGTTACACAGAGAAACCCTGTCTCAAAAAAACCTAAAAACAAAACAAACAAACCTCCTTACTCTCATGTCAGGATATCACAGTTAAGTTTAAAAGTTCCTGTTATTAAAAAAGAAAAAAAGAAAAAAAAGAGCCCTGGCACGGACTGGTGGCGAGTAACATACAATTCAGCATTCCTGAGGCTGGCTATGTCCTGAATTCTATACACTCCTACAGATGTAAACGGACAGGGTGACTCAGCCGGTACAAGTGCGGGCTGACTTGTGTTCGTCCGTCCCCGGGTCCCACAAAGTTGCAGGAAAGCCCCCGCCTCTTCCTTTCAGCCTGAATAAACCACGTGCACTTTCTGACTGGACCCAGGTAGGGAACTCCAGGCTTTTAAGGACTCTAGAGAAGCACCTCTCGCTCCTCCCTTCGCTGGGCACTAACTGCTCTCACGCATCCTTCACACCGCGGTTCTTAACCACGTTCCCCCAGGAGGTCCCATGGGGCTCTTCACTAGACGTGCACCTTCATGTCCTGTGGTCCCTGTCACTTTGGGGAGACAGCCTGTCCCCATCGCCAGGCGAGCGGGTGGGAGCTGGAGAGCACGGGGTCTAGGGATGCCCTGTTCGGGGTGAGGCGAGCTGGACGGCGGCCGCCCACAGACTCACCGCAGCGTGGTCGATGTCGGCGTCCGGCCTTTGGGCGGAGGGAGGCAGGTATTCGGCGTAGCGCAGCCCCTCTCTGGAGGCCACGCCGCCACCGGTAGCCATAGCAGTGCAGGGACTCCGAGGACGCGCAGCGTTGCCTACGAGGCGACCGCAGGGACAAACTAGTATGGGCGGGGAGATTCGCGTTCTTAGTAAACTCGAAGTTGCGTTGGTGGAGACCTGAGCTGCAAGGACTCTGGTTCTGACTCTATTCCGAAACAACTTGTCTAGTCAAAGCTTAGGGTCAGACCCTGAGCCAAAGGCTGTAACTTGTTTTTTTGTTTGTTTGTTTGTTTGTTTTGCTTTGCTTTGTTGGTTTCTTTGTTTTGCTGGGTCTCGCAGGGCTGGTTGTGTCACCTGTCACCACACCCACCAAGGCTGAGGGGTGGAACTTGTTAGATCTACCTTGCCTTTCCCCTAATTCCCGGAGAGACTCCTGGGTCCCGCAGTGGTGCCTGGGTTTTCCTAACGTGACCTTCCCAGCCAGAAATAAGTACGTACATGAAAGTGAAATTACTGGAGAGAAACTGGTGGTCAAGTAACTTGCACTCACCGCAGATGGCTTTGAGATAATTTGAATATACAAAGACTTACTTTATTATTACATTTTAGGTCAGGCTTTTTGGAACAGACTTTAGGCGATAACTGAAGCTAATATGCTTTCTAACCCCTGTACTGACTTGGCTTCTGTTTTCCCCTTTATACACTTTTGGAACCAGCTTACAAGAAGGGTTGTTTTTTCCCCCTATGCTTGAATGAAAAGTTTTAGGAACTTATTAACTTATCCATGTAGTTAGTATTAATTTGCATTCTTAGGGCATGAAGGAATTTAGAATCAAGGAGGAAAGATTATTACACTATGCTAGTAACATATACCAGCCCACAAGCATGCTGGATTGGCTACAAATGGAAGCAAATGTTACAGCACATCAGAGCTTATGGAAAGGGACAGCAGCAATCACAAAGGTTTCCTTGGAGGCTCTGCCATTAAGATTGTTCAGTAAGGGACATGGTTTTTTTTTGGTTTGGTTTGGTTTCGTTTTTTGAGACGGGGTTTCTCTGTGTAGCCTCAGCTGACCTGGACTCACTTTGTAGACTAGGCTGGCCTCAAACTCACAGAGATCTGCCTGCCTCTGCCTCCAAAGTGCTGAGACTAAAGGCACAGGCCACCACGCCCCACTTTTTGTTTTGTTTTAGTTAGAAGAAGAAAACAGCTGGAAATCCCACATGGAGATAAACACAAAGAACTGAAAAGGTAGTACTTTGGAATAGTGTGTTAAGAATATTTCAAGGCCGGGCAGTGGTGGCCTTTAATCCAGCACTCGGGACTCGGGAGAGAGACGGGTGGATGGCTGTTGAGTTCTAAGGCCATCCTGGTCTACAAAGCGAGTCCAGGACAGCCAAGACTACACAGGGAAACCCTGTCTTGAAAAACCAAAATAAAATAAAATAAAGTGTATTTGAAAACTCGGAAAAATGATCGTATTATATACATTACTTTTTCCTAAGCTGATCCACAATTATCTGTGAGCAAAATAAATGAATTGGATTGAAGGCTACTTACCATTCATTCACCACCCATTTGTTCAATTATACAATAAATGCTTATCGAGCTTACGTCAAGTTTTAGGCACAGTACTGGGGCACTGTGCCTTTGGCATCAAGTAAACAAATAAGGTCTCCAGGTCTTTGGAGTTTGCAGTCTAAGGGAGGCTAATGGTGGATCCTTGCAGCTGGGCCCTAACAGTCACAGGCTGCTAGCCTGGAGCAAACAAGCAATTAGAGGAAGACTCGGTGAGCCAGCTCTTTTTAGAATAGTGCACCTGCTTAAGAGCTGGAGAAAAGCTTCCAAAGCACAGAGGGGGAGGGGGAGGGGGCTGGGGTGAAGAATAAGGCCGGAAAAACAGGGCAGCCAGGAAGGCAGTCAGCATGCTGCACTTCAGGTCAGATCTGACCTACTGAGAGCACATCACTGGCTGCTTATAGACTGTACTGAACTCCCTTCCACCACTACTTCTACAGAAGTGGCCTGTGTTAGAAAGAATCCCATCCCCAGGGACCGCTCAGCCCTCAGCCTTTGGTTCTTTAGTAGGCTCAACCTTACCAGCAAGAAAGATAAAAAACAAAAGCAGTGAGATCCTTTCCTGGCCCCTCAAGGATCTCCTCTTAGTTTAGCTCAACTCACTTTTCTGGCTTCCTTAAAAATGAAGATAAATAGCTAGGTGTGGTAGTGCACAGCTTTGATTCCAGCGCTCGCTCTGGGAGACAGAGGCAGGCAGTTTTCTGAGTTCAAGGCCAGCCTGGTAAGCCTACACAGAGAAACACTGTCTCAAAACAAACACAAAAACAAACAAACAAGCAAAAAACCACACAAAAGACCAAAACAAAACAACAGCAACAAAAGAATGTTTTGTGAAATAAAAAAGTTAGGTGTGTTAAATTTCTGTTAGTTTATTTTAACTTCTCAAAACAAACAAACACAAAAACAAAAAAAACACACAAAAGACCAAAACAAAACAATAGCAACCAAAGAATGTTTTGTGAAATAAAAATGTTAGGTGTCTTAAATTTCTGTTAGTTTATTTTAAGTACTTATACCATCTCAAAGATAGATTATAGTATGTTCAATGGACCTTGTAAAACAAAAGGCAGAGACTGGTAATATATATTGGAAACATCTCAGTAAAAAGTTTAACATTTTGTTAGGACATTCAGGAAAAGAGCACAGATCTTAATGTCTCTGTGTCTATTTTCTTATCAGTAAATTAATCAGCAGTCTCACCTTCACTGTAGGCATTAAATGAGTTAGCTTTGTAACCCTGTTAGAATGGTGCCTATTATGGGTTGGGTGTGAAGTACCCTTCCAAAAGGCTTAGAAATTGAAGGCATGGTTCCAATTGGTAGATTCAATCATTGAGAGGCCAATGGATCATAAAGATGCTGAGCTAATCAATGAATCTACTGACAGATTCACGGTTTGATGGTGCCATAGTCGAAACCTCTCAGAGGCCGGGCCTAGTTGAAGGAAGTTCTCTGGATTGGGTCCTTCAGACAACTCATATCTTATGTAGGGCCTGCCTGGCTCCCTCTCTGCTTCCTGGCCACAGTGAGGTGAGCAGCATCTTCTAACACCAGCTCACACTTGTTCCTCCTCACTGCAGGCCCAGCCAATCACTGAAAACCGTGCACTAAATCAAATCTTTCTTCCTTTTAAATTGTTTCCTTCTGGCATTTATCACAACAACAAAAAGGAACTTAACTGATTGCCAGGAATCTAGTAAATTTTTCACAAGTGTTACTAGTTCTTTTTTCCTAATTACGTATGTGAGCATATTACATTTACATTATTTCTACTCCACCAACTACTCCATGCCCTCCAACACCCTCAAATCTATGACCTCTTTTTCTATAATTAACATTGTTTTACACACACACAGTTAGTGGTGTCAGTGTGTGCATATGTTTAAGGGCTGACCATTTTGCCATCTTTCGGGAGGCACGTCCCTAGAGAAAGCTGGCTCTCCCTCCCTCAGCAGCTATTCACCCCCTGTAGCTTTCTGCTCTATGGGTAGCCTCATTAAAATTTCCCCACCCACACTGGCATGTTGACTAGTGTGGCCTTGTGCAAGCACCTCTATAGCTGAGAGTTCACGGGTGCTGCATCACTGTCATTTTCAAAAGACAATATCCTGCAGCAATTAGCCCAGTCCTCTGGCTCTTACAGTCTTTCCGCCTCACCTTCCTTAATGTTCCCTGAAGCCTTAGGCATCAGGATTTTGTTGTAGATTTTCTCAATTATGGCTATGCACCCCAGAGTCACTTATTCTCTGCCTTTTGATCAGTTATGGATCTCTATAGTGTCCTGATGAAAAAAAAAAAGAGGTTTCTTTGATAAGGGGGTGAGAGACGCACTAATCTATGGGATAAGAACAGGGATTCAGAAGGGGATTGGATTTAACCATTTAATAGCATGTTTTCCTCTAGAATCTACGACCTCTTTAGTCATGGGTTCTTGTCTAGTTCACAGTGCCAGGCACGAATGCCCTCCGGCTGAGCAGGCTGTGAGCGCAAGTAGGCAGCTGTTGGTGACTCTGAAGATGTAAGTGTCACTACTGCACTGCTGGGGATGTGTTTCTGGGCTAAGTCATTGCTCTGGGTCACAGGCTTTGGAGCAGGGTAAGGCCCCTTCCCATAATATGAGCGCCAGACCTCAGGGAGGAGGCTTGCAGGTCAGTGCCAGCTTGATTCCTCTAAGGCCTGTGACCAAAGCATGTGGCCTTTTGGGGAAAAGGGTCTGACCTTCTAGTTCTGGCAGGTAGCCAACGGGGATGGCAGTAACCTATGTTGTTTTGGGAACACCTCTCCAATTACTTGGAGAGAAAAAGACCCTGCATCCTATCTATCTTAGTTTCTTTTCTATTGCCAGGGCGAAATACCATAATCAAGGCAATTATAAAAAAGGAAGCATTTAAATGGCCTTAGAGTTTCAGAGGGTTAGGCATGGCAAAAGGAAGAGCCGAGAGTGCACATCTTGAACGGCAAATAGGAGACAGAGAAGCACACTAGAAATTTGAAACCTTAAAGTCTACCTACAGTGGAACACCTTTTCCAACAAGGCCACGCCTCCTAATCCTTCCCAAGCAGTTCCACCACCTGAGGACCAAGTGTTCAAACATTTGGGTCCATGGGGTCCATTCTCATTCAAACTACTACACCATCTTTAAAGAAAAGAAAAAAAAAGGAAAATAACAACATTGAAAGCAATAGAGGACAACACGCAACACACAACACCAACCTCTAGCCTTCATATCTGAATGACAAGGTATACAAATATCCCCTACACACACACACACACACACACACACACACACACACACACACCATACACACACACACACATACACACATACACACACATGCACAGTTCTTAAAAGCTTACTTACTTAGTGGTATATATGCAAATAAAAAAAACTTTAAATTTCTCAATTCAAAAATTGGATGTGATTCTATACTCAGTTTTACATTAAGATCTTATTCCTTCTCAAGGCTCTGATGGGCACTGAAGACAAGATAGTATAGTTTTACAACCAAGTTTAGCTGGTTAGGGGACAAGATTGTTTTAGATCAAGATAAAGAAGTTAAGCTATTAGAGTTGAGATAGGATAGATATTGAATCTCATTCGGAAATTCAGACCCAACAAGACAGGAAAGACTCTTACTTCAAACGGGACAAATGCAGATGGCCAGTTCACTATGAATGTAACATGTATAGAACTCATTACTCTCATGAGTGTCACATGGTTCTCCCTGCTGTATATAGTTTGTTTTATACATGTGTAATAAAATAAATGTATAATAAAATAAAATAAAATAAAGATTTTGTTTTCTCTTCATTTTAAAGAAAGCCAAATTAGAAGCCCTAAAAGATACATTATCATCACTGTGGGTGGTCCTGAATCTGAGATCCACACCCATGCGAAGGCTTTCACTCTGCAGAGGCGTGGCTGTACAAAGCTTCTGCCGTGGCATTATACTGCACCAGCATCGGTGAGATTTGTAGTGAAAAGGAAAACATCTTGGAGCGGAGACTGCCGCTCAGTCAGTACTGCATGCTCAGCAGGCGAGGAGCTCTGAGTTTGACTCCCAGGACCATCCACTGAGCACTGTGCCGCCTACCTATGCTTCTAGCACTCAAGAGCGGCAGGCAGGAGGATCAGAAGTTCAAGGTCCTCTTCGCCTACATAGCAGGTTTGAGGCCACTCCTGGATTACGTGAGATTCTGTGTGAGAAAGGAAAATAATGGCTAAAACTGTCCCAGGATGGTGACAAAGGAAAGAAAACGCGAGAAGATTGTGTAGCTGGACTTTTGGCTGCTTGGTGGGTTCTGTTTCCTTCTGCCCTTCTCCACCTTTTATCCACCCTCTCAACCCCTCACCCACCCTAGATTGAAGAGGAAAAAAGGACAGAGAGAAATGGTAGCGGTGTTATGGTTGGACTGCTTCCTGATCACTAGAGCTGCTAAGTTCCTTGGGACAGGTTTGAGCTTCGCTGCCATGATAGCTAATTTATTTTTCCTTTTGTTTCTTCTTTGCACACAACTACTTAACAAACTGCGACCAACTGCCACCAACCACCCACCAACTGACTAACAACGGCCAACCAGCTCTTGCGCCTCCAGCATTTTTATACACTCTGAGGAGTCCCCAGAGTTCCAAATGTCGCACACTCGCAGAAACTATCTGCTGCTGGAGAAATCACACCCCTGCTTGAGCAGGAGGCCAATCGGTCAGTTGTTGTGGACATTCTGAAGCAGCCTCATATCCCGCCCCTGGGATCAAAACGAAAACATACTCTGATAATATTTTTGTGTTTTTCCAGAAACCAAAATTCTCACTGCCACTGTTTATATGTGATATTAAAGGTAATGTGCAGAGGGTGTGTCGTTAATATTGCGGTCCCAGATGTAGTTGACCTTCTCATTTTACTCAGCAGCCATTATCTTGGTCAGCGCATAGGCTGTACTGTAGGTCAAAGCGTAGGAGGAAGACTGTCCAAGGAAGGAGTGGAAAGAACGAGAACGGAGGATGACTGGAGACCGCTAGAACTAGCTATGCTTCCTTATACGAGGAGGCCCCCTTGGAGGCTCGGGACACATGAAAGCATTCTATGTGAACAGTATCACAAGCAGCTCGGTTTTGCCAAAGCTTAAATCATAGAAAAGATAATAAAGATGGACCAGGTTGGGGGAAAAAAAAAAACAACCCAAAGTCTAGATATCAAACATCTTTAGATAATAAGCAAAGGCATTCAGGGTTTATTTTAAACATCAAGGGATACTGAACGCAGTTGTAACTTGGTGTATCCGTTAGCATTTTGTCACTAACGCAAAGAACCTGGGAGGGCGGGTGGAGACTTAAGGGAGGAGGGGTTTATTTTGGCTCACAATTTCCAAAGGTTTCAGTCCTTGGTCCCTTGGTCTCTGCTTTTCCTAGACTGTGAGGAGGTAGAAAACAAAGTCAGGAAGCATGTGGGAGACAAGAACTGCTCACCCCATGGTGGCCAGGAAGGAGAGAGAGAGAGAGAGAGAGAGAGAGAGAGAGAGAGAGACAGACAGACAGACAGACAGACAGACAGACAGACAGACAGACAGACACAGAGAGAGACACACATAGCAAAAGCAGATCTTGAGATAAGATCCATCATTCAATGGCTCCCCTTCCATGACCTACGTCCTCCAAATAGGAACCAGCTTCTAACATGACTTCACCGATGGATTAACCCATTAATGAATTAAGAGCTTTCCTGGTCCAAACACCTGGTGAAGTTCTGTCAGCGGACAGCCAACACGTAAGGTTATCAGGAGCATCCTATCCAAACCACAACACACGATGATGCGCACTCATGCTTCGTGTGCTTCTGCCACACCGCTTACATGGAAAAATGAGAGAAGCTCGCTGAACTGGATTTAATTTTAAAACATGATTACTCTTCCTATTGCATGGTTACTTGCTAAAATACGTACCTCCTGGAACACTATGGATTCCACATTAAGGTAGGAAGACAGTGAGACTCCTTGCCTTTGTCCCTTTAAATGTTCCAGAGAGCTGGCTACAACAAAGACGTATAGCCGTGGGATGGGTGTCAGGGCTAATCTTACATGGGATTTTTAAGGCAACGTGAGAAATGAACCCAAAGGAAGTCAGGAGGGGATGTGTTCTTTTTTTTTTTTTTTTTTTTCAGTTAATGACAGCAGATAATTGGCTAGCCAGGTTTGGCCTGTGTCAAAGGAGGTAAAGTGCCCTTTGTGGAGATGGCCACTGTCATCCAATGGGAGAAAAGGGTATCTGTGCCTTGCAGGATTGTCTAATGGTCACCCGGAGCAGCATCAGCTGCTTGGGTGCCAGCGGCAGATAATCCCTTGGAAGAAGAACTGGCAGAAGTACACACATACTCACGTTGTTTTCTGGAGCCAATTTGCATTTTGTGCTTTGTCTGTCTGAGCCAAAATGGCATTAAACTATGCCAAACCTGGTTTTCTGATTATTTTCAGGCTGATTGAAACTGGCACATGACATGGTTTTATCTAATTAACCCACATGTGGTACAAAACAAAACAAATTTGAAATGGAAAGCTCTTTCTGTCTTCATTGAAAGGCAGAGGTGAATATATAATTATTTCGTCCTTGTCTCTCAGCCAAATTTGTGGTTGTGGGAGGAGATATTTTCCTAATAGATAGCAAAACAAATTCTATGTATTCTGTGTCTATAATTTAGAGTGATTATGTTTTATATTTTCCTAAATTGAGCATTTTTTAAACCAACATCTGGCTAAAAAAGAACTATGTAGGAGAGATGTGCTTGCATAAACACAAAGGCTGCTCTCTCTGCACATCCACTTCTGAAACCACATGCACAAGAATCTGTCTCCTACCAACCAATTTCCCAATTCCCTGGACATCAACCGGGTTCTACAATCCAATTCTGACATTAATTATCCTAGAATTAGCAGAATTAGTGCAGACCCACAGGTTAAGAATTTGGTCCCACAAGATTGTCCCCACTTCAGATGCCAACTGCAGGTTCCAGAGAGCCATCTGGGTTTCTTCTGACTGACTGGCTACAAATGATGTGTGTGTGTGTGTGTGTGTTTGTGTGTGTGTGTGTGTGTGTGTGTGTGTGTGTGTTGTACTTTTTATTCTTTATGTTAGAATGTGCTTGGTTCCTCTGGCACCCACCCCTTTCCACTCCACTATCATAAAGTCAGATATGGTTAAAAAGGGCTTGTATTGTGTTACTTGTATTATGTTGTATTCGTTACTTATTTCCATGACAGAATACCTGACAACTTAGGAACGGTTTATTTCAGCTCGCAGTCTAAGGCTACACACCCTTCTGGTGGGGAGGTCATGCTGCATGGGGAAGCCTGGAGCAGCTGGTCACATTGTAGCCCCAGTCAGGAAGCAGAGAGTGGTAAAGGGCTACTTTCAGTTTGATTTCTTCCTTTTTCTTCAATCTGAGACCCAAGCTCATGGACTAGAACTACCCACAGTGTGCAGGTTTTCCCACCGTGATTAAGATAATTTCCTACAGACAAGCCTAGATTCACACCTGACTAGATAGCCCCTTTAGGTGATCCCACATTCTGTCAAGTTGATATTGATATTCACTATCGCGGGGCTCATTGTGAGTGACATGTCTACAAGGGAAAGTTTAAAGTATTGCATTTGCATCAATGCCTGCCTGTATTTGTTTTCTATCTGCTGCCTTAACAAGTTGTGTAACACTCATTTATATTAGCTCATGTGTCCACAGACTCTAAGGGAGCTCGGCAGCGAGGCTCTGCATTCAGTTCTTGTGGTGATAGGACTGAGCCCTGAGTTTTCCCCCTGGCTATGGGTCTAGGAGGCCATTACAGCTCCTTAAGGCCCCTTCCCGGCCAGCAACAGTGTGTCATGGCTCTTGTGCTTCAAGTCTCTCACTTCCTTCTGCTCCGTGACGACGAAGGCTGCGTTTAAAGAACGGAAGTAGCCTGAGCCCAGCAGGATCAAGTGAAGCCACACGTGGTGGCGCAAGAAGGCGTGCTTATGCAAGAGCTGCTGGGCCACACACCGAGACCCTGTCTCAAAGACAAATAAATACATAAATAAATAGATGTAGGAGTTTAATTATACTTGCAAAAATCCCCTCGTAGTGATACCTAAATTAATGTTTGATTAAATAAGAAACAAAAATCTTAGGGAAGGCAGCCTTTATAATCCTGCCTACTGTTTTACCTACTTAGCTATTTATAGAACAACCAATATCTATAGAATAGTGAAATATATATATGCATATATGTACATACTTCTATCTGTATATGCATACACATATTTCCTATGTATATCTTCCAATAAAGGCCCAGAAGCAATGATACTCCAGGGGGGAAAAATGTATATGCTTAGCACCTAAGTCATAATTCCCAAATTAATAAATTCCCAGTTTGATAAAACATGGCTAGATGGAGAAATGGATAATTCTATTGTCTGAGGCAGGAAAACTTTAAGTCTTGGCCACCTTACTATATCAGAAAGTAAGGGAACGCGCAAAGAGTAGGAGGAGGATGTAAAGGGCAGCAAGAACGGACTCTCACTGACCAAATGTGACAGGGAAAACAAGAGTGTTTGGTACCTAGTCGGGTATTAGTAAGCTTAAATGTTGAGGGTGGACCCCACTCTTATAATCATCAGGCCTCTAAAGGAACAAGATCTGAGCCATATCTTTGGTCTTTTGTAGAGACATGGCATTCTAAACTGCCCAAGAGTTCATAAGCTACTGTCTAGTAAAGAACGAAGCCAGGCCACTCTCCTCTCCCTCAAGAGCTAGCCTAACTGAGGGGCTGCAGAGACGGCTCAGTGGTTGAGAGCACTGATGAGGACCTGAATTTGGTTCCCCACACCCACAGTGGGTGGGACAGGATCATCACTTGTGACTCCAGATCTAGGATGTTTGATGCTTTAGTTTGGTAATCTCAGGCATTTATACTCACACACACACACACACACACACACACACACACACAAACACACACACACACATATGTAAGTAAATAAAATTAAATATAATAAACAAATAAACAGTAAAAATAAGCCTTAAATATAGTTACTACGTGTAGTACTGTCAACCACTTGGGCAACAAAATACTCTACAGACACTTTAAGAAAGAGTGTTAAAACCTACCTACGACTCTTAGGCTGCTTCAATGGTCCCTTTAGGCAATGACCACTTTTACCCTTGGGAACACCTCATTTTCATGAAGTCTGAGTTATAAATGCCACCTGTCTTCTACCCTGTTCTCTGGGCATCTTGTATGGATTAATTCAACAAAGATGGACAATGACCAGGGAACTTAAGGGAGTCCGGAATGAAATCCCAGAAACAATAGTAACATATTATAACCTACCGAGTAAAATGACTAACCATTTAAAAACAAGTGAAAAGGGTTTTTCTCCACTCCAAGGAGAATTGCAGTTAATGTAGAAGGAATGATGAAGTCTGAAATCACTATTTTAAATTCATAAATGATTCAGGCAAAAAAAAAAATTCCACGAATGTGAGAACCAGTGGGTAAAAGTTTGATGAGGAGCTGGATGTTTACATAGCCTCAAAGTATCTCCCCACAAATTGCTTATCAACTGCTTGTTAATTATTTAAAAGCCTCACAGTGGAGAAGCCCAGCATGTGTCATCTTAAACTAAGTGAGTATAGTCTACACTGCCAATAACAGGACAAGCCATCACCATGCATTTCCCAGTATGTTACACTGAGAGAAACAGCATCCTACCAAACCGCTTTGCTTGAATCTTGATTCAACAACAGGCAAAGGCAAATTAAAAGACACTGCAAAGTTACTGGCCTGTACTCTTAAAAAAAAAAAAAAAGAATCAAAATTATTAGAAAGGAGGAAAGTGGGGATTTTTTTTGACCCAGCTTGAACAACATCAAGGAAACACAACAATTAAATAGTCCAGAATTGAACCGTAGGTCATGAAGGTGGAGCAAGGGAAGAATTTTAACTCTTTGTTTATGAAGCCTTTATTGGGGACAACTTGAAACAGTTGAATAGAGAATTTCACGTATTAGACGGGGATGTGGGTCAGTGTTAAATTCTTGATTTTTATGTGTATGCTTTGGTTGCTTAAGAGGGTGCCCTGATTGGTAAGATACGTACATCAAAATATTTAGGAGCCATAGGACGA
The DNA here is from genome assembly GCF_964271855.1 of Acomys minous. NCBI lineage: Eukaryota > Metazoa > Chordata > Mammalia > Rodentia > Muridae > Acomys > Acomys minous. The sequence goes on along the minus strand of NC_140501.1, from coordinate 41,971,822 downwards.
CCAGACGAAAAACACTTAAGCGAAAGAAGAGCGCTTGGGAAACTCTCCTTGGATTCAGGTTGGATTCCTCGGGTGTAGGATTTATGACGTCAGTGCCTTTGAAGGTGCTGTGTTTGGAGAAGGGACCTTTGCAGGTGCAACCATTAAATTGGCTGAAGTCATACTGACTGGATCTGAGCATTTATGAGGAGCGAGAGACGAGACAGACTCAGAGAAGAAGTGTTGTGGTGGCCAAGGGAGAGGCTGCTGTCTCATAGCTGCAATCCAGGGATGCTGAGGATTTCTGGCAAGTATCAGAAGCTCTCCCAGGAAAATACAACCTTGCCAACACCTTGACCTTTGACCATGGAGCCTCCAGAACTGAGAGAGTAAGTGTCTGTTATTTTATTTTATTTTTTTTATATTTTGGTTTTTCAAGACAGGGTCTTTCTGTGTAACCTTGGCTGTCCTGGACTCAATTTGTAGACCAGGCTGGCCTTGAATTCACAGTAATCCACCTGCCTCTGCCTCCCAAGTGCTGGGATTAAAGGCGTGTGTCACCATGCCTGGTGCAGTGTCTGTTATTTTAAACGATCCAGCTTGTGGAATTTATCTCTGGCAGCCCTACAAGTGAATTGATGCAAGAACAACATGTCATCTTAAAATTCCTGAACCATTGCTCCAGCCCCCTAGTGAAACGTTTAAGAAATGCTACGTCCTTTTTCTACACACACACTTTTATATGCTGTTGCCATAACTTTTACCAGCCACACCCTCAAAACACCCCAGATGTTGTCTTTAAAGAATCTAAACAGATATAACAAAAATGTTTACTGAATTATATCTGAAGCTATTTTGGAGTTAACACAGCACAGTAAAAATACCTCAAAATATCTGACCCAGAGATATAACCCAGTAACTATGAATATAAATGCATGTATAAAAGTCAAGTGTTATACAACAACTCTGAGCTGTGTTCACCATTGTAAAAATTAAGAAACAATATTTTTTAAAATATTGAGTGTTTGTGTGTGTGTGTGTGTGTGTGTGTGTGTGTGTGTGTGTGTACATGCATACAGTACATGCAGACTGAGGTTGATACTGGCTACCTTCCTCAATTGCTTCCCCTTATGTTTTAAAAACTGATTTGTGTATGTGTGTGTGTGTGTTTGTGTGTGTGTGTGTGTGTGTGTGTGTGTGTGTGTGTGTGTGTGAATGCCTCTGAGCATGTGCCGAGACTGGAAGAGGCATCCAAAGTCCCCCTCCATCTGTATCTATTTTTTTTTTTTTTTGAGGCAGGATCTCACCCTGTGTTTTTGTAGTTGGGCTGGAGCCAGATGCTGGGGTGAAAGCCTGGTAATTCAGAAAAAAGCACTCAGCTGACCTTCCTACTGAGTGGGCGTCCCAGAAGAAAAAAAGCCCTTCCTCCCTCTCCATACTGTCTTTTTGTTGTTTTTTTGGGGGGGAGGTTTGAGACAGGGTCTCTCTGTGTACCCTTGGCTGTCCTGGACTGGCTTTGTAGACCAGGCTGGCCTCAAACTCACAACAATCCACCTGCCTCTGCCTCCCAAGTGCTGGGATTAAAGGCTTGCACCACCATGCCCTGGTCCTTGCTGTCTTAAATACCCTTCATTCAACTCAATGTCCCTCCTTTCTACTTCCTGTGCCTCTCTCTGTCTGTCCTCTGGACTTCCTCTCTATCTTTGTTTTTTTTTCCCCCATGTTCACTTCCTGTCACTCTGGCTACTTGCTCTACCTCTTGACCTAGGGTCAACTTTATTTAATCCTGTTTACAGAAAGCTCTTGGATTAAAGGTTTATCCTAAAGCTGAGCCACACCACAAATACTTCTTTACAGTAAACAGAAAGCTCTAGGATCAAAGACTGGGCCCGTACAACAATTAGAAACAGGTTTTCACAGTTTGCTATGGGATCAGGTGTCCTGCAGCGTGCCCAGGGTGCCCAGCTTGGTATGTGAGTGCTGAGATCTGAACTCCAGTCCTCATGACTGCCCAGTAAGCACTTTTAAACTGAGTCATCTGTTCAGTCCCTTTGATTTTTGAGATGGGGTTTCTCAGGAGTTTCTCTAGGCAATTGGTAAGAAACCAATTGGCTAGAACGGCTGGTTAGCAAGCCCCAGGGATCCTGCTGGCTTCCCTTATGCAGCACTGGGGTTTTCACAGGGGTGCTAGGTACCTGAACTCATCCCCCTTGCTGCACAGCAAGCACCCCCTGAGCCACTTCTCCATCCCCCAGTAAGGGAGCCTTGAAAATTCTTAAAATTCTCCTTTCAGTCATCTCCTTAGAACGCAGCTCAGCACTCCAGTCAGAATCAAACATCTGGTTTGAAGAAAGGATTGTTGATGGAGCTCAAGCCCAAATCTCCGCATTACTGTTCATAACTGGGTATGTGGGATTAATGTTTGCTTCCCACCACGTTTAAAAGCCTGCAGTGACATTCCCTACCCAGAAGCACATTTGGATTAAATGTGCCTCAACAAGGAAGAGTGGCAGGATGATGCGAGGGTATTTGAATTTGTTTTGTTTTGTTTGTTTGTTTGCCTTTAAAAAAAAAAAGCTACTTTGGATAAATAAAATTAAGAAAGAGAAAAAAAAAATGCTGTTTTTGTTTTGGTCCCAATTGTTCTGGTGGCCAGACTGTGACTATGTGAAGGTTGGAGACAAGTCAGCTAGCTTGTCTAAGTCTAAAATAAATACCCAAACCTCCAACGCTGCCATCTGCCAACTGCACTACTTTGCTAGGATTTTTTTTTCTTGTTTTCCCTACATGATCACCATGCTAATTTACTGAAACCACCGGGGATTCAGGTGCCTTGGGTCCACTTTCGCTTTTCACAATATCGTGCAGTGTCCCTGCACTCCGGCCATCAGAACATAGTGACCTTTGCAGGCTCAACTGTACAAGATAAGTAACCGAAAGTACCTTTTGAAGGAGCTGGGAAAGGACTGTCTAGACAGTTACAATTTCTTACCCCAGTCATTTTTCCATTTTTGCTTTTACTATATTCTACTGAAAAAGTCAAGTATTAAGTTCACCGCCAGAGCCTATGTTTTAGGATGCGGTGTAAACATATTTCACTATAACTGCCTTGGGGGCTAGTTGATGTCACTTCAGCAACACCATATACAACCAGTCCCGTCACAAGCAACAATAAAGACGCCATATTTGTTGTGCATACATCCTCCAGGTCCTCAGCCAGATGTTCTAAGGAATGACAACAAGGCCCGAAGTTCTTGTTGCTTTCTTTCTGTATCAAGGTAGAAAACTACAGAGCACCACGGCCCAACCCTCTGCAGGGCTTTTTCAGCCAGCTGGACCCCAAGCCAGGGCCTGATCATTCACAGAGACCTCAACTAGATCGCTCGGATCTTCAAGCAAATTTCATGTCCTGCCCACCTTGCCGCCAGCGTGTGAGTGGAACATTCTTTTTCTCCATGTTTGTCTGAGGGATGCAGTGCGGTCCTCTGTGGGTCCCTCTGGTACATGCTTTAGACTCGCCATCCCAATATGCTCTACTCCCTGGACTCCTGTCTGGCCCTCGGTCTGGGTAGACTGCGGCATCCTCTGTGGGAATTCCCACCACTGCGGAAGTTTGGCTTAAGTCCAGGCTCGGGCTCTTGGTGAGCCGAAACAAAGTGAACCACTAGAAGCAGTTTAAACTAGTATTTCAATACTTCTCCCTATACTTTGCTTTCTTTGCCTTCTGAAAGCTGTCCCTCTTTCACAGAACAGTGTTGACCTAATCAGAACCGTAAGCAAAGAGCTGCTGCGAGCAGCGCGAAGATGGCGGTTGGTCAGTCTCGGTGGTGCCGTGTGCATCAGGGGCCCCCTGCGGCTCTGGTGAGTGAGTATAAACGCCATGAATCCTTGCCCAGAAGTAAGACTTCCTCTAGACTTATACGTAGAATCCCATACTTACATTCACTTCCAGTTCGCTTTCTGCTTTTACACGCCCTGTCCCCGCTTAGTTGTCTTAGTTATCTGTTGCTGTGTAACAGAATTATTACCCTATGGTGGGGCTTAAAATACATTAAACATTTATTTTCCCAAATAATGTAAGCAAAGGCTTGCTGTGTTAACCTCATGCTAGCCCTGAACTCATGACCTCATCACAGCTTCTCCAAACTGAGATGGCCATGCTTGAATACCTGGCTCGCTGTCTATGACTTGGAACTTTAGAGACAGCTAAGCTGCACGGTTCCTGGCTACCGTCATAATGTCAGTCAGCCCCCAAAACGAGCAAAAACAGGATGTGAGCTAAAGCTGCGGTCATATTGCTAGAAATGAAACCAGGCAGTCATGTTGGCTAGGGAAGGGACTGCTTAAAGAAATGTATGCAGGGAGAGAAGGACCCTGTCACAGTAGAAGGATAGCTCCTGCAGCATGCGCATCTAACTCAGACTGGATGCCTTTGACTTGTTGAGATTTAGTTTAGCCATCTAACTAAGTCTCGGCAGGAAAATACCAGCAAGAGTGAAGTAGTTAAGTTGCACACTTAAAGGGAGTGGTCCTGCCCACCTCTGCTTCCCTTTCCACCTTCCTATTGGCTGGGTTAGGTATGTAGAGAAGGGTAAAAACTCAGGGAAAGCAGAGTAGCAGGACTTAAGGAAACCAGGCTCTTGCCACTATGGAGAAAGTATAGCGGCCCCACTTGCATATGCTTGGACTGGTACCTAAAAGCAAGCTTCCAGGCAAGCATTTTAGGCCTTTATTACTGTAGCTGAATCTATGGTTTGGCCACTATAGGATGCATAGGTGAAAGGAGTTAGGAATGAAAGATAATGGCTAATAGGTACTGAAAGACAAATAATACTGGGTGCACGTCTGTAATCCTAGCACTTGGAAGGCGGAGGCAGGGGGATTGTGAGTTTCAGGTCAGTCTGCACTGCAGAGCAGGTTACGCGTGGTGCTACTCTGTGGCAAACGAATGTGAAAGTGACAAATACAAGACTTCCTTACATATAATATTAAGTTTAGAACCCGCTGCACTGGTTTATTCATTTGTTACTGATCATTTAAAAATTATTTTTTATTCTTTGAAAATTTAATGCATTCATATAATGGATCTTGATGTGTCCTCTTCTGCCTCCATTTTACCCCTGGTGTCCCCTAAGTATCCTCCAAACTTTGTTCTCCATTAAAAAAAATAGCCCACCGAGTCCAATTAGTGTTACCCATGTATTCATGGATGCAGGGTCATCCTCTGGGCATGGGTGGTCTTTCAACGGGCACCTCCAACACAAAGAAAAGTGACTTTTCTTCCCTCAGCAACCAACAATGACCAATGACTCCTCAGTGAGGGCAGGCACGGAGTGGGGGGGTGGGTGGCGGGGGGTGGCAGGGGCTTCTCCCTACTCCATGCTAGAAAATTTAACTGTGTTGACCTTGAGTAGGTCTTACGCAAATATCTAGTTTCTGTGAACTGATTCATGAGTCCAGAGACCACATCATATCCAGAGGTCAGCATTTTAAAGCCACCCTCCTCCTCCTCCTCTTCCCCATCCTCCTCCTCCCCCTCCTCTTCCTCTTCCCCCTCCTCCTTTTCCTCTTCTCCCTCCTCCTTCTCTTCCTTCTCCTCCTCCCCCTCCCCCCTCCCCCCTCCCCCCTCCTCCTTCAGCTCTTATATTCTTTCTGCTCCCTTGTCTTGGTTACTCTTCTATTGCCACAAGGAGACCCGATGACCAAGGAAACTTATAAAAGAAATCATTTAATTAGGGGCTCACTTATGGTTTCAGAGTGTGAGTCCATGACCACCATGGCAGAGAGCATAGCAGCAGGCAGGCAGGGGTGGCTTTAGGGTAGTAGCTGCAAGCTTGCATTTGGTTCACAAGCAGCGGGCAGAGAGAGACAAACAGACAAACACAGATACAGCAGACACAGACACACAGAGACAGACAAAGACAGAGAAACTGGCCTGGGCTTTTGAAAATTCAAAGCCCACCTCCCAGTGACACACCTCCTCTAACAAGGCCACACCTCCTAATCCTTTCTAAACAGTTCCACCAACTGGGAATCAAGCATTCAGATACGGAAGCCTATGAGGGACACTGTCATTCACACCATCGCACCTCTTTTCTTCAGTGTTCCTTGAGACTTAGGATGGCATGGGCTCTTACAAAGCTGTCCCGTCTATAGCTGAGTACTCATGGTCACTTATTCCCAGCACTTTAGAAAGTTACAAGTCCCCGTATTCTCTGTCTTCTGCAGTTATCAACAGATAGGCCCTGGAGCCATTTCTGGTTTTGTGGCCTAGTGAATGATGCCAACCTGAACATTTCACACGTGATTTTAATGAATATAGGCACACAGTTATGCTGTAAACCTAACAATGGGATGTCTATATGTGAAAATATTCAGTCATAAATATTCTTTCAGGTTTCCCTAAGGGGATGGGATAATTTACAAGCCCACCAGCACAGTACAAAAATTTAGTTGTTTTATATGCTCTTCTGTAATCCTTTTAGCCGTATTGTAGCTATTTACTCATTTTAGCTATATTGTTAAGAATATAGTGATACCTCGTTTTAATTTGTATTTTCTTCATGACAAATGAAGTTCCTTTTCATATGTTTATTATCCATTTGGGTAAAGGACTTGCTTTTTTTTTTTTTTTAAATCTATTTATTTATTATTTAACCCAGGCCAGTGTTCTTCCTTTGAGCTGTCCCCAATTCTGTAACTCATTTCATAGTTTAGTGACAGTCCCTCTTCTCCCTAAGTTGCCCAAGTTGGCCTTGAACTTTCTCTCTAGCCCAGGCCAGACTTCAACTTGTGATCCTCTTACTTCACCTTCCCGCAGAGCTGGGATTACAGTCCTGTGCCACCGTACCTCACTCATTTTAGTTATTGAAGGTCTTGATTATAATCATGACATGTATTGAATATAAACCCTGGGTAAGTGCTATGAAGCATTTTGTATTTACGTATACATAACACAGTTCAATGAGGTTCTAACTGTGGCAGGTGCTGCTCAACTTAAGATGCGGTCACACACACCCCAATAAACCTACCATTCATTAAAAAATAATCCCAAATTGAAAAGGTATTTATACTCTAGTCTGCTGAGCATCGCAATCCTTGTTGGGTCTGAGTTGCTACCTCTTGCGACCATGTGGCTGGCTGTAAACTGCTGCTCAGCATTGGAAAACAATGTCCTTCCACTCCTGTTCAGAAAAGCAAAGGTCATCCCTAGGCCAACCTCCACAAACAGAGGTCTACCCACCGGTGTCTACTGTCTCAAAGTTCATTATTTATTTATTTTTTAAAGATTTATTTATAATTATGTATACAGTGTTCTGCCTTCATGCACACCTGCAGGCCGGAAGAGGGCACCAGATCACATTATAGATGGTCCTGAGCCACCATATGGTTGCTGGGAATTGAACTCAGGACCTCTGGAAGAGCAGGCGTCGCTCTTAACCACTGAGCCATCTCTCTAGCCCCCAAAGTTCATTATTTAAGTTCATCATGTACTGGTTACTTATTTTTCTGAATCGAGTCATCATGTTCATATGCCACAAGTTGTGTAAAAACAAATTTACTACATACATGTAGACAGCAAAGACAGAAGTCTTGGCTCTATCATGAGCTGTTCCCCAAACAACTCAAGGACACTGCCCAGAATAGAGGGGGTCTTGCCTGGCCATTTCTTATATTTCATCACAGTCAAGTGACCCCAGACAGCAGGTTACTTACTTCAAGGGTGTGTCTCACCGGACAAAGCTCTGAAGAACACACTGCTTCTAGGAGAGGAGGGAATTCTGGGTAGTTCCAGGCAGGTCTTTTGTAAGTTGAGAAAGGGGGACAAGAAGAAAGCCTAAGCTATTTAGGGAAGTGCCTAGACACGACAGCCCTGCACGTTCTGAGAGCACTAGGAGCAAGAAAGATGAGAGAACTCGTTCTGGCCACCCAGAGAATGGTCCTTCACAGGAAGATGAAGCTAGGATCCTGTGTTTCCTGCGGACTGTGTGTAACCTCAACCTAACCTTTGTCTCCTCACTTTACAGTCCCAGGAATAGTCTCAGTGATAACTTAAGGAAAGGGGGCATTATGGTTGGTTGGTTGATTGGTTGGTTACTATGCAGCATCAAGAATCTTGAATACTAAGTCATGTGCTGAGCCTGTAACCATTCAGCCTTAGAAAATATGTATTTTACATTGTATGTTGTTGTATGTATATGTTCATACATGTGTACATGTACATATGGAGGCTAAAGGCCAATGTCAGATGTCTTTCTCAATTGCTTCTCAGCCTTTGTTTTTGTTTTTTGAGGCAGGATCTCTTATTGGCCTGTAGCTCCCCCATTAAATAGCCATCAAGCCCCTGGAATTCTCCAATCTTTGCCTCCCCAGTGCAGGGATTACAGACAGGGCTTGGCTTTTTATAAGGGTCCTAGGAACTGAGACTCAAGTATGTTTGCAAGGTTTTTGTTGTTGTTGTTGTTTTGCTTTGTTTTTGTTTTTTGAGACAGGGTTTCTCTGTGTAATCTTGGCTGTCCTGGTATTTACTAGCCATCTCTCAGACTCCCAAAGCAGAAAAGATATTCTACAATCTTTGTGTTCCTCCCTTTGGTTAGAAGTGTATGGACATGGAGCCCTGAGGAATTGGAATTCCCCAGAAATCTCATGCTGAAAAAATATAAAAGCTAAGGCCCTTGTACCAAGAGAAAGGAAATGTCTCCAGAAAGAGATTTCACGCTGACACCCTACAGGATGGCAGCCAAGAGTCTGGACAATGATGTGTCAGTGAGGGGCGGGACCACACTCTACCAGGACAGATTGGTCATGCATACTTCTTGCCCTCTATTTAAACCTAATATCAGGAGCCAGACAATGGGCCTGGGAAAGGGGCTCACTGGGCCTTTTATATTTGTTTTCTTCTTAATGAGGTTACATCGAATGAATCTCCTCTCTCTGCTTTTCACCATTACTTGTTAATTGAATTGGGCCATGGAGGAGGGGGCAGCTGACAGGGCTTAGGCCTGAACCCTAAAAATGCTAGCAACATTATTGGGGGGGGGATTCCAACCCTAACTGCAAGCCCGGAAGCCTCCAGATGCTGTGGGGATTTCTAAAACGGTGACTTCCCTGTGTAGGTCCAACAGAAGCCCAGGGATAACCCACAGCAATGGAATTCCCACCATCTTCCAGCAGCTGTCAGGGGAGCGCCAAACCACAAACTGTGCATGCGGTTCTTAGTGCCATCCGGCAGTGACAGTGACAAGAGAGTCTCAGCTTCACTGCAAAGTGTGCTCCTGGGCCAGGTTGTTGTTTTGTTTTGTTTTGTTTTGTTTTGTTTTTGCCAAGGTTTTACTGTGTAGTCCAGGCTGACCTCAAATTTACCATCTCCTGAACCAGCCCTATGCTAGGCAGTTCTATATTGGTCTGTAAAAGTACAAAGTTTTGTTTTGTTTTTCATTTGTTATACGTACAGCATTCTGGCTGCATGTATGCCCGCACACCAGAAGAGGGCACCAGATCTCATTTTAGATGGTCATGAGTCACCATGTGGTTGCTGGGAATTGAACTCAGGACCTCTGGAAGAACAGACAGTGCTCTTAACCGCTGAGCCATCTCTCCAGGCCCCTACTTAGTTTTTAATCTGAAAGGAGTTTAAATTTAAAACACATTATGGATATGGTTCTATAGTGGGTTAGAAATTGAAAGCTAAAGGTATTGAGAATTAAAATGAAAAAAAAATCCTTTGAGGACAAATTTATGTATTAATAGAAAGAAAAAAAATTTGCACTGATAGCTTAAAAGCAAGTGTCTGTTTATGCGGCAGCAGGGTGTAATATATGAGCCACTTTCCCATCGTTGTCTCATTCAGACCTTGTGAACCTTGAAAGAGTAGATGGGACATGCCAGGTGGCTATGATTTATACTGCTATCTCACAGGAATGTCTTAATTGATTTCACCAAGTCCCAACTTAGGTTTTCTGCATTTGTGTCTCCCACCTTTCCTATGTGGTTGCTTGTTTTCTTACAGACTTGGAGATATTCGCAAAGGACTTAGAAGTTTACCATACTGTTAGCTTAGAGTTAGAAGGTCAGACCTTAAAAGTAGATTTTTTTTTTTTGAAGGCACAGGTGTTTGGTGAAATCTGAACAGTGTCAGATAGTTTCTGTTTGAATCAGTTATCCCCCCCTCTTTTTTTTTTTTTTTTTTAATAAAAAACCACCAGGGAATCTCCAGGCCAAGGTATCTGACAGGAGTCTGCAGAAGTTTCTGAAGTTAAGGGCAATTCTTTCCAGCCCCACAACCAACAGAGATCTTGTGACAGCTAGCACACACAGCGTGAGAACTCAGGATGCAGCTGCTAGCTTTCCCTCAGGTCTGAATTTCCAAACACGGAAATGAGCCCTCTGTCAGATGAAAGTCACTAAAAGCAAATTTCTAGTCCCTCATTTGCCAAGAGACATACTCATCATCAGTGGAAGTGTGGGTTTCCACTAAGTGTGCTCCTTTGTCCTCCACAGCAGCCTCACTAGTCTAGGCCCCACTCACTGCATTCGCCAGGAGTGAGCATTTGACAAGACGTTCACTAGTCTAATACCCTAGAAATCATCCCAGCAAAATCATAGGGGCTCACGGAAGGGTGGATGGGGTTATTTTTAATGTGTTAGCGATGACTGTGATAGGTCAGGAAACTCTTGTAAGTGTTTTGGCTCTGGAAAAAAGTGCATAGCTAATTGTTGGGACTTTTATTCTTAATGAATACTATTTGAAATGGTAAATTTTGTCAAGAGATATATTTTGTGGCACTTGTCTTACAGAACCCAAGAAGCCAGACTTGGGTTTGAAATGCCTAATTTCACGTTCTGTTTCTGCTACAAATTTGTATACTACCTCGAAAGTCAGGTGATGTCCTGGAGTTTCTGTTTCCTCGTATTTAAAAGGAAACAGGTGATGAACGTGGAGGCACAATAATGCTGTCTATTTACCACAGTGGCGTCTGTGCCCAGGAGAACAGGGGAAGTGCACTTATTCCTCAGTAAACACCCCTCGCAGGAACTGGAGGAGACTTGTAACTGTGGCATCCTATAAAACAATGGTTGAAACATGAAATTGTCACAGTACAAACATGTACATGCATACACATACTGTAAGTGAGGAGGTGCTTAGGAATATGTGACATTTACATAATTCCGTTGCTCAAAGTGGGGGAAAACAGCTTTAGCATCATTGCTATCCTTGATTTACTGCTTTAATTTACACAATTATTTATTTTATATGTATGAGTGGTTTTTTTGTTTAATGTATATATGTATGTGCGTGTGTATGTATGTATGTATGTATGTATGTATAATGTGATTTTTCAAGACAAGGTTTCTCTGTGTAGCCTTGGCCGTCCTGGACTCACTTTGTAGACCAGGCTGGCCTCGAACTCACAGCGATCCACCTGCCTCTGCCTCCCAAGTGCTGGGATTAAAGGTGTGCGCCACCACCTCCTGTACGTGTGTTTTTTAAAAAAGTTTTTAAACCTCTATTTTTATTGTACACATATGGGTGTTTTGCCTGTGTGGAAATCTGTGTACCACGTCTATGTAGTGCCTATAGAGGATAGAAGAGGGCATCTCTTGGGACTACAGTTAAACTGTTGTGAAAGGCCCTGTGGGTCCCAGGAATCACACTTGGATCCCCTAGGAAAGCAACTAGTGCTCTAAACCGATTGAGCCATCTGCCCAGCCTGCATACATTTATAGACACTGCCTGGTTGCTTGATGCAAAAGGAGGGTGTCAGATCCCCCAAGACTAGAACTGTAGCCACCACGTGGGTGCTGGGACCTGAGCTCAGGTCCTCCACAGGACCTATTTCTCTGGCTCCAACTGTGTTACTATAACTTCTTGGTGAAGCATAAAATTTAAGGAAGCAAAACTGTTGAGATGGCTCATTTTAAAGGCACTGTCTGCCAAGCCAGATCACCTGAGTTCAACTCTTTGAGAATCCAGATGATGGAAAGAGAAGAGATTTCCACAAGTGGCTCTTTATCTTCCACATAAGCTCTGCAGCATGGTAGTGCATGCACCCACACATAACAAACAAAATAAATGAATAAATGCAAAAAAATGTTAAGTCAGCTTTTTTAAAATAGCATTTTCATTAAGACATTACATACCAGGAGAGGGTTCAGAGCTTCTGCATTTTATAAACTCATATACACCAATGAAAGGATAATCTAAAGTAACTAATAAAATCAAACCCCTTGGTTTCCTTGGGAGGGAAAGACATATGTGGATATATTAACCCATGTGAGCTAAAATGTGGAAGTTTCTTTTTGGTTTGGTCTTGTCTTAAAGCTCACTGGGCTGGCTAAGATTGCTCACTTTACTGCTAAATTTTCAGTCATTTTAGAGCATTTTTCTTTGCATAATTTTGTGAATTCTCCTTTTCACTCTGATTCTCTCTTCCGAACCCCAAATGTCTTTTGCTCATATTAAACTCATTTACTCAAAGGAATAAGTGAATGAATATTTCCCGAGGGCAGCAATATCTTTAAAGACAACCATTTCCTAGATGAGTATCTAATTGGTCAAATTTCAAGCAATAAAACAGTTTCACTAGATTTTGGGTCAGTCTCTTGTCCCCTAAAATATATTCCTTCACCATTCTGGGGTATGGTGGCCTTCAAACAGTAAAAGCCATAGAATCCTTGCATGAAAGAAACATGGCATCATCTCAGTATCCAGGAGAGACGAGGAATTAAAATACTTGGTTGGAGCAGAGACAGGGATGCTAAGTTTTCCGAAAGTTCCCAAGCCCTGTTTCTTTTCAGCATCCATCTCTACAGAGGTATACACACCCCAGTCACCCCGGTAAAAAGTCAGACTGACACACACAAACACATATGTGGGTGGCAAGAGAGTGAGTCACATACAAGCAGATAACCCATTCTGGAACATCCGAAAGAAGCCTGCAGGTGCCTACTGTCATAGCGAATCACAAACAGGAGTTTAAACAGAAGAGCGAGCAGGCTTAGAAATTTCTGCATTGCTTGTGGGCCTCTGATTCTGCCTCATGCTTAGGACTTCAGGGTAGAGTATGTTTGAGTTGTGTGACAAACAGGGCCAAACCAATGCATTCCTGAAACCAGCACCACCATTCCTAGCTCTTTGGACGTGGGAGCGGGCTTCCCCTAACTTGCCTTTTTCCTTTCTCAAATGTTAAGTCCAATGCAACTGCCAAAATAGTGATCTTCTCTTTGAAGCAAGAGTCCCTGTGGCATTCCCCTAAGTACCCATGACTCGGAAGAGTTTAGCCTCCAGGCAGACTCATGCTAAAGTCCTCGTGGAGGCTGCAACATTACTGCAGCTTTGAGATAGGTCTGTCATGAGTGAGGACTTTGTAGCTTCTGGGCTGTGGGCACTTGGGGCTGTAGGGGCTGTTCTGTGAACAGTGTTTTATGTTGAGCATATTTTTGACCTTTCCACACAGGATGCTGGGCATCCCTCTTCCTCCAGGTTTCTGGGGTTAAAAACTGTCTCTAGCCTTTGCCTGATGTCTGCTGCAGGCAAAACAAATCAACTCTGACAACCAATGTATGAATTATCTCCTTGGCCCTCACAACAACAAGGTTGAGATTGTGACTTCATGTCACACGACGCAGACAAGGAGACTGGGACCCTGAGAAGTGAAGAGACTTATCTCTGTCTTGGGGCCAGCACATGTTCCTGTTGATCTCAGAGTGGTACCAAGGCTCCCTCCCCTTTCTTCTGCTCCCCCTGGTGCTACCTCTACTTTGGAAGGTTCTTCTCCCTAATTTTAACCTGTTCATCTTTCCATCTCCTTTTCACCTTGGCTTTCTTCAAAAATATCATTAGCCCTCTGCTCTATGGAGGAAAGCCCTGATGCCTTCTACATTATCGTCAGTGCTGGTTCATAGAATGGTCCTGGTTCAGCCACACTGGAATTGTTGGACAATTCCTTACCCCGACTCCAGACTTGATGCGTCAGAAACTCTAGGGTGCACACCTGCATACCTATTCGACCAGCACCACCACCACCTGGGTCTGATGTGCTTTTAACTTGGAGAAAGTTTGGCCTATTTCACTGAACTCTGATACCTTGCTGGTAGTGCACAGAAATCCTAACTCCTACAACCACACCCTCTCCTTCCTTATCGCCTGTGCTTAATTACCTTTCAATTGTATCCTTTCATTAGCTATCACACCAGCATTTGTCTTTCTGCTATAAGCACCAACGATAAAGCAAGACAGTTCAGCTCTGGGTGGCCAGTTGCCAAGCAGAGGGGCTCTGTGGCAGGCCATCACTGGGATGGGTATACACCACAGAATTTGATGGCAGATTCCCCTGTCAGAATGCTATTTTTATTTTCTCCTGGTAAACTCCCATGGCTTTGTGGCTTCTTCTCAAATGTGTCTTTTCTGAATTAGAGGGCTACTTCCTAGCTCTCTAGGCCATGAGGCTTATGCATCTTCCTTTCCTATCATTTGTGACTGTGTTGGTGTTTGTTTACCAGCTTCTTGGAATACAGAAAGAGAGTGAGACATCTTGGCATGGCCAGCATTGTGACCAGGTGATGGACCCAGCCATATGACTACATTAGGAACAAAACAAAGCAAAAACAAAGGATGCCAGACTGTATCCCAAGGCATACAGGAAGTTTTGTAAGCCTGTTTTGTTTTGTTTTGTTTTGTTTTCTTTTTTTTTTTTTAACATTTCTATATAGTGGGATCTCTGATAGCTGCGCTTAGGATATTTAATCCATAATTTCTTGAATGCTTTGTTAATTACATCAGGCAGAGAGCTCTGCCTAGCCCTCAACTTGCCTCTCTGACTCTGTTGGCTCTTTGCTTTCTTCTGACTTCAAACAGCAGTCACAACTAACAAATGACATTTTTGTTTGTTTGTTTCATTGAGTTTATTGTCCTAATCTAATGTCTTTAGTCACAGCCTCTAACAGTGACCTCAAATTAGGGACACCTGTTAAGCAGTTTCTAAAGTATTGTCAGGACTCTGATCACTTTGCACCAGCTCAGAGGCTGCTGGGGCTTATCTTAATGATCCCTGGCGCTCTATGCAGTGGTTCTGAAGGCCTGAACTCACTCACCTGTAGCTGAGAGCACCAGCTCAGTTCATCATCCGAGCTGTAGGCAGGCTCAGCCCAGGCGGTTGAACTGTGGGGGAAAAAAAAACCAGTGGGGCCAGGGTAGAGAATAAATGAGGAAGTTCTCTGCTGGCCCAACACCCTGGGGGGTGCTTAGAGAGAAATCGAAACTCAGCTGTTAAAACCGCTGTCCTTGCTCTTCAGAACCCTCTCCTCGAGCCTCCTAGGAGCCCTTCCCGGCATCCCTCCCTCAAAGGCTATGTACACCGGAGGCAGCAGGGCGCTGGGCCCAGGCTTCTTCCGGGACCATGCTGGGGATGGGCAGCACAGGGAGCTGGGCCTGCAGAAACACCTGAAAAAGAGTTTGGAGGTGGCAGCTCCCAAGGACTCTAAAATGGAGAGGCAAGGCCACGCAGAGCAGAGGAGGTGAGTATTCAGCAAGCTGCCCTGGAGTCAGGAAGTTCTGGCCCCAGACATAATCAGGCACCAGGTACCTTCCAGGTCTTTGGCGTTTGAAACCATGGAGGCCCCATAACAGGGATTTTGAAGAGAGCTAAATATCATTTACCTCGATGAAATTACATATAAATTACTTTATTATGCCTTGAATCTGACAGTTTGCAGACCTTTGCAGCATATCCTTGCTTCCACTCTTGTGTCTGGCTCTAGGATTAAAAGATGGGTGGGTGTATGTAACCTGGGCTTTTTATTCTTTATGAGAGAGAGAGAGAGAGAGAGAGAGAGAGAGAGAGAGAGAGAGAGAGAGAGAGAGAGAGAGAGAGAGAGAGAGAGACTGACTCTAAATGGTGCTGCTGCCAGGATAAAGAGAAGGAAAGTTACAGAGGACCCAAAAAACCTTAAAGCAAGTTTGCATCAGTATAGCTGGGAGTGAAGACCCCAGGAACACATAGGAGGCATTTATCATGATCTGTGCCTTCAGGACTACTGATGGCGTCCTGAACGCATGTTACGCTGAGTGTCAGCGACCCTCTCTTGGCACCAGGTGGAATGGGCTCTTTTTCACTCAGCGTTGCGCTTTGAAGTGCTGCCTCTGCGAATTGGAACTGTCCAAACGGTTTTATTTTTAGTTTCTCCCTTTGCGAGGACTTCTTTGTTGCAGGAAAGACAAATGCTGGTTGCTAAGGAACAGTTACATAACCTTATGACCAATAAGCAGCAAAGTGTCTTTCATCCCCCAGCTTCTGAAAGTACCAAGGTCATAATGCTATTCAGTGTGGAGTTAACCTTAGATTCGGCAGATGGTCTGGGATCAATTAGAGATGGTGGAATTTTTCTCGGAATAATTGGCGTCTTACCACAATAGAAGTTCATTAACTTCAAGTCACATATCTATAAACTGGTCTCACACATATGAGTGGTTAATGACAAAAATCCGTTTCCAAGCCTTTCATCAGAAAGCATCCATTTAGACATAACCACTTATTTGTATGCTCCTATAATCTCATAAGCACTAAGCAGTTTTGTCTTTCTGTTTTCTGATTTGACGCTAATTACTCCAGCAAGATGCTGGACCAAATTGCTCAGAAAGGGGCAGTTTTCTTTTAGACCATTCAAGAAATTCCTGAAAGAATTCAGTTCTCACAGACTTTCTTGAGTCAGGGGTGGTCAGCAGAGTGTTAGAGATGCACTCCCCTGTAGGTGTTTGGTATCTATGGTCTTGTTGGACCACTCTGAATTCAGCTTGTACCTTCTTCATTCACTGTGTCAACTTTCTCAGTTGCTTCCTTGATGGAACTGGTAAGGCCAAGGGGAGTGTTTGAGTGCTAAAAGGCTTCTCAGTAAAAACAACGAACAAAGAACTAGGAAGGTTTTTACTTATTTGGAGGAGAGAAGGTAGAGGATTTTTATGACTGAAAACAAGAAAGGAGGATGCCAAGTGCCTTAATAGTTCATTTGTGTCATCGAGGTAAATGTAACCTCATTTGTGTGCAAATCTTATGTTAGTTCACTGGGGCAATGAATCCAATGTGGAGATGAAGCACACGGGCTTTGGTGTCCAGTAGATGAGTTCATGTTCTGGTTCTGTGGTTACTTGCTCTATGAAGAACATGCTTAGGTACTGTATGGCTTGGTTTTCTTATTACAAAAAGTGACACAATAGCATCGTTTAAGCCACTGTTCAGTAAGTGTTGGAATCTGACAGCATGACTTCATTCAACAAGCATTTGTTGATGATGATGCTATCACCCTTACATTGAGTGTTTGTGCCTTGAAAAAAAACACACTGACTTACTAAATGAACAAAATACACAAGTGTGTTGGTAGTTTTGTGCCATTTTGACACAAGCCAGAGTCCTTTTGGAAGAGGGAACCTCAATTGAGAAAATTGATCCCACTGGATTGGGCTATGCCAAGCCTGTGGTGAATTTTCTTGATTGAGGATTAACATGGGCGGGCCTAGCTCAGTGTGAGTTGGGCCACTCCTGGGCTAGTGGTCCTGAGTGCTATAGGAAAGCAGGCTGAGAAAGAATGAGAACAAGCCAATACAGCACTTCTCCATGGCTTCTGCATCAGCTCCTGCCTCCAGGTTCCTCCCGTGAGTCCCTGCCCTGACTTCCTTTGGTGACAGATTGTGACCTGAGAGTTCTAAGATGAAAGAAAACCCTTTCCTCCTAAGTTGCTTCTGGTTATGATGTTTTATTACAACAATAGAAAACTAAGACAGAATTGGTCCCAGAAGTGAGGTATTGCTGTGGCAGATCTGACCATGGGTTTTTGGGAGGATGGTGGAAGGACTTTGGAACTTTGGGTGAGAAAAGGCCTTGGATATTTGGAATTAATGAGCTGTTATGGGAACTTGAAAGATAATGCTGAGAGCAGTATAGATGAAGGAGGCCTGACTTTGAAGGGCCAGAGGGAAGTTTAAGAGTTCCTTGAAGACTCTACCAAGGCCATTTGAAATTTTGAATTACAAACTACTACACTAAATAAAGCCTTTGGTTTGCTGGGACCATCAATACTAGTCATCTGGGACTGAAGAATTATCTGTGGTTAAAAAGAGACCAGCATCATTGAGGCACAATCTTTTGGGATGTGTCTTGGCAGAGTCAACATTGAAACTGTGGTCCAGAGGTGAACAAGGCTGTACCTTGTGCTTGCAGCCAGAGCTGGTAATGTGTAAGAGTCATCTTGGTGGCACTTTGGAGGCATGATGGCCTCATGGAGAGAAGATGAGGCCTGGCACCAGGTGTCAGGGTTGAAGTCCCCAAAGAGAGCCCAGGAGCAGCTATTGGTGAATATGCAGCCCAGTTATAGTGGATCTCTGAACACTTTGGAGAAGCCAGTACCACAGGATGACTGCCAAGGACAGTAGCAGCTGCAGAGTAGAGCCAGCCTCAGCCTAGGAGACAAGCTATGTGTGCTGCAGAGGATGGGGCCAAGAAGTGGCGCTAGCTATCCAGATCTCCTGGGGTCTGGAGGGTTGTAAGTGGGGTCCCAGAAGCTAAATACTGAACTTTTTTTCTTTTTTGAGACAGGGTTTCTCTGTGTATCCCTGACTGTCCTGGACTGGCTTTGGAGACCAGGCCAGCCTTGAACTCACAGAGAACTGCCTGCCTCGGCCTCCCATGTGCTGGGAGTACAGGTGTGCACCACCACACCCTGCTTAACACTGAACTTTTGATACCATTGACTTTGGGTTTGCTTTGCTTTGATTGTCAGACTGTCCTCACTCTTCCATCTAGGATCTATGAAGTTGTGTAATTTGTTTTTTTTATTTCACAGGAGTCCACCCATTTTGGAATTTTAAAGAGATGCTTGAGTTTTAGAAACGCTGAAATATTAGAGAGACTTTGATGTTTTACAGAAACTGGACATTTTAGAGTCTAAAGTGCTTGAATTTGGAATGATTGTGTGACTTTTAAAGTTTGGAATATGTTTTATATGATGATATTGATATTACTGGCATCTTGGGGACAACAACATTTTGGTTTTACATTGATGCATTTGCATATAAAGCTGACAGGAAGTCAATTGTGCTGGGAGTTTTGTGACAACTTGACAGAAAAGAGTCATTTGGGAAGAGGGAACCTTAAATGAGAAAATGCCCCCAACAGATCAGCCTGTGGGCAAGCCTATGGTACAATTTCCAGATTGATGATTGACTAGGAGGGCCCAGCCCGCTGTGGGTGGTGTCATCCCTGGGCTGGTGGTTCTGGGTTCTATAAGAAAACAGGCTGAGCAAGCCATGAGCAAACTTCCTCAACGGCCTCTGCTCCAGTTCCTGACCCCAATTTCCTTCCTGACTTCCTTCCCTGATATCTTTTGATGGCCGACTGTGATATGAAAGTATAATACCTTTGCCCCCACCCTCCCCCAAATACTTTTGGTCATGGTCTTTATTATAGCAATAGAAAAGTAATTAAGGCAATGAGTAAAAAAAAAAAAAAAAAAAAAAAACTTTAAAATTTTTTTAAATCAATGATTCCTGAACTGTGATAGACTACCAGATAGGCTAAGAATTTTTTTTTTAACCTGGTTGTATGTACCTTGTCTCCAACTATTATAAACTGTTCACTTGGATTTAAAGAGAAACAACAACCTTATGTAAACGTGTAATACAAAGAAGTTTTTCATTCTCTCTTTTGCTATTTTGCTTGCTTCTGAGCAAATGTCACCTCCGTCGACATGGGTATTAGGGGTACAGATTTCCAGCCTGATTGTACCCAATTGTGGCCAATAGGCTCTTGCCTGTGTTAGTGATAAAAGCCTGATTCTGTTTTAAAAAATAAAAATAATAAAAAGACATTCTGAAAATGGCCCTATGATGTAGAACTTCACTACACAGTAGTTGCCGTTATACGCAAATTTATACACAAATTCAGTCCACCCTAACACATTTGTGGTCTACTATATATGGAATACTATAGGGACTTAAAGATGGAACAGCAATAATAACAAATACTTCTGAAATGTTTACTGCACAACAGTGCCTCACATATGCTAACAATTGCTTAGTAGCAGAGGATCTCTCTATCTGGATATTTTAAAATATTAGAACAATTACCTATTAGCAAAGTTCATAAGGACTTTTTTTGTTTTTTAAATCTAGCTGATGGGACAGATACTTCTGCAATAAGTATGCAAGTAAATCTTTATATGCACTACAAAGGAAAGCCAATATCTCAGCTGGTTTTCAGGGCAGGAAAATATTTCCTGAAATAGGATATTTAAACTGAATTGTATGCATATTTATGCTTGTTTTGTAGGTTCTGATGATTAGATTGTCAACTTGACAGGACTTGAAATTATCTAGGAGACAAGTCTACAGTAACACCTGGGAAGGATTTATGCAGATTAGATTAGGTTCTGGGCAAGCCTCTGAGGGATTATTTTGATTAGGTTAATTGAGAAGGGAAGACACACCCTAAAAGAAGGTAGCATTATACTCTGGCCTTGAGTACAGGATTTTATAAAAAGGAGGAAACTATCTGAGTATGAGTATTCATCTTCCTGACTGTGAATGCTACATTACCAGCTGTTTTAAGTTCCAGTGGTCTTGACCTCCCTGTTGTGACGGACTGTCCTCTTGAACTGTGAGCCAAAATGAACCAATGATGGTCTGAATGAAATTGGCCCCCACAGTCTCATATTTTTCAATGCTTGTTTCCACAGTGAGTGGAACTGTTTGGGAAGGATTAGGAGGTGTGGCCTTGTTGGAGGAGGTGTCGCTATGGGTGGGCTTTGTGGTATAAAAATCCCACTCCATTTCAGTTAGCCTCTCTCTTTGCCATGTTGTGGTTGTCTCAACGTGTAGTAGCTCTCAGCTACTCCTTCACTGCCAGGCCTACCTGCTTACTGCTGTGCTGCCTGCCGTGATGGCCATGGGTTTTGCTACCCCTAGAACTGAGTCTTAAACTAAATGTTTTATTTTATACATTGTCTTGGTCATGGTGTTTTGTCATGACAGTAGAACAATAACTAAAACTAACACTTCCTTGAATTTTTCTTGTCAGGGTATCTTGTCACAGGGACAGGGAAAACTAAACTATGAGGTTTGCTTTTCTCCCCCCCCCACCCTTGTTTGTTTGTTAATTTTGGCTTTTAGAGGACGAATCTTTGTAGATGGCTCCCAATACCCTGAACGCACTGGATAGTCCATATTAGCTTTGAACATGTAATCCTTTTCCTTCAGCTTTCTTAGCTACATTGCAGATATGCTCCAGTACCCCCAGCTTTCAAGCAACACATTGGTAGTTATTATAAAACCAATTTACTATTTCCTCCTCACCACAGTGCTCCAGATTTCAATTTCCTGTCTCCATGTGATTAAAATAAAGTAAGTTGGTTTTTTTTTTTTTTTTTTTTTTTTGTCAGTAGATGCTAAATGGCATGAAAGCATCAGGCTTATTCTTCCAGGAGATAGAGAACTGGATAGTGTAGAAACTTCTTTCAGTGTTATGAAGTTATAGTACATCAGAAGCACTCAATGATTGTCCTAACGAGCAATCTTCCCGATGGCTCAATATGGATGGCTATTCATTAGGGGGATTCTTCAACTCAACTCCTAGACAAGGCCCATCAACCCTTAGGAACTCTGTAACGCAACAGATAGCGAAGCGTTTACCTCTTAATGATAACGATGCAGTTCAATGAGCTGGGCAGGTACCTCAACTACTACCAGATTCTAATAGCCAACTAATTAGTCCAGCTCTGCTTACACGGTTTATTCTTGGAATGATAAATGTGTTGAGCATTGCAATATTGTAATAGCATGATGTAAATTAGCTGTGGCCTCAATTAAAGTTGAGTGCCCCTCAAAATAACCACAAAAAGCAAAATAGGCCAAGTACCAAAATAACAAATCAGTTGTGTTATTCATGTATACTAGGTTCACCTTTCGCTTGTAGTGGTAGAGTGCTTACCTAGTACACATGAAGCCCTATGTCCAAGCCAGTATCACTGGAAAAACAAATAGCTAAAAAAAAAAAAAAGAAGCACTTCAAATATCTCAAATGCCAAGCTATGCCTTAGATCTTGTACTAAGAGTGACATGAACATTATTGAATTTTATCTTCAAAATAAACACTTTGCCACCTGACAGATGGGGAAAGTAAGACTTGGAAGATTAAATGAGTTTTCCAAGTTTCTGTTGCTTTTCCTAGTCAGCAGCTAGAACTCAAACCCAGGTCTTTCTACCAAAGTAGAAACTGCTCAGGAGGTGGGGGAGGAAGTGATAGCAAAGGTGCCTGCTTACTTATTGTTTTATGACCACCCTAAGGAAAATTCAGTATGTCAGAGAGAGTACCAATACAGAAGTGGCAATGAGGTACTCACAGCTTCACAGGGAGAGGCAATTTCTTTAGCCAACAAAGTCAGACATACAAGAGAAAGGAATACAAATTTGATTATTAAGTTATATGTGGTACAGGAGCCTTCAGAATGATGACAGGAAGACACAGGGACATCTT
Organism: Acomys minous; assembly: GCF_964271855.1. Taxonomy (NCBI): domain Eukaryota; kingdom Metazoa; phylum Chordata; class Mammalia; order Rodentia; family Muridae; genus Acomys; species Acomys minous. The sequence continues at coordinate 41,949,323 of NC_140501.1, read as the reverse complement.
ATATAGTAGTCACTTTTTCCCCTTATCATGACAGGCTGCTTGGCCAAAGCAACTTAAGGGAGGAAGGACTTACTTTGGCTCATGGTTTTAAGGGAATAGGTCTTCAAGGTGGCCCATTTCATGGTGGGTGGAGTATATGATAGAGGCTTGTGACAACATGACCACATGTAGGACAAAAGAAATATGGCCTGGAATCAGAACAAAAGTGTTCATATCTTTCAAAGGTTTGCCACAAGAGCTCTGCTGCTACTGGGCTGGTCCCGTCTCTTAAAGACTTTATATATTATAATATAGTGCCACAAGGGAGTTGAAAGATGGCACAGCAGTGGGCATTTGTTGCTCTTAGAGGGGACCTGGCTTCAGTTCCTGGTGCCTACATGGTGGCTTATAATCATCAGGTACTATAGTTCTAGGTGATCCCATATCCTTTTCTGATCTCCAACGTCATCAGGCATGCATGTGGTGTGAATACTTATATAAAGCCAACACACACATAAGATAAAAACTAAACATCTAAAAATAAAAAAATAAGTAAAAATAAGATACTACCACAAGCTGGGCACCAAGTGTCCAAAGCATGGCCCTGTAAGAGACATTTGGTACATTACCACCACACCTTATTTTTATTCATAGGTTTGATGGGAGGTGGACAGTTTGTAGCTATGTGATTGGCTGGAAAAGATTAGTTAGTAACTAATAAACCTATAATAAAGTGAGGAAACAGAGGAGGGCCCTTCGTTCAGATTTTTCATGTCTTCGCATGTAGGGAAGAGGACTTTGCATTGTGGGGCTTACAACCTACTGACTCTAGAGGTTAGAGACGTTCTTCTTGTTGTGCTTTTAGGGATGGGGAAAGGCAGACCTTCCTGCTTCTATTTTCTCAAATGCCAAGGTGCCATGTTGTGGAAAAATGTGCCCTGAATCACTATTTCTAAGTTATTTTCTGAATAACTTAGAAAAGTAGTTTGAAGTTAGTCTGTCTGTCTGTCTCTCTCTCTGTCTCTCTCTCTGTCTCTCTCTCTGTCTCTCTCTCTCTCTCTCTCTCTCTCTCTCTTCCTCTCCCTCTCTCTCTCTCTCTCTCTCTCTCTCTCTCTCTCTCTCTCTCTCTGTGTGTGTGTGTGTGTGTGTGTGTGAATCTCCTTTGCTTTGATGCCTTCTACAAATGATACACAGATTGGTTGCCTCCTATTAGAGCAAGTTGTTGTCACCATCTCTAAGCAACCTCATGTACATGGTGACTTGTGACCGAAGTCTACAGTGAACAATTTGTTTGATGATATCTGATTTAAAACATATATTAGTATATATGAAGATACATACAACTGAAAAGGAATTTTATGGAATGATTCTCACTACACTTGACATATTGACATTTTTTTATTCTTGTGTGTGTGTGTGTGTGTGTGTGTGTGTGTGTGTGACATACATGTGAGTTTGTACATGTATGCACATCCATGGGGAAGTCAGAGCAGAGGATGTTGGGTGCATTTCTCTGACACTCCCTGTCTTACTGCTCTGAGACAGGGTTTCTCATTGAATTGTAAGTTCACGTTTTTTTGCCCTGGCAAGCTGGCCAATGAACTCCCTGGACCTGCCCACCCCTCCCTGCCTCCTCAGTGCTGAGACTACAAGCATACAGAGCAGCCATGCCTAGCTTCTTACATGTGTGTTGGAGATTTGAACTAAGGTCCTCGTGATGGCAGAGCTACGGCTCTTCTTACCCGCTAAGTAATCTCTCCAGTCCCCGCCTTCTATTCTTGTTCATTAAAAATAAAGTCATCGCATTAGTGGGTTACCTCCTACAGTTTGAAAAGCATAGCTCTGTGTGCAGAAGGAGTTTGCTAGAGTGGATGGAAAGAAAGACATTTCAGTTTGATTAAATCACATTTACCTTCCTGTTTATGGAGGAAGAAGGTACAAATTATGGTTCTGTTAGAATGAATTTCCACCTTTGTGTGTGTGTGTGTGTGTGTGCGCGCACACATACTATACACCCTGTACCTCTTTGTGGTAGACCTTGTGATCTGTCAAGTCTTGGGGAGCAATCATTTTTGTTCAAATACAGTATCATCAAAAATGAATGAACATTTTTCAAAAAGCCTTTGACAGCTGCAACAGTGAAACAATAAATCAACGGGATGATGAAAGCCCAGAAATGCATAATACCTATAATAATCAGTAGAAGTGTTGCAGAAATGAGGGGGAAAAATGAAACTTAGCTCAATCACACAGTAAGGTGACTCACTTCAAAGTCAGTGGAGTGCTGTAAGGTTATCGATGTTGTTAAGGTTAATTGGCATCTATTCAGCATGTTTTTTGAATCTGAAACAAAAGCTTAGGAGGAAAAAAAAATAATCAAAAGGACCAGACTGCTTAGGAAGGTTCATTCTTCATCAGAAAATCAGCTGTGATGGCTCCTTTGTTCTGGAATATTTGTAGTCTCTGCCCACCCCCCCACCCCTCATTGGGAAGATTAAAAAACAATCTATTAAAATAATATAGAAAAATTCAAGATAGTTGCCATCATTAAAATTCCAGGGCTAGAGCTGGGTGTGGTGGCACATATCTTAGCATTTAGAACTCTGAGGCAGGAAGATCATTAAAGTCCAGTTTGGACTACATTGGCTGGAAGAAATCTTGTAAAGAAAGGAAGGAAGATTCACTGTGCTCTGTGCTCTTTGGTTATACTGTCAAGAGATGGCGATGAATTTATATACACATACACACACACACACACACACACACACACACACACACACACACACACTCTCTCTCTCTCTCTCTCTCTCTCTCTCTCTCTCTCTCTCTGAGAGAGAGCAAGAGAGACAGAGAGACAGAGACAGAGAGACAGAGGGAGAGAGATTGATTCTCCCGTCTAGGCCTCTCAGCTGCTGGTATTAATCCTTTCCCTAAGAGTAACTCCTCCTGCCTCCGGATCCTGAGACATGCTCTCAGACAGCATACTCAGACTTTTTAAGGATGCCAGCCATGAAAGGAAAAAAGCCAAGGACATTGTCCTAGATTAATGGTCTGCAGAGACATGAGAAATTCATGGCTAATTCCAGGATGAGGTGACAGGAGGGAAGAATTAAATGAGACAGTTTTGAAATCTGACTACAGTTACAGGTAGGTGAGTTCCTTGGGTATGATAATGTTTTTATGTATAAGGAGGATAAAGTCTTTTTTTTTTCCCCCTTGGAGGTTCATGCTAAAGTGTTGAGGGATTATATTCCATGACCCTGCAGTTTGGAGACAGAGATAAATATGTAAATCATTCAGAACTGATGACTGCAAGTAGAGCATGACGGTCCTTATCTTATTAGTGTTGTTTGTTAGCCTTTGTGTGTGTGTGTGTGTGTGTGTGTGTGTGTGTGTGTGTGTGTGTGTGAAACCCGTGCCCCGTATATACTGAACAAACCCTCCTCTACCCCTGAGTCAAACCCCAACCCCAGCCCAAGGCTTCTAAAGAATTTTAAAATAAACAATTGGGGAAGAGTAATTCTTCATAATATCCTAAAGCTTGCTTTGTCTCTCTGCCTCTTTTTGCCTTTCTCCTTTGGAACACTGAGGACTTAATAGACGGTTTGTTTTTTGTTTTTTGTTTTTGTTTTTGTTTTTTCACAGAGCTATAGACTTAAGATTTTGCAGTTTACTGTAGGTCTGTTTTATTTCAATAAACTAAGGAGCCAAGCCGGGGCTCAGAACTATGCTGCTGCACGCAGGGGAGTAATATTTACTAATCTTTAAAGGTATCTCTCTCATATCCTATTTTGTTTCACGCAGTGGGTCTTATTCCTGCTGCGTCACATCGAAAAGAATCAAGAAACCTTGAGATAGATGTTAGTGTGATGAACCAGGACTAAGGTTGTGAGAAGAGTGTAGAAAAACTACACATATTTATGATAAAGATGCAAAAAGGGATTAATTCATAACATGAGAGGAGGATGGACTAGTGATGGATGAGGGCCTAGTACCTAAAATGGCCATTATATATTGTATATGGTTATCAGCAGTGCATGTGAAACAGTTCTTCCTCACAGGCATTCTAAAATAAAGCTTTCTTTAGGTTTTTTCCTAAAAAATAAAAATGCCTGGAGGTGGTTAAAGTAATTTAATTAAAATAAATATTTATAATAAAATAATTAAATTATTTTTAATTAAAATAAACTTATCTAAGTGCGTGTGTGCATGATTTCTGTATGCGTATCACACGTGTGCAGGCATCTCAAAAAATAAAAGAGGACGTCAGACCGCCTGGATCTAGAGTTGCAGGCAGTAGTGAGCCACTGCATGTGGTTGTCGAGAACAGAACTGAGGTCCTCAGGAAGAGCAGAGAACACTCTAAATAGTTAAGCTACTACTTCAGCTCCTGTTACTTTCTGATATTGTTTTTTAAATTAAGTTTACTGTTATGAGGGTTATATGTCTGTGTGTATTGTGTAAGAATGTAGTGTGGTACACACTTGCCATGGCATACGTTTGGAGGTCAGAGCTACATACTTTTTGGTAGTTTCTGTCTTCCACTATGGATTACAGGAACCAAACTCAGGCTGTCAAGCTTATGTGGCAAGCACTTTTTACCTGCTTAGCCTTCTTTTTGGACCCTGAAATCATGTGAAGCATTTTCTACCTATGAAGTGAATAGTTATCCCCATTAAAAAAAAAAAAAGAATAGAAGGACTAAGTAGTTTGCTGAAAGTTGTCGGTGAGGGAGTAGTGGGATGTCAACCCAGGTGGTCTGACGCTACGTTGTCGTCATCATCACTAAATGCAGGAGCTTTGCAGTTGGAGGGGAGACTGTTCAGCTAGCTGAGCATCATCTCTCATCTCAACCCTTCCAGGAAGGGAAATGCAACCCAAAGCCTAATCTAACAGTCTCAGGTTAAAAGTGCCAGCCTAGAAATCTTTCTTGGTGCCTCTACTAGCATGTCAATGCCCCAAAGCAATCATGACGTCACACTTAGCTGTAAAGGTTGGGGACTATAGTCTTCTAGGCAGGCACATGGACACCTGGATGGTTTGGGAGGAAGTGAAGATACACCTTGGGAAGGGCCAACATCTCTTCTAGTTTGAAAACTGAGGGAGGATGAGGCTGAAGAGTGGGGACCAATCATATGATGCAGACCTACATCTCTGTGGGTCTTTGAAAATGTAAGTAGAGAGCCACTGTACGGCAGGAAGTCTAAGTGGGGTCATTCTCCTGGCCCCATGTGCTTATTTGAGAGGTCTGGTAGGATTCCCTAGACAGTGCTCTGTGCAAAGCTTTGTTTGGTACAAACTACAGGACTATTTGAAATAGTGAATGTCTGAAACAAATGACATAGTTAAATGTTAGGTTAGGACATACTATGAAACTACTTCGTTTAAGCATGATATGCATGTAACTTAATGGAGAAACCATTTAAAAATGAAACATAAGATAGAAAATTGGGCCTTAAGATGATTACAGACTGTCGAGAACATAGCTGGTTGTGCTGATACACACCTGAAATCCTAGTATTTGGGAGTTTGAAGCAGGAAGATGGTGGTGAGTTTGAGGCCAACCTGAACTACTTAGTAAGTACAAAGCCGGGGCTGGAAACATGATGAGATTTTTGTCTCAACTGAAAACAACAAAAAGTAGAAAACACAGATTGAATGGAAATTCAGCCAAATAAAACAGTAATTTGAGAAGTGGGATTTGAGGAGCTTTTAAATGTTATTTTTTTATATTGTCTTGTGTATGACATTCAAAGTTAAAAATAAGCCATTTACTCTTAAGCACTCTTTGCATGGGCTGAGGTATATATACAGCACTAGATGTAGGGGTTCTGGTTTTATGTGCTAGAGGTAACACATGAAGAGTCTTAAGTTTAAGTTGAATGGAAGTAAAAAGAGGGAAACGTGTAGCCTATTTGACCATCTACTCTATTGAGTATTCTTTAGAAGGAAGCCTTGCCACAGCTCCCTGCTCTCTTCAACTCTTACCTTTAGATTCATGTGTTCTGAATCTCTGTGGTTGTTCTGAGGGAGAAATCTTACTCCGTTTCCTAGCTAGTATTGAAGTCCTACCCTGAAGTATTCATCCAGCCTCCTTAGGACCTGAGACTTGACTCATACACTACTTCGGCCAACTAACCCGGCTGTTCCATCTACCTGGAACCTTGAGAGGCAGGTGTACTCTTTTCTCGATAAAGACCAGATTGTTTTACCACCTGCTGTAGTAATGGTAGATTAGCAGGGTGTGGTGGTGCATACCTGAGATCCAAGCTCTGGAGAAGCCTCGAGGAGGATTGAGAGGCCAGGGCCAGGCTGAGCATCATCCTGAGACCCTGATTCATAAAGCCAAGAGAAACCTCAGTATAGTGTTTCTTAGCTGCAAGGCAAACATACCAGGTGTTTGGCACTTACCACACTGTCCCCACTGGGCCTAGGGTCAGACATTGCTGGTGTGAAGGAGCTACTGGCCATGCTGTGAGTTGTGCTGAGAAGAATGAAGGCTTTTTTGTCTTTGACCAGAAATCACATGACTTCTGGCAGGGTCCAGGAAGTGGAAACGTGCTAATTTACTAGCTTGTAAAAGTTGTATCAAAATCTCAGGCCTAATACCCATGTTCTGAAAACACAATTTTTTTTTCTAATTTTTCCAGAGAAAGCAATTTTATACGTTTTATAAGTTTACCTATCAATTGGTCCCAGTCTTTGGCCTCTCAAAGTATGGTGGTAAATTTTTCCTCTCTCTCTCTCTCTCTCTCTCTCTCTCTCTCTCTCTCTCTGGTTAGCATGTATGGCATATGCTTTTAAGCGGACCAATATAACATCTCTCAACCACTCACTGTAGCTGTGTGTTTTAACTGCCCATATTACCTCAGCTAAATTAGTAATATAGGCATAAAATATGTATCAAACCATGAACCTCTAGTAAGGTGTTTTTTCTAATTTGTGTAAACTGGCCATATCAAGATGTGGCAACCCTAGGCCATGCATTTATGCACACGCATATATGTCTCTTTCTAACGTTCACAAAGTCATTCTAGACACAGAAGGCCCTGCAACTCTTGCTTATTTTTTACTCAGGGGGCTCTATTTCTCCCTTCCAGCAGAAGTCATGGGTAATACTACTGAAATAACCCATGTGAGCCCATCCACACCAGAGTGTGGAGTGTTGGGTCAGGGCTAGTATAGCAGCCATGAGGTCAAGGGTGATGTAGTCAGCCCTACTTGTTTAGGTTTTTGTTGTTTTGTTTTTGGCTTGGGAATTTGGACTATTTGAAAAAGAACTTTGACAACTTAAATGCCTCAAAAACTTTGAGGCATGCTGGTTAAAAATAACAAGCTTCATGGTCTAGAGAGATGGCTCGGTGGTTGAAAGCACTGGCTGCCCTTCCAGGGAACCTGGGCTCAGTTCCTAGCACCTACATGGCAGTTCATCTGATACCCTCTTCTTGTCTTTTTTGGGCACAGCACTTACATGGCACACAGGCATACACACGTGCAATTAAAACACCCACACACATAAAATAAAAACACACATGTAAAATAATAAGCTTCGTATCTCCACATTGAAGACCGTATAACAAAACCAACATGGCCACCCAGGTAACTATCTGGTGCCGTTCATCACCAACTACTCTCCTCATTGCCAATTGTATCTGAGATTAAGGTTTTCTTGAACTATAAAAAGTCACCAGGGAAATGGAGGTTCATTACCAGGGTGCGCTTAGTCTCATTAATAAAATAACTTAGAAAGGGACCCAGAAGGAAGCTCAAGGACAAGGTTTTCAGAGTTTAATGGGGGAAACATATTACAGGTCAGATGATAACCATGGCGGCTGCCAGAGATGGAGGATCATGCTTATCGATTTAGGCGTGGACTAGAAATGAAACATTAAAACAGGACCACAATTCCCTGAAGAATGGAAGGAGGATAGTGGGCTGAGGGAAGTACCCATAAAGCATCCTGGCACTGGGTGAATGGTTTCTTGTAGCGTCCCTCCTTGCTTGTGTGGTCAGGGCTTTGCTTCACACCTTCTCTGTTCGCTGGATGATGTCATGGCTTCCGGTCTTGCTTTGAAGACTGGCTCCTTTGCAAGTTAATATTGAGTTAGCCTTTCTAGTTTCTACTCACTGGCACAGCTTCCAGTTAGGTTTTGCTAGGACAGTAAACTACACATGTCTGCTGTTCAGCTTGAAACTGTCTATAATTTACTCATCTATCTGTTTCTGAATTTCTGCTATCCAGTAGCAGATTGGGAGTTTTCCCCACCCCCAATCAAACCAATGCTGCTGGTCTTAATTAGAATTTTAAGCCCTATCTGGTACAATTTGTACCCTCCAGGGGACATATGCATGCAATACCTTTGCTAGCCAACATATATTTTACAGCTCACACATAGCAGTTTTTTTTTCCCCACAGCGTGCTTAGTCATGAAAATGACACAAAAGTGTACATGGGAGAAGACCCTTTGTAACCCTCCTAGAGCTCTCACAGTGTGAGCATGGCTTACACATCTTTTGTCTCAAAGCATTTTCTCTAGTATGTGTATATGTGCTTGTGTGTGAGTGAGGATGTGTATGTGCACACGCATGCGTGGAGGCCAGGGGTGGACATATCTTCTTCAGTTGTTTCTCTGCTTTGCACTTTGAGAAAGGGTCTGTAGCTGAACCTGTGGCTCACGGACTGGCTAGGCTGGCTGCCCAGCAAGCCCCAGGTGTCCTCCGGTCTTCACTTCTTCAGGCACTGGGGTTACCTCTCTGGGCTTTTTACGCAGATTCTGGGGCTATGAACTCACACTCCCTTGCTTACAGTGCAGCCCCCCTACTCGCTTGAGCCATCTCCCCAGCCTTCTTCCCCCTTTAAAACCTGCTATAGAAAAGATACGTCTTTCTCTTGGACTGCTGTCGCCTATGTCCTTCTCTCTGTCTCATGGAAGTGTGTGTGTGTTGCAAATTGGAAGCAATCTCACTAACATGTATTTCATTAAATTTCAATGAGATAATTAAGGAAGCTCATTTTCAAAAATATATATTTATTTCGCCAGCTTGCATGTTGCTTCATTAGGAAACGACCAGAATGCTAAATCTAGGTAGCTCAGGCTTGTCAGATCCGCAGCTCCAGCGTCCACTGGTTGAAAGAAACAGCGTGGAGTAAAATGGCAAAGGTCTGCTGTGGGTAGAAACTAATTGGTTGAGAACATTAATAAATTATACTCGCTATTTATGTCAAAAAAAAAGTTCAGAGGGAGGAGATGAAGATTTTTGATCTCTCAGGGCCTTGCACTCTGCCAGACAATATTAAAAATAAAAAGCATAGCCTTACGCTTAAGCCCTTCTTCCTACTGCAAAAAGGAGAGATAAAAACCAAATCACTTGGCAGTGCTTTCTTATATTAAGATGTTTTTGGTTTGGCATTTTCAGCCAATAAAATATTGCTAAGACATTCTCTGACATCAAATGTGTATTCCTAGGCCCACTGTTAAGGTTAGGCTAAAGTGCTTTTGACTAAAGTCCTCTACTTTCAGGGCTTCCCCTTCCTCTTTGTCCCCTCTACCCTGTGTATGGGTACTGTCACCTACACACAGCATCCTGGGACTGTGTCCAGCCCTGTTCCAGGACAGTTCCTCAGACCTGGAGCCAGAGAGAGAGATGCGAATAGCGCTCCTGGGTCACACCGTCTTCCGTGGCATGTATAGTAAGTCTCTTGTCTCTGACCAAGCATTCTTATATTTTCTGTGACTGACAAATGCTCGTGCACTCTCATCGGACTTAATCAGGTTAGATGCTGTAAAATACAATCTTTTATAAACAGCTTTCCCCCTCCAAATCTCTTTCATAGTTTGTATATTAATGATGGGCTCGGAAAATTCTCTGTGAAACATTTCTAGCATACTCATTGGCCGTGTCTTCACCTTGGCACTCTTCTTCCCCGCAGTTTTCTGCTGTTCTGGCTTCTTTGTGTGTCTTCCCTGCTTGCATCTCTGACTACTTACATCACCCCATCCCAGCACTTGTTTGGATCTTCCTATCATTGAGTTATGTTGGTGTCTTGAATTTGTTCCCAACTAAAGTATGAGATCGGTGGAAAAAGTGGTTGGTATCTGTTTGACACCCTCTTCCATGCCCTGAAAGTCTCTAGCATAGTAACTCTGGAATAGGTACTCAGCGATGTGTTCATAGGGTTTGGAAGTATTTCAAGGGGGGTTGATGTCGCAGGAAATGGGGCCAGATTTTATTCACCAACAGATGAAAGAACAAAAAGTTTATGAGGCCATGATGGAGGATCATGACATTTCCAGGAAAAGGAGTTCAACTAGAAATCATTGCAGCAAACAAAAGAAGCCAGGGCCAGAAAGACAAATGCCACACATTTTCTCTCATATGCAGAGTCTATATTTACATGTGTCTATATATGTGTGTTTTTTTAGGTCATGAGAATATAAAGGGGATCATGAGAGGTGATGAAGAAATTTTAGGGGAAGTGGGAAATAGGGAAGTTGGGAAATAGGAAACATGTAACGAGGAAGCGAAATGAGTGGGTGATTGGGAAAGGGAAGAGAAAGAGCTGGAAAGAGAGAGGGCAATGGAGGAGGAAATAAATTGGGACAAAGTATAATGACACGTGTGCATGAAAGTACCATTACTGTGCTGAGCTAAGCAGTTCATAAAGGGGATGGGGGGTAGAAGTTAAAAAAAAATAGTCAGATTCTAAGCTTCCTAGGTGAAATTGAAAAATCAGCTACAGTTAATTGGTCTAGCTTGAAAGCCTTCTGAGTCTGAACCTTGTTTTCCAGTTAATCCTGTGATTTTTACTACATGGCTTAATTTCTTTTTTTGAGAGGCAGCTCTGCCTCTACCTTTCAAGTGCTGGTATTAAAGGAGTGCACCACCATGCATGAGCTTTGTCATCTTTTCATCAAAATGCTCTAAGACAGCTTCTTAGTGCTTATATGTTGCTATGATAAAATATCTTAGAAGGACAATGCGTTTTTTCGTTTTTGTTTTTGTTTTTTTAAAGAAGAGAGCTTCATTTGGTTCACAAATTTGGTGGCTAGAAAGTCTCAAGAGCGCAGTGTTAGCACCTACAGGCTTTTGGCTGTGGGAGGTGGTAAAATAGAAGGGATAGGGAGCATGCATCTGAGATGAAGCCGGTGACTCGCACTGAGTTACAGCAAGACTCTCCCTGACCTAATCCAGTCCTATGATGTCCAACCCACCTCTGTGAGAATGGCACTAATCCATCAGTCCATTGTAGGAGCGCTGTCCTCGTGGCCAATAACATCCCTTAAAGGCCCTATGCGCTCTCAACACCGATTCAGTGGGGATCAAGCTCCAACATGGGTCTCGACGGGGACAAACCATATTGGAAGCACAGAAGATGTAACCATCACAGCAGCCGTTCTTCAAGTGTGGTGCCTTGGGCAGCATTGTGTTCGTCTCTTTTCCTGTCCCGGTCAAGATGAAACTGAATGAGGAAGAGCTGCTAGGAGGAACCGAGGCAGATGGTCACTATGAGCCTGTAGTTGGGAAACAGGGAGATGCTGCTGTATACTTTCTCTTGCCCCCCTTTTTTTCCGTCCACATTCAGGGTGAGTCATCCCTCCTTAGTTAACCCTCCTGGCAAATGCCCCTGCGGACTGGTCCAGAGGTGGTTCTCCTAGGAGATTTTTGCCTCCGGTCAAGACGGCGATGACGATTAACATCAACCCGAAACTTGCTTTTAAAAAATGCGTGTTCCTGGGCCTCACCCCAGAGCCACTGAATCAGAAACTCTGCCCTTTAACAAGCCTGCCAACAAGCCCTCCAGGTGATTCTGATGTACTGTAAAGGTCAAGAGCTGCTGATGTGCAAGCACAGGCAGATTCCCCAGCCGAGACGCCGCACCACGTCCTGAGGACGGCATCGCAGTCTCACAGTTGGCCTTTAAATCCAAAGCCTCGTGTTTCAGCTTTAAGGCTCTGCGGAATGGCTCACCGTTGCCTCGTGTTGAGCTTTCCAGATACCACTCACAGAATTGCAGCACCCCCAGCTCCTATAAAGCATCGACAATTGATGAGTGAAAAAGTCTTTCTCAGGGTGATCAAAGACTATGTAACAGATAAGGGATTAGCTTCTACTGACGGTCTCCTAATTCTGTATTCATAACGTTGTACGCATGCGAGGCTACCCATGCTCCATCTGCTGATACACATTAGGTAATTGGGCACCCAGCAGCCCCATTTGCATGCAAAGGTGGTTGCACACCTCACATTACAAGTCTAAAATTAAAGTCCAGGATGAAGCTGGCTGGAGGCTCGGCGCAGCAAGGAAAATAATGAGATAAGGAAAAATGGCTTTGGTTAATCAGCACTTTTGGCCTCTACGGTTCCGTCTTTGCTAATTTGCCCTTAGAAATTGTACATCCCAGGAGGAAGAGAGACTTCTATGAGAGTCTAGGGTTTTTGTTTTAAATATATATTTACAAGCTAGTTGCATTTATCCACAGCATTTCCTCCCAAACTACACCCACATGTACGCTGCAGTCTGTTGCTGTACTATATTTTTGCTTTACGAAGTATCTGTGCTCTGGTGGGACCACATGCTTCCGCTCAAAAAGAGCCAGTCGAGCACAGACTCACAGCTGGGATGGATCTACGACACTGTATTTCAGTCCGCCCACACTTCCTCAGGCAGCCACTGTGTGCCAGGCCACTGTGCCATACATAGGTCTGGAGTATATATCAAGGAATGCCACGTTCTCGGTGTTTTATATATCTCACTATTCCTGGCGTCTCTGTGTGGAATATTTTTGCTTAAAAAAAAAAAAAGATCTGGGGAGATGGCTTAGTGGACAAAATGGTTTGCTGTGTGAGCATGAAAACTTGACTTTGGATTACGAGCATCCAAGGATAAAGTCCAGCATGGATGAGTGTGTCTCTAACCCCAGAGCTACAAGGGGCGGGTGTGGAGGGAGCAGAGATGGGGGCCCCTCTTGGTAGCCAGTTTAGTCAAAATAGAACTCCAGCTTCAGCGAGACATCCATTTAAAAAATGTGATGAGAAACAGAAGGCATCCGATGTCAACCTCGGGTCCGCACACATGCGTGCACAAAGTGTACTGGTGTGCAAGCACATACCTACATGTTTATACCTCACCTGTTAAAGAAGAAAGAAAAGATAAAGCGGAGTGGGGGCGATGGGGTGGAAGGGGGGAGAGGGGGTCAGGTGAGGAGGGAGACTTTCTTCTCTGATTCCTATGTTCAAACTGCCCCTGCTTCTCTGGGCCCCTGAACCGGGAGACTAGGGGAATCAAGGCTTTTGGGACTAGTGGGCTAGTCACATGGGTCACGAAGAGGATGTGGCTACCTGCCAAATGACTTGGGCTCTTGCACCAGATGTTCCAGTGTTTGCGTTTCTCCAAAGGTGAGTCTAAAAGAAGAGGAAAAACAAACAAACAAAAAACCCGATTTTATAGGGATTGACTCACACGCGCCCCCTAGAGGAGTGATGCCCTGCAAGGACAGTCCACCAGGTAGGAATCAGTGGTGATTGAGGTTGGCTGCAACTAGACGCCCTGCTGCCCATTGCTTTATATTTCTTGATCCTGCTGATCTGTTTGTTTGTTTGTTTGTTTTTTCAGCTAGATTGGAAGGTACCAGAGAACAGCGCAAGCTCTTTAGAAAGGCTGTCTTCTTCAATACCTGTCTGATGGCATTAGAAGGAGATGGTCTGGTGTCTTAGATTCTTTAGTGATTTGTTGAGATGCTAACCACTGTTTCCCTCTTCATTCCAGCGCGGACCCTTACACCTTGATAGCGCCAAAGGAGAGCCGGAGGCAGAAGATCCAGAGAAGTACGCACAGGCATTCACTCAACACTCAGAATGCTTCTGGTTTTATCATTCTTTTTAAAAAGCATTTTCATTTTCTGATTTATAGAGAGAGACTCATGGGATCTCACCAAAGTCTTTAAAAAATTTGTAAAATTATTCTATTGTTAGCACTTCTAAATTTGTTTCTCTACATTAGAAGCAGAACTCATGGCTTTAGTGAGTGCAAGTTTTGCATTTTTCTTGAGTTTAAACAACTTCGCACCTGTTGTTATTATTGTTTGGATCTTGTCCCTGAAATATCTAGTTGGTGGTGATATTTTAATGGTGCTATAAATACCTTTGAAATGGACACACTGTATATAGAAAAGTTCATGAGGGAATTTATATGTTTTGATACGTTCCATCCCTCTTAATGGACTTTTTTTTTTTTGCCTTTCTGTTCTCATCCTGTCAATCTACCCTCTGTGATTTTATCTGCATAATCATTTTTTTTTTCTAGATAACAACCCAGAGGGCACGGACCACATCTTCATATTTTGCTGCATTTAGCTGAGGCACAATAAATAACAAATGTTGCCTCCTCATGTCATAGCATTATTTTTGTTGCAAGGAGAGGTAGACTTCATATGGCTCACAAGGACATCATATGACTGTCCATGTCTAGCTGTGCTTGCTGTCCTCTCCCTTAGTAGACTGTTGACAGGGAATTCAGTGACTAATGAGGGCATAATGGCACTGCCAGGAAAGTAGTTATCTAAAGGGGCCACACTAGACAAGGGCCAACCTGGGTGGTCCAGTGAGTCAGGACAGCAAACCACAGTGACCCACCGTGACTATGGGCACTGTAGACATTTACCCAAGAACCCCAAGGTTCTGACATCTTACAGGCCTCGACTTCAAATTCCTAACAGGGATTTAAGAGTCAGACCTCATCTTGGTTTTGAGGTGTTTCAGAATTTTTCTTTTACAATTTGAAGATTTTTTATTAATGGTCTTTTGGGACAATTCAGTCTAACTTGGAGATTACGTTATACGCTGTAGCAATAGTACTAAGTCTGCCGGGCGCCCCCTGCTGTCTCAAGCACTAACTATTTGGGCAACTTAGAATACCAAGACCCAGGGCAGGGGTGCTAACACACAGGGCAGAGCGTCCGTCCTCAGAGTTGCAGCCAGCTTGGGAAACATGAAAAAATAAAGCAAAGATAGGCATCAGAATTCTTCCTGGATGTATATTTACCTGAATCTTATTGACATATGAATATTCTAGTTTTTGTACACATTTGCTATAGAAAACCCTTTAGAAATAATTCATGAGTCTTTAAGAATGCCGGTGTTGGAAGAAAACGATATTTCTGTGTTGTTAGTAGGATTTTAGCTGTTGTTCAAATGTGTACCTCCTGTGAAGACACTTAGTAGCTGCCATGGGGTGGATGCAGCCTTACTCCAGGGGGTGGGGCTGGAAGGTAGCATCTTTTCCTGGATATCTTGTCCTCTCATTCTGGAAACTCATTAGCTGCTATTGGCTTGGTGTTTTGGTTCTTCCTTCCTTCCTTCCTTCCTCCCTTCCTTTCTTTTTCTCTGTTCTTTTCTTTCTTTTTGCCTCTGTATTCTAATCCTTCTGTGTCAATCTACCGTCTATGGTTTTATCAGTATGATCATTTTTTTTCTAGATAATAACCCAGAGCTTAGGGACCACGTCTTATAGCTATAGTTATATTTCTTATATAGGTATCTAGGGTCTCTCTGTGTAGCCTTGGCTGTCCTGGACTCACTTTATAGACCAGACTGGGCTTGGAACTCACAGAGACCTGCCGGCCTCTGCCTCCCGGAGTGCTGGGATGAAAGGCATGCGCCACTAAGGTGTCATGCTTGCTTGGTGTTTTGATAATTGGAATGCCCAGGCTTCTCCCCTACTCCCCAAATGCTAACAATTGATGACTTGCTATTTCTCACCTGTTCAGTTGCTGAGCAAGAACTGGCAGACCTGGAGAGGTGGAAACAGCAGAACCGGGCAAAACCAG
Source organism: Acomys minous (assembly GCF_964271855.1). NCBI lineage: Eukaryota > Metazoa > Chordata > Mammalia > Rodentia > Muridae > Acomys > Acomys minous. The sequence continues at coordinate 41,933,518 of NC_140501.1, read as the reverse complement.
TCCACATGGCACCGCAAAGGCTGGGTGAGTGGCAGAGGTGAAAGGCAGGGTGGGTCGCTCCCTAGCTCGCAGATCCTGCCCAAACCTGCTAGGTTTGCCTCCCTTCATACAGGAAGGCTTGTTCTGTGGTAGTACTGCTGGAGATGGAATTCATCTGACAGGAAACATTCAAATGTGCAGGTAGATGGCTGTTTCCAGTTTTCTGTAAGAAGAAAATGCATCTGCCACAGTTGTGTGGGAATAAAGTGATGGCTTAATTGGCAAATAATTTAGAGCCTCTTAGATGATCAGCTCTGAAGAAAGCTTACCTGGGGCGTTGCATATGCCCCGTCCCAGCACTAGGCAGGATGTGAGGAAAAGCCATCACAGCATATTTATCATGGCTGTTAGATGCTAATGTGATGGAAACGAAGGGGGAGAGTAGACTCAGAGAGCAAAGTGAGAGTGAGCTGGGGACCCAGCTGTGGGTGTAAAGATAGATGTCACTTGGGTTTTCAGGCTAGGCCTGGGGGACAGTTGAGTTGGCAGAGCAGGTGCTGCCAGTGGGATGGGTGGCTGTCTGGGCCTCCTGTGTGGGGTTCAGTCCTTTAGTGGGGATGCCTCCCAAGGCAGTCATTTGCTTGCGCTCCTGCTTCCTCTTCACAGCCCTAGCCCGTAAAGGTTTGGCGCAATTCCAGTTAATACAAAGATACCTTAAGTAAGAAGCCAACTATTGCCACAATAGTCATAGAGATATAAGGGGGGGGGGAGCTAATTTTGATGTCTCTTAATGAGTGAAAGAAATAGAGCTATAATTGTCACTCCAATTGTCACTCCATGTGTGTCACCTTTGCTGAATAAGCCAGACTCGCGGAATACGGTCCAAACCTCCTTAGTGGGTCCTCGCAAGCAGTCTTTCCCATGACTTTGAGGTGAAGTAAGAAATTACAGGGATTTTTTTTTCCTCTTTGTCTTTTGAGACAGCCTCATTTTAGTAATTAGTGCCCAGTCCTAGGTGCTGGCCAGACTCGGTCACCCCCAGGATGACTTTAGTTGTGTTTTCTTTCATGAGATTCTTTTGCTTCCAATTTGAGAAGGTGTCCAGCTGTGTTCTGATGTCCCCAGGTATGAAAAAGTTAAACTCAAAAAAAAAAAAAAAAAAGAAAAGAAAAAAGAAAGAAAGAAAGAAAAAGTTAAACTCACACTACAGATTTACTATGCCTTGATTAGTACGTAACAACTGGCATTTCAGTTTAATATTCCCATTTTAACTTTTGTGGCTTATTTATTTATTTGTTTGTTTGTTTGTTTGTTTATTTATTCATTTATTATTTTTATTAGGGGGAAGCCAATCTGAATCTGAAGTCAGGCAGAAACAACAGCTCCAACAGATGCAATCGAAATACCAGCAAAAGGTCAGAATCCATTTCTTCTAGTTTAATTTTGGCAACGAATTTCAGTACCAACATTTCCACATAACCATGAAATAACACCATGACTCAAAATATAAAACCTTCAAATCAACTGTAAAATGTAATTCTCAAAATAGAAAAATTCCAGGAAGAGGAAAACATCTAGAATTCTTACCCAAGCCACATATGCAAAGCATCACGCCCTTTGATTAAAGGTGTCCCTTTAAATTAGTTATTTATTAATTATAGTTTAAGATTACTGTGTTTTCGTTCCCAGAATATGGTTTTGTTTATTCCAAGATAGTCATAAAATACAAAAATGATTTAAGGTAACCAGTAGCTTTAACAATAAATACTATGAGTTTTATAATGAGGAATACTATCTACTTTTTCCTCCTGTGTGCATGGATGGACACACACACACACACACACACACACACACACACACACACACACACACACACGAGAGAGAGAGAGAGAGAGAGAGAGAAAGATAGAGCAAGAAAGTGAGCAATATGAAGATAGGTAGATAGTAGACAGACAGAAAGACAGACAGATAGGTAGATAGATAGATAGATAGATAGATAGATAGATAGATAGATAGATAGATACCCATGAAGAAGCTCTTAAGGACTCTCAGGTAGGAAATGCAGTCTGGCCATCCTCTAAGTGGCTTAAGTAACAACCTATAATCACGGTGAGGTATAACACAAACACTACTGTAATTTGCCTTTCATCATAATTCTGTGTTCCAGAGGTTCAGACTGACAAATGGTAACTCTTTTTTTCCCTCTGTAATCTCTATACAATTTAGCTAAAAAGAGACGAATCTATTCGAATAAGGAAGGAAGCTGAGGAAGCCGAGCTCCAAAAACTAAAGGCAATCCAGAGAGAGAAGGTAAGAGGGCAGAGGGGAGGTTAGCTGCTGTTTACTGAGGGCCATTGCCAGGCCCTCCTCGCTGTAACCTGATAGGGTGGCTATTATCCAATTGTGCAAACAAGGAAGTGACAGAGAGAGGGGAGATACAGTGCCCAATGGTCCACAGGCATAATTAGAATGACAGGGTTTCGTTTTCCCACATACTGGTTTCAGAGCTTGGTTACCCAGTCACCGCACCAACGGTCTCACCCCTTGGCAGTGTGGATGGCCACAAGGCAGAGCAACAAGGAACAGTGGCAGGCATCATGCCACCCCCATATTTGTATCCAAAGAGAGTATTTCCCAGGATGCCTGTGGTGAAGGTGAACACAGCTCTCTTACCACTGAGAGAAAGAACATGCAACGGCCTTTTTTTGTTATTTGTTTGTTTGTCTGTTTTTTGTTTTGTTTTTGTGTGTGTGTGTGTGTGTGTGTGTGTGTGTGTGTGTGTGTGTGTGTGTGTGTGTTTTGTATCAGTGATGCCAGGCTTTTCTAACCTGAGAGCCATGCTTTAGTTTTGATGTAGCATCCAGAGCTTGGGGGAAAATCTCTTACAAAGGCTCATTTGCTAAAGAACAGCAAATAATATGGAGATGGTTAGCCTCTCCCCGTCCACAACACCCTAACAGGAAGTAAGGCTTAGCATTGGAGGTGTGAGAGCAAGGCATTGACTCCTTGTTCTGAGCACCTATTGCAGATGCCTCTTAGAAACAGAACTCCTGTCCCTGAACCCTCCCTTCCTCCCTCCCTCTTTTTTTTTTTTTTTATGGTTGTACTTTTAATTTTTTTATTAATTTGTTCATATTACATCTTGATTGTTAGCCCTTCCCCTCTTTCCTCCCATTCTTCCCTCCCTCCCACCTCCCCCCTTCTCCCCTCCCCTATGTCTGTGATTGAGGGAGACCTCCTCCCCCTATATATGCTCTTAGAATATCGAGTCTCTTCTTGGTAACTTGCTATCCTTCCTCTGAGTGCCGCCAGGCCTCCCCATCCAGGGGACGTGGTCAGAAAAGGGGCACCAGAGTTCGTGTGAGAGTCAGATCTCACTCTCCACTCAACGGTGGAGAATATCCTGTTCGTCGGCTAGGTCTTGGTAGGGGTTCGAAGGAAACCTACAAGAAGAACTTTATGACAGGCAGATCTGGGTCCTGGGGTCCTCCTCAAACTAAGGCACCAGCCAAGGAGAAATAGGCAGTAAACTCCTCCCTCCCTCTTTCTGTTTCTGTCTCCTCTCCCTCCCCCCTCTTCCCCTCTCTGTCTCTCTCTTCTCTCTCCCTCCTCCTTTCTCTTCCCCCTCCTCCCCTTCCTTTCCCCCCCTCTCCTTTCTATTCTATTTTCTTCTTCCTCTTTCTCCTTCTCCCTTCCTGTTTTCTTGTAAAGATTAAGTAGGTGTTCAAAAGTTTAAACCCTATTTTAAAGAACAGATTTATTTGTTTATTTTCAGACAAGGTCTCACTATGTAGCCCTGCCTAGCCTAGACCACACAGACATTAACTGCCTCTGCCTCTGGCATGCTAGAATTAAGGACCTGCACCACCACATTGACCATAATAGATGTGTTTGGCAGTTGGTACTAAGGAAGCTGGAAGTTTACAGGACATGGGGAGGGAATACAGGTCTCCTCCTTCCTGTAGGAATTCTCTTCTTGCCTGGGAACAGACTAAGCTCTCTTGGAAAGTATCTGTCATGGTTGCCCGACCTTGGGCAGGCTCCCAACTTTCTCAGAACTCTTTCCCTGAAACAACCCTGCAAGTACCATCTCCCACATCCGAGAGCAACTTGTTGCCATAGTGATGCAGGTGGTGATGGTGAGCCTGGATTTGCACGTACAAACTGTAACAAGATGCTGGAAGTATATAAAAAGGGTAGGTAATTTATTTACAAATTTTGGTCCAGCAATCCACTACCAGTTGGCTATCCACTACACAAAAGATTTTTATGGAAACCATCTCTTCTCTGCTTCTTTCAAGTCCACTTCTCTCTTTACCACACTTTTGTTCTTCGTCTCTTTCTCTTCCCCTCTCCCACTTGAAAAGTTGGAGCTTTGGTCTGTGGTTTGTAGCAGGAGGAGCACATCATACATAGTCTGCCTGCCGGTCAAGTGGGACCAAGGAAAACACCACCAGGAACTGGCTTAAAGGCCAAGAGAACCTGACGAATGTTGTTGTTGTTGTTGTTGCAGACTCACATCTCAGTCTGTTTGGTATCATTTAGTGCCTATAATTGGCCGGCTTGTGTATTGTTTACAGTTCATTTCTTCATGCTCTGAATGTGTGGGTGCAATTCTGTTCTTTAACACTCGGTGAAAGTTGCGCTCTCCAGGCCGTAGCACAGCTATAGGGCCACAGCGGTCTTTAGACACTGAAACATTAGTTGGGTTAGCTTTTCCAAAGTGATAGTTATGATATAAATTTGAGTGTGATCGAGAAGGATCAGCTCTCTAGCCTTTCCCACTAAAAGGGAAAGGACAGAATTGGCATTGTCTGGAGTTTGCTCATGTGCAGGCTCTCTTGAGCTGTCTGTCTTGGGCCCACTGCAGACTGCAGACTGCTAAGCTCCTTAAGTTGCTTCCTGTGCACGTGGAAATTTGTGGAGCATTAATTTATATGGGACTTTGATTTATTTGGCTGATTGGCTGTCACTCTCACCAGGCCCAGCCCTTTCTGTTGACTATGCATCCGAGGCTGTTCATGGCTGCTGCGTAGGCCCATTTAATAGCTTGTGTCAGACGGAAAAGTAGATATTAGCTATCTAGAAGTGACATATTCCACATTGCCAGTGTGATAATGGCTGGGAGAAGTGATAATGACTATGCTTATGGAGCACTTAGTCTTAAAAATGCACAGCAAATGCATGCATGGACACCAGCCCGCAAAACTCCGCCCTCCTCCCCCGGCAGATGGATACTGCCCGGGAAGTCTGAGCCAATGCAGAGCCAAGCAGCTACTGCCACCCAGGAGTCTGGCCAATCCCCGGGATACCCTCAAGATGTCTTTCTTATTGCCCGTTAATCCATCAGTGGATTGATGTATGTGTTAAATCAGAGCCTGCATGGGCCAGTAACTTCCTCAAAGCCCCAACAGTGACCACTGCTTGCCGTGGGGACCAAGCTTTTCCATATATCAGTCTTTGAAGGTCTACTTCATATCTAAATTACGGTAATAGGTTTTCATAGGTCACTATAATAAGCTTGTCAGCCAAATTGAATGTTCTGAGAATAAACGTCCATCATATTCTACTCATAATCATATGGATGAAATAATCATTTGATTTTTCCACATTTCTGCAGCACTCACAAACCTGGAAAATGAAAACCTTCCACCTCTGTGGTGAAGGCCTGCCCTACCCCCTTGAATTCATCTTACCCTGCTGCCTGTTTATGTTTGAAATTGTTTACAATGCTATGTCTCTCCTGATTTTTCCCAATGTCCTCGTATCACCATAACTTTGGAAAGTGTTCAAAACAGCTAGAGATTCAAGTGGCATCTCAGGCCTTTTCTTGTTCCTTAAGCTGTGGCTACCAGAGTTGCTAGCAGCAAGTGAAGTCATTGTGTTTTTATAGACCCCTGGAAACATAGTTCATTTAAATGCTGTTCAGTGTTGCAGAAACAAGCCAGTAGAATATAAATTATGTATATTAGATGCAAATGCATTCACATACATATTTTTAGGGCATCATACTTGTTGCTTTCTAGTTCTGTAAGGCAAGTAGCAGCGAGGACTAATGGCTTTAAGGACAAAAATCAACTTTCATGAAATTATTCAAGCATCATATGAACTGGGAAGTATTTCAAATTCTGTAAACTCTGAAGTCCCACCAGGTTTCCAGGAAATATGGCTCTTACACCCCGTACTTCTCTGAGGTGGCATTGGTATAGACCTAAATCCTTGGGTGCTGAAGTGCAGTGGGCTTTCATTAGTTCATCACAAGGTGTGGGAACACAGGCGTTAAAAAGTATAGGCTGTTAGCTTCCCCGGGATCCATTTGCCTTAATTATAAAATGGGTACTATAACAAGGAGAACTAAAGGACGCATGTGCAAATGTCTAAGCACAATAAACAAATAATGGTGTTTTCCCTTTTTCTTTTTTTCTTTTTTTTTGGGGGGGGGCAGGAAAGGTGGAGGGGCAAGAGTGGGTTTCTGCCAGACTAATGGTGTTTTCTTATGGATGTGTTTTAAATCAGCTAGAGTCTGCCTGTTAAGGTTTTGTGCTATCGTAAATCACAGCTGTGTACGTTATGGATTTAAAATGTTCCTAATAAATACCCAGGGCCACACCTCTAAGTCTCACACACTTCTGAAAAAGCCTAAGCGGCTCCCCTCAGAAAAGTTGATACCAGGTAGCACTTGGAGGCCAAGGGAGGAGGACGAAAGTCTGAACCCCAACCTCTCCAAAGCAGAGAGACTAGGAGTGCAGGCGAGCTGAAAAGCAGAGGGAGGCTAGAGGAAAGGTGGAGTTAATAAAGATGGCTGAAGGCCGGGCATGGTGGCACATGCCTGTAATCCCAGCACTCAGGAAGCAGAGGCAGGCGGATCGCTGTGAGTTCGAGGCCAGCCTGGTCTACAAAGTGAGTCCAGGTCAGGCAAGGCTACACAGAGAAGCCCTGTTGTGTGGCGGGGGAGGGGGAATTGGCTGAAGAATGAAGATTAGAGTGAGACGCATGATTTCTGGGCTAATTTTAAGCCCATTTAAAGCCCACAAACATCTGCGTTTGCACAGTACCTGCTACGAGCCCTCTTGTGTCACCTTTCCTCACCCAAATTACTATTTAATTTCTGCGTTTTCGCTTTTATACTGTGATAATACTCACAGTTCTTGCAAGTGGAGTGGTTTATGGGGCTCAGAAATCTATAGTGAGTGAAAGAAAAAGTTGAAACCTCAAAACAGCAACAAACTAAATCAAACCAGCAAATGAAAAAAAAAAGTCTCTAAAACCTCCACACTTCAAATCTTACCCTCCTAGATTTCTATGGATCTCCTTCTGAAATTGTTATTTCACTTGTGAACGTCTCTCCATTGGTAGATTTAACACCATTTCTTCATTACTTTCTTGTCTATGTCTTTTACAGGAAAGTACTTCTGTGTTCATATAATAAATATATAATAATAATAATAATAATAATAATAATAATAATAATAATATACAATATAATACATTTATATAATCGGGCATCGGATAAATGTCTGTTGAATACACATGACTCAGTGATGTTACTCAGGTCCCTTAGCTCAGCCAGTGGTAGTGTCCTGGCTGAGTTTCCTTCAGCCTCTGTGCGAGTATGTTTGGGCAATCTGACTAAATATAAGTATTTGGACTGATATAAAAATCCGTGCCTCGCCTAACTTTAGTGGAAGAAGACACACCCAGTCCTACACGACTTGATATGCCAAGGTGGATTGATATCCATGGGAGGTCTCCCCATCTCTGAAGAGAAAGGGAGGGGACATAGAGGAGGAGAGACTGGGAGGAGAGGAGGGAAGAGAAGCTCCAATAGGGATGTAAAGTAAATGAATGAATGAATGAATCAATGAATGAATGAATCAATGAATGAAAAACATCTGTGCCCATATTTGTAGACATTGGATACAAATCCTCAAACATCCCTCCATTTTACAAAATACTTGTTCACTGGCTTTGGCTGAGGGACTAAGAGACCTTCACTAGGTGAATTTAGCTACTGTGCTGTGTTATGCGTTGCAATCTACGAGTGAGAAGACTAAAAGTGCTTTTCCCAATTTCTGACCTCAGTGAAGGAAACTGGCTCATGTTTCTAGATGCCTGTGTGACCTTCCCCCTGCTCTCTGAGGAGATTCCTGACCTTGGTTTAATCGATACGTTCTGTTTACATTCTGCTGGCTTGCAATCTTCCACCCCAGGGAAGGTGGAGAGACCATCACAGCTCCGCATGTTTGGGCTCACTCTTCCGGACTCTGTGTAGATTATAAGTTATTTGGTGTTGAGTTCTCCTTTCGTTTCCTTTCTAGAATCCTGTTCATTAACAGCGAATTACTAGCTGTATAATTGATTTCCTGGAACCTAGACTATTTACTATAAGGTTTTTGCTGTTGTTGTGAGCGTGGAAAACATCTCTTTTGCCTGTCAAAATGGGAAAGCCTCCCATCCTTGAATTATGGAGGAGCAAGACTCACATTCGAATTTAAAAGTGATGGGTCTTACTATTTTCTTTCACAGATCTTCTTTGAGCAAATCTTCTTCTTCTTCTTCTTCTTCTTCTTCTTCTTCTTGTTCTTCTTCTTCTTCTTCTTCTTCTTCTCCTTCTCCTTCTCCTTCTCCTTCTCCTTCTCCTTCTCCTTCTCCTTCTCCTTCTCCTTCTTCTTCTTCTTCTTCTTCTTCTTCTTCTTCTTCTTCTTCTTCTTGTTCTTCAACCCAGCTGTTTTCTGGCTCTCCTTTGGGCCCCTTTATAACTTCACCTTTCTCCTGTGTCACAGATGTTGCTTCTACCCCTTATTAAAATTTCTTTTTGTCTATGTTTTAGGCATGTTAAAAAATGACAGTACTGTCACAGCAAGCAAAAAGCACATGGTTTTGGTTATTTAAATCAGGTTAAAATGTTCCAGAGCCATGATGACAGTGATATAAAAAATGAAGTCACATCTCTGACTCTCGAGACAACTAATTAAAAAGAGAGCGCCCTTCTACTCAAGTAGATGGCTTAAGTAGAAATATGCCGCTCAGTTTCTCAACAGCTCTAAGTGCCTAAGTCAGAAGGGAGTTGAGTTGGGCTATTGAAAGCTGTTTCCTGAATATTTTGGTAGCACGTGTGACACACACACAAACACACACACACACACCCGTGCTTAGTACAGACTGCATTGTTAGTTTTAATTTAACATGCTTGGTATGGAAATTCATTGTTTGCATCAGAACATCTCACAAACTCAGTTGCTTAAAGATGGATGTTGCTATCATTTGAGCTGAAATAAAAATGTGAAATTTTGATTCTGTAATTTAGTCAGTCAGGTAGCAAGAGGGGAAGTTTGGGATGCTCATGGGGCCTTCAGGATCGAACTTGTGGCTTAGGAGAGGGGAGACCATCTTGGGACCTCTGGGGCCACTAGGGCACAATGATTGGGGATTTGGGTGAACTTAGACATCGTGATGCAACCTAAAGCTTCTGTAACAGCTCACGTTTTGATATTTTCAATTTCAGAGTAAGAAGCTAGAGGAGAAAAAGAAACTTCAAGAAAACATCAGAAGAGACACATTTAGAGAGCATCATCAGTCGTAAGTTTGTATCCTCAGGACTTTGTTTCCTTATAGGCTTACTGTTCAGATTTCCGGCTCTGGGGAATGGCGACTTTTCAAGCCTTGGGGGTTGGATTCTTAGCACTATATTGGCCATGTACCCGAGTTCCACGTCTCTGGGAATCTGAGCTTGAGACACTCACACTCATCAATGTGTTCTCCCGTGGTCAGCTGCTGAGCAATGGTCCAGCTAAATGTGAGGCCCTTGTCCCTATAAGTAAATTGGATCCCAGGGTGCTTCTAACTGTGCTTGTCTGTAGAGTAGTGCTGTAAGGAGGGTGGTGTTTGAGGTGAAATAGGAGTTATCTAGTGGACTGTGGCCTCTTCTACCATAGTATTTTTCCTAGCCAAGAATTGTGGTATCATTTATTAGTTATTTTTGACACTCCAAATCGGTGGTTATAAAAGCCAAGGTAATTTTTCTAGTATGATTCCTGAATTATATAATACTTAAGATGCTAATATTATACTTTGATAATGCAGAAAATCTCCTCCGTGGTAGCCTCGCAGATCAGATACCCTGCATGTTTACTTGCCGATTTGTAATAGCAGCAAAATCGCAGTGATGAAGTAGCCATGAAAATAGTTTTATGCTTGGGACGTCACCACAACATGAGGAACTGTATTATCTATCGAGTTGCAGCGTTAGGAAGGCTGAGAACCGCTGGTTCAGAGAGAAACTCCAGTCTTAACTTTTGGTAGCTGGGTTACCTGAACCACGATTATAAGAAGACAAAAGCAAAGTACTTTATACTTTACGGCGTCATTCTCAATGTAGAGTTAGAGCTAAGCAGACTGGAACCTCCATATCTCAGCCCCATTGCCCAGCTCTGATCTTGAGCAAACCGTGGCACCCCTCCCTTTGAACGTGAGTATTTTGTTGATTTGAACTTTGTCTGAAGAATAAGGACGATCGCGTCTGTCCAGTGGGCCAAGGCTAAGGATTAATGGGAATTTCTAAATGGCTTAAAAGTGCCTGGGTCTTCTGAGGACTCGGGTGCTATTTCTTACAGGAGTTCCCGCGAGATGGAATCGTGCAATTTTATTTGGCAGAATCAGTAAGGTAGATTTCTGCTCCCACCAGAACTAGTGACTAGACTTCCACCTTCAAAGTGCTTGCTGTCCCCTCAGCCCACTCCAGTGCTGAGCTGGTTCGGAGTGTGCTTCCTCCCTAAGTCTAGCGCCCTCTAGTGTTCCTGGAGCACTGGGCTCAGCCTGCCTCTGTTCTGAAGAGAAGAGTTCCCAACCCTGTGCATTAGGTCAGGGCTCTGGGAGTTGAAGGAGTCCGTCCTTAGGCAAGTTTGAGACAGGCGAGGTGAGGGAGGAGAAATTCCTGGGGTTTTCAAAGGTTGGAGGCTGTTCTACCCAGCCTCCTGTCTTTTCAAAGTATCCTAGCTTCTTGAGTTTGTGTTTTACTAAATGCTAAAGATCAATCACCCTTATTCTGTAAAGAAGAAAAGAAGGCTTTGCTGTCGGCCACTTCACACGATCAGCGGAGTTGAATTCAATTACATGCACATTTTACTCCTGCTCTTTCTCCTGCTTATCATGAAAGTCCCGTAAGCCAGGAAAAAGGAAAGTTGGGGAAAAAAAAAACCACGAGAAGTATCTCAAATTGATTTTTAAAGCCTATTGAGAAACACAAAAAGTATAGATGTGTAAAGGTTATTTCTTTTAAGAACATTGTGCTTTGAATTACTTTTGAAATTAAGGGACCAATGGCTGATGAAACGAACGACCACTATATAGCCGAAAATATTAGAGGAACTTCTCCGAAAAGGTGGATCCCTCTATAGAAAAGTCTTTATTACACTTTCTGAGAACCAGCTTAGAGTAGGTGAAAAAAGTCTAGCAAAGCTGTTAGAATCCTAGCGGTGCAACGGTGTCACCAAACCAACCAGACCGTCTTACTCCGGCACCCGAATGAGATTCCCTTGAAGCTGTCAGGCAGTGGGGCACAACACAGAAACCAAATATGCAGTTCTTTCAAACCTTGCCAGTTTTGGCATGCTGTGATGGGTGATGCAAGGCGCAGACCAGGAACAATGTGTTTCCGCTGTTGAGAAGGGCAGCCGAGGACTGGAGCGGACTGTAGATCCGGCTGCCGGGGAGATACGTCGGCCACCCTAGGTACCCTAGAGCATCTTAATGTGTTCTTTCTTCACACCTTGTTCCTGACTCCGTTCATTTGCCTCTGATTATTTTTAGTGTTGTCAATTATTTAGCTAACAGGCAGAAAACTAGGCTTTTATTGACAACCAAAGGCACTCTCCTGAGTGTAGTAATGAAGGCAGTTTATTGAATGCCTATGAGGTTGCTTTCTAATTGTGCGCATTAATCTGCCCATGCAAGCTGGCTGAAAACACACAAGCAGATTGCACACGCAGATGGAGCACACAGGATGGTTTTTATGAAAGGACCTCTACAACGCACTTCTGCGGCACTGTCTTTCCCTTAAAAATCGAATGGCTGTGACTATTTCGCTTGGCGGCTGAGAGCAGACCCGATTAATGATGCATTAAGTTTTCCACTCTGGCTGAGGACAGGGCTCCAATTTCACAACCCAGAATTAGTTCTAGGATTCTCGAACCTGAAAGCAGAGGGTAGAAATGGGCCTTTAACCTCGACATAGTAGTTTTCACCATTACTTTTAGTCTATATTTACTGCCTATAAAAATTCAAATGCAATTTTTTTTTGGTGTGTGTGTGTGTTGCCTTCCTATTAGCTGGTGGTACGAAAGAATGCCTGGCTCTGAAGAGACAGTGAATAAGACTCCATTTTTCATAGCAGAGAGATATTGTTGTGATATAGCTTATTTAGAACACCGAGTAACATTGTGTATCAATATTTTAATTTTTCCAGGTTTCTTTTCCTTTCTTTTTTTATAACCATTGTTATTCATTTCTGAGAATTTTACATAATGTATTTTGGTCAAATTCACTCCAACTGCTCCCCTTAAGTTTTTCCAGATTTGCCTCCATCTTGCTACCCACTTCCCAACTTCATGTTCTCCTTTTCTAGTCTAATAATTCACTGACTCCAGTATAATTTCAGTTTTAATGATAATTCATTCTGGGAGTGTTGTCTTTTTTATAATCATGTTTTCTTAAACCTTTGTTGTTGTTGTTATTGTTATTATTATTATTATTATTATTATTATTAATTCAGAATTGTGAGTCTTTCTGATGAATTTTTGAGATGGATTTAGGTGTGGTTTTTCTTTGTTGTTTGCTTTTTTTTTTGTGACAGGGTCTCACTATGTAGCCCTGGCTGTCCTGGGACTTGCTATGTAGACCAAGCTGGCCTTGAACTCACCAAGAACTGCCAGCCTCTGCCTCCCTGAGTGCTGGGATTAAAGGTGTGCGCCACCATGCCCAGCTGCATGTGGGTTTTGAACATATGAAACAATGATAGTTAGGGTAGAATAGGGTCAGGCAATCTGCATGCTGTGTTATTAGATAAAGCAGTATGCTTTGGAGACTTTTCCGGAAGCGTATGGACTCGCTGTGTTTTAAACATTTGAAACTTGTAATTAATTTCTAGTGATAATTTACTGTAAGAGAGCACGTGTTTACGTCATCTAAAAAGTACAACGTGCTCTGCTCTTCCAAATCAAAGTAGTAAGAAGCTGCTGTACAGAAGAGAAACGGAATGTCAGTCTCTGCAATGGGCACTGAGCCATCACACTAAACATTTCAAAAATGTTTCACCTCTAGGTTAGATTTACTATAGATGCAGTTTTCCTCCTTTACAGATAGAGCCTTGGGTAGTTGGAATTTTCCAAAGTCATAGAGACAGTAGGCAATTCAGCCAGATTTAGGCGCCCAAATGTGGAAGATTTTGAAAAGTAGATAATTTGAGGGCACCACGTGGGCCAGAAACGCCAGGGTAGGCGTAGTGATGGGAGGACGTGTGTGCTTGACATGAGACTGTTAGAGAGGGCAGGGCAGCCCTCTTGATTAAATTGACTGCTGGTTCTTTCTACTAAGTTCTAAGTTTGGTCTGGAGTAGACAAAAGAAATATGGAAAAAATAATTCTAGTGTTTCTTTAGTCATCAAATATGACTAACATCCCCTCTTCCTCTGCCCCCCCCCCAGGCCCAGCCCTAGTTAATCCTGTAGTAGGTCTCAGAGTAGAGAAAAGAAGCATTTGTGATCTATCTGAGGTGTGCTCTTCTCTCACGTAACAATTTCCAGAACGGCTTTACAGGAACAAGAGGTTCAACTATTTAAGATTTACTAATTTACCAGTGTATGTGATGTGATGTGTGCATGTGATGTGATGTGTGTATGTGATGTGATGTGTGTATGTGTGTATGTGTGTGTGTGTGCACATGCATGTACAGTGTACATGAGGGGGGTCAGAGAAAAACTTTCAGACATCAGCTTTTTTCTACCCTGGGACCCTGGAATCCAGCTCGGGTTGTTTAAGTTTGTAAGGCAAAGCACCTTTAACCACTGAGCCGTCTTGCTAGCTGAAGGATCTCACTTCTTAAAACTTTGGTTGGAAAACCTTCTGGAACCAAGCCAATCCCCAAGAAGGGCCTTACTCCTGAACCGCCATGCCCCTCCCCCAGCTCTGCCCCAGCTCTGTAATATTAGGACACCTCCCTGTTTCCACCATCTGAGCCATGTATCTCTTTTACTTCCACTCGAATGGTTATGTGTGCGCCAAGTTCCTCGGAGGCACATCTGCATCTATTTTAGTTTCCTAGAGCTGAGAATCCAGACAGGTCTGCTGAATATGCACACTTCGGCCCCAAGTTTGCCTCCTAATCTGCTCACAAAACTTCTAATGCCCTTTACGGGAACATCTGAAAGACACTTAAGGGCTCGAGCGCTCCCGTGTCCATGTGGCAGGTTTTCAATCCAACCCTGGGTTTTATAATTTAGGTAAGGTGACTGGAAAGTCATCCTATTCATAACTTCTGAGCTTGTGCTAATGAAGTGAACTCAGAGGTATGAAATCCCCGCGTCTATTTTGTTCAGAGGGAAAGTCAACAGCCTATGACAGATCCTGAATGAGGGCACTTCTTGCTGATGAGTGTTTAACCATGGCCTTGGTGGGGGTACATCTGACTTCTACGCTGGAGCTAGCCTACCATATGTCACCCCTGTCACCCTCTTTTGGTTCCCAGGAACACTGCTCTCATCTTGACACTTACTACATGCCTGTTCCTTTTGTGTTCCCTGGCAACCCTAGAGACTTCTGCAACATCTCAAATTCTATCACATTTGTTTTTTTTTTTAATTTGTGAGTTATACTTACTTATTATTTTGTTTATGTGTATCGTATAGGCGCATGCACGTGTGGAAGTCAGAGAGCGTGGGTTCACTTCACCATTTGCGTCCCAGGTATTACATTCAGGTGGAGTCTTACAGTCCCCTAATTTAGTTTTCTAAAACACAGCTCGGGCCATGTCATGTCCTATTCCAAAACATTTGATTGTCTCGTATTCCTATTGCCTTTAAAATGGAGTTGAGTCTTCGTCATTGAATTTGGATGATACCAGGGGGTACTTTAGTGAGCTATCAGAAGGACCTTACAAGCTTTAGGCTTATGTTAGGTGAAAGGTTTGATGAAGCAGGGCTTTGCCCTGAGTTCTATGTTATCAGGAATCAGGGGTTGTTATATGATTGCCTCACTCACATGGCCACCTCTTCCGGTGTTATTAGTACACGGAACTGCTTGCTTTCAATAGGAGAACACCAAAGCCTAGACAGTAATACTGGGTTCATTTTAACTTTTCTGTGTATAATCGGTGGACGATTAATGTGTCTTCCTCCCAGGAGGGAGGGGCGTCTGGGCCTGGACTTCCTTAGTTCAAGCATCAGCCTCTTCCCTCTAGCTGGAGAGTCTTTTTGAACCTCTTTGGGTCTCTGTTTCCATTTCCCCAAGTACAACAGAATGAGCGCTGATAGCTGCCACTCACAGGAAGATTGATGGCTACTGTCCGCAGAAGAAACCAACATAGTGCTCGGGGCGATGCGCTCAACTGTCTGAAACCCACCGAACACAGCAAGGAGGAACCTGGGAGCTACCTTTTAAATCCACGAGAGTTGCAAAGGCAGCCCTGAACCCCAAAAGTGGCCCCCCCCAGTGAACACACCACACCTACAAGAAGATATGTCCATCTTGGAGACAAGTTCTCCTGCACAGCCAGCTTTTACCACTTCTAAAGCCTAGAAGAAGAGGAGGAAGAGGAGGAGGAGGAGGAGGAGGAGGAGGAGGAGGAGGAGGAAGAAGAAGAAGAAGAAGAAGAAGAAGAAGAAGAAGAAGAAGAAAACAGAACACACCAGAAAAGGAACTCTATAGACAAATGACTAAACAAAGAAGGAGGAAGACTGAACGACAGGGAAATGTCAAAGAGAATGAGAAGACCTATGCAGATGGCATCTTCTTTTCACCATTTCCTCCTCCTCTCCCCTTCCCTCCCGCATGTCCTTCCCTAAGCAAGAACGAGATAAAGGTCAGAGCATGGACCATTCCTGCCCTAGCAGAGACACAAGCTCGAGAGAACGGTATGGACTGCGCTAAGCGCGGCCCCCTTTGGTGCATGCGCAAAGGCTTGTGAGCGCCAGATTCTGACAGAAAAAAACTGATATGCCTGTGTTGAGTTATGCACAGTCATCCTCTGTGCAAACAGGATATATAAAAGCACAAGAAAATGTGACAAATGACAGTTTGATCATTACAACAGAAAGCAGAAAATGTCAAGTTTTTAGTAATAAAACATAAGAAAGTAAACCATTAACTCTAACAGGCTAATGCTTGCAGAAGGTACATAAATCACGCTTATTTATTTTTTAAAATCCTCTTAGGTAGCATAAAAATAAATATCCAACTCTGTGGTATTATGAGGGACATCTGTAAAAGAGTTAAAAATCAAAAGCATGGAAAATATATCCACAAATGCCAGCAGAAGACGGCAGATGTAACAATATTAATATGAGGCAAATTGAATTCTAGGTGAAAAGCATTCAATACTTTATGAAGATAAAATACATAATCCCAAAGAAAATGAAACATGAATCTTTAGTTACAGATTTGAAATGTATGTAGGACCAAAAAAATTAGACAAAACACTATTATATTCTCTAAAATTGAGTATGGCTTTGCTGAATTTGTCTTTTATTTAGCTAATTCTCCATAGAAATGAATCAATCAAATGAGTCAAAAAAGGGACAGAAGGAATAAAGGAATTGAATAGCAATGGCTCTGTATGGTTTTGCAGGCATGGTGATGAAGCACTGTAGCGAGCATGTGAAAATACGTTACTTGTGAACAGTTATTAGCATCGGTAGCACTGACCATGGCCGAAACCTCAGAGATGGTTGGTACATTCCGAACATCTCTCCAAATCCTAGAAAACCTCAACTCTTTTTTTTTTTTACATTTAAATGATTTTTATTAGATTATTAAACCTAATGAAATGGTCAGGTCATGTTAATAGAGATTTACTAAAACATGCACAAAATATTATAAAAGTTTAATAGTGTCATATCCAGTAAAGAAATATGTCTGGAACTAATATCTTTCCAAAAAAGGAAACTTCAAGGACAGGTGAGTGTGTTATGAAAGTATTTAAAAAATCACACTAAATTTGACTATAGTCTTTGAAAGAACATAAAAATGTTATATGTCATATAATATATAAAAATATATATTACTAGTATATAGTTATTTTTAATTATAACACACTGTACTATACTATACTAGTATATAAGTTATATATAGGCATATATAGTCTATGAGTTTGATCTTCAGTACCACAAATTAATAAATTCATAGTTGTAAAGCAAAACATGCGATGTTGACATTTTTCATTTGTATTATAAAACCTCACAAAAATTAATAGGTAGTTATCTACAGGTTTCTTATTATATAGTTGATATTTTGTGGTAAATTCTTTGACATTTATAATGCAAGGTTATAAATATGGAAATCAATAGCCCTTGTTTATACAAATGACAAACAGGTTAAAAGAGAAATTAGGGAAACAACACCCCTCACAATAGCCACAGATAATATGAAGTATCTTGATGTAACTCTAACCAAGTAAGTGAAAGCCCTGTGTGACAAGAACTTTATGTCTTTGAAGAAATATAGTGAAGAAGATGCCACAAAATGAATCAATAGGATTAATATAGTAAAAATGGCCATCTTACCAAAAGCAATCTACAGATTCAATGCAATTCCCCATCAAAATACCAACACAATTAAACTCTACATTTCTTTCTTTTTTTAAAATTAAGATTACATCCCGATTGTTATCCCCTCACTTGTATCTTCCCATCCCCCCTCCCTCACTCTTTATCCCTGCCTACCTCCCCTAGAATTGTGACAGAAGGTGACCACCTCCCCCACCATATGATCACAGCCTATCAGGTCTCACCTAGATAGCCTGCTTCCCCTTTCTCTTGAGTGCCACCAGTGGTAAGTGGTCAAATAGGGGACACCAGAGTTCATGTCAGAGTCAGTCCCCACTCTCCACACACCTGTGGAGAATATGCTGTCCTGTGGTTGGATCTGAATGGGGGGAGGGCATCTAGGTTTACTGCATGCATTGTCCTTGGTTGGTACAGCAGTTTGGGCAGGCCCCCTGAATCCAGATCTGCCAGCCTTGATGGTCTTCCTATAGGGTTCCTGGGCCCTCCTGGTCCTTTTATCTCCCCATTCTCCCATACCTTTCTCACTTGGAGTCCTAGTAGCAAGTCCCAGCATCTGTCTCAATCCCTTGCTGAGTGAAGACTCTCAGGGGGCATCCCTGGTGGGCTAGTGTATAAGTGAGTATATACCATGTGCATCTTTGTGGGTCTGGGTTACCTCACTCGGGATGATCATTTCTAGTTTCATCCATTTGCCTGCAAATTTCAAGATTTCCTTTTTTTTTTTTTTATAGCTGAGTACTATTCCACAGTGTAAATGCACCACCTCAACTCTTAAAAAATGCAGTAAAACTAGAAATTGTACAGAAAGACATTTTACAGTCATGAAAGTTTAAATACCCCTGTACCTTTTATCCTAGTTTGGAGACAAAGTCTTGCTCTGTAGCATAGGCTGGCCTAGAACTCACAATCCTTCTGCTTTAGGCTCTTGAGTGTTGGGATTATGGGTATGAGCCACTATGAAGGCTAAAATATCCTTTTAAATGACTAATGTGGAAAACCAGAAGTCAAAACTGGAATTAGTTTGTGATAAAAGAATAAGAATTTCTAAAACTCTGATAGGTATAGCCAAATGTTAGTAGAGGTGTAATCAACAGATAAATAGATCCATGAGATGCTACAGAAAATCCACAGGGAGACCCACAGTCATGTGTGAATTCAGTGTTTAAGACTTCCGCTATCATCTATGGGAGCAATGTTCTTAAAATCAGGATCAAACAGATGGGTAATTTGACAAATCGTATTGAACCAACACAGGCAGAATGTAATGATATTTTATACTTTTAGAGTTTATTACTTTCTAAGCATTATACAAATCCCAGAAGCAACAGGAAAAAAGATTTAAGAATATAACACTTTTAACTTTATAACAGAAGGCGTAGCAAGCGAAACTCCATGTGAGTGGTGGTCTAGGAGAAAATGTTGCCTAGGATACAATGAGATAAAGCCCTAATCCACAAGGAATTCTTCCTTAATATGAAAAGGTCCACTCTAGAAAATTTGAAAAAGTACCTGAGTAAGCAATTAAGAGGGAAATATTTAGAGGAACATAATTGTGGATTTTATGATTGCAGGGAAAACTGCAGCTGAAATGTATTGATAGAAGCATTGGGAAACATGCTTCCGTTGCTTGACAAGGAGTACTGAGTATGTGTCCAGTACTGTGCTAGGTTCTGGGTGTGTTCTGTGAACCAGTGAATGTGATTGCATGATGAACTGTGGAAGTTCAGATGATGGAGAAGCTGCCAAAGACACACACAGGTGGTGCTCATCCCTTAAAGGAGCACCGGGCTGGAGAGATGCACAGTGACCAAGAGGAATGGGACCCAGAGAGTTAAATTTCCTTAGTATAATAGGGAAGGTCTGACTCACTGAGAAGATGGCATTTGAACTGAGGGCGCATGTACATTTTGAGCAAATGTGTAGGACATGTAAATTTATGGAAATGGATAAATCTCACTTAGAAAGACTATAGATTTGAGGGAAGATCCAGGACCAGGGAAGAAGAGCTCTACTATTTAGAGTTTCAATTGATGTAGAAGAATATCTGTGAAGAAGAGCAGTAGGGTCATGGAAATCAAGAAAGACACATTTCCAAAAGGAGGGGACTGTCAGCTCCTCATGCTGCTGAGAAGAGAAGTCAGGTCTGGTCATGCAGCAACCAAGGAGGAAAGTTCTCAGCTTAGGGATCATCACACAGTGATCCAATCAACCAAAAGGAAGTTGTATATTAGAGTCAAAGTGAAAACTGCAGAAGAGGTTGTAAATGTGATGAGCTAGACAGTAGCTAGACAGGTCCAGTGGGCCATAAAGAAACCATATTTTATTCTAATTCACAGGAAAACCACCAGAATCACCTCCACCACCACCACCACCACCACCACCTTCACCACTGTCTCATCATCACCGTCCTCTTCTCTTCACCTCTCTCTGTCCCTCTCTTTTTCATTTTAAAGAAATAACTACTCAGGTTGTTGTATTGAGAATATATCTGAAGAGATAAGAGTAAAACTGAGAAACTATTAATGACATCATGCAGTGGTCTAGATGGGAACGTATCGTGGCTTCATTTCGGGTGGTTTCTAGGCAAAGAATAATATGAACACCTATTGTATGGAAAGTCTGCATGGAACATCAATGGGATGTGCTGGTATACAGGAACAGAGAGAAGAAAAAAATCAAAGACATGCTTTATTTAGATGCATTGTGGTGTCATATGCTGAGATCGGGAGGATTAGGAATGGATCAAAGTTTCAGACAACGATATCAAAGTTTAAATTTTAAATGTGTAGGCTTGATATGCCTAGGAGGTATGAAATGAGCAGTTGCACATATAAATTTGGGAGTACATATGTGGGATGTATAAGTCTAAACATTACTAGCATGTAATGTAAATCTAAGCCATGAAATTCATAAAATCACTTATGAGAAACTGGATTTGAGAAGAGGTTCAGGGCCAACTCTACATTAGCTAAACTCATCTCTGGTTTAGGTGGATGCAGAGGGACATGTGAGAGGCAGAGTGTGCAGTATGGGGTCATGCGAATTAGGAGGGAGAGGGTTCCGAGAGGGAGGATTCATCTATCCTCCATCGCTGCTGAAATGCCGAATGAGAAGAGGGAGTTGTCTACCACTGTGAGGAAAGGACTTGTGATAGGAGTGAAAGATTTGGGTGAGAGTAGGAGTGGACTGGAGTAGATGCAAGACTAAAGAGAGATGGAGACAGGGATGCCAGACTCTTGAGTAATTTGAGAAAGAGAGAAAAGAAGTGCAGTAACAGGAGGAGGAGGAAGAGGAGCTTGTGGGATCAAGGGAGAGTTCTTAAATTGTCTGTGTAAAGATGCAACAAAGTTCACTAGGGGAGGGAGGGAGGGTGAGAGAGGGAGAGACAGACAGAGAGAGAGAGAGAGAGACAGAGACACAGAGAGACAGGGAGAGAGACAGAGAGAAAGAGACAGAGAGAGAGACAGAGAGAAAGAGACAGAGACAGAGAAACGGAGACACAGAGAGAGAGAACAGAAAGGAAATGAAAAGTTCTTAAGGGAGAAAGGATAGGTTAATGACACTATAAGATCAAGGTGGGGTAACCAATGGTTAGCATCGATTTTCTCAGGCATTTTGTCACAGCAACAGAAAGCTGACCAGCATATTATAGGAGTGTGTGGTTTACATAGAGCAAAGAAAAGCTATTAGAGATGAGAAAGCTGAGGAACAGAGGTGGGTGTTGCAGAAGGTGGGTTTGACTTCGTCTGGGCCTGAAATTTGTTCTGGTAAGTGTAGTGGAAGGAAAGAAAGAAAAAGAAAGATAAATGCCATTCTAGAGGAAAAGTAGGATATCTGCGTTGATGGCAGCAGTTGGCATAGGAGTGTCTTGGCTGCTTTTTCTGTTGCTGTGGTAAAGTAGTCTGATGAAAGGAACTTAAGGGTGAAAGGGCCTATTTTGGCTAAAAGTTAATGTCATTGTCTGCCATGGTGGATGAGTCACTGCACCAGGAGCTTAAGGCAGTTGATCACATTACCTCTACACTCAAGGAACAGAAGAGAACAAATGCTTATGCTTAACTCATCTTCTCCTCTTTATACAGTCTACTGTCCCAGCCCAGGGAGTGGTACCATCTTCAGTGGGTAGGTCTTCCCCCCTCAGTGAACCCAACCCAGACAGTGTTTTCACAGGCAACCCATTGGCCTGTCTGCCAGGTGATTCTAGATCTCATTGACTATTGAGATTAGCCATCGCAGGGAGGAAGGATGAATTCTCCCACAAATGAGAAAATGTGGACAGGAAAGCTGACTAGCGAAGAGGATGCTCTATTCTAATTGCTTACAAGTATTAGAGAAATGCACAGGTTTTTTTTTTTTAATAAATAGGCAGAAGCAATGGTCTACCACCAGCAGTACAGGGAGCAAAGAGGATGCCTGCTCACTTTCAGGCACTGAGGGACATGCATGTAAGAAACAAAATAGCTTCACTTAGGAGGTACAATGGCTAACATTGTCAACTTGATATGACCTAGACTCAGTAACGAGAAGCCTCTTGGCATGTGGGGAGGGGGTCATTTAGTTTAGGTTAGTTACACAGGCAGCACCACTGCGTGGGCCAGGACTCCTGACTGCTTCATACAGAGGGAAAAACATCACCCCTCACTCTCTGCTAACTGAACATGGATGCAGTTTTATCTACCAGCAGCTGTGTCAAGGACCTGTCACCATGACTTTCCAGCCATGATGGAAATACCTTCAAACTGTGAGCCAAAATAGACCATTCCTTGCTTCAGTTGCTTTTGCTGGGTATTTTGTCATAGTGATAATGGACTAAACCTCTGAAACTGTAAGCAAGCCCCCAACTAAATGCTTTCTTATGTAAGAGTTGTCTTGGTCATGGTGTCTCTTCACAGCTGGAACAGTGACTAAGACAGTAATTCAGAAGACAGCGGAATCACTTTTTCAAATAAAGTTAGATTTCAAGTAATGCATTAAAAGAAGACCTTTCTCCCTTTTTATTTTGAAATTATTTTCACCAAGATATCAAAATAGTGTAACTGCCATTAGCACTTTTATCTAAGAGAATTTAATAGCTTATGTAACTGTAGTATAATTATCAATATCCTGCAATTAGCATGGGTATAGTACTATATATGTAAAAACAAGTTATTAAAAATTTGCCATCTCCCCCCAAGTCTTTTTCCTATTTCAGTATCTGATTTAAAGTAGATATAAAATATCTAGTTATCTTACTCCTTATTTTCTCTTATCCATGATGTTGCATCGTTTGAACGGCCTTCCATTTGGATCTGTCTGACATTTCTCACTATTAGACTGAATATATATATATATATTTTTTTAATAAGCGGTTTATAGAAACAATGGCACATGCTCTTGGTACATCCTCTCAGAAGGGGCATGGCACTTCCATTCTTTTCACTTGGGAAATTACTTCAGCTGCTTAGTTAAGGTAGTCTGCACTGTGAAGGTGCTGTTTTCTTTTGTAACTGTTATGTGTCTTCATTGTGATACTGTAAGATTATATAAAGGGTCTCTTAATCACCAACTTTTGTTTACTGAATTCATTTATATCCACATGTGAAACATGTAAGGAAAACTTTATTTTTTACTTAGATATTTACCAAGTAATGATTTTATATTTGAGGGAAAATTATATATATAGTAGGTTGTGGTGTATGTGTAGAGGCCTGAGAGAGATCTTCTGATACAAGGTTACAGCTATAAAGTTGTTGGGTTTTAGTTGAAGATCTTAGTTTTCATGGCAGAAAGTTCTAGAAGGCTGAGTGGAAGAGAAGCAGATATCCAGAGCATTATAAGGTTGAAAAATGGAGTGGTAATGGGGAATGGGTGTGTTATTTTTCTATTGCCATAATAAAATAATTGAGATAATAAAATTAAAAATATGAAACAATTCTTTTGGCTCGCAATGTTGGAGGGTATAATCCATAATCATTTGGCTTTGCTGCTTTGCGCCTGTGGCAATGTGCCGCATCCTGATCAAAGTACATGGTGGAGCAAAACAAGCAAAAGAAGGGAGAAGAAGGGACTGTGGTCCCACAATCCCCTTCAAGGACACATCAAAGACCTAAAGACCTCTGTTTATATACATCCTCCAAAAGGTTATACTACCTGTCAAATATCACCCTGGGAACCAAAGTTCTAACATGTGGGCCTTTAGGCTAAGTTTGTAATCTCAACTTTATCAGTGGATCTAGGTTATTTGAAGGTGCCTGAGGTAAGTAGATTATACAAGAGAGTAGGCTTGCTACTCAATGGGGTTCCAAAGTGCTAGTTTCAACACACATGGTTTTAGGGTGATATTTATTTGTACACAGCATCTTGACACCATTTAGCATGGCTTAAATATGCATATCTGCATATCTATATGGACACATACTGAAAAATTATTTCTAGTTACATATCTTAGCACAGTATCATATATACATGGATACATATGCTCTGATGCTCACTAGAATAATGTAAATATTCATCAGTAAGAATGTGGTAAGACTGTATTTGACTGATAAAGAATTAAGTTAGATATGTAAGACTTAATATGTGTGGAATCCAAAGGACTACATTAATTGAGAAAAAGAATACAACAGAACAGCACAGTATTCTACGTAGGGGAAAATATCTCTGTTTTGGGAGAAAAAAAGCTACGATGAAAAAGAAACTCAAATGAATAATCAAGAAGAGTATGTCTTCCAGGTAGAGTGACAAAGGCTGGTATGTGACTCTAAAAATTAACTTTTGCCCTGTGGCAGTAAGAAACTCAGACAAATGAATCCTCTACCTTGCTTGCCAAGCATCTTCCAAGCCTACTTTGAGTGTCAGCACCAAACAAGAGGAGAGTGTTCCCAGAATCATGTTAGTAGCTATAAACGTCCCATTCCAGGCCCGGCCCATCCATCTGCTTTCATCTCTCAGCCCAGAGCTCAGACACAGCTGCATCCAGTTGAATAGGAGCAAGGGGATGTCATCTCCTCGATTCCAAGGTGCTGAGAAGCTCACTGTAGAAGAGCTGGCCTTTCTGCTTCCTCCTAATTCCCATCTCCTGAAGAAAACCACTCCTCACTTGAGTATCTTCCTAAACAAATGTTTACCAACCAATAGGAAATTGTCCAGAAAGATACATATGAAACGATTCATATTGAGAGGAGTATTATAGGACAGCATTATTTTATTCCTTAAACTTTTTTATTTCTGTTTTCTATTCCTTTTTTTTTTTATTAACTCATGGTATATTTGTGTATCCCTTTTATGATGAAAAACTAAAGGTTGTTAAATAAGGCTAAATCATTATTTAAAATACACGATTAATTAAACAAAATCCATCTCTCCTAACATTACTAGATTCTTTCCTTGTGTACTTACAAATGGGACTTACATATCTAGTATCATCAAGTTTCTCCTGGATTCTTTTTACATAGGCTCTGTTAGTGCCAGTAGATGGTTGACTGTCTTTTGTTCACACACAATTATAGGAAACTGGATCCTGTAGAATAATGCTTCCAAAGTCCGTATCAGAGACTCATGGCATACACATTGCCCTGTGAATAAATGTATGAATGGTAAAGTGATTACTCACTCATCTAAACTTCATGGTCTCAAAGTTAGGTGTGTGAAGCTATTGGAATGTAGAGGTAGGATGGTCTGTTAGCACTAACACGGGCAGTTTCTGACATACACTGAAGCTTTATTTCCAAATGTGTTCTGTAACATGAATTATTCATAAGTCAGAGTCATATGGATCTAAGATAATTATGCATATTAGATATCCATCTGTAGTGCTGTGGTAGCTCTTAAGATCACCGTGGGTGCTTTTAAGACACAGACTTCCAGATTTCACTCTAGACAGGGTGGAAAGTGGAAGGCCCGAGCGTAGCGATTTTTAAGACACTCCATTGGTGAGTCTCAGCTTTATAGTCCTGCATAGGTAGGCCTTCCTATGGGCTTTTGGAAAGCTATGGTCCGAGGCATCTACAGTGAGCCTGAGTGGAGTTTTCCCTGCCCAACGCAACCAAGGTGCTTGTGCCTTTTCTCTGTTTGATAAAAGTACTTACGTTGTGTTGATTTTAAAAGAAAAAAATATTACAGAGACTGCTACAATGCCATCCTTCTCTATTCCTTCTCCGTAGCAATCCTGTCCTGGTGTGTCACATTTATTAATAGTGTTCCCCTCTGACCATGAGAGACACACCTGTAGGTTAAAAATTGCATTTATTGTTAAGGCAAGGCAAAACCAGTACTGTCGAGAATACTGGCGTACGGGGCCGGGAACCACTTGGCAGAGGCTAGTGTGTGGGATTTGAACTTTGGGTAGGTAATTTGGGGAAGAATCTAAATGACAGAAGGTGGCATAAGGTGGCATTTTATAACCGAGTATCTTGATAAATTGTCAGTGTAGGAGTGACATACCAATGGGAGGAAGAAGCTGCAACTGGCAAATGAGTAGGAGTCGTTTACTGAGTTACAAGGTAGACGTGGGTAACTTGGGTTGCACAATGCAGCCGTTGGACAGTAGAGCAAGTCTTTGTAGGACTGGATCATTCCACAGGAACCGTTCGCTCTAGATGAGGACGTCACATCAGATCTCACACAGGAGACCTACTCATACGGATTCACGATATAAATTAATTCATTTTTCCCCTCCCATTCCTTCCTTTCCCTTCTGGTTTTCTCCTTTCTTTTTTCTTCCTTCCTTGTCTGGGACACTTGCAAATGGTCCTGGATTTGTATCCTCTCTCAGTTCTCCTTAGGTGTCAAGGGTCCCTTCATTATAAACATCTAGACAGTGTACATGTATTCAACTCTACCACGTGTTGTCAAATTTCTTTCTTCCGGACAAGCAATTTTCTTTCCCTTCTGCAATTCATAAGAGAAGTTCTACCAGATGTTCTCCTTAGCCTGGGGCAATTTTTGATACTTAAGAAGTATTTTTGGCTCGTGTGTAGTGGTGTCTTGTTTTACTTTTCCTATTCTCAGTTGTCACTGAGGTGGAGCATCTCTGCACATGGATGTTCCTCCTTAGGGACAGTGCAGTGCCCTCCCTGAGAGTATGGCCTCCGCATATCTGGGAGATCTGGACCCGAGGCCTGGTTCTGGTTGATGTTTGCTAACTGTACGGCCTTGAGCTAATTGCTTCTGTGAATTGAAGGTGTTGAAGTCTTTGCAAGGTGGTCATGAAGTGTATAGGTGTAAGAATCTGCCAGCAGGGCTCGACACATGTGATACTATATAAACCATAGTGAGAATTTTTGGATTCTTCAAAAACACAGAATTGTTGTGCGAATATGTTTTTGTTTTAATCCCAGGTGTGGGATATGGGCCTGCTTCAGATTGTCCACAGCAGCTGACTGTGATTTGCCTCATGCCCTAGCAGGGGTGTGTTTTTTTCCAGCTGCAGATAGCTTATGAACTGGAACTCTGGAGATGGTATATAAAAAGCAGTGGCTCTTGCCTTTGGCGGCAGCTGCTGCTGCTGTTGCTGTTGTTGCTGTTTTCTGGGCTGCTGGTTTCTGGTTGGAGATATCCTAACCATGAAGATCAAACTCACCCAAAGAACTCAACACCCCCAACCAGCAGGAACTAGTCCAGCAATATTGTTGCCCCCTCTCCCCTCTAACCTTCTTTCTCTCCTACCTAGTGTTGGGGGCTTGGAAGAGACAGGGACAGTGTAGAGAAGTAGGAAAAAAAACACAATAAAGTAGCCACAAGTCCAGCTACAATAAACCCTAAGCCATTGTTGCCATTTGTGTTGTTAATTGTGATTCTTCTTCAGTGAAGTGTGTATTTCTATCCCCTGCCCACTTGTAGGTTGGCCTCTTTGTCTTTTGAAATTTGATTTACCGGTGTTCTTCATGCATTTTTCACAATAACCCTTTTATTATGCTTCTTTGGTTATAAATATTTTCTGTGGTTTTCCTTTTCATTTTATATGTAGTGTTTGCTTTTCATGTATTAACACAAATACACAGAGCTGTAAGTGTAAATAAAAACGAAACGTCTTAGAATTTGGCATAAATATGAAATATGGTGTGATGTCTCTTAGCTGGCAGATATAAAGCTGTATAGCAGCCATTTCTTGGCTGTTCTTGCATGTTTTAAACCTAAAGAAAAAAGAGAACCTATAGTTATAAAAATAAATGTGTTATCAATAGCACAAACATGATCAGGCAGAAACAATGACTTAGTCATGGTGAACAGCCCTTGGGACCACATCTGGCCCATAGAGAGCTGTGTTTTGTTTTGCTTATTTCATAGTTTGCTTGGGACCAGCAGTGTAAGCCTGAAAAGTTTTAAAAGTTTTTAAATTAAGTGCCAAGTTATTTCATATTACAAAATTTAGCACTTTGGTTACAACAGTAAAACTTGGGCCATACGGCATCGCTGGCTTATTATCTATTGGCAATGCTGGGCTGTGGCTAAGTAAGCAGCTGACCCCGTTGAATGGGAAATAATTTTCTAGTTTGTCAAAAGCTCCAACACGGTCAGTGTTCTCCTTGTCTTTGGCCTGACTAGCAGGCATCACTTATTGCTAAGTCTAATCTCTTGTTTTCTTTACTTATGTACGTTATCTGTCTGGGCCCTGCAGCTAATTGAGTCTGTGTGTTAGCTAACAGAAGGTAAGATAAGGCCAACCTTCCCCTTCCCAATAGCACACAAACCCCTGGGAGGGATATTCATCATTCATAGTTTTTTGCAGTTTTCAGTGAAGGTGACTTCCTGATGATGGCTATTTAGGAAAAAAAATTCTAATATTAAAAAAACAAAAAACAAAACACCCTGGTAGTTTAGCATTTGCATGTTGTATGCTCTGATGTTCACTAGCGCAACATAAATACCCACCAGGAAGGGCATTATATCTATGCTCTAGGACTCTCTCCTAGTTTACATTATTGATTTCAAAATGTCTGACTGTGTGACATCATCGGTCTCTGTCTATTCTATGGCAAGGGAAGTAATCCTGGACGAGTGGGCAGGTTGTGTGATTGCTGGCGTCTCCTGCTTCTCAGGGTTGTGTATTTCACTCTTAGCACTTCCTTTCTTGCTTGCACCTCTAACTTTGCTTAAATGCCTTGTTCTACCCAAGAAATTGTTCACTATGGTGTTGGCATCTTTGTTTAATTTCTAATTCATTGAATTGTGTCCCCTGACTCCACTCCACAACTGGATGACACTGGTTCCTACAAGACCCTTATATTTCCCCTGTTACCCATGTCCTAAGTCCTGGATGATACGAATCTTAGCATTAGGCATAAAACTGTAGGCAGTAGAAGAGCAGAAAGAAGAAGGAAGGTGGGAACAGGCCACAGGAGACTGGAGCAATAGAAATCTGTGAGGTGTTGGGTAATAAACGAGGAGAAAAAAGTAAAAATTCTAGAGGTTACTTAGGAAAAACAGTGCTAATCAATGTTGGCGGATTGAAGAAGAACTTGAAAGAAAGCCTAGGAAGTAGCTCGAGTCCTCGGTGCATGACATAGGTGACAAAAGAAACTGAGTGGTGATGATTTGGATTAGGGAAAAAAACGAAGGCCCTATCAGCTGTCGTGTACACGGCAAGGCCGACTTTTTCAAAGCTAAAGGGAAATGCCAGAAATGTGTGCCTGAGTCGGCAGCACTGGGTATAGCTGGGTATGTGCTGTACACACTTGTATGTGTGTACTTATGTATGGTGTGTACGTAGATGTGTGTGCACATGCACCTGTGAGTGTTTTAGTCTATTGCTTCTTTACCTTAATTAATCAACTAATTAAGTTAATGATACAGGATCTCACTATGTAGCCCTAACTGGCCTGGAACTTGCTATGTAGACCAAGATGCCCTCCAAATCACAGAGATCTTCCTGACCTTGCCTCCATAGTGCTGAGATTAAAGGCGTGGCCATCATGCCGAGCTGCCATCATATATTTTGAGCTAGAATCTCATTGAATCTGGAACTCATTGATTTTCTGGACTGGCTGGTCAGGAAGGCTCAGGGAGTCTCCTGTTTTTGTCTTGTTAGCGCTGAGACTGCAGGTGTGTGTATTGCCATGCCCAGCTTTTTAAGTGGGCCCTGGTGTTCTGACCTCAAGTCCTCAGGCTTGTGTATAGCAGGTACTTTGTGGACTGAGCCATTTCCTCAGGCTAAAAAGCACTTTTTAACCTTTGAGAAAGGAAGTTTATCTCTTCCCTTGAATCAAATGCAAAGGTGTGTGTGTGTGTGTGTGTGTTGTGGCATGTCTTTCTGTGTCTGGATAAAGGGTCTGTTTCTGTCTTAGAGTCAAAAAGGGTTCGCAGTTCATAGATGGGAAACAGCAGCCGGCCTATGGGCTCCATGTGTCCTGTGAGGAGTCAGAGCTATGTGGGAGATGTGATAACTACAGAAAGCCTCCTGGAGGGCTAAGGGCTTAACTGAAACTGAAGTGAAGTGAGATGTTGTCAGGGATTAGTGTTCCTCAGGTCTATACTGAGGCCTGATGTCAAACTTGAGATACACACAGAGGAAATTAAACACTATCCTGTGGAGTAGCAGGGAGGGTTTATCTCTGCCGATAAGACAAAGTGCGAAATATGAACTAAGAGGTTCACATTTCACGAGCCTAATTTTATATTTTCAAAACATGTGTCCTTCAGGGCACAGCCGTGCAAAACCACTTAGTTTTGACTCTCTGCTGAACCTTGATCTTTTACCCTTTGGTTCTCCCTAGGATATGTTTAGTCATCATCCCCTATGAAAGTCCAGGCTGGCACTCAAAGCTACAATAAACAGTGCTGTTTCTAGTTTTTTAATGCTTTATTTTTGAGCACTAACACCCATTTGTTTTCCTGGTAGCAAAACTGCTGAGTTCCTGAGCAGACTGGACACAGACGTGAGGAGCAGAAAGGACTGTGAAGTTGTTGCTCGTGCTACCCAGTCCTGCACATGGGTGAGTGGAGACTCATGCGCGGTTCTGTCTGGCACCTTTGGAAGAGATGCTTACAGCCTGAAGACTAAGGGCACAAGGCGACAGGTGCAGCACAGAAGGATCTGGAACTCTGACCCACCCCCACCAACTGCTGCTCCTTGAGGTGTAAAATGATGTGTGTGCTTGTTACCACAACATGGGTGTCTGAAAAGTTCTTTACCTTACCCAGCCAGCCACCTATACTTCCCCTAAATCTCTTACCTTGCACAGAATGAGTTTCCTAATATTTTTATGTGTGGATATAATATACTTTTATCGTATCAGCCCCCTCCACCATGAGCCCCACACCCCCTCTGTCTAGGCTTC
This sequence comes from Acomys minous, assembly GCF_964271855.1. Taxonomy (NCBI): domain Eukaryota; kingdom Metazoa; phylum Chordata; class Mammalia; order Rodentia; family Muridae; genus Acomys; species Acomys minous. The sequence continues at coordinate 41,902,510 of NC_140501.1, read as the reverse complement.
CTGGTCCTTTTCTCCCAAAGAGTCCTTCCGTTTTCATGCTTTTGTTTTTTATTCTTGATTCTTTGTGTGAGAAGAAACATTTGATATTTGTTTAACTGAGTCTAGCTTATTTCACTTAACATTGTAATTTTCCATTTAATTCATTGTCCTGAAAACAACACAACTTTGTTCTCTATCGTGAAAGATGCTCTACTGTAGTATTTCTACCATGTTTTCTTTATCCTCCATCCACCCCCCCAGGTGCTCAGGTTGATTCCATGGCTTGACAATGGTCCGATATATTGTCGATATATTGTTATTCTGACATTAATTCCTTCGCCTCACCAAACTTCTTATTTCCACATGAGGTCTAGTTCACTTTCTACCCTGAATGACCCTGGTAAAGAGATAAATCAATACTCAGAAATCTGGGTGCTGAGTATAGAGCTTAGCACTATTAGAAAGCTCTGTTGCTTTTTTTTTTTTTTTTTTTTTTTTAAGACTGTGTGCAGCCTTTCCCTGGTAGAGGACATTTGAGCTGAAGCTAACAAAATGAGTTAGTAAGATGAAGAGAGTCATTCCACGTATCAGGATTCAATGACACGAGGTTTAAAGTAAGGAAAAACTATGGCTGGTCTAGGGGAAGATGGCTTCCATAGATACAAGGGAGAAATAAACCAGAAAGCTCAGGAAGTAAGCAGGAGCCATGAGGACATTTCCTTAACTAGGGCATCAATGGTAAACCGGGTAGGGCAGATTACTGTCCAGTTTGTGTAGCATCTTTGTTCTCCAGATTCTAGTAACATCGCCTGGGTTGCTGGTCCTCAACCTAATGCCTGAGACCCTTTAATACAGTTTCTCATGTTATGTTGACACCCAACTATAAAATTATTTTTGTTGGTGCTTCATAACTGTAATCTTGCTACTATTATGAATCATCAGGTAAAAGTCTATGTTTTCTAATGGTCTCAGGTCACCTTGTGAGAGGGTCATTCAACCCCCCCCAAAAAAAGTCAAAACTTATAGGTTCAGAATTGCTGACCTAGACAATGGGACACCTAGAAATGGCCCCAACAGGAAGCTGGTGGTACTTCTGGTACAAGAGCCACTAAGGACATTTGTGTGTCAAGTTGGCGAACTATGGGGGCCAATGGGGCTAAAATGCTGTGAACAAGGAGGATTTGAGATCTCTTGTACTTTCCTGGGACCCCGCAGACAGTGGTATGAAGGATCAATCCAAAAGAATGGAGAGGGAAGACTCTTTAAGAGAGACTAGATGTGATGGTGGGGATTTGAAAACTGTTTAGAAGGTAAAAAAAAAAAGGGGGGGGGAGGGGCAGATTTGGAATGATGCCACTCTTAGAAAAAAAGATTACTCTTGCTTCCCCTCCTGTATATCTTCTGTTTTCCTTTTTCCATTTCTGATGTAGTCTTGCATTCTCTAAACTTGTCAGTGTGAGGTCTATAATTCGTGTCACCCCAAATCCTTCATCTCACTCCCCTCACTGATAGGAGGGAGAATTGAGAAACTGCAGGTCACAGCCTCAACTTACATGTGCAGGGCAAGTCCTCAGAAGGTCTGGATAGCTTTGTGGCTGTGAGGGGACAGGGAGGGCAGATAGGAATAGCAGCACCGAGGCCTTCGCTTGCCAGCATGTCTTGCTTTCTAGTTGGCCGCTTTTGAATCCTGTGATTTGAAACACCCAGCAGGACTGTGTCTGCTTGCTCTACTGATTTCCGCTCGTTTATTTGATTTCACGAGACCATCCTGAATTTTTAATATCGTCATCTATAACGCATCAGCCACTTCTCCCAGAGCTGCGTATTCTGTGCATTGATTAGTGCATGCATCCATCGCGCCATCCTCAAGCTATCAATAGGAAATATGGAGCAAGATCGGCCTCAGGATGGCTCCCCAGGAGCCGCATGCAAGAGAACACTCTATTCTGACACCAAACTATTAATACGTTGTCAGCGTTCGATATACTTAACTGAGTTTTAACCCGCAGTGTACTCATCTCCCTCTGTCTAATCCATATGCATAGAACTCTGAGAAAGCTTCGTGAAGCCATTCCTAATGCTTTAGGACAGTCAAATATATACACTGCACTTCAGTGAAAAACACGTCTTCCCTGTTAGAGGGTACCTAGTCAGTGTCCTGAGTGTCAGCCATGTGCCCTTCCATCTGCGTGCAAACGAGGAGCTGTGAGGACTTAAATTATTGTTTTTTTCTGTTTCCTAATTTTAGTATACTCTTCAAAGCAACTTTTCTAAAAATGTTCTCCCGGCTAATGTTTTATCCATATGTTCAGCGTATTCTGATCATATCTACCTCACTCTCCCCTCTTTAGCTTGCCCTAGCTCTACCAGCACATCGTTTTCCCAAGTTCATTTCCTCTTTTTCTTTTTTTAAACTTAATTTTAAACTAAAAATTTCATAGAATCTGTTTTGATATTCTTTTGATAGTTTTCTCCTCCCTCGACTCCTTCTACATTCTCTTCACCTACCTCTCCACCCAATTTCATGTACTTTCTCTTTCTCTCTCTCCAAAAAAAAAAAAAAAAAAAAAAAAAAAAAAAAGGAAAAACCAGTAAGACATAAGCAAAAATACCGTAAAACTAATCTAGACAAAAAGCAAACAAAAGGCCATGGAATCATTTTTGCATTGACCAACTACTTCTAGGAATGAATCTGGAGCATGATACTCCTTTCTGAGACAATATTAGTTGCCAATAACTTCCTGGTTAGGTCTGGGACTTGGTGTCTATTTCACCTTCTCTGTGTTGGGAGAACTATTGGCAGGTCTTGTGCATTCTTGTCACAGTCTCTGTGAGTTAATGTGTGTATCTGTTTGGCACTGGTTTTTTGGGAATCATCTACCACCTCTAGTTCTTAAAATCTCCCATCTCCTCTTCCACATAGATCCACACAGAGGCAGGACTTTGACAAAGACATCCCATTTAGGACTGAGTACCCCAGTGCCTCTCACTCTGCACATTGCCCAGTTGAATTTAATAAGTGCTGCTCACCGATTTGGGCACAGGCCACCTACCAGAGATCCCACTGGCGCCACAGGAAACACGACTCGCTCTTCCCAACCAGGCATCAACTGCCAATAGTTCCTCAGCTAAAGATGTTGTCTCATAATCCTCTGTAAGCATATGTATAAGCATACACACACATATATGTATAACATACACATATATGTATAACACACACACATATGTATATAACACACACACATAGGGAGTTTGAGCAGAGGTATCCTGCATTTGCCCACCAAATACCTGGGTGAATAAAGGAAATTCTCAGTACCAGGCATGAGTTATCTTCCCATGAGCTCTTAGACACTGCTCTAATATGAACATATATCCTCCATTGGAAGAGAGGGATTTTTATAAATATGATGTAATTATATGGATGAAAAAGCCTGCAAGAAAATTTCTTCGTGTGCCAGAATGAAGCTCTTTGAGCTTTAGCACTCCAGACAAAAAGACATTTACAGAGCTCACTTGCATATAGATGGTATCACTCTCTCTAGTAACTACAGTTGGGGTTAAGGTGGGGGCAAAATCCTTCCTTTCTGAGCTATTAGCAATGGACAGTCCTAGCTACATTTTAAACAGTTTCTAGTCCCTGGCTTGTTTCCCCCTCTTCTGCAAAATATAAAAAAATAAGCTTGTGTGTGTGGTGTGTGTGTGTGTGTGTGTGTCTGTGTGTGTGTGTGTGTGTGTGTGTGTGTGAGAGAGAGAGAGAGAGAGAGAGAGAGAGAGAGAGAGAGAGAGGATATATCATATATATTCATTGAGAATTCCATTTCCATACAATGCATTTTGGTCATATTTACTACCCAGCTTTTCCATCCCTATCCTTTCCTACCCACCCAACATTGTGTCTTGTTTTGTTTTTTTGTTTTTTAACTATTAAGGCCTATTTGTACAGCCCAATTATTCTTGGCTGTGTGGCCTCCTATTAGAGCATGGCCAACTTACTAGGGGCTACTCTCTCACTAGAGAAAACCATCTCTCTGTCTCCCAGCAGCTACTGATTGCCAATAGCTCCTCAGCTGTGGGCAGGACGTCACGCCAGCTCCCCTCTCCATGCAGGGATGTGCCTGGATTGAGCTGGCGTGGGTTCCGTGAGTTCACATGTGCAGTTTCCCTACCTGATGCAGAAGACACTGCTTCACTGTAGTCACCTTCCGCTCTGACTCTCACACTTTTTCCGCCCGCTCGTCCACGATGGTCCCCGAGCCTCGGTGTGTTATAGATGCTTCACGTAGGCCTGTGCATTCCACTGTCTCTCGTTCTCTGCGCCTTGGCCAGTTGTGGGTCTCAGTGTTCATCACTGTGGCAGACAGAAGCTTCTCTGGTGGGTTTTGAGAGGTGCGTTAATCTATGGTTTTAGTACATTATGTAGGAATCAGTTTATTACCACGTCAGTTTAGCAGCTTGAGAGCAGTAGTTCCTCCTCTAGGCCCACGCACTGGTTAGCCATAGGCTTTTAGTCCAATAATGGCGCCTAGTGTGGTTTTCATCTTATAGAGAGGGGTCGAAATCCAATTTTTTAAAAAGTAGTTGCTTACTTCCTATGATGTCTGTGCCACTAAAGTTGCAGCCCTGTCTTTTGTTCCTCAGACTCTTTTAGCGGCTCCCAGTAGCTTCAATGATTAAGTCAAAATGCCATAGCTTAGGTGCAAATACTCTTCCTGCTCTCCACACCTCTGCCTACCTCTCTCCCTACCACACCCCTGCCCATCGCTTCTCTCTCCTTAGATGCCCCCTCATCAGCCCCTAAGGTCTACTGGACTAGTCTAGATTTTTGCTTCTCCAAGTGTGATCCTTGGACCCACAGCGTTGGCCATCTGGGAATGTACAGAGATGCTGATGCAGCTCAAGCCCCACCCCAGGCCTTCTGGCCATGCGTGATTCACGGGCATGGTGATGTTGGAGAGAAGCTGCCCCTTGGTTCTCTGTTCCCTCTGTTCCTCACGCCCCATGGAATTTTTTTTCTAAATCCACAGGTCACATGTTCTTTCCTTTAAAATGTCACACGATGCTCATATGTCAGCACCCCCTCCACTCTGTTTTGTCCTGTTTGCATCCAAATACCACAAAGTCCTTGCATTTCCTGTTATTGCTATAACAAACCACTGCATATCAACAGTAGGTAACTATGAAGTGCAGCCAAGACTGAGAAGGACTGCACTGAGGGTGTACTGATGCAAGCAAATTCAATTATTGTTTTACATTTCTGGGGGCCAGAGATCCAAAAGGAGTCTGAAGGTGCTAAAAATCTACAGGACTGGTTCATTTTGTAGAGACTATGGTCATCGGCGCCTTACTTTTTGTAGCCTCTTGAGACTCTAAGCGTTCATTGACTGGCTGTGCGTGTATTGCCCAGGTCTCTTATTCTACCTTTTCCCTGCTCTGACCTTGCCTCTTTGTTATGCAGACCCTTGGAATTACATTGAGTCTACCTAGTTAATATAAAACAGTCTCCCATCTCAAGGCCCTTACCTTTTGCTATACTTTTTGTAATATGTTGTGATAATAACATAATATAGAAATTGAGGGTGAAACTATCTCTGGGTGGCCATTTTTGTACCCCTCAGCAATATCCATTAACATGTAAATATTGCAATCTCTTTATGACTTCCTTCCTTCCTTTCTTTTTTTTTATTTTATTTTTTATTTTTTTTATTTTTATTATACATACAATGTTCTGCCTGCATGTGCCCCTGCAGGCCAAAAGAGGCACCAGATCTCATTATAGATGGTTGTGAGCTACCATGTGGTTGCTGGGAATTGAACTCAGGACCTCTGGAAGAGCAGTCAGTTCTCTTAACCTCTGAGCCATATCTCCAGCCCTCTCCATGACCTTCAAACCTTGCTAACTCATTTCTTCTTGTCATTCTCTCAACGCCACCAGTGTTTCATGTTTAGTATTTTCAGGATCTGAGTACTTTTTCCTTGCCCATCTACTTAATTAGTATATTCTGGTTATATTTTCTGTCTCTTGAAACTTGTAAACATTTGAGAAGAGTCTGTTTTATTTTTGCATTTTCTTCATTCGTTTCCTTCGCCTTTCCAGCTGTTCCACCCAGTGCTTCTTGATTAAAGTTTCTACACATTTTCCGTTTTGTGACAGTTGGCTGGCTTGTCGGTTCTATCTTCCCTGTCCAGATATCACCTCACTCCTGCTCTGAATGCAGCCTGTTCTTCCTGTCCACAGCCCAGAAGTTCTTCTAGAACTTTCCTTTAGTACAATGGGTCAGAGCCTCCTCTGCCCAGTGAATGGATCTGGGGAGCTTTAAAACATCTTCATGCCCAGGCCACACCCCCAGAGATCCAGCTACAGCTACCTGGACCTGAGATCCTTACTTTTTAAAGCACCCAAGGTAGCTGTGGAACACAGCCAAGGTGGAGGCAGATGCTCAGAGGATGCCTTGGGACTTGACTTTATTGCTTTTTTTTGTCCTCTGATCTCTGGATCTCCGTGCTTTGATTTCATGGTTTGTTTCTTTGTTTTAATGTAACATCTTGTCTAGTAGTTTTCCCGGAGAAGACGCACGGAAGGCAAATGTGTTGGGGCTCTCCTGTGTCTGAAGCTGTTTTTATTCGTTCTTCCTGCTTTGCTTGCAGATTGACTGGTAGCTGTTCCAAACTGGAAGGAAGTTTACTCCTTTTCAGTATTGGCTCCCAAGGAATCCAAGGGCATCTGGATTTCAGTTCTTATAGGAGCTTTTAAACCTGCTTCCCCTGAGATTAATTTAACATTCTCTCTTGTTCTCCTGATATTCCCTAATGGTATGGCTCTGACTATGAGGGTTTTTATTATTCATTTTCAATTTGGAAACTCATTTCTAGTTCTAGATGACTTTCTAGTGTTATCTTTTTTATATTATTGTTATTCATTTCCCTTCAGTTCGTCCTTATAGAATTCTTATTCCTCTAATCCCAGGCCACCTGGATTTATTTTCTAACTTTTTCTTTTAAACATCTTTTTCCTCCTCAAATTTATTATTTGATACTTTTAACTCCTGCCTGCTGACACATTTTTTGACTCTATACTCTAAATATTTTACTGGTTTGCTCATTTTCCTTGGAGAAGGAATCTGTCTTTGATACTTTTGAAAGAACAAACTATCTTTCTCATTTGGATGACAGCAGTGCAGGAGACAAGTGGATACGCCACCGAAGGCATCGGGATGCAGGATTTTACACAGCCTTTCGGTCAGGCCGTTCACCACTGCTGCCTGCTGTACTTGGTGCATCTTCTTTCATTTCCCTGCCCCAGAATACATTTTGGATTTCCCCGTAGGATCGACAGAATTAGCACTTGAATCTTCAGGGCCAGAACAGGCATATAAGATAAACAGCATATGTGGACTTTTAAAATAATTTTTCATCTTCTTCTGACCAATCTGGCTTCCCAAATAGCTGGTCCATCCATTTCTTATGCCTTTAGGCAACTCTGAAGGAGGAGGAAGAGGAGGAGAAGGAGGATAATGATGATGATGATGAAGAGGAGGCTCATCTTTTGTGTGTTTTGAAGGTCAAGTGACTCCCACAGGCTCAGTATTTGAACAAATGATCCCCAGCTACTGATGGCGTTTTTCAACCTGTGGGTCATGACCCCTCCAAGGGGTCAACCGACACTTTCACAGGAGTCATGGATCAGCTATCCTGTACATTAGATAGAGTTATGCAGTAGAAAGAAAGTAATTCTGTGGTTGGGGTCACCACAACATGAAAAACTGTGTTAGAGGGTCGCAGCATTAGGAAGGTTGAGAAACACTGAGTCGGAAGGTAAAGCTTCGCTGAAGAAAGTGGATAGCTGCGGTTGGGGCAGCTTGAGGTTTTATCGCTTGGTCCCACCCTCTGGTCACTCTCTTCTTCCAGACTGTGGATGCAGTGTGACAGCTGCGTTCCTACTCGGGCCATTTTGCTCTTCTTGAATGAGTCTCCTTGAACTGTGAGCCAGAAGAAGCCCTCCCCTCTTTAAACTGCCTATTTTGTCACAGCAAAGAGAAAAGCCATCTACTCTGCACCATCCTCTGTCTCTTGACAGCCCATGTTCTGGTTCATTCTTTTCTTGTATCACTTTCTAAGAATAAGTTTGTCACAAGACTTGGAGTTCATTTGTGTTGGCCAACTACTCCTGGGCACGAGGCCTGTGCTGAAGAGACACTGGGTTGGAGAAAATGGACTTTTTTCTTTCCCAGCAGGTGTCCATTACAAATTGCTTTTTGGGTAGTTGTGGGACCCAGTGTCCATTTCTCCTCCTCTGTGCTGGAATTTTTGTCTGGTTTGAATCTGTTCATACTTTCTTGTGCAGCCACAGTCTCTGTGAGTTTGTATGTGCATCAGCCCTGTTCTGTCGGGCAGACACTGTTTCCTTGGAGTCATCTACCACCTCTGACTCTTAATGACTTTCCGTCTCCTTTCCCGCCCAGATCCCTGAGCCTTGAAGAGTGGGGCTTTGAAGAAAACATCCCATTTAGAACTGTATCCTAGCTAAAACAATGTGATTTGTCATTTGCTCATATGGTGTGATTCTCTTCCCTTTAGCCTGTTTCTTATTCACTCCTTGAAATACAGCTTAACATCACCCACTTGGAGAAGGTGTCTTTGACCCTGTTTGGTTATGTGTCATCCTTGTTAGCTTCATCTGTCATGACAGTTGTCATGCATCGGCACTGTGATCATTGTCTCTCTGACTTCCATGTGAGGCTTTTCGAGGCTGCGATCTTGTTTTGACACAATACTTGCACATAGGAGGCTTAGGTATTGTTGAATGCATTTTAAGTATAGCCTACAATGGATAAGTATGCATTGGTTTAATGAAGAAACTTAGAATCCATTAGTATATCAAGTGAATATTTAATACTACACGAATTCTGTGAATACAGTGATTTACACTTGGCTAGTATTAAGAACTAAGAAAAAGTAGAAAATAAAATGTACTTTATCCTGATTTTTTTTTAAACAGAAACTACCAGGCCTGCCTAGAGATCCCAGCTGGGTAAGCATGACTTAGGGTTACAGGGGATTTTGAGCACTCCATAGCTAAGGCACCACATGACTCCCCTGTTCTTGTAGCCTTTTATATGGCCCCTCCTATGTATAATAAGCATCTTATGTTCCTACTGAAAAATAGCACTCATATCCTGATACAGAGCAGTGTGATGCATTTATCAAGAAAATACTCAAGTAAAACTCATGTTCCTTGTTCAAACCATAATATTCACCTACATTCTTCATTGCTCCCTGGATCTGATATAGACTATTTATGACTGAGATTGGCTTTCTCTAATATAAGTGGAATGGGCATGAGAGAGCCACTGCCCACCTGCTGTGGTTCATCATGACCCCGTAGTTTGGGGCTATAGATAAGGGAAAACCATGGAATCTAGGTTGCCTGTGTGATGAAACAGGCTTTGGATAGATGAGGGATTTCAGAGCACACAGAGCTCCACTAGTCTCACTGACACTGCTGCGTGATGTGATTCTGAAAGCTTCTCCCCGTCCCTGAGGGGTGGCTCTTACTGCTAGGTGGTAGACGGATCTTTATAGTTATAAGATTTGGGGACTATACTAGGAAGTACTGGAGAAAAACGATAGCAAGGGAGTGGGGCGGGGGATCAGCCTACATGGGCTGTCTGGTGTATTAGTCCAGAGCATGAGGCCTGAACTATATGGCTTTCTCACATGCTGCTGCTGGGAGTTTTATGAGATTCCTGGGGTGTTAGGTCATCAGGTTGTGCCTCTTGCCTTTAGGAGGCTGGGGCTTCATAGTCACTGTGAAGTAGGAAAAGTGTGTGGCGCACGAACAAAAGACAGATAGTCTGTGCTCATGATGGGGCTTACAGCCGGATAAACCCATCGTAACTGGAAAATATTGCAAGGTGGGATGTATTCAGTGTATGTAACCCAGTAATCACCCTAGCATAGCGACATCACAGGCTGTGGAGTATCAGTCATTTCTCCTCCCAATGGTGTGGCTGACGGGATCGATGGCTTGCTCCCACTGCCAAACATCCAGAGGTAATGCCTTACTGTGTATCGCTAGCCTGGAGAGGAGACCGGAACTCAATTCTGCTGCATGCACATCAGTTTCGTGCAACCATAAAGTTGCAGGGGAGGGGACCCACAAGTGAACCATCGTAAGTCACAGACCTTTAATGCTTGAAATCTCGTACATTTTATATAAGTCTGTCAGTAGGCCAGGGTGTGGCTATGATGGCGAATCAGAAAGACTACAGGGCGTTTTCTTGAAGGCACTGGCTCTCCCAAGGCTCCTGTGGCTTCCGAAAAAGCTTTCCATCTCCCCTCCTCAGGCATAGAACTGTGTTTGGGGTTGCATATAAAGGCTTAGAAAGAAATACTTCTTTGGAATTACATGGTATTTATCACTAGTTGGCAGAGCTTAGTAGGGTACCATTAGTGAGCCATGGCAGCAACAGTGCTTCTAAAGCCAGCGCCGTTGCCACTTGTCTGTGAGAGAGACCAACCAGTCAGTCAGAGTAATCTTGGAAACATCTCCAGCTTTCCACCAGAAGGGATGAATTATGTTGGGTATCTCCAAGGAGAATTTTTTTACAGCTTAATTAAACAAACATTTAAATCATCCTTTAAAATGTGCTGGATGACTGTGCTTACACTAGCCTTCTTTTTATACATCCCAGGGGGTGTCTTCAAATGTATGCATAAATCACTCAGTAAGCAAATGTGTATGGAACGCTTAGTGTACACACCAAGTAGAGGCAGAGTTATTAACAGCAGTCCCTTGGTAGCAAGATTAATACACTGAGGTGACGCTTCTCCACTTGTACCTTTACAGGCCAGCAGCCAAGCACACAAGAATTCTCCATGGAGGGAAGACAACCAAAAACTGAGGGATGAACAACACCGGAAGGTAATTTACAAGGCCTTCCTTGTTATTGCAGATTGCTTCGAGTACCACGTGCTTTCGAAGGCTTGGTGAACAGAAATGTTGAGATTGTTTAAAAAAAAAATTGGAAACATTCACAGCACATTACCAACATAAGATACATTCCAGGTTTGTCCTATGGAGGTGGCTCCTTCCAGCTAAAACTTTTAAATACATAGCCCTACAGTAGTTTGTTCTGTGTTGGCCACATTCGGTGGCTGGCAGTTCACAAAGAAGAGGACAGCACACATAAGAACAACAAAGCACAACCAACCCCACGCAGTAGCCAGGGCTTTATGAAGTTACAAGTGACGTCCATGACAGATTCCAATGCTTTGAACGAAGCAGACTTTATGAAACCGGTTTAAATGTCTCTATACACGTGTATACAAATGCGAGGCATTCTACACACTCGGAGCAGTAGACATCAGCCGGATGAATGCAGAACCTCCTAACGTTTTAAATGGCTGACTTTCACAATGTGAAGTTTCTGGTCTGGTAACTACAACTATTCAGGGTTGTGACATGATGGTCCAACCTGCTGTGGATAAGCGGGCTCAGAGAGTGGAGAGCGTATGTGATGAAAAGCAGACAGAGAAATAAGGCATTGGACTTTCAGCTGTAGAGGCATTCAGGAACATGTAGTAACAAGGGCTATTAAAGACACAGACGTGAAAGCTGTGAGAAGGGCAGTGTGGTCCATCACTGCGCTAGCTGCCTGTTTGTCTTCTACACCCTTGGCTTGTCTCCAGGATTTGCCTGTATCTTACATGGCCTGTGTGGTAGAAAAGGAAGAGACTGTGCCAGACCAACGATTCAATCCCAACTCATCTCATGCCCAGGGGATTTCCAACGCTCCTTGACTGTGGTTGGTTTTCACCATGGGCACAGGCTGTAGAGTTGGTTGGTGAGGCTGTAGCAGAGTCGGCCTTTCAGTGTAGACTGTTATTGATCTGAAACAGTCTGATCTTCTTGCTAATTATCTTTCAGGTAAATTTCCTTTGTGGGTTTCTGCACTTTATCTAGTGTTTCCTGTACCTCGTTGTTCTTAGTGTTTATGTGGCCCTGTCTCTTTCTCTTACTTAGCTTTTACCCCTCTGTGCCACTGCTTGAAAATACAGTTCTAGTGATAGGAGTGGCTGGCTTTCCTTTTCATCCAGTTTCATAGTCCCTTTTCATTTGTGGCTTGATACGTTCTCATTTCCTGTGCTTGGTCATTCATTTGCACATATTTGTACTCTCGCCACGTAACTGACATTTCATTCACAGTCTTTTCTTTATTGTTATGATCTCTGCTTGCATTTTCTCCATTGTGCTTATTAAGCATTTCTCTCCCCCACCCCTCCCAATATTATGAGAAGATTTACAGTGCTTCTATTTCTGTTTTCAATCTTGCCGTGCTGCCTTTGCTTGTCTCTTCAGATCTGAAAATGTGTGCATCTCTCTGGCTTTGTGTCTGTGCTTAGTCCCCTCTCCCACCTCTACTCACCATCCCCGCTGACCGTCCCCACTCACTGTCCCTCCACCATCCCCCCTCACCATCCCCCCTCACCATACCCGCTCACCATCCCCCCTCACCATCCCCCCTCACCATCCCCCCTCACCATCCCCCCTCACCATCCCCCCTCACCATCCCCCGTCACCATCCCCCCTCACCATCCCCGCTCACCATCCCCCCTCACCATCCCCCCTCACCATCCCCCCTCACCATCCCCCGTCACCATCCCCCCTCACCATCCCCCGTCACCATCCCCCCTCACCATCCCCCCTCACCATCCCCCGTCACCATCCCCCCTCACCATCCCCCCTCACCATCCCCCCTCACCATCCCCCCCCACCATCCCCGCTCACCATCCCCCCTCACCATCCCCCCTCACCATCCCCCCTCACCATCCCCCCTCACCATCCCCCCTCACCATCCCCACTCACCATCCCCCCTCACCATCCCCCCTCACCATCCCCCGTCACCATCCCCCCTCACCATCCCCCCTCACCATCCCCCCTCACCATCCCCCCTCACCATCCCCCGTCACCATCCCCCCTCACCATCCCCCCTCACCATCCCCCCTCACCATCCCCCCCCACCATCCCCCCTCACCATCCCCGCTCACCATCCCCCCTCACCATCCCCCCCCACCATCCCCCCTCACCATCCCCACTCACCATCCCCCCTCACCATCCCCCCCCACCATCCCCACTCACCATCCCCCCTCACCATCCCCCCTCACCATCCCCCCTCACCATCCCCCCTCACCATCCCCCCTCACCATCCCCCCTCACCATCCCCCATCACCATCCCCCCTCACCATCCCCGCTCACCATCCCCAGTCACCATCCCCCCTCACCTTCCCCCCTCACCATCCCCAGTCACCATCCCCCCTCACCATCCCCGCTCACCATCCCCCCTCACCATCCCCCCTCACCATCCCCCCTCACCATCCCCAGTCACCATCCCCCCTCACCATCCCCGCTCACCATCCCCCCTCACCATCCCCCCTCACCATCCCCAGTCACCATCCCCCCTCACCATCCCCCCTCACCATCCCCCCTCACCATCCCCCCTCACCATCCCCGCTCACCATCCCCCCTCACCATCCCCCCCCCCACCATCCCCGCTCACCATCCCCCCTCACCATCCCCGCTCACCATCCCCCCTCACCATCCCCAGTCACCATCCCCCCTCACCATCCCCCCTCACCATCCCCCCTCACCATCCCCCCTCACCATCCCCCCCCACCATCCCCGCTCACCATCCCCCCTCACCATCCCCGCTCACCATCCCCCCTCACCATCCCCAGTCACCATCCCCCCTCACCATCCCCCATCACCATCCCCGCTCACCATCCCCGCTCACCATCCCCCCTCACCATCCCCTGTCACCATCCCCCCTCACCATCCCCCCTCACCATCCCCGCTCACCATCCCCCCTCACCATCCCCGCTCACCATCCCCTGTCACCATCCCCCCTCACCATCCCCCCTCACCATCCCCGCTCACCATCCCCGCTCACCATCCCTGCTCATTATCCCCGCTCACCATCCCCCCTCACCATCCCCGCTCACCATCCCCGCTCACCATCCCTGCTCATTATCCCCGCTCACCATCCCCCCTCACCATCCCCGCTCACCATCCCCGCTCACCATCCCCCCTCACCATCCCCGCTCATTATCCCTGCTCACCATCCCCTGTCACCATCCCCCCTCACCATCCCCCCTCACCATCCCCTGTCACCATCCCGCTCACCATCCCCCCTCACCATCCCCCATCACCATCCCCGGGACATCTATGAGACAGATGCCAGACCTGCGGGAGCCCTTCTCCATACATCTTCATTGTTCCTCTTGCTTTCTCCCTCTGCATCTCACTCTGAAGAGGTCACTGGATCACCTCCCTGCTTATGTTCTCTCAGAGCTCTCCACTGTGCTTATTTGACACATATATTGAATTCATTTGCTAACTAAAGCCACCTACCTATCTGCTTTAGCATAGCACGGTTTTGCTTTATGAGTCTAATATCCTCATCCCTCCACTGATGGTAACTGTACAGATATTAAAGTTCTCTACTTAAACTACCGGCTTCATTTCCCCTATTTTATCTTGGGTGCATTTGTTTCTTAATATTTTGTAGTTCTTGCTTACGCTTGCTTGAAAATGCTTGGATATACACCCAAGATGAGCAGCCACTGCCTTTCTGTGTGGTGTCATGTTCCGTGGTCACAAGCACCTGGCATGCGGTGCTGTTTCTTGGAGTTCATCCTCTCTTCCTTTGTCCTGTGCTACTGCTTCAGGAAAGACCCCAAATGCCCTAAGTGCTGCCCTCCAGCTGGTGGCCACAGCTTGAGGGTTACTTGAGGATTACCTTAGGATGCTCCTTTGGAGGCACAGCTAACTCAGCCCCAGTGTATTCTGCTCACGTAGTTTTCCATGTAACTTACTCTGTCCTCATTACCTTATCGCTGCTTATAGCCCCTTATGGCTTGACTGTGCTTCCTGAGTTTTGTATGGTTTTTGGTTTTAATTTAGAAAGTGAAAAGACAACAAGGGAAACCAGAAAAACACTTAAATAATGAGACAAAATTGTTATGGAGGCCATAAAAAGTAGGACTGCGAGACTCATGTGGGAAATGCATGCAGAGCTGTGCACACAGAAAGGAAACTTTAACTTTTAAATCTGTTTAATGCTTAAAAAAAAAGACATGAATTATGTACCAAGGAATTTACAGCAGAAACAATAAGTGAAACTAAAGGAAGTAATTAAGATAAGAACAAATTAATAAGTTAATAAGTAGAAACTTTACGAGGCAGCTGTTTTGAAACTCCGGCCGCATATTCTGTGATAAAGTCAAGGGATGAGGGAGTGTGCAGCAAGCACGATCCGGGAGAGATTAAATGCACGAGCATAAACATGCACCGTTAGACCTGCGAGGCCAGAGATGGAGCTGCGGGAGGACCAAGCTGGAGTTGCTGCAGGTAAGGGTCTGCTAAGAAACTGAAAATCTACAGGAAGTGAAAGACTCTCTGGGAAAACATAAAATGACAAATAGTTTAAAACTCACAAAGACAAATGAAAATGCCTTGGTTTAGAAAGTTTCCTGGGAGTTCCTTACCCCAACAGACTAAGCTTAATGTTAGAAGTGAGGTCCTCAGAAGTTTTTCAGGAAAGTTCTTTTTTTTCCTTGTACTTAGAAACTATTCCAGATCAAGGAAAAGAATTAAACATTTTAGATTTTCTTTTACCTATTGTTTAAGAACACATGCATGTAAGTGTGTGTAGATTCACACACACATTCTCTTGCACACACAAAGAGAAAAAGAAAGGCATAGATATTTTAAATATAAAAGTTTCAAAAGATAAAAAATTTAATGTTGAAAAGAAAACTGAAGTAGAGTTTTTCTTCTAAATAATAATTTACCAAGACAAAATAGAGTTTATTCTAAAAATTCAAAGATAGCTGGCTATTACATTTTTTTTATATTTTTATATTTAGAATAGGAAAAACTACCAGGAAAAATGTTACATTGAAGAAATGATGGAATTTTTAATTCTATCAGTTAAACAAAATTTAAGTAAACTATAATAAAAAGATATTCTTCACATACATATAACTTTCCAAACAAAACCCCAATATATAAAAAATATATATATTGTATATATGTATATATAATATATATATGTATATATGTATATATATAAATATATATTGTATGTATATATACATACATACATATACACACCACTGATGCCAAAATACCAGAAATGAGCAATATAAGATCACTTATAAGCTCTCCCATATAGACCAAGTCCATTATGGAAACTCTGACACATTGTGTCTCAAAGCTATTTGAGGGAAAGCTGTTAATATTGCATGGAACAAGCTTTGGGAATTATTTTAGCCAACTTGATAAGGCAGGAAATGAAAACTTGAAAGGAACTTTTCTAATTATTGGAGATAAGCTGATATTTATGGATGAGAACAATTCGCCTACACAACCCAAGAGGGATTGTTGAAGCGTGATTAGCCAGATTGAAGTCCGTATGAGAGCTGGTTACAAGAGATTTATCACAAGGGAACGCTCTCAAATGCCAGCGAAAATTGATTAGAAAATATAGTGAAGTAAACTGTGTTAAAAAAAAATCATTAAGTAGCTTAAAACAAACAAGCAAAACCAAAGCATAACTTTTCTTTATCCATAAAAGTCCATTTGAATAAACAGAGATGGTAGTATCCCTGAGTGGAAAAACTCAACATTGCAGTAATTACAGTGGTATTCAAATTTGTGAGTTTAATTCCAATGAAATTTAAAATACTCTGAAAAAAGAATCTCTGAAACTGAACTCTGAGAGTAATGCAAAAATGAAGTGAAAACATTTGGAAAAAAATTACTACTGATTTATGCATTTGCTGGGGCAAGAGATTACAGAAGTGGGTGTAATATAGTGGAGGCAAACTCCATGCTCTTACTGGTGACAGGAGAAGCTAAAAGCCTCCTGGGCACTATCAAATTTTAAAAAGCAATGATTGTAAATGGTATTAGCTTATTTTTTGACAGAGTGTCATATTATGTAATAGCCCAGGCTAGCCCACTGAGCATTGGATGATAAGTCTGTAACACCACCGTGCCTGGGAAAGATATGCATTTGTTCTGAGAAAATACTCAGAGATGCCCACCGGAAGTATGTACACATTTGTTTTCCTAATGATTAACGAAAACTTGAAACGATCTGCTCACCGGTAGAAGACTGGAAGGTTCTGCAAGGCCATATGGCAGTTACCAGCATATTTTAACGACAGGAATATGTTCGCATTTGTGAAAACGAAAACAGGTTAAAAATAGAGAGCAGGCAGATTTTCAACCCTACCTCCTGTCACTGCGCCTTGTGTGGATTGCTTCCTCTCGACCCAGCCTTGCCTGTTGTTGTGTGATGGCGCTGTTATTTGCCTTGTGACATTTTGTTGGGATCAAAAGAGAGGAAGCGCGTCAAGAGTTGATCCTAATGCCTGGCACATGCTAAGCCTGATAATGTGACCCCAGGGGCTTGTTAAGGGACTTATCTCCAGGGGGAGTTCTATTATTTGTTTTCTTTTATGGTTTCTGTGGTTTCTACATTTTTTGCAGTAAGTCAAATCTTCAGCAGAAGAAAAACCTTTTTTTTTTTTTTTTTTTTAAGAAAGAGAGTTGATGTGAAATGTTTCTAGGTGAAAGATCACGGAGCAGGACTCCATTTGTTAATATTTACACTGAGTGACAGCGCTCACAGGCTCTAGTCAAGGGGGAAATCTCAGTCATACTCTAATCTTTTTCCTTAAGTGTTCTACCGTATAATTTTCTTGACTATCCCACTCTGCCCACCAGTGCTTATCTCCTTCTGTTTGCTTGGGTGCCTCTTACTTTTCCAGGATCCTTTGTATCTTTTTGCTTCATTCTTGCTGGTCAAAGTCATGGCCGTCCTTCAGCTAAGGTACCCTTTCTGAAAGGGAGTCTGAGAACCAGGCTCTCTTTAGATTCTCCTATTCCCTCAAAGTCTTTTTTTTTTTTTTCTAGAGCTGAGGTCCGAACCCAGGGCCTTGCGCTTGCTAGGCAAGTGCTCTACCACTGAGCTAAATCCCCAGCCCCTCTGAAAGTCTTTTATAACAAACATTCGATGGCAAGCATCTAACTATCCAGGCCTCGGGCCTCCTGCTTCCACTGCGCTTTGCCTCCAGTTGAACTGAGAGAACATTCTCTCCTGGGAGAGATTCATCCCCGCTGGCGACGGCGGCACTCTGATGTTTACACGAAGCACTCAGGCTGAACCATGTCCGTACACGCCACAGTCGGAATCGGACATGATTTCAAAACCGCCCTGTCTTCGTTTTCAATCAGCGCACTCAGGAGTTGCTTTGGGGCCTGTCTTTTGTCCTAGCCTCACCCTTACTCAGCGCTTCCAGCCTTTGCACACACCAGGGCTCTTCTGATAGTTTAGGACACTGGGAGTAAATAGAAACCCAGAGTTAATTTTACCTCTAGCAGGAACGGCCCACTGCTGTGCTCCTCTCTGTCAGACTGGGCTCCCGGTACTGGTACTGATGCTTGGAGCTGTGCAGCAGCTTTCCAAGCACACCGTGCTGGGAACCTCCTGACATACCCAGATAGACACCCACCCCACCCCACCCCCGCCTGTTGCAGCAGACTCCTCACAGGTATCGGGCCACCAGACCTGTGATTACATGGTCCGTTCTTGAGATCTCAAGATGGTGTTTTCCCATTTCCCAGAAGCGCCCTCTTCATCATCTGGAACTCTCCATGCCTAGAGAAGGCCCACTCCCCCCTCCTCGGAGAGCGTCTACGGATATACTTAAAGCCATTGCATATTCATTTCTCTTGTTTGTCTTTCTTGCTCTGTATTTCTGTGTTATTGTTGGGACTTAGGTTTAACACTACATTTCTTTTTGCTTCCTTTTATGTTTCTTTCTGGGTCAACTTCCTTTTAGAGTGGTTTCCCTCTGGGAAGAGCTGTACTGAATTTGCATTTGCACAAATTCAGGTGTCTGGGGGAGTGGCTGGTAAATATAAATATATATATCTCACACACACACACACACACGCACACACACACACATACACACACACACACACACACATACACACACACACACACACACACACACATACACACACACACACACATACACACACACACACACACACACACACACACACACACACACCCCGAGTGAGACAAGGGTCAAATGTCTGGTGTACTGTGCATCATAGACAGCATTTTGATTTTCTTCATGTTACTGTCTCAGTCCCGGGAACCACAGCAACTTACTTTGTACTTTCTCAACTTGACACTGCCCTTCCATGTGAGAACTCAAGTAAATGAGCCACAAATGTGCTTATTAGGCATGCAGACACATCCTCGGCGGCTGTCAGTTCAGCAGAACAAATTAATTAGTTGAAATTAACTTTCTTGGTACCAAAGAAAAATCAGCCTCTCTTTGGAATTCACTGTGCTGATGATGGAAAACAAGCCCGAGAGCAGCGGTGCCAGCCCCTCCCCTTCTGCCATCTGGAACAATGGATGTGCCTCATCAGCTCCGGGTCCTGCTACCCACCAGGTCTTCCTCGCCTCTCCCCGTCTTTACCTTTGCAAGAGGATACAGCACATGTCACCCTCTTCCCCACCTCTCCCGTCCCCCCTTTGCAGTTCTGAGCTTCCTAATACACAACTTCCCGTTTTGTTACCTCTAAATGTTAAAAACTGTACCTATTAGAATCTTTTTTTACCGATTTGCCTATTTTAATACATTTTAATTAGAGTAGAATTATATCATTAAATGAAGAAAAAAATTAAGAAGGCAACAGTGTCCTCTTACATGAAGTATAAATCCCCAGGGTGGAATAATGAAGTAATAAGTACACAGAAAGATCATAAAACCCGAAGTGTATCATGTTAAAGCTCTATCTAGCTGCTGTCCCAGTCCTCTCTCAATGGAGGTGAACATATTCTTGCATTTTTCCACAAAGTATTTTAAATACGATATATGCGAACATACAAAAGTGGAAAAGGGGGCGACAGAGAGATGGCTCAGTCGTTTATAGAATACTTGTTGCTCTTTCAGAGGATGTGGGTTCGATTCCCACCACCCACATAGTGGCAACTCACAGCTGTTTGTAACCCCAGTTCCAGAGACTCCAACACATTTTTCTGACCACCACAGGAACCAGCCACACACATGGTACATATACATATGTGCATGCAAAATGCTCTTGCCAATAAAATTTTTAAAAAAAGTTGAAGTGGTTATTTGTATATAGTTTCTATTTATATGCAAGGATACTAAGAAAACCACTCTAGGTTTTTATTTTTATTTTTTGTGTTTTGTATATGTGTATAATATATATGTATATATATGTGTGTGTGTGTGTGCGCGCGAATGAATGTGTAGCATGTGTGCCTATGTGTATATATGTTTCCATGTATATAGACACACATGTATGTGTCTATGTATGTGTGTTCGTGTGGAGGCCAGAGGTTGATGGTGAGCGTCTTCCTTGATCACTTTCTACTTTAATTGCTTGAGGTAGGGTCGCTCACTGAACTCAGGAGCCACCACCACCCTGGACCTTTTGATGCTGGGATTACAGGTGGGCCACTATGTCCACCACAGCCCTTCCCTCAAGCCATGCTTTATTCTCTGTAGCTGTTTCATGGAATTCTATTATGTGGACAACCCATTTCCTTATTGTTGACAGCCATTAAGATTTCCCCCAACTTGACATCCACAGTTTTGGACACAGCTGGAAACATCTGCATCCACATCCTACTCATCCTCAACTGCATCTACAGAGGATACTAACATTTCATTTCTCTTGGTGATTTTTTTCTATGTTGTGTTCTAAAAACTAAAATTTGGTCCACTAAGACGAATGTCCCCAATTCTCCATCAGGTTTTTTTCTGGGTTTTGTCAATATGGTTGAAATATTTTTGTCTTGTTTTTGATTCCTGTATCTCTGGGTGAAGATGAGAATAGCATTGACCTGACAGATAATCTCTAGTTTTCCTGTGCACTGCCTATTCTTAGCCTTCCGCCTCCTCTGCGTGGTTGTTTTCTTCTCCTTGCTGGTTGGTTCAGGTCTTCAGTTGCCTTTTCAGGCCCCAACCTAAAACAGCTATCAAGCCACCGAGTCTCACATCAACTTTAATATCCGCTGTGTATGACTGGGTCTGTGTTTTCTTCTCACTTAGTCACAAATATCCTTCCCCTAAAATAGGATCTGCAGTAGAGCAAGGAGCTCATCTGTCTTGTGTGCCGCCATAGAGCTGTCACATCTATCTGAGCCCGGCTCAGTTCAAGGCACTCAGATATTGTGTTCAATGAAAAAATGGAACACATCAAATTAGCTCATACATGTCACAAATATTTATTTGTTCCCATTTTACCTACTTTAAATCTGACTTATGATATTTTATCAAAGTGGAAGCTACGGATTTCTATTCAGCTGAGTTTATCGGCTTGTTTCCTTCTGTAACTTTCTTCACTAATTTTAAAAATTTACCTGTATTTCTTTTGAAGATGTTTATGATTTCATCTTTTAGGTCCACAGCTTAGACTGCTATAAAATTTATTTGTGTTTATTCGATGAAGGATCTAATTTTGATTTTTCTTAGTAGTTGCTCAGCCTGTTACCCTTCCCTGAACTGCCCCCTGGACAGGTGCAGCGCAAGTCTGCATGACCACATTTCCACATGCATCGGGGCTCTTGACAGATCTATTTCTTTCTCACTTGTTTTCTTTTCACATTATTTTTTTGTGGCTATGATTACATTCTTGAGTTTATTTCCTAATAAATTCCACAACAATTTTGTTCATATCTAGTCTCTTTCTTCTCATTTTCCACGGAAATGGGCAATACATGATCATATATATGTGTGTGTGTGTGTGTGTGTGTGTGTGTGTATTATATACTATATATATAGTATATATAAATGTTTCCAAGAACAAAAGAATAGATAAGGAGATCAGGGGACTACAGCTAAAAGAAAAAGAATTCTTATTTAATTTCTTTTTGGAGGGTGAGATTCAACCCAGAACCTCAGACATGACTGGCCAGTGTTCTACACAGAGTCACACTTCTAGATCCTTAGCAAAGATGTAGCTGGAGAGTAGCTGGCAGGTGATAAAGGACTGGGCAAGGCAGAAGAAGGCAGAACTCACATGCAAGAAGCAGGAAGACACAAACCGATTGAAGTGCAGGATGCAGAGGCATGTGGCACCTCCAAAGGTTGGCGTTAAAAGACAACTAATTAGTTATGCAATGCAAAGATCACATACACAGCGACACCAGGCAGACTCAGCAGGTTGTATTTATGTATTTATGGATATGTATGTAGCAATGGTAATCAAGGACTGTGAGGAGGGAGGCATGGAGGGTGGAAGAGGGAAAGGACGTGGAGTTGGAGTGAAGAACAGGAAGGGGGAAGTGATGTAGTTAGATTTTAATTAAAATTTTTTAAAAATGTAAGAAACACAACAAAACAACAAAAAAACAAGAGGATAGCTATGAGAGCCTGAGGCCCTCTCCGCCACCACATGGAATGTGAGAGAAGTGTCTAGAAATGAGAATGGGCTATGTGACCAGGGGGAGGGGGGTGTGGTGGAGGGGGGTGTGGTGGAGGGGGGTGTGGTGGAGGGGGGTGTGGTGGGGGGGTGTGGTGGGGGGGTGTGGTGGAGGGGGGTGTGGTGGGGGGGGTGTGGTGGAGGGGGGTGTGGTGGAGGGGGGTGTGGTGGAGGGGGGTGTGGTGGGGGGGTGTGGTGGAGGGGGGTGTGGTGGAGGGGGGTGTGGTGGGGGGGTGTGGTGGAGGGGGGTGTGGTGGAGGGGGGTGTGGTGGAGGGGGTGTGGTGGAGGGGGGTGTGGTGGAGGGGGGTGTGGTGGAGGGGGTGTGGTGGAGGGGGATGTGGTGGAGGGGGTGTGGTGGGGGGGTGTGGTGGAGGGGGTGTGGTGGAGGGGGTGTGGTGGAGGGGGGTGTGGTGGAGGGGGGTGTGGTGGAGGGGGTGTGGTGGAGGGGGGTGTGGTGGAGGGGGGTGTGGTGGAGGGGAGGGGATTGAGATTCCTGTGAACATAGTAATACAGACATCAATCTCATTCCATGATAGGAAATAAAATTATTATAACCAAAATTAATAAGTGGGATATAAATGTTTATTGCAGAGATAATTTAAACAGATAAGTGTGGACTCAAGAGGAATTGAGAGAAGATGGAGACAAAGGAGGGGGCAACAGCTGGTGTGGCATCAGTATTAGCCTGGAAAGAGCTAGTATGTGCTTCTCATACCTGGATTTATTTTTTGAAAACAGGGTCTTAATGGGTAGCCTAGGCTAGCCTCAGACTTAGTCTTTAGGCCCCAGCCTTCCAAGGGCTAAGATCACCGACCTGTGCCGCTATGCCTCACTATTTGACAGAGTGTTAAAACTGTGTATACATATCGGTGTTAATAAAGAAGAAGGGACAGGACATGTTCAGGGGTAGAGCACCCACATAGCATATCCATGACCCCGAGTTTGGTCCCCAAGGGGGAATTATGTAATTAACAGATTAAAAGAAATAGAAGAGCTTATGTCATTGTGGAAAATTGAGAACTCCAGCATTAAGCTTGGCATCTGGATCTTGGGAAGCATTGAATGGTGAATATTACACATTATTTTTTAAAAAATCTCCATTTTCTCTTATTAACTGGGAATGAGGATGAACTAATGTGCAGTAGGAACTGGGAGGTGACAAATTTAACCATAATGTGTAAGAAAGGAGTGTTATTTTCTTTAGAGAGGAGAAGAGCTTTGAATGAAGTTTAAAAGAAAATGTCAGTATGAATTTTTAGTTTATGTGAGACTTTTCACCTAGAAATGTGATGGTTCTAAAACACCAGCCATGGCCACAGCTGTTCGTTGGTACACATTTGTCAGGACATGACAACATAGTCTCTACCAGAGCATCTCTCTAGCTCAAGGACTGGCTTATGACTTGAGCCTAGTACTTTTTCTTTTCTTTCTTTCTGTCTTTCTTTCTTTCTTTTTCTTTCTCTTTTGTTTATCTTTGAAATAGGATTAAAATTTGGTCTGCCTGAAGGTAGATGATGGGTATTCAGGAAATCTTGGCTTCCGTCCTGTGGTATGACACTATAAACGGAGCATCTGTGTCTGCAAAAAGTAACTACTTCCAAGAAGACATTCAGAATAGTTGAAACTAGAGACTCACAGTCATGTGATGCAGTTGAAGCCAAGATGCCCCCCAGCCCCCAGCCCCCACATCCTCACACCCCCACACCCCCACACCTTAACCCCTGGAGCCTAAAGTTCTGGTATCAGGAGAAATAACTATTAAAAAATAGCTGTAACTGTTCAACGTTAGGGGAGAACTTATTCTCCAAGGCTGAGAACGCTTTGCCAACAGAATTACACTGCAGAAACTGGGTCCAATATTTACTTTTAAGTTGCAATGGATTTTTACTAGGAAAGAAATGTTACAGAAATGCTCAGAAATGGTATTGCGTGATGTGCTTAAAGGAACTAATTTGATTTGTTCTTCTTTGTAAGACACAGATGAGTTTGAGTCACAATGTATTTTCTTCTTCGTATGTTGTACATCTTGGTCTAATTTCTTGACCATGCACATTGGCTTTTTAATCTGACAATTTTACACTCACGGGGCTATTCTATTAGACTAAGCTGCAATTATTTTTGCTACCTACTTATACAAGGAAAATAATTTCATGTCTAAATAGATTTAAGTAGGAGTTTCAGAAGTGAAATATACACCAGCTAAGGTTAAATGTGTAATTGATTTGGGTGCCTTCGGTACAACCGTGTTAATTGAAAACCATATCTTAAAACTTTTATTGTTCCTAGAATAAATTACTGGAAACTAAAGGACAGCACCAAGAGGAAGAAAGAGCCCAAATCCATCAAGCTGAGCACTGGAGGTATAACTGGCCAATAAAACGAACATCCTTGGTAAAATCAATTACTTATAAAGTTTTGTTGCATTTGGGGAAAACATTAGAGCAGCATTGAATAATGTTCTGGAATCCATATCACCTCTAAATCATTGTTAATGTGTCACGTGTGTGTGTCTGATATGCCAACTGCTACATATCTATGCATATATTCACTTGTATATATATAGATGTGCACGCACAGAGAACAGCCACTCTTATTGGATTAAGGATGTTCAAACTCATATGAGAAGAGCAAATCATGGGGTTGGAGAGAGAGCTTAGTGGCTAAGAGAACTTCTTGCTCTTACTGAACACGCGAGTTGAATTCTCAGTGTCCACATCGGCAATCCACACTTTCCTATAGCCCCTATTCCAGGGAATCTGAACCCCCACTGGCTTCTGTGGGCACCTGTACTCATGTGAGCATGCATGCACTGGATTAAATGAAGAAGGCTGGACCACACCTCCTGTTTGTCCCCTTCCGTGCAACAGAGCATAGCATCCCCCTGAGACTACATGACACTCTTTGTAAATGACTTTGGAGTTAGTGGATTGATATAGATGGTTGGACCCCAGGGCTTGGGCACAAACACTTGGGGAGAAGCTCATTAAAGATATTTTATGTTGACTAACACATTAGAACGGGGGGGGGGGGGGGGAGAACTCTAGTAGAAGCAACAAGTAATTTTTAACAGTTTGAGAACACTTTGTTTTCTAGATTATACATAATTACAATAGTTCTCCCTTTCCTTTCCTCCCTTCAAACTCTCCCATATATGCCTTGTTCTCTCTCAAATTCATGTTTTCTTTTTTAACTGATATTACACATATATACATATGTGTATATGTCATGAATACATGTATATGACATAATACATACTATATACCATGTATTATATTCTATTTATCCACACTTCTTAGATTAAGGACATTCAAATTCATTTGAGAGGACTGAATCATGGGTTTGAAGAGATATATTAGTGGTTAAGAGAACTTTTTGCTTTTAGAGAGGACCCAAGTTGAATTTTCATAACATATATTTTGTAATATATAATATATGTATCAATACACATATATACATACATATTATATATATATATATACATATTATATAGATAGATATATATATTCCTAAATATAACCTGTTCAGTCTGTATAGTGTTACTTGTATGTAAGGTGTATTTATTTATTTATTTATTTATTATGTATACAGTGCTTTGCCTGCTTGTACCCCTGCAGGCCAGAATAGGGCATCAGATCACATTATAGATGGTTGTGAGTCACCATGTGGTTGCTGGGAATTGAACTCAGGACCGTTGAAAGAGCAGTCAGTGCTCTTAACCACTGAACCATCTCTCCAGCCCTTGTATGTACGTTTTTAGAGCTGACCGTTGGATATTAAATAACCATTCAGCATGCTCCTCTCCAGGCTGACTATTTCTCCCACACTCAGCATCCCTTAGTTGTTTGTAATTCTTTGTGTAGGGTTGAGGTCTCTTGGACTTTTCCCCCATGCATTTTGACATGCCTATTGCTATCATCCTTAGTCAGCTCATGTTTGGACAGGCATGTTGGTGAGACTTTACGGGTGTATCTTCTGACATCAGTAGCCTACACAATTTCACAGCAAACATCCTGATATCAGGCTTAAGTGCTTTGAGAATACTTGGCGAGACTCGACATGACGTAACTGTTGGAACATTGCTAATAGCACCATACTGACTATCTCTGCTCTGATAGGTTCTTCCTGGGATGCTCCTGGGTGAAGTATCATCTAAGATACAGATGTAAGGGCGTTTGTGATTTAAGGAAGCATATTCTATTTGCAAGTGGATAGCTTTCTTATATACTTAACTTCTCCCATCACTGAAGTGCGGTCTTTATATTATTTTATTTGCTTATTTTTATGCTTAAGGATACTTTTCCTGCAAGTATGCCTGTGCATCATGTACATGCTTTGTACCTGTAGAGGCCGGAGGTGGGGCACCGAGTCCCCTGGGACTAGAGTTACAGATTGTTATGAGCCACCATATGGGTGCTGGAGCTCGAACCTGGGTCCTCTGGAAGCACAGCCAGGGCTCGCGACAGCTTCGCCACCTCTCCAGTCCCACCGAAGGATATTTTTGACATGTAATGGTTTCACTTTGTAAATGAGAGACTCTGGAAGATGTCCAGTGGATGCCCAGTTCTGAGGGCTCTGCTATCTGCTGGCAGGTGCTGATGTCATTTCAGTACCCTATGCTGCTTCTATGGGTCTTACAAAGTTCTATTAAAACAGCAAATGTGAGTTTATATGTCTTAATCTGGTAAGGAAAACATCAAAAGCTCATGGCGTTGACTAGGTAGTTTTGCTAGGTAAGCTGAGGGGTAGAAGGGACCCTCACTGCCTACTTATAAAGCAGGCTGTAAATTATCTAGTTATTTTTACTGGTTTTGTTCATTTTCTCTTTCAAAGTCTTTTGCTTAGAAAAGTACTGATATTGTTTTTATATATACAGTGGTTGTTATCAGTAGCCAATTATTTCTCTATATTAATTAGATTAAAAAGCCTTAAGCATCTTAAAGATAGCAGTGTATCACATTAATAGTCCCCATTGCTAATAAATTAATCTTTGATGGGTGCCAAATAAAAGTACATGCTATTTGATTAGAGGTGGAAAAGGTTGCTTTTTTTGTTACAGGAATCTTGGTTATCATTCCTTAAATTTATAGTTTATACTGCAAAATACATAAATATTGGTGGGATGGTTTGCTTTCTATACCTATTTTCTCGCTTATTGATTCTGGTGACACATAGATCCAAATTAAGCCCACCAGGAAATCTCTCTGGATAATAAACCCAGTAATCAAGTCTGAAACAACTAACCGAGCCTTTGGACACATAGTTTATGTCCCTGATCAATTTTTGAAAAGAGCTTGCATGTGTGTTGCCTTTAAAGTTTATAGAGTGCATTCATTCCCATGGCTTCATGAGATAGGCATCCAGTAACCTCTTAATGAACAAAAGTAATGGTGTCTCTTCTGCAGGAAACAGCACAAACTCTGTACTATATGCACAGTGCATAGGGCACATACATTAGGTGTGTACACCAGGTGCATGAGTTCATGTGCACAGCGCATAGGGCGCATACATTAGGTGTGTTTGCCAGGTGCATGAGTTCATGTGCACAGTGCATAGGGTGCATAAGTTAGGTGTAGGCTGGGTGCATGAGTTCATTAGAGTTCAAAAGGCTTTCTCCTTTTTAGAAGCTGACATAGAACAGTACTCAACCCTGAATTTATGATAGAAAACTTGTGGGATTTTATGTAAGCTTTTCAGTGAGTCCTGCAATGAGCATATACCTGCACCTGCACCTGCCCCTGAACCTGAGCCTGTGCAACCATTTCAGCAAGAACAGCACCTAAGACCCCCACAGAAAGCTGGCAGAGCACCGGTTCAAAGGCTTGATGAATCTGGACTGTGAGGTGAATGGTACGATGAACTTCATGGATTTATGAGAACTCAAACCATCTCTGAGTAATAGTTCTTAATCCAAATTAATCCTCAGGGAAAAAAAAACCCAGAGCACAAGTTTAGAAATAAAATGTAAACAGTCTTAAACAATGAGAGAGAGAGACAGAGACAGAGACAGAGACAAAGAGGGAGGGAGGGAGGGAGGGAGGGAGGGAGAGAGAGAGGGAGGGCGAGCAAACAGGAACCTTTCCTCCCTATTTGAATTCCTGTTGGAGATGGAGAGAAGCGAGCTGTGCACTGCCTTGGTCTGTGGCTGGGCCATTTTGTAATGGACAAGCCCTGGGTTGTTACATTAAGAATGAATGACAGGCGGGGCAGAGACAGTAAACTGGGAGTGACACTGATGGGAGCTGGAATGTTAGCCAATGGCATGAGTGAGATCAGGAAGACAGTTATCTAGGGGCCTGCAAGTGGTGGGAGGACATTGGGGAAACTGAGAGAAAGCTCTTTTTTTTCTTTATGACTGACCAAAAGCCTAGATAAAGCGGTTGGAGAGATGGTTCAGCCATAAAGTGCTTTCTGTGCAATCACAAAAATCCGAGTTTGGATCCTCAGTACCCATGTAAAATGCTAGACCCATCTATGGTCCCAGTGACTTTGTGTGATGGGGACAGAAACATGGATCACTGGGGCATGTTGGCCAGCCAGTCTAGTCAAATTGAGTAGCCCAAAGTTCCAGAAGAGACATTGTCTTTTATATATATATATATATATATATATATATATAGAGAGAGAGAGAGAGAGAGAGAGAGAGAGACAGAGAGAGACAGAGAGAGAGACAGAGAGACAGAGACAGAGAGACAGAGACAGAGACAGAGAGACAGAGACAGAGACAGAGAGAATCAGAGAGAGAGACAGAAAGAGAGAGAGAGAGAGAAATTGAGGCTAGCACCTAGCGTTGGCCTCTGGCCTCCACATATATGTGCACATACACACACACACACACACACACACACACACACACACACATACACACATGTGATAAAAACACCAGTGTGTCCACAGTCCAGAATGCCCTTGGTTGTGTTGCTCACAGGACAGTCAGGGCGGTTTCTTCTCATTAGCATTCAGTAATTTAGTAAGAGTCTTCTCAGCAGGCAGGCTGAGAGATTCTGAGTAGTGACTCAGACACGGAATCCTGCAGCGAGCCAGGCTGTGGCATTTGCATAGGTTTCTAGGGTGAAAACAGAAAGCTGAGGTGTCGCCACCACCTGGGGCGGGGGGGGGGGGGGGGGTGGAGAACTGACTTGTCTATACTCAGAGATCAAAATGATCCCAAACACAGTTGACATCTTGGCTAGCACTGAGTGCACACAGACAACCTTCATGACTGGGCCACCCACCCACCCACCCATTGTTTCCTGATTGTCTCAGAGAGTTGTGACGTGTGGCCATCCCCCAGGACCTAACCCTGCTTTCCACGGCTGAGAAGGAGGCGAATGTGTTCAGTTCTCACCTTTCCCTTCCTTCCACAAATTTGTGCTAAATAGCTGCTTAGGCTAGGTGTTGATTCTGCCCCCAAGAGAATTGTTGCCCTTCTAGTCTTACCTTTTAAGTTGCTAAGTCACTCACTGCTATTTGTCCGCCCTTCTGAGTGCCCAGCTCTACTCAGCTATGCACAGGTGACTTAGACGATGGCATTGAAATGCCCATAAGACAACTGTTTAGTATAATGATCAATTATCAAGTGAACCTCCAGGTAGTTATCTGTAGAAACAGTCACCCCATTGTATCTGTGAGTCTATTTATGGCCTTAACACACTGAGTAGGAAATACTCAGAAAAAAAATACTGTGTCTATAGCTAATGCATTGCAGCCATTTTCCTGTACCATTCTTTAAAGAATACAGTATATTAAGTCTTAAACTTTATACCCAGCACCAATACTATATTAAATACTATAAGTCATCCACAGACCATTTAAAGCTATAGGAAGATAAGTCAAGGGTAGTAGTGTGATGTCATTTTACAGAAGAGACATGAGCATCAGTGTTCATTGGTACCCACAGGCATCCCTAGAGCCATCCCTTCTTGGATACTGAAGGACAACTTGTTAGAGCATCACTATACTTGCAGCCCTTATCCCAATCTCTGTGAAAATAATTGTCTTATTAATTCAGATTTAATTTAGAATTTGGTGACTTCAAGCATGACAGAATAGCAGAGTAAGGTGTGCTTATTCTGCCTTTTGAAACCTGAACTTCTTCCTTCTCCTCACAGCCTGCTCATTTTCTTTCTGCCTTTGTCTCGTGTGATTGTCTCCCGGATGACTGACAGCGCAGTAGTGCTTTAGCAGGCAGCCTTCTGTCTTGCAGCAGTGCAGCCATAGAGCTTTCTGCCCCCCTACCCCATCCATTTAGTTCTTTCTGCTTCATTCCTTGGCTTACTTGGGTGACCAGAGCACTTGCTAAGATGACGGAGACGTAGTGGAACTCTCATGTTGAGAATTGATGCCCTTTTGGCTTGAGGCACGCCTGTACCAGCCTCAGTAAAGGACTGTTACCAGACTGCATATGTCGCTCGACAGATTTCTATAGATCTTCTCTAAGCTGCAGGGAAGAAGCAATCCCCACACCAGTTTGTACAGTACATTCGGTTCTCAAAAACCTGCCAGCCCTGCAGCGGGCTTGCTACTCATGCACATTTTTTTGTTTGTTTTAAAGGGTAAATAATGCTTTTCTGGACCGACTCCAAGGGAAAAGTCAACCAGGTGGCCTCGAGCAGTCTGGAGGCCATTGGACTATGAATAGTGCCAACAGCTGGGTGAGTTTTTTCTTTTCTCTTAAAAAAATTACTTTTCCAAGTCCAAGAATAACAATAAGTGAGCATTTAAAAAAATATGTTGAATTTCCACCACCACCATCGTCATCATCAATGTGTTCTGTGATGGGTAGTCAAGGTAGTTAATTTAGGGGAAGAGAGATTGGAGGAAAGGGGAGCTCAGGAGGAGGGGAGGAGCAGAGAGTAGAGGAGAGAAAGAGAAGGATTTCAGTTTTAGCACGTGAGGCCTGGAAGGCTTTTTATCACCTTTTGCCCAGACCCACAACAAAACAAATGAGCATTTCCCCCCAAGGAAATCTGAAGTGAAATGTGGTTATGAAAACAGTCAGCATTCTTCTCTAGTAATGGGTCCTCCCTGTGAAACCAGCACACCAAAGAAGCTAGGATTTAGCTTTTCACTACAATATGATTAAAAAAAAAAAACACCAAAACCCTATAGCCAAAGGTACTTTTGGAAGATGAAAGGTCTTTACGTATTTCTGTGGGGAAAAAAAAAACCCTGCAACTCTATGTGTTTAATGTGTTTTTGTGTACAATATATTCTTGAACCAACAACAAAACTTCAAAGTGTGTATGACTACAGTGTGTGCAGAATCACAATGTGTTTTGTAGTTTAATTAAATCTCAAGTGGATGAGGACTTAAACGTATTTGTGTGTATGTGCATATTATGTACGTGTTCATATACACATATGCATATATATTTGGAGTAAGGAAATCAAATAGATATTTCTAAATCATCAAAAACCAACAAAATAATTGAGTGCAGGGCTGGTGAGGTAGCCCAGAGGATAAAGGTATTTGTCATCAAACTTGCTCCCTGGGATCCACATGGAGAAAGAAAGAGTGTGCTACCACAACCTGTCAGCTGACCTCCACAAACATGCCGCGGCATGCCCTACCTCCAAATAAATAAATATGATTTTTTAAAAAAAGACACAAATCAAGTGCTTTTAAATCTGGAAACTGGAAAACAAATAAATTAATAAATAATTGAAGAACAAACGTTCATTGCGGATGAATCAATGTATTAGAAATCTTCTATGCGTGGCTCCTCAGAAGGCAGCTAGAAGTTAAATTTGATAGCTATTATTAATATATACATATTAAAGATAATTGACCATAAGCAACTTGTAAAGACTGTACCTTGGATGAGTCTATTCTATCCACAGTGTAATTTAATCTGCTCTGCTGTGGCATTCAGAATCTGGACAATGTGAAAAAGAGTGAACACATTAGCAACTCGGTGTCTGTGTTGTGTGATGGAATACACACAGTGCTGACTCATCCATGGGAATATGTGAGTAGGAGTCATAAGAAAACATATACTGGGGAATCAAATTTGTTCAGGACTTGAAATTTCACTATTGACTTTTCATTTCACCACCACTTAACAACTTCTAACATCTAGAGAAAGCATCCAGGATCCAGGGGCAGACAGGGGCACACGTGAGTGCATAGCAAGTGGGATTCAGCCAAGGGCTCCCCAGTGACTATTGGGGAGTTGCTTAGAGAATGGTTTATAAAATTGTTGTTTAGACTCAAAAGGTCAAAGAGAAGACCACCATATTCTAATGACATAATGGTGGCAATGATTGGGTCAAAATTTTTTAATAGGACAGACACATCCAAATCCAAGGTGGTTATTGACTCTTCTCTTATTTGAAAGAACCAATGACAGAAAGGTGAGGATGACTGTAGACTCCCCTCCTCAATGTCTACTCACACAACATCATCTACCCTGCTCAATTAAGGACCAGTCTCTCTCTTACCTGATGGGACACTGTGTTCTACTTCTCATTGCTACACTTCTCTCCTGGATTACCAAACATTCCATCAATGGAGAGAAGCCCACCAGTGTAGGTAATTTGCTGCCTCTGACCTAATTTCTTACTTTCTGAAAGGCTACCTCCTCTGTAGCTCAGGCTGGTGTGGAGGCTCTCCATCATCCTGCCTTTTCTCAGTGCTTCGGGTTACGGGTGTCCACCATCTTTGTCTGCCTCTATTTTTTATGTTAAGTGCCCTCTACCAGTGGATGTTGTTGTTGTTATAGTTGTTGTTTGTTTGTTTGTCTTGTATGATCTTTTCATGGCCACTGATCATGTTTGCAGTGAGGAAATCCATGGCTACTCTTCAGTTTCTATTTCTATCTCTGGCCTCTCAAAACTTGACAAAGTAAATCTTTTCCCCCTTCAAAATTATGTATTTGCATGGCTTCTAGGATACTCTACTATCCCGAGATCCCACATAGCTCAATGTCTATTTCTTTCCCTTCTCCTTTCCCAAATCTCCTGTACCACAGGGAAGCCACATCAATACCCGAGGGGCCTTGTTCTGCTTGAAGAAACTAACTACCTTCTATGTGCCTTCTACTCCTATATTTCTACTCTCAACCTCATCCTTTTCCTCTAGACTTGCACATACATTTGGGTCTCCCAGGGTATAAATGGGCATTTCAACCTCCATATGTCTAAAACTTAATTTTAAATATTTTCAGTCCAGTAATTCCCAACAGCTTTACTGAAGTCGTCCTCTGCCTCGCCTCTCCCAGTGCAGTTCTAACTCCTGACAGTCACTCCCTACATTGCTTTCTTACATTCACAGTTACATATACGGAATCTGTTCTCAGTAGGAGAACAGCAGAGGTCATACCTTGTCAGTTTTCTCTTTAAGAACCCTCCAGGGGCTCATAGAATTCCTTTGTCACTTGGAGCAAGAGCTGGGATCCTATACATGGCCTCACGGCATGCTGCCTGAGGTGGACGCTCTTGCACCTTCTGGCTCTTTTCTGTCATGGATCTCTCTGCCTGTATTAGCATCCTTGTGGGTATTTAAAAATGTTGTGACACTGACTACCTCAGCTAAGGGCCTTTATACATCTTCTGCCTTTACATATTTCTTCAAAGTATTTGTGTCATTCGTTTTCCTTCAAGAGCTTTCTTGAATTCCATCATCATAATAGGATTACCTTGGCTGTTCTCCTGTAAGACTTTCAGTACCCTCCCCACATCCCACTTTATTTTCCCATAACATTCGTCCTTTTCTACCATACTTTCCTAACACATCTATTTATACATTTGGATGATTGTTTTTAACCTCTCTGAACACAGGATGGGTCTCTTGGGTTGTTTTGTTCACTGATGTACTCCCAAACAAGAAACCATGACTAGAACCTACTGCAAACACTTGAGAACAAGTCGTCAAGATTTTACATTATGAGCACAACAAAAGATTTAGGCAAACACTTTGATATAGCAAAATGAATAGGTATTGAATTTAAAATAGCTGTGTAGGAAGCATTTGCTAAAATAAGAATGAGACTTGGAATAATGAACAAATCCAAACACAATTAAAGAGAGCCAAGGAGCTGGAGAAATAGAGAAATAGCTCAGTTAAGAGTGCTTGCTGCAGACTGGGCGTGAAGGTGCACTCCTTTAATCCCAGCACTCGGGAGGCAGAGGCAGGCAGATCACTGTGAGTTCAAGGCCAGCCTGGTCTACAAAGTGAGTATAGGACAGCCAAGGCTACACAGAGTAACCATGTCTTAACCAAAAAACCGACACCCCCCCAAAAAAGGAATGCTTCTTTCCTTAGAGAGTCCAGACCCACCTCCTAGGGATGGTCCTACCCACAGTGGACTGAGCTCTCAGACACCAATTAGCAATTAAGAAAATGTCCCACAGATTTGCCCATTGACAGAGTCAATTCCTCAGCTGAGGTTCGCTTTCCCTAAGTATGTCAAGTTCACAACTGACTCTAAATATGACACCTGGTATATCATAAAACAAACCATAAGAAAAAAATTCTACTAAAATAATATATCTCATAAATTCTGTATCA
This sequence comes from Acomys minous, assembly GCF_964271855.1. Taxonomy (NCBI): domain Eukaryota; kingdom Metazoa; phylum Chordata; class Mammalia; order Rodentia; family Muridae; genus Acomys; species Acomys minous. The sequence continues at coordinate 41,867,479 of NC_140501.1, read as the reverse complement.
TCATTTATATAGATACAGAGAAAGTGTTTGATGAACTCAAGTGTCCATTTGTAGTCAAAACTTTTATTAAAGGAGGAATGTAGGGGAGGTTTCCTTGTTTAATAATGTCAGAACTCTATAATAAAAATTTAATGAAAACCTTTCATTAAATTATATATAAGTATTGAAAAGAAAAGCCAATATATGAAATTACATCACATACGATGCAATCATCTACACAGAAATCCCAAATAATTTGTATTTATATCAGGACAAGTAAGGGCTCACCAACATTGACTTATATAGAATCAGTATATAAAGCCTATATTCATTTCTATACGTTTGGAGCAAACAACAAAACAGTACAGAAAGAGGCTCCAGGGAAATGGAATAAATAACTGGTAAGTTATACCTTCTTCATGGAGAAGAATGAGTTCCCAGTCTATGGGTTATCTATGTGTCCAAAGCAAAGAGTCATGAAGAGTTGAAGAGAAGGACACATACACAGGAGAACTTTATGTAGGATGGCTCACAGTTGGTATGGCCAGGCCAAGCATGTATGTGCAGTTTTGAAGTATGATGAAGTCATGGAGAACACATCCCTGGGGGGAAAATGGATGCTGTAGCAGATGCTTTGGGGACCATTGACTACCTAGCTAAACTAGATTCCTTCTTGACACCATGCATGGAAATCACCTCCAGGAGAATCCAAGCTTAAAGAGAGAGAGAAAAAAAAAACCTTTTTAAGTTTTAGAAGAAAATTCAAGACATTATTAATAAAATTGAGCTTGGAAAGGATTTTACATGACCCAAAATATAAACCAAAAAAGAAAAAGTAGCTAGAGCTGCATTAAAATTTAAAACATCTATTCCTTGAAGGATCCCAACTCAAAGCCAGAAGAGAATACCAGAAACTGGACCTTTATTCTGGATGTATTTTGTGAATACCAAACAGACTAAAGTTAATATATATGGTATATTACAAATGGGGCATTTAGTTAAAAGTGAATGGATGGCAATTGGGCCTCCCTAAGGAATGTGAGAGAAGAGCTGTACCCCTAATGATGGATGGGGCTGGGAGGAAACACAGGAGCCAGTAGGAAGCCAGTGGCAGAGAAAAAAAGGAAGAAGTCTGAAAACAAGGAAATATGGTACAATCCACAAAAAGGGTAGTTCCTTGAAATGTCATGTAGATTCTTGGGCAGGAGGCTCCTGCTAAGTGTATGTTGGAATGACAGGCTGGATTGATTTTTTTTTCTTAAACTTTTATTTCATCATAGTTTGAAATTGATCCATGTTTATAGTTATTTTTCAACAATTTTAAGTTACCTATATATTTTTTTAAATTCATTTTTATTTAGTAAAATTTCAAATAAGTTTTCATGAGGCATCTAATTAATGTTGAATATATGGAAAGTCACTGTAAATTATATTTTAAGTTACAATACTAGGCAAGACTTTACGGGACACTGACATATCTCTAAATGCATTATCTTACAGGGCAGTTAAGACCTTGACATGGCCTCTGAGTTTCCTAGAGGGCTAACAAACCAACAATCATCTAGATCCCAAGCATACTGTGGCCCAATATTATACAAGGCTGATGCTTTGAACGTGGGAGAGGTGGGGACTCCTTAGTCCATCTGTCAACCTCAAGATCCCCTTAGTAGTCACCTTCATGGTGAATAATCCAGTGTGACTCCCCTTAACACATTTCCATTCCAGTTCTTTTTCTCAGATTCTGTCCTTGCTGGGGGAGGTGTCAACAGTCATGAACCCTAATATTTGTGACCCATGTTGGCACAATCACTAAGATTTCACTGGATAAAACATCATAGTCTCACCAAAGACCATGCACCACAACTTAAAAATTAAACTCATTTTACTGGGACTTCAGTCATTAAAAACAAAACAAAACAAAACAAAACAAAACGTTACTTTAGTGTCTCTCACTATGACAGCCTTCGGGAACTTCATTTTGGATTATGCCAGCTCTGGGTTTTGTATTGCTGTTTGTGTTCATTTATGTTTTTGTTTTATTTCAGGCTATATGAGAAAGAGTCACTTACATCTGGCCTTCATCAGCTGACCTTGGAATCCCTCGTGAGATACATTTCCTTAATGCGACTTTGTTTGGCTTCAGTCTTAATTCCTCAACTTCAACTGCCCACCCACTCAACCGAGCAGTTGTGGGCAGCCAGTTTCTCTCTGCACTGAGTTATGCATGGACTCAGAGACTAATTTCTGACTTGTGTTTATAACCTCTACCACCAGCATAATGTTACCTTATTTTTCCTAATTAGTCCTGCCTCTTATTAGAAGGATAATTAGAACAATGTTAGTAAAATACTGAAAGGAAATCGCGAGACATTCAGGGCAGTAATAGCTTGGATGCTGTAGGCTTGTGTCTTTCTAACAGACTTTTTTTTCTTTACTAATGCTTACATCAGGTTTGGGGATGCTTTGGGGTCTTTTTCAATTCCTACTTTCTTAACCTAGGCTACAAATGTGACCAAAATGAGATCTCTTGTACTTTAATAGACAAATTTATAAATAAAATTTGAACTACTTCTGTATAAATGGGTCATTTTTATTATACTTTCTATTTTAAATTTTTATTTAATTAGTTTATTCAGACTACAACTCAATTGTTATCCCATCACTTGTATCTTCCTGTTCCTCCCTCCCTCCCACTGTCACCCTATTCCCCTCCCCTAGACCTATGACTGAGGGGGACCTCCTCCCCCACTATATGGTCATAGGCTATCAAATTTCATCTTGGTAGCCTGCTTATTCTTTCTTTGAGTGCCACCAGGTCTTCCCACCAAGGGGGGGGTCATCAAATATGGGGCACCAGAGTTCATGTCAGAGTCAGTCCCTGCTCTCCACATAACTGTGAAAAATGTCCTGTCCATTGGCTAGTCAGAGTAAGAGTTCGATGTTTACTACTTGTATTGTCCTTGGTTAGTGCAATAGTTTGAGCAGAACCCCCTGGTCTAACAGTTTCTCTATCTTATTGATTTTCTCAAAGAACCAGCTTCTGGTTTTGTTGATTCTTTGAATTGTTTTTTTTTTTTTTTGTTTGTTTGTTTCTAATTTATTGATTTCAGCCCCGAGTTTGATTATTTTCAGACGTCTATTCCTCTTGGGTGTTTCTGATTCTTTTTTCCCCTAGGGATTCCAGATGTGTCATTAAGTTGCTTGTGTGGGAGTTTCCAGTTTCTTTATAAAAGCACTTAGTGCTATGAATTTTCCTCTTAGCACCGCTTTCAATGTGTCCCACAAATTTGATTAGGTTGTTCCTTCATTTTCATTGAATTTCAGGAATTTCCTTCTTTATTTCATTCCTGACTCAGGTGTCATTAAGTAGAAAGTTGTTTAGTTTCCACATGTGAGTAGGCTTTTTATTGTTTCTGTTGTTGTTGAAGTCCAGCCTTAGGGCATGGTGATCTGATAAGATACAAGGTATTATTTCAATCTTTTTATATCTGTTGAGGCTTGTTTTATGGTCTACTATGTGATCAATTTTGGAGAAGGTTCCATGGGGTGCTGAGAAGAAAGTATAGTCGTTTGTGTTTGAGTGGAAAGTTCTGTAAACATCTGTTAGATCCATTTGATTCATGATGTTGGTTAGTGATGTTATTTCTCGGCTTAGTTTCTGTTTCAGTGACCTATCCTTCAGTGAAAATGGGGTGGTGAAGTCTCCCACTATTTTTGTCTGGGGATCGATGAGTGGTTTAAGCTTTGTTAATAGTTCGTTTACAAATGTGGGTGCCCTTATATTGGAGCATAGATGTTCAGAATTGTGATATCATCTTGGTTGATTTTACCCTTGATGAGTATGAAGTGTCCTTCCTCATCCCTGGCTACACCAGCTTGCTTCTTGTGACCATTAGCTTGAAATATTTTTTCCCAGCCTTTTACCTTGTGGTAATGTCTGTCCTTATGGGTGAGATGTGTTTCTTGGATGCAGAAGAATGTTGGGTCATGTTTATGCATCCACTCAGTTAGTCTGTGTCTTTTTTTATTGGAAAATTGAGACCATTGATGTTGAGAGGTATTAACGATCAGTGACTGTTAAGTCCCTTAATTTTTCATGTTGCTTACAGTAGAGAGTTTGCGTGGTTGTGTTTTTGTGATGGTGTAGTTATCTATTTCCTATGTAGTTTTGGTTGTAACTTGTCCCTTTGGGGTGGAGTTTTCCTCCTAGTAACTTTTGTACAGCTGGATTTGTGTATAGATACTGTTTGAATTTGTTTTTGTCATGGAATATTTTGTCTTCTCTGTCAATGGTTATTGATAGTTTTGCTGGATATAGTAGTCTGGTCTGGCATCTGTGGTCTCTTAGGGTTTGCAGGAACTCTGTCCAGGCCCTTCTGGCTTTTATGGTCTCTGCTGAGAAGTTGGGTGTAATTATGATAGGTTTGCCATTGTATGTTACTTGGCCTTTTTCTCTTGCTACTTTTAATATTTTTTCTTTGTTCTGTATATTTTGTGTTTTTATTATCATGTGGTGGGAAGATTTTCTTTTCTGGTCTATTCTATTTGGTGTTCTGTAGACCTCTTGTATGTTTGTATACATCTCCTTTTTTAAATTGGGGAAATTTTTTTCTATGACTGTGTTGAAGATATTTTCTGGGCCTTGGAGTAGGGTCTCCCTTCTTTCCTCGATACCTATTATTCTCAGGTTTAATTTTTTTCATGGTGTTCTTGATTTCTTGGATATCTTGTGTCAGGAATTTTCAGATTTAGCATTTTCTTTGATGCTTGCTTTGTGTTCTAAAATTGTATCTTCCAGTCCTGAGATTCGTTCCTCCATTTCTTGGATTTAGAGAAGGTCACCTCTGTGTTGCTTGCCTTCCTCTCTAGGCTCTCTCATTCTTGTTTCTTCTGTCTGTGTCTTTATCATTGTATCCATTTTCATCTTCAGATCTTGAACTGTTTTATTGATTTCTTTTATCTGATTGTTTGTGTATATCTAAGATTCTTCCATTGCCCCTTTATAGGCCTTTAGATCTCGAATTGTTTTATTGATTTCCTTCATCTGGTTGTTTGTATTTTCCTGAATTTTTTCCAATGCCTCTCTATAGGCCTCTTTTATGTCTTCCACCTGTTTGGCTGGAAGATGCCATATTGTTTCGGCTTTGGTTATTTATGTTTTTACGCTGGCCTTTAGTCATTTAGTCATTTCTGGTGTTGGGTGGGGGGAGTCTGAGGAGAGATCCACCCATTTCCCCAAGATTTCCCTAGGCCAGGCATTCTGATGCTTCACTGCTAGGATGATTTCAGACCCATTAACCAAGTTCACACTGCTGAGCAATGTCACAGCTCCCAGATCACAGGCAGGCTCTGGAGTGGGCTCTGGGGACTGGTCTGCCTTCCTCCGTATGCCTCTGACTTGCAAGAGGTCACACCCACTTGTGAGGGTCTCTCACAGACAGTGATCCCCCACTCCCATGGTCTGTGGCTCCCAGTAGTGTCTTGGGTCTCAAACTACACTCTGAGTCTAGTTACAGCCACCACAGCCTTCTGTGCCCCCGTGTGGCACCTAGGCTTTCTATGGACTGACATGGGACAGGTGGAGGGTGTCTGAGGGGAGATCCACCCATTTCCCAATATTTCCCTAGGCCAGGAGCTCTAATGCTTTACTACCAGGATGATTTCAGTCCCATTTACCAAATTTGCATTGCTAAGCAAGGCCACAGCTCCCAGCTCTCAGGCAGGCTCTGGTCCAGGCTGTAGTAAATAGTCTGCCCACTTCTGTGTGCCTCTGGATGGCAGGAGGTCAGGCCCACCTGTGGTCACAATGTCCACACTGTGCAGATCTCTCTCACCCGGTGATTTCCAGCTCCCACACTGGTCCTTGGCTCCTGGTAGTTTCTGCAGTCTCTTCTCTGCAGATCAGGCACTGTGTGACCTCATTGCCACCATCTTTGAATCCCCAATCCTTGTCAGAGGGGTGAGTCTTGGTGTCTGAGGCAACACTGGGAGCCCGGCACGGGTGGGTGGAAGGCTCTGTTCTGTGGAGCTGCTCTCTGGCACACAGCAGGCTCTGGTCACTTCCTCTCCACCTTCCTGCAGGCACTGTTTTTGTGCTCTGAGCTGTCGAGCAGTCTATCCTTCCATTTCTCCCTGTTGTTTACAGCCTACCACTGAGGCAGGGTGTTGGTTTCCACTCTCTGTCACCCACAACAGCTCGCAGTCCCTGTCAATTGCCACTTCCTGTAGCAATTCTTACTGGACACCATGCCAATGACCTCTGCCTGCAGTTCCTTGCCGGCCGTTTCCAGATGCCTACCTCAGCAGCCACTGCCTCTGTGGCTGCAGCAGTCACTGCCGCTGCCATGCTGGTCTGCTCTCCAGGGGGTCCATGCTCTTCCTGTGTTCAGGGGTGCCCAGGTTTTCTGTAGTTTATTCCTTTTCAGCTGTGGAGTTCTCCCGCTATAGTGGTGTGGGGAGCTTGGTGTTCCTGATTAAGAAATCAGTTCAGTTCCCTGACTCAATAACTGGTGCTTCTAAACAAGGTCCACACCGCTCGCTGCCATCTTGGAATCTAAATGGGTCATTTTTTTTTTTAACAGAATACTTTTATTGGTTAATTGGGAATTTCACATTATGACCAATTACCCTTACTTCCCAGTCTTCCCAGGTCCAGCGCCTACCCTTGTGGCCTCCCCTTCCACCAAAAAAATATTTTAAATGTATAATTTATGTTGTCTATGTAGTCACTGGAGCATGGTCAAACTCCCAGTAGCCAGTCCCTTAAAGAAAAGTGAGTCCTTCCTTACCCCCATTACCACAAGTAGCCCTCTATCATGAAGAGCTACACTTTAGCATTCTTATCACAATTCCTAAGAGTTCTTTTTCATGGTTTCCTGTCTAGGTTGCTACTTTTCTGGGGGAGGAGGTTGTCATAGAAGCCTTCTATGTCTTTTTTTCCTCAACTGTGAGTCTACAGTCACCCATCCCATTGCAGAAGAATCTTCTTTGCCCATTCCAGTCAGCAGGAGTGCAGTTTATGGGCTTCTCTATGGTATCTAGTGACAGTACAGACCACGGACATCCACCTGGCTCCCAGCATCAGCACATGCCAGGGACATCAGCATGGTCTCCAGTGGCAGCCCAGCTCACAGACATCAACATGGCTTTTGATGGTAGCAGAGGCACAGATTTGGCTCCTAGCTGCAATAAGACCACAGACCCCAACATGGCTTTTGTTGGCAGCACAGATCACAGACAGCAACATGGTCTCAGATGGCAGCACAGGTTACTCACACCTGCATGGTCTCTGGCGGCATCACATCCCTCACATAGCCACATAGCCTTCAGTAGTAATGCAGGCCACAGAAATCAACACCCTCCACAGCCCTGGCTGCAGCAGGACTAGGGACCCAGATGGCTATAGGCATCAGTATAGGCCATATCCACAGCCCTGACTGCAGCAGGACCATGGACCTAGCAGGCCTCAGGCAGCATTGACATGGCCTCCAGTGGCAGTTCAGGCTTCAGACATCACCATAGACCAGCCTCTCCACACATAAGCACATCTTCATTCCTCAATCCTTCCTACCCATCAGTCACAAATTTATTCATCTCAGTGGTATTAGAAACTGTGAGCAGGTCACCTCTGCTGGCTGTGCCGCAGGTGGACCTATTGCTGAGACTTCTGATCACAGGCATGTTTCAGGCTTTTATCTTCAATGGCAATGACATGTTTCCAGATCTGGTTCTGCAGCACCAGCTCCTCCTTGTGGTCCAGAAACTTATAGATGGGGTAGGTGTTGGAGAATGACCAACTGGAAATGTTGGGTCTGGGCCTGGATGGCAGATGAGTTGGTCAGGCCACCCCACACCATGGGCTCTTCCAGGCAGGATGAACAGTCACTATTGGATCTTCCTTTGGCTTTTATACATTTATTAATATTGTTACCCTGCTCTTCAAAGTAGAAGGACTTGTTTATCGGAAAGCCAATGCCTTTATAAAAATTAACCAGACACTACTATAGCCTCCCTGTTTTACTTGTAGGTATGAAGGAAACATCTTTTCTGTGTTTTTCGAAAGCTAATTTAATAGGCTTTCCTGTTTCATCTCTATGACCTTGAACAAGTTCATTCTCCCTAGAGTAAAAGGATATACTATGTAGTTCAGTTCCACAGCTACCTTTCCATCCTCTGTGGTAGAAGGAGTAATGTCTGTCTGTCTGTCTATCTATCTTCTATTTATCCATAGATATAGATGATAAAGATATTCAGACAAGTAGATGATAGACAGGTGATAGAAGGAATAGATGAGTGATAGAACAGATAGATGATAGACAAAACATTGATAGGCGGATAGATGATACACAGCCGATAGTTGATATAGATAGATAGATGAGAGAGACAGACAGACAGACAGACAGACAGATTATAGAGTTTCTAGGTAGCTGGGCAACCAATAAATACTTTGCAGCATCAAGAGATCATTTGTTTTACCAAATGGTCTATTAAGATTAATTTTCCAAATCTCTATATTCAGGAAACATTGGGATTTGAAGTCTTGTTGACTAGGACAACAGAGCCATGCAGAAAGCTCCGTATTGGGTGGGATGGAGGTGATTAAGAACAGATGGTGTTCTGACAGTTTCTCTAGAATTAAAAAAAAATGCAGATATTTTTGTTTGTTTTCCTGATCTCTACCAGCAGAAGCTCTGTGAGCACTGCTGACACTAATACGAAATATTTGGTCCTTTTGAAACCCTTGTTGTTGCCTTATATGAAGAAATCTGAATCCCACAGCCTGTGTGGGAAATACTGCCAAGCTAATTGTAAATGTGCTGTGGTAGCAGACAGTTTACTGCTGCGGCAAGCGGCCACTTGAGCCCTATACCTGCCAGCCTGGCTCCTTGTTTTGGTGTGTGTGTTCAGGAATAGTATTTCCCACTGTGGTGGTTGTCACTGTGGACCCAGGGGTAAGGAAAGGATGCTTTCTTCTTCTAAGCCTCTTAGAGAGGTTGGCATGAACCCCCTTCTTATGATATGACATTTTCTATACTCCTCAACAGATTTTGCACTTGTGCCTGGTTCCACTTTTTTTTTTTAAGAGCAGGTATGGAAAATCACAACCCCATGGCTGAAATCATGAATATGTATGAGTTGTAAGCATCTTTCTTAAAGAATTTCTGGAAGTATACAGATGGAGTTACTAAGAAAAAGCATGAACCACTGCCCAAGGGAGCCCACTCTTATGCCTCATATATTTAACCAGCCTTGTTGAACCAATTGGAATAAATGTTGACTTCTAGGTAACTCTGCATAGAAAATCCTCAAGTCCTGTCTATATTTCTATGCTTCAAAGGCACTTTTTTTTTCTGGGAGAGAAGCAAATTATTGTAAGATAATTCATGTGTTATAGCAATAAATATTGATTAGTATAGGTGATCAATTAACAAATGGATACTACTTCAGGTTTTATTCCTAGACAGTCATAATTAAACTTTATTATAACCTTCTGGATCCTTTCTGGATCAAACGATGCTGTTTAGACAGCTGGCAGAGAGTGAGCACCTGGAGTCTGAACTGGAGGCTTAAAGGATGCAGGTTGGTGAGGCATCTTAAACCATTCAAGCTGCCTTAATGAGCTTCCTTAGCCTGGATAGCTTGTGAACAGCATATTTATTCCTTACAGTAATGAAGGCTAGATGACAAAGGCCATGCCCCTCATAGACTTGGCATCTGGGGAGACAGCACTCACGCTTTCATGTAATAGAAGAGGCAAGGGGTCTATCATGAGGCTCTGCTAAAGGACACTGGTCCCATTCATATGCAGTCTGTCCCTGTAACCTGCTAGCTTCCTAGAGCCTCCATTTATTGATACTTATTACTGTGGGGATAGGGATTTGAACATATGACTTTGGTGGGACAGTGTGTTAGTTCCTTATCTCATTGTTTTGGTAAATGCCTGGCAAAGGCAGTTAATGAAGGGAGGATGGAAGGAAGGACTTATTTTGGCCCTTGGCTGGAGGATGCATTCCATATAGTGAGGAGGACATGGTGGCAGAGGTTTGAGGCAGCTGGCCATGTTGTATCTAAAGTCAGGAAGCAGATGGAGATGGATTCTATTGCTGTGCTCATGTATCTGTCCTTAGACTCAGTCTGGGACTGCAGTCCAGGAAGTGGTGCCATCCACAGTTAGTGTTTAGTGCAGGCCTTCCTGTCAGTTAAGCCTCTCTGGAAACACCATCACGGACACAGACACACAGTTTTGTCTCCAAGGTGATTCTAAATCCTGTCACACTGACAGTTAAGATTAGCCATCATGGGATGGGGGTGGGGGGCACGATGTAAACGTTAAGACTATAGCATAGAAGTCTTGACGTATGTGATAAAACCTTCTTCTCAAGAGGCACTGCCAGTATTTATCAGCACCAGAAGTGTACAGCTGCTCCCTGGCATACATATTCTCTAGTACAATTAGTGACTTTTAAATCTTTGCCTATAAAACAAGTTAAAAATATCAATAGAGAAGTTGACCTTTTCTTCCCATGTGCTTTCTGCTCTGTAACCTCAGCTTTGCAGAGAGGAGAATTTAGGTGTCTGTATACATACTTAATTTGCAAAAGACCTTTTGTGGTGATGTATGATTTCACAAATATTCTTCTAATTTTAATGGGGATTTTATTTCTTTTTTATTGAAGTTTGAGATATCTGTGTCTTTCAATTTACTAATATTTTTCTTTTATTTATTCCATTTGATCAGTTTTGAATATGTACAAGTCAACACTTGGCCCAGTGGCTATCCAAACAAAACAGAAGAGGCCACTTTCCTTGTAGATTTAGTTTTGAGTGACGCAGTATGAGAGATCATCTCATTCCTGATGTGACAGAGAATTCTGTGCTTATTTATTTTTGTATTTTTATGATAGAGACATATTCCTTATGGTCTCTACATACTCAGCTTAGGTAGAAGGAAAAAGCTGCATGTCATTCTTGGCAAGTGCTCTACCACTCTGTTACAGGCCCATCCTTGGTTTCTTGAGGCATGGCTGTACTGTGTAGCTAAGGCTGGCCTTGTTGTGTAGTCTAGGTTGGCCCGGAGCCCATGATCCTGTGGAGGCTTCTCCCCGAATACTGGGATGACAGGAACACACCACCACTCCAAGCTAATGTAGAATGTTTTTCTTTGGGTTGATTTTTGTTTTACAAAACATTATGTGAAGCCTACAAGTTGGTTGTCTTTCAAAAAGTATCTGTGGGAAATTATGTTGTCATTATAGTAAGTGTAGATATAGTCTCCCCCAATAAAACACTCAACACTTATAAATATGAAAAATTCAGGTTGAAAATCAAAATTATATGATAATCCATGCTAAAATAGACAATTGACTTCAGAAAGCGTATAGCCACAAGAACAATGTCTACATGCTTGAGTGTAAATTGCAGGCATTAAGCAGATGGGTCATGATTACAGATACCTATTTATTCCTAAAAAAAAAAGAGCCTGTGGAAGCCTGGCTGCCAGAAGGGAAAATAAGCATTGTGATAGAACAGTTAGTAGATGGAAGACAATAGCAAGAAGGCTGCAGGCTCTGTGTCTCTAACTGAAACTAAGCGTGCAGGAAGCAGCTTTGTCCTGATGGACATAAAATAATCTTGGGCACTGTGTAGTACATTTACATGAGGCAACAAAACAAAACAAAACAAAAGAAACAAACAAACAAAAATCCCACACCTTTCAACTAACTGTAAGGACTGAAGAGACTGAATGTACTTCTGGCCATCTTATTTTTAAGAGGTGAGCTCTGTGTAAGAAGCCCTTCTAAATATATTGTTGCTCTATAGTGGGGCTTGGGAGCTCGGGAAATGGCCCAGGGGTTAAGAGCACTTCTTGCTCTTCTAGAGGACCCAGGTTCAATTTCACCACCCACATCGCAGCTCATAACTGTCAGTAACTTCAAGATCTGATACCATACCCTCATCTATAGGCAGGCAAAACACCAATGCACATAAAATAAAAAGTTTTTTAAATTAAAATTAAAAAAAAAAAACAGAGAGAGAAGTTTTTGTTTACAGACTTACAGGCTCAGAAGTAGGCTTTTTTTTTTTTTAAAGGACAAATGGAGAGACACTCTCATTACATTCATTGTCATGATATTGTGCCATCTGCTGGGACAAAAGATGCAGGCTGACCCGCACTGCAGCACACACAGCCACCAGTCAGCTAATTTGTCACAGGGCCTTGGCATTGCTGGCTGCTCAGCTGCTGGCCTAGTGCTAGAGTAGCTTTTCTGTCAGTCCCGAAGGTTATAGGCTGCAGCAGAGCTGTTGAGGAAGTGAACTTTTGTTCCCTACAAAATGCTAAGCAAGAGGATATACTGGTTAGAAATTTGCTAATGCTTGTGTTTTAGAAATGGGAGTTTATGCTAGAGTGAAATGTAGCTCAGTACCAAGAGAAAGAAACGGAAAGAAATATTTGACATTGAACACTTTGATTTAAAAGTAAGTACTCAGAAATCAACATTAAAATATTTACATTCTGGTTTGTTTTAAATATGAAAGAAGACATAAAAGGAAGTGGTCTGGGTCCTCTTTAGGATAAGGAGCAGCTGGGGAAAGACACCCATATGTGGCCACAGTGAGCAGTCCCGTAGCTCCCTGGAGTCTTAATTCTTTGTTTCTTACCCATGTGACACTCCAAGCACACAGGAGCAGAGCTCTGTTCACCCAGACTCTTGGGGACCTGGCCTGGGGAAGGCTCCTTCTCTTCCCTGGCCTTGCCCTACAGCAGAACAACACAGTAGCAGTTTCTTCAGGAAACAATGTGCTTCGTTGTTGCTGAGAAGGTGTCTTATTTATTATTCACTCCAGTTCCCAGTTCAGGAGCTCCACAGATTGCACCTACCTCAGCCTAGGGTAGCTGGAGATTGTGTTTGTGTGTGTGTGTGTGTGTGTGTGTGTGTGTGTGTGTGTGTGTGTGTGTGTGTGATATTCAGCTAACACATGCAATTTCTGTTAACATGTTTTTGTAAGTGTATGGATGGATGAAAGTGGGCACATGCCACAGTGTGTTGGGGGAGGGAAACGACTTTTGGGGATCTATTCTTGTCTTTCACCTTGCTGAGGTGCATGGGAGCGTGGGGGGTGAGAGTGGGCTCTCTTGCTCTGCTGTTGTGCTAAATACTCCAGGATAGCTACCCTGCAAGTCTTGGAAATCCTCCTGCCTCCCATCTCCCTGTAGGAGTAGTGCTAATAAAACTGCTCTGTGCCACCACATAGGGTTTGTTCATGTGTATTCAGGGGTTGCACTCGGGTGCCTGGGCTTACCCAGCTAGTACTTTTACCTACTGAGCCACACACAGGAGAATCCTTGTTCTTTACATTACATTGGTCAGAACAAAGTAAGCAGCCTGCTCTATATTGTTTTTACTATTATCGTGGATTATTTATAGACAATAATGCATTTCATTGTGTACATGATCATTTACCCCAGTTAAACTTTCTTGTCCCCATGCCCCCATTTACTTTAAAGACAGTTGGAAAGAGAATTCTACAATGTTCTCAGAAGAAATTAAGAACATTTGTAAATAGGATGAATACTTACCCCAATAGGACTCAGCCATGGAAATTTCTAATTAAGGATGCACATACATGTAAGGTAACACCAGATACCTATCTCAGCCAAAATCTGTTAAGAGGTTAATGTAGGCCAGGTACATTGCTAGGCACAGAGTGCTGCGATGGACAGATCATCCATAAGGAGCTCAGCTAGGAATATGGCTCAGTGGCAGAACACCTGTCTGGTATGTGGAAGGCCCTGGGTTCAAACCCCAGAGCCATATAAAGCCAAAGGACAAAAGTCTCTCATTTGAGTTAGGAGAACACATACAGATAACCTAGGTAAATATGAGATAAGAGCTACACATAAGGATGAAGAAGAGATGCAAGGCACAGATGGAACCTAAAATGTGTATGCATCTCAAGGTTTACGCTATTCAACGGCTAAACAAAGGGGATAAATCAAACTACTTATTTGTTTAAATCCATCATGAGTGATTAATTCATGGAAATCGATCTGTGCAAGTCAAGGCCAGAGGCAGAATATGCAGATAGGAAGCCGGACGGGACTACATCAGCCCCGGTGAGCAGAGATGGAAGCCCTGGTCCAGAACAGGGACGATAGTTAGGGAGAAGGGAATGCCCATGTGGGCGTTGTAATGGGAAAAGCGCAGGCACTGTGAATAGCTAGGTATGGAGAGACAGCAGCAAGTCCGAGGTACATTGTATATGTGAATACATCGATGGTGACATGACCATGAAGTGAAAGTCTAAGGCACTTCAAGGGAGAAGGGGGTGTAGTCAAGAAGAACTTCAAAGATGGGGGGGGAAAAACAAAAACAAAAACAAAAACAGAAAAACAAAACTACTTCGCCTTGTTCAATGGTTCCTCCCTGGCTTCTGTATGGTGCACAGGTAGCTCATACTAGCCATGCAGGGAGCGATTGCTGAATGAATGTGTTGGCTGCAGGATAAAACTGGCTGTTATTGGAAAGAAGTAAGTGTGGTGTTGGCTGGTTAGGGGCATGATAAAAGGAACTGGAGGAAAGCACAGTGTACAGATGTGGGTGCAGAAGTGTGTTGGAGGAAGGGAGAGAGAGAGAGAGAGAGAGAGAGAGAGAGAGAGAGAGAGAGAGAGAGAGACAGACAGACAGACAGACAGACAGACAGACGCACTGAGACAGCGCGAGCTAACTAGCCATAGGGCCAATGTGGCTGTGGCTGAGTCTAAAATGGAATGGAGAAACACCCTGGAGAAGAAGCGCTTTCATGCTCTTGGAGTTTCTCACAGGTGGTTTGCCAGCTCCATATGTGACAGTCAAGGCTGGAGGGTCTAAAAATATCACACTCCATTGGATCACTGCCATAACCTCAGGCCCTGCTATGGGCAACCACTGACGTAAGTCGAAGAGCTGGCTTTGCACACTGGTGTGTGTAAAGGATGCTGGCAAGGCCTGTCCTTTCATTGCTACGGATGGTAAGCCCTAACCCTTTGCAAGAGGAAAAGAGCCACGTGTGCTTCTGGGAGATCAAGAGGTCCCGCCCTGTTGGTCACTAGTGTTGAGTTCTTGGATAGAGGTCTTCCTCATCTACTGCACAGGGCAGCTTTCCCATGAGTGGGTGAGGCAAATGCTCTCAGGTAAGGGTGAAGGCGAGGGAGAAGAATGGTAAGGAAGGAAGGAGCGCTCATTGGAAAGGTCCAGTCCTTACTCAAAGTGCTCACTCCCCTTTGTGCCTCTCACACTGTTAGAGACCACCTGCCCAGCCCTCTGTACTCTGTCTCTGGGAATTCTGCTTCCGAAATCCCCCATCCCCCACTCGCTTCCCTGCCCCCCCCCTCAAGTTCACAGCCCTCCAGCATTGTCAGAAAGGATTATCTGGGGTTTTCTCTGGCACCCTGCTTGTGTGCTGTAACAGGAACGGTTGGGATTGGGTTGGGGGAGTAATTGCTGTGAGATTTGTGCTAGCTAGGGGCTGCTGAGAGGGGTATTAACACTTGAAGAGCATAGATCTTAAAGAACTCAAGAAAGGATCGAGACAATGCTGTGTCTAAAGAAGGGACCCAGGTGAATTGGTGAGCGTTGGGAGCTGTCATCCCTTTTCGGGTTATGTTTTATCTTTTTGAAGCTTTGGTACATGTACTGTATGCTGGACACATCCTCTCTCATACCCTCATCCTCTCCTCTTCCTCACAGGGTTTTGTTGTTTTTTAAAATTTCACCACATACGCGCATGCACACACACACTTTTTTAAAAAGTGTCTGAATAAAATGAGGAAATGCATGTGATCTTTATCTCTCTGAGGTTAGGCTAATTCATTTATATAGTGTACTCCAGTTCTATCTACTTTATTTCTATGACATAATTTTGTTTTTCTTTAAGGCTGACAAAAACTCTATTATATTTATATACCACATTTTTCTTTGAGGTTATAATTCTGCCTTTGCCGTCCACATGCTGGGAAGACAAGAGAAGACAGTGTTTAGAGCCAGGGTCCTGCACACCCCACCAAGAGACTCCCTGTGCCAAAACATGGAGAGAGATTGCCAATGATGTGAAAGCGGAGCAGGGGAGCATGGGAGATGGCAGTCTGGGTAAGAGCACCTACTGTGCAGGCATAAAAAAGCCTAAGCTCAGCTCACAGCATCCACGAAAAAACTGGGTGTGGCCAAGTGAGTCTGTACTCCCAGAGCTATGGAGGACAAAAATGAGAGTATCACTGGTCCTTGCTGGCCAGCCAGCCTAGCCAGAAAATGAGGCGCTCCAGATCCTGTAGGAAACCGGATCACAAAGGAGAATGATAAAGCAGGAACCTGACACCCTCCTCTGGCCTCTGCTAGCCTCTGTGGGCACATGCATAGGTTTGTATACCCTCCCCCCCCACACACATGTTATAGAGACAGAGACAGAGAAAGACAGGAGAAAGGCAGACAGACACACAGAGAAAGAGAGAGACAGGGAGACAGAGACAGAGACAGACAGACAGAGAGACAGAGACAGAGAGACGGAGAGAGATAGAGACAGAGAGAGACAGGAGAAAGGCAGAGAGAGAGGGAAAGAGACAGAGAGAGACAGAGACACAGAGAGACAGAGAGATGGAGAGAGACAGACAGAGATAGAGAAAGACAGGAGAAAGGCAGAGAGAGAAAGAGGGAGAAAGACAGAGAGAGGCAGAGAGACAGAGACACAGAGAGAGACAGAAAGACAGAGAGACAGAGACACAGAGAGATCAGGCCCAAAGCGCAGAGTGGACTGGAGCATCTGAGGAAAAGGCTCAGGATAGTGGGGTGGGGGGCTTTTAAGTTCAGAGCAAGAATAAGGAAGAGGGCAGCTGCTCGAGGCCAAACAGTGTGATGTTGATGGATGGCACAAAGAGAACAGAACTCCTTTTCTCCCATTTGCTCCTGTCTTCTCTGTCAAGGAGAGTGATCTTTGGACCAAATAGGGTAGAGTGAACATTGTTAAGAGAAAATTGAAGCTCAAGATGGGTGAAGCGATTATGCGGGAGCATGCATCCCCTGTAAATGAGCCCAAGTTTCTGGCTCTGAATGAATTGTAGAGCAGGAACCTGCGAAAACGCTGCATGGGTTTACCCAGCTAAGCAGGGAGGACTCTGGCTGATGGGAAAGGAAGAAACACAAGGGTCTGGGGAGTAAGCCAATGTTGCGAGCTCAGAATTACAGAGTTCGGAGTGGGATAGGACCCCGAGTATGTAGTTCAAGCCTCATCTGATTCACAGATGTGCATTTAGAGATGTTTTATGGATTTTCAAGAATCCGTAACAAGCTTAGCTTATCCACCACACATGTTTTTTCTCTTTCTTGATACTTTAAGTCCTTAGTACAGAGATGACTTTATAGTTGTTGAAATGATTCATTCCTTTTTTCCCCCTTCCACAGACACTGTGCTGGCCTTGCATAGGAAATGACGCAGTTTTTCTTCTTGCCTGCTTATCACTTGAGTTTAGTTAGTTGTTTGTTTGACAAACACCGAGTGCAGAAAGGGTAAAAAACGGTTTCAAAGTAGAAGTGAAAGTCCTGATTCTCCTTACTAAAATCTGTCTGAATTTGCTTCACGGTCTCTTTCTGTGTGTGAATACGCATCTGGCCTGCCTCACAGTGACAAGTGCTTCCTTCAAGATTCAAGAACCATCGCTTTGAAATGAGTCATGAGGGAAGACAGGCTTTACATCTGTGTCGGAAGACAGCTCTGGCTCCTGCTGTCCTGACTTCAGATCAGTAAGCCTGCTCATGCGATGGGGCTGTATCCACTTCGCTGTCAACAAACGAGCCTTCTCTCTGTTTCTGCATTTCTCTTTTAAAAGCAGATTTTTTCTGTAGTATTACTTCCTGGTTAAGTTCTTAGTAGTGTTATTTAAGGGCAAACGGCCAAGTAGTGGGGTTACAGCATTCCATAAAACAGAGGTTCTGCCCTTGTGAAACTTATGGTATTGGAAAAGAGGCACCTAACAACAAGAATAAAATATAAATAAACTACACAGTTTATTAAAAGGAATATGTGCAATGAGGCAGGTATAAATAGTACAAGAAATCTGGGCCTTCTGGGGACACTTGGTGTCCAAAGGACAGGGCTAAATCATCTCCAGTGTAGAAGGTGATGTTTGAGCTTAGTCTTGGGGGGTGATGGTGGGTGGGGGGTTGAAATGATTGCTTTGGTAGACCTGACCAAGCAAAAGCAGGAAATTCCAGGATAGAAGGTAAGGTCAAGAGAGCACTACATTCTGACACCAAGAAAGAAAGAAAAGATGAGTAAGTATGGCCATAACACTCACAGGCCCTGGGGTACAATCAGAGCACCAGGCCTAAGAATCTGCAAGATTCTTAAGTTTGCAAGAAGAGACTGAAGTAAACTAAAGGCATAGGAAACCATAGCAGAGAATTCCCCAAATCTAGTGAAAGAAATGGACATCCAATGTCAAGAGGCTCTCAGAACTCCGAGTAGATATGACCAGAGAAAATCCAGAAGGAGCCAATACTGAAGGCTGTAAATAAAGTAGTGCAGACTCTCCCACAAAGCCAGACATAGCAGAACTCCCAAAACCAGTGAACAGTGGAATGTTATATTTCAAGTCCCGAAAATAAATAACTGCAAGATTGCTGTATCTTTGAAATTTTACAAAGAAAGATGAACATTTTAAAATAAGCATAGACTGGATACTATACTCAGTGGAGGAAGCGGTATAGTCACAGGAGCATAGAAAAGAATTACCTTTCAGGAGAGGAGAAGGTAAATGAGTAAAGAAGATGTGGTACATACACACAAACGAATTTTATTCAGCTATAAAGAAGAATGAGATTATGACATTTGTCGGAGAACGGATGGAACCGTAGGTCATCACGTTAAGCGAAATAAGCTAGATTCAGAAAGATAGTACATTTAAATCTCACATGTGGAATTTCAGTTAAATTTACAAATACATATGTTGGGCATGGAAGTGGAAAGGCAACAACCAGAGGGGAGGAAGAGGTCTAAGGGAGAGGTGAACAGGCAAAGGAGTGGTGTTGGGTACATAAAGTTGAAGGAAGGACAATTTGGAGAGAAGAGGGCGGTGCTCAGGAGGGGTAGGGACGCCAGAAAGGAACAAGTTGTAATATCTATGAAAATGGCACAATGAGACTCTTTGTATACTTACTAATCTTTTTTTTAAAAAACCGCGCTATTACTATAAAAAGAAAAGAGAAAGCCAGGTGGCTTTGGAGGAATAGTAGATCAAATATCAAGGGACAGAGATTTAACCAATGGAATGGAAATGGCAGCAGAACGCTTGGGCTTGGGGAAGTCTGGGGACTGGAGAGATAGACTTTTCTCCTCCCTGTCCCTCCTTTTCCCTTCTTCCCCTTCTCCTTATCCTCCCCTACTCTCTTATACAACACTTAGTGTTGGGTCCATCAAGCTTGCCATCTGCTGCATCTTTAGCCTTTTCTGCATGCATTACATGTGAATCACATAACACAATTCTTTGTTTGCGGGGACGCTCCTGCTCTTAGTTTTGTCTGAATGTATATTTGTATGTGTGCGTGTGCGTGTGCGTGTGTGTGTGTGTGTGTGTGTGTGTGTGTGTGTAGGTGAAGGATAGAGAAGAAAAACTCTGGCAACAGATGGCATCTCCCCCCCCCCCCATTTAAAAGTCCACCATGAGGAGAACAAGGACTATTTTTCTTCTGTTTGTGAGTGTTAAGAAATGGTACTTTGGCATGTGAATTTCAGCTCTATGCCAATAGCATATATATATATATATATGTGTGTGTGTGTGTGTGTGTGTGTGTGTGTGTGTGTGTGTGTGTGTATTTGTTTTGAAGAGAGAGGGAGGGAAAGGTCTTGGTAAAAAATTGACTCACAGACTGCCAGACCCCATTTAGGATTTATATCACAGATCTTACCACCAAGGATGAGGGCTTTATCTTTAAATGAGTTCTCGTGGAATCTCAGTACACTGATATTGAATGCCTTGTAGGCACTTGGTACACTTTTTCTTTGAGACCACCTCCAGGCCTGGGAGCCTATGACTGTACAGGTCCTAGAAAGGGAGACCAAAAGCTCCCATTTTCTTTGGAGTATGGAGTGTCTGATGACTCTACAGCCAGGGTGACCAAGGCATTTGTATTTCAAGCCAGGACACTGTTGAGATAGAAAGAAGACACTAAAATTAGCCATAAACATCTTTAAATATTTGTGAATTGGCAGCTTATTTTCAGTTGGATGATGGACTGGTATGTCAACTATATTCCAACACTGTCTCAAAGACATTTTTCCTTACAAAAAATGACAAATATCTGTTTTCATCGAACTTAAAACTTCCTTATATTAAAAACCAAGCATTAACAAATTCAGAATTATCAGCCCCTTTATTTTTTAAAAATAAATTTACCATGAACTAACACATCACTGTGTTTTCCTTAAGAATGTAATTTTTCTGTTAGTATGGTCTTGCTATGTCAAATCTGAATTCTTTTGAAAGTTGTATTTATTGGGTAATAACTTTGAAATGAACCTTCAATTGACCTCTTCTGTAGACTAGAGCTTGTCTGAGTATGCACTTCTGCTACCACACTTAATTGGATTAGTACAATTGTGTTAAGTGCATGATAGTCTCAGTTGTAATTTATTTTCAAGGGTACTAATGTTTAAATCCCTACTTGGAGGCTCTTTCTTCAAACACTATTTTACTTGCCCAATTAATTTTGTCTATTCTTTTTTTTTTTTTTTGCCTAATTTATATTGTACA
This sequence comes from Acomys minous, assembly GCF_964271855.1. Classification (NCBI taxonomy): domain Eukaryota; kingdom Metazoa; phylum Chordata; class Mammalia; order Rodentia; family Muridae; genus Acomys; species Acomys minous. Next base: position 41,846,721 of record NC_140501.1, on the reverse strand, counting down.
AGATTTAGTTGTTCTCAACTCTGCCCCAGTCATATAATTTAAGAGCATCAACAAAAATGTCTGTCTACATCATGGGGGAAGTGAGAAATCACTGCAGTAAGTTTTACTACAACAAGTATCTGATGGGTGTGACACTCATGGTGATCCTGGGACAAGGAGACCTGTGGTTATTCTCTGAGAAGAGAAATGTAGGCTATGGGTAACTACACTTAGGACTCTCAGGGGGCACACTTGGCACATGTGAGAAAGAAATGATAGTTCGGAGAGTTGATTTGCTGTTGTGTCAAATAATCTAGCTCAGCTTGCAGGCTGTGGACCTGCCCCACTTAATCCCTAAACGAAACCTGTCTGTGTGTGGTCCAGGGGCACAGGATCATTTCCCTTCCTCCCATCCTCCCACCTGCACTTAGCCTGCAGACAAACGGAATGCCTAACAAGAGTCCTTTTGAGATCTAGGTCTGAATACATGTCTGACAATGTCTCGTGGAGTATTTTACTCCCTCAATGGTCAATTTGTACTTCCTTTTTGTTTAAAAATAAAAATAAAAAAAGCTCACAAATTGAGATCCACCAAAGATATTTGCAGAATTTTGACTGCAAATTAATTATTTTCTTGGTTTCATGTCATTAAGACAAAGCAAGGTTTTGGAGTGAGCTCTAACAAGAGAATTCCTCATGCTATGTGCCACATAATTTTTTAAAAAAAGTATAATGAACCAGGTTCCGAAACGACCCAGATTTCAACACAGATCCTTGTTACTGAAAATAAGGAACTCCTTTCTGCTTTACTGCTTGCAGAAATGTAACCTAGAGCCGACCGATCAGATCTCCTGCATTTTCTTGCTTTGTTATCAGCTTATGTAGCCCACTGTTCAGCCATTGCCCTACTGTTCTGTTTTGCAGAGACTACTCTAATTCATAAATTGCAAATAGAAACCAATTACATCCATTACTGAATTTGTTTTAATTTGTCTTTGGCAGGGCAGGAGGGATACGTCTTAGTGTCTTGCTGCTTTTTAACCTTGTTGTCTAATAATTTCAATTATCAGAGCATCTAAAAAGTTGAAAAATTTGGGCTTTAACTCTTTGAAAATGTTTATAAAACATTTCTAACTGATTTGTATAAATATGCCCCAAAATCATTTTCAAACACATTCAGTAGCATTATAATGGGCATTTGGATGGATATTTTAAAATTCCTCATTCAAAGATTCAAATGATCCAAAAGTTCTAAGACAAGTGAATGCATACTTCTGCCTTGTGTTTGAATTTAGATTTTCCACACACACACAAATATGTAGCTTATTGTAACGCATGCATATTTCTCAGTGACTGCTACTGTTTGGATGTCCATGGAACGTTACTATTTATTTCATTATGGAAATGAATTCTGTTGCACTACACCAATTTCTAAGATCCTTTCTAGTCTACATATTTTGTCACGGTTTATTTTGCAAGGTCTGTTTGTTAGTTTCTCTGTGACTCTGGAGAGGAGACCTTTTCTTTCCTCTAAGTGGAGAGAGGGTACCTTGTACAGAAAGGCCTTCCAACCTGCTTCTGAGAGGTATCAGAAAACCCTTGCTAAACCTTAAGGCTGCACCAAGGAGAAGGGTGGAAGGGGACAGTGACCTTCCTGGTTCTGCAGTTTTTCCCAGATTCCTTTGCTCAATACGTCAAGTTACCACTAGTTTGGAGTAGTGTCCTAAACTCCATTAATTTCACTTCCTCATGCATAAGAAACAGAAAATAAAATTATTTAGAGGAGAAATTATTTGACCCAAAAAACGTCATGTTTTATACTTTCCATTGTTCCTGTATAGTCATTGAAACCAGACACTATAACTTAAGGAGATTTGTGGCTCGTGGATACTATGTGATTAATGCCATCATGTCTCCTGGGGAAACATGATGAATTTTTCTAAGCATTTGGAATTTATAGTTTTGGCAGCTCTCTCACGGACAGAATGTTTTATTTTTCATTAACTGTTCCATTTTATGATTTTTTTTATTCAATGAGCTCCAAAATATTTATTTAAAATTTAAAATGTGTTATCAAATAATAATTATCCAATAGCTATAGATTCATGTGGCTTGTCATTAATATTACAGTCATTGTAGAAGAGCAATTAGACTCTTTGTTCATAGGTCACGTGGCAGGATTCTCAGGTTCTGCTTACATCCACTTGGATGAAAATGTCTCATGTTTTCTATTGACTGCACTGAATGGTGACCTGGCTTCAGGCGTCACTCTAATTGAGGCCAAAATTACTACACAATTGCCTGTTATGCTTAAGAGCAACAACAGCAAACCTTTTTTCCTCATTATCCCAGATGAAGAGCTAGCTGTCCCTGACTGCCAGTGCCTAAGCATACTTGCTTTGTTAAGCAAACCCCAACAAGCTGTCCTTGGCAAGGAGGTGCTAGTTGTATCATGGTGCACGTTGAAATAGCGATATCAAATAAAGGGGAAATTTGGGGTTCACAGGAGAAGGAGGAAAAAGCAGGATTGGGCAAAGGAGGATGTGCAGCTGTGATGTGGGTTAGGCAAAGTCATGGCTAGCCTTGCACTGGAAGCAAATGTGGAACATCAAAGGTGCCCCATATGTGGCTGACGCAACTGGACTTTTATATCCTAACTCACTCAGTTGCCAATTGTGGACTGACCTAGAAGCCCTCCCTGCTCCCCAGTGGGGCCACTCTCGGGCAAGGCCTACTTTGAAGAAGCTCACAGCTAGAGAGTACTTATTGAGAGCTGCTCAGAGATAGGCACCCAGTCTTTCCTTAAAGAGATATCTGCACATACATCATTGGGCCCCATGTGTGATGCTTTCATAGAATTGACAAAGATGAGCCATTTTATCTCTGGAAATCCTCTGACTTACCCAGCATTAAAATCATTTAGTTCGCTGCATACATCTTACCTATACCAGAAAACCCGTGGTAGAAGCAGAAGCATCAAGTGATGGTTGCCGTGGGCTCTAGCAGCTCAGCATGGAGATGCAGAGATGTAGATGTGAGTCTTGCAGATTTCTTGAGGGATGCTCTTGAGACTAGCACCTCTGGAAGTGGAGGAAGGGGAGGGTCCTATGATTAGGCCAAAGAACAACTGGCCTGCCTTCCAGTCTCAGATAAGGCCAAGTTTCTGTTCCGCTGGGAAGATGGTTGAACTCCGTATCTCACTGTAAGTCCGTCATTGGTTAGGTGTGCCTTGGGGCCAAGGTGAGGGCCTGGCTGAGTTGACATTTGTCATTCAAGGCAATTCTGAAGAGAGAAGTGTGGTGGTTTGAGTGTAAACGGCCTCTATAGGCTCATATACTTGAGTGACTAATCTGCAACTGGTGGAACTGTTTAGGGAGGACTAGAAGGCAGAGTCTTGTTGGCGGAGGTTTGTCCCTGGGGATGGGATTTGAGTTAGCATTCCTTCTGTCTGTCTGTCTGTCTGTCTGTCTGTCTGTCTGTCTGTCTGTCTGTCTGTCTTTCGGTCTGTGTCTGTCTGTCTGTCTCTCCCCCTCCCTCCTTCCCTTGCTCTCTCCCTCCCTCCCTCCCTCCCTCCCTCCCTCCTTCCCCGTTCTCTCCCTCCCTCTCTCCCTCTGCCTTGTGGTTGTCACAACTGTAAGTTCTCAGCTATGGCTCCAACACCATGCCTGCCTGCCTGCCTGCTTGCTGCCAGGCTCCCTGCCACACCCTCTGGACTCACCCTCTGGAACCTGAGCCCCACATTAAGTGCTTTCCTTCATGAGTTGCTTTGGTCCTAGTCTTTGTCACAGCAATAGAACAGTAACTGAGACAGGCTAAGTGGGAGCTGAGGCCACCAAGCAAGAGCTCACCTGGCATCTGTGAGTAGGTTCTCTTCTGAAGTCGGCTGAACCCATCCTGACTGACTTTAATGCAGCGAGCGCTTTATCCTGCTAATAATTCCTTGCTCATTGTCACCCAGCCACAAGTGGCTGACTTGCGCTAAGATGTGGACACAGCAGGTGTAACCAAGGCAGCCCCTTGAACAAAACAGGAAAAGCCCGCCATCCACAAATGCGCTTTCAGCCATCCTGTCTGTGGGGGAAGAACAGGCTGGTTGCTTGGAGGGTGAGTGGCAGATCCAGGAATCTTTTGAGCTGGTTTGCTTGGCTTCCTTGGATTTCACTCAAAATGCAAAGCGGTTTAAGTAGATTATCTAATTCCTCTTGTCTGTGTATGCAGCGCTTTTGTTTGTGCAGAGGCTCTTCGTGTTTTTCAGCAACCCGCCCTTCCTGTTTAATCCTTGTGGCTGTCCCCTTGTCTGGAGCACTTAGCACACCCCACTGTCCCTCAGAAGTCAGCTGATTTCAGGCTCCAGCAAGCCCTGGGGTGTGATTTGGCCTCACTCTCTCTTTATGGTGTGAGCAGAGAATTTTTCATACCAATTGTAAAACATAAAATGTCACGCCCACCAGCTCTTACAGAGTCTCGGAAGCCCACCCTGCTCCAAATGAGGTGCTTCTGCCAAAATGACACAGGGAGAGGCTCTGGGCACAGGAGGGAGGCTGCTGCGTTGCGTTGTGTTTTGTTTTGTTTTGTGTTGTGTTGTGTTGTTTTGTTGTGAGCTCCAATCAGGGTTGAGGGAAGGTTACAATGCTTTTATTTAGCTCTCAATCATCGTCAGGCCTGGCAGACAGCACTGTAGAACTGAAAGGGAGGAAGATGCAGTGGGAAGAGCTGTAGAGCAGACATCAGGAGGGCTTGGTCCAGCCCCTCTCCTCCTCTGACGTCCCGGCTCTGCTGTGACCATGTCACAGTCATTCCAACATCCCAGTTGCCTAGAAACGAGCAAAAGCTAGAGACCTGTGGAAGTTCTTCACCCCACGCTCCTGTCTGATCCCACAATGCGTGAGACTCTCATGCTGTCTCTGTATGTTGTGAGCCCAGATAGAAATCCCATGCAAATATATAAAGTACCTATATTATATATCTTCCCCAGGGAAACACTCGATTTAGATGTATCTGTAGCAATCCTATGTGGTCAAACCCAATGTCACTCCTCCCGTGCTTCTTGTTATCTTAACTGCACAAATGTTCACCATTTTCCTTCAATTCTTTGTTTCTTAATTGTGCAAACTTTATATTTCTTTGTATATGATTGTCCTGTGCTTTATGCTATTTCTCCAAATATATTCTGTAGTTTACTAATTTTCTCCTGGGCTGAATCTCATCTGCTGTTTAACCTACTCATTTGGTGTTTAAATTTTAATGACTCTGTTTTAATAATTAAAAGTAATATGGTTTTTTGTTTGTTTGTTTGTTTCATTTTCACTTTGCCTCTTTCTTTTGTGATTTCCCCAATGCTTTCGTTTTCGTTTTTGAAGTGCTTCATGGTCTCTTTCACGGTGTATTAACAACTGCTTTAGAATTTTCTGGGTTAGATCTCTTATTGTCTACCAGCTCCCAATCAAGTTGTTTAATTTCTTGTCCAGATTGTAGTATTTTTACTGTAAACTGCTAAACTGGTGTCACCTTTTTTTTTCCCCCTGTGTAACTCATGTACTCTCTCGTGTGTCTTGCTTTTGACTTTACCTCTGGTTGGATTTTTGGAGTTCAGCAGTGGTTTAGTTGCTGTTGGTGGTTGGTTGGTTGGTTTGAAATGATATTCTCTGGGTTGGAATTTTTTTCTATCCTGTGGGCATTTTAACTTCTGATACCATATCCCATGTGGAGCTCTATCACATGAAGATTATGTCTGGTTTTTATTCATGTTCCTCGCAATTCCAGGTGTCATTTCTTCTTCCACATCTTCTTAGTGGAGTGCTTCCACTTCCCTTTGCAGAATAGGGAAGTCTTCTGAGGAATGTCAGTAAAGGCTGGCGTCCTGCTTCCTGCTTTCTGCCTGAACCTGCCTCAGGGCTGTGCCTCCCTTGTCCTCCAAGGTAAGGCCTCTGCCCTGGTTACCCTTGGCTTGGATTCTACCCATGCTCTTTGCTTCTTTTCCTCGTTGGTCTCCAGTACTGCCAGCCTGGCTTAGGTTATTGCTTTTATCCTGGTTCCTGAAGATTTCCCTCCTTATCGCCCTGCCTCTTCCTCTCTTCTCCATCCCTTCCTTCTTCTAAGACCTCCACATGTGTATCCGGAACATCTGAGGTCCGTTGGCTTTTGCATGACCGCCTCAAAACCCTTATCATGGCGTTGCTGCCTTTCCGAAAGGGCTTCCTAGCCGTACTACGAAGGCCCCTGTCCTTCCTCGTGACGTCCTTTCACAGTCTGCACAAGATGCACCATGAATGGAAATCATCTGCGATCATACTTGTTTATTTAAGGGGCGAAGGCAGCCAGACTTCCAAAAGTGGGGGGAAAAAATGAAATAATCAAGGTGAATCCTACATCTGATGGTTCAGCAAGTGGGTAGACACTTTCTGAAAGAAATAGATGAAGGATAAGAATTGGGATTTCTGTTTTTAAGGTGCTTACATGGAGATTTCTGTCATTCCAGGATTGATAGCAACAAGCTAAGGTGCAGAGGCAAACGTATTTTCCAAACCTGAATGGATATAAAAAATATATCACAAAGAGAACGTAGATACAGTAGGCAAAAAAAAAAAAAAAAAAAAAAAAAAAAAAAAAAAATATATATATATATATATATATATATATATATATATATAAATTAAGGGGAGTTGCATGCTAGAAAATGGAGCATGTTGTTTACGTAGAGTCCATATCTGGATATATAAGTAGGGCTTCCATTATCTTGTTAAGGAGAAAATTTATAGCATCTGTACATTCTTGAGATTGGCCAGTTGTGGTAAGGTGACTTGTGTCATCAGGACATCACAAGTCACCTGGGTCAGGCTCCCAATAGCCAGTATCTATCTGTTAAAGTATAGGGGTTTCTGCTTTTACTTTGGCTCTTGTTGTCTTTATACTTCCAGAGCTCACTGACAAATGGATGGAGTCTTTTCAGAGCTAAGTGTGGGTATCAGAGGGCCCTGGGTGACACTGCTCCTCTGTCATGGGTTGTGGGAATCCAGGACATAAAGGCCTCGAATGCCATTTGAGAGGGAATAGAGTAGTTACCCTAAGAGGTTGATGCCTGGATGGTGACATCGTTTGGAGGCTGAGAGATCCTCACTGATGGGGACAGATATTGATGGTAATGGTTACTATCTCTGTGACAATGCCATCTGGAACTTAATGGCCTATAATCTGGAAGATACCAAACGTACCATAAAATTAAGCAAATAATGGCTGAAAAGAGGAGAATTATACTGGTGAGCAGACTGAGAAGACACTGTAATTAGAAGTGCCAGTCCCATGTGGTCTACCGGAGGAATGATCTCTCTGATGTTTTGCTTTGCAGGTCCTCTAGCTGCATCTCAGACTACTCCTGTCCAAATAGCACAGATAAAATATTCCTTTTCTAAGACCCAGGCAGCTACTGCTTTGGGCTCCTGTATACACATGCCATGGCCACAATAGATTGAGGAAGAGAACCAATCTGGCCTGAAGGGGCCACTGGTTAGGGCTGGCAAAAGCAGCAGTCTTCTGAAAGGGTTGAGACATCATAAGCCTTTTGTATACAGTGACAAGGGGAAGGTAACTGTAGGGGCTAAAACAGGAGTAGGTGATTTTTAAAGAGTAGTAATGGTTAACATTGAAACCATAAGGTACTTTCAGGAGGATGATAGAAAAGATGATAATAGTCACTGTGAAGATGAGAAGAAAGCTTACACCTAGTATGGCATCTCAGTTTGATGCTTGTGTGAATAAAGATGGTGGTGATAAGTCCAGGTAAAGGATGACTTTTGTCTAGGAATAAATAGCCTAAGAACTCTTCCTGAAGGATCAGGTCTAGCATGAATTCCCTAAACTGGCTTGGATCTTGCAGAGTTTTGAGATTTAAAAAAAAAAAATAGCATCACATCACAGAACTCAGGCTAGAAAGACAACCTCTGTTACTCATTATCATCTAGTGGTGTTTGAGGGTGGATCTCTGTATGAGGCTCACAGGTTCACACATTTGAGCTTTTGGTCCTGGCTCATTCTTAGATCTGCACACATAAAGCCATGGTGCTGTGCCTTGTAGCCTGACTGTGGTTGGAGATGTGAGTCACATTTGATGAGGTCTGGTCTGTTGTCCTGTGGGAGGTTTGTCAAATAAATCCAATCCCTCTGGTTAATGAGGGGGATACCTCTAAAATGGTAAGGGCAGACTTGGGACTGTCTTTTCTGAAGTAAGGGCTTTACTGTAATGGATCTCAAAGGGGTTGAAGTGGGTTGTAGACTTAAGAGTAATGCAAGGTCTTAAAGGTGTTATTGGGAGGAGAGTGGGTCAAGGCCGGTGGGTTTCAACTGTGAACTGAGCAATCTTATAAGGGGTAGACTAGCCCTCTCAATCTTTCCAGAAAATTGAAGATGCCAATAATGTGCAGAAAATGTTTGATTTGGAGAGCTTCACTCACTTCTTGAGTGGTACTGGAAGCAAAAGATTGGGTCATTATTAAATTGTAAAGACTAGGAGGGCCCAAAGTGAGGAATAACATGGAATATGAGGACAGTGATTCCTTCTGAGGGCGCTTTGTGTTATAATGAGCTCTCTGCACCTAGAGGTATTTCATTAGAACTTACACGCATTTGAGGCCATTTCCCTGTAGGTTAAATCAATTTGGCAACATTCCCTAGCATACTTCTTCTAGATTGGGTGGCCTATACAGAAGGGAAGGAAAAGGAGCATGAGGGCTTCTTCCAGGTTAAGCTGACAAGAGTATGGTCAGGTTTAAAATTATGCTGCAAACTCTGAGATAGTTATGTATCTACAAAGAGTGGATCATCTAGGATTTGCTAGACTTTGGCCCCCAAATGTATGGTTTGATGAAAATTGTCCAGGATCTTCCATTGAGAGAATCCAAGCATCGATAGCATATTAGCTTAGATTTATAAAAGTCTCTCAAGGGGGTGTGTCTTCATTAAGATTACTATTGCTGTGATGATACGGGACCATGCTTGGCTATGGACCATGATGTGACCATGACCAAAGCAACTTGGTGAGGAAGGGCTTATTTGGCTTGTACCTTCATATCACTGCTCATCCAGGAAGGAAGTCAGGACAGGAACTAAAACAGGGCAATAATAGCATCAAGATTCCTTTGATTTCTACCTAGTCTATTTTTTTTTCCTTCCAGTTAAAGTTTGAGGTATAAAAGCCCAGTGATAGCTGCTATGGATCAGCTTCCTCACTGAATGAATTCAGTCTCTTCACACAAACAAGAATGGCTGCATAAATACTCACTCTTTCCTCCTTGCTCACAGAGGTTGGCGTGGGTTCTGACACAGACGACTAGTAGGTACTGTCCAGTTCAGTCAGCTCTAACTCCCAGAAGGTTCATTTTCTTAGTATTCCCAAAGGCCAATGAGACTGGAAGAGAGAATGTTTTCCCTCTTTGTTTCGAGGAGAGAACTGGGCAGTGTGTTTATAGCTGGGAGGAGTGGAGTATTTCTAAATTTCATCGGGTGATTTAGTCCACGGTGGGAACCAGGCTATGATGTTTTGAGACATGTGATAAGGTTGAAAGATGGTCACCTAGGGTCTTGGTAATGGAAGGACCAGGCTCCCTGTCGGCTGTGGTCTCTTCCAGCCACATATCACCAGCCTGTCTTTAAATCTAACTTACTTACTGATCTCACTCTCTTCCAGACTTATTCTGGCAGTAAAAAGGTTTGCCTAGCAATGCAGATTGTTTATGTAGACTGTGAGGCTGCAACGATGCCACAGCCCCATGCCCTTGCTTTATGACTTCAGTCAAAACAAAATTAAAGTCTCATAATCACCCATGTGCTGGAAGCCATGAGGAATAGTTTAAAATTTCCGTTTTCATCGATCTTTTGCCACGAACAAGGCTAATGCTCCAAAGTGCGATGAGTTTCTATAATTCATGTGGCACCTCACCCTGAAACAGCTGTTATCTTTGTCATTCTGATTTGCCGAGTGGGCAGTTGGAAATTAAACGATAAAAAGTACGTTTTAGTACATGACATTTTCATCTGTAGGAGACCGGCAACCTAAATTCCCAGACTTGGAATTAGCGTCTTCATCTCCACCGATACCCAGACATGAAATGAAATGTCACCCAACGCAGTGGAAGAACTTCACGGCTGTCACACCACAAACTTTCCTCCAATAAAATATTGTATTAAAATTAAATGAGAAATCCAAACCTGCACAATGGCTGTTCAAGCAGCTTTCATGGGCTTTAGAATGGAGATTACCCTTGGCACTTCCCTGATGGAAATTTTACTATTCCCAGGACAGTTGTTCGAGGAATATTAAACCATACGAGTCTTCCCTTGTCTTTTTCCTATATGTTATATCAATTAAATGGCTAAATTTCTGCTTAAAATCTCTTAGAAAATAGCCTTCTTCTTAATTATTCTTTATTTATAGATACTGTATACAGTGTCTGAAAATGCCCCTGCCCCTGTCATCCCCCCCCCCTTCCATCATCTAACTGTTCTTTTAGCCGGTATTTATTTATTCATCACATTGTGTTTCTTTTCAGGGTGACACCCGTAAGCAAGAAAATCAAAGTCCCCAGGTCCTTATGGAATCTACAGATTAGTCAGGCAAGCTGGTAGCAAGACCACCTTGAGCGCAGCCTCCCTTCTGCGTACTATTTGTCTAGGTGAGCTTCTGTCCTACAACTTCATCCTTACTGCAGGATGTAGCTAATCATTTGCAGAATACGTAGGAAGATCTATAAGGCAGGTTCCCACTCTTCTCCCACTGTGTGAAGAAGGAAAGAGACAGAAGGAAATGTTAACCAATCAGCGCAGAGTCTTATGGCTAGGAGGTGGGACTAGCATCGTGATCTGGCGGAGGTAGAGACCCTCCCCGTTGTCGCTGTCTTAGCCTACTGAGGCTGCTATGATAGCAACCCATAGGCTAGGTGGCTTTAATGGCCAACACTTATTGCCTCACAGCCCTGGGGTCTGGAAGCCTAAGCTCAAGGCCCAGCAGGGTTGAGTCTGGTAAGACATTTTTTCCTAGCTTATAGGCTTGTCTGCCCCATGGCGAGAGAGAAACTCTTTGGTGTCTTTTTCTAACAAACGCACTAAATCCACCCTGTTTCAAAACTCTTGCACTCATGGCTTTACCTAACCTTCATGGTTTTTCATAGGTTATACATCCAAATACTGCCAGTTAGGCTTTGGAACTTCAACACTCGTATTTGATGGACATAATGTGGTCAGTAGCACCTGGCTTTGCAAGTTTTCTAAGCTAAAGACCTTACTCTGGATAATAAATGATATTTAAGAGCTATGATTGAGACGGCCTACAAAACAGAAGCTGCTGTGACACCCCAGCATTATACCAACTCTCCTATGCTTCCTAAGTCCTTAAACTTTGAGGAAAAGCTGTGTTGCTGTCAAATTTATGTAAATGTAGTTGCTCCTTGGTGTCTGCAGAAGTCCACGGATGCTCAGTATCCTTATACAAAAGAGTGCATTGCTTGCGTATAACCTATGCACATTCTCTCTTACACTCCAAATCATGCTTAGATTACTTTTATCAAACACGTTGTAAAAGCTACATAGAAAGGGAAATAATGACAGAAAAATCTACATATCCAATATAGTCACTATCTATTTCTTAAAAATATGTTTCTAATCTGCTGTTAGTTGAATCCGCACACACAGGTTTACAGGTGTGGAAAGCCAACTACAGAGCGTAGTTATAGATGAGCTACACGTGACTCTGTGGTGAGCACTGAGGGTGTGCAGGCATGTGCAGAGTACACATCTGTGTGCAAGAGGACAATCACTTTTACTGATGCTAGCAGTTTGTAGTTGGCCTTTTTGTAAGGCAGGGATGCATGTTACTTTATTTGATCTTTATGGGTGAAATGTTTACATTCTCATTTTTGCATGTGTGGGGATTGCAGGCAAGTCTCTTTTCCAAGCTCTGCACTCGGTGTCTGTCTAAACCGAGACTGGGCATACGCCACAGTCCTCCTCAACTCTCTGGTCAGTGTTTGTCCTCCGCTCCACAGCTGCCTGGTGCTGGCGTACCTTCCGCTGGGCTCTGAAAGAGACGTCCACTGTCTGCAGCGTGCACGGCTGGCTGGCATTTCATTGTCTTTCCTTGCCGTCCACACTCACACGCCACAATGATGCTTCTTTCTGTGCATCCTCAGGTATCGATTTCCAGTCAGCCCCCATCCCAAAGTCCCTGCCACACGCCCAGGTCTATTTGCCTCACTTTAGCTCACAGTCTGCAGCTTCTGAAGACTCCTAGTTTAGTCTCACTTGTCTCACATACAGGTGTCAGAACTTTACTATAGCTACCAGGCCATCAGGACTAAGAAACCAGTGAGGTTTCAGAAATATGGGCAGATTTTGCTATTTTTAAAATTTTAAAAACAATCTCTTATAGAAAATGTCTATTTGTATTGGATCATATAACTTACGCTGGGTTATGTCATATTGCCCTTTAAATGAGATCTTGCTTATATTTGTCCCTACTTAAGTTTTCCCCATCTGTATTTGTGGTATACTATATGACCTTCAAATAGTTGTCCATGCTCATAAATGACATGCAAATGTATATGACTATACATAGCCTAAAATCTTGATGTATATTTATAAAACCAGGTTTTCATTTATAAAAATGAGATTATATTGTAACTGTTTGTTCTTAGTTTTGATTGTTTTTACTTATGAAATTGTGCATATGAGGCTGAACATGCCAGAAGTACTTTCAGCACTGTTTCTTCTGTGTGTGTGTGTGTGTGTGTGTGTGTGTGTGTGTGTGTGTGTGTGTGTGTATGTGTGTGTGTGTAGGTCTCTATGGGTTCAAGACCAGCTACTTCTATATTGGAAGTTCTAGGATAGCAAGGGCTACAGAGTGAGGCCCTATTAAACAATTGTGAGACATTACTCTAGATCAATTGGTAGAACATACATGTTTTTTCATTGAAAAAGAGAAATTTAAGTTATGTACAAAGATGGAGAAAATATTTAAAGATTCCCTATTGCCTGTTAACTGGTTTTAATGTTTATTGGTATTTTGTTAATATTATTTTATCTCTAGCTGGTTTCACATTTAGGTTTTTGTTTGTTTGTTTGTTTGTTTTTGGTTTTTTGTTTTGTTTTTTTGCTAGAGTTTTTCAAAGTAACCCCAGACTTTCTGTTGTTTTTCTCTAGCACAGCATACTTTAGTACATATCACTAACAAGTAGGTGGATAGTGGTAAAGACAAAATTATAACATGATATCAATATCACTTACACCCTAAATCATAGTAATTCTGTAAGCTTCCCCATTCCAGGGATGCATTCCAATGGCTCCAGTGTCCTCTAACCGGTCTCTGGCTTGTGTAAATGGAGTCCCAGTGCAGAGCACTGCCCCTGACTCATACGCTGGTGAGTCTCTCTGACACGTAAGACTTTCCCTTCTCCTATTTGAAACTGACCTGTTGAAGTGATCCAATTCATTTTCTTACAATCCCCATCTTCCCCATTTGGGCCAGCTCCATCCCCAGTGGTGCAGTTTAACTTGCTCTTTTGCTCTGTGCTTTAATTCTCTGTGGGATGTAGAGGATCGACTAGAGTTGGCATTCTTGCAACTTGAGCACTTAGCAACTAGTGTTATGTACTTCCTGCCATATCACATTGGAAGTATTGGTGCTTTAACAACTTTTAATGGTAAACAATATGGTCTTTGCACTTCTATTTATTTATTGCATACATTTTAAGCAATTATGTTTGATGCTCAAAGTATCTCATTCCTTGGCAGACAGATAGCCCTCAGATTTATTCCTTTGGTCTTATGCAATAAGACCCTTATGTGTTGCAGGATATTTGGTCTCAATGTGATCCCTGAGATTGTGAACTGTAAAAACATGTCTTTGTTTGGCGTGGTTGAGCCCTAACACATGCTTTTAATCCAAGAGCTATCTGTACACAGGTTTTAATAAAGTTAACCCTAGGTCAAGAGGCAGAGCAAGAAACCAGCTGGCATGGATTAAAGAGTAGGAGGGACTTTGAGTTGAGGGGTATTTAAGACAGCTTGTAGAAGTAGAAGGTTCCTTAGCTTTCAGCTTTTAGCTCTTAGCTCTCTAGCTCTCTAGCTCTTGAGTTCCTCAGTTTCGTGGCCTTTGGCTTTCTGAGCTTTGAGCTACCAGCCTTTTTAGCCTTGGATTATTTTTGGCATTTTCTTCCTGGCCAGTCAGCTGAGGTAGTGAGCCTTTTGGGCCTTTTCCATTAGGATGTGAGTTGAGTAGGGAGATCAGCCAGATGCTTTCTCTGCCTCTCTGAACTAGCAGGTTTTCCATCACAACATCTCGCCCCTGAGTCTTTATTGATAAAATAGAGTGATCTGGGATTTTCAATTAAAACAACAGTCATTGTTTCCTAATTTCCTGGTACTATGAGGTAGCCTAGTTCTACCCAGTGTATTCTACCTTGGATTTAGATGGAATTATTATTCATAAGGCAGATTAGTCTTATTTAGTGGGGGACTGATACTTATTGAACATATTTTTTGGTTCTAAATCATGGCTTCATTGTCCTATATAGGACATATCATGAAATATTTAACTTTTTTCCCCTTGCTCACATTCAATTTGCTTCTAGGCTTTACAGATCCTACCAACTGTAAAGCCACGCGGGAGGTATGGTGACATTGTTCATGAAGCTCTCTGTGGTCCTTACTTTCTCAGAAGAAAGGATAAGACTGGCAACTAATGTGTGCAGAGCTGTAATTGGTAGTAGAAGCCTGGCATCTCAGTGTTTGTGAGGACTAGGGCACAATGCTGCTTCTTCAGCTGGTTCTCCTTTGCTTCCTGGAGAGCTTTAAAAACCTTAAAGCAATATCCTCCCTTCCTCTCCTTTCTCCATTGGAGAAAAGTTTAACTTTTTCTCCCTCGGGGACTTCAGTGGAAGCACATTTTCTCTTGTCTTTTCTGACTGTGCAGCTGGCAAAGGAAGCCTGTTGGCTCTCCAAGTCATCCAGCAGCTTGGACCTCTTGTGTGCTCCATACAGCACTGGATGGAGGTGCAGCTGTGTGCCATATTGGCAGGACATTTTATTCTCACAGAGGGCATTCTGGCCTTCTTGAATCTATATTTTATTTCTTTGCCAATCACTGGACAGTGTGAAATGAAGGAAACAAAATTTATTGAGCGCTTTCAGCTCTATAACTAGCAATAACCATTCTTGGCTGGTGACAAAGTTGCCCAGATGCACCCTGCTATATAACCCTGATTTCGCAGCCTGTTGTAAATCCACCACACTATACTAACTCTGCCAACTGTCCCTCTTTTAGTATCTACATAAAAAAAAGAAAGCCCCCGGTAATGCTCTTACAGCTTTTAATAATGCGTATGGACTTCACAGAAAAGAAACTTTGGTTAGAGTATTGTATGTATTACAGAAAAGTACATATAAACACACAGCTTGTGGATTTTTGAAAACTAAACACATTCATTTAATTTGCGCTTGAATCAATAAATAGTATGTTATAAGGATCCTGGAAGCTTCTTTATGTTCCTTTCAGTGAGTATCTGCCCTTTTGCCTTCAATACAAACCACTTCCTGGTCCCTCAGATGGCAGACTAATTCTGTCTGCCTTTGTATAACTGGACACACACTATGCACTCATGCATCTGGCTTCTTTCAGTAGTTGTGATATTTAGCCATGTGAAAAATGCATAACTGTAGACTTTTAACCACTGAATGGGTGTTCTATGATGTGTCTCCACCACAGTGAATTTACCGCTTTGCTTTTGATAACTACTGAGTGGTTTCCTGTTTAGACTGTTACAGTTTTGGCAGCTATCACCACTTTAGGACACAGCTTTGCTGAACGCATATTGTGCTTCTCTTGGGCATTCCCATGGGGGCAGGCTGTGTTCACAGAGTGAGCCCTGAACTCTTCTCCGTTAGATAACCCCAAATAGTTTTCCAGAGTGGTTGTACCAAATCACATTTCCACAAGGAGAGTGTGAGAGATTTGGACACGGTGCATCGGTGCCAGCTCTTGAGCTTATCACTCTTTCTCTTTTATCTTGTGTACTTTGGGGTTTGCATAACAAAGACTACACAATGTCAACCCTTGAGTTCTACTTGAGATGTAGCAGTTTGTTGGGATAGAGTAGGCTCAGCCTGACAGCATCCAGACTTACTTCATACATAGTGAGAAACGGATCGACTGGGTGCAGTCAGCTTTGAGAATCATCAGGAAGAAAGGGTCTGTGATGCTATGACAGTAGAGGATGGCTTGTGCATAAATGCTATGGCAAAAATATAAAGATGGCGAAAGGGAAATATCCTTCATACTTTCACTATGATGATAAAGTAACCATGCAGGAGCTTTCACATCCACAAGCATGCTTAAATTTTACATGGCTGAGTTCATAGTCTAGACAAATTTCACACTGTGTTCTTTTTGGGTTAAATGTTTAATCTGACACATCTTTACATTTTCTTTAAATACTTCCTCCATATATATTATATCATATATTATATTCCATATATGTTACATATAAACTTATATATAATTCAGATTGCTTCTAATGTTTTATTATTATACACAGATCTGTTGAAAATGCATCTACGAATTTACCTTTTCTTTCTCTTTTAAAAGATTAATTTAGGAAGTGAAACCCCCAAGAATATGTATTTTTAATATAAAATTCTTATTTTTGACTCTCAATTTATGCTACATTTTTCTTTACAAAAGGCTTTGTACAATTTATACTAGAGAAACCCAACCTTCTTATAAACAGTAAGTACAAAGTTTGACTTTCAGCAAAAAATGCTTTGTCAGGTTTTTTAGGTCCATAACAAAATATATGTCAGACTGTAGGAGTAAATTCCAACCATTTGCAAGATTTACTAGGACTACTCAGTTTTATTTGTAACACTCAAGTATTGAAGAAACTTTTATTTGCACTGGCAGATAAATGGATAATCTGCAGCATATCTATATAATTGAATTTATGTAGCAATTGAGAGGAATTAATGGTACTTACACGAGGATTGGGTGGATTATGAAATAATTGTGCTGAGTGAAGAATTTCAGAGGAAAAAAAATACAGAACCTCTGGTTCCATTTTATAAAACTATAAAATGCAGTAAGACGTGGTGGTAGCAAGCAAAACGGTGGTTGTCTTGGGGACATAGAGGAAGGTGCAAATGAAAGACGGCAAAAGAGCACATGGGTACTTTGGGAGTTTCCAAGTGTGTTTATTATCTTGATTAAGGTCATGACTTAATGAGGATACCCATGGGTCACAGCTTACCACATTATGCACTGTAAATATGTGAAGATATACAATATCAGCTATGCTTCAACTAAGTTGCTTTAAAACAAACCATATTGTTCAGTATTTCCAACAACGGGGAGCTCAAAAGAAAATGAATATTAATTCATTACTATAGAGTGTAGTGGGTTCAAGCAACAAGTTAAACCCACCATACTATATCATTACAAGGACAGAAATTTCTACCCCTTATTTTTTTTTTTTTGTATCAAGAAAGATATGTTCAAATCTTAACATAGAAATCTATAACCTTATTTGCTGACTGTTGGACGGTGTGTGTGTGTATGTGTGTGTGTGTGTGTGTGTGTGTGTGTGTGTGTGTGTGCGCACGCATGCGCACAGTTGTGCGTGTGTAGTTAGAGAGATGAGGAGAGCGGAACTTGTGTAAATGGAAGCATAGACTGGAGTGATATGGCTGAGGGCCGTGCGACATCAACAATTGCCGGAAGCCATCAGAAGCTTGGGAGAAATAATGAAGGATTTTTCCCCCAGACTCCTCAGTGTCATGGCACTACTGATTTTGAAGTCCTTAGACATACTTCAGAAGCAAGACAGGTAAAAATTCTCTTGTGAGGCACAGAATAGATATTATAGTAGCCAGCTGCTGGAAATTGGTCCATATAGCATATACGTTGGCTGACTGGTCTAGACTAAGTAAAGATGATAATACCAAATGGAAAATACAAGATTATGCCACGTGTCTCTGGTCCTTTATGAAGCTTTGTGTTCTCCTCTTGTTTTGACATCTATTGTTCTGGATCTAGCATCATCCATATCTATATATTAAGATACTAACACAGTGATTTTTCAAATTATTGTCTATAGACTTTTGGGAGTCCTTGGGACCTTTCTGGGGGCCTCGGAGGCCAAGTGCCTTCTATTTCATCCTTTCACAGCCCTGATATTTGCAGGGACAACACTAAACTGCTGACACTTTAGAACAAACCAGGACATCCAGGCAGCACCACCAAGTGCACTGGAAAATGGTTTAGCCCTGATCTTTATGCACTGGCAGAAATAAAAGACAAAAGGAGTGTCACTTCCCAGTAACCTTGATGAACCAGCAAAATAGTTAATCTGATTAAATGTCACAGCTTGAACATGCATCTTTTAAAATATCCTGTGGGATGATGTGGGGCATACAAGCAAAGCATTTCCATTACATATGATAGGCCAAAAATGGCATTTCTGGGTTTCCCACAAACAGTTATGCTAGACAAACTATGGTTATGAATAATATTCAGAAATAGGGTCTTTGGTAGATGTACAGCGCTGTTCAGAAGCTTGGAAGCAGCCATCCCTGAGATCCAGTGTGTGTGTGTGTGTGTGTGTGTGTGTGTGTGTGTGTGTGTGTGTGTGTGTGTGTTCGTGTGGAGGCAAAAGGACAGCTGCAAGTGTCCTTCCCTAGGAATCACCTACCTTGTTTGTTGAGATGGCGTCTCTCACTGGCCGGGAGCTCACTGATTTCACTAGGGTGGACGGCCAGTGAGCAGTAGGGGTCCACCAAGTGTTCCATACCCAGCGCTTAGGGTTACAAGCACCAGCTGGTACCACCCAGTTTTGCATCCAGGCTGTAGGGGATCCAACTCAGGTCCTCCTGCTTGTGCAGCCAGCGTATCACCAACTGGTCTACTGCCTCACCCCGAGACTCCCCATTTCTTACTAAGAATTGTGTGTCCTGTAAAAGCTTACACGTGGGCAAGATCCAGGGAGCCGCAGGGCTTTGCTTAAGGATGCAGAACAAGCATCATTTCCATGGTTGTGTGGAGAGCAGGGACTGCCTCTGAAAAGAACTCTGGTGCTCCCGATTTGGTCACTTCCCCTTGGTGGGGAGGCCTGGTGGCACTCAGGGGAAGGGGAAGCAGGCTATCCGGATGAGACCTGATAGGCTGTGACCATATGGTGGAGGAGGAGGTCTAGGAGAGGGGAATAGGGTGAAAGAGTGAGGGAGGGTGAAACAGGAAGATACAAGTGAGGGGATAACAACCGGGATGTAATCTGAATAAATTTTTTTTTTTAAAAGAATTGAAATCATGTTTGGAAAACCAGCACCTCTGATTTCCAGCCTAACTACCCTTCCCATTCGCCGAACAGGACAGGTGGCTTTCCACATTTCACGCATCCCCTCCTTGAGAGAATGAGTAATGCTGCAAAAGAAAGAAATGCCAGGTGGAAAAATTGACAAGTCAGACATTACACAGCCACTTAATTTTTATCTTGTAATTTTCACAATCCGAGCAACCAAGTAGAATCCATAAAGAAGACACTAAAAGGTGGCCTAATAAAATTCATCTGACCGGGGATACAGGTGCCCATGTTTTTCTCTTCGGCTTAGTTTTGCTTCATTTTAATGTCAGCTATTTTCCGGGCCCAGGACTCACTCTGACAAAAGCTGAGCCGAGTCGCCGATTGTGATACGGTGCAAAGCTTCTATGATTAAGGAATTCGGAAACTAGCCAACAGAAAGCCTTGAGGGCAGAAAGAAACGGGGAGGGAGAAAACATCTCAGCATCATGTACAGTTGAATGCCCGAAATAAATATTAACTGTTATTTCTGCAAATGTTCCCACTGTTTTTATGGACTTCATTTTTCCCATTTGTGAGTCTGTGACTATTCAAGCTGCCTTCTGGACTTCTGCTCCTGATGATGCTCTCAGCGTGGGCTGGGTCAGTGTTTGTAGCTCAGCTGGCTGGTGCCGGAGTGGAGAGCTCCTCTGATTTGATTCCACCCCAGGCACTGAAGGATTTTCAAGATTTTCCTCTTAATATTTGGCTTTGCTTGATAATCCTAGAGCATGCTGGGAAATCTCAGCAAGAGGAAAAATTTAGTAACCACAGGGAAGCCTGCTTGGAGGGCTGTGGCTAAGTATGAAAGCTTAGGAGTATGACTACTAATGACTCTTGAATGTTCTGTTTCTCACAAGGTTTTCCTTCAACATAAAATGTGTAGGCTTGGGAGGGCAGAGGGCTTAAAAAAAAAAAAACTCAGCCATCCCCAGAAACACAAATAAAGGCCTGATTGAACCATTACCCATGAGAGAAGCCATTAGTCAAAAAGGTGCATGGGACCATATGGTTCAGCTTGCAATTCTGAATTTCAAAAGCAAGAATTGGCAAAGGGTGCTATGCAATTTTTGCCTCATGATTTTTTTTTTTTATCTTTTTCTTTCTTAGTTGTTGAGGGCTGACCTTGACTTAACATATGCAGGATTGAAGACTTGAGTTTACCCCCCTCAGTGTTGGAGAAAGCACCCAATTCAGAAAGCAGACTTTATAGTCAAGGAGGTGACTAAGTCCCAAAGGCTTGAAGGTTTTCTTTGTGCAAATCAGCTCCAATGCTCTTCTTTATAGTTTTATTGTTTGTGTTTGTTGGCTTTTTTTTTTCCTTTGAATGTTTAGACTGGATTCTCATTCTTTCTAGGTGACCCAGGTATGAGCTGGCCATGAGAGGGACAGATAGGGATTCAGGCTCTGTTTGCAATCTGCAGTGGGGGACAGGGCTCATTTGGCTAGTTGCTGCTGAGTGGCTTTGCTGAGATGTAGTTTGCGGGATAGTGGCTGAATCTGATGCAGAAGGAATCCACCCAGAGGAGGTGTGTGTGTGTGTGTGTGTGTGTGTGTGTGTGTGTGTGTGTGTGTGTGTGTAGCATGCACTTCTGTAAGTACAAGAAGCCTTGGCTCATGACTCTGTACCCACGGAGCCTCATCCATGGCAGTTAGGATGGGTGCACAATCCCCTGTACGCAGGAAATAACCGCTGCCTAATTTAATTGGATTCAATTCACTTCCTACTGAGGAGAATGCAAGAAGCTTGAGCTTAATTAACTCTTGTGATTTAGGTAACCCTCATTTTGAGTAAAAGGGAAAAAATTGAAGAGCGTAAATAGTTTATCTAGGTTCACACAACTCTCCTTGGTACACACCTCTCAAACTTAAAAGCGTCATTGCTGGGGTTTTTTTTGTTAGTTTATGTTAAATATATTGAAATAACCCATAGATTTCCGAGGCTCACGTGTCCTGTAAGTGAACGTGCTGGTTTGAATGGGAACTGTCCCCCATGGATTCACACATCTGAATACTTGGTCCCCGGTTGGTGGGGTGGCTTGAATAGGTTACAGAACCTTTAGGAGGAAGAGCCTTGTCTGAGGGAGTTCAGGGATCAAGTGGGGAGCGAGGGCTATAGTCTCACCTCACCCTTAGGTTTCTCCCTGCCTTGTGTTTGTGACTGAACATATGATCTCTCATGTCTCTACTCTGGGTGTCAGCTGCCGTGCTTCCTCCACCGTCACATCCTCTCCTTCTGGAACTACAAGCCAAAATAAACGATTTCTCTATAAGCAGCAAGAAACATGGTGGTTTACCATAGCAACAAAGAGTGTCTAATACAGTGGCCCATTTTAAAGACAGGAGAAAAACCACACAAAACTAAACAACCTAACTCTCCCACCCAGGTCAGGTGGCCTGTGGATTCTGTGCATCCTGTTAAGTCTTGTCCCTCCTCCCCCACAGGATATTAAGTAAGGAATAATATTCAACTAATTTTAGATTCACGAGAACTTTGGGAAATGTATGTAGAAGTCCCTCTCCACAAAGGTACCGCCATGTGCAAACTGAAGGTAGAAGACATGTAAAGTTCCATTTAATGAAAATTAAATAGAAATGAAATCTTTTTTTTTCTATTTTTTTCCTATTTTTATTAATTTATTCTTATTACATCTCAATGATTATCCCATCCTTTGTATCCTCCCATTCTTCCCTCCCTCCCACTTTCCCTTTATTCCCCTCCCCTATGACTGTTCCTGAGGGGGATTACCTCCCCCTGTATATGCTCATAGGGTATCAAGTCTCTTCTTGGTAACCTGCTGTCCTTCCTCTGAGTGCCACCAGGTCTCCCCCTCCAAGGGACATGGTCAAAGGTGAGGCACCAGAGTACGTGAGAAAGTCATATCCCACTCTCCACTCTACTGTGGAGAATGTTCTGACCATTGGCTAGATCTGGGTAGGGGTTGGTCATAAAACTTTAAACCTCTACCCAGATCTAGCCAATAGAAATGAAATCTTACGGAGATCGTCCCAAGTTACATGCTCTCAAGCCTCATGACTACCCTGGAGCACAAAAGTCCTACTTAAGCTCCACTGTGAGAAAAAAGACTTTTAGGGATTCCCAAATGTCATAGAAAGTCTTTGTACAGACAAATGGAAGTTAAGTCATCTCTTTTATTATTGCAATTTTGCCTCTATCCTAACAAAGTCAGTGTTCTTTTTTTTTTTTTTCATGTCACCAAGTCCCCATGACACCTATACATGCTATTAGAGTCCAAGCATAGAACGGGTGTGCCTGCCTGCACTTAGAACCAGCTTTTGGTGTACACGGTAGAGTGACTGATGTGCTATGTGCTATGTGTGCCAGCCTCACTTCCATCTGTGCTGCCCTGAGTTTGCCAGGCTGCCTGGGCAGTGTTCTGTTAGCAGAACCCAGTTTCTAGCAACAGAGTTGTCGAGACTCCTCCACTCTCTGTTCCCAGTGTAGGAGAAACAAGGCAACTGCTGCGCCAATCGTCCTTAAGAGTTTCCAGTTCTGGCAAGGAGGGTGGCGCAGAGGAGACGTAGGACTCCGGAGGCTTCAATGATCTCCTAGGGTAGCAGTCTGAGGGAGGGCCAGAGGAGAACAGGAATAACGGCAGAGGGCTGGCGGATCGCCAACTCCAAACTTTGTAGGGTGTTTGGAATCTCCCGAGTCCTAGTCTGGGCTCTGAGGTCTCTAGGATAGCCTGAAACTATGGATTTGTCATTTCCGTGCTGAGGCAGAAGAACTTGTTTCCTAGTTCTTGTTCTTCATCCCATCAACTGATACATGTTAGGTCTCGCCAAACTCACAGGCATCTTGAAAGAAATTCGGTTGGAGTTTGAGAGATGACTCAGTGGTTAAGAGCTCTGCTGCTCATCCAGACACTGGAGATAGGTTCCCTGCACTCACAACAGGCTGCTCAAAACCGCCTCCATTTCAGAGGATCGAACGCCCTCTGCTGGCCTCTCTGGGCTCCCACATACACATGGTGTGCACACACAACAGATAAACAAAAATAAGTATTTAAAAAGAAGGAAATTCCACATGTGGACATCCAGTTAGACCAGCACCATTTGTTGAAGTTGCTGTCCTTTTTCCATCATATAGATTTAGCTTCTTGGTCAAAAATCAAGTGTCCATAGGTGTGTGGGTTTATTTCTGGGTCTTTGATTTGAGTTGATTTGAGTCCATTGATCAACCGTCCTATTGCCATGCCAGTACCATGCTGTTTTAATTACTGTTGCTCTATAGCACAACTTGAGATCAGGTATGGAGATTCCTCCAGAGGATCTTTTATTGTACCGGATTGTTTTAGCTATTGTGATTTATTTTTTGTTTTTCTATATGAAATTGAGATATGACCTTTCAAGGTCTTTAAATTGTTGTGTAGGTATTTTGATAGGGATTGTCTTGAATCTGTAAGTTGCTTTTGGTTAGATGGCACTTTTACTATGTTAATTCTTCTGATCCACAAACAAGAGAGATCATTCCATCTTCTGATATCATTTTCAATTTCCTTCTTCAGAGACTTGAAATTTTTTTCTTACAAGTCTTTCACTTGCTTGGTTAGAGTTACACCAAGATACTTTATATTATTTGTGGCTATCATGAAGGGTGTAGTTTCCCTAAATTCTTTCTCAGCACAATTGCCATTTGTATAAAAATACAAGTAGACCATACTTATCACCATGCACAAAGCTCAAGTCCAAGTGGGTTAAGGGCCTCAACATAAAACCAGATACACTAAATCTCTTAGAAGAAAAAGTGGGGAAGATCCTTGGACTCATTGGTACAGGAGACAACTTCTTGAATAGAACACCAACAGCCCAAGTGTTAAGGTCAACAATTAATAAATGGGACCTCATGAAACTGAAAAGCTTCTGTAAGGCAAAGGAAACAGTCAACAGAACAAAATGACATCCTACAGACTAGGAAAATATCTTCACTAACCCTAAGAAATAGGGTTCAGAGTTAAACAGAGAATTCTCAACAGAGGAATGTCAAATGGCTGAGAAACACTTAAAGAAATGTTCAATGTCCTTAGTCATCAGAGAAATACAAATCAAAATGATTCTGAGATTCCATCTTACACCCATCAGAATGGCTAAGATCAAAAACTCAAGTGACAGCACATGCTGATGAGGATGTGAAGAAATGACAACACTCTTCCATTGCTGATGGGAGTGCAAACTTGTACAACCACTTTGGAAATCAATCTGATACTTTCTCAGGAAATTGGGAATAATTCTACCTTAGGACCCAGCCATACCACTCCTGGGAATATACCCAAAAGATCCTCCACCACACAACAAAGATATTTGCTCAACTATGTTCATAGCAGCCTTATTCTTAATAGCCAGAATCTGGAAACAACCTAGATGTCGAAGAATGGATAAAGAAACTGTGGTACATTTACATTATGGAATACTACTCAGCTATTACAAACAAGGAAATCCTGAAATTTGCGGGCAAATGGATGGAACTAGAAATGATCATCCTGCGTGAGTTAACCCAGACCCAGAAAGATACACATGGTATATACTCACTTATAATTGGATACTAGCTCACTCTGACTTGCTATTGGGACTCCAGGTGAAAGTGGTATGGAAGAATGGGGAGATAGAAGGACCCAGAGGGTCCAGGAGCCCTACAAGAAGACCATCAAAGCTGGCAGATCTGGATCCACGGGAACCCTGCACAAACTGCTGTACCAACCAAGGACAACACATGCAATAAACCTAGACCCCCTATTCAGATCTAGGCAGTGGACAGAACATTCTCCACAGTTGTGTGGAGAGCAGGGACTGACTCTGACATGAACTCTGGTGCTCCCTATTTGACCACCTTCCCTTGGTGGGGAGGCCTGGTGGCACTCAGAGGAAGGAGAAGCAGGCTATCTGGATGAGACCTGATAGGTTGTGATCATATGGTGGGGGAGGAGGTCCCCTTCTATCATAGGTCTTGGGGAGGGGGAATATGGTGAAAGAGGGAGGAAGGGAGTAGGGGGAATGGGAAGACATAAGTGAGGGGATAACAATCGAGATGTAATCTGAATAAATTCTTTAAAAAATAAAAATGAAAAATGAAAAAAAAAGTAAATCCCAATCAAATTTCAAGGGGTTTTTAATGAAAAATTTAACAAAAATGAAATTTAATGAAAATTTTTAAATGGCTAAAAGGGAGACTAATGTTAACTATAACTCAGGTGTTCCTGAAGAAATGCTTTGTGAGTGGTAGAAGTGAAGGAGGAGGGATACGTGAACATTTGTTACATTAACAGAAACCCAGAAAAGGGCTTTAAAGACTCTGAAAAAGAGAATTTAAAGACAGAAGTGGACAGGGCAAGGGAGCACATGAGACGGAAGAAGACGGCATTTCTGTGGGAGAATGGGCACACGGAAGGTAGGAAGAGGAAGGTGATGAGGATGCCAAGGCAGGAGCGGGGGAGGGGGGACTGCATCTGAACAGGACAAGGGCATTTTACCTCTATCTGCATGCTATTAAATATTACAAACAAAAATCTTAAAAATTGCCAGATGTATAAATTATTGCTGCTTCGGCTACAAGGAGGAAGAAAGGGCAGTCATACCAGATTTTTGGATATTCTGTAGTAACCATGTTAGCTTATTAAATCTTATAAGATAATGCTGTAATCCTTAAACAGAGGCATTAAAATTTATTCTTAAATGCCGTCATAATCGTGACACTAGGAGGAGGCACGGATAAGTAATCATTGTGACAGAGAAAAGGATAGATATGAAAAGCCATGAAATTACATCCATATTCATAGGATGTGCTATGATTCCAAATGTGATTTAAATATGATAGATGAAACTTTATTTTAAAACAATATAGAATAGCTTTATATATTTAATATGCATTAAATATATATATTTATATATTTAATATGCATCATATATATATATTTATATATTTCAAGAATGCCTTTATCCTACCCCTCCTGCAGAGCTGAGAATGGATCCCAGCAGTCCTCCACATGCTAGGCTCTGCACTAAGCCACACCCCACCCACAGAAGACCATTTCTTGGCAAAGCTTCAGAAGCAGTCGATTTGATTCTGGAATCAGCTGTTTGTTGACTCTCTGCTCCACAGAAAGCTCTTCTGGCTCCCCAGAACAGGTTTCTTTTCTTTTTTTGCAGTTTTAAAGTGGATTTTGTTATCTTAACGAGCATGGGATATTTCTGCTTTTTCAAGCTTCCTGCTGTTTCTTGTGTGTCAATAACTTAATGATTTTAGATAACTTGTCATTTCCCCCCATTTTTCAATTTTATTGGCAAAATGTCATTGTTAGTTTTTTTAAACCAGGAATCTATAACTGTGATCATTTTTATTTCTGATACTATAGCTGTTCTATTATTTCCAATAAATGTTCCCAAATTTTGGTAAAATAAAAAGCAACCTTTTCTTCTCTTCTTGAATAACACTGTTTTCCTACCTCATTAGTATTTCCGTTTATCTTTATTATTTTGTTTTTGCTCATTTCTTTGCTTTTTAATGTCCATTTTTCTTTTTTTAAGATTAACTATTTTATTTATACTTGTGTGTACATGTGTGTGTGTGTGCCTGCATGAAGTCCCACATTCTTGTAAGTGTCCTCAGTGGCCAGAAGAGGGTATTGGGTACCCAGCATGTTGTAAGTGTGGCCTTCACAGACAGCCCTGTGAGGAAGTTTGTCTGAAAGCTACAGAGTCAGCCCCTCCCGAGTCTGAAGCCTGGTGATTTGCACTTCAGCAGGCTTTTCTAGTTCATTCTCATGTGGCCAGTGTTTTGCAAGTCCCATTTTCCGAGTCTGACATGCTCCCTAAGCACCCCCATCCTTCATGCCATCCTCTGCAACGGCTGCCCTCTGGGGGGCGACTCACTGGCATGACCCAAATATAACATCGCCCTGTCCCTCTAATGTGCTTGTTTCTACTGTTTGGACTTTTTTTTTTTTTTTTTTAGAAAATCATATGCCAGGAGTGCCTGCCTGCCCTTTGTAATCACAATGGATTTTGCCATTTATTTCACAAATAACCCATTTCCCCCAGGCCACATCTGTTTGGAGGTACAAATGAAGTCACTTAATGTTTATTATGCAAGCTTTTATGACTCTTACCCATACCTACATAATGCAGGACCTCAATTTCCTGCAAAATCGCCCCCCCCCACCCCAGGGCCCTGGTTTCTGAGGGGTCCCTGCAGGTGTTTGCTTTGCTACATACCGCTGCTAATGGGTGGGATTCCATGTGGCCTTCCTGAAGATGCCTATGTCCATCTTCCTGCTTCTCCATCTCTGTGCTCAACAGACAGAAACTCCTGGGGAGCTAAGAATGTGTTGCTAGGCATCCTAACCTGCATGTGGCCATTGACCATTGCCTGAGTGACCCAGATGTGGGGATGCTGATTGCCCTGCCTGACGCTGTTTTCTTTTTCTCCATCCCAGAAAAGCTCCCTTCTCTGGCTTTTCAAAACTGCTGGTTTCTTTCACTTTCTGCAAGCAGCACCTCTCTCCAACACCCCCACAAAACCAGTGTGTGTTTCTGGCCCAACCACACCCTGAAGATCCACAGAGGGGTCACATACTCCAGGCAAAGCCATTGTGCAGTGTGGAGCCTGTCTGTTACCAGGCCCATCACACATGATCAGCTAAGACTGAATCTCATTTTTATCTCAGAATGAAAACAAGCACGCACGCATACACACAGGCATGTCCCCCCCCCAGACACCGAGAGAGAGATAGAAAGACAGAGACAGAGACAGATACACACAGGCATGCCCCCCCCCCCCCAGACACCGAGAGAGAAACAGAAAGACAGAGACAGAGAAGGAGATTTCAGTAGATTAGCACTCACTAATGAGAGCTTCAGATAAGGTTTACACAAACGTTAGAAGTTAGGAGGAGCCGTCAGAGTGACAGAATCTGCTGTAGTTTGGGTCTTAAGTAACTTCTAATGCAGTGGTTTTCAACCTGTGGGTCATGATCTCCACAGGGGTCTAATACCAAATATCCCGCATCTCAGATATTATTTACACTATGATTCATAACAGTAGCAAAATTATAGTTATGAAGTAGTAGCAACAACATAACTTTATGGTTGTGGGTGGGTTACCACCACGTGAGGAGCCATGACAAAGGGTGGCAGGCAGCATTAGGAAGACTGAGAACCGCTGCGAAGGCTCGTGAGGTGAAGGCTTGGGTAGCCGTCAGGGCGCTGTCGGAACATGGTGGTGTTCTAGCTTCCCTTCTGCTGCTGTGATAAAAAAAAAAAAAAAACCACTGACCAAAAACACCTTGAGGGAGAAAGGGTGTATTTGGCTTACAGGTCCATTATGGGGGGAGACTGGGGCAGGAGCTTGCAGGCAGCCACTGAGGCAGAGGCCGTAGAGTGCTGCTTTACTGGCCTGCTTCCAAGTTTTCAGTCATTCTTTTATTCATAAACCCCAGGCCCACCTGTCCACAGTGGGCGGAGGGTGGGGCCTTCCCGTAGCCCCCTCCCATATTGACTACCGTCTAAGGAGATACCCGAATAGACAGCCCCACAGGTCAGTCTGACGGATGTTGACAAGGTTAGCTAGCACCAGTGGAAACCAGAAGAAATGGGGGCCTAGTGTGTGTATGGGTCTTTCCATCTTTAGGGGCAAGTCCTTATAGGGAACTAGAACACCTCAGCCCCCTCTCTTTCTCTAGTTAGTTCCGAGGCCATAGGTGAGTGGGTGTGGTCGTCCAGGTACTCTCACCATAATGAGCTGCACTTCCACAGGCCTAAAAGCAAAAGATCTGTTTTCTAACGAGGCATCACTTGGAGCCACGAGCCCAAACCAGCCTCTTCTCTCTGTAAGTTGATTGCCTCAGATATTCGTTATAGCTACAGAAAGCTGACCAACACCAAACCCAAACGATGCTGGTGCTTATTAAAAAATGAAAAAAAAAAAAAGAAAGAAACACTTGCTTTTCATTTAAAACAGCCTGTGATGTATGAGTTACAGGATACAAAAGGAAGGAGGGAAACAGAAAAGCGAGCTATATGTGAGATTGCACATTGTGAATGGGACCCATTTTCTCCTACCTTCCTATTCATTTACCGTGAAAGGCCAGCTGTCATGGAAAGCTGTTTCTATACCCATTTCCATCCCTCTATCAGAAAGGAAGATAAGACCTCAACAAAGGCACAGATGATCCGAGGCCACTGGTTCCTCCAACTCCGGATCTGCTTTCAAGGGGGAAGTTGCACCCTTGCAGGATTATTATTATCAATCAGCCTTTATTGCTTCGCCTTTCTTTATTGCATTCTAACACACAAAGTAATGAAAACATATAATAAAGAGAATAAAACACGCAATGCATCACTGTGCAGATACCGCAATCATAGCACATCCAATGTAAATGCCCTACAGGGAATACTCGCGTCTTCCAATACATTGCTAACCGTTTGCATGATACTACATTTCCGTTATTTATCTACTAAAGCTGTCACGCTTTGCTAAATATCGTGGTAGCATCAACCGCCAAGTAACCCTCCTCCTTCCCGGCCTCCAAAGGGGAGGCATATTTCTTTCCTGTCACTGATTTTAATGTTTGCAAAAAGTAGCTCAGGCTCCTGAATAATTAACGCATAACGATTACTAAGCTATGGGTAGTTTACTATCCTAGCCCCTCTGGTCTTTGCAATGCTGCTTGCTTTAATATGCACTTCGAATTGGAACCAAGAGGTAGTAAAAGCTGTTAAGACAGTATGGAGCTCTGTCACTAATGATTTAGAGTTTGACCGTATCTTGTGGTTTTTCTTGTCTTGGCTCTCAAGCCCCAGCTGCTGCTGGTGCTCTGACCTGGCCCCCTCTTCTGCAACTGTTTTCTCTGAAGGCAGCATTTCCGCTCTGCTTCCACTTACTTAAAGCGTTGCTACGCAAAAGTTCAAGTCAAGTGTGCGCTCTGCAATATTTCTAGCTGGGGGGAACAACACGGGCAAAGGCTAAGTACCCTAGAGATGTTTCTGTCAGTTACACAGGTCAAGCAGCTTCGTGATCTCACGTGGTACAGGGACTTAGTTAAATGCTGAATGCTGCTAATTATGAGAGAAATTCACCCAAGGGACACTAGAAAGGGCTTCCAACCTAGGTGACAGGGCATCAAAAAACGGAAGAGCAACTTTCTCCTTGAGAGGACAGCAGAGGCTGGATGAGGACTAGCTCTGCTACAGGCAGAGGTGTCTGCTCTGCTCCAAGTCTCTCCCAAGATGAACTCAGATGAAAATGAGTCCCTCCAGTCAGAGGCTGTGGCTTCCTGAAAGGCAGGGGTGGGTCATTGCTTGTGAGCTGCGATGATCCAATGCCTCACAAACTTTCTAGGAGAGACACGGCAGTGCAAGGCAAACTCCTTTTGAGTGGGCATCAGGAAGAGTCACTTCTTAAGGGACAGCAGCCCAGATTTATTCACCTTGGTACTTGACTTGGGGATGGACCCATAATGTGCAGTGGAGGACTGACTAACCTATCGGTGGGATGCAGGTAAGTACAAGTATACTCTTAATTATTTTTTCTATTATTCTGACCAAAGGGTCACTTAGGGCTTGTTTCTCAATAATACCAGCATCTCCTATTTTTTCCCCTTTTTGAAGTCCCCTAGATATTCTCATTAAGTGAAACCAAAATTAATATTTCAGAAATAAATATATAAATGTCCCGAGTCTGATTCCCTAGAAAGATCTGTTTGCTTATGCTAGGAGATACTGCTCATTTTGTCAGGGGGTTCAGAAAAAGGTCTTTGGCTAAGTGGATCCTGGTGACCTACACATTAGCATAAGTCTAAAAGGTCAGACTTGCTATTTCCTCCTCACCCTGTAGATCAAGCCTTTCCCATGGTAATTGCTGCTTTGCCCTTTCCAGCACTTAAACTGTTGCTGGGCCTGGCACTGGGTTAAATGGACAAGACCTGCGTTGCTGGGAGAACAAATGGAAGGGAGGCTAGCACGTATTCGCTGCCCCGCGGTTGCAATCACCTTGCTAATGAATCATTTGTGAGAAAAGAATGAGGTGAGATGGAGATATCAGCAGGCTGACCCCAAACACCTCCTGGGAAAGTGTACGCTAGCATTACACACTGAATAGCAACACCTATGAGGACTTTGGAGACCTGGAAGATACTGACTACAAATGAGTGTCACCCGTCGTATCAGAGAGCTGGCACAGGCAATTCAGTGTATGATGGGACTATTGTGCGAATCCTTCTCCAACAAGTCGATTGCTGGTTTGCATAATGGGAGGGGTGGGGATGGCACCCTGGAAGCCCAAAGGATGCAGATGTTCATTCCTAGAAGCTCTTTTCATACCTCTGTTGTCAGGGCCCCAACATCCTTTTCAGTTGATTTGGTTCCTTACCTGAGTGACAAGTTATTGAAAGGGAGGGAGGGGGCGGTCTTTGTCAGGTGGGAGAGATGGAACTTCACTCTTGCTTCTCATTAGTGACAGAGTGACAAGAGATGGCTGCCACCTGAGTGCTGGGTGTGAAGCTTGATGGCCGCTCAATGGACCCCCATGCCAGTCTACGCAATCCTTGTCCTCTTTCGCCCAGCTCTGACGTCAACTTCTGCACAAAGAGGCATAGAAGGAGCACAAAGTCTATTTTTCTTTAACGTGGTACCAACTCGACCCTCCGCTTAGCTTGTCAAGCATGAGTAGATAATTTCACTCTATTATCTTTTCCATCTGCTTTAATATCGCCAAGGCCCTTGGTAAGTCATGCCTCACTTGTATTGGACAAGAGACTTTATGAGCTGCATGAAGAAAAACTGAAGAAGAGGAGACGCTAATGTGAGAGGAAGATTGAGCCCAGTTAAAAATTAAAAAACGTAACCTGCACAATTTGATATATATGCCACAAATTCAAGTGTGTAGGGCCTTGGATGGCTAATTTAATTTCTCTCTCTCTCCCTACATTCACTTTACATCCCGATCATAGCCCCCTCCCTTCCCTCCTCCCAATCTTGTCCTCCCTTCCTCCCCCCCCTCTCAGATAAGGGGAACCCCCTCCCAACCTACACCAGCACCAAGTAGCCCCAGGATTGAGTGCATCCTCTTCCCTGGTGGCCTGACAATGCAGCCCCCACGAGGGGGAAGTGATAAAAAAGCAGGCAACAGAGTCCATGTCAGAAACAACTCCCATTCCCTTTTCTAGGGGACCCACATGAAGACCAAGGTGCCTGTTGGCCCAATATGTGTAGGGGGCCTAGGTCAACTCCATGCATGGTCCTTGCTTGGTGCATCAGTCTCTGTAAGCCTCCAGGGCCAGGTTAGTTGACTTTGTTGGTCTTCTTGTGGCGCTCCTGTCCCCTCTGGGTCCTTTTGTCCTTCCCCCTACTCTTCCACAAGACTCTCTATGCTTCACCCAATGTTTGGCTGTCTCAGCGTCTGTTTCAATCTGCTGCTGGGTGGAGCCTCTCAGAGGACAGTTAAGTTAGGCTCCTGTCTTCAAGTACAACAGAGTATCATAAATAGTGTGAGGAGTTAGCTTTTTCAGGTTGGGCCAGGAATTGGTTGGGCATTCCCTCGATCTCTGCTCTATCTTTATCCCTGTACATCTTGTAGGCAGGGTAAATTTTGGGTAGACGTTTTTGTGGGGGTTGTTGTTCCCTTCCCTCTACTATGAGTCCCATCTAGTTAGAAGATGGCCCCTTGAGTCTCTATGATCCCTGTCACTAGGAGTCTCAGCTAGAGTCAACCCCATATCCTCTCAGGGGCAAACTTGTATAACCATTTTTTCCAGTTGTAATGGGAATTATAATTGCATCTATTTCCTAAAGTTAGGATCACTAAAAGATGTCATGCATGTACAGTTCTTTGTGTACTACTGGGAATGCCATGTGAAGATATGTTTATGTTAGGAGAGCAGGAGGGATATGAAAGTCAACACTATTCACTGTAAATAGTAAAAAGCTAATGAAGTTTCTAAAAGCTCATGATGAGAAACCAGGCCGTGCTCAGAATATCCCTGACTGTTTGAAAAGGGAAACATATCTTGGCTTTAAAACCAGAACAATTGGCTTTGAATCATAATTGACATGCTTATGATCATCTGGCCAGTTACCTACCATCTCACTTTCCTGCAATTTCTACAGCAACTTATTATAAACTTCATAGCTTAAAGTAACAGAAGGTTATTCTTCTACCATTCTGGAGGCTGGAAGTCCAGAATCAGTGTCATGGGGCTGAAGTCAGTGACTCAGCATGGCTCTACTTGTCTGTATTCTGCTGCCAGGTCTGGTATCTGAGGGTGTTCTTTTGCTTGAGGACGCACCCCCTCTCATCTGTCCCTGTCTCCGTGTTCCATCCTGTCTGTCTTTGTCTGTCTGTAGGTCTCTCTGTATTCCTGTATATGTGTAGATTCCAGCCTACATCTTATGAAATGGTTTTATGATAATCCAAAGTTGAAAAACCACAAGGAGTCATGAGGTTTTTATTCAGCTTAAGTACTATAGGACTCATCTTTGCTCGATAGTCTTTTAAGAACTGAAATCACGGGGATAAAAAGTCCCTGTCTTGAGGAAATTATATTCCATTTGCTACAGACAGACAAATAAGAATTGAACACAGGGTGGAAGGTAGCATAATAGAATGTCAGCAATGGACCCGGCACTGAGATTGCTCAGTGGTTAGGCACTTTCCCTGAGGACCTGAATTGGATCCCCAGAACTAACTTTAATGCCAGGTCAACGTGCTGGTCTACTTGTAATCCCAGCCTCAGACAGAGACAAGGGAATTCCCCCAAATCAAGCTGCCTAGTGACAGC
Organism: Acomys minous; assembly: GCF_964271855.1. Taxonomy (NCBI): domain Eukaryota; kingdom Metazoa; phylum Chordata; class Mammalia; order Rodentia; family Muridae; genus Acomys; species Acomys minous. The sequence continues at coordinate 41,812,583 of NC_140501.1, read as the reverse complement.
AGCTACCTTGGGTCGCTCTGACTCTGACTGGGAGAGTCTACTTCACTGAATAAGGTAGAAGAGCAATCAAAAATGATTCCCAAAATCATCCTCAGGCCACCACATGGATGTTTACACACATGCACATGTAACACAATAACACACACACACATGCATACAAAGAGAGAGAGGCATGTGTGCACAAACATGCCTATGCACACAGCACCCCCTACATGAGTATGCTTCCACATACCTGCAAACACACACATATATATGCAGCCCCTCCCCCACCCACATAAGAAAATGGAAAATAGAATATCAATAAGGGTGCTGTGGCATGGAATAGGGCTGGAGGAGGCTTCATCTGGCATGCAAAAGCTATTAAGGGGCTTTTTAATGGTGTTTTTTTATGGGTGACAACACTGGAGCAAATTTATCTTTTCTGAATAGAGTATGCCTTTAGTTGCTTTGAGTTCTAAATTCAGCATATTATTTCTATGTCTCTTGGCTTTTGAACTCCTCTCCCATTTTTGACGGTTATCAGGGGTTCTGTTAGGAGGACACTTCTCAGTTTACACAAAGAATCCAGGAAGACCTCCTAATCCCTTTCCCCCTACTGTCCAATTTCAACATGCCAGAGTCATTAATAATGAAGGCAAATAGATTACGGAAACCTTAGCGGCAGCTGGTGGGCTCGATGGAACTGACACACAAATGAATGTGTAATTTTGACATGCTGATGGGAGGGAAGGTGTTGATGGGCGTGTTGCTGATTCATTATCACTCTAGCAAAGGTGCTGCCTTTTGATGCCCTGTCACATCCCTTGTTCAGCAAGCAATGGCTGTAGACTGAGGAAGGTGTCATTCGAGTGTACTGGGAACAAATGTTGGTTTTGCTTTCAAATGCATTGTCTCAGCACTCTAAGTAATTATTGTATGAAAGCTAACAACTGTAGTTCCAGTTTCACAGGAACTGATAAATTATGGGCATCCTACTGGGGGAGACAAAGCATATTAATCAAAAGATAACAATTTCCAGTAGCACATTCCAAAGTAACAAATGAATGGCTAGGCAAGGAGTTTCAGAGTAATTTGGAAGAAGTCTTGCTTGGGGGAAATTGTCCAGGAAATGGGAGCAGAATTAAGCTTCGATGTAGACAGTTGTCATAAAGGTAAGGAAGGCTGCACAGAGAAACAAGAGGTGTAGTACCAGGAAGAGACAGAGGCAAGAATGTGTCGATGTTCTATGGGGCGAATTTAAGACTTTGTTGTTATTTTGTGTTTCATTTTGAGACAGGATCTTACCATGTGCCCAGGCTAACCTCGAACTTCTATTCCTCTTGTTTCTGCCACATGAGTACAGAATCATAACTGTGTATTATCGTGCCCAAATGAAAGATGTTTAACCACATGGAGGAAGTAGTATGACTATAAAAAGACTTTCAATAGCATTTTCATTGTATCACTGACTCCAATCTTGCATCTGATATGCCCAGCAGGTAACTGAAGAAAAAAGTTTTGCTATTTCTTCTTCTTCTTCTTCTTCTTCTTCTTCTTCTTCTTCTTCTTCTTCTTCTTCTTCTTCCTCTTCCTCTTCCTCCTTCTTCTTTTTCTTTTTCTTTTTTCTTCTTTTTCTTCTTCTTCCTCCTCCTCCTCCTCCTCCTTCTTCTTCATAGCCTTGGCTATCCTGGACTTGCTTTGTAGACCAGGCTAGCCTCAAACTCACAGAGATCTTCCTGCCTCTGCCTCCCTGAGCACTGGGATTGAAGGCATTCTCTAACTTGCCTGGCTTACATCTTCACTTTTATAATGCATCTTTCTCCTTTGAAACCTTAAACTTTTGTTAAGACATGCTGGTCATTTAAGGTATGTTCACCATGAGGTTGAATACTTCTGAATTTAGCCAATCTCTCTCCATTTCTTCCTACCCCAAGGTTGAAAGCACTAAGATAAGAGTAGCTAAGATATTTTCATGATTCTAGGTGTGGCAAGCATTTTATGCAAATCACTACCTCTTGGGAATAGCAGAAGCTATTATCTTATGATGAGAACTAAAGTCCTTCTCCCACTTAAGCAATATTGATTTTCTTACTATCTGAAGGGCCCTGAAAGATTGGACTTGAGATCATGATTAACTGGACAACTGTTATACTAACACTGCTTGACCATGTATGTGCCCTGTTGTCTACTCTCACCCTTCCTCTGTAGAGTTCATATAGTCCTAGTGCTCAATAATTCTCCTTCCTAGTCCAACTACTTATCTCTGTACCATTGAGATATCAGGTAACCAAATCTTGTGTGTTGGGATGCCCAGAGTCAGTCCTCTGTCATAGGATTCATTAACATAATTATAGTGAGGTTTGGTCTACAGTCATTCATTGATTCATCTACTACTTACTAATTACTAAGAATAATCTATGCCCCTTCCTATCACAGACATGAGGACAAGAAGTAGAGGCTTTGCTTAATAAAGTTCCAGAGACCTCCAACTGTCCAGCATGACCTCTGGACATCCAGAAGAGCTGTTGAGGCTTTGCTTGACAAAGTTCCAAAGATCTCCGGCTGATCACACTACCCTTAAAAATTATGTATGGTCCAGGCATAAGTTTGTCTAAAAAACAACTACCTTGTAATCTGATTTTTTTTCCAAAATTGTCTTTCTATTTCCCACTTTGACTATAATCCCTAATGAAATTTACACTGGGAAAACTTTTTCCCACAGATGGAGTTTTTGTTCTGAGTGTGTGAAGTCAGACATACACTGCTTGGAAGAAAGTTAGGACCTTGACATAAGAGTATCCAGCCAGGCACTATTAGCTGTAGAAAAGTTTCTTTAGAATCTGCTTTGAGAGCAATGAAAGGCGGACTTGGAACATCATGCTTTACAGATATTTTCCAATAGAGGGCCCCTTGGCACTAAGTCTAGGCTTAGATAGCACACCTGTTGGTTTGTGACTCGGAGTAAGTCAAATTTTTTTCTTTGTTAGAGAACATTTAGCTCAAGCTATGTTGCTATGACCATCATGTAAACACAATGGCTTTAGCCTTGGGAAATTTGTGATTAAACTTTCCTGAGTATTGTTCAAGAAATAATAATCAGGTTATGCTGACCATTGCTTGGATAGTGATTGATTTTTGCTGTATGATTTATTGTAGGTTATTCAGAACTATTCACATTTCCTTGTTAGACTTTTCTTTTGCTTTATTGATTTTTGAGTGTCCTGTTGATTGTAAAAGATGAAAAAAATCATAATGTAATCTGTAATGAAAAAAATTGAACTTCACTTTAAGTAAAATATTGGGGTTGTCCCAAGGAATAACAGTGAGACAGAGACAGACAGACAGTAAGCATGTGAGAGAGACAGAAAAATAAAGTTCTCCTAGGCTTTAAGACCTTATAGTTTGTACTGCATATGTCTGGGTCTAGTATTTCTTTTTTATTCTGTTCCCCAACCTCTCCTCAACAGCTGGTTGCTATAGTCAGTTGTTCCCCAATGGCTTGGTTCCCTTAACCAGCTGTTCACTGCCTACTCAATTCTCCCTGCTTTGGATCCACCAAGACTTTCTCTTCTCTCCTCCTCACTGTTCCTAGAGCTGATCTGAGGGACCCCTTCCTTAATTCTGAGGTAAAGAAATTTGTATTTTGTAGTGCTGGCAATAAAAAACTAAAAATACTTTTGAGGGCTGAGGTGAAACATAGAAAATCATGGCTTGGGAAAAGGCTGCCTTGTAGAGCATGCATTAGATTATGAAAAGCCTGAAAATGAGGAGACAAGGGAATGGACTATTTGCAAGGGGTTGGACTTAGTGAGGTAGCAAAATTCATCCCCCTGGAAGGTGGGAAGGAAAGGATTCTATACCGTATTTTAAAGTTTTTAATGTACAAAGACACAAATAATCTAATGCTTGCTCTAAGTAGCTATCAGATAATTCAATCTATGAAGAAATGGAGAGTGAAGTTAGGCTTCCGATGGGAGTGGCAAGCAAGTGAATTCTATGTCTGGGGATAGAGCTGTGCGCTTTCAATAATCTTCTGAAGCCACTGTTGACTCTGCAGGTAAATGTGCTGCTGGAAAGGACCTTGACTGCAGGATTCCTGGCATAGCTTCTCTATCACTGAACAAAATTCATCGATGCTACCGTTAATCAGTTACGCAGTCCCTCAGGCAAAAGTGACTCCACATAATTGTCATCAAGAAAGTCTTATCAGGAGAGGCCCTACTGATATGTTTGTATGCTGTTTATAGCTGCCTGCACACCTCAGTAGCATGCTGAACTCACAGAAAACAAAAACAAAAGCTTCTTTTGCTAATGAAATCAAAATTATTTGCCATTTGTCCTTTTTCAAAGGTTTACCAACCTCTACCACAAAACCAGATTCCATACTCCGGTACTGGTTGCTAGTGTGGCCATACCAAAGCACCATATGCTTGGTGCCAAAGACAAGGCCATTGGCTTCTTGTGATATCTAACACACTGGTTGTTCTCTTCTTGTCTTCACATGTCACTTTTTTAAAACATAAGGACAGCATTTGTACTGAAATAGGGCTTACCTAATGACCTGATACTAAAGGGTCTATCTTCAAATCTCTTTATGTTCTGAGATATTGGACTATTTACTGCATGATGACCTTGTACACTCTACTGTTACGCTTTTAGAAAAGCCACCTTCTGGAGTTTTGATACTTGGTTTTTATTTTAGCTTATCAGTCTTCTGAGATTTAGTTTTACATCTATAAAGAAGATATAAGTTTTTCTTAGTGTGTGGCAAATTACTCAGATTTTCTTTTTGGGTGATATAGTTTAAAATCTAAAATTCACTTTATCATTAACTGTGAAAATAAGCATGTGGGCCTTATTTCATACTATTATTCTACTACATTATTATGATTCTGATTTTGTTGCCACTAATTTTTTATTGTACTTTTCATAGTATACTTGATATTCAATGCGGCAAACTTTTTTGCAGCAATTTTTGGGTATACTTTTACAGTTTTTCCCCAAACTAAGCATTCATGCAACTAACATTTCATTTGAAGTATTATCAGAGATTTTGATTGGGTTTCCATTGAGTTTTATTTGGGAGAATAGATAACATCATTAATAGTGAATTGCCACAGTGTCATGTTTCTTAATTCATCAAGAATTTTTAAATATATTTTTGTTTTAATTTGTATTAAAATTTTGTTTATTTTGTATCCTTTAGTAAACTTTTATATATAGGCTTTGCATATTTCTTTTTTGTAAAGGACTTTATTTTTTTTAGTTTAGTTGTATGAGTTTTTCCCCTTTAAGTGCACCATGTGTGTGCACTGCCTGTGGAAGCCAGAAGAGGGCATTAGACACAGAACTGGAGTACAGATAGTTGTGGGCTGCCATATTGGTGCTAAGAACAGAATACTGGTCTTCTGAAAGAGAGGCGAGTGCTCTTAACTTGTGAGCCATCTCTCTAAACCCTAAAAGTGTAGTCCAAGCTAGCCTCCAACTCTTGAATCTCTGACTCTGTGTACTGAGCATATCCTACCGGCACATAGAACCACACCTTCCATATTTCTTAATATGTTCATTCTTGAACATTCCTGAGTACACATGCCATTTCATATGTGGTCTTTTCTATTACTTCCTACTTATCAATTATTTGCAGAAAAGAAATAAATTTTGCAAACTACACTGCTATATACATCATGTACAAAACTGTGCTCCAGATGAATTATCGTTTTAAACATTAAAGATATCAGTTAATTCAAGGTAGCACTGCAAAATATATCAGAAGCAAGAGTGTTTTCAAATGAAGCAACAAAGACAAAATAAAATGTCAGGCGATACATTACAGCTTTGATTACATAAAATCATAGGTTTCTGCTCAGTGATAGGGGCAGACAAAAGAGCAAGTGAAGGGAAAGTCTAGCAATGTATAAAGCAACAAAAGTTCAATATCTAGAACTGTATAAAGAAATAGAGAAAACAAGGGGGGGGGGGAAACCCCACAAATCCCAACAGGAAAATGGACAGAGAGTATCGGCTTTTTACCCAAGAAGCTAGAAAAATATGTGAAGAGATGCTCAAATTTATGAGTAATCAGGGACCTAGAGTTTGGAAGAGATATTTATTATTTTTCCACTTGGAACAAAAGTTGTGAAAGCTGTGCAGTACGCAGTGGGATGTGGAGAGGAGAAATGTTAGGGAGGTGCCCGTGGGAGGGTGATGGATGCCGCTGCCTGGAAGGGCAATATGCTGCTGCTCACGAAGCTTGCAGTTCCAGACCAGACACATGGCTTCCCTGACTTCCAACCCGGCATTTCCCCTTGAATTACATCCCCCAGGGACCTCATCACACAGGTTAATATGATGACAGATGAAGATTTCCATCACAGAGTTTGGATGGAAACTCCATGTTGTTTGGAGAAAGCCTGTTTGTTTCTCATCACGGGATGATGGATACACGCTGTAGAGTGCCAGGCAGAAAGTTAGGAGCAGGAGACTGGGTGGTAACATAATACCTGGTTGAAAAAAAAGGAAAGTTTTAAAAGCATAACAAAGCAAATGTACAATAAACTCTATAGCATGATACCATTTCTGAAACCTAAAATGCTGCCATATAAACTAAGTGTTTTGCCTTCTTGGAACACAGTGAAACGAATCAGTTGAAGCTCACAGAGGGAAAAGACAATGGGAATAAAAGATGAACATGAAAGAGAATTAATGGACAAGTGAACGAATTTAGAAAGCTCTTGCTTTAAGTAAGTCTCTCAAAACAGGAATTACAGGCACACGTGAGCTGTCTGACAGGAGTGCTGGGATCTGAACTCTGTTCTTCCTAATTGAGCCGCAAGTGTTCTTAATGACTGAGCCATTTCTCCAGCCCCTGGAAAAAGCTTTTAAAACTACCAAAATGAAGGAACCAGAAGTTGTCCACCATTGCCATGCCGCTCTGGGGCATGAGTTGGTTAGCATGATGGGTTAACCCAAGTTGGGCCAGGTGATTTCAAGGCTGACTTACTACATGTAGATAGTGAATTATCAAGTCTCCACAATAATTGCAGTGATTATATAGAACCATTGCCGTGTGGCTCTCATAGCTTCCTCAGGGAAACTTAGCTTTGCTTGTACATCACTCCCTCCTCAGCCGGTGTGGTGACATTTTGACTGACAGGTGTTCAGCCATTTCTTTTTGACGCGCAGGAGCCAGGATGGGTCTCTCTCTCTCTCTCTCTCTCTCTCTCTCTCTCTCTCTCTCTCTCTCTCTCTCTCTCTCTCTCTCTCTGAATGATGCACTTCTGGAAAAACCTTTCTGAAACAGGAGATTCTCTTCCAGGTAGGATTGCCCATTTAAATGGCAATGATGGCAGAGGATCTGTTAGATGGTCGTCATGAGGAAGTCGAGATTTTTATCTCTCATTTTCGTGGTCCTCTAAACAGCTTGGCCTGCTGTAGCCATCATTCCTCATCGTGTTCTTGGGCAGACATAACCGCCACAGAGTAAGAGATGAACTCAGCCGGGTGCGCTATAAAGTAACTTTATGTTCCTTCCTGTGGCTCCTTCACACCAACTCCTGTGCTTGTTAAACCAGATAGATTTTCCAGTAACTTCCAGATTATAAAAAGTTCTTCTTCCATCACTTCGGGTCACAGGAACGGTCTCGGTTCATCAATTTAAAAGTGTGAGTAGTTTAATAATGAAAACTCTGACTTAAAGTTTCAGATTCCCAGTTCCCGACCCCGCATTGCTCTGGACAGGAACTCTGTGGGCGGGGATGGGCAACACCGACTTCCGTATTTTTCGCGACTTTATCATCTGGTTACGTCACCTTCATATCATCGTACTTAGCTGCCTCTGCTCTTTCCAGGGTTGAAGCTAGAAGCAAGAAAAGGAAACAGGAAAGGAAAAGTCTTTCTTCATAGACAAAGATGCAGAACAGAAAGGGAGCTGGCCTGGACACTGTAAATGGTTTTGGTGTCATAGGGCATGTCCGTTTCCCCTAATTTTGGTCACCTTAAATGAAGAAAGGGAAACTTATAGGCCCGAAGCTTTAAGGATGGGTGTTTAGAATTGGCCTTGAGTACATTTGAGCAGTCTGGAAGAGTAAGCAAGAAAACCACATGGGGAGAGGGAGGGCAGTGCCTCAGGGCTTGTTGATAGAAGTAGAAGCCCAGCTCAGGAGGGTGAGGAAGGAGGTGGAGATGTGCCGTCTCTGTCATCTATCTGTAGCCCCCTTCCCTATCTGTCTGTCCGCCAGGCGTCTATCTAGCTCCCTCACTACAGTCTTCCAAGCTGAACGGGAAAAACTGAATCAGAGGGCATAACAGAACATGAAAGGAATGTGGTGTGTGTGTGTGTGTGTGTGTGTGTGTGTGTGTGTGTGTGTGTGTGTGTGTGAGAGAGAGAGAGAGAGAGAGAGAGAGAGAGAGAGAGAGAGAGAGAGAGAGAGAGAGAGTGTGTGTGTGTGTAGGGGGTGAAGTATCAGAGCCAATTAGATCTTTATAAATTATTTTCAGTTTTCTCTATTTCTGTGCCCGTCTTCTCCTTTCACTATGTCATATTCTAAAATCGTCATTCAGTTGTATCTTCGAATAGTCCATGCACCTCTAGTTAGTTATGTCTACTCTGCTCCTTAGGGTGTCTATTGACTGTACATTTTTTAATGTCTAATTTCTTTCATTTCTCTCTCTCTCTCTCTTTCTCTCTCTCTCTCTCTCCCTCTCTTTTTTGTGAAAAAATAGTTGTGTCTGCCTTATTTTCAAATCTTCCTTTTTATAATGGAATGTAATTTGTAGTTCATGATTTCTTTAGAGTTGCTGTGCTTCTCTCTCTCTCTCTCTCTCTCTCTCTCTCTCTCTCTCTCTCTGTGTGTGTGTGTGTGTGTGTGTGTGTGTGTGTGTGTCTGTCTGTCTGTCTGTCTGTCTGTCTGTGTTTAGCCGTGGCTGGCCTGAATCTTATTATGTAATACAGGCTGCCCTTACACTGCTGTCCCCTAGGATCCCAGGATACCTGCCTCTGCTTCCAGAGTGCCAGGGTTAATGGCATACACCACCATTCCTGGACTTTCTTTAGCTTTTATTTCCTTAGATATTTTAAACACACACACACACACACACACACACACACACACACACATTCATACTTCTTATTTGATTGTTTCATGACATGGAATATAGTTGTTAACTTATGGTAGTTCATTTCCTCATATTTAATAGTTTTTACTCTGTAAGAATTTAAAGATGTGATTTGAGTGACTGTCCCTGGCTAAATTTATGTCAACTTGAAATAAGCTAGAATTATTTTGGAAGAGGGAACTTCAGCTGAGAAAATGTTCCTACAGCTTGGCCTGGGCAAGACTGTAGTACTTTTTTAAATTATTATTAATTATTAATGTGGGGAGGGCTCAGACCATTGTGTATGGTGCTGTGGGCAAGCCAGTAAGCAGGACCCATCCATGCCTATGTATAAGCTCCTGCCTTCAGATTTCTCCCCTGTTTGAGTTTCTGTCTTCAGGTTCCCGCCTCGTTTGAGTTCCTGCCTTCAGGTTCCCTCCCTGTTTGAGTTCCTACCCTGACTTCCATCACTGATGGACTGTGACATGGAAGATGAACTAAACCCTTTCCTCTGCAAGTTCCTTTTGGTCATGGTATTTGTCACAGCAATAGTAACCCTGGCTAATACAGGGACCTTGGGCCATTGTCTTCTCTGACCTCTCAATGCCAGTTTGTCTCACTAATTATTTTATTTTATAGTGTGTGTGTGTGTGTGTGTGTGTGTGTGTGTGTGTGTGTGTGTGTACGCGCGCGCGCATATGTGTGCGTGTCACTTAGACATTAAATATGTCTAATCTTCTGTTGAACTAGGATATTGGGTTAATTTAGTTTTTGTTGTTTAGATTTTTTTTCCTTGTTTCAGTTTTCTAATGAATTCTCAATTTTATCTTTCAACTCCATGAACATACTAAGCTAATTAGAAAAAAAGTCTGATAACTCTGTCTGGTTTGTGTTACAGTGTTTGCTTTTACCTTTCTTCTCATTGCCATATCTTTATATGTGCCTGATTCTTTTCCATTGAGTGCTACTCCTTACTTACGAAAAGAATGTAGAAGTGCGTTAAAGCCTAGTATTGTTTTACCTTTCTCAGGACAAGACCTAAGCTTGCTTCTGGCAAAGACGAGTGCCTTTTAGTACCCTGGGCCATGCTGATCAATTTAGGGAATGAGATAACTCAATGTTGCCTTCTGGTGTTATGGGACCCGGCTCACTCACAGCAGCCGTATTCCTCTGCTTTGTTCCTTTTGTTTGTGTATAGCGCTCCCTTCTCTGGCAATCTCTCCATTCCAGTATTTGCCTTTCTGTTTCACAAGGCTGTGAGAAGCTCTGCTCCTATTCTGAGCTCCGGGGTCCATTCTTTAATGGCAACCAACACCCCCTAGACCAAGAGAAATCAGACTCAGAGCAAAGTTTCCCCTGTAACTTGCTATTTAGTTTCCCACTGGTAGTTCTTTGAATAAGTCAAACCTGCCTTTGTTGGGTTTCCACCTTTTCAAATTGTCCTCAGTAAGAAGGTTGCTTTAATTGGCTCACTGTGCCATTTTCAAGAAGAGTTCTTATTAGCTGTTGAGATAAAACATTTTGGTGTGTTACCCTTTCTCCAGCTACTAAGGCTGTCTGCTGATACTATTGATCTTACTGTTTTCTTCCATCTGAGTACCGAGTTCATCAAACATGCATTTTTTTTTGTATAGCTGCATATTTTTGTTTGCAACTGGCAGTTTTCAGAAGTTATGCCAGGGTTGATGGTCTCTTTGGAGAGCTGATAACTAATAGATAAGTAGTGAAACCCCAGCTCCTGCTGCACTTGTGCGCCACCAGGAAATGACAGAAGAATGCCATTGGCTTTCTGTTCATGGTCAGGGAGGAACCCTCCTACCTCCAGGTCTCATTCGCTTATCATCATAATGATTGACAGCCATGTATCCGCCTACAGAGTTCTTCTCCAGCCCAGCTTGTCTGAGAAGCATCCGAACCCACAGGAAAGCTGATGATGTAGGGCTTTCTCCAAAAGTAGCCACAGGACCTAAGCAACTCCAAGGACCACGAAGCCACAGACCTAGCCTGCGTGTGAAAGACAAGTGAGTTTTTGACTCTGGTTAGTTTCTTAGCTCTCCTCAGAAATAAAGAGAAGTGTGCTTAATATCCTCTCCATGTTCTAAGCTCTTGAGAGAATTCTGAAACTCAGAGCTACCTTCAGGCACCCAGGCTTTCTGCTCTAGATACAAGGAAGAGAGTTGTCCTGAAATCTCCTTCCCAGAATTCTCCTGGTTTTTTTTTTTTCTGAATCAAAACCGATGGTTACAAATCTTTATGTGTTCATGGTGTATGAAGATCATTGAACTTGGTAGCTTTCTAAGAAGATGATGACGGTGGTGGTGACAGTAATGATGATGATGATGACAATGGCTGAAACCATTATTTAGCCTTTATTGAATGCTAGCCTTTGGGTTAAATACCTTATGTGCAGTACTTAGACAACCACAAGAAACCATAAACAATCATTTTATTATCATCATGGTTACTTAGAAAGATGAGTAACTGGTTTATGCTTCATGATGCTATTAAGCTATAGTATTTCAAACTTGTAAGTAGTTCTCCTTTGATTATTCTCAGATGAAAGCTGTGTATATCAGTGATCATTTTAATTACATATTTATTTTTAAATACTCCTATAAATAGCACATCACAGGTGCTAAAAAAAAAAACCCAAACAACCGGTATTTAGTATTATATTTAAGATTTGAAGACTCAGAGTCCAAAGTGCAAAGATTACTTTGAGATTAGCATTCATTACTCTCAGACTTTCAGTTTTGTTTTTGCTACTAAGTAGTTATAGATAGATACTTGAGAAAATTAGGTAACATTTCCATGGTTCTCAATTTGTTAACCTTATATTAAAGGTTAGATTATCCCTAAGACTCTTTGTAACATTAAAAAAAAACTATCAAGAGATATTGCAGGTAAAACATGGCGGCACACACATTTATTCCCAGAACCCAGGAGGCAGAGGCAAGCTGACTTATGTGAATTTGAGGCAACCTGGTCCACATAACAAGTTCCATAACAGTTAAGGGCAAAAACTGTCTGAGAGAGAGAGAGAGAGAGAGAGAGAGAGAGAGAGAGATTTACATGCTTATTATAGCACTATTAATAATAGTCAATCTTGGGATCAATGGAAGAGGTTATCAACAGAAAAATTGGTAATAAGAATATAGCTTCTATGGGGTGTGTGTGTGTGTGTGTGTGTGTGTGTGTGTGTGTGTGTGTGTGCTACTGTCTATCTATATGTCTTTCTTTGTCTCTATGTCTCTGTCTGTCTGTCTCCTCTCTCTCTCTCTCTCTCTCTCTCTCTCTCTCTCTCTCTCTCTCTCTCTCTCCATGTAGTGTGTGTGTGTGTGTGTGTGTGTGTGTGTGTGTGTGTGTGTGTACGGTAAAAAGAATGAAGTTCTATCATTGGTGGCAATGGAATATATCTGGAGGCATCATATTAAGTGAAATAAGCCAGATTCCAAAAGACTCAATCTGTGTGAGTTCATTCATTCGCTCATATTTAGAAGCTTAAAAGCTGATCCAATAGGCATAGAGAACAGTGGTCACTGGAGGTTAGGAAGGGTAAGGCATTGTGTTAGAATGTGAGTTGATAGCAAGAACCAAAGAAGAGTTAAGTAGAAGAAACAAGATCTAATATTCCATAGCCCAGTGACGTGATTGTGTGTGTGTGTGTGTAAACACAAATATTTATAATATAATATAATATAATATAATATAATATAATATAATATAATATAAATATATGTGAAGAAAAAACTGAAAGTGAAGAATTGGAAGGTTTGCACCCAAGGAGCTGCTAAATGTTTAAGGAGTTAGATATGCTAATGGCCTTCATCTGATCATTACACATTGTGTATATACATAAAATTGTCACATGGTGCACCACATATATGTGTAATTATTAATACCAAAAGTTAAAGAACTAAAAATAACTTTTCTTGAGATCAAAATATTTGCATTCTTAAAATATTATATAAATCATGCTAAGGATGGCAGAGGAGAAAGACCATGATGGCCTTGTTGACAGCCTTGATAACTGAGCTTTCTATGAACAAACCAACATCTTTTACGTCATCAGTAGGAGGGCTTTGCTGCCAAATGTGTACCCGACAGCTCTGATGGATGTCAGTTGTAATTCAGCATGGTAGAAGGTGGTATGCTTTGTCTCCTTGAGCTGTTCTCCTTCATATGTACTTGGCTCTGAATGTTCACATCCCTAGCTGATGGGAAATCCATTCCAAGTCTCTATGTAGTTTCATCTTAAAAGTTCCAGGCTTGAGGGCTGGTGGGATGGCTCAGTGGTTTAAGAGCAGTGGCTGTTCTTCCAGAGGACCCAAGTTCAATTCCCAGAAATCACATGGCAGCTCACAACTGTCTGTAGTCCAGCTCCAAGTGATTTGGCACCCTCACACGGACATACATTCAGGCAAAGTACCAAATCACATAGAACAAAAATAAATAAGTCATTAAAAAAAGAAACTGCTCATGAAAAAAAATCCAGGTTTATGAGGTCCTTAAAACACACACACACACACACACAGAGAGAGAGAGAGAGAGAGAGAGAGAGACAGACAGACAGACAGACAGACAGACAGACAGACAGACAGACAGACACAGAGAGACAGAGAGACAGAGAGACAGAGAGCCTGGTGTGGTGGCCCAAACCTTTAGTTCCAGCACTCATGAAGCAGAGGAAAGTGAATCTCTGAAGTCAAAGCCAATCTGGTCTACAGAGTGAGTTCATGGACAACAAGGGCTACACAGAGAAACCCTGTCTTGAAAACCAAAACAAACTACAAATACCATGGTAGATTCTGAGTCCTTAGTGGTTGTACTCAACCAGTCTGTATTTTCCTATTTCTATGTCACCATAAAAAGAATCTGTATTCACAATGGAAACTTTTTTCTACAAAAACAAACAAACAAACAAACAAACAGTTGTCCAGGCATTGGTTGGGGTACAGGCAAAGAGGAAGCACTCTGCACTCCCCTGACTGCCAGTGTGCCTACCACGCGCAGAGCTCTGTCATCAGGAATCTGTCTTTCAACTAAACACACTCGTCTTTCCCCAAGCCTCATCCAGACAGTTAGTCCCAGCACTCTTTACCCTCCTCCAAGATCCTACAAGATCTAGAATCTTCCATCGGATCTACTTTCTGTAGTCCTGACACTCCTTCTTCTAGAGGAGAAATCAAAGGCAAAGGCTTTTATGCTGAGGGAAAAGCTGAGGCTACCTCATAAGTTCTCTGCCAATGCAATATAGGCCATACCATACCACATTAAAAGCAGATAATTCCAAGTTTATTAGGTATTGCTACCGGGTAGGTTCATTGGTCCCAGTGGGCCAACCCCAGCTGGGCTAAGGCAGGGGGATTTTTTAGATCTTAGGCAAGGTATGATGATGTGTCAGCTAGGAGCTGGGATTGTGCCCATATATGATCCAAAGCTGAGCCCCTGGGTCATTATTCTTAGGTGCATTGCCTGAGGTTGAGGTAAGGAAGTAAGCCCAAAGTTAGCCCAAACGTCTTAGCCCAAGTTTTCTCTTTGGGGGCAGGGTTGAGGGAAAGAGGGCAGCTGGGGTAGGGAGGGGATGCCAGCAGGGGTTCCAACCAATCATTACCCAGCTACTAACACCTGAGATTGGGTGAAGATGGTCTGGCTCCCCTCCCAGCCATCCCACCTCCCACCCAGTTACTCTTGTGTTTCCAACACAGAAGCCACTCTCTTTCTGCTTCTGCCAGGAGCACCCAGGTTAGCTACCACAGCCCTTAGCAGTACAGTAGGAGTGGGAAAGGAATGCTAACTGTCAGGTCCCCACTCTTCTCTTTTTCTTTTTCACTAATTCAGGATCTTCACATGTAGCCCAAACTGGCCTTATACTCAGTTTTTAGCCCAGATTGATGCTTTGAAGTCAGGATCCTCCTGCTTCAGCTCCCTGAGTACCACAAATGCAACCATTAGTCAGCACACATGGCGTTGTTTCCTAATAACTCACTCTGTCATACCCAATGAAGAAAAAAAACTGTGGCTTTTTCAAAAAAAAAGGAGACTGTCTTCCGTTCCTTTTGCCTCACCTTTCTCATGGTAAATGGAGGGCTGTCATGTTGGCTATGCATTTGCATCTGTGCTTTACCTCATCAAGACTCGGTGACAAAAGATGAGATATTAACTAAGAAGAAAGTTGCACTCATTGGGGGAAATGTGCTATTATAACATGAAAATTTCCACAAGAGCAGATACCATAGCTGGCAGAATGAATTTTAAACTTTGGGATCCCTAGATGCTCCTTAGTGAAATCTATTTCACTCTAGAAAGAAATAGGGAACCCTGCCAACCATTATAAATGCTCACTTGCTTTTTTAATTGATGCACACTCTTGGAAAATGCCATGTGCATCTCGGGAAATATAATGCACACAGCATAAGAATAGTAAATCTTGTTTGAGGTCCTGGGCGTTTTTCTCTTTCAGCCATCCCACTGCCTTTCTGGGTTACTGGCTCCCTTCTCTTTGCTAAGCGTTGATGGTAATGCACACATTTCTTTTTTCCAGTAAATCAGCCTTTTATAATTTGGCTTTCTTTCCATCTCAGATTCCCATCAGAAAGGCTTCACCTCAGGCATATTGCAACCAATTTGCCTGTAATTAATGCCATATCCGCCTCAGAGTCCATTTCAACTCCCAAATGAAAATTGATGAGGCAGCCAACCACAAACAAGGCTCACACATCACTGATGAAAGTATCAGGCTGGCTTCCGGGCGCTGACGTTACAGGGCTGGATCATAGCAAGGGGAGTCTGCTGATCTTTTCAGTGCACATTGCTCATAGTAAGTGTCTGTAAATTGCCATTAGCAGACGAGGAAAAGGATTTTTATATGACCCCTATCAAATTCTGCCAGAAAGACTAATGATTAAAGGGGTTTGTGTTACAGGAACTGAGACTGCACAGCACATGAAATAATGTGTCTAGACTTGATCAAATGAGCCACACAGTGCAACAAACGTCACCAGGCAAAGAGTAACTGCCCACTTGGGTAATTTTTCCCTATCCAAGTGGGATGCAGATGGTTCAGCCATGCGGTTGCATGCTGTTTAGAGAACGAGGGACTCGCCTCCTCCCATAGGCCTCAGCTTTAAACTCCAGGGTGAGGGTTGCACAGGAGATAAATGTACAGGGTGGCCATTTACATAGGGACAGGATCAAGGACCCATTCATTTATTCTGGTGGTTCACTCACTCGATTTTTATTTACCTATTTTCTAGGCTCTATTTGATGAATGAGAACAGACTGAAAAGAAGGAAGGAAGGCATTTATGCATGAGGTATTTGGCAAGTATTTGTGGTGTGTGTGTGTGTGTGTGTGTGTGTGTGTGTGCGCGCACACACATATGTGGGTCTGTGTGCATGTATGTATGTATGTATGTATGTATATGTTATGTATGTAGAATGAGAGAATGAGGACAGGGTAGAGCATTTGAGGCATGTAATAGCATGACCAATGGCTTATTCACTATCTTTGGGAAGTTAATCATCGCTGTGACAAAGGTGTAAGGGGCATAAGAAGGACAGAGGAAGCCTCCTTGAAGCTAATCCCCCAAATATCTGGTCATCAGTGTGAATAAGAAAGATGTGGCTCTGACTAGGAAAACACGCACATGTATTCCTATATATGAATCCTTGTACACGTACGTACATTTGTGTGTATGTCGATCAGCAATATCTGCCTTCTGTTTGGGCATTGCTTTGCCATGTTTTAGAGCACTTCTTGAAAATGAAATGTAGACATAAGCTCTTTCCTGCTCCCAAGACACCTCTTCTGAGTGTCTCAAGGAAAAGACTTAATGTCCTAGTTGGTATTCTCTGGCTTTAGTTTATCTCACTGATACCTGCAGCTACCCTCCAAAGGAGTGGCAGGGTGCCGAGACACGGAACTCCAGACTGTGTGTCTGTTTTTGGAAGTGTGCCCTCGGTGGGAACATAAATCATGCCGACTTACTGAATTCACAACATAGACCTCACTAAATCTCTGCTGCCTGGTATCATGTTCAGGCTGCCAGAGAGCAGTGATTAACATGGTAAGGGGAATATGACAAGAGGGGCACAGGAGAAGGCTCACGTGAACTCTCGTCAAGTATACTCCGTGGACTCAGTGGATACCCAAAAGAGGAGCCTAGCTCAAAAAGGTAAAACAAATAATAAAACAACAACAATAATAACAATAGCAACATATGTTGCGCTGATGGCTTAGCACTATTACTTTTGTTATACTCTCTAATAAGCCAATTTGTTTTCATAACTTTCATAACTTATTTTGGAATATCAGTCTCAAAAGTGATAGGCCAGTTTTATGATTATTGAAATTCTTAAGACTGACTGATGATGATGATGATGATGACAATTTCTTGTACTTGGTGATAGTTACCTAAGTTCCTCTGAATTAGAAATTCCTAAAGGTGTTTTGGGTGGAATGCTAGATATATTACATGCAGTTTTCAGCATTTTAACCTCAAGGACATCACATGGTTGGAAGGGATTCAAAAGAGGGTAATAAACTCTGACTGGGCTGGATGAGCTGGCTAGCCACTCGAGAAGACAACACTGTCTGTCAGCTTTGCTGAGAAAGCACCTTCCTAGGGCTGCTCCAAGTCCCCCACCATCCCACTCTAGCACAAGGGCTGCAGACATTATTCACGGCCCACTAGCCCTGAGGCAGCTGTTGCATCTTCAAAGAAACAGAGAGTGAGCTTGTTCAGAGGTCAGAGCCGTGCTGAGGGAGCCCTCCTGCTCCCAGCTTCTCTTTGAGCCCTTAGAGGTGGTCTAATTATATAAGGAGGAGAGGCTCACAATGTAGGCAACTCAAATTTTCCCATATGTTATTATTTCCCTTTATTAATAAAAAATAAACCCTCATTTAGTTTCAAAGTTGTCATGCCCGAAGTTGGTAATAAAAATAGGTTTAAGATAATCACTTAATAATCTTGTTTCCACAAAGCAATGAGACTGTTGCTCAGTAGTCTTTCAGAATCAGGATCCTTGAAGGGTATGATGGCTTCAGGGCAATGACCTTAGTGCAGCTGCTGAGCCTGGGAGGAGACAGGTCAGTTTAAGGCAAGCTGGTGCCCGAGAGATGGTGTGCTGGGGCCTAGGAGACAGCTCAGTCTCACTGGCTTTCACAGCTCATCTCAAAAGCCCAGGAGAAGTAGAAAGATGAACCCTTTGCAAAGCTCACTCCAGTCACTGGCTTGAAGATGGTGACCCAGAGCCTTGGAAGGTTACAAAACCCCAGAGTTTCGTTGCTGTTCTCTTTGGTTTTATATGCAGATTGCTCTTGGTGTAGATTTTCATCAACTTGAGCCAAGTTGTATGGGTCTGCTTTGCTGTGGGCTTTCAGAAACATGCTAGAGAGGGCTTGGCAACAGACTCCCTTACAGACACTTCGGAAGGTGAGAAACTGCCTTGGGTGAGGCTCCCTGCTCATCATGGCTACACCGACAAGTGGGGAATGGTTTCCCCTCAGCTACCAAAAGCCAGCAGCCCCTCTTTCAGCCTGTTGAGTCCCGGCCAGTACCTCCACCCACCATACTAATCTTTAGTGTATCTGTGGAGGTTCGTGTGTGGAAGGTGTGTGTGAATGAAGACGCATGCATGCCACTTCAGGATGTCAGAGGTCAAAGGTCAGAGGTCAGAGGACAACCTTGGATGTCAGCCCTCATCTTTCATCTTATTTGAGACAGAATCTCTTTGCTAGATGGGCTAGCTGGCCCAGGAGCTTTTGGGAATTCTGTCTCAGTCTTCCTTTCCTTCACAGGAGAGATGGGACTATAGGTGCTTATGTTACCTGCTGGGTTTCATGAGGGTTTCTAGGAGCTGAGCCCATGGGGCCATAATCTCTGCAGCTCCTTCCCTTTCTTTCTTGAGAAGGTCTTGTTATGTGGTCCTGGCTAGCCTTGAACTCATCGTCTACTTGTCTCAAGCCTGCTGAGCACCAAGATTACACTCTCCCCGCTCAATTATTTTCTTAAATAGCTTCACCTCTAGAAATAGCTCTCTTTCAAGATCTTGCTCTGCGTATAGTCTATGTCAGGCCTGCTGCTTAAGGGGCCTATTAGATTTTAAAATCTATTCATGTTCATGCGCATGTGTTGCATTCAGTAGAGCGAATTGTCTGTATTTTAAAATTGTGAGTACGTCTAGTAAAAATTAACATTTCACACAGTGGATCTCTTTAATACACTCGAGCTTAGCTCTCTCAGGGAATCAGAAGCCCAAGTTACTGATTCCTCCTTGTCTTGGTCAGATTTTCAATTGCTGGGGGAAAAAAAAAGACCAAAAAGCAAGTAAGTTGGGGAGGGAAAGGTTTATTCAGCTTCTACTTCCACATCATAGTCCATTGTTGCAGGCAGTTAGGGCAGGAACTCAAGCAGGCCTGGAACCTGGAGACAGGAGCTAATGCAGAGGTCATGGAGGCGTGCTGTTTACCTGCTTGCTCCTCATGGCTTGCTCAGCCTGCTTTCTTAAGGAACCCAGGAACACCAGCCCAGGGATGGCACAACCCACAATGCTCTGGGTCCTCCTCCATCAATCACTAATTAAGAAAATGCTCTACAGCTGGACCTCATGGCGGCATTTCCTCAACTAGGCTCCTTCCTCTCTGATGACGTTAGCTTGTGTCAAGTTGACACAAAACCCTCCAGTACACCTGTGTTTTCAGGGGGGAACCAAAAGAACTTAGAGTGAGTTTGCTCAGTGTGGTGGTTTGAATGAGGGGGAGCCCCTCCTAGGCTTGGGCAACTGACCTCTCAGTCCTCAGTCGGCAGCACTATTTTTGGGGGGTGTTAGGTGGTGATGGTTTGCTGGGAGAAGTGTGTATTTGGGGGCTGGCTCTGAGAGTAGATATGCTTACCCTACTTCCAGTTTGTTCTCTTCACTTCCTTGTAGTTGAAAATATGATCTCTCTGGTTCCTGTTCCGGTTCCATGCCCTCCCGGGCCAGCATTCCCTGTCTTGGTGGACTCTGTTCTTCTGGCACGCTAAGTTCAAAGAAACCCTTCCTTAAACAAGTTGCCCAGGCCATGGTGTTTATTCACAGCAACAGAAAAGTAACTAATTTATTCAAGAAGGTGTAAGACTCAGAGACTCAGCATGATCTTTGGGGAATCTCAGATGCCAACAGTACTTGTTACTTTTCATCCCACTCAAAAGTTTACACTTGGCACTTTCTAGTGAGCAGAAGGAAAAGGGATGAGAATTGCATTCAGTCTTCAGATCCTCTGGTTTAGAATCATCTCTTAACTCCACCCACAATCTCCCCTAGGGATAGGTACCATAGCAGAAATAACTAGAAAGACGTCACATGGATCATGTGGACAGGATGAGATGCCCACCCAGTGCCTCCAAACCAACCAGAGCAATGTCCAGCTCAGCAGAGAATGCAGAGAGACATAAAGATGAATGATAAAAAGGCTGAGCAAGCTAGAAGAGCAGAAGGGAACGTAGTTGGCATCTGGCCAAGCTGGAAATCGGTAAGCACCATCAGCACCGAAGAAGGTATCAGGACGGCAGCATGAGTGGAGAGAGCGACACATAGCAGTTAGGGGTGGAGTGACACGGACAAGGGCATAGAATGTGACCAAGCCATGAGGGCTGGACAGCCATGGGGTCAGTAACAACAGAACAGAGGCAACAATTGAGTGGAATACAACACAGCAAGGAAAAGGAGCATTTTAAATGTCATAATTAACATCTATGAGAGTGCTAGTCTAGTATAAATTCCAGGGGCCATGAAAAACAACAAACAACAAAAAAGCAAACATAAAAACAAGCAAGGTCATGAATAGCAGAAATGTTACCCCCAAATCTACAGAGTTGCATGTAAAAGAGGACAACAGGAGCTTTGAGTGCTGGTGACGTCCTGTCATCTAGTTTATAGATCGTTGTTTTTATGTCCTGCTGTGATAGAAGGAACGAACACATTCTCTCAGGCTTATATCACGAAAGTGTTAATCCCATTTCTGTGAGCAGAGCCCTTGTGATTTAGTCCGCCCTCTTCAAATCCCCACTCCCTAGAGTCATTTGGGGATGAGAATTTCAACATATACATTTTAGGGGAGACAACTCTAGCATCAATTTACAAAGCTCAGTGGCTCCCAAGGATGACATCACTGGATCCTGGCCAAGCTGAAGGATGGAGTTCAGCCATCCAGAACATTTTCATCTATGAATGCATTATATGGGAGACTGCCGAGATGCGCAATAAATTCTGAGGAGTTTTAGTAAAAACCTAGCTGAAGTTTAAGTTGTATCTGCAAGATAACCCAAAGCCACTGCTCCTGTGGGCAAAGGCGTAGATGTACAAGTGGGCTTATTTCAAAGACCTGATTCTATTACTGCCAGAAACTGTGTCCAGGAAGCTGCTTTTGTCCCTGGAACCCTTGGCACTCAGATTATGGTGCTATTTGAACTACGTGTGGCTGTAACATGGAGCCCAAGTCTTCCGACATACAGTCTGCACCCTCTGCACTGAACCCACAATGGTTTTGTTCACAAGTGGGATTCTCTCTATCCAGAACTGAAAGGACTGTGGGAGTGGATGGAGTATAACCTTGCAGAGCTTGGCGAACCACAGTAGCATCTATGCCAATGAGGAGATTTACATATATATATGTGTGTATATATATATAATTAAATGTAATGTAATGTAGTCATGACAGGGTACTATAAGACATAGAAATGAGATAAGCCTTGATATCAAGATGAGAACTGGGTAAAGAAGTAAGGTGTTCATCTCAGACACAATATGTAAGAGGGTGACAAAATGACAACAATTAAAAGGGTGGTGGCGGCTCACACCTTTAATCCTAGCACTCAGGAGACAGAGGCAGGTGGATCTGTGAGTTGAAAGCCAGCCTGGTCTATATCGCTAGTTTCAAGGCAGCCAGGGCTGCACAGGGAACCCTGTCTCAAAAACAAAAACAAAAACAAACAAACAAAAAAACCCAAGAAACCCAAACAAAAGTAACAGCAACAAAATTAGTACCCCAAATCCAAAATGGACAAAATAGCTAATTTTCCAAAAAGTCAGAAGCACCAGTGACTCTGAAGACCTCTCCAAGAGGAAGAGTGAGGTGACTGATTCAATGTCAGAGTGAGGTTAGGAAGTTCTGGGAGTAAAAGAAAAAAGTTGGGTTCACGACTCAAATGCCCCTGCCCATCACTGATGGAGGGAACAAACACAGAGAAGAAGTAGCTTTGGGGAGGATGTAGAGTCTGCCATATCTGGGAAACATCTGGGTCCTCAAAGAGAGTAAGCCCAGGCAGAAACTGGACATACAGACCTACAGTTGGGCAGAAAAGTCTGGGGTGTCATTAACAAGATGTAGATTCTTACATGTAGGTACTCCTGGGAGCCGGGTACAGGTGAGCCTGTCCCAAGAACACACACACCAAGAGGAAATGGGACAAGGGTATGTTAAACAACAATGAAAGGCAGTGGTGGCATTTATGTTAGCCACCTCTGATAAGTAGCCTGCTAGTGCTATAAAATGAAGGTGCATATAACCACACTGAAAGGCCTGTCTTACTGTCACCTTTCTTTTCCAGATGAGAAAGAGGACATCTGGAGTGGTTACATAAGCTGGGATTGGCACGCGGCGAGTCCAGCGCCAAACAGAGACACGAAGTCAAGAAGTCTGAAAGCGAAGGAAGGACAGTGTGGCTCCTGGGGGTGCAGGTCGAGAACTGGACCCTGGTGCTGTGATTCACATGCTGTGATCTTGGCTAGCGCTTGGGGTTTGGTAGTGCTAGGTTAGCTTGCTGGCCATTATGTTCTCCAATGGAGAGTGGGGGGGGGGGGAGAGAGTGGAACAAAGGATGGCTGTGTATGGCTGCTCTTCCTGAAGTCTGAGCTCTGAAAAGAAGGGAAAGGAACAGGAAGAAGGCATGGTGCTCAGTCAGAAGCTGCCTCCTGCTCGCCCGATTACAAGGGAAGTCAGAGGAGTTCTCTTCCCTAGGAGGGAAAGGTCCTCAAGAGTGAAGAAAATTCCAGGTCTGAAAATAACGATGATTCGCCTCTTGAGATGATTTAACACATTTGAAAATGCTTTTTATGTGCAATGTGATATGTAGTTGTTAGTACAATTCTTTGGAGTAAACAGGTGGCATCTACAATTTATAGATATTGAAATGAAGGTTCAGGAGGAGATTAAAAATAGATTAAGAGCTGTCAATGCAGCAAGATTAAGAGAGTCCCTCCTCACTCCAGCTGGAATGGAGAATAGAAATAATGGGTGGATTCTAGAATAGACCGGAAGGGAGGGTTTCCAAGTGAGAGGGTTGCTAGCGGAAAGGAGGAGCCAAGTGTGGGGGAAAATTCAGGAGAGGGAGAAAAAAAATGAGTCAGGTCTTCAGCTACTCATCAGGCATTTCTTTGTTTCTTCCTTCCTTCCTTCCTTCCTTCCTTCCTTCCTTCCTTCCTTCCTTTTTTTCTCTGGACTCACTTTGTAGATCAGACTGGCCTCGAACTCACAGAGATCCACCTGCCTCTGCCTCCCTGAGTGTTGGGATTACTGGCATGTGCCACAGTGCCCAACTCATCAAGGCTTTTCTAACCTGTGATATGCACGCCATATGTGACTGCATGTGATCCAGGATAAGTATGCATGAAACCTAACACAAAACAGCACCTTCTTAAAGCACAGTACGTGTGTGTGTGTGTGTGTGTGTGTGCGCGCGCGCGCGCATGCGCGCACATGTGCACATACATGCTCGTGCCTGTGTGTGAATACTTTTTGTAAATTGATTGTGGAGTTTTTGAGTGAGAACATTGTAGATGTCAACTTTGCGGCAAAGTGGCAATGGTCGGGTGTGCTTGAGAGAGACATTTGAAAGGACTGTAAAGTTTAGCTTTGAATTCACAACACACAGAGACCTTTGGGTGTTCTTAGACACTGAGAGGAACCGGAGATTGTTTATAGTATTTGGGTTTTTTTCCCCTGGACACTTTGGCACCCAGATTATGGTGATATTTGAACTGCGTGTGGCTGGAACATGGAGCCCAAGTAGTTAGTTCATGAGCTTGCCTCTAGGTGCCTAGCAACCCAACATCATCACTCGAGGTCACAAGATGTGTGTTGTATGAGTGTCAGCTGTGCACCAGGTAAAAAAAAATACCAACCTGCTGCTACCTCTGTCTGTCCCTCAGATTCTCTGTCTGTCTCCCTCCCACTTATGGCTCACTTGGATTGTATCTTCTCTCTCTCTCTCCCTTGCCCCTCTCACAACAATAAACTTCCTCGTACCACACGTGTTGCGAGGTTTCTAATTTATATAACACACGTCTTCCTATGTACAGTCTGGCTCCTCTGCACTGAACCCACATTGCTTTTGTTCATGAGTGGGACTCTTGCAAGCCAGAACTGAAATCTAAGGTTCTTCCTGTTTTACCTGTGAGGATCTCAACCAACCTCATTTCCACAGAGAATCGTGAACGAAGCTTGCAGAGGGACAAAGGACCCAGGATGCTTTGCCTCATGCTGGTTGGATGAAGAGGGGCTTTTTTGCACCATTAGATTTATTTAATAACCACAGAGGCTGGAAGTCTTGGATGGAGGTTGCAGAGAAAGCAAAAGAGGCTCAAGTTTATCAAATGAAACTATCCGCCGAAGAGCCCCAAGTCTGAAGCTACTCGTGTTAGCAGGGGATTAGATTCATCTGCATGCTCCTGACATGCCCTTTGGAAAGTGTGTTAGCCATTTTATTTAAGAAGTGGCATTTCATCCAAGGTCTCTCATTTGCATACGTGTGATTGCATTTGCATATATCTTACTGTTCTGCGCTCTGGAAATAATTCACTTATTTCATCCCTCCTTTAAATTCTGTGCACCCTCTACAATAACCAAGGAGTGGAGAAGGGCAAATACGGAGGAACATGTTCTTGTTTGGAAGGGGGACAACTCTGGGGCCGTTGCATTCAAGGCGCTGTGAGTTTCTCCCCTTCTCTACCTGGTAACTAATCCCCTCCTGTTTTCTCTTACCACTGCATCCCAGCAGACCAGAGTCTCCTAAATATTTTCCCACTCACCCACCGCTTGGGGCCTTTAAAGGTTAGCAATCAAAGGCCACTCATTCTGGTCATCGTCTGCCAGATTCTATTCAGAATTAAAAAACTTTTTTTTTTACATGTATCAGTGTTGGTTTGCATGTAAGTCTGTGCACCACATATGGGCCTGGTACCTGTGGGCACTAGAACAGAATGCAAAATCTCCTGGAGCTGGAATTAGTTAACAGTTGTAAGCTGTCCTATGGATGTGGAGATCCAGCAAGGACAAGTGCTCTTAACCACTGAGCCATTTCTCTAGTCCGTCATTCCAGAGTCTCACTCCCAACCATCCTATCATGAAATTGCCAAAATTAATAACTGCCTTTGTTACAACTCTGCTTCCCTCCTCATAGCTTCTGTGAAGCATGTTGCCCTCATCTGTTCAGTTCCCTCTTGGAAGAATAGGGAAATAATTTTAAAAGTAAAAACAATGGTAGCATTATGACTGAATACTTAATTATTATTATTTTTTTAATGTAAGACAGAAAAGGCCAAAGATAGAAAACAAATAAAGATGTCCATAAAGAATGAGATTTTAGAGAAAGTTAAGAGAACATTGTTCAAAGTAAAGCTGTGAAGCTTCTGGGCCATTTGCTAACTCAAAGTCAGTTGAAGTCTGGTTCTGGGTGGTAGGAAAAGCGAGGCATGGAGAGGGCAAGAGTAAACCAGTTAGGTTGCTGGTTTGTTGCTTTAATGGTGTCCAAAGTGCTATGTGACAGATGGGATGTTGGGTTAAAAAGTCTGGGAGGATTTCTATGCTTCATAAGGTTAACAATGCTGTCCATGCTTCGCTTCCTGGTTCCCACTGGCATTGGCATGGGCTGTGTGGTCAAGATCGGTCCAACTCCTCCATAGTCCAACTCAATGAGAAAGGGAAGAGGAGGGCAAGAGCACAGAGGATTCTTGTAAGAGAAGAAACTGAATTGTGCACATCACTATCACTGTCCACATCTGTGTCCATCATCTCATGACTGTACCTAGCTGCAAGAGAAGCTGGTCAGGGGATATGTTAATTAAAGAGAAAAGATAGTATAAATAGCAAAGCAGTTAATAGTCTCTGTTCAGTCATTGACCAAATTTCAATAGGTCCATTTAGACTAGGTAGAGTTCAAAGGCTGACCTACATTTAGGTGGCAAAGGTGGGGTATGGTGCTCTTTGAGGGGAGCAAGAGATGAGGTAAGAAAAACCTCTTGGTATCACAGATGGTGTGCGGTAGTGAGACACTCTGAAGTCCATGACTCTGGCCTATGGTTGTATATCCAGTCAAGGAGTCAAAGAACATTCTTCATATAAGATAGATAGTTAATACTTTAAGCTTTGTAAGTTGTACGTTTTGTCATACAACTGCCAAATTTACCAAGGCAACATACACAACATGTAAGCTAATAGATGTGGCTGTTTTCCAATAAAATGGTACTTCTAAAAACAGGCTAAGAGCTAGACTCGGCCAATAGGCCGCATTTGTACTGACATCTGCTTTAATCTATTGCTTAAAAAATGCAGCCCTTTATAGCTGACATCTGGCTCATCAAATAAAATCTGTTCATCTATCATTCCTCATGAATTTATTTAACTGAATTCATTCTATGTCAGAACCTGGGACACATAGATCTTGAAGTAAGGGAGGTTGGTGTGGGGGATTTGTCTTATACACTGTGTGTTCAGTTGCCAATTTCTGTGCCCTGAGATCAGGTGGCAGTTTGGACATGGACATTGTCATGATTGTTGAAGAATTTCCTGAATCGATGTTATGTAAAGAATGTTCCCAAATTATCTCTGGTTGATTAATAAAGAAGTTGAAGAGCCAATGACTTGGCAGAGGAGATAGTAGGTGGGACTTAAAGTGCCTAGTAGGGGCTCCAGGTAGAGAGAATACGGAAGAAGAGGGAGAGAAAGGATGTAGCCACAAGGAGCTGGCCATAAGACCTGACCTGATGGAGCAGAAGCAGCCCAGGTGGA
The DNA here is from genome assembly GCF_964271855.1 of Acomys minous. Taxonomy (NCBI): domain Eukaryota; kingdom Metazoa; phylum Chordata; class Mammalia; order Rodentia; family Muridae; genus Acomys; species Acomys minous. The sequence goes on along the minus strand of NC_140501.1, from coordinate 41,785,463 downwards.
ACCGGTATGGTAAGCATTTCTGGTCCTGTGGCTGAGAAGTAACTAGATTAGTACAGAGGGGTAGGACAGAAGATATCTGACCAGCTCTAGTGCTTTAAAGCTTGTCAAATAAATCTAAAAGTCTCTGTCTCATTATCTGGGAGCTAGAGTGAGTGACTAGGAAAGACCCCAAATTATACTCCGTCTTTACAGGTTGGTATCTACATAAATCTATAAGGAAGTAATTTCAGGACATCATGTGATTTCTCCTATAGACATGATAGAGATGATGCCTATATTTTCTTAGATATCAAGAAACACATGAGACAAGACCTGCCCTGGGTCTTGACAAAAGGTGGAATGGTCCCTACGTGACTAGAATGGAGAGGAGCCAGAGTGTGTATAAATTGGGAAATCAGAGAGTTTGTCAGGTTTGGGAAGCCACAAGCATGTAAAGAAAAAAAGCCTCAATATTCAGTATTAGATTATTTACGAGTCATTCTGAAAAATTTTGTTGTTCTTGTAGGAGCTGAAGACCCATTGATTGGAATTGTTGAGCCAAGTAGTGACAGCATTAGATATGAGTGTTAGAGATTCCAACAACGGCATTGATGGGATGTGAGCTTGGCTAGAGGAAAACATGGAAGTCGGGAGTATCATGTGTTTGGTGGGATGTGTGGGTCTGAAGTGAGTGATGAAAGCTTGGCATGGGTACCATGGACTGGAGTCAAGAGGTTTTGGGGAGATTAACATGATGTTAGTTGTTGGCAACTGGAAGGGTCTTTGTAGAGAGAAGGCAGAAGTTTGACCTGTGTAACCTAGTGACACTGAATCAAGACAGAGAAGGGCATAGATAAAGAGTAACTATGGGAAATTGATATGCTCTTCATGAGCTTGTGGCAAATCTTGGTGCCTCTGCTAAGCCGCCGGGTATGTAGTAAGCCACTTGAGGTAGAGCTGAAGACCTGGTTAACTAAGGTGCTTCGATTCAGAGGCTGGGTAGTTGCCTTTCTGTGTTCTCGGAAATTCAAATTACAAAATCAAAACGGACAAATGCAGAAGCCCATGCAGACGTTACAGGATGAACAATGAGATGCAGAGTCAAATGGAGGCGCCTTTACAACGGCAGCAGCCTTTGCCATCTGCAGAGAAGCTCATTTTAACTGATGGACAGATGTGGCACTTGCCTGGATCACATGTGAGTTGTCTTATAACCCGCTTTGTTATAAGACAAAGTATCTCTGTGACTTGGGAAAATCTAGTGAGTCTTGATCTTGGGATTTGAGAGTTTCCACTGACAGTTTACACAGTTTCTACTGTGGCAGACGACATGGTACAAATAAAATTAATTTCTTTGGGCTGTTATGTCTTTAGCTTTTCAGGGGATTAATGTGTAAGTTTGTGGAACTGCAACTACATGTGAGCTTAGAAATGCCTGATCTATCACAAGGTCTCAGGTTGACCATTCTTCCTGGTTGCCATGGAGGAGAGAGACTGGATTAGGTAGAGTTCATAAAAAAATAGTTTTCTCCTCCTATTTTATGAACTTTGCTTAACTTTCTTTTCTTATACACTTAAGTGACTTCTTAAAGAGGTCAACTCTAAGAGGACAAGGTTTTCCACATCATTAGGTGCAGGCAAGAAAAGGCTTTTCACGTTGTAAATCTTACAAATAGATTAATGGAACAGTGTTTCTATGCCGTTTTCTAGAACATGGGAATGGGCTTTCACTGGGCTATTATTATCTAGGGCTCTTAATCTCTGCTAAAAGCTTAGCTGAGTACTACTAGTGTCAGAAATAGAAGAGGGCCAGACTCTACATCAGGACGTTTCTCTTCTCACAAAGAGCATCTTTTAAGTGTTTCATCATCTGGGTTTCAGTCTCTACTTCTGAGCAACACAAAACCCTTATGGGCTCTGTGAAAATGTCCTTAGTGCAGTGACCTGCATTTGTTCCTAATTATCCATCAACCTCTGGTGACTGAGAGATATTGGGAACTGGCATGTGAAAGGGGATAGAGGATTATGTGTAGGCAATAGCTGCAGGATGGGAGAGACGGCCATGCAGGATGGGAGAGATGGCCATGCAGGATGGGAGAGATGGCCATGCAGGATGGGAGAGATGGCCATGCAGGATGGGAGAGATGGCCATGCAGAATTCCTTTTAAGCTTCACTCATAAATTGTTCTTTTCATTTGTTGTAACCTTCTAAATTTATACCTGTCATGAGTTTAAGGCTTTTTCTTTTGGCAGACTGTAATATACAAAAAGGAAAGTGACATAACATAAATATATATAGATGTATGTATATGTATAATTATAAAATTATGAATTTGAATAAACACTTAAAAATATCTACTTATGCAAGCCAAGACATGATTGACAATTTGCAGAACTATCCCATGTTCATACACATGTTCCTTCCTGTCATCAGCCTCTTCTTGCCACAGCAATCATAGCTTCACTTTTATGACAGTCATGGGCATCACAGATGTTGACAATTTGAATTTTCTCTAAGTGGAAGATGTGTGTGTGTGTGTGTGTGTGTGTGTGTGTGTGTGTGTGTGTGTTTACACACACATATAAAGCTCTAATGTACTGAAGATGTTTCCACATTATGTCCCAAAAGCATTAGTTATATTTTACATTTAAATCTATAACACATTTTAATTTCATGAATATGAGGTAAAAAAAAATCAAGAACTCAATGAAAAAGATAGAGTCAATTTAAATATTTCATCACTAAAATAATTTATGAAAAAAGTTTAGGTTACACTATTAAATGAAAAATGTTACTTATTTCAACATACAAAACTTGCATGGGATCAGAAAGCGTGAATGTAAAATCAAAATAATTTGAGTACCAGTTTGAGATCCCTGCCTACATGCTGACTCTGCCTGGACAACATTTGCGGCAGCAGCACAGGTGCCTGGGATCTTCGAATTCAGATGGTATCCACAATTGTGGCAATCAGCACATTGCTCACAGGTGACCAGTTCCTTTCAGTAAAGGGAACATTTTATGCATCGTTCCTGGAGCGCCAGATTCACTTTGCTTAGATTCAGGAAGTCGAGACTTAAAAGCACCAAAGATCGGAAAATAAATTGGTAAATTACTTAAAGTAAAACCTGTCATCCCTTCCCACAGACACATAAGAATCTGACTTCCTATGCTCAGACTTGCACCTGTATTGTGTGTGCTAGGGTTGTCACTTTCAAGCACTACCACATGCTACTCTCGTACAAGACCCAATTCCCTGTCCAGTTTATTATTGCTGGACATCTGAGTAAATCCTCTTTTGAAATTTTCCCACTACGTTTTTTCAACTCCTCGCACTGCTCTCCTTTGATAATGAAGTTTATTGAATCTAAGAAGGTTTGAAAGATGTCAGTAGCCTCAATGAACTTTCCCCGGCAATTATCTTCTACAAGCTCATTTGGCCAAACTTACCTTTTTCAGTTAGTTAATTTTTATTAAATATTTTATACATATGTGTACCAGTCCTGTTGTGTCTGGATGACTCCTTGGAGTCTTCCATCACTTCTGGCTCTTATAATTTTTCTACATAGATCCGTGAGCCTCAAGGGGAAAGCGTCGTGAGAAAGACATCCCAAGTAAGGTTGAGTGTACCAAAGTCTTTCTCTGTACTCATCATTCAGTCGTGGGTCCCTGGGTTAACTCCTATCTGCTGCAAGAGGAAGCTTCTCTGATGTGAGGTGAGTGAATCACTGACCTGTGTGTATAGCAGTATGTCATTAGGGGTCACTTTATTGCTACATTCCTTCAGCTGAATAGTAGTATTTGGGTTTTCCGTAGACCCATGACATGTCTGGTCTCAGGTTCTTGGTTACCTTACCAGTGTACTACTATGTTTCAATCCAAATAACCACAGATGCTATACAGCTACTAAGGGACGATGGGGAGGGAGCAGTTCTTATGGAAATAGCATATAGTACATACCAAACTTAATTTTGATCAGGTACGATCCTAGCACAGTGCATTATAAATGGTAAAACACTAAAAATAGTGAATATCGGTTGTTCTGATGCAGCAGTTTTTACGCCATCAAAATAAGTTGCACTAGATAACACTGGAGAATGTCCACAGTGCAGGCATTTAGTGCTGGTCTTTCCAATGCTTTAAGCAGTAGGAGCTAGTACAGTCCCCATTTTCTGACGAGAAGCTGAGACACAGAGCTAGTATCCGTTATAGGCAATCGTATAGCTGTTTAATATTGTGCCTAGAATTTGACCTAGATAATCAGATTCCATATTTATCTGTGCTCCTAAGGTCAGACCTCAAACTAAGAGCAAGATGGAAAAAAAAATAACACACAGATGAAATACTTCCATAATTAGGTTTGTAAACACTGTGACGCTTAGTCATGATCAAAATCTCACATATCTATATAACTGTCAAAACCTGTGTCAGGATTCAAGAATTTATATGTGGCTCCCCTGCAGCTTCCTGGGTCTGCTTTATTCTTCCTCTACAAGAGATGAACGCCTTGAGGTATAGAACCTTAAAGGGCATCCTCTGCCACTGGAAGTCAGGGCTGTCCAAGAAAGGAAGGCAGGAACAATGAGCTATGAGGGGGCCTCTTTTTCCATAAAGTTTCAGTGTCAACCAGGAGAGCAACTTGCTTGCCCGAACCAACAAATGTCCAGTAGATGAGCTACAAGATGCGTGAAGCTGCCTTGACGAGGTTAGGCAGCTCCCTTCTTTTGCAGTTGGTGAGAGTTGCTCAAATTCATTCTGAGCAGAGCTCTGCTTGCCCGTATTATTCTTCCTGCCTGGAAACAACTTCGCAGGCACAGCTGTGAGGTGTGGTGCTGTCTTCTTGCATCCAGAAGCAAAGGCAGTCAATTAAGATCCTGATTTATTTATGCCTCCTTTGTGTTTTCGGTTGAATCTCTTGTTAAGCAGGGTTCTAATAATATGATTTATCACAATAAACAGCAGGGCTCCTGCCTTAATTGATTTATCTTTTTCTACACACATTCACACACACACACACACACACACACACACACACACACACACACACACACACACCTTTCTGTTTCTGTGTATTTGGTTATCAGCCTTTTCTGTCCTTTTCAACCCTTCTGATCTTTGTTAGGTGAAAAGTCTACAGGGACTAGATTTTCTTTTAAAATGCACATGCACGTGTGTGTATGTGTGTGTGTGTGTGTGTGTGTGTGTATTCTATGTTTTGAATCATTAGTTTTCTCATGTGCTAAGTGCTGATTATAATCATCGTTGTCACCCTTGCATTTACTGAAATTAGCATGGGCTTCAAACCATTAGCTAAAAAGAAGAGGTTTGGGAGAAGGCTCCTGCTGTTCTCTGATTGGAACAGTTGACATTGTGTTAAGAGGGTTTGATCTGACTTTAACTTCCCAGCTCTAATGTACTCTTAACAATTACACATGGAGTGGGGAATGGTCTGTCTTAAAAGACAGAGGATTTGTAGCAGCACTATATCCAGCCTCTAAAATGAATAATTTCATCTCACACACGGTAGAGAATCTGGAATTTCACCTTTACCCAACTCAGTTTGTTCTCTGAAAACTACCCCATTGTCCCAAATTCCTCCATCAATGCATTGGCTCTACAGATCTGTTGCAGTAATTGGTCATAAGGTCATATTTTATAACATGTACTAATAGAGTAATGAACGACATTGTAGTAACAATATGCTGTCCTGGGGTCACTGTGTTTGGGGGGCATCATCTTTTCACCATGTCTTCCATGGTGTAGACGTGAAATGCTCTGTAGAATGGAATGGAGAAAGTGGAATTAAATGGGAGTTTCTAAAGCAGAAAGTAAAACGACCTGTGACTGAGAACTTTGACATCCACTGTGCTCCCCCCCACCCCACCTTTCTAGCCTACCATCTGTGGTGGTTTGAATAAGAGTGACCCCCATGTTTGAAGGCTTGGTCAGTCATCAGGGAGTGGCACTACCTGAGAAGGATTAGGAGGTGTGGCCTTATTAGGGGATATGTGTGGGTAGCCTTTGAGGTTTCAAAAGCCCAAGCCAGACCCAGTGGCTTGCCCTCTCTCTCCCTGCTGCCTGTGGATCTGGGTACAGAACTCTCAGCTCCTTCTCCAGCACCATGTCTGCCTATTTGCCACCAATGTTCCCAGATATGACAACAATGAACTAAATCTCTCAAACTGTAAGCCAGACCCAGTTGAAGGCTTTCTTCTATAAGAGTTGCCATGGTCACGGTGTCTCTTCACGGCAATGGAACAGTGACTGAGACACACCCCTAGAGTCCAGCTGCAGGTTCCTGATTGGCAGCCCCAAAGGCTTGGTATCGCTCTTTGTCTTCCTCTTGCCAGCAAGTGTTTCCTTCCCTGACTGACCGCACACGGGTTTGGGCTTCTGTGAGACCTCCTCTCCCCTAGTGACCTCTTCTGGATCTTCTAGAGTTCCACACTCCACACCCTGCCCCTGGCTTTGTTTTTGCATCTCTGCTCCCCTTCTCTGGGGAATTCCCTTCCTTTCACCTCCTCACCACTCCCCTACCCAGCCCCGTTCTCCTGTTCCCTACCTGATCATGGATGTGTTTCCAACAGACCCTCTGACATATGGGACTTTGCCTTCCAATCTTTGCTTTCTTCCAGAAACGTAATGCTATATATATATCATAGCTTATTGATTTTAAAACATATACTTATAAGGGTATTTCTATTTTGTTTTTTTTTAATTAGCATACAAATTATCACCTTTCCTTGCAGCATTTTGTTACGTGCTAGGTTTTACTAGCCCTTTCCCCATCCTTGCTTAAACCCTTCCACCTTCAGTATTTGCCCCATCCCTTTCGTGTGATGTTTGCTATTGCTCTCCCAAACTATTCCCTTAAAAACCTCTTTTTCTCATTTTCGTACTTCCCATTCTGGCTTCCTGGTCTCTACATACTACCTTCCACATAAATACACACGAGAAAAATGAAAAGGTGAGATTTACCTATGAGAGAACATGTGCTCACTCACCATTTTCCATTTCTACCCATCTTTCTTTACGACTAAATACAATTGCATTGTGTGTATCTATCACATTGCTCTTACCACCTACCTGCTGAACATCCTTAACATGTTATGACATGAATTAAGTCATTTCTAAGTCTTCCTGGACAGAGGTTGGTACAAGGTTCATTGGGTAAAGGTATTTTCTACCAAGCCTGAGGACCAAAGCTCAAAGCCCTGTACTCACATATATGGTGAAAGAAGAGAACCAGCTCCTACAAGCTATCCTCTGACCTCCATAGGCACACGCGCGCGCACACACACACACACACACACCATTTTAAAACTTAAGGGAAGACATTTCTTTCTCTAGAACTTTCTAGACAAGTCTTCAGGTTCTCTAATATCTACTGAGCTTCATGAACCAGGAAGCTATTCAAGAGGTCATGTTGCCACATCCCAGTGTTTAGCCTCTGTACAGTTAATTTGTACAGTTAATTTGGTAATTGCCCTGACCTATCTGAACTGTGGTTTTCAGTAGCCACAAAGGTTTCCTCTTCCAGCCTGTCTGAGTCCATTGTGTAACTGGCACACAGTTGATAGCTCTAATGTGCAGAAACACAGAAGCGCCCTCCACATGTAGATAGAGATTGATTTCCAAAGTAGGAATTGATCACCCTTCGTGCAGTGGACTGATTTAGGGAGAAAAGCAGAGTCAATGAGGCAGATGCAATGGTTTCTCCTATAAGCACTGATGCAATTAGGAAGTCATTTTAATTGAAAAGGTGCAGCACTCTTGTACAGTTTCCTCTGGCCTTCATCACAAATAGGGACGAATGCTGAAAACAAGACAAGGGGTGGCTTTGGAGGAACCTTATTGCATAGTTAATAGTGCCAGGGCCTGGGAAAAGAAAGCATTTTAGTAGACTCCATGCTGTACTGTAGCACATCTTGGCCTTTGAATCACAATAGTAAGTAGTTTATTCATGTGGGGTATTAGCGGTTTTCAGAAAGGTCGTCCCCTTGCTTGTCCCTCAAAGTCTCTTCCACCATGTAGCTCTTACCCTTCCTTTTTAAAATCAAATTTATCAGGGAGAAAATTATCTCTTATGGTCTAAGGCATATTACTATTTGAATCACACCTTAACTGCAAAAGACTGCTCTACTTTATCCTGCTTAGGAATTAAATACCAGAAATGCTAGCTCTTATTCTCTGATTAATTGAGTCTAGGAGGGACTCAAGAATTTACATTTTAAAACATCGTCAATGAGTCTGGTATATGGATTATATCCTGATAAATATTATTCTAATTGTATATATTACACAGAAACAAGACCTTAATTATTATGTTTTTGGTTTACTTGGCTCCACTTTCCCCCACCCCACCCCAACAGTGGGTTGGGAGATTAAAAACAAACTTCAAGAGGGCCATGCAGGAACAGAGGCTGCCTTGTACAATGGTTGCCTTCAAAGAGCTGACTCTGACTCTGACTAGACTGAGAGACCCGAAGTTAGGTTAAGTGCTCTGGGTATATGTGCCTGGTAGTTAGGTGATGAGACGTGGATGTCGAGTCAAGTTGGAGTCACTTTCTGGGCTCCTTTTGTACCTTTAGGCATGCCAGCTTTTCCCATCCCTGATAAAATGGCTCCCAATGAGCTCCAGCTTCTAGCAGCCATGCCCTTGCGCAATACCCTACCCTTGTGTTCAACTTGGACCTGGTGGCTTATTTCTAATGCAAACAAACAAACAAAAAAAGCCATCAGCAGTAAATGTCATGGACTAGGTTATAAATGACTCTGGCTTCCACCTCACACCCACATGCTAACCCTGAGGAAGTAAGTCACAGATTTTTGAGTTGCCTTATTGAGATATCAGTCCCTGGAAAAGGAGGAAAGTCTCTAGCTAGTAAGAACCCAGCCCCTGACTGCACTAGATCCCAAGGCACAAAATTGTGTCACAGTCACATGAGTGTGCTTGATAGTGGACCCTTCCCTGGATGAATGCTTAGAAATCACAGCTTTGTCCCACACCTTAGTGGCAGCTTTGTGGGGGACTCTTAGCCAGAAGCCCCAGCTAAGCCACGCCTTAATCTGTATCTCCTAATCAAAATGTGAGACCATAAATAACACAGTTTTAAGTCCCTGACATTTGAAACAATTTATTACACAATGGTAGATAACTACAGATGTGGGGAATGACGAGCCTGAGGAACAATGTCAACAGGGAAGGTGAGGAACTGGTGAGCCCATGGTGAAGGTGCACCATGGCTCTGTCCAGGGACCCTCCTTCCCCCCTATCCCCATTACTCTGCAGATATTGCAGGGTTGCCTTTCAGGGTGAACTGATAAGCCTTGCCATTTCTTCTATTAAATCTCCAGGAACATGAGCATCACCACCTCCATGTCTCTCATGACTGTCTTCTCTAGAACTTGCCACTGAGGAAGGGGCCACCATTAATGGTGGCAGTGTCTTTCACAGACCCAAACTCCTGGACAGTGGTAGTCATTAGAATACAAAAATTAAACCCTGTAGCATTTCTAAGATTCAAAATTGCACAGCTACTTTGGAAAATGCCTTGTCAGTCTCACATATATTTCAGTGCGATGCAGATATAACATATGGGCCAATTGCACTTCTAGGTATCTTTTCAAGGCAAACATTTAATGTTCAAGTAATACTTACAGTCAATATCCATGGTGATTATGTTCAAAGAGTTCAAAACTAGAAACAAGCCCAATATCCACTATGATTGAATTGTGGCATGTCTATGCAACAGACACTGCTCCACAATGAAAAGGAATAAGATGCTGGTATATGTAACATGAAAAAGCCTAACAGAAGCATGGCACTAGGCGGGTGAAGGTAGAATCCCTCTTATGTAAAATTCTAGGGAATACCAGACAATAGTGATAAAAGGCTGTGATGTCCATTGGTCATAGTTTGACAAAGGATACTGCTTCTAGGTTTCCTAGCAACCTCTTATGTCATCACCTGCCACTGCCAGGTGTGCACAAAGGTACTCCAGGTGTGTGTGAGATAGAAAGGAACTGCCAGCCTTTTCCTCTCTCACACACTCTTACTCCTTCTCTCTCTCTCTCTCCTATTCTCCCTCCCCCCTCTCTCTTTCTCTCCCTGTCTGTGTGTGTGTGTGTGTGTGTGTGTGTGTGTCTGTCTGTCTGTCTGTCTGTCTGTCTCTCTCTCTCTCTCTCTCTCTCTGTGTGTGTGTGTGTGTGTGTGTGTGTGTGTGTGTGTGTGTTTGTGTGTCTGCCCTCATGGCTCATTCAGGCCCTAACTCCTCTCCCCTTCCCTTCTCTCAGATAAATCTCCTTGTAACATATATGTTGTGTGGCAGACTATCTTTATATATTATAACAGTAATAAAATATCAGAGGCTGAGAACATCTTAATATATAGTTTTAAAATTCACAGTTTTGAGACTATTTCTAAACAGAATGGTGTTCCTTTTGGCTCTAGAGAGGGCCAATTACATCACCGTAGTAGCTGGCATTATGGAGAGAGAGAGAGAGAGAGAGAGAGAGAGAGAGAGAGAGAGAGAGAGAGAGAGAGAGAGAGAGAGAATATCAAAACAGGAAGCCATTGAGCTATTCAGGGATCAGGACTTTAATTTCAAAACAATCAAGAAGTTTGGTTTATTGGACATAAAGCTTTATTTCCACAGTCATCCATTAAAGAATATACAATTGTCTAAGAACACTTAAATATTTACAAAATGGCCACCTACTGAGAGGCACAAGGAAGTACCAGAGTTACTATCTTATGACTGCTGAATTTTGTGACAGCCTTTTCATAAGAACTACCTTAGGTCTCGTAGGAGTCACACCAGCTCACCTGTGCGAGATGCTTCCCGTAAGTCCAGAGACCACAGCACTAAGGGAGAAACTCCCAATACAAGTCCCATTCAGTACAACCCAGCCTTATCTGAACCACAGATAAAGTTTTCCAAGCTACTTCCAACAGAAACAAAAACAATAATTAACAAACAAACCCAGAATCTCAAGTTCTCTTCACAGTTGTTTAGGATTTATGTCAAGAGAGTGGGGAACACTTCTGTCCCTGACATTTTTAGAATTGTTGGCTCATGGCAGTTACAAACAATAGACCGACTTTCTCTGGCTTTATCATCTTTTGAAAATCCTTTGCTCTACGACTATTGCCTTGTGCCTGGGATGAACCATTCTGATCATCTTCCTCTGCTAAACACTGTAGGGCCTCACCAGCAATGTGGCATCCTGGGACCCTTGAGCAATGTGGCATCCTGGGACCCTTGAGCAATGTGGCATCCTGGGACCCTTGATCTACATCACAAAGCGAGAGTCCAGTCTGCCTGCAGACTCAGACTTCAGGCTTTGAAGATTTCAACAAGCATTGTTGATTGACTACCACAGTCAGAGTCTCTTTAAGGTGCTAGCAGTTTTAGGTAAGATGGTCCCATAATCTCCTCATACTGATGGTGAGCGTTGTGAAGCTCAGCAGCACAGATTCCAACAGGGCAGAGCAGCGAGTTACCTAAAACCTTCATGTGTCCTGTCTACCGCCTTGATTATCTTTCTCAGTGTCCTTTTCAGGGAGCATCATTTTTTTAAGCTTTTATTTATTTTATTTTATTTTAAAATATATTTTATTAATTTATTCATATTACATCTCGATTGTTATCCCATCCCTTATATCCTCCCATTCCTCCCTTGCTCCCATTTTTCCCTTACTCCCCTCCCTTATGACTGTGACTGAGGGGGGCCTCCTCCCCCTGTATATGCTCATAGGGTATCAAGTCTCTTCTTGGTAGCCTGCTATCCTTCCAATTTGTGGACAAATGGATTCAACTAGAAATGATCATACTGAGTGAGTTAACCCAGAAGCAGAAAGACTCACATTGTATATACTCACTTATATATGGCACTAGCCCAAGGGGCATGTCCCATGAAAGTCTTCACTTACCAGGAAAGTGGGACAGAGGAGAGGACATCCTACTGGGACTCTAGGTGAGAAAAGTATGGGAGAATAGCAAAGTAGAAGGATCCAGACGGTCCTAGAAACCTACAAGAAGAACATTATGATGGGCAGATCTGGGCCCAGGGGTCCTGCTCAAACTATGGCACCAGCCAAGGACAATACCTGCAGTAAACTTCGAACCCCTACCCAGATCTAGCCAATGGACAGGACATTCTCCACCATTGAGTGGAGAGTGGGGTCTGACTTTCACACAAACTCTGGTGCCCCATATTTGACCATGTTCCCTGGATGGGGAGCATTATATATATATATATATATATATATATATATATATATATATATATTTTTTTTTTTTTTTTTTTAACCTCACTTGCCTACCACATCCTCACAAGCTTCAAGTGTGGAGCTTTAGCTGTGGGGGAGTATTATCCTATCAGAAGGGGGGACCAGGGAGAAGAGAAGTGCTCCAGCACCAACTTATATCTATTAAACCCATATGTCCTTCTTATGGGCCTGTGACATTCACCTGCCCACAGGAATGGAAAAGGCCCTGTCTTAACAAATGCATCTGAGACTTTTTCGATGCAAGGCTACAGCACAGGCCCTGCATGCTTGTTATTCTGAACCGGGAGCTAGTGCTTATTCAGCAGGCACCTAGGCCAATCAAATTACAAAAGTCCAAGATAAAGTGCACGTCAGCGGTTCGCAGAGATAAAAGGCTCGTGTGGAAACAAGGGACGGTTAATGTAGACTGTGAGGGCTGCCACCATCCATCACTTATGAGGGTTATCTCACAGTTCACCCCATTTCTATTTGATTTCTTAAAGCTATCTAACAACCCCCAGAGTCAGTTCAGGGTCTGTTGTTGTCAAAAAGTGTCTTCATGGTTAGGCAAGTGGCCCCTGAGCATACCCATGTTGGTGACGGACAGCACAAGCCACTGCAGGAAGATCTCCATCTAGTCAAATGTTGCCACTGCTTTCCCAAGACTTCCTGACAGAATGGTGAGACAACCATGCCCCACCCAAAGAAAAGTCAGGTAGACTCGTAGACCCTACAATGAACGTCTTCCGGAGCTTTGACAGATCTCATAACTTTTATGCTAGTGGCTTTAGCAAGAAGACAGTTATCATCAATGAAGGGGGCTTGGCTTTTGTTCTTTTTGGTTTTGGCCAGAAAGAAGGGGGCAGTCTGGTTGTATTGTAATATCTTCCTCTCAGATGAATGTTCCATGTCCCTGGTCAACTAAGTTCTACCTCAACTGACTTCTTCATGTGCTGACAGTCATCGGCTGGCATGAATGATGTTTTTAAGAAACAAAGATAAGAAAGTGACCTTTTTTTTGACTGTATGGGATCACTAGTTTTTGGCACATACAAGAGAATCATTGGTGAAGAAAGGCACTAATAAACACCACTAACAGGACACTGTGCCATTTGTAGAAAAGCCTGCCTGGCCATTATCACATTGTTTGCTCGTTTGCATGGTCATGTTTGCATTCTTAAAATCTTCAGAGATAAGACTTAAGATCAATTTTTTCTGTCCTGTTGCGAATGTTCGTGACTGCCAGAGGCAGGTGTGTGCATGAATTATCTTACCTGCATCAAAGCCAACAGCTGTATAGAATCAGCCTGGCAGTAACAGGCTGATAAGCACAAGTTTCAAAACAACACAAAGTGATCGAGTCAGGCTAGAACCAGAAACTACAAGGCCAAACCGAATATTATTCCTTGGTGGGTATGAGGGGAGAAAGAGGCACCTGCCACTGATCGCTAACACTGTGATATAATCCATATTTACTGTGTGGGCTCAGTATTCTCAGATGTGCGATGGGCAGCTTGCAAGCAGTGGTCACCCAGGAATAGAGGGGCTGGAACTTGTCCCCTTCCACTGCCCTGCAGATTTCTCTGAGAGACTGGGATTCACAAGAAGCTTTTAATTTGAAAGCTTTGAAAGTCCCTTTATTTTTACAGACAATATATGGTAAAGCTTGATTATTCAGCTCAATAGCATTTACATCTTCCATCTTGTTCTTATTGGCAACATTTACACGGTGAAGGGATTATTTGCAGGTCTAGAGTTTGTATTAGTATTCTTTTATTTGTCACCATTTAACAAGCACATACCAAGCACCACTAAAATGCCAAGAAGAGATGAGCTGCCCATTTCAGAGACTACGCATAGTCTTGAGTCTTGACGCTTGGCGTGATACGCTGGAGACCTTGGGTCCAACGCTAAACCCTGGTCTTGCTGGTTGACTCTTTCTTTGCTTGGCTGAAGACTTTGGGGGAACAGTCCTCCCAGGAGGAGCTGCCAAGCATGAGGCTTTCATGGTTGAATGTCTAAGGACAGCAGCACATGACAAGGCCTCCTGGTGAGTGATGTAACCTGGGAAAGAAAGGAGAGGGATTTCAGTGTCAACACTTATCTTTGAAAGATTCATTTAGTTTTGTCTTATGTGTAGCAGTACTTCGCCTGGCTGCGTGTATGTGCACCACAGGTGTGCCTACTGTTCCCAGAGGCCAGAAGAGGGTGGCAGGACCCGGGTCCTTTGCAAGAGCAGAAAGTGCTCTTAAGTGCTCTTAGCCATCTGCCCATCTCTTCAGCCCAACAATTTTTACAGAAAAAAATATTCACAAAGGTGTACAAAAGTTCTGCTTCTGTGATCAGCATGCCCCAATTATACTCTCCAGGAAGACAGGAAGTGTATATTTCTTGGCTTGCCTTAACTTCCCTTTCAAGGAACATGACTGTCAGCCATCACTGTCAGCCTGATGACCTCAGAAATAACTAGAAGATTGTTGTGGCACACCTTGTGGGTGGGTGTGAAGGTATTTCTAGAGAAGATTAACTGGGGGAGACTCATCCTGAATGTGGGTGGCACTAACCCATGGGCTGCAGAGCCAGAAGAAATGAAAGAGGAGACAGGACCAAGCCAGCTGAGTACCCACACTCCCGCTGCTCTTCTTCCTGGCCCTCAGATGTGGGGCTGCCTCTATCACCTCTTCCCTGCCATGGTGGAGGTGGTGGAGTGACAACTGTGGGTACCATGAGCCAAAATAAGACCTTTCTAACCAGACACCAGAGCTGTGAATGTCAGATATTCGAATCCATGAATGAGAAGAGCTAAATAACAAGTGTTACTCCAGGCATTGACTACCATGTCAAGATGCTTGGAAAGAAACTTGATCTTTGAGTAGCCCTCCCAAGTAACTTGTCTTAGATATAAAAATTCTGTTTAATCCAGAGACAGATAATATCTGATTTAAGAGATGTATGTTTTCTTCCAGTATTTCTCAAAGTACAATCTTCCCAGTACCTACTAGAGTCTCTGAATCAATGTGTGTGTGTGTGTGTGTGTGTGTGTGTGTGTGTGTGTGTGTGTGTGTGTTTAAACCATTACAATTCAGAACTCTACTCTCTTGAAAGACCTTCTAAATCACAAACCCAAAGAGCAAGGCCTGGGAATCTGCATTTTAGTAAGATGGCAGTTAGAATTTATGAACGCTAGTAAATGCCTCTGCCTTTAAGTTTATTGCCTTTTTATTTATTTATTTATTTATTTATTTATTTATTTATTTATTGGCATTTGGCTTTGAAAGCAAAGCCACCAGATGGTACTTCCACTACATTTCAACCAAATCCCAGGTCCCTTGTTTACTCGTTGTATGATGCTGGTCAAGTTATTCAACTCTCCTAGGTTCTGGTTTTCTATCTGAGCTGGGAAGTTTGTACAGTAGAGAGGCCAAGCAATTAGAGAGGTTCCTGTAAGATAAAGAACTTAGCATCAATGAAGCCTTCCATCCAGCTGATGCTCATGATGTGTTCACGGTTTTTTCTTTTTTCTTTTTGTTTTAGAACTGTGGTTTTTATCTCTGCTTTGTAAAATTTGAGTGGATTTGGTAGAAAAAGGGAAAGAGCAAAGTATGAGCAGATAGAAGCCATGGTCTTTGGAGAAGTCACCTGTTGTCTGAAGTCCTCATTGACAAAGACTAGTTGATGGTCTTCACCAAGTTACGTGATTTGTCTAGGATTCTGGTTCCATAACTATTAGGTAGGAAGACACTGAGATATTGCACATAATACTCATGGTAGGAGGTTTGGCCTATGACAAATGATCAAACAATGAAGGTATCATTGTTGGGAGCCAACTGTCTCTGATCTACACAAACAGTAAGGAGGGGAACCATCATTTGAGCTTACGTTGGCTTTCCAAGCCCACTGCTATTGATCTACCAGATCAAGTTCATATAAATCTCAGAGAGTTGTTAACATTTTATAAGAATCAATACCCTAATTTCTTTAAACCCTCTTAATTCACCTATAAAACTCCACTGTCTATTGTCAGGGATAATCATTTTTAAACTTGGCTAGCCAACCATGTTGATAAACTAGGTCAGCAGAGGCCGTTCTTCTGGAATTATTTATTTGGAGATGTGGCTTCCAGCTGTAATGAATAAGTCCCCTACTGGTGTGCTAGTTAAACTCACCCAGCTGCTGCTGGTACCCAAGGCTGTGAATGTAGCGGGTCTGCAGGGCCTTCCACTGGGGCCTGGAATCATAAATCCTCATGATGCTGTACAGGTAGCACCGCTGCCCTTGATTTAGGTCCTGTCAGAATGAAAAGGTGACTTTGATAAATCCATAAGTAATTAAAAGTGTGACACATTCAAAACTAGTGTCCACAGGAGTAAGACACTTCTCTTAAGGTGGCACATATTTCAAAAGCACATGGGACATGAATAATCAGGAAACTTGTCTTTACTATTTGTGTAAGCAATCTTCTCCTTGATTGGATGACGTTGAAAACAGGGAAGGAAAAGGTACTAGGTTATGCAGGTTGTACTTTTATGCTGGGGGCAGTTGTAAAGGCTTCTGGCATATGAGGATTTTATTGGTCCTTAATTGAGAAAAATAGATTGTGGGAATCTACACAGGGCCTGAATTATGGAGGCTTCCAGACAGCTGAGATGTTCAGTGGAAAGTTCCAGTAAGTAGTAGAGATGTAGAGATAAACAGATGATCAAATGGGCAATGTACTTAGAGATCAACAGTGGCAGTAAAAAAAAAAAAGTGCAATGGAAACCGAGAAATCAGGAGTGGTGGCACTTAGGTGGTGGCACTTAGGAGGCAGAGGTCAAAGGAGCACTTCAAGTTCAAGGCCAGCCTGGTCTACCAGTGAACTCCATGCCTGCCATGCCAGCGGAACTACATAGTGCGATCCTGTTTCAGAGAGAGGGCTTTCAAAGTCATCCTCAACTACATAGTAAGGTGAAGGCCAACCAGGCTATATAACACCTGGGGGAAACTATGACAATGGTATCAACCTTCTGGAAAAATCAAGTTAAAATGAGTTTGTCCTGGATACGAAATACCGAAACAACAGACACTTTAAAGCCAACTGAAAACCTTGTGGGAAACTGCACTTAAGCTGTTACATATAAATGTAGGTTAAGGTGACTTTTACTTATTAGGCATTTTGTGAAGGACTAACATCGGAAATCTGTGAGACAAATTGCTTTTTGGTCTAGAGGCCTTAAATTTGAAAAGTATACCCAGAGTAAAAGTAGCAAGGCCAAGGGCCTCACAAGGCAACACATCACTTCACTCTCGGTTTCTGTGTTATGTACGCTTGGGGATAATATATTTGAAGAAGAGGATGGATTTCCCTTCTGAGTAACTA
The DNA here is from genome assembly GCF_964271855.1 of Acomys minous. NCBI lineage: Eukaryota > Metazoa > Chordata > Mammalia > Rodentia > Muridae > Acomys > Acomys minous. Next base: position 41,767,850 of record NC_140501.1, on the reverse strand, counting down.
ATTAAGCCTTCCACACAACTGCAGAAAGATAATGCAAAAATTGCTAGCCCACTTCCAGAGCAAGGTTCCCCAATACAGTGGGAATTTCCCTTATATCGAAAAAAAAAATCTTGAAACTTACAGTTTTTATTTTATCAACAAAAACTACACCTACTTCCTTACCTGTGTAAAAATTTAAACATCCCAAATGAGAAGTAGCAGGTTACATTTCTCACATTCTTACATTGTCCCCTATCTTTCTTGAAAGAGATGGAAGAAAAATGACATTTTTACAGAGGTTTCACACGAATGGCTATAATTAGCTCAATGGGAAAGAAGCTGACAGATGGAGCAGGAAGCCACTATGTTGATGTTGCTAGTGAGTTCCCATGGTGGTGGGTCAGCCACATAGCAAGGCAGTTTATGAGACTTGACCATTGGGAGTGGTTAGGGTTGGGCCATGCCAGCGTTTCTGTACACACTCCTCCAGCAGGCACTTCTGCGGGCCAAACAGCGCCCACCTCCCACACAGACCATAGAAAAAGTCCTCAACCCTCCAAGAAAAGAAGGCAAACCTTCCCTCTTTGAACAAGATGTCGCACCTTCAGTAATGAATTGTCCACGGCAGAAGCAGGGACTTTAATCCGGGGTATTTGGGGAGCACTCTGAGATTGGTACTGCTTCTTCCATGTTCTCCTCATTTTTCTTTATCTTGTACCTGCAAGGGATAACAAACACAGAATCAATTTCCATTTTGTTTAACCAGCTTTGGGGACAGACCTAAGGTAATAAGCAAATAAGTAGACAATTTTTTTCCCAAAAAAAAAAAAAGAATATTTTATCTTATTTCCAAGTAAGCAGATCTCTGCAACCTATGAGTTCTCCATCTTTTCCTACCCTACCCTCCCTCCTTACGGCAAGAAGAATTCATCCAGAGCTCTTGTCTTCCTACTTCACTGGGTGCAGAGTGGGTAGAGTGGAGAAACAGGTCAGTCTATAACAGTTACTTCTTTGCAGTTTTAAGTAGGGCTGTTATCTTACCTGACTCTAAAAGAAAGGTCTATGTCATTGAAAGTTTGAAAAAAAAAACAGAAATTGGAGAAAGAAATAAGATTAACCAGGGCTGGAAAAATGACTCAGAGGCTAAGAACACTGTCTGCTCCTCCAACAGACCTGAGTTTCTTCCCTTGGTAGCCTCCTTCTTGTCATCTTCTTGCTGGCAGTCACAGTGCCTGCTTCATCTTTTGTTTAACTTACCGAGGTCATGAGTTTAGAGCTCTCAGTTGGTGCCTGTTTCCTCTCTTTCTACACTGGCCTAGCAAATGCTCACGCATGCACACACACAGGTACACCACATGTACATTCTTAAAAATATTTCAATAGCTATGCATGCCTTAAACCCCAGCACTTAAAAGGCAAAGACAAGCAGATCTCTATGAGTTCAAGGCCAGCCTGGTCTCCATAGAGAGTTCTAGGACTACATAGAGAGACCCTGTCTCAAAATTTTTTTACAAAATCTTAATACATTTGAAGATTCTGATTGGCTCAGATATGAGATCTAACCCTAGGGAATCTTCTACAGCCGAAATTTATTATAGAAACATCTCTCAGCGTCTCTTTGTGTTATGTTTCCTTTATATAAGCTCATAAATGAAGCTATGAATATTTTATTTAATACTGCTTTTCTTTAGTGAGGACCCAGGGATCTGTACCAATTAAGACATACTCTGCATGTTCTCTCTGATTGAAACCTACATTCTTTTGTTAACTCAAATCACTTCAATATTTCTCTTCCCATTTTTCAGGTCTACAGAGCAAAGAACAAATATTCTTCAAAGCAGGAAAGATTCCTTCTGCCAAATAGCATGAGGAAATGACTGATAGTGTTCCTCGTGGAATGTGAGCACACACCTCACGTTTGCTTTTTCTTGGGCTATTGCTGAAGAAATCCATCTTACCCATTCAAGTGGTCTACAAGGGACAAAGTTTGATTAAAATGCCTGGAGAATGCATGTAGAAAACAACCTACAACTTAACTGAAATCTAAAACCAAAAGACACATTTACTTAAAAACAACTTACCTTTTATTGTGGTTCCTTGTTTTAAAAGTTAATATCCATGCCCAAGGCAGTTTTCTTGCAGTGCTCTCTAGTCATACGGTAGTAGCAAAAGCTCAGAATGTTGACAACATAATATCCAAGCAACACCGGGAGATGAAACCAAGAGCTGGGGAAACTTGGCTGCATGCCTTTCTGTTTCTGGGTGACGTTCAAAAACACAGTTGAGGGTTTTTTTTGGTTTTGTTTTGTTTTTGTTTTGGGGGGTTTTGTTGTTGTTGTTCTAAGTTTCATGTCTAATGAAGGGTCAACTTCTAAGCCTATCATATCTGTATCATAGTTCAATACAATATACTTTTTCATACTTCTTGGGGAAGAGAGTAGGGATTCTCTCTACTTAGGTTGGTTAGAAGCTACATATGTGGCAGAAGATAATGTCCATAATGATCTGCCTTTCTGTGATGAAATTAGTATTTCTCTTTTTTCCTAAATTTATTTTTTAAAATTTATTCAATTTACATCCTGACTGTAGCCCCCTCCCTCATCTCATCCCAGCCGCCCCCTCCCTCCTTTTCCCCCACAATCCCCCTCTTCTAGTTCGCAGAAAAGGGGAGCTCTCCTCCTCTACCAACCTCAGCCTACCAAGTTTCATCAGAATGGCCTGCATCCTCTTCCTCTGGGCCTGGCAAAGCTGCCCCACCAGGGGGAAGTGATCAAGGATTAGGCAACAGAGTCCATGACTCAGGCAGCCCCTGCTCCCCTTACTAGGGGACCCATGTTGAGACTGAGCTGCCTATTGGCTACATCTGAGCTGGAGGCCTAGATACTCTCAATGCATGGTCCTTGGTTGGTGCATCAGTTTCCTCGGGCGCCCACTGGTCCCAGAATTGTTGGCTCTGTTGATCTTCTTGTGGGAAATTATTATTTCTTAATACTTTTTCTGGGGATATGTGAGGGATGTGCCAAGATGGAAGATTAGACACATCTCCATGTGATGCCAGGATTGTGCAAAGTCAGATGAAAAGGAACCTTACACAAAGAGGGAAGACGTAGATGGGCATAAGGAAACACAAAGGAATTTGGAGACAGCTGAAAAGCCCAGAGAGCTACAAAGGCTAAGCAGAAAAAAATGGGGTGCCAGTCCACCAGGCTCCCCAGTAGGATAGAGGAAGCCAAAGATTTTCACAATGTAAGCCAGGGAACCATGGAGCTGGTGAGATGACTCACTGGGTAAGAGTCTTGCTGCCAAGCCTGACAACCTGTGTTTCATACTCAAGTCCCACAGTGGGAAAACCAACTCTCAAAAGTTTGCAACTGGCCTCCACATGCACACTGTATGGCGTAAGTACAACACACACACACACACATACACACATACACACACACACACACACACACAAGTTTACAGTTCTTATAAGCTCTAAATCCTTCTGGGGATCTGACATGACAGACTTGTGTGTGCCACAAGTCAGCACAGGGGAAATCCACTGTAGCACACTCCACGCTCAGGAGCTATTCCCAAATCATCACAACAGGGGACATATTGCTTAAACTGACCTAGTAAGGAGGCCTGAAAACATTGGAGTGATGACATGAAACAATGATGGATCTGCTGAGAACTTTATATGGTCATGATCAGAAAGCTCAGGTGGCAGGAGGCTCAGACTATGAAGGGTGGTGTCCCCTCCCCCTTTTTTTTGCCAGAAGTAAATAACTCCATGGAGGGTGATAGCCCCAAGCTAGAAGTCAGCATGTCTCTGGAGTGGCATAGCTTCTTCTTTGCCCTGAAGTTTTCAGGTCCCATGGACACCCCTACATACTCCTTTATCCTGTAGTATGTTTAATACTGAGCAGGATTGGAAAGCACTGGGGTGGGTCCTCAGCAACAGACTTCAGTGCTCCATCTGCCTGGTCCACACCCCAGTATCTTCAGGAGACACCCTTTGACTTAGACATTAGCAATCCTATGGTGTACAAGCGGGGGGGATCTCATGTGTGTGGAAACCTGCCTGGCCCATGGGCTGCAAAGCCAACTGTGCTCAGAAGCAACTCCAGGTGCACCAAGAAATGATTAGACCTTTGAGTAGCTGGTCTTTGCCCATGCTAGGAGCAGAACCCGTTTAACTGAAGAGAGCTCTTCATTGGTTTTGCCACTTGCTTTTCTATTGGCGATTTAACCATTGGCTTTAGTTGGTTTTAAATATATTTCTATATCTGATTTTGTCTGGTGTTATTGTTTTTATGACAACTTATTACCTTCGTGTTGAATGGTACTGGATATTGGGCCCTCAAATGATGATTGCTCACTGAGGTGACTCACAAAGGCAGAAAAGATATCCCAATGGATGCATAAACAATAACACAGAAAAGACAAAAATCATGTAAAAATCAAAGCAAAGACGCTGGGATGGATGAAACACTGGATAATGGACTCAGAACTTATTAAATCTATCAGTGGCTGCAAAATGGATGCAAACAATCAGGTTAATGAAGCAAGAAAAATCAATTCAGGACCCAGAGAAGAAAGGAGAAAGCATAGATGGGAATCAGTACCATGGATGAGAAAATTGATACTGTGAGTAAAACATCAGTGACACTTAGCCAAAAAGCAAATAGAAAACTTGGAGACCTATTTCACCCAAGTCGAAATAGCTAAGATCAAGAAAACAAATGACAGGCAGAAGCAGATCTCTGTGAGTTCGAGGCCAGCCTAGTCTACAAAGTGAGCCCAGGACAGCCAAGGCTACACAGGAAAACCCTGTCTCGGAACAACAACAACAACAAACAAACAAAGCCTGGAAAACAAAAACAAATGACAAATGCTATGGAGAATATAAGGAAAGAGAGCCTCATGCACTGTTGTTGGAAACCACCAGTGCTACCACCCCTGTGAAGATCAATGTGGTAGCTGGATAGAGACCCACTGTAGAGACTGTGTAGGCCAGCTACACCTCTTCTGGGCATGTACCAAAGGATCCTATTGGCTGCTACAGAGCTAGGCACTCACCCATGCTCATCACTGCTCTGTTCACAATAGCAATGACATGGAAGATGTCTACCACCTGATGATGGGGCTAGTGAAAATGTAGAACCAGTATCCATTACTCAAGGAAGAAAGAGCCCCAGAAGGATAGACTCCATTGAGACAGGGAAGGCATTGCAACAGGCCAGGAAAGCATCTGCCTGGCTAGACACATTTCCACACAAGAGTCAGAGAGAGAGAACAGGAAGAAGAGCAAGACTATAAAGTCTCCAGGATGTCCCCCAATGACACACTTCCTCTACGAAGGAATCACTTTCCAAAAGTTCCATAATCTTCCCAAACTGCACCACCAGCTGGGTGGCAAGTGTTCAAATAATGAGATTATGGGGGATGTTTCTAACTCAAACACCACAGCACCTACACAGGATGAAATTCTATTCAGTTGTAAAGAAAATAAAATTAAGAAAGCTGCAGAATGGAATTGGAAAATATTATGCTGAGTGAGGAAACCCAAACCCAGAAAGAAAAGCATTAAATCTCTAGATCTGTATTTTTACTTTGAGAACCTTTAGGAGCTAGGAGACCAGAAAGGGACCATTGGTGGAGAGTTGGTGGGGAGGAGAAAGGTAGAGCTTAAGTGGGGAGCAGAGACAGAACACAAGGATATGAAGGGTGGGGGGGGGAATAATGATGGGGAGATAAATTTCAGTTAGGAGAGGAATCAAAGGAGGGGGGAGAGGAAAGCATTGGGGGAAAATAACTAACATTAAGGATGATTGAAAAAACCACATGGAAACCTACTCTTATATAAGCCATGTATATGTACACACACACACACACACATATTGAAGGTACCTTACACAGGGACTAACATGTAAAGGTCCGGTGCCAGGCATGAGATATTTCCCCTCAAGTTACCAGTTGTCCAAGACCCCTCCATCAGTACAGGGAATAGTCATTGCTGTTGGTTGCTCACAAGAGCTTGATGACAAGACCCTACAGCTAAAGGCATCACATAGTTTGGTCACAGGGCATGGAGAGATCAGGTTGGTACTGATTATGAACAAGATTACCAAGCTGTGAACCCAGTTGTGATTTTTCCTCCTGACACCAACCTCCCAGAACAATGATCATGAGACTCACAGTAATTTTACAAATAACGAGGCCATGTAGCTAGGCTTTTCTCTGACTAGTTCATAACTCAAAATAACCCATTATACTAATCTACATTTTGCCATGTGGCAGGTTACCTGTGCTCAGGTACCATGTGTCTGCTCTCCTCACAACTCCCCAGCCAAATCTCTTGTGCCTGGCTCTATCCCAGAATCCTTTCTGCCTGCCGTATTTCCCACTTTCCATTTCCTGCCTCAGCTATAGGCCATTAGCTTTTTATTGGAATGTTGATGCTTCCACACAGACACAAGAGAGTCTACAGAACCCTGTGAGTTACAGTAATGACTGACGTGGCAAGACATCCCCAGGGATACAATGACCTCATGAATGATACGAATGATATTGGAATGATATTAGAATTACTTGGATTTAAGGCCACTCCACAGGAGAAAATTCATGTCTGGTCCTGTCTATCTGGCCAAGGACTCATAGGCCCCAGAGGTGAGTCTATTACTATCATTTTGTTAAGTGAACACAGTATCAAATTGCCTTCTAAATTCCTATCTCTATATCCATAGGCTAGGGCTGTTCTCAGCGTTCATCAGAGAAGCTTCTTTGTGCAGTGGATGGTGGTTAATGCAGAAACTCACAACTTACCGAAGTGCAGAGGATAAGTGTCTGTGGCATGCTCAGCCTTAATGGGACACTCTGTCCCTTAAGGCTCAGGGCCATCATGGAACAGGTGGCAGAAAGATTGTAAGAGCCAGAAGTCAGAGAGGACAAGTCCAAAACAGTGTCTTCTGGACATGATCGAGCAATGCACTCATTGCCTGTCAAATACCTGCAGAAGATAGAGCTAGGTAACGTTCCAGCCCGAAGGGAAGAGGAGATCATGAGCCCACATCCCTAGCTGAGGAGCTATTGATGGTGAATGGTGTCTGGGGTAGAGAGGGTTCATTTTCATTAAGGCATGGCCATTGGTAAGTCAAGTATACTCCAGAAGATGCTCTCACATGCAGGAGTGTATGGGCAGCACAAAGACTTGGGAGCTATTAAAAAACAGATCATGAAGTTGGGAGGAGGCCAGAGGATAGAGGATATATCTGGGAGGAAGTAGAATGAATAGAGTAGATATGATCAAAATACATTGAAAATGTCAATAATTCAAATATAAAAATCACAGTGGAAACAATCATCAGGTTAAAGGAAGAAAGACAGAAACAAAAAAAAAGTCAAAGAAGCATGATATTTATTTATTTTAATTTTTGGAAATACTTAAGAGTTTTATTTTAATTACCACAACTTCCAATAATTCTGAAACACAATCCAGAGACTAAACCTAAGAATCCATAAGGAAGATAAAGTATCTGAGGTGAAAGCTAAAAGCAGAGGAAATAAAATTAGTAAAATTACAGCCAAGAAAATCCCCAATCTAGAGACGAAAATGGACATTTAAGTACAAAAGCCATTAATAGCCCCAAATATTCTTGTCTAGAGAAGAACCTCTGTTACACAACACAGTCAAGATGTCAAAACTACAAAGCAAATAAATGGTATTAAAACCTGAGAGGGCGAAAATGTCAATTCAACTCCAAAATCGGGAACCCAAGAATGAATGAGATCACAACCAAAACGTCCATGCCAGCGTGGCTCAGAGCAAAGTATAAAGTGCCAGATTTGGAGCACTGAAGGGAAATAACTGCCAACCAAGATTCATATACCAAGTCAAATTAAGATAGAAATCAAGAGATTCAGCTGTAACACTGTAGCTCCTCATCCATCTAGGGTTGTGGCCCCACGGGACTTTACCCACCCACACTGGCGTGTCGACTGCCATGGTGAGATTTAAGGCTTTGTTTAAGACTTCAGAAGTGCAGCATCTCCGTCAGGTCCTCTGGCTCGAGTTATCTTTTGGGTCCTTCTTATTTGATGTTCCCTGAGCCTTGGAGTAGGAGTTGTGTGGTAGATGTGTCAGCTGGTGCTGGGCACCCACGGCCAGTGGTTCTCTGCATCTTGACCAGTTGTAGATTTCTGTAACGGTCTCCATCTGCTGAAGAAGCTAAGAAGCTTTTTTTTTTCTGATGAATTATGAGAACTACACATACCTATGTTTACAAGGATAAATATTTGTGATACTTGCCAAGTATCAGCTTTTTAAAATGTCTTTTTCACACATCAGTTTTTTTTTCTGACTTCCATTTCTTACTCCATCTCCCTGCAGCACTATTTACATAGCCAAGATACAGAACCGACATGCATATAGATGAACAGATGAATGGATTTTTAAAATGTACATATATTCAATGAATTATTTTCAGCCATAAAGAAGACTAAAACAGTTTCACTTGCAGGAAAATAGGTTAAATGAGAATATATAAAGCAAAATAGACAGATTCAGAATTATAAACATCATGTTCCTTTTATACATAGAATATATATGTGTGTGTATGCATATGTACACACATACACACACACACACACACACACACACTATATGACAAAGGATTTAAGAGGCTGGGAGGGAGATAGGACAATGGGAAAGAAAAGCAAACGTTCATGCTCTTTCTCACATATGGAGCTTGGCTATACATATGAAAGGTATAAAAATAAGAAGGGGACCATTTGCAGGGAGGGACAATGCTGGTGAGAGGGGGGAAGGGTGACAAGATAGGGCAAGGGAGGCAAATGAATTAATTACAATAATACACATGTATGAAATGTCATAAATGCATTTTATACACCTACCAAAATTAATTAAAAGTTGTTCCATATGAAGGGAAGGATTGAAAAAAAATTCTCCTGAATACAATTTATCTGCAAAGAGAAAAGAGCCTGGGAGAAAAAAAAAATGAGAGCAGAGATGCCAAAAGAAAACATGGATTGAAAATTCTTTGGCTGGAGGGAAGAAAAGGTTCAGGGAGATAAGAACGTTGAATCACATGCCTTAGAGAAGAAAGTGCTCAGCAGACATAAAGGTTTGCAATTCTTGTCAATAGTTTGAGTACCTTCCTTCTGGAAATAAGCATGGCACAGATAAGATCAGTAAATGCCAGAACCCGAAGCCTCACCCAGGATCTGAGGCCCTGCCTATTCTCTCTGGGGAGAAGAAGAGCTGTGTGTGCAGGGCTGAGATTGCCCACTGAGTCCTGCTTGATGTTTTTCCAGAATATGATGCCTTCCAGGACACAGTGCACAAGCTGATGTTGCATACCCAAGCTTGTTCATTGCAGTGTGCTGTAACGCCTGGCCAGTCAGGGAGATACCAACAGACTCAGTAAGTTATAGAAATACTAGTAGTAGCTGAGATAAAACGAGGCAGGATTGGGTCATCCTAGCTATTACACAGCCATTACTAAGCTATTACATTAAACCACCTTGAATACAAAAGAGAGCATGGCTTTGTCCAGGCTCTGTGGTCTTAAATGCTTGCTTCAACATTCCTGCCCTAATTGCTGATATGACTATTGTCACCACTGCCGTTGTTCCTACTGCTGGTGCTGCTACTAACAGAGATAAAGCAGAAGTCAGCTCGGGGACAACAACAAGTAGCTGTTTTCCACAAACCTCCATGTCATGTCTCCCCCTGGATGCTAGCTTGCAAAGAATTCTGGGAAATGCATTTGCAGTTTTCCCACTGCTGTGGACAAAGTAGTATAACAATAAACCTGGAAGGTGTGGGCCCTATTGACACATCAGCAATAATGTACGAAGAGCCTCTCTCTGTTCTGGGATCCAAGAGGTCAGACAAGAGGATTAAGAGCTTAAAATGTGTCCAGTGTTTGCCTATCACACTGAAGACTGAAACTTTGGAAGAGAAAATGGGAGACAACTGATTGGCTGTGCACATGGTTTCCAAGAATGAGCTTTAAATGTTTTATATCTTAAGATTTAAGAGTGGTGAGATGCTTTATAGTCTCAATTTAGGACCAAAACAAACAAACAAACAAACAAAAACAAAACAAAACAAAACAAAAGCCAGTTGGGGTCTAAGAACTAGAACAAAACATTTCAAACATAGTTAAACTAATTACAAGCAGGACTTTTATAGAGAATACAATATTGAGCTCCATTTGAATGGGTAGACCAAACCCAGACTCCTAAGCTTAAATAGAAGGATTTATTGGCCCATGACAGAGGTTAAGCAGGAAAGAAGGGCTGACCCCCACCAGTTCTCCTGCAATGCCCCCAGAACAAGACGTGATGACATCAGCCAGCAAAATGTCTGCTGAACTCAGACAGCAAAAGTGAGGAGGTCAGAGGAAGTTGTTCATAAGGATGCTGCTATATTGGCTATCGATGATAAGTGGCTCTCTGGAAGCAGGGACAGCTTTACCCTAAGAGGGCAGCTTATAAAGAGGACTGGTATTGCCCCTGGATTGGCTCGGAGCCTGTGTGCAGTGCCTCCCAGGATCTCATGATAGGATTTGCGTTAAGGTATGCTGGTTAGTTTTTTGTAAACTTGACACCAACTAGAGTTGCCTGGGAAGAGGAAACTTCTAAAGCTTTGTACTCAGCCTGTCTCCTTAGTGTGTGCTTAGCTTGTTTAAATCTAGCCTGCCTTTAAGAAAACAGTGTAACCAATCTCACTGTGCCTTGGACTTCCATACACTTTTATAGGCTAAACTGAACATATAGCTTTAACCTTAGAGTGTGTTCCTTATCCAGATGCCTGAGTCGTGGTGTGTGTGTGTGTGTGTGTATGTGTGTGTGTGTGTGTGTGTGTGTGTGTGTGTGTGTGTGTTCTTGTGATAATTAAGTCTTATTTAACCCACTGCAAACAGCAATATTGGAAGCAACAGTTTAAACATCCGCAATAAATGTTGGCAACTTCATGTGAGTTTAATAATACCTGTTTGTGGTGTTGAATGCTGTTCTGGGTCAGCAGGGCTCAACAAAGCAGTTTTTCCTCTAGTAAAATTCTGTTTAAAATGTCTGTGGAAAGAGGTTCCTTTTTTTCCTATGCTGTTTTACACGCTGTTCAATAAACATGAAGTCCTTTGTTAGACACAAACAAGACAAAAGACAAGGACAGATGGAAGACACAGAAGAAAGTGGGTAGAACACGCCTGGACTCACTCTTGGTTTAAATGATACAGAGGAAGTTTCTTTTCCTCAATGCTACATTTTCTACAGGCCCAGAATAGAGCACCTCATGATGGTGTGGCCTCTGCCTCTTCAGTTCTGGGATTAAGTGAGTGTATAGCCTATCCTATTTTTTTGTTGTTACTACTTAGCACATTCGTCTCTCCTTCCTTCCATCTGCCGATCCTTTATAAGTAAGTTTAGGTCATTTCAGACTTTTTGTTTTTATCAGGTGTGTACCTCCCCATGCTTAAAGCATTTGTAAAGCAATAGCACACAGTAATGCTCCTGCAGCATTGCTTAGAACATGTGCAATACAGTATTCTTGTGGACTAGGAGGGCAAATGGGGCCTCGTGAGAAATACTAATTGAGGAAGAAGAATTGGGATCCAAAATGAAGTTAAACTTCAATTTACAGAGCTAAAAGCTAAAACACGACAGAGTGTGATGGCATGTCATGAACATAATTGCTCCCTGGACCAACCACGAGGACGCTTCCTATCAGGACGTTATCTGTTTATGTCTGCCTTCTCTCTTTTCCACTTCCAGGATGCCTTCAGCTACAGACGTCTTTATGATGATGGTGACCACATATGACATCCTCCCTTGGCCACGCATGCACTCAGTGCCACAACACACCATGGCAAGGAAGAGGAAGCAGACCCCCACCTGCTCTGCTCTTTACCCCTGGGTGCCCACCCTGAGGCTGCTTTCTCTGTCCCTGAGAGCACAGAATTTCTCTATTATCTTCCCCCTCTGTCTTCCTCACGGAACTCCTCTTTCTAAGACCCAGGACCAAAGCTCTTATTTATACTGATGTCACAGGGCTTCCCAGTAAGGAAACTTACAGAGGCTCCAGTAATCTCTGTTTTTATATGGCAATGATCATTTTTAGTGAGAGAAATGGTGATTATCAGCCAAACAAAACCAAGTATGGTCAGATACACACTAAAGAGATTTGGGGAAATACGTTCCAAAGTTCAGGGATGAATAATTTATAGTAGAATACAACTGGAGAAAGAAAATTGAGATAATTTAACTTTGCATCTACACTCAAAGAAACAGGTAAAGTATCAGACAAAGCCAGAATATGTTTAGACCTCAGCCAATGCCAAATTCAAACACCAGGCTACTTTTTAAAAATAGTAAGAAAAGACAAGGGTAGTGGTGCTCACTTGTAATCCCAGAACATGGAAAGCTGAGGTAGAATGATCTAGAATCTGAGACCAGCCTGAGCAACATAGTAAGACCCTGTCCCCCAAAATAATTAATTGAAAAAAAAAACAAGTTTTCTCTGTGTGCATATGCATGCTCATATGTGCATGTGTGTGTGTGTGTCTGTGTGTGTGCGTATGAAGTTAAAAGATAACCTCAGATGTTGCTCCCTTTAAGGTGTTTCTGTTGCTTTTTTTGTTTGTTTTTTGTTTTCTATTTTTAAATAGTCTGTCACTGGTCCAGAGCTTGCCAAGTAGATTAAGCTGTCTGGCTGCCAAGACCTAGGGAGTTTGTCCCTGCTTCCCCAGCACTGGGATCATATATGTGTGTCATGATGCACTTTTTCTTTAACATGAATTCTGAAATGGAACTCAAGTCCTCATTCTTTCATGGCTGGCACTTTGCTGACTAAGTCATTTCCCTATTTCATGATCATTTCCCCCTTTTTTCATGTGTGGGTGGTATGTGCGTGCGTGTGTGTGTGTGTGTGTGTGTGTGTGTGTGTGTGTGTGTGTGCACATACGGGAGGGGGTGCATTTGAAGGCCCAAGGTTAAAGTCAAGAGTTATTCTCCATTGCTCTTCTACCTTATACACTGAAGCAGGGCAGGATGTTCCAGGCCAACCCAGACCTCACAGCAATGGCTCGTCTTGCTAACTAGTTAATTCTGGAACCCTCTACTTACTCTCCAAGATGGGAATCACAGGCTGGCGACCACACCCACCTGGCACTTCAGTGGCTTTCTAGGAGTTCAGTCCTCAGGCTTACAGGTCAAGCATTTTCACCAGCGAGCCATCTCCCCAGCTCCCGCATCCCTGTAAGCTTTCCTAAAGCATTTGTCACTGTGGACTAGAAACGCAAACAAACTCAGTGACACAGGTCTTCAATTGCAGTGCCAGGACTAAAAGGCATGGTGGCCGGAAGTCTGTCATTTCTCCCCTTGGGCTCTGAAGCTAAAAAGAAATTCCAGTAACACAAATTCTGCTATGAAAGAAAATTATCCCTCCTGTGCGGCCATTGTCCACTGACAAGATCCGTACATCCTGAATCCTGTGTCCTTGGGTTATGCTCTGTTCACGCCTGAAGTAGAGCTCGCTAGAATGAAGGAAGGCATTAATTCCATCATAATTCGAAGCTATAATTTTGGAGAAAGACGTTAGCCTTGCTGTTCCAAGTCACTGACCTTCTAATGAGGCTCCTGGGAAGTGACCCTTCCAAGAGGCACTAGCATGGCAGATCCACCTGCCTCAAACACAACCAAGCATATCCAAATTCATAGGGTGTTACAGAGTGGAGTCTGAAGCCATGGAAAAAGTCCCCGAGCATATCCTGATTTTTTTCAAAAAAGCAAATTGGATTAGCTTACTGTGTAAAAGATGACAATGGATTATCAACACGACTCGGAAAGGAAAGGCCCAGTGTGTGTATTGCTGCTTGTATGTCCAGTTTCAGAGCTGACCCCTTGGTATCGGGTAACCAGTTGCTGTGCTCTTCCCTGGGGGAGCCTGTCTCCCCAGCTGTCCGTATTCTTTAGTTGCCTGTAGAACCTTGTCTGGGGTTTAGGCCTCTGATATCTCTCCCTTCGGTGCTGGCATACTTTTTGGTTTTCATCCTTGTTCGGGTCATATTGAGGTTGCGTGTTGATGAGGCTTCATGGTGTAACTTCCCAGGCGTGTCCAGGAGACACAATCTCACAGCCAACTCTCTGTTTCTCCAGCTCTTAAAATGTTTTTTCTTCTCTCCTCTAATTATCCTTGAACCTTGTTTAAATTTTACAGCCAAGGCTCCTGTCAATAGGTTTTGTTGGCGTGCCCTGGTCTTTTCCATTTTTGCCAAGGATCCGAATGAAGACATCATAGACACGTTTATTATACTTTTAATATGACAGCTGGCTAGATGGGGTGGAAAATATGGTAGGTGACAGAATTCAGACAGAAAAAGACCTTGGCCTAATGGAGTCGAATTTAATGAATAAATGGATATAGCTATGAGAAGACAACATGGGATTTAGGGGTTTAGCCACATTGGAGGGAAATTCCAAGTGAGCTAGCAGGACTGCTGCAGGGATTTTGATGAGCATGGGTTACACCAGCAGAAGTGCAGTTTGCAAAGGAAGGGCAAGACCGGGGTTACTGTGGTGTGGCTTATACCACACGGTTGTGCTCACTACCAATGTAAGTACATTGTGCTGAGGGGCTAAAACAGATGTGTCAATCATAGAACGAGCAGATATATGTGGGGAACTATCCATTTGGTAAAAGACCAGCAGCCCCAGAAGTTCTACAGTGGCAAAATCTTGAAAAAAATATATTCAAAGGGGGTTAGTACATTTAAGAGGCACTAGACTTATTCTATATATCCCTAAAAATTAGAATTGATAATTATTAGACTCTACAGAGCTGACAACTCCTGAAGGAATGAACAAACTCAGAAAGGAGCATTCCCCATTTCAAGAAGTCTTAGGAAAAACAGAGTCCCTTGATATAAATATCATACAGAATATTTAATCCTTGTATTGGAACACGGACCCTACAAATCTATTATTCTCAGAGCCACACATCAGCCATGATGGGGCTACTGTTCTACAGACCTCTTCAGACACTGTTTCTCTATCTCTCTACGCACTCCAGCATCTTAACTGTTGGCACATACTATGAATCTCGTCAGTTCATTCATGACTGTGCTTCACTATGCACCATTCTGGGTGCTTAGTGTATATGAGCTCACTGAAGCCTCCTGACAGTACTATGAGGCCTATGATAGTAATACCTTCATTTCCCTGTACCAAATAAAGGAATTAAAGCATGCTATGCCTTGTGGAATTAATGTTTATGTTCCCCCTTCAAGTCCATGTGTTGATATGCTATCCCTCAACAAAATGATAGATTTAGATTAAATCATGGGGATGGGGCCATGTTGGGATCAATGTCCTTATAAGTGAATGACCAGTATCCACTGCCCAACAAATGAGGACTTAGGATGAAGGGAACTGCTCATAAGCAAAGGAAAAGGAGCTCACTTGGAACTCAGCTTGCTGGTACCTGGAACTTATGTTTTTTGGCTTCTAGAAGCAATGATGTTGGTTCTAGAGAAATAAATGATGCTGAGGCTACCTAGCCTGTGCTCTTCTCCTCTGTACCCTGATCTAAGGCGAGGCCTAGTTCCACAGCTGTAAGTAGTAGAACTGAGACCTGAGCTCGGGCAGTCTTACCCTAGCATCTGTGACCTTTCCTAGTGGCACAAGTTTAGTTTCTAAAATGAGCATTCTAGAACGGTGTTCATCTTGCTTCCTGTTATACAGGAATCCCACCTTTACATTTCCTTGACCCAGATGTGACAACAGAGGAGTAGACAAATACTCCTGAAAGTGGAGAAGCATCCCCGACAGGAAGAAGCTTTGCATTCATCAATGTGGTCATGAGGAAGACTCCTGGAAATATCCTGAATATTTAATTGTTTTTCCCCCATAGACTCACAGGAAATGCTGTCTGAGTCAGTAGTGTGAGATCACAATGATCACAGACCAAAGATGACTTTGAGATGGTCTAAAATGTTAGCTTATATGTTATATTCCACCTCCATGACCAAGGTAACTTATATGGATGAAAAATATATTTTGGCTCCCAGCCTCAGAGGTTTGTTTGGTCCTGTTGCCTTGGGCCTATTATTAGACAGTACATTATGCTGGGAACATGTCACAGAGGAAGTCTGTTCATTTAATGCCAGCTAGGAATCAAAGGAGAAGACAGGAAGTGGTCACAGTCCCAACAACACCCTTTAAGAGCATGTCTGCAACAGCCTCACTCCAATCCACCAGGTCATACTTACTAAAGCAGTGGTCCTCAACCCGCAGGTCGTGACCTCTATGAGGTTGTCATATATCAGATGTTTACATTATAACTAATAACAGTAGCAAAATTACAGTTATGAAATAGAAACTCAATAATTTTATGGCTGGGATGGGTACAACATGAGGCCATTAGGAAGGTTGAGAACCACTTGGACTAAAAGTTCCAAGCCTTCAACACACGACATTTTAAAAGGGCCAAGTCTGTAGCCTTTAGAAAGGTGGTCAAGATGCAAAATGTAGCAGCTTGGGTCATGAGGACAGAAACACCTCAAGCTTAAGTGGGTTTCAATTCTGGTGTGTCTCAACTATCTGTTAGCCGCAGCTGAGAAGCAATGCCAACAACTCGTGGCTTAAGCACACAGCTCATTTATTCTTGTCACTTTGGAACAAATGAAGGCAGATGATTGGTGTAGTTGGCTCACTGTGATTCTTCATGGTATTTAGAGGGCACCATTAAAACTCGGGATATGGCGCCAAGTGGAGAGTTACCTCCAGGTGTCTTTTTCTTACCCAAGGGGGGATGGGGGGAAACCCAATGATAACTATATTCCAGAGGCTTCTTCACTAATTTTCTACTATCTCATTGATATGTCAGCCACTGTTGCCACCACTTCCCAATCAAATAAACATAAGAGCATCTCGGGAGACGGGGCGACGATGACGCTGCTCTCAGGGGCTCTGCGGGAAAGACTGCATTTAAGGTGACAAGGAAGGATAGGTCAGCCAGGAAATCTGTTCCCTGTGTGGCTCAGTCTTAGAGACCTGGGTTACCCAGTCCAGGGCTTTGTATGAAAGAGGTCAGTGATTTACTGAGGAGCAAGCCTCCGCACACACTTGGCACAATCTTCTGGCACCACTCCAACTTCAAAATCAGTGGGGCGTAAAAGGACACTTTTCTTGCAGAGGCCATATGGAGGTGTGTATATTTGATGAAGGGTAACCAAATACTCCACTTAAAGGCGTGGATTTAGACCAGAGGACAGTCTGACCTTTGTGGAGTCTGAAAGGTGTTTATCCAGCCTTAAACAAATATAGAGGGCAGCTAACAGGGAGGAAGGCAGTAAAATGGCTTTCAGGCCAGCACATTAACAAACAGTGGCTACAGGTGGCGATCTGATCTATACACACCTCAAAAATATAACGGCACCAGAATGTAGTGGCTTTTAGGAGATAATTGTCTCTTTTTCTTTTCCATTTTGCACCTCAAGGAAGAGAAAAGAAAATGAGAAAGGAACTATCATTTATTATGTGTCTACTATATGCCAGAAACTGCGCTGGGAGCCGAAGATAAACTATTTTATTTATTCATAACCCTTTGAGATAAATATTATTATTATAGTTCTATGAAAGAAAAAAATGAAGACTTTAGGAAGTAAGTTGACAATTTATATATATCATGTGCAGTGGAACTAGGATTTATGCCCGAGTTTGTATGGCACCAAGCACTTATTCTTTATGCCATACTGTGTTGGCTTTATCACATTTTGTTCAATTTGTTTAACAGTTATTTCTAGAATGTTCTATATAGAGTCTCATAGAAGATGCTTAATTCCCCTCAAACAAGTTAGCTCAGATGTTTTCTGTCTGCAGAACTATTGCCTCAACTGGTTAGAAATAGAGCACTCGAAAATCCCTGAGTCACATGGGTAAGTAACCCTGAGAAGTTTCTACATTTCTGGAACTCCTCAGATACTCAACCATACAGTTGCCCTGTAACCCAAACCCTCTGGACATGTAGCTGGCTGGCGGACCACGAAAGATGACTGAAGCAGAAACACGTTTTACACTGAAAGTGATGTCTAACACATATATGCATTATTTGTACTACCATATAAGTGCCGTTTTATTTAAAATATGTGACTAGAAACTTATTTTCTAGTCTGCTGATGCAAGACCAAGGCCCCTTATTTGAATATAAGCAATTAATTTCTGTAGGGGGTACTGAAGGATTGCATTTATTACAAGGAAGGCTTTTAGCTGGAGGCCTCTGGAGAGTTCTCTAGTACACCCTAGAGAGAGTACACGTCTGAACACTGGGCAGTCCTGGTGAATGAATCACACCATACCCAAGATGTCAATAAGACTCCCACTGAGAAAACAAATCACTAAGTGATGAGATTTCATGTTAACAAATATGAAACCCACCCTCAACACACTGATTAAGAATTAACAGCTTCATTGCTTTCAAATAAAGGCAGGTCATCACGGAGGGTGCTTGTGAGACAAATGGGGATCAAAGTCTCCCTTGTTTTTGTTGTTTCCCCCTCTTACCCTAGGCACACGGAACTGGGCAGCACATTTTTTGAGTTACTCATAATAATTAATTACTTCTGGTCATGCAGCTGAGCTGGGGTAGAAATAACTCCTGCAGTCCGTGTATTCTGCGCTTGCTTGACGAAAGTGTTCAATCGCAAACACCTTGACACAAACAAGTTGAGGACCACCTCCACCTTGGGAAGCTATCATAGTTGGGGGACTTTGTGGAAAAAAGGTTGGTTCAGAGAATGTTGACTAAAATATGCTTCCTTGGAATCACCATTGGTGAACCAAGAAAGGCTACCCAAATGACAGACAGAGTGGACTGAGGTCCCTACTGTGGTTTCATTTCCCATAAGGTCTTGGTCTAGTGAGCTTTCTGTTGCTCATAATGCAAAAATATAAAATAGTTTAAAATTTTATTTTTAACTATGTATATGTTTAATTCTATGTATGTATATGAGTGCAGGTGCCCACTGAGGCTGGAAGAGGATTTCAGATCCCACCCCTTACACCCCCCCTCCAACTGGATTTATAGTGTTGTAAGCCAACTGATATGGGTGATCAAAACTGAACTTGGACTCTCTGTACAAGCAGAACCTGCTCTTAACTGCTAAAGCCATCTCTCCAGCTCAAGCAGGCAAGTTTCAAAGATTGTGAGACTGGCAGGTCACATCTAGTGATAGCTTTCTTGCTGGCAAGTCCCCAAGACGGTACAGCACAGCATGTGACAAAAGCTAGAAAGTGCACATGTATGGGCGCTCGCTCCCTCCCTCCCTCCCTCCCTCTCTCCCTCCCTCTCTCTCTCTCTCTCTCTGTCTCTCTCTCTCTCTCTGTCTCTCTCTGTCTCTCTGTCTCTCTGTCTCTCTCTCTCTCTCTCTCTCCCCTCATATATCTTCCAGGATTTAATTATGGAGGCTTAATGACCTAAACACCATAGCCAGCATAATTAAGTTTGTACTATCTCCAAAATGTCACAAGAGGAATTAAATTTCAAAACATGGCCCTTATAGGCCACACGCAAACTACATCTAAACTACAGTAGGCAGTTGCTTCTCTCCTGCTGTTTCTAAGGCTTCTTTTCTTTCGTTTTGGTCCACAGGCGTCCTATTCAGCGCACAATATGAAACCCAAAGAGCGGCTTAATGAGTCATAGCTGTATTTCTCCCTCAAATACTGAGACCAGGATTTTCATCCTAGCTTATCTTTGTGTTACCGGGTTTGGATGGAGCATCTATTTCCAAACAGCTCAACGCATCCAGCTTTGTGGTGTTGCCTTTCATAGCTGTTCCTCTATCTCTGTCCAGTGTTTGGAAATTTCACTGGTGTTGCTACGCCATCCTCTTCTTCTCACACTCAAGATCAGTCCTTGTCATCCATGCAAGCTCCTCCCACTCAGCTCATGCCTGACCCTGTGCATAGTGGTGAGGACGGCTTTCCAGTATTTTGGTATCAACGTAAAGACAGTAAAAATCCATAGTCTAAGATCTCAGATACTTGAATCAGAAATCCCAAATTGGTTAGGGGGTTCCATATTATTTTACCAAAGTGGCTTTGAGCAGATTTCTTAACCACTCGATATTTAGCAATCTCATTTGTAAAATGATTTCAATCATTGCTACATACACTGAGGTTGTTCTTAACATCGCAGCAAATAGTATAAGGATACAGCATGCTCTCCATCCATGGTAAACATGCATGATACATGCCCAAATTTAAGAGGTTTTTTTTTTCCAGTGCTGAGAATTGTACCTACACTACAGCATGCTGAGCAAGGGCCCCACCCCTAAGATGTACTCCCAGTCCTCTGTATAATCGCATTCAGCCTTCATACCAAGTCTGTGAGTCAAATATCATTAGTCCTATTTGATAGATGGAAAAAAATCTGAGGCCCAAGAGGTTTAACAGCCCAAGCACTAAGAGGCAGTGCCAGGATTTAAACATTGAGATCGCCCTGGTGTCTGCTATTGCTAAACTCCCTTTGGTGATGTAACCTGGATAGAGGAAAAGGCAAGGTCCGAGGCTCCCCACTCACACCAGTGCTTTTTCCTGCTTTCCTGTGTTGCCACCAGCTTATGCTCTTCTTTCCCCTTTCCTATGAAGAAGAGAAATTTTAGTCACCCCCCTAAGCCCCGCCTTCTCTCAACTGTCCGGCTCTCTGCTTCTTCCGTGTCTCCCTGAGAACCAACTGTATCACTCCTGGTCTACAGTTTAGATTTAGCAGCTGTCAAGGCATAGACTGATGGCTTTCTCAATGAAGGGCTTCTCAATTAGGGCTAATTGGAGGCGGCCCCCATGTCATTTCTGCATCCCTTCTCCTTCTCGTGCATGTGTGGACCACCTCTGAGTGTCAGACTGTTTCACCCTACACTGCATACCACGTGAGGGACCACAGAAGTCACAGAAGTCTGGTCACCTTCCATGAGCTGGATACCACCCTTTTACTGCTGGATTGAGCATTTTGGTTTGCATAGAAGGCACATTGAGAACAGCCATGTTGATGCACACAAAGTTAACTTCATTATCAATTAACCCTCACAAGGAAGTCATCTAAGAAAAATTCCTCCCATCTGGTAACAGTAAAATCGATATTTGGTTGCTTTTATTCCTGCTAATTTTTATCAAACTAATTCTGTAATTGCATTTGTAAAATGCAATTTTCCAAATTGTACATCCTGTTGTCTTGTTTACTTTTCTGTTGCTGTGAAGAGACACCGTGACCAAGGCAACTTCAACTTGAGGCTTGTAAACAGTTTCAGAGGGTTAGTCCATGACCAGCATGGTAGAAAGTATGGCAGCAGGCAGGCAGGCAAACTGAGAGGTGACATCTGATCTGTATGTTAGAGAAAGAGAGAGAGAGAGAGAGAGAGAGACAGAGAGAGAGAGAGAGAGAGAGAGAGAGAGAGACAGAGAGAGAGACAGAGAGAGAGACAGAGAGAGAGACAGAGAGAGAGACAGAGAGAGATGGGCTTTTTAAAACCTCCAAACCCACCTGACATATCTCCTCCAACAAGACCAGATCTCCTAACCCTTCATAACCAGCCCACTGACTGAGAACTGAAAATTCAAATATATGAGCCTACAGGGGCCATTCTCTTCCAAACCACCACACCTGTCCAGGAAATCTTGACTATGCCATCTTCGGTGCCGTTACTTCTCAGGGTTTGCATCATCGGGGAAATCATGCCTTGCAGCTTGAGCACGAAATGTTCTCCATAGTATTTGAGTACTTGGCTCCCAGCTGGGGAGGCTGTTTGTGGAGCCTTTAAGAGGTAGACACTTGTGGAGGAAGCTGGTTACGGAGATCAGGCTTTGAGCTTTTCCAGCCTATAGCCACTTCCTGTTTACTCTCTGCTTCCTGCCTGAGGGTGTAACAGGACCAGAAGCCCCCAGGTCCTATCGCCACAGGCCCCGCATCGTGATGGCTCACAGCCCCTTGAACTGCAAGCCAAAGTAAGCCCATCCCCATTCAACTTGCTTCTTGTCGGGCTTTTTGTCCGGGCAATGAGAGACGTATACATCTTACGTGTGTGATATTGATTCTTACCTTTCGTGGCAGTTTATGAGATTTTAGGGGAAGAAAAAAAAAAGACTGCGAACTTTCGGTGCGAAAAGGAGCTTGCCAAGTCTGGGTTGGGGCTGCTTGCACTTCATTTCCTTTAGTTGAGTCATTACTCAGAGGAATGCCAACTACACATTGCACTAAACAAAACTCAACACTGTGCTGCTGTGAATCAGAGCGTAAACTGTACCAGGTGGTAGTGGCACACGCCTTTAAACCCCAGAGCTCAGGAGGCGCAGGCAGGCGGGTGTCAATGAGTTCGAGGCCAGCCTGGTCTACAAAGTGAGTTCCAGGACAGCCGGGGCTACACAGAGAAACCCTGTCTTGAAGAAACCAAACCAAACCAAGCAAGCAAGCAAGCAAAGAGTGCGAACTGCAGTCTTTAGGATGGAACAGGCTAGGGGGGATATTTCACTTACTGATTGCCTCTGCCTCTCTGCCCCACTATCAACCTAGCTGATAAAGCTGAACATAACAACTTAGCAACAGACATGGTGGCTCTCAATGCTTGTGTCAAAGATTTGTGTGATATTGTAAATAAATTACAAAAATGTAATATATTATATACATTACATATGCATATATATACATATATACATACATATATATACATATGTGTGTATGTGTGTGTGTGTGTGTGTGTGTGTGTGTGTGTGTATCTAGGCACCAGCATTGAAAATCAGTATCCTTTTTTTGGAAGCTCCCCCACATTTGTTATTATTCAAGATGCTGGTGAAAGTTCCTTTAGTAGCTGAGATGCCAGTCACCTGGGCCTGCAGCTGTGGGCACTTCCAAGTGCGTGCTCTGGGTTGCAATCCCTTCTTTGTATTGCTGCCTCCGCCGTGCCCCTTTCAAGCCTGGATTTTGTTTTTCTTATTGGAGAAGGCAGTGGCAAAATAGGAGGTGAATAATTTCCGCCGTCGCCTGGTAAATTGTACTCCGCATGCCCCTGGCCTCTGTGCACCCTCTGTTTCCTCGTCTTCCTGCCCCCCTTGCATTTTAAACCTCCTTTCCTGCTGGCCTGACATTATTTGCAAGTTTGAGTTCGCTGTGGAACTTCGCCTGTTTGGGATCATTTTGTAGTTCTAGGCCATCTATTCAACGAATTTATGGGGTGCAGGTTCTAATAGAGGAAGAAAGACAATAAACACTGTAGACAGGTGAATTATGCCATATAATATAAGGTAAACACAGCGAGGGAAATACAACCACATGAAGATTTATGGTTCTGAGTTAGGAGGTTAGAATGTGGGTCTTTCTGTTTCCGTTTGTTGGTTTTTGTTGCTGGTGTTGTTAATTTTCATTTTTATTGTGGTGAGACAAGGTCTCGTGATGTGGCTTCCCTAGAATGCTTGCTATGTAGACCAGGCTAGCCTTAAACTCACAGAGACTGGTCTGCCTCTGCTTCCTGCATACTGGGATTAGAGGTGAGAATTCATATCCTAAAGGTCCCCCCAAAGCCTTGTTACTAGAAATTTGTCACAGCCTTTGGCCTACCATGGGGTGATGGAGCCTTTAGGATGTGAGGCCTAATGACAGCAAGTTCTGGTGACTGAGCAAGGAGCCCTTGCAGTGCTTAGGGAGATGTGGGGTATCTTTGCTTTCTAACCACCGCAATGCAAGTGATTTTGCTCTGCTTTGTGCTTCACACCATAGTGCTATAAACAGACCCAAGGCTACAGAACAAGATAGACCTCTGGAACGGTGAGCCAGAGAAACCCTTCCCTCTTTTAAGTCGACGTTTTCAGGTGTGTTGTTGCAGTGGTGGGAAGCTGGCTCCCAGGAGCGGTAGGCTGAGCTGAAGTTTAAGAGCAGTAGCCAAGGCAACCTCAGGGATCCTACATGCTCTGCAAATGAACAGAGGTGTGAGCATGTGAGCAGCGAACTGACCTATAAAGGATACAAACTACACATCTCTTTTCTATTCTTCAGACACAGGATCTTATGTCTGAGATCAAACACAGGCTCTTAAAAATGGATGTCAATCTATTGCATCCCAGTTTTTCATTAACAAGCCTGACTGTCTCCCCATTTCTTTCAGTTAGGGACTAAGATCTATAAGGTAAATTTGAATCCAATTCTTAATTTCAGCCAATTGGTTGTATATTTCTTTGGCACATAGCAGACACTTGGGAATTATTTATTAAATGGATGAACAAAGGCTACCAGCTTAATAATAGAAGGTAAAAGTTAATAATAGATCTTGACACCTCTGAATATATATTCCTTTGATAGAACTCCAGTAAAGAGGCACTCAGATAAATTTTAGATAGAAGAAATAGCGAGGAGTGGGCTCATGGTTTTAGGAACTCCTCTACTTAGGTGGGGACGGAAGCTTGCTGCCAGCGGTTGCCCCTGGTCTTGGGAACTACACACCCACACACTGATTCCCTGAGAACAGGAAGTGGGAAAAAATCACCCCTGAGGCATTTTTCTATTTAGCTTTTAATCTTCTGAGTGAGCTTGTCTGCAGGCTACCACAAACCAAACAACAGCAAGCAGTTCTTCCCAGGGTCCTACATCATGGGCGGGCTGAGTGTGAGAGGTCCTAGCCAAAACAGTCCCTGAACCCGGTCCACTGTTGGTAAGGAGAGAAATAAAGATTCACAAAACACAACAGCCTTGTGTAGGAGAATTATCTGGAACACACCTTCTTCCTTGGCTTTTGCAAGAAAGAAAGTCACTGCCAAGTAGAAAAGTAATGCCTTCTCTAGTCTGTAAACACAGTGGGCAAAAGACACATAGAAGATGGCTGATCATGTAATTCGCTCTCCAACGTGGGACATCTATGCATCTCAGTGGAAAGAGTTCTAAATCTAGGTTCTAGAAGGTTAGGAATCTTGACAGAGTTCTGCTTTCCATACATACCCAAAGCATGATTGGGTTTCTCCTGTAACGCCCTGCAGCTTCTGAAATGTAGACGTTCTCCTGTCTAGAATATTTAAAAATCTCCAGCTTCATACTGTAGACCTGGAATCTCGCCCCAGTTTCCACAGAGTCAAGCGAATCACTACATCTACCCTCCTCATCAATAAATTAAGGAACTTTGACCACCCTGGCCACAGAGTGTCCTGTCAAGGTCTGGTGCTCCATGAGCCCAGGAGCTGGTCAGCCTCTGTGGAGTACAGAGCTAATGACAAGGGTCACTCACCGACCTTACTGGGTAGGACACGGTCCTTATCAACATCTGTTATGAGGTAGGTCCCTGTGTGAAGAGCAGGGAGGACTTCTAGGAAGTAAAAAGGTAGAAACAACTAAACAGAGAAGAGAGCATCCAGGGGCTTTGGAAAGAGAGGGTATGGGATGTTTACAAATATAAAAAGAAAGTAAGACAGTTTAAGCCACAACATAAGACAAATTTTTAACATACTTCCTCAGTTGGAGGTAACTTACAGTCTTTGCTTTCTCTCCTTAACCTTGGGTACCCATGGCTCTAAGGCAACCTATTGGTTTGTTTATATGCCGATTTGACTGGACTTTCAGCGCCCATCTGTGCAGCCCAACACTAGTCTAGACGTCATGGGGGAGGTGCTTTTAGATGCGGTTACTGTTTACAGTTAGTTGACTTAAAACTAACTACAGTTTGTAAACCAGGTAGGCCAATTCCAGTCAGTTGAAAATCTTAATAGGCAAGGCCCAGGTTTCTGGAAGCAAAAAGAATTTGCCTCAAGACTGCAGGTTAGAAATGCTGACTAAGTTCCAGTCTGCTGGCTACCCTGTGCACCTGAGGTTTAAGACTGGAATATCAATTCTCACCTGGATTTCCCGCCTCCTGCCTTGCCTACAAAATTCACACATGTCAGCCTTCACAATTATATAAGCTAAATTTTTAAAATTCTTCATCTTTTAATATATATTATATGTGTATAGATATGATTTCTGTGAGTTCAAAGCTAGCCTGATATACAGTGAATTCCAGGATAGCCAGGGCACATAGCAAGATGTATAGACATCAACAAAGACATAGATATAGATAGAGATGATATAGCTATATAGGTAGATATAGACAGACAGACAGACAGACAGACAGACAGACAGACAGATAATGAATGTTCTGGTCATCCTGGAGCTCACTGTAGACCAGGCTAGCTTTGAATTCACAGAGATCCACCTGTCTCTGCTCAAGAGATTTAGTACCTTATATCTAATCTATATTTCCTAATGTTCTTTAAGTTATATTCCTCTGTCAGACTGTAACTAAAACAAGTTACATCACAGATGTGTTTTAATTTTTGTTTAACCAGAAATTAATTGGTAGACAGGTTTGAGGTGGTAAGAAGGTACAAGTCACGTCCAGTTTACCACTCTCCCCTCAGTGCCTAAGATTGGTGTGCAGGGGCCTTAGTGAATGTTTGTGATGCTTGTTAGTATTTAAGCTGAGCATTAACTGCAGTAAGGAAACAATAAAGTCTTAGCATTTAGCTCAAAGAAGGTCTTTTTCCTGACATAGTCAAAAGGGGGAATCAATGATATTCACTTGGCCATATTAGAATGTTGAGGGCCTCCAAGAGGGAAAAGAAATGCTTGAGTTTTCTCTGAGTATCAATATAAGTAACAGTTAAAACCCCAGACATTGCTACCAAAATGTCTAGATACTAATCCTAGCTCTACCATCCGGGACCTGTGTGAACTCATCTCGGATTTCCCTCCTTGTACTCACAGTACAACGTGGCATAGAAATGTGCCAGCCCCAGGTGGCCTGTGGGGAGGCTAAGTGAGCTTACATGAATGAAGTAGTCAAAATGGTGCATTCAGTAAACACACACACACATACACACACACACACACAGTCTCTTAAAGGACACTCATTGCGAACTGCTATACGTTGAAGCAACAATAAATAAACAAACAAAAGCTTGGTGAGGCGGCCCAGGTTTACGAGCTGGGGAAAAGAAACCAAGGCCAGAAGATCATGAATTGCAGGCTAGGATAATCTACACACCGAGAGCCTGTTTCAAAAATCAAACAAACAGTGAAAGACAAGGTTGTGACCTTCTGAAAACACCATGAAATCCAACTGAAGAATGCACAGAACATTCTTTTCACTGAGCATCGGAGCACAGAAGCTAATCACCCTCAACACCCACATAGCTTGGGAGGAGGGCTCTTGCAGGAGGTGACAGGTGAGCTAAATCTTAATAAGGAGTAGGAACTAACTGAGGGGAGATTTTAAAAAAGCCTGAGTGCAACAGTAGGAGATGATGGATTCCATGTTGAGCCTGTGAGGAGTCTGAGAAGAAATAGTGCATGGGAAAACACCTAAAGGGTCTGCAGGCCAGCTGCAACTGGGCTGGAGGAGTATGTGTGTCTGTGTGTATGTATGTATGTATGTATGTATGTATGTATGTATGTATAAGCTTGTATGTGTGTATATGCTTGTATGTATGTATGTATATACTTGTATGTATGTATGTATATGCTTGTATGTATGTATGAACACATGTATGTATGTATGCATGTATGTATGTATATGTTGCATATTCAGCCATAACTGCAACAAAGTCAGTTGTGAGCTGAGCACAGAGTGCCTAGTGTGAGGGAATGAGAGTCACCAAAGCAAGTGGTGGGTGGCATCTCACCATGATCACACAGTAGGGGCGGGGCTTCCTCTCTCCTTAGGTAGAGGGCAGGGCATGCCAGCCAATGCTCTGCAGAGGCATAACTGAAGCAGACCTCACCAGAAGGGCAGTGAGACCTGTGAAAGAAAAGTCCTGCAGAAAGACAGGAAGAAGGGAATCACAAGGATGAAGGACTGCTAGTCCACTTTCTGTGCATGTGGCCTTCCGTCTTGTAGATACAGGCAGATAACATATGCGGCCTTTTGCGCCCAGCTTCTTTCACTTAGCGTAGCGTTTGCCAGATTCATCCATGCCGTAGCGGATCACAGTACTTCATACAGACTGAGTTATCTACTCCTCTGCTGATGGTCATTAGCCCCGCTTGCCTTTGGGGCTGTTATGAATAACACTGCTGTGGATATTCATGGACGAGTTTTGTGGGAACATATGCTTTTAATTGTCTTGTAATTGAAGATTAGCTACATAATGCAATAAAATGCTGAGAGGTCATTAAAAGGAGCAATGTAGAGTTGTGCCCATTTGTATGGTAAAGAGTGTTCAATGAAAATTCAAGATGCATTACACTGCGTATTGAAAAGTCTTTGTAATTACAAACAAATGGTTGTTGGGGGAGGGGCAGGATGAAAGGCCGTTTAGGAGGTAGATGATGGTTTTAGTTTTTTGCCTTCTCCCCAAATGAAGGCTTTAATATGCAGTCTGCTGCACAGTACTGTAAGAGGACCCAGCAATGTGCCTGAGCTAAAATGAAAAAATGGTAATAGCAAGGCAGTCAGCCAATTGCCTAGCTTCAAGGCAATCTTATTTCACCTCTTTGGTGAGCTTGTCGTGAGTAGGCAATTTTGAGGTAATTGCCAGTAACTGGGCAGATTTGGTCAAATTAGAAAATATATACAATTATAACTTGTGTGGGCACAATTAAGAGATAAAACAGAAAAACATCTGTTAATACTCCATAAATGCTTCAGGTACTTACGTTCTCAGAAAACACCCCCAAAGAAAACAACCCCCAAAGATGAGCAATTTTAGTTTTTCCCTCTGTCTTCTCTTCCTAGGGGAGTACCACCTTTTTTCTTTTGTTTGAGGAAATCTTTTCTAGACAAATGCTCCTCTGATCTGTTTCCCTGGTGGCTGCTAAAGGGCTTTCTCATTGGTGTCTGCACTGTGGGGTGTCCTGTATGCAATCCCACTGGAACTGTATGTAGGGACCTTAGCCCTGCAGCCAACCCTTGAAGAGATGAAAAGATGCATATCCTCTGCTCTGTGCTCCTGGGAGCCCTAAGCCACCATGGGAAAAGTGTGGGGACTCTTTTGTGAAGAAATGTGGACGGGCCACAGAGAGGCACACAGGGAGAGGGAGGCACAGTTACACTAGGGTCCCTCTTGAACCCATTGGCTAAATGTAACCATACAGGCAGCCACTAAGAACACCAATGGCTAAGGTTCTGGTGGACCTGGACCCATCTCAGTTACCAAACCCTCAGAAGCCTTTTCTCCTCAAGACCCCTGCTCACTTCCCTTCTCTTCACTGCCTCTCATCCCAGTTCCAGCTTCTCTTGACCCTGGTTCCCCCTTGTGGGGACCCAGAGCCCGGCAGCATCCGACATCATTGAGGAAGTCATTAGAAAGACAAATTTCAGGCAGGCCTTTAGAGTTGCTGATGCTGCAACTGGGGACAGAGCTGGCAATGCAGTTTAACAGTCCCAGGGTGTGTGTGTGGGGGGGGCGTCCTAATGTTCCTCACCTAGAACAGGAGTCACCCAAGATTTTCTGGGCAGAAACACGGAGACTCCATGCAACATGAGATCGGCTACAGAACGCACATCAACAATAATATTTGGATTTCATATCATTTTTATACACCAGCAAAATTAATGTTCTTTTATTTTTGTCCCCCTAAACCATTAAAAAATATGAAACCTATTCTTAGCTTATGAGATGCACAAAAGCAGACAGCGGGCTGGGTTTTGGTTATAGGGACTCTATATACCACGCCCCTACCCAGAACATCTATAATTTGCCCTTCTTGAGGAAACACTGTGCTGGTGAGCGGACACGGACCTTCAATTCAGCAGTCTTTCCTTTCTGAGCCCCTTCCTGCCACAGATGATCTCCTGAACTCTCCGGTGCACTGATTCCGTTTGAAGACCTGTAGATGAAATATTGTCTAACTGAGGAAGATTTATGTCAGGCCCTAAGCCAGGACCACCTTCCTCAGCAAGAGAGCACTAACTCAAGTCTCAGGTCAGGCTTTTGGCATGGGTACAGGCCACAGAGCTCTTAAAACTGGTCATCAGAGCTGTGCTGAGCTGGACCCCTGGCACTGACCCCCTAAAATCCCATAGCTTGATCTGGGTGGCCTTCTGGAATCATCTCAAGCAAGGATGATCTTGGACCAGGTCACATCCCCAAAGCTCTACCATCAGCGGTTCTTTTCCCAGAACTGGACAAAGTGCCAGAGACTTACACCTTCTGGGTGGTCCAAGGAACAGCAAATATGTGTCTTGGCACTGGGGATACATGCCTCGGACACGGCAGGAGAGGGGGCATCAGATAGAGGCTTCTGATTTTAAAGGCAAAGGATTCTTGAGCCAGGCTTGATCGCTCTTTTTCCCAGTGCTCCCTCCCAGGGAACGCGCAGACAGACACCTTAATGGCCGCGCCAACAGTTTCTTTTCCCAGGCTGCACAGCCACAAACCCTTGCAGCCACTAAACAGTTTCTTTTCTCTCCTCCACAGCTGCGCTGAGAATTGCAGCCATTCCAGGCTCCCGAGGTAAATGGCAGGCAGTTGGATGTTGTTGTTAAGAGATTTTTTTTTTCATACTATTAAAAGAAGCAAACATTTGGGGAGCTCTTGTACTGGCGCAGCGAAGGCGAGGAGAAAGGTGTTAAAATCAAGAGCTGTTCGCCCCACCCTGAATGCACACCTTGCCCCCTGTACCATGAAAAGACACCACGTAAGCCTCTGTGTTTAAGCTTCCCCGGAAGCTAGCTCTCTGAGAGACAGAGCCCCTTTGGCTGCAGAAGCCCCAGGGACACAGCTCAGCCTGAGCACAGGACCCCTCCCTAACCAGCAACTGAGTCACATTCTGTGTGTGGGGGCAAGGGGGGATGCACAGGAACAGGGACAGGCTCATAAGAGTGATTGGGGCAATTGTCATCCTCAGCAATTACTGTGCAGTGCTCACTTGACACCAAAGATAATGAAACGGGTACAGAGGAATCCATGGGAACTTGTTCAAGGTCACACAGTTAAGTGGCCAAAGCTGACTGCAGCTCTCCATGGATTTGGCTCCATTCTTCTGCCCAGCACCAACCAGGAAGCCTTCTTCTTGACACCCGCCCTTTGAACACAACATGCCTCATGCTGTTTGAGCACCTTACGTAATTACTTCATTTAATCCTCATCATCACATGGCAGATACCATTATTACACAAATTTACATAAGAGGCAATTGAGGTACCAGAAGGAAGAAAGGACTCCCATGGCTGGCCCGCGGCTCAGCCGCTGGCTTTGAAGTCCTAGCTCTCAACCACTGAACCCCAGCTCTAGAATCAGCTGGAGACCCTAGGAGCCCTGGCGTATCCACCACTTACCAGCTGCAGCATCTGGGACAAGCCGTGCAGAACACTGGTTTTCCACATGGGCCTCATGAGCCGTGAACAGGTCCTCTACCTACCTACTAGTGGGCAGACAGCCGGCGCTTAAAACAAACAGAGCTCTAATGGAGGTAACGCTGACTTTCAAATCATCCCCCAAACTAAAAACAATACAGATTCATTACAGAAAACGAGAAAATGCAGATAAGGATGAAGACAGTGGAGACTGTTAACAGCTCCAGCAGCCAGGGACTAGTACTGGTAGCATTTGAATTACATTCTTCTGGTCCTTTCTATGCATATGTGCACAACTCATGCTGAGATAGCGTTGTACTTTCTGTTGCGTGAGCTCTTTTTCACGAGACGACGTGAACCTTGCGTCATTACACATTCTTCTACCATGCCTGTGTGCACTCGAACTTGTGTGCAGTAGTGTTCTTGCACATGTATGTGGAGGTCAGAGGTCAACCTCAGGTGTCTTTATTGCTCTCCACTTTTTTTTTTTTTTTTTTTTTTTTTTGAGGCAGGATTCCTCACTGAACTTGGACTTCACCCATTCAGATAAACTAGATGGCAACAGGCCTCAGAGATCTATCAGTCTTTGCTCTCCGACCTCCCACTCCCACCCCACCAGCCCTGTCCCAGCACCGGGACCACAGATGTGCACTGCCTCTCTCAGCGTTTTCCTTGGGTACCAAGGATCCTAAGGCTTAGGTGGCAGTTGAACCATCTCTACAGCCCCACAATGCTATTTTTTATGTATATCTTTAACTCTGTACTGTACTTTCAAAACTTAACTCCCTAGTGATGGACAGCCAGGTAGCTTCCTGGGTTTGTTTTTGAAGAGTTTTTGTTGTTGTTTTGTTTTGTGTTGTTTTTGTTTTGTAGGATCTCCCTATGCAGCTTAGTAAATTTGCTATCTATGTCATCCAAACACAGACTACTTTATTTTTTTTATATTTTATTAATTTATTCATATTACATCTCAATTGTTATCCCATCCCCTGTATCCTCCCATTCCTCCCTCCCTCCCATTTTTCCCTTACTCCCTTCCTCTATGACTGTGACTGAGGGGACCTCCTCCCCCTGTATATGCTCATAGGGTATCAAGTCTCTTCTTGGTAGCCTGCTATCCTTCCTCTGAGTGCCACCAGGCCTCCCCATCCAGGGGACGTGGTCAAATATGGGGCACCAGACTTCATGTTAAAGTCAGACCCCACTCTCCACTCAACTGTGAAGAACATCCTGTCCATTGGGTAGATCTGGGTAGGGGTTCGAAGTTTACTGCATGTATTGTCCTTGGCTGGTGTAAACACAGGCTACTTTAAAACTTGGGATCCTCCTGACTCAGCCTCCCAAGTGGCTGGGTTTGCAGATGTGTGCTGTACACCAGCTCTAAAAACAACCATGTTGAAATGGTTTCCAGTAAGTATAACACCACAGTTCTAACATTGGTTGAGGTTTAAGCATCGCATTTGAGATTTGCATTCGGGCCCACTTTTCGTCAGTACCAACTGTGCAACCTTCCACAAGTTACCCACCCTTTCTGAGCTCAGTTTTCTCACTGTTAAGTGAGCATGTAGTAATGCAAACTCAGAAAACCATCTCCAAAGCTGAACCAAGAGTTGAGCGTAGGCTCCCAAGGTATCACTGTCAAGCCAAATGATATGAATATCTTCAAGATATAAGATAAAAAAATTGTTCGACTGCCTTCTAGAAAGTTTGAGCAATTTATATTTTTGCCAATTTATATCCTTACAGTTCCCAATTTCATAGAAACATGACAGCATCGGGTATTAATATTTTTAAAAAAAGACAAGATTTGCCAGCTTGATTGACAAAAAAAATAATTTCAGTGTTGTTTTGATTTGCATTTCTGATGGGGTGGATGTTGACTAAATGTTCACCTCTGTGGGTGATGTGCTGCTGACAACTGAGGAAAAGAAAAGATTGATGAGTGTACAAAAATAGCTGGAATAAAGGATGGCAAGGTTATAAAATATGGAGCTGATGGGGAGAGACAGGGTTTGGAAAAATGACACTTGGTAAGTCTACAAAGTGCCTCCCCAGAGGCCTGCTCTCATCAGTGTAGGGAACACTTCACATGGGCTTGACTGGGCATTCCAGGCAGCCAAACACAGTGCCAGAAGGCAAAGAATAAGTTTGAGGGTTGGTAAGACATAGGAGCATGCTGCTCACAGGCTAGCTTGCCCCACTCCTCCTGCTCTCTGCGTGGTGGGGATCAGCTCAGCGACTCTATCTGCCACTGTCGCAGTGGTGGGAGGAGGAAGCACAGGGTAGGCAGGCAGGCGAGCCTTCAGCCTGAGGACTTCATGCTTCTGGGAGGCTGCCAAAAAGAAAGAAAGAGCAAAGGAAACACTACAGTTACAGAGGAGTGTCATGGTTCTGGGAGTTATCCTTGACTCTTCTTCAGCTTTATTCTAAGCCAGAGGTGGGAAAAAGTAAGCCAGATACAGATACAGTAAGTCAGCATGGATGACGCCAATGGGTCAGAATAGCAGCACCTCCTTCACACACAGATAGTACCGCTTTTTGTTTTGTTTTTGTTTTTTCTTGTTTTTTCAAGTTTACCAAGTTCATATGTGAACTGACTTCCTGTCTGAGGTCTTCCATAATGTGTTTGATACTCTCACCTAGGGCCAGGACATTACTTACTCCCTCAGCCAGGCTTGCTTGGCCCTGCGAATTTATTATAGTCTCTTTTCTGAGGTCTCTGTCTTTAGCAATGGGGAAATAATCACTCATGTGCAAATGTTTCCAACTCCGTGCCTTAGAGAATCTGCCAACACAACTTTTTTTTTTAAATGGTGGAGCTCTTCTTGGGTAGCAAGGAAGTCACCTGTCTTGAAGACCCAAAGCCAGTGAGCCTAAAACTTGCTAATGAGTCTCTGGCCAGAAAAAAAAGTAGGGAGCTTCCTTGCTCTGAGATCCACAAGCCAACCTGTACCTTTGCTTTTCCATGATTTGTTTACACTGATCCTTCCAGAAACAACTCACTGTACCCCAGAGACCGTAGTCATCCATGAGTTCCATCCGTTCCTAGAACTTCCAATGCAGGTCTCCCTGGCTCTGCCCCAGTATTCTTCCAGAATGCTCTATCACTTCCTAAGTACCCATCTATTGGCAGAGGAAGAGAATAGGTACCTTGTCCTGCACTTTCCTCAGCTGCACCCAAAGAAAACAAGAGCATAGAATCTCCTGTGTGCCCCAGGGTTCTCCTGAGCATTCAGTCTCTAAGGTCATTGGTCTTCCTTGGCATGGTTTTTGATCTGGCCACCATCTTGCTCACCCTCCAACAGGCAGTCTCTCCTTATGTTTTTGGATATCACTTCCTAGCTTTCCAGTCCTCTTGTCTTTGATCATTTCCAGCACAGTTGTCCATCTCTAGCATCTGTTATGATTTTCCAGCACTCTAGAAAGATTGGGTCTCCACATTTTCAACCCTTTCCTGCTTCAGGGCATTTTCTCCATACTGGAGAGATGGTAAACTACTTCAGTGACTTCCTTTGGCTTTGTTTCTCTCTTTGACATGGCCTTGGGGACCCGTACCCTTGGACATATATGCACATTGAACCTTCCCTCTGGCAATTTGACCTCTTTCATAATGGCCTCGAGGTCTCTGCTGTTGTGCTTTCTTCTGTCTGGACTCCGTCTCCCACACTGAATTCCTCTGAACCATTTAGATCACAACTCCAAAGCGTCTTTCTCACAGATGACCATCCTTACAGCCCCAACCCATCCAAGGCCACATGTGTCCTCAGCTCTCCTACTAATACACTCTTTGTGGCCTCTTTCACAATTCTCAACATAGCCCTTTACGTTAGATCTGTAGCCAATTAGCCTCTAAAATACTTCGGTGGGTTGAATAGGAACAGCACCCATTGACACGTTATGCTTGAATGCTTGGTCACCAGGGAGTGGCACTATTAGGGGGTGTGGCCTTGTTGAAGTAGATATGGCCTTGTTGGGGCATCTGTGTCACTGAGGGGGTGGGCTTTGAGGTTGCAGATGCTCAAGCCAGGCTCAGTGTCTCTCTTTCTTCCTGTTACCATCTGATCCATATATAGAACTCTCAGCTCCTTCTCCAGCACCATGTCTGTCTTCATGCTGCCATGCTTCCCACCATGGAAATAATGAACTAAACCTTTGGACCTGTAAGCCAGTCCCAAAAAAGTGTTTCCCTTTATACAAACAGCCTTGGTCATAGCATCTCTTCACAGCAGCAGAAACCCCTACTAAGACAAATACATAAGGGGAAAGACCATGACTTTCTTATTACATAATTCTAGCACAGTTTTAATAGATTGTAATTACTTACTAAAAAAATGAATGATGATCTGTGAGTTCGAGGTCAGCCTGGTCTACACAGCTATTTGGTAAAACGACAGCAGATCCCTCTGAAAGAAAACCATGTAGGTCTAACCAAAGGACAGCATTATTTTGCCAAATACAAGACATGCGCCAATGCTAATGTGATGGTGAAGGTTAAGAGAGCAAGCCACAGCCTAGCGCCACCTCCCAAGCAGCTTGGAAGTTGTTATCACTCTTTTTTTTTTTTTTTTACTCAAGCCCAGCCTAATTGTGCCATAGTGAGGAGGCTATTAAACCTGTATTCACATCATTAGCCACATGTTGTCCTCATAACTGGCTGTCCTTAGACAAACTTGTCTGGGGTTTGGGGAATTTAGCATTTTTTTAATGATGTTGCACAGCTTAACTACTTTCCCCTTGTACTCAACCCAAACTTCTACCTCCACATTGCTCTTGGTAGATTCCTTTCCTAGGACCTAGGGGGTTGCCATAACCACGGAACCGACTTTCTCAGCCAGTCATTTCAAATGAGACTCCTCTGAGTCCGTTTTGAAAGAAGTAGGCCAGAGTTGTAAAGAGCAGACTTCCTGAGTGGTGATTTTCCAGTTCATCATTAATCACGTCCCTGTGAACAACTGGGAAAATGAATTTCATGTGACTGTAGGCAGATACCAGGCAAAATCCTCTGCTGGGTCCTGCGAGGATGTAAGTAATTTCACGGAATGAAGAAAAAAAAAAGAAGCTTTCCATTTTTCTAACCTGAGGTTTCTCCTTCCATTTTAAAGTCTCAATAGCTTTCAATTTTATCATTTCAATCAATCATGGGAAATGATTCCAAGGAGTTTATTTGTGTAGCTGGTAGAGAACAGGAATGTTCCAGTGAGCGGGGTGTGTGAAAAAGGTGTCCGCCAGTCCAATGGGGTCACAGTCTGCATTGAGAAATAATTCCTACCCTACAAGTTAGATTTATTAAACCTGAGGTCTATGGCAGAGGGGAAAGTAATGAGCCATGTGGACCCCTGAGTTCTAAATTGCCTTCACTTACACGTGACCCAGCTCCACATGATGAATTTACTATAGGCTGCAGCATGGTGCTTGGATGTTCTGGCAGAGATTTTTTACCTCAAATGGGTCTGCAGTCTTTCCTTGATTGCCTCATCTTTTAGTAGCTGTGGGCTCAGAAACAAGACGGAATGTGCAGCTCTTGCTTTGGCAGGTAAGGTCTCAAGCTGGGCTGAGATGGATATACCCGGATTTCTCCAGGAACACAGAGCTGTGAATGGATAGAAGCCAAACTTAACCTTGCAGATCTCCATCAGAAGCTAAGAACCAAGAGAAACAGTCCCCGAGGAAGTCAGCACAAGAAGTGAACTCAAGCAGCAACCTGGATGATGGCTATGGAGATAACTATGGATTGCAACATGCTCTTTCCATCCTCAGACAGAAAACAGAGCTGCTGAATCCCAGGGTGGGATGTACTAGTCAAGAATCTGCTTTTCCTAAAATTGAGAGGCCACTTCAGGAGGGCAGTCTTCCTTCCTTCCTTCCTTTTCCTCTTCCTAGCCTTATTCTTCATCATCATCATTTGTGAGTTAGCATATAAAATAATATATTTCATCATAGCATCTTCATACATATCAATGCTTTGTTCTTAATCATTTCCCTCTCCCACTCCTCTCCTCTTTCCTTCCTCCTTCCACCTCTTGTTTGTCCCTTTCTTCATGTCCAGTTGCCCATCCATTTCTGCCTTTACACCATGTATATTCCATTATTTTTCCTCTCTTTTTCTTTTCCATTTAAGATGTTTTCTACCCAGGTCACCACAGTCCCCTTTCTAGTTTTATGGCCATAACATGCATACTCACACACACACACTCACACACACACACACACACACACACATACACACACACACACACACACAGAGAGAGAGAGAGAGAGAGAGAGAGAGAGAGAGAGAGAGAGATATCAAAAATGCAAATGAAAGAAAACATGTAGTGTTTGTCTTCCTGTGTCTGACTTATTTCACTTAGTGCAGTGATTTCCAATTACACTCATTTTTTGGTAAATGTTTTTATTTCATTTTCCTTCATAACTGAATAAAGTTGCATTGTAACATGCACCAAACTTAGTTTATCCATTCCATCTGTTGATGGAGAACTAATCTAAGCTATCATGACCAGAACACCAATAAACACAGATGTGCAGGTATATCCATGGTAAAACTTAAGGGTGTATGGCTCATGTGGCAGTTCCAGTTTTAGGTGCTTTGAGGAACCTCTATGCTGGTTATTATAGCAGCCACACAAATTTATGCTCCAATGGGCAATGCTCCTTTTGCCCAGTACTCACCTCACTTGCTTGTGTTCTTGGTGGCGTCTGTCTGGTTGGAATGAGACAGAACCTGAAGTACATCCAATTTTGTGCTTCCTGCATGGATAATGATGTTGAACGCTTCTTCAAATATTCCTCGGATATTTGTATTTCTACTTTAGAGAGCTGTGTATCTGGTTTGCTAGTTCATTTATTGTTTAGATAAGTTGTTTTATGTGCTTTAATTTTTGTAATTCTTTATATATCCTAGAAATTAACCTATGGGGCATTATTTCTCCCACTCTAGACACTCTCTTCACTCTGCTGATAATTTCTATTGTTGTGTAAGAACTTTTTAACTTCACGTAACCCCATTGGTCAATTCTTGTTTTCTGTGTTATCAGAATCCTTTTCAGAAACTCTTTGCCCATGAGTTATATTTAAATGTTTCCTATACATTTTCCTCTAGCAATTTCAGCATTTCAGGTCCTTATTGAAGTCTTTGGTCAATTTTGATTGAATTTTATATAGAGTGAGAGATGTGGATCTAGTTTCATTCTTCTACAGGTAGCTATCAATTTTCCACAGTACTAGTTGTTGAAGATGCTACCTTTGGAAACCTTTGTCAAAAATTAGGTGACTGCATCTATGAGAGTTTATTTTGGGATTTTTTATTTCATTCCCTTGATTCCATGTCTGATGTTTTCAGCAGTGCTGTTTTGTTTCCAGTTCTTTAGTGTGATTTGAGATCAGATATTGATCATCTCTCTAGCATTGTCCTTTCTACTTATGATCCCTTTGCCACTGGGCTCTTTAGCATTTTCATACAAATTTTAGGATTCCTTTTTCTAGTTCCGTGAATCACTAAAATTTTGATGGGGCTTATTGAGTATTTAGTAAGAAAGTTGTCTTCATTATTTTCAATCAATCCATGAACAAGGGAAATCTTTCTGTCTTCTAGTGCCTTCTTCAATTTATTTCTTAGGAAGTTTTTGCTTGGGTCATATTTAAAATATCTAGGATCAAATTCACTTTAAATGTGACCCACGCAAAAAACCAAAGGATGGGGATGGGGACAGAAAAGAATCCTTTTCAGTTCTTTTGGTCTTTGTTTTGTTTTGAGACAGGATCTCATGTACCTCAGCCATGACACAAACTTTCTGTGTAACCAGACTGTGTAACTTTACATTTATCCTAATCATCCTGGCTTTACCTTCCAAGTGCTGATATTATAGGCATACACCAACCTATCGCCGTAGCTGCCTTTCTTATACAACTTTTCATCTTAAAATGTGGCCTTATTTTCAATTGCTTCCAGCTTAGAATTTTCATGATTTATTCACCGTGTGCCAGAACCTATGTTAGACATTGATAATATAAAGATGAATAAGACATAAGGTTCTCACAGGCTCAACAGGAGTTGAATGAGAGTGGCCTCATGTTATATATGTATCTGTGTATGTATATATTATATACAGTGTACCTCTTTCTGCGGGCTTCCCTGGAAGTAACATCCTTGCAGTGCTATGGTTTTCTGAAAGGCACTGGCTTACAGATTGAAGAAATGCTATGGTTACTTTAAAGACTCAAATTTAAAGGAGACATGCCCTGAAAATGTGTCATATCAAGCACTTTACCAGAGTTGGGAGAAAATACCCAATGGTGAGCAGCTGCCCTCAGCTGAGAGTTTTCATGGTCACCAAAAGGGTAGTTTCTGACATCAACAAAGAAGGTCTGCCTGGGCAACTTTTGTTTCCAAAGCAAAACATTCAGGAAATCCCCCCACAGTCCTCGGAGCTGCTGCCTTATCTGAGTCACTGTTCCATTGCTATGAAGAGACAGGCACCATAGTCAAGGCAACATATGAAAGAAAGCATTTAATGAAGGCCTTGTTTACAGTTTCAGAGGTGACTCTTGATCACCATGGCCAGAAGCAGGGCCGCAGCCAAGCAGTGATGGCACTGAAACAGAGAACGTGTATCTGACCCACAGGCTAGGTGCTGGGCCTGGCATGGGTGTTTGAACCTCAAAGCCCATCCCCAGTGACACCCTCCTCCAGCAATGGAACTCTTCCTAATCCTTCCAGCACAGTCCCTGTTAAACCTGAAAATCGTGAGGAGAAAGACCCGTTCCACAGTTATTGAATTAAAGCAAACTTTATTGAACATTGGCCAGGTCCATACCCAGGATTCCCAGAGAATGGCCATGAGTTACATTGGTCAGGTGCCTCTAAAGGCCAAGCCCACAGGGTTATGTACTTTCTGCCTTTGTCCAATTGGGGGCAAGCAAACAACCTGCCATACTTCCCGCTTACATACCTCCCACTTGCGTGTGAACCAGCCCATCCATTGCAGTTTAGGGAAGTGGAAACTTGTGGCTTCTTATATGAATCTCAGGAAGTATCTGTCCTTAGGCAAATGGGGCTAGCAGGTGAACCTCAGCCCTTACAGCTTCCAAATGAGAACCAAACACTCAAATATATGAGCCTTTGGGGGCTATTTTCATTCAAATCACCACATGGTTACGTGAAAATTAGAAAGAAATGGTAAAAAAAAAAAAAAGTAAATATTCTATTAAACCAAGCAATAGAGGACTTTGTCTAAATGCTTACTTGCTCCAAGTAATGCTTACATTGGGAAGAAGGAGAAAATGAGAAGGGTGCTCATTTGCTATGTGTTAACAGTGATGTAGGCAGCCACCTTGAATGAAACAGCCTAGAGAGTTGGAGAGAAGGAAGCAGCATGCTCTTGACTTTACTATCACAAAAGGAATATTCCTATAATTAGGTTACTTGGTGAAAGTGATTTAGCAAGTTAGATCTGCAAGAAAAGATGATCAGGAATGTGGTAAAGCCAAAAAAAAAAAATGATAGTAGATAGCACTCTTGTGATAAGTCCTCTTCAAAATGCCATACTTGCCTAAACATATGGCAAAAGACAAATTGTTGCCAACAATTTTGGCTCCGAGGGAGAATGAGAGTTGGGGAAAAGATATACAGGCATATCATTTCCACAGTCATCGTCATTGAGTAAAATATTGACTTAAAGTATAGCAGGTCCTACTGCTTGCTTTACAATGGTTGAGAAAGTCTAGAAAATCAGTTATGCTGTCACAGAATTTCCTGGAATGTTACTGGTGATTACTTACCTTAGAATCTAGAAAAATGTAATTAAAGGACTGTGTGAGTCTCCCCTGACTTAGCAAGCTATGCACTCCTTTGCTAGAAGCCCTGGCATCCATGACTGCTCTATGAACTGTGTGATAATCTCCTCCCTTTTCTCCAAGAGCCACAGACAGAGAGATTGGCATTTATGGGATTTGTTGTACATTGTGTGGCTTGTATAATTCTGAGATAGAAACTCCATTTCCTGGTAATTTCACACTTACCCCCTCCCCCAGAAGTGATTCTTCTCTCATAGAAGGCAAGCTCCTTGGTTCATATTTCAGAGGTCACACCTTGACACTGGTCCCTCATAATTTCACCATGTATAGCTGGTGGCCCCTGGTTTTCGTGTTTCCCCTAGCTGTAGGTACACACACATTCCAGCATCACCACTAACTGTCAGCCTTCATCATTACTCTCCCAGGACCCTACTGATAAAAGCCCTGCCCCTGGAGACTCCTGGAATTCTAAAGTAGTCCTGACAGAGGGAAAGACCCTTGGAAATCCTTGACCTTTCCTTCTGGTCTGTGAAGAAATAGAGATTTGCCAGGCTGAGAAAATTAACTTCATTCAAAATTTCCTCTGGCTTCTGGTGTTTATTCTCTCCATGGTCTGAAAATGTGGAGGCGACAGAAGCTTCAAAGTCTACCAGTAGTGCCTGGAACAAGTTGGGTGGACAGAGTCCAGAGCATCTCTATAGCTGTTGTAACCAGAGAACACTTGACCTACTCTCTTTTTAATTAGCTGCTTCACTGGCCCTTGGCCGGTTCTGTATGTTCAGTGGCCCCTTCTGCAACTCCCAGCTTTGTCTTCCATTCACCATGCTTGGAAAGTCTTCGCTCCTCACTGTCTAGTCTAATCTCATGGTTGCCACGGGGGATCTGGCTATCTGCTCCTCTAACCTGAGGATCTTTGGACTCCTCGTTTGTATGCCTCCCTTGGAGGCCCAGCACACGTCAGAGGACAGCAGGGCTGGTAACGACACACCTGATCCTGAAGGACATGGTGAAAGTGAAGGGGCAAGTGAGCGAGATAGCTGTGCTGCTCATCGACCCTGTGCCTCAGATTACTGCCCTGGCCAAGACTTTCTTCAATGGGCTCTCCTACAAGGGCAATACCATTGGTAATCTCCTCCTTGACACCATCAGTTGCCTGCCACACCCAGAGGATGGGGTGAAGGATGAGCCATTCCACACCATCATAAGGCAGCCAATCGCCATGTTTTCTAATGAATAAATGTTTATATATGCTTAAAAGAAAACTATGTGCTTCCATGACAGTTTCCCTCAAGCAAAGGCTTGCATAGCTGCAATGCATTTGAAAACCTCTAGGCTAAATGATCTCTAAGGTTCTAAGACTCGGGATACTAATTCCACAATCCAAACCTCACTGTTTTACATAGCAGGGACCAAACACCATCTCTTTGGTATGGAGAAAGGAGAAATCAGCCCAGTCTATTTTCCCACACACTTTGCCTGACATTTAGTAAGATACTGATGGGGCCAAGATGTCATCTAACCCAAAGAGCATCTTGTGATGGGATGTCTTCATTGATTTCTACTCAGACGCCAACTTCCCCAAGAGCTACTGGAATCAAACATTAGCTCCTCACCACATGGGACTATGTAAGTCTAAACTAATTAAACATAAATACAATTTAAATTCCAATTTTATAGCCATGGTTCTACAAGTTGTACTGTGTGAGTCTATATCAAGGTGTGACCAGGGAGAAAGAAACCAAATGTTTTCTGCCTGTGAGATAAACAGCGTGGCTGCTGAGCTTTCCTGTCATGGTAGAAAGGTTGGCTGGGTGAAAAGTTCTACTAAACATCACTCATAAAATATAGGTGATATTATTATTATTATTATTATTATTATTATTATTATTATTTACTTTACATCCCAATTATAGCCCCCTCCTTACTCTCCTCCCAGTCTCACCTTCCCTCTTTCCTCTCCCCTACTCTTCAGAAAAGGGGAGCCCCCCCTACCAACCTACCCCAGCACATCAAGTCTCATCAGGACTGAGCATATCCTCTTCCCCTGTGGCCTGGTGAGGCAGTCCTGACAGGAGGAAGTGATAAAAAAAGAAGATAACAGAGTCCATTTCAAAGTAAGCCCCTGCTCCCCTTACTAGGGGACCACATGAAGCCTACGCTGTCCATCAGCCACATATGTGTAGGGGGCCTAGGGTCATGCATGGTCCTTGGTTGAGGCTTCACTCTCCACAAGCCCATCGGATGCCTTTGTTGGTCTTCTTGTGGAGCTCCTATCCCCTCCAGGTCCTTATATTCTTCCCCTTAACTTTTTCACAAGATTCCCTATGCTTCACCCAGTGTTTGGCTATGAGTCTTAGCATCTGTTTTAATCTGCTGCTGGATGGAGCCCCTCAGAGGGCAACTATGCTAGGCTCCCGCCTGCAGGTATAGCTGAGTATCATTAGTAGTGTCAGAGATTGGCTCTCTCTCCCATGAGGTTGGTCTCAGGGTGGGCCAAGCATTGGCCGGATATTCCCCCAATCTCTGCTCTATCCTTACCCCTGTATATCTTGAAGGTAGGATAAATATTAGGTAGAAGTTTTTATTGGTGGGTTGGTGTTCTTCTCCCTTCACTAGCAGTCCTGTCTAGTTAGAGGGTGCCCTCTTCAATCTCCATGACCTCTGCTACTAGGAGTCTCAGCTAGAGCCACCCCCTGTATCCTCCCAGAAGCATACCCTGTCCTAGGTCTCCAGCTTGCCACTGAGATGTGAGTATGTGGAGGAAGAGGAACACTCCTCCAGTTGCTGGTGGGAGTGTAAACTTGTACAACCACTTTGAAAATCAATCTGGCACTTTCTCAGAAAATTGGGAATAGCTCTACCTCAAGAACTAGCTATACCACTCCTGAGCATACACCCCAAAGATGATCTACCGTACAACAAGGATGCTTGCTCAACTATGTTCATAGCAGCCTTGTTCATAATAGCCAGAATCTGAAAACATCGTAGCTGTCCCTCAATCAAAGAATGGGTAAAGAAACTGTGGTACATTTACACAATGAAAGGCTACTCAGCTATTAAGAACGAGGAAATCATGAAACTTGGAGGCAAATGGATGGGACTAGAGAAGATCATCCTAAGTGAGGTAATCCAGATCCAGAAAGACACACATGGTATGTACGCATAAGCAGATGTTAGCCTTATAGTACAATATAAACATACTACAATTCACAGACTCAAAGGAGATAAGTAGCAAGGAGGGCCCAAGGGAGGATGCTTAAATCTCACTCAAAAGGGATTTGGGGGTGGGGGAGGAAAAAAGAAGAGAAATATTATAGGAGCTCTTAAGAGAGAGACCTGATCCTTTTAGAGTGCCAGGAAACACAGGAACACATGGATCTCATTTAGCAACTCAATAATTAAAGAAAGCTCTAAAAAGGCAGTGTGGTCTGCCAGTCACCAGACTGAACTTGGGGTTCTACCCTCCACTAGACTCCATCTGTGCCCACACTCCCTGACATCTCTCTCCAGTGTCTAAAGAGAGAACCAGGACTAAGTAG
Organism: Acomys minous; assembly: GCF_964271855.1. Lineage (NCBI taxonomy): Eukaryota > Metazoa > Chordata > Mammalia > Rodentia > Muridae > Acomys > Acomys minous. Next base: position 41,723,230 of record NC_140501.1, on the reverse strand, counting down.
CTCTGAAGTTTGAAAGGAGGCATTAAGTTTTATACGCATTCAATCAGCTTCACGCATTTAAATAGAGACATTTAAACTCACATCAGGCACCAGCAGATGTGGTGGGAAATACTGTCAATTAGTGAGCAGCTAATTAATCTTTCTTTGCCACATACACTCTGGCAGGGTCTAGAAAGTGCTGTTTTGCTCCAAGCGGTGGGAGTGCTTGCTATGGAAACAATGCATGATTATAATGTTGATTTCTTGACTCTGTGCAGAAGCTGGCGGGTGAAGGGCCGCCCTTGTCAGCAGCCACCCTGCAGTTAGTCCGGAAAAGGATTAGAAAGTGGAAAGATACTTAATTAGTGTACCAGGGCAATTTTTGACTTTCTACTTTTAATAAAATAAGGTATTTTTTTTTTGTCCTTGTAGCATCTTCCAATTCAGATATCCCTCGCCATGTCTTGTTATTTCGAAGTCTGTGTTGTTGTATTTTGCAATATATCGAGACCCAGATTGATGAGGGACTATTACTCTCCAGGACCTGGTACTGGGTTATGCTCAGTCCAAGAGCTGAACATTTGCCTAGTTCTTCACCCCTGGCACTATCATGCTTTGGCTGCCTCTGAGATGTCTATTTACAGGGAGATGCCCTGAAACTGGCCAAACAAAAATTAGCATGTCAGTGTCTCAGGCCAGCCAGAAGTCTCAGTAGCCATGTAAACAGCCTGACTCTGGGAGCATGAACCTCGTGCAGGCATGATATAGGTATGATGTAGGCATGGGGAAGTTCTACCACAGAGAACATTGTTTCGTCCCAGAAACTGACTCCCAAAACACAGCCATAGTAAGTATGGCCGACTATGCATTTGTGTTAGAAACATTTCAAGTAATGGGAACGGTTAAAATGGCTTTGGCTCCTCTATGGAGTTGCTCTCTCTAATGTTATGCCTTAGAACGCCTGAATTGGTACGTATCTTGGCCTTCTCTCTTGTCTAGATAGTTTCCATTGATTCATCAAGATTCAGCTGGAGTCTCTTTTACCGGAATCCTCTCTGATCGTTGTTAAGCAGTAGGAGAACTGAATGCTTCCATCCCACCGCTAGGGTCTCCCAGTCACTTTTGTAATGAATACGTCACATAGATGGTGGCCAGTGCTTATTATTGATGTGTTTGCCACCCCTTTCGGATAGGAACGTAACCTTTCTGAGGTGCAGTTTCATCATCTATATAATGGAACAGTGTGGAAGGAATGTGCAATTTTAAGTGATAACTGCCCAGAGAGGCAATGCGGGTTGCCAGGCACCAAGCTGTACCTCAGCTCCTGAAATCCAGCACACTCCATCTGCATTCACACCCTGACTTCACTGACATCATGAATAAGCGGATGGATGGGGGAGACAGAATGTATACCACTATCTATGGAATGGTGTGTGAGTACCATCGGGTCATGAAAAATGAATGAATATTTCAGGTACATAGTACGTATTCTGTTTAGCAGTATCCTTCTCAAAATCTAGAATCAGTCTAAAACTGAGAACAAGTTTGTTTAAATTCCAGTGTTCAGATCACTAAGGCACATTTTAATTTCATCCATTTATCCATTTGTTCAATAAGCATTACATAAGTATGCATATGAGGTAGTTATGTAATATTGACAAAATAAAGACACAACTCTTCCTTTGAACCAGTTTAAGACAGTAATACAGAGACTATTGAGCTATATATAAATAATTAGAGACTATAAAATTAACAATAGATGACATAAAGTATATATATGAAAATTTATTTCTATATATATATATGATCTGTGGTATCCAGAGGTTGTAATTATGCTCTGGTTTTATTTGTGAAAAGTTCATGAAATAAATGGAACATGAGTGGGCCTGGAAATTATATTTGGAGAGAGTAGAAATCAAATACTAGACATAATGACATTTAACTTCGTGGAGCTTACATTCTACTAGGCACGACAGGCAGTAAAAACAGAAACAAATGAATATATAATGTCAGGAAGTGGTGAGTACAGTGAAGAAAAACAAAGTAAGAAAAGAGGAAGGAGTGTAACAAGTAACAGAAGCTGCTTTTGGGGTAACAAGGCCAAAGAAGGCTCTCTCCTGCACTGTTGTGTCACTGGAGCAAAGACCTGGATACAGTAAAGGAAAGAGCCAGAAAAACATGTCGAGAAAGCTATTGCATGTAGAGATGGCATCAAGTGCTAAGTCTGGGGAAAGTGAGAAGCTAGCCAGGCATTATGAACTCAGAGAAGAGTAATAGAATATGGTCCCAGAAGCTAGCTTCAATAAAGCCGGATGCACTATGAAAATGACTTTGAACTTCTTTATAGCTATGCTACAGGCCATTTGGGACTTTGGAAAATGAGGGGCATGATTTTATTTTAAAGGTTCCTTTGACTAGTGCGTGAAGAACTGATCTAATGAAACCTGTGCAAGTAAAAGCAGGGACAATAACTACTCGGTGGTGGTGATGGTGGTGGTGATGATGGTGGTGGTGATGGTGGTGGTGGTGGTGATGGTGGTGGTGATGATGGTGGTGGTGGTGGTGGTGATGGTGGTGGTGGTGATGGTGGTGATGGTGGTGGTGACGGTGGTGGTGATGATGGTGGTGATGGTGGTGATGGTGGTGGTGGTGATGGTGGTGGTGGTGGTGGTGATGGTGGTGGTGATGATGGTGGTGATGGTGGTGGTGATGGTGGTGATGGTGGTGATGGTGGTGGTGATGGTGGTGGTGGTGATGGTGGTGGTGATGGTGGTGGTGGTGATGGTGGTGGTGATGATGGTGGTGATGGTGGTGGTGGTGGTGATGGTGGTGGTGGTGATGGTGGTGGTGATGATGGTGGTGGCGATGGTGGTGATGACGGTGGTGGTGATGGTGGTGGTGGTGATGGTGGTGGTGATGATCATGGTAGTGATGGTGATGATGACCACCACCACAGCAATGCCAGAGGGCCAACAACTGTTTTAAGTGTTTTCCACATGTTGGTATAGTTATTGCTACCAAAACATCATGAGTAACTTCCTGTGCTAATCCCTGCCTTTCAGGTGAGGGAAGTGAAGCTCATAAAGTCAGGGAGTAGGTGATAAGGATGGAATGTGAGCTCACAGCCTGCTCATGTCCCCAGTGAACACTCAGTCACTGCGATGCTCCTGAGTTCAAGTCACACTGTGGATATTTGTTGAAGGCAAAGCCAATACGATATGCTGACATGTCAGATTCAGTGTTAGAAAGTAAATAGCTGGGGAAAGGGAATAAAAGACAAAAAAATATATGTATGTATGTATGTATGTATGTATGTATGTATGTATTGAAAACTCAGGTTGAAATTTAATCTACAATGCAGCTGTTTTACGAGGAGAAATTTAAGACACTTGATAGTCTATGAGGAATTAGTGCCCTTATAAAATGTCCTTTGTCATGGCATCGAGAAGGTGTCATTTTGTTGGGGAGGGGAGCAAGAAATGTCCATATTAGGCACCAAGTCTTGATTTTAGAATCCCTAGCCTTGGAATGATAATACGTAAGCTTCTGCTGTTCATAGTTTTTTTTTTTTTACAGTCTTGGGTGTTTTCTTATAGCATCTGGACTAAAGGAAGAAAACCTGCATCCTTTGCAATGAAGATTCTAGTAGGTAGCAGTATGGAGGAAAAACTTTCCCCCTTAATTGTTTTTATGTTCAAGCATTCTATAGTCAATATGAATATTTTAAGCCAAGATCACATATTAAATATTACCAATTTATCACCAATAAAGCTACAGTGTTATTTCAATAACAAGTACGTGTTATGAAACAAGTACCCCGCTGTGCCTGTTAAACAAAGATAGCAGGACATTTGGGAGACCATAAAACACTCTCCACTGCCTTTTGATGTTTCCTGAGCGAAACATACGAGGTCCCTAGAGTATAGCAGGGAAGATTGAAAGACAAAGGAGGGAAATCCTTCTTATAGATGACACTTTTCTGGTAATATATGCCTGCTGGTAATCCAACCACTTAGCAGTATTCTGAATGTCCACTTTGTATGAGCAGTCTGACAGCAAGTGGAGGAGGGGCATGTCTAAAGGTGAAGACATGCTCGCTGCCCTCCACAAACCTCTGCTCATGTGCCCTCCACAAACCTCTGTTCATGTGAGAAAGAGAAATCCAGTACACGAAAGTACCCTTCTTCCTGCCTATAAAATGATTCATCTGACCTATAGTCATTCTCAAGGATGTTTTCTAACTGTGATCAGCAAACAGGATATGACCCGATGTAACTTCACAGTTCTGAGAAGGCTGTGCAGGATGGGTCTTGGCATTTGAACACAAGGGAAGCATGGGTGATAACAGAGGTTCTGATACACAGGGAAAGCTGACGTGGACAGACAGTAGGATTGGTGAATTGGCCTATGGCCTATGTAGTTCTCTCTTTCTCTCCCTCTCTCCCTCCCTCTCTCTCCTCTGTCTCTTTGTCTCTCTGAGTCTCTCTCTCTCTCCCTCTCTCTCCTCTGTCTCTTGGTCTCTCTGACTCTCTCCCTCCCTCCCTCCCTCCCTCCCTCTCCTCTGTCTCTTCTCTCTCTGACTCTCTCTCTCTCTCCCTCTCTCTCCTCTGTCTCTTGGTCTCTCTGACTCTCTCCTTCTCTCCCTCCCTCCCTCCCTCCCTCTCCTCTGTCTCTTCTCTCTCTTCTCTCTCTGTCTCTCTCTCCATCTATCTCTTCCCTTCCTCCCTCCCTTCCTCCCTCCATCCTTTTCTCTCTCTCTTACCCTCTCTTCTTTTTCAACATAGGAGATTTTTTATGTAATTAGTTTCCATATTTTACTTGTATATATTGGTTGTCAGCACAATGGATTTTTCTGTAACATTTTCATGCATGCTCCTCTTGTTATTACAATGCGCCTCCATCTCTGCATGATAGAAGATGCATCTTCTTCTCTCTATTAGGTATGATGGACACTGCATTCTTCATCCTTCAGCTCAAAGCCTTAGTATGTCAACCATGGCCGGTGTTGTCAAGTATACCAGCAAGTATACATAAATATGGAGGTGAAACTGGGGGCATTTTATACTTGTTTTAGAGTTCTGGGGGAAAAGGGGGTCTACATAGACCTTTTTGTCACTTAGTACAATGATGGGAGAAATTATGCCTGTGGAATAGATAAGCCTGGATTAACCTCTTAACTGTGGAGTCCTGAAACTCACTACTAACTAAAACTGGGGAAGTACGTATTTTGTACGGCTATTTTGAAGATTAAATAGGATGGATATAAAGGTCATCTATAAAACATCTATTACACTGGAGCTACCCATTGTCACTGGAATCTGAGTCTCAACTCTAGCCCTAGCAACACTCAGGGCTTGGGAGATACTCCCTTACAGGTCACCACTGCACGTCTCTAAGGGACCAGCTGTCTCATGACGGTGCTCGCTTCCCTCAAACTCTCTTCCCATCTTGCCAGTGACCACAAGCTCTTAACAGCTTTGATCTCCTCCAGGATATAAGAATAAAACTTCTGTTCTGTATGAGGATCTGTACGTGGTGCTGGATCTCACTATAAATCCTTAAGGCTAATGCTAGCATTTTAAATTTACACAGAAAATAATGATATGTAACCCATATTTATGGATCACCAACTATCTGTCAGGGGCTATATGCTAATAAGTCTACATCAATTAATAGAGTGGAATGCTCTGTGACATAAGGAAGTTTCTTTCAAACATTTTATTCATAATTACTTATGCTTTTCTTGTCACAAGCAGTAAAACAGGAAAGTTCAATAACTTCCTTTAAGTCATTAAATCAAGATGATTTAAATCAAAACATATATCCAAAGTTACTGTATTTGTCTAGGCATGTGCTAGGCATTGTGCAAAAGGAATTGGCAGAAGATAATTCTTGTCAGTAAGGATTTACTACTCAGAGAAGGCAAATCAATATCCTGTATCACTGAGGATAGGTCCATAATTATATTCTGCAGCAGCAGGAGTCAATCTTGCAGAGATGTCCAAAAGGTAAGAAAACGACAAAGTACATAGAACCTCCATTAGCGGGAATCCAGCTAATTGTAACAGTCAACAACAACAACAAAAAAAAAAAACAAAATAAAACAAACAAACAAACAAAACAAAAAACCTCTTCTTCATCTTCCCCGGCCTTCATTTTCTGTTTCCTATTTTTAGGACACACCAGCAAATGACAACATTTCTCATCAGGGAGGTAAATGATGTGGCTGATGTTTGTAATTCCATGGATATGCTGGTAGGTGGTTGTCGTCTTCGTCTGGGAGAGAGAATGAGTGACAGGGAGCTGCTGGCAGACACAGGAAAAGAATACTAATGATCTTCCTTGAAGGGAAGCGAGCAAGAGCTTTTCTGCAAGGCAGGGGTGCAGGGGAAGGAGCCTTGCAGAAAGATTATGTTTAGGGACACAGCCTCTTCTCACCCCTACGTGTTTTCACCTAGAGCACGGACCTGACTGTTGTGACTGTACGCCGAGCGAGTCCTGCTAGCTTGGAATATGAAGGCTCCTTTTCACTCTTGTGATATTTCTTTCTGGTTTGAGGAATAGAATGTAGACGTTTCCTGGTCATGTGTCTACTGCTCCTGGTGCTGCCCAGAGCAAATGATTTTTTTTTTTTTTTAGCTGCATCAAGGTAGGCGTGCATTTGGCCCCGGGGATGTTTGCTTACATCTTTCATCTCCTCGGGAGTTAGTGCGAGTCAGTCTTACACATTGCTAGGCAAGAGATGCCGACTGTACTGAAGCGCTCAGTGCTGGAGTCTCTGAGATCCGGGCATCCCAAGGAGCCCCAGGTTGCATTCTGCTTGAAGGCTGATCTGCACTACTAAGCAACACCCAGTCTTGAAAGCTGTGCTTGTACAAGTTAGCCCCGTACGAATACTCCAGGGACGGAGCTGCTTTGCGATGGTCCTCAGTTACCGCAAACTCCCATCCTGTCTTCCCAGGCCCCGCTTATGATCACAGATGCTTTTTTTGCAAGGGAAACACCTTCTGTCTTTCCCACTGTATCAACATAGCACCTGCCGAGCTCTAAGACTTCAAAGCAGCACGTAAAGGACAATCATCTGTGCCTTAAATTTGATTTCACAGATCCATTCATTTGGGGTTGTGTTACTGTAGAGGTTACATGGCCTCTCATAATCCATGCACAATAAATCATAGTTTGGCTACCTCCTCACTCTCACCCTTCCAGGCCGGAAAATTATCTTATGAGCTTCCCATTTCAGTAAGAGTCCTAAATACTCCGAATATGAATCAAAAACCTATTAGCTGAAAGTGAGCAGCGGTTTGGGAGGTTAATTTGTAATTCATGACTACCCCGATAATAGAAAGTAAAGATCAGGTGGGATATGCAGACCATTAACGTAGTGTAAGGTGAATGAAGATTGGACAAATTAAGCCAGACTAACAACCAGGAGTGGTTTTCTCCTGTTAGTTTTCTCATTCTGGGGGTGAAAGCACGAACTTTGGAGGTTTAAATGCCAGGCTGAGCTTCTTAGTAAACCCGTGTCTCTAAAAGAGGGCAAAGGGGTGGGGGCGAAGCCTCAGGCTGCTGTCCTCAGGTTAGGGTCACCATGTCTCTGATTCCAAGTTAGACGCCGCGGTTGTGTCTCATCTCCATTTTCTTGAGTGTACAGCAGAAACAGAAGTTAAAGCTATATGCAATTCATAGAAGATTAGTGCTCAATTGGAATTACATTATTTGACACGAGCAGCAAAATTTCCACATTGGAGCTACCATTCTTTCTGATTGCTCAAGATCAGATAATACCAGCCATTTTGTGTCAGTCTCTCTCTCTCAGCCCACTTCCCCCTACTGAGAGGACTCCGCTCCTCATTCAGGCAAGAGAAAGGTTCAAGGACCGAACACCTTGAGTAGGAGGAAACAACAATTAAACCAATTAGCCATTTCATAACCTCCATCTAGTTTGAAGACAGGTTTTGTTCCAGCTTCTTTATGTTCGGGACGCTCGGGATGTTTTTTACATGCAGTAATCATTATTCTATAATTACATTAAATGCTAGCTTCTGTGATCCCTCTTGAACCCCGCGATGCAGTAAAGCAATCCACCTAGGCTATGATGAACTTTCTAAATTAGACACAATATACTGATTTAATGTGGCTACAGCTAAAGCCCAGTGGGGATAGCTGATTATTTCTGGTGGTAAATGTTAACAAATGAGCAAGGGAATATGTAGTTATTGTGCTTTTGTTCTTACACACATGCATACACACAGGCATATGCACACACATGCACATGCACACACACACACCGCAGAGAGAGGGAAGGAGGGAAGAAGGGAGGGAGAGAGAGACAGGCAGAGAGACCAACAGACATGTGCGCACGTACACACACACACACACATACTTCACAACACACACACACATCTTTTGTTAAATTACTGCTCAAGGAATATTTGTAAGTGATTTTTTAAAAAGAAAAATCACAAAAAAAAATCACAAGTCTTACATAAATTGAACTCTAGTCAAAGATTTTATTTCTTTTTTTTTCCCAAAGGGGAGACCAATAAGTTATAAGTGAAGTTGAGGAATTTTCTGAAGATCAGACAATAAAAGATGTTGATATTTGTTAACAAATGCAAATTATCTGACCAGATAATAAAATATAGTCTTTGGGGTGATCTTTTACATGGGTGAGAAATGCTCTGTGTACTTAGCAGATACAGTTCATGTTCTAAGCTCTAGACTTTCTACAACTCCCTTTGCCTCTGCAGATCACTGAACTAGCCCAGTTAATAGACACCCAGTGAAGATGCATCCTCCACAGAACGCAGTAGTCCTCTGAAGATCTGCCAGGTGCTAGCGAGCATGGCCAGGCCTGAGATATTTTGTCAAGGGTGTACCTTGCTGTCTCTTTTGCCAGGGTCTAAGCGTTTGACTATTCTTCCAGTCAGAGAAAACCATCTAGTCACGTTGCTGTTTTGAAAGAAGAAAAACAAACAAACAACAACAAAAAGCTGGAGAGAAATCAAGCAATTCACTTAAACCCACATTAGAAGAGGATGACTAAAGCAAAGGCTACAGTGGGGATGCTTAGATCCTTGACATTGACAGTTAGAAGGGACTCCAGAAATCACCTAAGAATTTTGCTTTACCAAAAATAACTTTGAAGCTGCCTTCTTGGTGGTAGATGTTAAATGTAGCTCAGGTGTCTCAAACTCTATGAGGTCTGTCTCCACTCTTGGTGCAAAGATCCCCCCCCCCCACACACACACACAGACACCGTTCGCATGCCATACTAAGAAAGAGATGTTTGTGCTTGCATCCAAAAGTAATCAAATTTGAACGTATAGGAAAAGATATGTATCATGAATGCATGCTCTAATTTTTCTCTATTGATGATATGGGAACATTGGAAGTGAGCTTTCTCTATTTCATTTTATTATTTATTTATTTATTTATTTATTTATTTATTTATTTATTTTGGTGTGCTTGCATGGGCATGTATGGTTGGCAGCGCCCAAGCAGGCACATGTATGTGGAGGATAGAGGTTGGCTTCAGGTATCTTCGTCATTCCTCTTTATATTGTATATCTCAGCAGGCTCTTCCTCTTCAACCCTGCACTCACTCAGCTAGTCTCTCCAGTCAGCTTGCCCATGTCTCTGCCTCCTGTGGCCTAGGATTAAGAATGGAGGACCATTACACCCACTAGAAATCCACATGAGTTGCTGGGGACCCAAACTCAGGTCTCCATGTTTGCTTAGCAAGTGCCTTACCAGTTGGCACCTAAGCCATCCCCCCACCACCCCCAAAATAAGCTTTAAGATAGACATTATATACTTCAAATAAGCTGTGGTCATTTGGATAAGAATGCCCCCCCCCCATAGGCTCAAAGATGTGAATGCTTGCTCACCAGAGAGTGGCACTATTTGAAAAGAAGAAATGTGTCACCAGGGGTGGGTTTTGAGGTTTCGAAAGTCCATGCCAAGCCCAGAGTTTCTTCCTGATGCCTGAGGATCAACATGTAACACTCTCAGCTCCTTCTCCAGCACCATGTCTGCCTGCGCACCACCATGCTTCTCACCATGGTGACAATGGAGTAAACTTCTGATTCTGTAAACCAGCCCCACTTAAATGTTTTCCTTCATGAGAGTAGCCTTGGTCATGATGTCACAGCAATAGAGCGCTGACTAAGACAGAAGGATTATGAGGTAGTATAGGAAAGAATTCCATAGGTGGAAATGGACCCAAATGTGACGCTCCTCTAGTGGTGGTGGGGAGGGGGCGAATGGGTAAATTTCTTATACCCCAAGCAGACAAAGAAGATGATAGCCTTGAATTCTGAATCCTTCTGGGGAAGCGTTTGTTGAGTTGGCAATCTAGCCTTTCTCTGTATCTTAAAGCCCTCACACTCCCAAAATGTTAAAGGGTCATGAAGAAGAAAGGGCTCAGGCAAAGCAAAATATCCTGTTTCATTCATCTTTTTACCTCTTGAAGACAATCTTTTAATCCCATCCTTTCCTGTGGCTTTTTATGCATAACCCACTCAGATCTGTGTAGTCTACGTTATCAATTCCTGAACATTAAAATTGATAAACACGGGGGAGAGAGCATGGATCTGGATGGTTAGCTATATGCTGTTTAATTGGTGGATTGAAGATACTCATTAGATGAAATTATATTGATGCCTAAACAACTTCTCTAATTTATAGCTTATAAAAGTCAAATTCTGATTACTGTAATTACTTCTTTCAATATGTAAAAATATGTGAACTTAACTCCATAAATGAGCAAAAATCAGAAAAATGGTTCTCATTCATCACCTTGTTTCTGTCTTCAAGACAAATTAATTTGCTAACATTTCATTTTCCTAATAATATGTTTGACTCGTTTCTGTTAATGCTTTAGAGACAATGATAATAAAGAAACCTTTACAGTCTCCCCAGATTCAATTCGCCAACTTCACAAAGAAACGCCAATGTGAAGTTCCAAAGGAGCTGAGAGGGGCCATTTTGTTTCTTGGGCATTTTGAGTGTTTAGTCCTGAACACGGTGTTGCCACCCTCTCTGATTAGAACAGAGAACAAAGAAAGCCTTCTTGTCACAGAGCTTACCATGCCAATCCTTTGTTTGTAAAGAAGACTTTCACTTGCAGGGCATCTTCCATTGTCTCCCAGTTGAGAATCTTGAGCTGCCTGCAGACAGAGTCAACAGCAAGAGAAGGAAATGGAGCCATTCAGACACCACACAAGGCCTCAGCCTCGTTTCTAGGAAACAGAGGAGCTGGGAGCTCAGCCTCTGTCTCTCATTTCAGATTCCCTGTTCTCCTTTCTCGACAAGTCCAATTACTAAAGTGTCATTCTAACTGATTAAACTATGAATAAGTGTCTTTAAATTTTTTATTTATTTTTATTTTATGTGTACCGGTGTTTTGCCTGCATGTATGTCTGTGTGAGGATGTGAAATCGTGGACTTACAGACAGTTTTGAGCTGCCATGTGGGTGCTGGGGTTTGAACCCGGGTCCTCTGGAAGAGCAGTCAGTGCTTTTAACCACTGAGCCACTTCTCCAGCCCCATGAGTAAGTATTTTAGGTTATTAACAGAAACCTCTATGCTTGATTTTTTTATGATCACTTCCGGGAACCAGTTCTTTCTAGCTTTGTGCTCACTGTGAAAAAAAAAACAATACAGACCAGACCTCACACTCGCAAACTGTAATGAGGCACACGAACAATGGAATTATTCCTAATAGAGAAGATATTTTGTCCCAGTAGGAATAGATGAACCATTTATTGCCACTGAAGTATGAAATTTGTTTCTAATGTAGTTAATAAATGCAAATAATTTCCTTCAACTGCTAAGAGGAGCTCAGCTAAGCAAGACAATGAGGCAATGCTTTTTAAACTGAGTGTGACTCAAAGACTGTGGTGCATGAAGCGAAATGCAAGCTATGACACTGCATTGTTGAAATAGCAGAACCATAGGAGCCAGAGCATGGAGCTGGAGAAGAAGACATACCTGGCATACCAGTAAAGCAACATGACCATTTCCTCAGGGTTCATCAATTTAAGGTAGTCAAAAACATTGATCGTAAGACAGCAGTTGGGTTGTCACATACAAACTGTTCTTGACTGATCTATAGGGACCAGGCAATGTAAAGTTTATCACATGGGATGGAAAGATCTTCCTGGGACACAAAGTAAGGTTCCTGGGGGTGGGGAACCCTTCCTTATTGCTTTAACTTCCAAAATGACACTGGTGTTTATCTACAAGGTCCCTAGATGACAGTCTAGTTGCATTCTGGGTCGTCCAGCCCCATGCCCAGGATGAAGACAGGTTTTCTGGCTTTCAGTGCTCATAGGACCTTACAAAGGTCCTTTGCCTTTCTAAGAAACATAAGAACACATTGCCTGATGGATGACACTTGAAGAAAACGCACGCTTTGGATTCCAAAGGGAAGTACGAACTCTGAATTCTGTCTCAAAAAGCATAACCCTGGAAGACGTGGAGAACAGGGGCCCCATTCATTTCATATAGCATGCAGCACCATCTCTGATAGGTTCACGCTAGCTCCAGAGCAGAAACGAAAAGTTTACATTTTAGCTCCTGCATCAGCTTTTTCCTTCAGCCACTCCTTTTTTGCTACTCTGATGCTATCTTCTCTACTCCTCCCCCCCACTTTCTCCCGACTTTGCACACTTCCTGTTTGCACATGGCCACGGGCTCTAAGCCACACTGCCTCCTGCATCACTCGGAGCCCTGCCGGCTTTCTAGGCCTTTGAAGAAAACGTGCAGAAACCCAGCAGTTGCGTATGCACCAGTCCTTGCACAGAGCTCTTAGCGCTAGCCTTCAAGACCACAGACAGTACCGCTCTATCCCTGTGCTGGTCTGCTGCAGCCAGGTGGGGTAGCTACAGGATAAACAGGAAGGCCTTTATTAAAGCAAACAGCAGAGGCTGGCATGAGTCTGACAACTCAGAAGAGACCAGTGACACCCAAGGGTTAGGCTACCTTCTGGGAAGTCCTTTTTCGGTCTCAAGCTCTACGACAAACATTTATAAAAATACCATTTTGAGATGCCCAAGTTACCAGTGTGATAATTCTCGATTGCACACATATCTGAATTTTTACCTAAATATAAGCTAATCCTTAAGGGAGAAAAGAAACTGAGGGCTGTGACTCCCTATAATTGGAAAGCATGTATTCTATGCAAAGGGGGCCAGGCTGATTATGTTTCTGATGTACTGAAATGACCACTATAGCAATTGTCACTAACCTACTAGGATGACACAATACTCCTACAGAGCAGGGCACACAATGCCTGTAAAAGCACTGCTGAGCCCAAGGCCTGCATTAATATCCAATGCAGACCCATTCATTTGTACCTCTACTCTCTTCCACTAAGATTACCAATTTCAATATAAATAGGTTTGTTAATAAAAATTGGCAGATAAAGATATACCAGATGGAGTATCAATCCCCATAATCAAACTCTCCTGCATAGACTTTATTGGATTGTACAGTGTGTCATTATTTCAAAATGTTTCCCAAATGCATCTTTCAATTAAAAAGAAAAGACAAGTGTACATTTCTTTTCTCCTTTTTAAAGTCACATTGTATAGAATCTTTACTCTTTCGGTTGCATTTGTTGATCGCTGATTGTCCATGACACCGTTTTCCTACAGAGGCGTTTAATGTTGACATTGAAACAAAATATTGGTCAGCCTCACCAAAGTTTATAGTCACAGGTTCTTGGTTGAATTAAAAGTAAATACATAAATTGTCCCTAACAAGAGATGTTGTTTTCTCATGGGTAGTAAGACATCATGCCCAAGATACTGGCTTTCTTACATAAAACAAAAATATAGAAAATTATGCATTCCCACTGACAACATCCAGACTGGTATCGTTTCATCAAAATAGGGTAATTTCTCCCTCATTCAGAGTTCATATAGTGACTTAGCGCAGCCCTGCGCTACCTCTGTGTCTCTGTAGACGCTTCAGTCAATACCATATGAAGTAATTACACTGAGCATGGTATGGTAGCCCAGGCCTGTGACTTGGGAGGCAGAAGCCAGGGAATCCTGCATTGCCGAGATGATAGACAATGCTACTTGAAATCAGACCTCCTGACGATTGGACTTAGATGGAGGAGTCCCTCCAAGACATGTCCGCATCCTATTCCCTCACACTTAAAATGTTTGGAAAGTTGCATTTCCTTATTTGGAGGCGTCTTTATCCATGTAATTAAGGATTTTAATATGAGGCCTCCTTCAGTTATACAGATAGGTGAATAATAAAGACTGTTCCGTCTTCCCAACCTCTACTGTCTCCTCCTCCATCTCCTCCACTTTCTTGGAGACAAAGTCTTGCTGTAGCTGTAGCTCAGTGTGTTAGCTTTGACCTCACAGTCCTCCTTACTCAGCCTTCGAGTGCTGCAACTGTAGCTGCATACCATCATGCTTAGCTCTTTTGAGAAAGAGCATACAAACCGCGCACAGAGAGGACAATATAACCATTTGTGGCAGATATGTCAGGGACTGAGCTCCTAGCCAAGGGATTCCAAGACTAGACGTTGGAAGCTACAAGGAGAGACTCCCCCGGAGAGTCTGGAGAATGTGTGGCACTGTTGCTACCTTGATGTTGGATTTGTATTAGAATATAAATGTGGTGCTGTTTGTCTTATTTACTGTTGTATTGCTGTGAGGAGAAACCGTGACCAAGGCTTACAAGACCAACTTAACGGGCGAAAATATTTAATTGGGGGTTAGCATACAGTTTCAGAAGGATAGTCCTTGAGCATCATGCAGGAAGCAGAACACTGCATGGCACTGGAGTCGTCTCTGAGAACTTTCTATTCTAGTCCACAGTAGGTGAGAGAGAGAGAGAGACAGAGAGACAGAGAGACAGAGAGACTGGGCCTGCGCTGGCCTTTTGAAACTTCAAAGCCCATCACCAATGGCATACCTTCACCAATCAGGCCACACCTACTCCAGTAAGACCACACCTCTAATTCTTCCCAAACAGACTCACTCCCCGGTGATTAAGCATTCAAATTTATGAGCTTATGGGGCCATTCTGATTCAGACAATCACATTTTTAAGTCACTTAGTCTGTGGCTATTTGTCGCAGCAGCTGCAGGAAGCTAGTGCACTAACCTATTTGCATCAGACACTGACAGCTATGTTGGGTAGTTAGGAACTCTAGGGTATAGTAGCCACAGGGCAAAGTTTTGAACATTGCGTTGCACAGAATTAGAGTAATGGAAAGCACCATGTGCTGCTCATATCACAAGAGCAAAACATAAAATCTGCATAATGAGGAACCATCCTCAATCAGGTCAGAAGCCTACATGGTGGACTCAGAGGAATGATACAAATAAAAGTATTAGAGACAAACAAAGAAAAATAGGGTTTGAACTCAGGGACTCTTCAGGCTAGACAAATACTCTACCTCCCAGCTACATAACTAGCTATACAGGGGACAGTTTAAGATAAAGGTTTCTGTAAGCATACAACTGCTAAGAATAAATTTGGAATTTCTCAGCACAGCAGAGTCTCAAATCCATTAATTTCATAGTTCAAGGAACCCTTTGTGTGTGGCCAGTTTGTCCCCCATACCGTGCTGGGTGCTTTAAGTACATTAATGATAATAATGCAGATCCTAGAAGTGTAGAGTCAAGTGGCATAGTCTTGGAGGCACATTGGAATATAATTACAACATAATGTAGTAAGGTGTTAGATTGTTCTAGAAGCACATGGCAGAACATCTAGCTCAGATTTAGGAAAAGAAGTTTTCTGAGAAGAGATATTTGAGTGAAGTTTTTGAGGAAAATCAGAGTCATGACTTCAGCATGGATGATGACAGCAGGTACAAGCAGGCAATCCCATGACTGGATGCGCTGACCAGCATCCAAATGGGCTCTGTGAGGAACTAACAGATGGTTTTTTTATCACCATGCTAACAACCCAGGAAGACATGAATCTTTCTGAGATTTTGTGGAAACTTTCCCCAGGTAGCTATAAGCCTTCCTGTATAGAACAGGAAAAGCTAGAGACATTATAAAGAGACTTTTACAATAAATGTCTGCCAGATCCAGCTTATTCCAATCCATCCAAAGTGACAGTGGGGCAACATTTATTCCAAACACTCTGGGCAGGGTTTCTCACACTAAACATATGAGGCAAGTTCTAAGCAGAACAGGACTCTAATCACCCTGCAAAACTTCGAAGCCAACCATAATCCAAAGGACATCTTGGGCAAACTATCCAGAAGCTCATGACAACCACTTTAAAGCTCTGTCTGTTGCCCTGACCCACATCAGAGCTGCCTCTGCACGGAAAGTTAAACTCAGCCATGAAAAATGCTATCCAGAAGGCCCATCCCAGCAGGATCTGGCTCTACAGTAGATCACAAGGCAAAGCCTGAACTAGAAATTAACCATAATCAATACATAGGCCAGATAGCATTGACACTAGGTAAGAAAACCTCAACCTTCATGGAATTGGGCGCCTATAAAAACCTGGAGAACAGCATCCCCTGGGGACCAGGCTAACTCAGTTTGGGCAGGGCTTTCTTTAATCTGATTAGACTGTAATTTGGAATTACTGGATTTGGCCCTTACTCTGGATTCATCAGAGCCAAGAGCATGACACAAAAGGTTCACCAAAACCCACTAATGCCTGTGCCTGTCAAATGAGGCCCAAACTCACTTTAAAAAAAAAAATCAAATAATAATCAGAAGCAAGCAGTAACTGCCTCTTTTTGCTGTTCATTCTTGGCTGGATGTTTATATATGTATCTTTACTCATCTGAGTGTTTACTCCATTTTGTGTCTTAGCCAGAAGTTTAGAATCCAATCTAACACAATTGTCTTGCAAGACACAACGGTACACATCCATTTTTGCCTCGTGCTTTAAATTATCTTGTCAGCCTGCTTGTGCTTTGGCCTGGATGTGCCAGGGATGGGACGTTAACTCTATATGTTCTGGGTTACTTACAATAGGAATGACAATTTTACTGTTGTTATTCATGGTTTACATGGCAATTAGATGTGCGGGGCATGGGGGTGGGGTGGGGTTGGGGATGAGGTGGGCGGTGCCACACATCTATACTCTCAGCACTAAAATATTGGGGCAGGAGGATCAAAAGTTCAAGGCCAGCTCAGGCCACACAGTGACTTCCTAGCTACACCAGCTTAGTGTGTCAAGACTGTCTCAAGCAGAGAAAAAAAAAAAAGTTACAGTAAAATGATTACAAAAGGTCCTCAGGGTGCGGTGTCAAACTTCACCCGATGATACTAAGATCTGTCTCACATTGGCATTGGCAACAAAAGGATTTCACGCTCTAATTTAGACTATGCTGTGTGCTCCCATCCCTTCCCCCTCCCCTCATCTGTAAGTATTTCCAGGAGAATGGTATTACATTTCTGCTGAAAGAATAGAGTGAAATGTCTCTGGTGGAATGGGTCAGCCAATAACTGCGACAGACATCTTTGGTAAACTCCTGTGTGTTAGTGGACAGTAACATGTTCTTTCGTTCTGTAGGTAAATTTTTATAGTACAAGCTGAAGCTATCCAAAGGTGTTCCCTTCTGCCATTTTCACTTCTCAATCATGTGCTCCGTACCTGAAGTGTAACCAAAAATATGTCTGCTGTCTTTTCCTTCTTGGGCTGTAATCTGAGCATGCCCAGGAGCACATTCTTTAACTGAACATGTGCACACATGTGATCCCTGCACAGAATGCTTTCCTACATGGATATGTACAGGTTCCCCCAGATAAAATCCCCAGGTTGCCTTTGTCTGGGGAGGGTGTGGGTTTGGAATTCATTCCCTACTTTTCTTAGTGTGTGTATGTGGTGGGGGGGCAGGTAATGTAATAAACCCTTCTTTACTGTTTACAGAAAGGGCAGCTCTCTAAGCTGGTATGTTTTCATTATTGTAAGTGTTATACAATGCTTGAGACCAGAGGGCATTTGATAGGACTTTTGGCTTTCTTTGTATAGAGTATAATGCACTATATTTTAAAGTCTGTCTTCTTATGTGACTATTCTATTCCCAGATTGCTGAAATTCTTGGAAAAGATGTAGTTCTGATTAATTTTAGTGAGTTGGTTTCTCTGAATATATTGATTACCTATCAAGAGCCATTTGGCCTGCTATCAATCATCAGCAGTCTGCATGCTATTACTGGAATTACTTAGCTGAATAAGACACAGTCCATTTTTATAATAATGATCATCATAAGCAAGAAGGTGAACATGCAGCTTATGATTCATAAAAATGCCTAAATCCTGTGTATGTTCAAAGGAGGAAAAGGCTGCACCCAGGAGAAAAGGATCAAAGAAAACAGCTTGAAAGGGTGGCCCATGAAGAGAGCCTTGGAGAATGGCTTGGGTTTTTTAAATTAAATTTAATTTAATTTAATTTATTCAGATTACAAATCAATTGTTAACCCATCACTTGTATCCTCCCATTCCTCCCTCCCTCCCACTTTCACCCTATTCCCATCGGTCATAGACCTAGGGGGACCTCCTTCCTCACTATGTGGTCATAGGCTATCAAGTCTCATCTTGGTAGCCTGCATATTCTTTCTCTGGGTGCCACCAGGGCTCCCCACCAAGGGGAGGTCATCAAAATATGGGGCACCAGAGTTCATGTCAGAGTCAGACCCTGCTCTCCACATAACTGTGGAGAATGTCCTGTCCATTGGCTAGATCAGAGTAGGGGTTCAATGTTTACTACTTGTATTGTCCTTGGTTAGTGCAATAACTTGAACAGACCCCCCTGGGCCTTGATCCACCCATTACAGTGTTCCTCTTGTAGGTTTCTCAGATCCTCTGGATCCTTCCATTTCCCCGCCTCCTTTATTTCCCTTGCCAAGAGTCCCAGGGCTTGGGGTTTTTAAAGACAGGGAACAAGGTCTCATTATAAACCCATAGTCCATGTTTCACTTCATTCTCACTCGTGAACTTTTCTGGAGAATTGATTCTACACACTTCTCAACTTTAGCCATTTTCACATAATTACATTTTAATATAATGATATTGGCTGGGAAGTGGGATATGAAGTAAGAACTTCTAGCCAGAGAGAAACTATCTGTCTTTGCTCTAAACAGCCTTGGCTATTGCTCTCACTTATATCAGCGGTGTCCTCTTGCTCTGAGCACTTACTTCATTTATTATCTGCATTTTCTTTTTTACATGAACAGTGTCTGCACACACATACATACATGCAAACATACATACATACATACATACATACACACTAACACACATAAGCACATATACAAAACACTCACACAATATTTACACACATACATACACAACACACACCCTTTTTTAAATATTATCTTTTTATTTGTCCCCCAAAAATGTTACAGGATAAATGTTCTGATCCCATTATTTAATAGGTAGGCTTATAATTTATTTATTTGTTTTACTTTAAAAACGTATGTCAGGAAGAGTGAAAGCTCTAAGTTCCTATGCTATAATTTAGCTTTTCCAGAATTCTACACGCTGGCAAATAAGCCCTGAAACATCTGGGCCTGGCTCAGAGGACAACCTACTGCTTATGGCAACTGCTATTTCCAGAATATGGGATTTTTGCCAGTTTCCTGAACTTCAGTCCTCTTAGAATGTTAAGAAGGAGCTTGGAAGTATTTTCTAAGTGTCAATCCTCTGAAGAAAAGGAGAGCTTTCTTGCCTACTTTCCCTCCTTCTTCCTCACTAGATACAGGGAAGGCAGTGAGTCCCTTTGACCACCCTGGTCATGTGAACACAACCAGACTGGAGCAAGGGTTCCTGACAGCTGAGCAGACAGAAAATCCTACTTGTTCAGCCATGATTATTTGAAAATCACTTCTGGGCAGGGAAGATGGCTTAGATGGTTAAAAAACAAAAAAACAAAAAAAACAAAAAAAACCATTTGGTCTAAAAGCCTGTGGACCCTGAGTTTGGCTGCCCCACCCACGGCCACGCAAACAAACAAACAAAAAAAACAAGATGTGGTAGCATAGCATCTCTAATTCCAGCACATTTACAGACCTCAGACTAACAAGATGAGAGGCAGGCACAGGAGACTTGCCTGCTAGCCTAGCGTACTTAGCGTGAGGGAAAGAGGAGCCCTACCTCAAAAAGGTGGAAGCTGAAAACCTACTCCTGAAAGTTGTCTCCTGACTCCACACATGTACTGTGACACATGTGTCTGTTATCCTCCTGCCCCCCCCCCAGTTAATTAGCATCATATAAGAATACAGAAGGCGTAGTGCAGAGAGGGCAAAAGGATACAAGGAGGGAAGAGAGTGAACATGGCCGGGTGAGTAGGTGGGTGGGTGAGGTGTCCAGAAAGAAGATTCTAGAGTGCCTTCACCAAGTTCTCTAGGTACTTTAGTTTCCTTCCATGGCTAGCACTGCTGTTTGTAGTGTGTGTGTATGTGTGTGTGTGTGTGTGTACCAGAAGGCACTAATATGTCATTTGTGTTCCTTTATATACTTATCCTGGTAAGCTGTCTTACCTTTGTAAATATTCACACTTAATTAGCTGCCCCAGAAGAAATTGTGTCACCCCAATTACTCCCAAACAGTATAGGTGATAGAGGCATGACATTAAAAGGTTTTCTCCAAAAGGTAAACTTTTTCCTCAAAAATAAAAATGTTTACAAATGAGACACACATGTTACTTACTAAGTGCCAACATGCATTTATACAGTAAAAATCAAAGACTATTAGAAGGAATGCAAATACATACACATGCCTGTTCTAAAGGATATATATATATATATAGAGAGAGAGAGAGAGAGAGAGAGAGAGATAGATATATATATATCTGATATAAGAGAGACAACTGAGAAAATGTAGATGAGCTACAATAAACAAATGATGTCATTCATTTATTTTCAAATTCATGTTTTTATTCACCATACAACACTCAACTGACACACTCTAGGAAGATAACAAAACATTACAAGATATAATCTCTGTCAAAATACTTATTCCCCAGTGTAATAACTAAAACATATTTAGAAATATATATCACACAGATAAAGAGTGACAAATGTCAATCAGGGGTATGAGAGCCCTGTGAGGCCACCGGGATGGTGGGGGGCGGGCAGTCTGACTCACTGACTTTCACAGTCCTTGCCTCCTGTTGTCCTTTTGACCCAGATTTGGAGTCTTTGGTCCTGAGTATGTGGTATTTGTTCAGCTTCCTGGATCTTTTCTAACACTGCCCTGGGAAAAGCCTTCACTTTATTTCAAAAGCAATCATTGGAACAGTTTAAGGCATCATTCATGGTGGCCTCTGGAAAGAATAAGCCACAAAGACATCTCTTGAGCTACCATAACCATTAGGAACCACACACAAACATAAAAGCCCACATAAATAGTTAAAGTCACAGTGAAATAATGTCTTGCTTCTTCTTTCTAAAAGAGGCAGCATGAAACATTTCATTCTCTTTAATCTGTTCTCTCCCATCATATACCATTGTTTATGATGCTAACAATTACGGCAGTGCAGCCGCACGCTCAGTGAGTCATCAGTGGCCGTGTTCCAGAGGCGTTCAGTTGTCACATACACAGTGAGTAATGGCTCGCTGAGACGTTGCTTAATACCTGTAATCAGTTTTAGTCTGATGCAATTCTCAAAATGCGTTCTTCTTCCTCAATAAATGATAAATTATAATGCAATTGCCTGGCAGAGAGAGAGTCATTTTTCCCCCAGCCAAAGATTTATTTCCCAACCAAGTTGTTTTTGAATCTATGAATGTCACTTTTAGTTGTTTCCAATTCTCTAAACAAGTTATCTGCCAATCACCCAGACATGTGAGGGCCAACTGTAGAGTGTGTAGCTATTTAAGAGAAAATGCTCTTCAAAATGGAAGAGGTTGTCGGCATCCATCTGAGGGGAGAGTACAAAGAATAAGGAAGGATGTATGAGCAGTAAGAAAGCCTATCTATTACTCAGCATTGTCATGAGCCACCATGCCTGGCTAGGTAACCAACAGGAGCCACGTCTGGTACATATTGAGTTTTAAGATATATCTGCTTAGGCGAAAAGATTAAGACAGGATTGTAATGCATTAGAAACTGACAAGTGAGTTCAGGGCAATAAGTCTTACACAAGGGAAAATATGATGAACAGAAACTAAGAGCCTTCAGTATTTATTAATAACAATAAGCAAAATATTCAGCTTGAAAATGAAGCTAAATTAGTTCAAGTCTAAGAATATAAATAAGCTAAGGTCATACTGCATGTGTTTAAAGCTGCTGCTGTTTCATTATATATATATATATATATATATATATATATATAATATTCAGCACAGAAGCTGACCCAGACGATGCATTTATATTTTCTTCTTTCTCCTTCCCCTCTTCCTCTTACTTCTAAATATATAAACTCCGCCATCTGTTAACTTAATGTCATTGCTTCAGCATATATAGATTAAAAGTAAAATTTATCATTTGGGAGAATTTCACTCCTTAATATTGTATTTGTGATCCATGTTCCTGGTTTTCACCTCACATACACTAACAGTATTGCAGAATTCACAATTATGGCTACTTTTGGAAGACATGTAATGGCTGACAGACCAACAGTTGAGTAGTAGATGCACTACTCTCCATTCCATATTCACCCTCCAATACTTTAGGAGTTTCCATAGCTTAGTAGAGTCACCACTTTGTCATATAGGACCACAAAGGGCAAAAGGGTCAGAATACTGATCTCAGAGGACTTCTGATGTCATTAGAAATATAAATGAATAGGCAAGTTTCTTCCTTTTACCAAACTTCTTCACATTATGAATTCTGATGGAATGGTAGTGTTGGTAACAGAGGCAAGGTTAGCTGGAAAAGCCTGGGAATCTAAAAACACAGGCTTGTGAATCAAGAGGAGCTCTTACGTTCTCTTTTAAGATGTGTGGGTAGTTGACTTTCTGTAGAGAGGTCTCTTCTTTTTTTTTTCTGAATGGAGAATGCAAGTTTGTGACCAGAGCTAAACTGTTTAAGACTAATAGTTCCCAAATACTAGGAGGCAGGATCCTTTAGGCACCCTGTCAAACCCTGATACTATTCTTGGTCCACAGTTTAAAAACAACACACTAATCAGAATGAAAGTGTCTATCTTAGTCACCAGTCACTGTACTTCTCTCTACACTACACAGGCCAGCAAGCTCATGCCTAAGTGGAAGGAATAAAAACACATGCATATAGAAAATATCAACAGGGGATCCAAGATGGTGGCACCAATCACACATCATGTCTGATCAGCAGGACAGCAGTGACTGTACAGCGACCTAAGGACCAAACTGAGAGCTACAAAAGCACCAGTGCTGGTGTTTCCCAGGTAAGAGGAGTCTACTCTGTGTGGGGCAGGGTGGGTCTGGCCTCAGGCTATCAACTAATGCACAGAAAAGTCCCTGGGTCCCTGCAGGCATGTGTGTAGTATCTAAAGTCTAGTCTCTCACCTACATGTGCCTGACAGCTGCACTCAGGGTATCAGACTGAACTGGGGACTACAAAACACCAGTGCCTGGGTCTTCTAGCCTACAGAAGTTCTCACAGTCTGGAACACAAATGGATCCAACTTGAGGTCACCCAGTCAATCTACAGAAAATTCCAATGTCCACATGGGCATGGACTCAGGCTCCAGGGTCTAGCCACATACCTGGTGTGTCCACGCAACACCTGCACTCTATTTCTCAGATGGAACTGTGGGCTACAAAACACAAGTTTCAAAGTCTTCCTGCTGAGAGGAGACACCACCAAGTGGAACACAGTTAGATCTGACCTCAGGTCACCCAGCTGGTCCACTGAAAGTTGGACCTGATCCACCTGAAAGGTTCCCTGATTTCTGCTGAGGAGGGGTCTCAATCTATAGCCATGCACCTACAAGCTGTTCTCAACAGCCAGTGAAAGTCACCAGAAACTACCACCCAATGCCAGAGACAGCAAGGTAGCCAAAGGTCAACATAAAAACACAAACAGCAAAAGCCAAAATAATATGGCATCTCCTAAACCCAGGTATCCCAAAGCAATCAGCTCTGGAAACTCTAATACAACCTAAACACAAGAAAATTACCTCAAAGATTTCCTTCTGAAGATTATAATGGAGGAAACAAATAAAATCGGTAAACAAATATAGGAAGATACAGCCAAACAGATTGAGGACCTTAGAGAGGTCATGACAAAGGACTATAAAGAGGAAATGAAGAAAACACTGGAAGAAATTCAGGAAAATGCAAACAATCAGGTGAAGGAAATCAATAAAGCAATTCAAGGTCTGAAGATGAAAAAGGAAGCAATAATAAAAGCACAAACTGAGGAAATACTAGAGAGAACTTAGAAAAGAAAGCAGGAACTACAGAGATAAGCATAATCAAAAGAATACAAGAGATAAATGAAAGAATCTCAGGTGCCCAAGATGCAATGGAAGAATTTGATACAACCATCAAAGAAAATGGTAAATATGAAAAATTCTTGACACAAAACATCCAAGAAATCAAAAACATCATGGAAAGATGAAACCTAAGGATAATAGTAATTGAGGAAAGAGAAGATGTCCGGCTCTAGGACCTAGAAAATATTTTCATCAAAATCTTAGAAGAAAATTTCCACAAGTTAAAGAAAGAGATGTCTATAAACATACAAGAGGCCAATAGAACACCAAATAGAGTAGACCAGAAAAGAAGATTATCCCACCACATAATAATCAGCACTAACTGTATAGAAACAAAGAAAGAATATTAAGAGCAGCAAGGGAAAAAGGGTCAAGTAATATATAATGGCAAACCTTTCAGAATCACATTCAACTTTTCACCAGAGACCATAAAAGCCAGAAGGTTCTGAGCAGTTGTCTTGCAAACCCAAACAGATCACAGATGCCAGGCTAGACTACTATACCCAGCAAAACTTTCAATAACAATAGATGAAGAAAGCAAGCTATTCCACAACAAAAACAAATTTAAACAGCACCTATCCACAAATCCAGCCCTTCAGAAGGTACTGGAAGGAAAACTCTAACCCTCTAACTCAAGGAAGCTAACTATACCCAAGGAAACACAAGAAATAGAAATTTCAATTTAGTAAAACAAAAATTAGACATGCTCACAAACATACTGATACAACCAACATCAAAATAAAAGGATCTAACAGTTACTGGTCATTAATCTTTCTCAACATCAATGGTCTCAACTCTCCAATAAAAAAAAAAGAGACTAACAGAATGGATGTAAAAACAGGACCCATTGTTCTGCTGCATATAAGAAACACACCTTAGCCACAAAGATAAACATTACCTGAGAGTAAGAACTGAAAGAAGGTCTTCCAAGCAAATGGACACTAGATGCAAGCTGGAGTAGGTATTCTAATATCTAGTAAAATAGATTTTCAACCAAAATTAATCAAAAGAGATGAGAAAGGACACTTCATACCCATCAAATAAAAACTCAACCAAGATGACATCACAATTTTGAACATCCTAGGCTCCAAATACAATTGCATCCACATTTGCATATAAGAAACATTAATAAAGCTTACACCACAAGTCAATCCCCACACTGTAATAATGGGAGACTTCAACATCCTCCTCTCACAAAGGAAAGGTCAACAAAACAGAAGCTAAACCAAGAAATAATGGCACTAACAAATGTCATGAATCAAATGGACCCAACAATTATCTACAGAATTTTTCATCCAAACACAAAAGATTATACCTTCTTCTCAGCACCTCATGGAACCTCCAAACTTGACCATATAGTAGGTCACAAAGCAAACCTCAACAGATATAAGTTTGAAATAATACTTTGTATCCTATCAGACCACAGTGGAACAAAGCTGGACCTCGACAACAACAGAAATAACAAAAAGCCTGCATACACTTGGAAACTGGGCAACTCTCTACTCAGTGATAACTGGGTCAGAAAAGAAATAAAGAATGAAGTTATGGACTTCCTAAAATTCAATGAAAATGAAGGTACACCGTATTCAAATTTATAGGACACAATGAAAGCAGTGCTAAGAGTAAAGTTCATAGCCTTAAGTACCTTCATAAAGAGAGTATAAACATCTCATACAAGCAATTTAATGACAAATCTGGAAGCTGTAGAAATAAAAGGAAGCAGACATACCCAAGAAGATGGCTGGAAATCATTAGAAACAAAGAGAACAATTCAAAGAGCCAACCAAGTGCTGGTTCTTTGATAAAACAAGATAGACAAACCCTTAGCCAAATTAACTAAAAGGCAGATAGATATTATCTAAATCAGCAAAATCAGAAAGGAAAAGGGATACATAGCAACAGACACTGAGAAAATCCAAAGAATCATTAGGTCTTACTTCAAAAAGTATATACCACAATATTTGATAATCTAATGAAATGGACAATTTTCTTGTGAGATTCCACTTTAAAAAATTGAATCAAGATCAGGTAAACAAATTAAATGGTCCTGTAACTCCTGTGGAAATAGAAACAGTCATCAAAATCTCCCATCCAAAAAAGCCTAGGGCCAGATGGTTTCAGTGCAGAACTCTAACAGACCTTCACAGAAGAGCTAATGCCAATACTATTTAAACTCCACAAAATAGAAATGGAAGGAACATTACCAAACTCATGTTATGAGGCCACAGTAAGCTTGATTCCTAAACCACACAAAGACCCAAGAAAGAAAGAGAATTTCAGACCAATTTCTTTTATGAACATTGATTCAAAAATACTCAATAAATATTCACAAACTGAATCAAGAACACATCAAAGATATCTTTCACTATGACCAAGTAGGCTTCATCCCAGACATGAAAGAATGGTTCAATAATTGAAATCTATTAATGTAATCTGTCATATAAACAAACTGAAAGAAAAAACCACGTGACCATCTCCTTAGATGCTGAAAAGTCATTTGACAAAATCCAACACCCATTCATGTTTAAGGTCTTGGAGAGATCAGGGATACAAGGGACATATCTAAACATAATAAAGGCTAAATATAGCAGCCAGTAGACAATATCAAATTAAATAGAGAGAAACTCAAGGAAATTCCTCTAAAATCAGGGACTAAGCAAGGCTGCCCACTCTCTCCATAGCTCTTTAATATAGTACTTGAAATTCTACCTAGAGCAATAAGACAACAAAAGGGGATTAAGGGGAACCACTTAGGAAAGAAGAAGTCAAAGTATTGATGTAATAGTGTACATAAGCGACCTCCAAAATTCTACCAGAGAGTTCGTACAATGGATAAACAACTTGAGCAAAGTAGCTGGACACAGGATTAATTCCAAAAAATCAACAGCCCTTCTGTATGCAAATGACAAATGGGCTGAGAAAGAAATTTGAGGAACTGTACCCTTCACAATAGCCCCAAATAATATAAAGTTATCTTAGTGTAAATTTAACCAAGCAAGTGAAAGATTTGTTTGAAAAAAAAAATAACTTCAAATGTCTGAAGAAAGAAACTGAAGAAGATATCAGAAGATGGAAAGATCTCTCATGCTTGTGGATCCAGAGGATCAACATAGTAAAAATGACCACCTTACCAAAAGCAATCTATAGGTTCATTGCAATCCCTATCAAAATACTTACACAATTCTTTACAGAACTTGAAACTTCAATTCTCAACTTCATATGGAAAAGCAAAAAACAAACAAACAAAAAAACAACAACAACAAAAAACCAAAATAGCTAAAACAATCCTGTACAATAAAAGATCTTCTGGAGGTATCTGCATACATGATCTCAAGCTATACTATAAAGCAACAGTAATAAAGACAGCATAGTACTGACATAGAAACAGAAAGGTGGATTAATGGAATCAAATAAAAAACCTAGAAATAAACCCGCACGCCTATGGACACTTGATATTTTGACAAAGACATCAAATCCATACAATGGGAAAAAAAGATAATATCTTCAACAAATGATGCTAGTCTAACTGGATGTCTAGATGTAGAAAAATGCAAATATATCTATATTTATCACCCTGTTCAAAACTCAAGTCCAAGTGGATTAAAGACTTTAACATAAAACCTGATACACTAAATCTGTTAGAAGAAAAAGTGGGGAAAAGCCTGAAACTTATTGGACAGGAGACAACTTCCTGAGCAGAACACCAACAGCCCAGGCTCTAAGGTCAACAATTAATAAATGAGACCTCATGAAACTTAAAACTTCTGTAAGGCAAAGGACACTATCAACAGAACAAAGTGACAGCCTACAGACTAGGAGAAGAATTTCACCAACCCTACATCTGACAAAGGGCCAATATTCAAAATGCATAAAGAACACAAGAAATTAAACACTACCAAACCAAATAATAAAATTAAAACATAGATACAGAGCTAACCAGAGAATTCTCAACAGAGGAACATTGAATGCCCAAGAAACACTTTAAGAAATGCTTGAGGAAATGCAAATCAAAACAACTCTGAGATTCCATCTCATACCTACCAGAATGGCTAAGATCAAAAATCAAGTGACAACACATGCTAGCTAGGATGTGGAGAAAAGGAACACTCCTCCATTGCTGATTGGAGTGCAAACTTGTACAACCAATTTGGAAATCAATCTGGCTCTTTCTCAGCAAGTTGGGAATAGTGATATCTCAAGACCTAGCTATACCATTTCTGGGCAAAAACCCTAAAGATGCTCTACCATACAATAAGGACATTTGCTCACCTATGTTTATTGTAGCTTTATTCATAATAGCCAGAACCTGGAAATGACCTGAAGGTACCTCAGTGGAAGAATGGATAAAGAAACTGTGGCAAATTTGCATAATGAAATACTAGTATGATATGAAAAACAAGGAAATCTTGACATTTGCCAGCAAATGGATAGAACTAGAAACAATCATCTTGAGTGAGGTAACCCAGACTCAGAAAGAAATGCATGGTATATACTCACTTACAAATGGATATTAGCCCAACATAGATGTCCTTTGAGATACTTCCTCCAGCAGGACAGATGCTGGGACCCCCAGCTGTACTCTGAGCAGTGTGCTGAGAGTATTATGAAAGAGTGGGTGCGGAGGGGTTGGAAGGACCCAAAGAGTTAAAGAGACCATCAAGGCTGGTAGATCTGGACCCAGGGGACCTACACAAACTGTGCACCAACCAAGAACAATGGATGCAGTGAACTTAGACCCCCCTGTTCAGATCTAGTTAATGGAATGAACAGGGACTGCCTCTGATATGAATTCTGGTACCCCCAATTTGATCACTTCCCCTTGGTGGAGAGGCCCTGTGGGCACACAGAGGAGGAAGAAGCAGCCTTTCCAAATGAGACCTGATAGGCTGTGGTCGTATGGTGGGGGAGGAAGTGCCCTTCTGTCAGAGGTCTAGGGGAGAGGAATAGGGCGAAAGAGGGAAACGGGAAGATACAAGTGAGGGGATATCAATTGGGATGTAATCTGAATAAATTATAATAATTTTTTTTAAAAAAAGAAAGTAACAAACCCACTTACTTCTAATAGCTTAGTTCATAATCTCGAAGACAAACCCATTACCTATAAACGGATGCATAAATGGTCTTTGATATGATATAAAGTGAAATGCTCCTAGCAATGAAGATGCATCAATTACTTAACATGTGCAACCACATGAGTGAAATTTAACTGCATTTTGATAAAGAGAAAATGCCAAATTTAAATGGTTATCTAAAAGAAGATTTTGTTATTGGGACATTCTGAAGAGGTAAAATTACCAGGCGTTTTCCAGAGTCTGGAAGTAGGAAGTGTTTGATCTGAAGACTACAGTGATGGAACTTTCAGTGTCTTTGAGTTAATAGAAGTGGTTATAAGACATTCTCTTCCATTGAAATACATCCAACTATCTGAAATAAAGTGCAAGTTGCATACTAATTAAATTATACCTCTTCAAATTTGCTTAATATAACGTGTTATTCCAATTAGTCAATGCCTACTGCTTTTACTTAATAATGTGTTCAGCTGTTTTAGTCAACTGTGCTACATGACATTTGAGTCTAGGACGTACCACTAAGATCAGTGGTTCTCAACCTGTGAATTGTGACTCCTTTGTGGGATCCTAGATCAGATAACCTGCATATCAGACAGGTATGTTACAATTCATAACAGTAGCAAAGTTACATTTATGAAGTAACAATGAAATAATTTTGGAGGTCACCACAACATGAGGAACTGTATTAAAGTGTCTCCGCATGCGGATGGTTGAGAACCACTGCCTTAGATGATGCTGGCCCCAGGACACTCTGTCAGTCCTTTACTGATGAAGCCATCTTCCTATGGTGAGTCATTGCACCCTGTTGACATGACGACAATTTACCATCGTCACCTAACAATGTGCATCTTAGAACTTAGCCCCACTGTTAAAAGAACATGGCCATATAGAGCACCATTATATCTAAATGTGCTGGGATTTTGCTTTTCTCAAAACTGAGTTCAGGAGCCAGTGAAACAGCACAGTGGCTAAGAGTTCGATGCCCAAAACTCCCATGAGGACTCAGAAAAGTCGATAACTGCAGCCCCAGGAGATCCACCGCCCTCTTCTGATGCATGGCCATCAAGTACACACAGTTGAACATACATATATCCAGGCAAAACACTACTACACATAAAATAATTTTAAAAATTAAAAACTAAAAAATGCAAAAATTGTACAGTTTGTGCTGCCGAATTGCTAAAGGCTAACAAGATACCTTCTCTTTTCTTGTCACTTCTGGTCCAATCTGTTTCCCCTTGCCATGTCAGGCTAGTCACAGTGAAGATCAGACCCTATCCTTCAGACTGCTCACTAGAGATTAAGTAAATGCGAGGGCTGGCATGAAAACATTCTAAATGGCTTGAGTCCATTTAACATTCTGCATAACAGTATTTTTGCTCATACATCTTATCAATTAAGGAGTAATTTTAGATAAGTGAGTATCATTAGAGAAAGAAGTATTAAGTGAAGGATATTTAAGCACTTATATTGGCCAGAGCAAGAATAATTTGATTAGATAATTTGGACAGATTCCCTCTCTTTGTAATTCTATGAGAAACAAAGGGGGAGGGTGAATATCAGTCCCCCGGGGGACTGAATGGAACAGATAATCCTGTGGTCAAACAAGCAAAGAGAAGTACGCTGCTGAAGATGGAGCTTTCTGTCTTCATAGAGGATGCTTTACCGAGCTCCATTAAGATAATGGTGTCTCTTGAATGAACTGTGTGCTCCACTGTGTAGGTACTTGATTATATGGTAATTTACCCTCTGCTTATCTAATTGATCTTGTTTTCCCTTCCTCTGTCCTGCCCTTGAGATATCCAGAAATAAATTATATGTAACCAATAGCAATTTCTTTGCTTTACTCATCAAACTGTCAAACTCCATCCACTGATACCCCCAGTTCTCTCTGAACCCAAAAGATGATGAGATGAATCTGTGGGGGGGGGGGGAAACTAAGTTTTCTTGGGAGGGCAACACCTAGATTCCCTGAGGAGAGGAAGCCATTTTTAATGTGTTTTCAGAAAGGGGGCATTTGCTATGATGGGCAAAACTTGTTCGCTAATCCACTAATCTGTGTTCACTATGTAACTCAGTAAGACACCCTCATTATAGGAGGAAGATGGCATTCCAAGATGGCCATATACAGCACAAGTCCAGCATGTGGCAGAAACGTCCTTTTCCTTTGCCTACAATCCATAAGACCCCTCCCACCATAGTGTGGGTGTGACACTCTTCTGGTCTCCTCCCCTAAGGCTGGTGAGCTTGCCCAGGAGCCCCATTCCCAAGTAAACCTGTCTTTTTCCAATTTTCACCTGACTTAAATTGGCTTATTTCACCATGGAGATAACCTAGCAGTAATTCTAAGTAGAGTACTTAGGTTTAGAAGAGATCTCAAATATCCGCATCCCTCAAACTCATGAGATGGCCAGTCTAGAATTCACAAAAGTTGAGGCAGAAAGCCATATTAGCTTGTATGTACCCACTCCTCACCACAGAGGGATCAACAAGTTAGAATTAAGCACTAGAAAGAGGTGACGGACACTGTGCACTATGTCCTCCCTTAGCCTGCATAACCAACCACAGGACTCTTACTCTGGCACAGTGGAAGAGAGCAACCTACTTCTCAGGACAAATAGGAGGTAATTGCAGGTGATCACTGAAGCAACAGAGCTGCTTGGCTGTGTCTGTGGTTAGAGCTGAGATATTCTACAGCAAGGAGAGACGGGCTGTACCAGAACGAGCCTTGGGCTTGTCAAGATAAAGAATGCATGAGTAATGCTGGGCATGGTGATGCACACCTTTAAGCCCAGCACTTGGGAGGCAGAGACAGGTGGATCGCTGTGAGTTCGAGGCCAGCCTGGTCTGCAAATCAGCTCCAGGACAGCAAAGGCTACACTGAGAAACTCTGTTTTAAAAAAAAACATGAATGAGATAATTTATTGTTGTTGTTGTTGTTCAAAAGGAATTGAAAACACCATTTTCCTTCTAAAGGATAATAGAAGGAAACATCCAAAGAACTCAGGAAGGAATAATAAAACATTGAGAGATGAAAGACAAGCTGGTGGGATTTAGAATAAAATGGTTGTAAGCATAAAAACATATTTAAGAACACATACCAGAAAGCATGTCACTGAAAAAAGCAATATTTAAAATTCAGAGAAGGAATTAAACATAAGATTACAGATAGTGAGAATAAAAGCTCTAGTACTTTATAGATGACGTGTCTAAAACAATGGCAGATAAAAGCAGTACATAGTTTCACTGTCTCATTGAAAAATACTCTCAAAAATAAAATCCCGAGTCTTTGAAAAATTGGTGAATTAAAATGATAAACAAGGATCTTACAAGAATTTCTAGAGAAATTTAATATTGCAACATTGTTTGTTTTTTTAAATCAGACTACCTTTAAGTTATATTTAATATCCTCACATTTGCATAAAGTATTGTTATAAACCTTGAGCGCCCACGAATTTCATACCCAGCAAAGTTGTCCTTTGAATCAAGTTTAGAACTACTGGACAGTTTCAGCTGTGCGGGAAACTAGACACCATGAGACTCCAAAGAAAAAAAAATTTCTGAAACAAACCCCAGACTTTTAGTATGTCATCTCTTTCAACCAGAAATAAAAGTGTAACTGGGAAGTTCACAGTATAGGGCTTGATAGTCAGCACTTTTTGAGTGTTATAGACTTGAGAGAATTATAAAGATGGCAGAGAAACTTCAGGTAAAAAACAAACAGAGGTTGAGAGGACACAAGAATAAGAGGATTCTTTTTCTTATGTTTATAAAGGGCATTTAATTGAGATTGAAACCAGTTTCTAAATACACACTCACACCCTGACTTTAATCTCATTCTGTTTTCATTATTTTTGTTCAGTCTTGGATAATATTTTAGAAACTAAAAAGCACTCGTGATGAAGAAATACATTATAATCTTATTTTAGGAAATCATGCCTCATTATTCTGCTATCTGAGTAAGTGCATGGAGAAATAGCCCTGTTAGTGCTTCTGAGAAGTAGTTAGTAATTGTTTCTGAATTATACAATAAATTTTTTATAGATTTCTTCTCTCTCTTTTTCTATATTTATTGAGAAATTGTGATGAGAGTGTAGGTGTTTTTGTAATAATACTGTATAAAAACCTGGCCCATGATCTTTTATGCAAAAAAGATTTAGGGCCAGATGTGTTTCAAAATTAGAATTTCTTCAATTTTTAGAAAGACACAGTAATACGGTACTTAAAATCTTGAATCCAACTTATTAATCAAATCTATTAATACCACCATAGGTGAAGTGGGAATATCCATTCAAAGGGCAAAACTGTTTCTATAATTAGCTGTCTAAGTGTTCATTCAGGTTGAAGACAGCAAATCATAAAGGACAGTGATTTGTCTACAAACCAACTAAAAGAATTGCACTTCCACAACTCTTTAGATTACAGTCTTGTGAATAAAGACACAGGGACCATTGTATGTGAGTGCTGATGCCATAAACAATTGGTGACTTGACCTCATATAAATGTGTTGCTGCTTTAAGGTAGAGATAATACACAGCCCTCTCCTGCAGTCTTCCGTGCTGTCTGGGGCGGGGACAGCACACCTCTGAGCACCCCCACTATAAATAACCCACTATCCATGTCTCTCCCCACACATCTTTATCTCTCACTCTCTTGGGTTTCTCAAGACAAGAAGGCAGCATAGTGGAGTGGAAATAAGACTAAACTAACACTCATCTGGACTCTGACCTCTAATCTATGTGTGACTTTGAACAAGTCAATTCTCCGAAGAAGACCGTTTCTGCGTGACAGAAGTATTTGTAGCACCTTTTTAAATCTAACTAGAATTAGGTAGAAATCACGTTTTATATCTAAGCATGCTATGCTAAGGTAGTCAGTCTTGAGTGGAAAGGAAGGGAGGGACTGTTTAAATAGGAACAAGGGATGGAGGGGAAGGCCACTAGTGGCCAGGAGGCCAGGCTTAGTAGCCAATGGGTTGGGAGGCTCAGCCCTACCTTAGCATGAACGCGCATGCTCTGTTAAGTGTCCTGATCAATCAATCAGAAGAACCCCCACCCCACCCCCGCCTCAAACTATCTGTCAAGCCCTTTTATTTTCTTAGTTGCTTTGAGGTCAAAATATTTGGGCTAGCCTTACACTTGACTTCGTTTGTCTTCGTGAGATATGTGGCCCTCCATGTCAAACCAGTCAAGACCAGTCCTACAGAGTTCAGGAGGACTCTAGCCCAAACAAATATGCGAGAACCCAGTGAAGAAAAGCAAGTAGTATAGGAATCTTTGCCCCCCCCCCCCATTGCTATGAATCACTCAAATATGTTTCGAAATAATGGAAGTATGCTTTACCCTGCTAAAATTCCTCCACAATGGGCATGTGAGCATATTCATCAGACATGGACTCGGGTTAAAAAAAAAAAAAAGCTCCATTCTGAGCGGCTTTTGGCTATGAATGCAATGAAGCTGTGCTAAAAGATCACTTAGAGTCATAAAAAGCAATTGGATTGCTCAAGTTCTATCAGCGCAAGTTCTGGAAAGATTGTATGGAGGAAATTTTCCAGCTTAACAAGCTTTGCGCCCATTAATAAGCTGCAGCAGGAAGCCAAGCACTTGGGCCACTGACTGACAGGGCAAAACCTTTTACACTGCGCGTCCCTTTGGTAGTTACTGAAGGCACACGGGTGGGAAGTTCTGCTCCGCTGTCTGGCCCGGCTGGCCTCCCACTGGGGCTGCCTGGGTAGGGGGTGCAGGTGTTGCAGCATAGCCCTCTGCATCAAAGGAAAAGGAAAGAGGAGGAAGGCCACGGCTTATTTCCTCTGATTGAAGTCCAGTGTGCTGCAATGGGTTCTACCCCAAAATTTCTGCAGTGCTGGGTTAGAACCAAGAAAAATCTGTGCTTCTGGGCATGTGCTCAATTCAGTTACAGCTCCCATTTCTTGGCCACATAATTTGATGGCTTCTGTGATAGGCAAGGCTCTGAGGGTATAAGTCCTGGGAACTTGGTCACCCTCTAGACTAGGGCTTCTTAAACATTCTAACCTGCGACCCCCTTTTCCCTTGAGAAGTGTGTACATGACCCTTAGTATAAAGACATAAAAAAGGACTACAATTCAACTTTTTTCTACTGATAACTCATAAAGAAATTTATCCTAAA
Source organism: Acomys minous (assembly GCF_964271855.1). NCBI lineage: Eukaryota > Metazoa > Chordata > Mammalia > Rodentia > Muridae > Acomys > Acomys minous. The sequence continues at coordinate 41,687,658 of NC_140501.1, read as the reverse complement.
ATAATCCTTTGGTAGACTAGAGTGTACCATTTATTAAAGATGAAAGCAAATTTGCATATATGATTGGATGGTTGTGCTTGTTTTTTATATAAAGAACTAATTCCTGACTGAATATTTGATACTGCAGGGTATGAGGTATACTGAGTGTTTTTCAGTTCACTGGTATTTTGATTTTATAATCATCAGTGCTGAGAAGGATAGCAGTTGTCTTCTATGAAGCTCAACTCAGCAAGCAACTCAAGCAGCAATTTTTAAAATCAAACATTCTAACACAACGTAATTAAAAAATGTATTAATTTGATACTTATATGTGAAGTATGACAGTAGGAAGCCATTACCACTTTGTCTTTCTATAGTTAGACCGTCACGGTTCTAGGGGACAGACAGTTATGTATATAGAGTAAAATCTGCCGCCCAGAGCGGTCCATGATCAGAACCAAAACAACAGGGAAGTCACACGATGCAATATGGCGGGAGGTGGGTCATTGACAGAAACACCTCGGGTCCAGTGAGTGTTTGATTGTGAGTTATCTCTGATTGTTGCAGATTCAGAAACCTCTGGTTGTTGCCAAGTTTTTCATGACCTCCACAGGCAGGCACACAAATGTGGAGTTACGATCCACAGTTTAAGAGGAGGAGTCATAAGCCATCCATTAAGTTGGCCTGTTTGTGTCTCTACAGAGAGTAGTTGCTGAGTTCGAACCAGTTCCATGTTCCCCCAAAACAAGTGTATATACATATATATGAACACACACACGGGGAGTGGGGTACAAACAGACAGACAGAAAATTACATTTTTTTCTTTTTGAGCGAATAAAATTCATATTTTTTAGACACACAATGCCATACCAGTATATTTCTCAGCCTGCAGAGTAGCTATCCATAAGCTGGCGACACAAATATTAGCATTTTTACCTAGCATTTTGAAGAATCTTTTTTTTCCTACAAAATTAGAGTCTCTGAACACTTTCTCCAAAACACTGTGATGGTCAGGTGAGTCTGCCACCACCTTCAAACCCTACAGCAGCAGTGTTGCCGGTGTCCCCCAGAACAGAGGCCTCTGAAGACAGTCATGGGTATTTGGCGAAGATAAAATAAATAATTAAAATTTCTGGCTCAAATTAAGTTGGAGAAGTTTTAGGTTAAGCCAAATGTCCTTACTAAAGAATTTTCCAGAGCTTCTAAGTCCCTAATGGGCTGTTAGGGTTCCTAAGGGAGCTGATGTGTGCTGCAGCAAGGTCTGATGTGCCTCACCTTAGCATCCTTTCTCAACAGGAATCTCAGGGGATATATTCTGGGGCATATTTAATTTGAAAATTCTAGTCACATTGCTGTGAGTATAAACGAGCTGATCAGCCTGGCCAGGCCCTTAATGGAATTAACCAGAAGGCATAGCAGGGATTGTGGTTCTGCTCAGAAGGGAGCCTACCTACTTCTCAGTTTGGAGTCTCAATCAGAAAAGTATTTCTCATGCTGGAAAGGAGGCAAGACCTTTATCACTTCGTCACAGTTTAGACAGGATATGCAGGCAAAAGGCGGGTCACGGGGAACTGCTGGGGCACACAGCAGGGTGTCACAAGCCTGGGCTCATTAATAAATGACTGCAGCTGCCTCTAGACTTTCACTGGAGTTAGCCCATCACGGTTGGAGATGTATTTAATACTTATCTGCTGAACTCCGTGGCTTACCAGCAGAGGACTCTGTACTAGCAATGGGTTTCTCACGGTCACTTGGATAACTGAGCACCACAGCCTCCCAGTGGCCTGAGAGAGAACCCGATCTGATGCTGCTAACCCAGAGTGGAGGAATCAAAATCCAAACCATGACTTCCACTGAATGCATGGATCTTTCATACTCTTGCAAAGTAAAAAAAAAAAAAGTCGTAAGTCAAAGATGACACGCCATGATAGCAGTGTGTATAACGTGTAGAAAGATGCAAATCTCTTTATATGTGACACTGAAAAACATTATTTACAAATTTGACTGAAAAAACAGGTCATGTGGCTACGTCAACCTTGAAGCAATTGTTTCCACACACACACACACAGGATTGCCACAGTGTGTTTGATTCAAGAGTCCAACCAAACCAAAAATCAGGAAACTGTCTTCAACGCAAACTCCTGCTCACAGAATAGGAAATTGAAAACTGGTAACAGAATTACAATCATATACATATTATTAATTATATGATCAGATATATGAAATATACATTTCACAGTATAACTTCTCTAGTGATATTCCTATTGGTTCACATAAAGACGCAGTCCTTCTGCACGTTATTAGAGACAAAGATGTGGACACGATGGATTACCCAAACATATAGATCTCAGATGCCCAGCACTTTATAGCGTGTAGTTCCCTATGGAAAGTGTTAGTACTGTGATTTACTTATGCAAGCCCCAGGACATGGCCAGGCTTATCAGCTTCAGAACAATTTTTGGTTTTGTTTTTTAAAGGACTGTTGAGCTAACTTAAAATTAACAGAATGTCTACTCTCTGGTTAACGTTCCACTTTGAGAAGTTGATATTCTCTTGGTTGTTACACTGGATGCTCTGTAAAAGGGTTTATGTATTAATTATATATATATAAAAATAGTGGCAGTCAGTAGTACATGCCCACAATATGGTACATTCGATTGGTCAGGCTGGCTCTGAGCCAGTTTGCATCCCCACATTTACTACCCTGGCTTGAGATATACAACACACAGTTCTTGACCAGGGGACAAAATTAATGGTAAAGCTGTGCAGCTGTTGGCCAAACCTGCAACTTTCACTACAGATGATTCCAATGCTGAGAGAGCTATGACTCACACTTATGGATGAGAATTTAGATGAGGATGGAAGGACTGTGAGAACGCCCAAGTGTTGCCTTCACTTCTTTACAAGCACCTACATAGACTACTAGCCAAGAGTTGGGTCACTGAGAACTCAGTGAAAAGGCTGCCATGCAAATCTAACTTTTCAGCTTTTCTGAAGGAGGAAATGAGCAAGGTGGTGTTCGCCAGCCTGCATGGGCCACTCAATCAGACAGGAAGGGTGAAGGAGGGATAAACATGTTTGTTGTTTAGATTACAAGTGGGGGGTGAGAAAAAGACTTGTGAGAGAGCAGGTGATGTTTATCCCCTTAGAAGTCTAACCACCATGTGAGGGAGATTGGTTGTTAACCAGCTGCAAAGCTTCCTTGAACAAATTCTGAGAGGAGGTATAAATGTGAGGCAAAAAGCAAGAGGCGGGGCCTTTGGAGACTTGGGATAGTCTTGGTTGTTCATCGCTCCACTTTGAGACACTCCTAGAGGGAACTGCTCAAGGGAAGGCTTCGCGGCTCCGGGCTCCAGCTGAGGTCCTGGGTTCTGGTTGCTCCAGGTTCCAGCAGAAGAAATGCTGCTGATTACGCCAGGACAATCGTTCCTCGGAACTGACATCCTTATGGTTTCATTATTGTATTCTTTAATCTTCTTTTCCTATTTAGGTTAGTCAGGTTATAAGAGAGGTACTCTTGGTTAATAAGTTCATGATAAAATATATTTGTTAAGAAAATTGAGCCTACAAAAGGGTGAGAACTTTGTCCTACAAAAGCAACTAGGAATAGTCACAACTGATTTCAAATATAGGCATTTCAGAGAGAGATGGACTTAGAGGGAAGCGTAGGGAATGAAATATTGATTATGAAATCAGCATTTGTTAATAACAATGTGGATTGTAAGGATAGAGCTTGTTAAATACGGAGATCTGTGCCCATCTGACTCAGTTTATTCATAATCCGTCCCAGACATATGACTACAGTGAGACGTCACCATCACGACATATGGGCAAGAACACCGATACATATCAAATAAAAGTCAAGAAATAATAACATAAATTGTCATCTAATCACTGTTTTTTAAAAAAAAAATAGTCCTGAGTGGGGTCATCTTCCAACACTCATCTCAGAGAGGACTTCCTATTTGCCAGCAAATTCTAAGAGAAGGCGGTGATGCAGTCGATGTGTGATACTTCATTGTGTTTAAATGAAAGTAAGGCGGGAGGGGTAAGGGGCATGATGAGCAGCTGCCTCTGTGCCACGCCTCGGGTGGGAAAAGTCCTGAAAACAAAAGGTAGACTTGATCTCAGAGAGAAGGGGAAGAGGGTGTTGGAACAGCTGAAAAGCCTGGTGAGATGGAATGGAGGTTACAAGGGAGAAAGGAGAATGAAAGAAAGGAAAGGAAGAAAGAAAGGAACGAAGAAACGAAGGAAGGAAGGAGAAAAGGCAAGCCAAGCTACAGGACACTGGACAAACCCACTAAATCCAACCAGAGGATTTGGTGTAACAACGATTCGGACTGGCTGCCTGAGAGACAGCTCAACCAACACGGGAGAAGAAGAAACCTGCTGTCATTAGCCATGTCCTTGAGGGCCGTGGCCAAGCGCCTGCTTGAAATGTGGATTGTTGTTTGAAACTGAGCTAGTGTGAGGGTCTAAAAAACAAGGAGCCGTATAAATCAAGCCAGCATCTTCTTCGGCAAAGAACAGGCCTGTCCCCTGAGGACAACGTAAGACTGATAATCCTGATACACGCAGCAGAGGTTCAGCCTCACAAGCCATCACAGTGTCTGCCAGTGGGTCTGAGATGCTGGGCTGCAGGTCCAGTGGAGCCCTTTGTTGTAAGCCTTCTCCCTACTGCAGAGGCTTTGCTGTGGGTGGGATTTGAAAGCACTGAGGTGGCTTCTCCATGACAGATATCAGGGCTCTAGTTTTTTTTTTCTTTTTCCTCCAGTATCCCCAGTGAGTTCAAGAAACGGACTCAACAGGTTGTATTTCTTTCCACCCCCCTCTCTCCCTGTGTGTGTGTGCATATAATAATAATAAAGAATAAGAGACTCTGAATTTGAAAGGAAGAGGCATTAAGACGAGTTCAAGATGGAGGAAAGTGTGTGATTATATCTTAATTAAATAAAAATGTCTGAATAAGATTTGAGGAAGTACAACAGTAGATGGCCTTACCTGGAAGGGGAGGGCCTTACAGGCCCCACCCATGGGCCAAGAACTGCAAGCACCTAAGAACTGCTGAGTGCAGGAGAAATAGTCTTCCTTGGAGATAATTCCCCTATGTGTTTATACAGCACTGATGGGTCATATGTTTTTGTGTTTTTGTTTTGCTTTGTTTTTTAAATATAGTTTATTAATTTATTCATATTACATCTCAATTGTTATCCCATCTCTTGTATCCTCCCATTCCTCCCTCCCTCCCATTTTCCCCTTACTCCCCTCCCCTATGACTGTGACTGAGGGGGACCTCTTCCCCCTGTATATGCTCATAGGGTATCAAGTCTCTTCTTGGTAGCCTGCTATCCTTCCTCTGAGTGCCACAGGGCCTCCCCCTCCAGGGGACGTGGTCAAATATGGGGCACCAGAGTGACTTTCACATGAACTCTGGTCATATGCTTTTGTAAAGTCAATACACACTCAAGTACACTGAACAGACTGAGCAGGTTTAGATTATGTATTAGGTAGGAAGATGGTGTGTGTGTGTGTTTGTGTGTGTGTGTGTTTGTGCGCGCGCCCGCGCGCATGTACGTGCACAGGTGTGCATATGTTTAATAGTAATGAAAAAAAAAAGGCCATAATTTCAAACAGGAGCTAGGGGGAATTAATTGGAGGGACTGGAGAAGAAAAGGGAAGGGTAATTATGTAATTACATTTTAATTAAAATGCAAGTAATTTAATAAATATTTTAAAAAGAAGAATCCTTTGGCTTAGACATTAACAACCCCAGGGTATACATGTGACAGCGTGTCTAGCTCACAACTCACAAAACTAAGTGCTGACAGCTGAGGTTCTAGAGACAGCGGCAGTCACAGAATGGAGCTCCTGAGGTAGATGCCATATGATTGTGTGGATTTTGAAGAGTCCTTGTTCAGAGTGTATAATTTAAAACAAGATTCAAAGATGACAGTTATAACATTAAGGGAGAAAAAGGCAAATGTGGCCCTTTTCCACAACTGCCCCTTGACTTTCAGGCTCAGTACATGTGTGAGAGCAGAAGACTCCAACTTCAGCTGAGGCTCCTCCCATGGCGCAGTCTGTGTCCGACACCACAAGAGAAGCCACCCCAGTGTTGTCTCTTAAATGTGTTGTTGGCTCCCTGTGTTTTCCACTGTGCTCCCTTTTACTTTGTTATTGGTATTTTTTAAACTTTATTTTATTATTTTAAGCTGTTATATTTTGAATCCTTATCCCTTTCTTCACATTGTCTGACTCCGTATTCTCTCTTGACTGTGGAAGCACACACTCTTTCTGCTTTTTTCCTACCCCATTTGCTAACCTTGCTTTTCTTTCTTCCTTTACCGCTTTTGCTTAACTTAGCTTACCCTCATTTTCTGTCTCCTTTTTTTTTTTTCGGTTTCATCCTGTTATTATTTTTACCTTTATCCAGGTTGATTTTTCAATTCATGGCTTAATATAGCATGTTTTTGCTCTTTTTGTTATGGTTGTGTGAGTTGTGGAGTACGTGGCCTTAGTCAATTTTGGTTGTTTCTATAGCTGGCTTGGTTTAGGGATGTTGCTGTTACAATAATCTCTCTTTTTTCCTCTCTATATGGTATTGGGTGTTGAGCTTCTGACTAAAAGGAGTCCCAAATGTGCCAGAAGAGGTAGTCATATGAACTAGTGTGTAAATACCAAAAGATACACACAGAAAACATGAAAAGACAAAGGAACAGGAGTCTTATAAAAAATTATAACTATGCAATAACCAAAAACACTGAATGGTCAAGGTGCTGGACAAAGAATTCAAAGTCTAATTAGGAAATCAACCAGTATTTTTGTCTTTCACATTAGTAGCTGAAAAGTTTGGTGTTTTACATACATAGTAAATATGTGACCATCTGCTGTGTGCACCATCCTCAAGGTCTGGGCCAAGTAGTAGATCCCAGCCTTCATGGCATGCCTCATCTGGTAGGAGAAAAGAGAGGAGAAAGTTCTAGAAAAAAAAAACCCTTTACAGACGAGAAGGTTAAGAAAAGCCTTTGTGAGCAAATGACCAAACAGAATTTGACAGCAACACGTGGCCTGACCTCCATCCAGGCTCATTTCCCAAACCGTGGCACCTGAGGCCGTCTAAGACATTTGCATTTTACTCTATCATGAACTTGTGAGCCGTTATTCATAAACAAGTCCGACTCTTTACTTCTTCCAGTTGCTCTCTATGCAGCCAGGATGGTGGAAAGCTAGAAATGAATACTGGGCAGGTAGTTCATCCCTGAGCATCCAGAAAGCTGAAGCAGGAATGCCAAGAGTTCACAGCAAGACCCTGCCCCAAACTTAAAACAATTCCAGGAAGTTTTGTTTCTCAATAGATTATATATATATCGATTATTGCCATTTCTTGGGAATTTAATATTTCAGATAACAGATTTTTTTAAATTTGAAATATTCATCAGTAGATACATAGTGAGATCTCTTAGAGATGAGACTCAGGTTCAAATACACAACAATTCATTAATGGTTTATATGTGCCTATGCACATGGCCCCAAAGTAATTTTTGTAAAATTCATTTTTATTTATGTGTATATGTGCAGGCATGCATAACTCTGTGTGTGTGTGTGTGTGTGTGTGTGTGTGTGTGTGTGTGTGTGTGTGTGTGTAAGAGAGAGAGAGAGAGCATGTGAGCATGCGTGGGCACTTGCTTACTTGGGTGAGTGTACATATATATGTATATATGTACACACACACATATATACATATACATACACACACACACGCACGCACACACACAGTCAGGGAAGGGTTCTGCAGAGGCCAGAAAAACACATTTGTTCTCTCAGAGCTGATTACAAGCAACTGTGAGCCGTCCAACGTGAAAGCTAGGAAGCACTCAATGGTCTGTGCTCTCATTGCCACCTCTCCAGTCCCTTAGGAAGCATCTTTAGTAAACACGGCCAGGAAACATAGTTTTATGGAGTGGAGCCTTCCACGCATGGTGCCAACAATCTGAGAGGAAACTGCACACAGGAAAATACCAACGTGCGCAGGGGCTTTGAGTGTCTGTGGAGCCGAAGTTCTCTGAGTTCGGAACATTTGGGCCTTCAGCTACTCGGCTTAAGGATCATCAGCCTGTATTTGTTGTATGTTGTTTTGTTATCGCTGCTGTTATTCTTCTCATAAGTGGCTGAGATTAGCACATATATCTCGAATGAGGGCGGCTTGCACTTTAAAGATATGCCTCGTGTTTAGAAATCCTCGAGCACATTTTTATTTCTGCCACATGGTACTATGCAAAGGTAAGGGATTATTGCTATCGCTGCTCTGATAAGGTCACAGCACACTTTTTTTGTTATCGGTGGATTAGCTCCATTTATTTCCTTATTGCTAAGCATAGTCGATTTGTTTCAAGCTTACTCTAGTCTAACCAGCGAATCTGTGTAGCCTTCTGTTCCTATACTTGCCTTTGAAGCATTACCTAAACGAAAGCAGCATGCAGCCAAAGAAAGAAGCTGCGCTCCACGGTGGGTCTGGTCTCTCTCGCTCGTTTCCAAGAAATCACTGCATCTCCTGCTTACAGGGCACACCAGATCGTCTCGGAACCATCTGGACAGCTGCAGTGATGCGCTCCGTCTCCTAAGTGCGTTGTCATTCCGCACAGTCCCTTTGTGCCATCGTCCTCCTTCTGCCTGTCCTGTCTTCTCTTGACTCTCCCTCACCCTCCTCTTCCTCACCTTCATTATTCTCGGTTAGCGCTCCTGGGAGCTAACTGGAAGTCCCTCTTATATCAGCACCCCACACACATCTGGTATCACTCTTCATAGACCCCAAATGCATGTCCTCACTTGCAAAACCATAATCAGTAAGATCTAAGCTACCCTGTCTCTGTTTTGCAACCTCCATGGTCTTCATAGCCTCCATGTTTACAGCTTGTTTGTATCTGCAAAGAATCTGTAAGTCATTCTTGACTTTGTTCCTTTATCTTTCACATCCATTCTGCCAAGAAGATATTGCAGACTCTACCCTCACTACCTGTGTGTGCGCGCGTGTATTTATGTGTATGTGTGTATATGTGTACATACGCATGTGTGTATGTGGGTGTGCATGCGCTTCTATGTGTGTGTGTGTGAGTACACTCGACTTCCATTGCTGCATCGTAGGCACCATCACCCCTTGGTTGGATGAAAGCTGTTACCTTTCGCCGCCACTTTTGTCATCGTCACCCACCACACATACAGTTGAAACCTAAGGCAGTGTTAGTCTTCTGCTCAAACTCCTGAAACACCTCTACTTTATTTGAATCACTAAATTAAAAGCCAGACTCTCTAAAAGGAGTGCCAAGACCTTATAAGATGTGCAGTCCAGGGGTCCCGCTCAAACTAAGGCACCAGCCAAGGACAATACAGGCGGTAAACCTTAAACCCCTACCCAGATCTAGACAATGGACAGAACACTCTCCACAGTAGAGTGGAGAGTGGGATATTACTTTCTCACATACTCTGGTGCCTCACCTTTGACCATGTCCCCTGGAGGGGGAGACCTGGTGGCACTCAGAGGAAGGACAGCAGGTTACCAAGAAGAGACTTGATACCCTATGAGCATATACAGGGGGAGGTAATCCCCCTCAGGAACAGTCATAGGGGAGGGGAATAAGGGGAAAATGGGAGGGAGGGAAGAATGGGAGGATACAAGGGATGGGATAACCATTGAGATGTAACAAGAATAAATTAATAAAGTAAAAAAAAAGATATATTATGTGCACATGCCTTTATATTTAAATTTTTTGTGGGAAGTGCAAAATAAATTAAAATTTTCTAGTTTAAAAAAAAAGATGTGCAGTCCTTTCCTCTCACCCTCTTGATTCGACATCATTTTGCACATCTCCTTTTTCCACCTATTGGTCATGTCTTCGGGGACACACTAGGCATATACCTGCTTCAAGGCCTTTGCATCTGCTCTCCTCTCTACCTGAAACAGTCCCCCTCCCCTGGATGGGACACAGATCACCCCTTCACCTTCAAGGCCAAACTTGAACGCTATCTTTCCAATGAAGCCTAGAGCTTTAGAAATTGGCTTCATTGTACTGCGCTAATAAGCAGTGCCCAACGCTCAATGTCTTAGCGCAGTGTCATCTCAGAATGCATTGGCCTGGTTTGCAAGGTGGTGTCTGCATGTTTTGCTCATTTGGGGACCTAAGACATTGGTAGTTCCCTTTATTGTATCCTAGCGCCATCACTACCTGGACAAACGATGAGCTGCCTTATCTTACATAGGTAACTAAACAGGTTAGCTCAGGAACTCCCCATATTAAATCTATTTGTAATATGACACATGACTATGCTCAGGTTAAAGAGATTGAGGAAAAATCATTGTACTGGGTACCTAAAGGGAGGAAAGTTAGAGCAGGTGAGGACAGGATATACATATGTGTGTGTGTGTGTGTGTGTGTGTGTCAGATTTGTCACAGCTGTGCTATGTAACAACACACAGAAGTGCCCTCATGGCATCCAAGATTGGCAGCAGTTGTGGGTTATGCTTCTGAAAGCTAGTTCATGCCCATACCCACAGGATCTATATCTTCAGAGTCAATCAACCGTATGAGTCAAACACTATTCAAAAGAGTTAGAGCCTGCACTGCTCATGGAGAGACATTTTTTATTACTCCTCCCTCCCATAATACAGGTATTTAGAGAATGCTTTATTGTAAACTAGAGACAATTTATAACTGGAGCCGTGCAGAGGTTATATGCAAATCCTATTTGCTTTTCTAGGAAGGTGTGCTGCCCTGAATTTTGGTACCTGGAACTGATTCTCCGTCAGGTAGCCAGATGTTCATGAAGCTCTACTGCCCCTGGCTATGCTGCGCACATGTCCAGGAGACAGCTTGAGATCATCTGCCGAGGCAGATGGACCATCCTCTGTCTAAAGTGTGGTATAATGTCAACACTGATCATTCTTTGTATACCATGAGGGCATAAAAAGGATGGGAGCGTGTGTGCCTCTGCAATAGCCAGCAGGTCAGCTGTGTGCATTATGGAAGTGGCAGAGAAGCAAACGCTAATGAACAGATGTGCACAAGGACCCATGAGGCCTGGCCTTTGAACTGGCTGAAAATAATGTGCCAAAACTTCGAGTTCTGGGCTGAAGGTCACGGTGTTTCTATTGGGCCTTATAACTTTTGAGTGTCCCATGGTCTTTTTAGATGATGTTTCTAAATACCGAAAGGAACAGATAGGGCTAAGCACATAGCTCAGCTAGTAAACAGGTTGCTGCGGATTCAATACCCAGAACTAAAGTAAAAAAAAAAAAACCCAGTTAGCAATAAGCACTAGTAACCCCAGCCCTGACAGAATGAAGAGTTCTGAGGCTCTCTGGCCAGTTAGACAGCCTAGTCTACTTGGCAAGTTCCAGGCTAGAAGGTGACTCTGTCTCAAAAATATAAAAAGGTGCTTAGCACCCATGGAACAACACCGTAGGTGGTCCTCTGACCTCTACATGTGAACCTGCACATACATGTACACTTCCGAGCAAAATAAGTGAATATGTAAATTAATAAGATAGCACCGATAACATAATAACATCAGCTTTTGCTATCTTATGCTAAACATCATGGAAGGGCCGGGAACAGTGGTGGACACCTTTAATCCCAGCACGCAGAAGGCACAAGCAAGTGGGTCTCTGTGAGTTTGAGGCTAACCTGGTTCAAGAACCTGTCTTGGAGCAAACAAAGAAGCAAACAAACAAAAATTATGGAAGACAACTGTATCTACCCGAGTTCCTGCACCAGATCTCAACAACACAAAATTAGACCTGTTCTGTTAAGTGCTACATGAGCAAATTGAAAATTTGGGAAGTAAATAGACTGAAAAATAGACATTTTTCCTGGAAGCAGTAATTAGCTACAGGGTCCACAGAGGAAGAATGTCCCCCCCCAGATCAGCTCTTACCAGAACTGTAACCTGAAGTGAGCTGACACCAACTGCCCAGTTTTTTCTTCTATGTCCTATTCCTGGGTCCCCCACCTTACAGAACCCCCTGTTCTGCCACTGTGCAGCACAAACTTTCTTTCTCTTCAGCAGAATGGAGGCTGCCTCAGATTCATGAATTGCAAATAAAAACCAATTAGATCTATAACTAAATGTTTTGTAATTTGGTCTTTTGACACCAGCTGAAAGTCCCTTACACAATGAAGGGTTTATTATTTCACATAATAAGTAGGCTCTGTTAGTTATTTCAAATCTGAAGAATGCTTAGCCTTTGGGCATAATTTTCAGTAATTCTCATGGCTTTCTCCTTATAGTTGCACCCCAACTATTGGAGTTTCAAAAAAAACATGTTTTATAAAACAGCATGCAGGGCCAGAAAGGATCAATGCTTAGCCTGGGTCACGTTTATAGAGCGAGGACATTTTCTTTTCTAGGCACTGTTCTCTTGAGAAGATTTTCCCTTGGCCCTCACTGGCCAGGGCTGCAGTATGCCACCGTCCTTCCGGGATTCCTGTCTCTTGATTGGTCTTCTCTTCAGCTAAGTGGAGTTTCTGAACCTCTGATTGTTTGGCCCCAGCAGAAGTAGAACTTAAAGCACTGGCTTTGAGAACAAGAAAACTAGCTCTGTGTGAAAGAGTTTTGTCACCTCATCCCTCCCTCTTCCCTCTGTGCCCCACATTTGAACCTGGACACCCCATCCTTTGGTGCCATTGGGTGAGTCAAGCAACATATACAAATCCTCACTGGAGCCCTAGTCTCCTAATTGCAATGAAGTTCATCATCAGCCACCCCTACCCAGAGAAGCCTGCCTCAATCTCCCCAGCATTTCAGTCATGTGAAGAGTACAGCTTTCTACTTCCTCCTTAGGCAGGTGTCACCTCCTTAGTCTTGACACTTGAGCCACTCTTTGGGTTGGGGTCTCTCTGCCTCTACAGATGAATGACAGCAGCTTGTCTGATGGTGGGATTTACCTACAAGTAAGACTGCAAACTGCACCCAGGAAGAACAGCCGTGTGCAGGCCTGTCTTTTCTCCGTACTCTGTTTTCAGATGAGCTTCCCTCTGCAGTCAAGACTTTCCTTTCTCTTTTTGACAAACTCAACCGTTTCTAGGAATACTCTTATTTTTCCTAATATATCTTAACATTGGACTTCCTTCAGTGAATATTGTGACTCTGAGATAGAAGGGCCACAATCTCGTAACCATTCTTAATAGGTAGGCCACATTGACTGCCCCACCCTGAAAGTAGGTACCTCCCTGTCTTCTTTAATACTGTCATAGCCAATCCCAAAGTTTAGCACCTGTTACTTCCAGTATCAAAGTCTATAGTAAATAGAAAGACTCTTCACTGAAGTTCTAAAAATACTGGAGGACTGAGCCAAAGTCAAAAGACCCCGAGTAGGCTAAATCTGTGACTTAAAAGAATTAAGTTTCTGTATTAGGAACAGAACTGAGGAAGTGTGTGTGTGTGTGTGTGTGTGTGTGTGTGTGTGTGTGTGTGTGTGTGTGTATAAACAATTGAGATTTATTGGGTTCATGGGATACATTCTAGTAGTTCAGCAATGACTTCCTCACACTGGAGAGCTGGAAAAGCTGCTAGCTGTTCAGTTCATGAGGCAGGATGTATCAGCAGCCTCAGCCTGGCCCTAGATTCCTAGGTAGCTGTTGGTTTTCGAACTATGTTGAAAAACAGCCCCCTCCCCAAGGTCGGTTCCAATACTGGTGAAGGAATTCCACGGTGACAGGATAAGTGAACTTGCCAGCAAGAGTGAGGACAAGCAGACAGAGAACAAAGTTTCTTTTTCTGTGCCCTTTAATCTGCTCTGCCATCAAAAGGTGCCCCACACATTTACATTGGGTCTTCCTGCTTCAAGTCATCTGATTTAAAAAATAATTAAAAAAAAAAAAAAGAACCACAAGTGTGCCCGGCAGCTTGTGTTTTTTGCTGGTTCCATGTACAGTCAAGTTGACAGCCAAGATTAACCATCACATGCTCTGATCTGGTTTCAAATACTGTGTAGTAGGTGCAGGGCTGGTGTGCAATCTGTATTTTATAAGCAAAGCCAACTGCCAAAATCAGTCAGTCTGACTGTAGTTGCTAAGTGTCTGATATGCCAACATGCTGACCTACCATTATAGAGACACAAGAAAGCCTCTATTCTAACCTTCAAGAGTTTATAACGCACTGTATAAGAAATTCTTACTTGTTAAATTGATGGGCTGGGCTTGGTGGTGCACACTTTTCATCCCAGCACTCAGGGAGGCAGAGGCAGGCAGATCGCTGTGAGGCCAGGCTGATCTAGCCTCAGGTTCCCGGTCACTCAAGGGTCAGATAGTAGACCTTAAACCAAATCAGATATTGGTTGGTTACTTCCACAGCTTTGTGCCACCATTGCCCCAACATGTCATGCAGGCGTTACACCACTGTAGATCAGAAGGTTTGTGGCTGGCTGGGTGTTTACATTTCTCTTTTGGTCATGTACAGAGCACCTTCCTATACCAAAGATGCTGGGACATAGGGGTAGAGACTGTTTGTAGGCACAAGCTTTACATCTCCACGTTCAATGAGTGTGTGAGTGATGTCTTCAACAATGGAGTCATGCTGCCAGTTTGTGGAGAGCAACCTATAGTCTTGGCAACAGACTGGGTTGCTTGAGGATTCCCATGGGTCCTTTGACCAACAATTCAATTAGCTATTACCCAAACCCAGTACTGGAAACTTGGGTGACAAGAGATGCCAGTTGGGACTCTGTCTCTCCATTATTTGGTGATTTCATATATATATTACATTTCTACCATATTAGGTTTCTATACAACCCATCAAATGCCCCTTAATTTTGTTGTCTCTCCCTGTATTCCCTCTCATAGCCCTGCCCTTGTCCTCCCCACTTGGCCCACTCATTCCAGTCCCCTTCCCTCCATCCATCCCTCCATCCATCCCTCCATCCATCCCTCCATCCATCCCTCCATCCATCCCTCCATCCATAGTTATCTATTTATTTCCCCTTTCTATTCCATCTAGTCCTTCTAGTACCCTCTATACCTACTCTTTATGGCTCTATGGATTGTAGCTTGCTTATCATTGGCTTAACAACTAATATCCCCATATAAGTGAATACATATTCGTCTTTCTGGATCTGGGATACTTCACTTACCTTGAGTTTTTTCTGGTTTCATCTATTTGCCTGCAAATTTAATAATTTCATTTTTTACACTGTTGAGTGATACTTCATTGTGTAAATTTACCACATTTTCTTTATCCATTCTTCTGTTCAGGAATGTCTAGATTGTTTCCAGTTTTTGACTCTTATGAATAGAGCAGCAATGAACATGGTTTTAGGCAAATGCCCTTGTGGTAGGATGAAGCGCCCTTCAGGTCTATGCCCAATGGGGTATGGATCTTGAGGTAGATTGATTTCCATTTTCCAGAGAAACCACCACTGATTTCCATTGTGGCTGTATAAGTTTGCACTCCTACCAGCAAAGAAGGAGTGTCACCTTGCTCCACATCCTCTACATCATGAGCTGTCCTTTGTGGTATTGATCTTAGCCACTGTGACAGGTGTAAGATGGAATCTCAAAGTAGTTTTGATTTGCATTTCCTGATGGCTAAGGATGTCAAAGGTTTCTTTAAGTGATTCTCAGTCATTTGAATTTCCTCTTGGGAATTCTGTTTAAATCAGTGTGCCCTCTGTCCCCCACCCCACTCCACCATCACCATTCTTTTTGTTTGTTTGTTTGTTTGTTTGTTTGTTTTTGTCTTTTGAGACAGGGTTTCTCTGTGTAGTCTTGGCTGTCCTGACCCTGGACTCACTTTGTAGACCATGCTGGCCTTGAACTCACAGTGATCCACCTGTTTCTGCCTCCCTGCCTGCTTCTGCCTCCCCAAGTGCTAGGATTACAAGTGAGCACCACTGCACCCAGCTCAGTCCCTTATTTTTAAAATTGGGTTATTTGTTTTCTTGATACCTGTTTTACTTTCTTAATTTATAAATCTTGACATTCTTCTCAGCCTTTTCTTCCACATTAAAATTTCCGTAAGAAAGAGAGATGGCTCAGAGGTTAAGAGCACTGTGTGTTCTTCCAAAGGTCCTGAGTTCAATTCAGAGGAACCACATGGTGGCTCACAACCACCTATAATGAGATCCGGTGCCCTTTTCTGGCGTTCAGGCATACACCAGGCAGAACATTGAACACATAATAAATAAATACTTTTTTTTTTAAAAAAGAGAGATGTACAGTTCTTTACCCAGCTATTTAAAACACCTGTGCCTTGTATAGTGTTGCCATTTCTTCTTGGAGACAATCAGCCCAGATCCACCACCACTAATGCTTTCCCTTGAACGGGCTCCTTTCTGGCTCCTTTCTGTGGCTGGCTGCTATGTAGAGCCTATACTGGCATTTCTTTCTAATTACACCTCCCCACACGCCAGGTGTCTGTAAGTCTGAGCACACTGCCCCTCATTTCTCAGTTCCCTTCCTGGCTTTCTTGAATTATGTCCTTAAGCAGTGTGTTCATATGGGAAGAGCACTGGCAGGTGCCTTGGCTGTTTGAAAATGCTCTCACTTTTATTCTTATTAGCTTATATCATACAGCTTGGTTGTTTCTTCCAGAAATTCAGAATTTCTGATTTTCTCATTTGTGCTGCTATTATTAATATTGTTATGTATTTAGTGCCACTATAATTTGAGGATGAGGTAAGGGAAGGAGGGAAAACCTTGTTCAGTCTCATTGTTCGGTTAGAGGTAAACTTCCTAACTTTCTTGAAAATGATGTATTTCGGGTCAACCTTTCAGGTTTGTTCCTTTATTCCATTCTTAGAATTTGATATCATTTTTAATACATATAAATGAGCCATCAGATGATGCTATGCATAGCTCTAAACTTATTCATAAATTCTTGGATTCAGATAGATTTTGTGAAGTCCTATGATAATATCCTTGCTTGCAAAATAATCAATTAAGAAAGTTGAAAGTTCTCCCAGTTTAAAAAAAATCTAAACTGTCATTCTTTTTAATTCTAGGAAAATTAATCACCCTAAATCCCATGAATGTCTAAAAGTTTTAGATTCTCATTTCCCAACTTTTTCTGAGGAAAAAATGTTTCTGATTTGCTGACCAGAATATTATATAATATACTTATATCCATTTGATAAACATTATATTAAATATATTTTTTCATGTTCATCTCTTTAGAACATTCTCTGAAATGTTGGTGATATTTCTGTATTTTCCTCAGATTCGCTAGACACATTTAATTACACAACGTGTATGCTGTCTCCACCTTAGAAAAACTAATAACTTCTTAATACAACGGAAGTTAGATCTCTTTCTACTCTGTGAAAAGAGATGACTTTTCTATCCTACACCACATGTTTCTGCAGCTCAAATTTCCAAGCACATGCTGCTTTCTCCAGGGAGCATCACTGAAACTTTGGCCTCTGGTATTAAATTTCCTCCAGACATCAAGAGTCCATCCCACAGAGGTAGCATTAATCTCCTCTTCTGAGACAAGATGTTCCCATTATTTACCAAGATAACCAGCTCCAGGATTTTGCTGACAAGATCCTTTTTCAAATGCTCAGCCCAGAGAGGTTGGCAAGAACCCACTTAAGAGAAGAGGACAGCAAGGATTAAGATCTCCCTTATTGATGCTCAAAGCATGGGCAGTTTCCATGCCAGTGCTACCACACATGGCAGTCACTCCACGGTGTACAGTGTGCTAAGACCTGCAAAATAGGAAAGATGTTTATTTCAAGTTCGAAAAATACAAATAGCCAAATCACTATGAATGTAACATTTATGTAACTCATGATTGTCACATGGTCCTCCCTGCTGTATGTGGCTTGTTTTATTCATGTGTAATAAAATAAATATGTATGTTAAAAAAGAGATGAGGACTGTTTTTCTACAAACATGTCTGTATACCCCATATAATATGGGGGGGAGGAACCCTTCTCCTAGCCCTATGCTGTGTCTTTAGGTTTGAAGTATTACTTTTGAGGCTCTAGTTATTGTTACAGACTCCTGGTCCTTCACACATACTGAAGTACCCAAACAGTGGACACACTGCAACAACATGCATGAGCTATCTACATTGACTTAAAGTTTAAGTTCTCACCAATGCTAACAAGAGAAAAGTGAATAGCTTATGTTGTAAGCCGAGTTTTAAAGCCTTTAAAACAAGTGGGGTGGGCTTTTCTCTCATCCTTTCATATGTTTAAAACACTTCTCAAGTTTTTTGTTGTATTTAAAAAGGACTCGGGTTTTTCTGTTAAAAGATTTAATCAATAAATGCCTAGCTATTTGGTTTTAAACTATCCTAAGAAGTTATGCACGTTAGTCAGATTTCCATAAGTATAATGAAATAGCTAAGGCATAGGGTTTTATATAAAGAAGAGGGTTATTTGAGTCACAGTTGGGGGGGGGTTCAAGGACATGTTGTTAGTAGTGGTGGACAGTGGTAGACAAGCAAAATACACCTCAGACTAGAAGAGGGCAGATGAGGCCATGTTTGCTCCTTTAAAAACATTTCTCTCACAAGAATGGCATGAAATGTACCTCATTCCTCTGGTGACATACATAATTACCTCTAGGTTCTACCTCCCAGAGGATTCAGGACTTCCCAATAGCACCACCATGGCCTGTGATCAGTAGGGACCTTTAAGGACATCCCATAATGCTACGTAAGTTCACCTCTATGTACTGAGGCAGGGTAGCCCTTACTAACAATCTCAAAGGCTGAAGGGATCCAGACTATCTGTTGTGCTGCAAAACTCCCAACCAGTGTTAGCCACGGCCATCAAATCTGATAAAGCTCATCCGCTTTCATTAAAGTGATGATTCTAGGAACTAAAGCAATTGATCCCTAACAGTAATGTAGCTTATTTCTCTGCATTCCTGCATTCCTCTGCTCCGTGGCCTCCCAGTAATGGCCCAGCAACAAGACTTGTGTCCATCATCTGACATTTTTTGTCTGAGAGCTCACTGGTCACTCCTAGCAATGGCCAACTGTGGACCCCAAATGGGAACATTTCTACTACCATGAGCTGTAGGCAGATGGTAAACTGATAAAGCAGAAACATCTTCTGCAGGTTCCCCCACCCCCAAAATGCCCACACTGTCAGAATTCACCCCCTGCCTTGTCTCTCGCCTCCTCACTGACCTTGCAAGTTGGATAAATGGTGAGCTAAGACCAACTAACATGGATGAGGACATCAGGCACATATGTTCAGTGGTTCCGTGTTAAGAATCTTGAATACTACGTATTTAAAATATGATTGTGAATTCATAGGAACTGGTTGGCCTTCCCAAAGACTGAAAACTGACTCCTTGGTAATAATCAAAGAATGGTAGTCGGTGTGTTATGAATATGTGGGGAAATAAGCTTGTGATTTTCGAAGGCAATATTGATGTAGACATGATGAAAAAGTACGTTTCCCTCAAAGGAACACGGTTTCTGGCCTCTTTTGGCAATGTTGATGGAATGTGACAGTTTTATAAAAGGTTGTGATTTGGTTCAAACGTAGCAATTTTAGATTGTTCTCTTCCCTCTTCCGGGGTGAAGACATAAGCAAGGTGCCCATTGATCTGTCACACATCCTATTGAAAATGTCTGAGTTAATGAACTGTTCAGCCTCGAAGAGACTTGGGAGTTGAGCGGCAGCACATTAAGGACCCTTTCTTTTTGGAACCTGACAACAACAGGATGCTGCCAGCGTTCTCTCTCTTCTCTCTCTCTCTCTCTCTCTCTCTCTCTCTCTCTCTCTCTCTCTCTCTCTCTCTCTCTCTCTCTCTCTCTCTCTCTTTTTCCTGTAGGAGCCACAAGTCGCAGTGTTTCTGTTTCACAGCAGCAGATTTTTGTATGGGGCTTTCATACACATTTCCTTTTGCCTGAGGCTTCCTCTCCACATTCCCTCATCTCTCTACCTCCTTCCCTCCCCTGAACCCTCTCATTCTTGGCATTCCCTCTTTCCACGTGATCCTGTTGTCTTCCCCATCCACTTCCTCCTTTAAAGCCTCTTGGTTTCTAGTTTCATGGTCTTTGCCCATGTTTATTCCCACCTGGATAAACATACTTAATAGTTAGAAGCAAGGATCTGCATTTGAGGAGAAGTTAGAGTAACAAGTAATATTTCCAATATTTAAAAAAAAATCACAAAAACAGCAACTCATCAGGCAAGCAGTCAATAATGACGTCAGCACATTGTGGGCGTGTGGTTGTGTGGGAGGGGTTATAATATTCCAACATAAGAAGTTATCTTCTTGACCAAGGATTAGAAAATTGCAGCCATGGACCAAATCTGGCCCTGCTCATTCACTTGCCAATTACCTCTTTACCTGCTGGAACGGCAGAGGTAGTTACTATGGAGACCATGAGTCACACAGCCTAAACAAAGAGTGAGCTAACCTTCCCCAGGAAAAGCTGAGGAAGGTCTCATCTACCCCAGAGTTCCTTTGACACCCCTGCGGCTGATCTCTTCTGAGTCTAAGTGGCTCACCAGTGCTTTCACGGACCGGAAATAACTAGATCGTCAGTTTTCCCTGGCGATAAATTCGTCCCCAGCCTTTTCTTTAGACCAGGCACCGTTCTTGCAGCTATACTTTCCAGCACACCTTGGGTCAGGCCAGGTAGGTGTGCTAGCACAGAGCATAGAAGATGTTAGGGCTGCGGAATGTTCTGGCAGTCACAGCCCAGTATTCATTCTTCAGCTGGAGCAGAAGCTATAAGGATGGAAGGTTTCTCACTCCTGTACCCCAGCCATGGTGGTGGGGTCTTAAACTCTGCTGTTGTCGGGTGGACTTTCTGATCTCCTTCCTTGCTGGTGGGAGCTGAGATGATCGAAGTTGAGAAACATACTTGGGAGGGAGTCCCAGCCGGAGTCCCTGCCCTGAGCCCACTTCTTTACCCTGCTAGTGATTTGTGAGCACTTGTCTGAATTAATTTGTTTATTCAAATACCTCAAGTTGTTCTAATTTCTCTGCACACACACTGACTTGTCTCATGACTCTGAGATTATCTTTACTCTCCCTGCTTCCCTGTTTCCTTCAGCTCCCCGTTTATACCACTGGATCACTACCTTTAAAAGGAGCAGCCATCTGAGAACAGTCTTGCTCTATTTCTGAAGGGGAGGGCCATTATTGGTAAAGTCTTAAAAGTAAACCTTAGAATAAATTTTTCAAACCTCCCTGTATCTTCCAACACACACACACACACACACACACACACACACACACACACACATTTGAGATGTTTTAAGAAAGTAAACTCTATAGCTGGGTTGTAATTGTGCACTTAGGAGACAGAGGCAGGAAGTACAAGATCAGACAGAGCTGCACACAAAGAAACCCTGGCTTAAGAAAAACAAAGCAAAATGACAACAACAGAAAAGTAAATCTATAAATTATTTGTGGTATATAGGAATGTTTCATAATAGTGGGTTCTCTGTCTTTGCTTTTTTTTTTTTTAACTTTATTCCAGAACATATTTTTAACTTCTGGGATGAAAAGAAGAAAGAAAAAAGAAGCCACCCAGATTTCATGTGTTGTTACAATTGTGTGGACAGATATCAATATACTAACATATGTGTGGTAAATTCCGTGATCTGCATGTGCTTGGGAAACGGTGATGGGCATGTGAGAAAACACAGCCTTTATTGGGTCTAAATATTATATTTGGGGTTCTTAAAACCTGGAGGACCTCTTTGGATAATTCTGATTATTTCCTGATCAGATACTCAATCTACTGAGAAAACCATCGCCGCCTGTCAGGAACTTTTGAATTGTATTCCTACTTAATCATTGTACAAACCAAACTTACTAATTGGTGAGGTTTCTATTTCATTTATGGCGAAATCTAATGGGAAAACATTGCTTCTTGTTCAGCATCAAATTTACCTACAATCTTATCCTCTAGGGCAGTGGGTCTCAGTCTTCCCAATGCTGTGGCCCTTTAATACAGTTCCTCATGTTGTGGTGACCCCCCCCCACCATAAACTTACTTTCATTGGTACTTTATAATTGTAATTTTGCTATTGTTATGAATCGTATGTAACGTATGTATGTCATTGTATGTAATGTACATAATATAAAGATCTGGGGGTTTTGACAGTCTTAGGTGACCCCTGTGAAAGGACTGTTTGACCCACCCACCCCCAAAGGAGTCATGACCTACAGACTGAAAAGCGCCACTCTAGAGCTAACATGAATAAATGTTACTGTCTTCGTTTCTTTGGTAGTGCTGTGAGGAGACACCATGACTGAAGCAACTTATAAAAGTGTCTATTTGTGGGCTTGCTCAGTTTCTGAGGACTAGTCCATTGCTGTCATGTGGGAGCATGGCAGGCAAGCAGGCAGGCAGACGTGGTGCTGGAGCAGGGGCTGAGAGCTTCCATCTCATCAGCGTGTTGGAAGTTGAGAGAGAGATTAGACTTGGCATGGGGCTTTTGAAACTTTATCCCCGCCACCACCACCACACACACCCAAACCTCCTCCAACAAGACCACACCTCCTAATCCTTCCTACATAGTCTGACAACTTGCAGCCAAGCATTCAAATACATGAGCCTATGAGGATCATCCGCATTCAAACCACCACAGTTACCTTTGGAATATCCAGTCTTTCAAATACCTGACAGTCTGGCAGTGGTGGAGCACGCCTTTAATCCTAGCACTTGGGAAACAGGGGCGGGCAGATCTCTGTGAGTTCGAGGCCAGCCTGGCCTACAGAGTGAGTTCCAGGACAGCCAAGGCTACACAGAGAAACCTTGTTTCCAACTCCCTTCGCCCCCAAAAACAAACAAACACCTGACAGTAACGTTCATCTCCCCATGCACACCTCAGTGGGATCCTTTTAGATTCCTGAACATCCTTTTACAACGTGTGGTTAACCCTTTCTCTGCTCTGCCACCCTTCTGCAAATATAGCTCCGTGTCTCACAGCCCTATTAATGAGCAGCACTCAACAGGATGTTACACTCTCACTGTTCCTGATGTTCCATTTGAAGGGATGCTCCAGTGCGTGTTGAAGTGTTTGATCTGTGGTGTACATTTTACCCTCCAGGTGTCTTATTTTTCTCACCTGAACTTTAAGGCCAAGGAGCTCTGAAACTGTACATTATACATATGTGATCTCTGTCTCTCTCTCTCTCTCTCTCTCTCTCTCTCTCTCTCTCTCTCTCTCTCTCTCTCTCTCTCTCTCTCTCCCTCTCCCTCTCCCTCTCCCTCTCCCTCTCCCTCTCCCTCTCCCTCTCCCTCTCCCTCTCCCTCAGAATAATAACACAAAGAGCACCCACAGATAGTCACCACTGTTGCATCCTTCTCGGCTTGTTTTATCACTTGAGCTCTCCAACCCCTCTCTGCCAGACTGTCCCCTCTTTGGCCAGTGGCAGCACTTCAAGCTGGCTCCGGAACCTCTTCCTAGGCACACTGTGCTCTAAACACTCTTTCAGTTTGGGGGGTAGCGCTCGGCAGTCCATGCTTGCCTATATTACACTAGCCCTGGAAGCAGCAATGCTCCAATGATCCCCAGTTCCTTGTGATGGAGGATTACATCCACATTTATAATCAATGATATGTTAAAAGCCTTGGAGCATCTCAGATTATGAATTACTCAAACAGAGCCATGACAAAGCCATGTCCACCTTCCAAATATCTGTTCTTTCTATTTTCTAACTCTTTGTCCTTTGGGACTATGTGAGGTTTCATTGTATTGATTTTGGCCCACCATTCTATCTTTCCGATGTGTTCCTTTATGACCGATGCCATCCCTGGATATCCAACCCCCTCTGAGATACTTTAAATATAAGTTTCAAAGCTGAGATCAGATCTGTTTACAACTTCAGAAGAGATTTCTTGGGCTGAGTTATAGATCTTTGAATAATGAGGTTTTTAATGAAACCAGGCCCAGCACATCGTTAACTGTGGAGAGAAAATGGCATTCTTATAATCACTATTTTTTGGAGCTTAATGGAAAAATACAGAATATTGAAAATGTTTTCTTATTATTACTTAATTTGTCAAAACCACATCATTTATGCCACATTTTAAATGAGGTGGAATAGTTTTTAAAGATGCAGCAGAGATCATTATAAAAAGCCCTGGGAAGCCAAATGTGGGGAAGAATCATGGGAAGGAAAAAGCATTACTAAGCTCAATGTGCATCCAGGAGCCTGTAGCACACATCAGCTTAGTTCCTTGCCAACAGTCCACAGGGGGACATAATGTGCACGTTAAAACGGGCTGGAGATAGGTATGTTGACAGCTTTGCTTCTGTAACACCCATCCATCCTGAGGCACCATCTGCTACATTTTCCGTCTTTTTGTGAGTATCAGCAAAGGGGGGTAATTAAGCAAACGAGCGAGCAGCTAAAATCAAGGTTCTCAGAAAGGAGAAAGACTCTGCAAAGGCTTGACAGTAGGGTGTCATTGTAGGAGCCTGAACACCTGGAGGCTCTTACAGGGAAGGGCAAGAGTGTACAGTGACCAATGGGGGTGGAGTGTGGGTGGAACCAGTAAAGCCCATAGCATCATGGTAGTTGTAGTAGCAGGAGCTGCTGAGGACAAGAGGAAATGCTTCTGACTTCTTTATTAGAGAGAAACAAGGTTGCACTCTGGAAAGACAAAAGGTCAGCTTACTACTTTGGCAGCACACAGTCATGAATGTACAACTCACAAATCTAAGATTGGTGCTCCTTGTAGCACAGCTAGCTGAGCTGTCAATGGGAACCCCAGTCAGAGCCTTTGTGTCTGGAGTGACAGCAATAATTGAGTGTTGGCCTTGGGACATGGAGGAGCCTAGCACAATCTCCTTGAGTGGGAGGCCAAACTACCAGGTTGGCCTCAGTACCAAGTTAGCTGCAAAGGAATACCAGCCAGTATTCCTCTGTGTTCACATTAGCCTCCATGTTCCTTGTGCCGGAACCATCTGTAAATATGCTCAGCGGGCTGGGGGGCTGAAAGGAAGAAACCCCACCATCTGTAAATATGCTCAGAGGGCTGGGGGGCTGAAAGGAAGAAACCCCATACATATCCCTATTGACCATTTTTTGATGGTGAGATGTTGGGGGTCATAAAGGCATTGTGTTTCTTTACTGGGGGCATTTGATTGCTTTTTAGTGGCAATGCCAATGTTTTGCTTGCACCCCTTTCTCTTGAGTATTTTAAACTTCTTTCCCTAATCCCCTTCCTCTTTCTCTTCCTCCCCTACAGCCTCCCTCCTTGAGTACATGTCCTCCTACAGACCTTAGGAGTTTGTCACCCCATTAGCCCTCCATTGGACACTGATCTGCTCTCCCTTCTCAACAGGATGAGCTGGTTTTCTGTGAACACTGTCGTATCTCTGTCACAACCACTCAGGTTTCAGAATGCACTTCCACTTCTTGGCCTTCTGTCTTGCTTTTCAGCCAGTCTTCTGTTGATAGCTAGAGTCCTGGTCCTTCTGTCCCCACCGCTGTCTCTGCTGTGCTTCTCTGATCATGCCCTTCCTTCTGAGGGAGCGGCACTTGTATCAGTTGCATCTGCGTTGCTCTGGACAGACTTCTGAGAGAAACAACTGAAGGATGGAGGAGTCTGATCTGGCTCACAGCTTCGGAGATTCCATCTATGGTTGCTTGGTCCCCTGTGCTTGAACAGAGAGCATCATGGTGGTGGGACTGTACGACGGGGTAGGAGGGGGCATTTATGTCATATAACTAAGAAGCAGAGAATGAAAAAGAAAAGGTTAGGAATAATACATCACCAAGAATCCCCCCCAGTGATCTGCTCCATCCAGTAGGGTCCTACCCCTCACTGTTTCTACAATGTCCCAAAACAGCATCACCAATGGAGGACCAAGTATTTAAACTATGAGCCAGTAAGTGGGATGGACATTTCAGGTCAAACACTAATGAAAGCCACAACATTGGCCTTCATAAGTTTGGGTACCATTGTGCTTATGCTTTGCCCTTTCCAATCTACCAGGACCCTGTGCCTGCATGCTGAGCTACTGGCCCATTGTGTCTCTGTTGCCCATTGACTGCCTTGGGTTTTGTACAGTGTCCTTCAGGAGCTTACTCTGAGCCCTCCCCTCGCCTTTGGAGTTCCACTCCAGCTAAAAGCCTTCCTCACATGAACCATGGCCATGACCAAGGCTCTTATCTAGAAACCAGCAGAAGATGGCAGCTGAGTGTGAGGACATTGCAAGTAATGTTCAAGCACTACAGAGAGACTCAAAGGAGTGGGTGTCCTAGCTGAGGCTGGTGGCACAAAACTGTCCCAAATTCATGGGCTCTTAAAATGGTTTCAATTAGTTTCAGCTCCCTGAGCCGACTCGGAGGCACAATCATAAGCTCGACAATGTTTTCACACTGATTTAGCTAATAGATGTCGAGCTATTTGCTCTCGGCACCTTATTGATTAAGGCAGAAAAGGCGAACAGTGAAGAATCCGCGTTAAAATGCAATTCTGTCAAGGAGGAATGCTCCTCTGTGGGAGGTGCTTGGTTTAAAGAAAAGAAAGACTATAAACATTCATATCAAAACTTTAAAATATCTCAGGCCACCTCCTGAGCACCAGAAACATCCTTTGGGGTGTTTCTTTCTGCCTAGATTACCTCATGACCAACATAGAAGCTACAATACTTGGACCATCTCTTTTCTAGAACACAGCCAGGAACTCCAAGAAAGAATGAGGGGGGAGTGCCGAGCAACTACACACGTGGGCCATCGCAGAGCAAGTACTGTGAAGATGACAGTAGGTGAGGCTTGTTCTCCGAGATAGAAGTGTCAATCACTGCATGCTAGAGGAGCATCTGGGATGCAGATGCTGAGATGAGACTCGAAGCAAGAGAAACTCATCATAGAAAATATTTGTGAGAGAAAACGAGGAGGGAAGGCTCAGTGCTGTGCCAGGCCAAGGAGGAAACAAAGAATGGGAGGCTTGGTTAGAGGAAAGCTCTTCAGCCACAGTTTGGAGGAAAGAATGGGAAGGCTGTGAAGCCAAAACTATGTGTCAGATGGGTGCTGCTTCCCAGCATGGGCCGTCTAAGCACTCCTGGGGCACTTGTTAGGGAAGAGGACCACCTGCCACAAATACACCAAGGAACTTACAGCAACCGTGGCTACTTAGTCTCTTGTCCACTATAAAAAGTGGCTAGGCCAGACTCTCAGACGTTGTTGTATGCTTGTATTCTGCCATCTGTTGGTCACAATTTCAGGAGGGTTACTGATAACATCATAAAACCTCAGGCAAAAACAAAACTAAAACTAAAACTAAAGCCCAAAACACCAAACCAAACAAACAAAAACGGATAAGAAAGAAGGGCTGTCTCCCCAGCCTTGTGATCACTTGCTATATAACAAACCATACAGATACTTCTTCATAATCTACATCTGGGGAAATCCATCCTAAGACCCACATTATTTGTGAGTATAATAATTTCTACTTTATTGCATTATGTTAAAACATGTTATGATTGTGTAGTATTTTATTGAAGAAAATATCAAAATGTATTTTGCTCATGGTGAGATCATTATATTTTTTCAATTGTAATTTTAAAAATATTTTCAAAATATATGAAATGTCTGTGGTAAAACTCTGTAAAAAACTGATCATCATGTCTACAGTTCAATTATCAAATAAATAATTAGTGAATCAACAATAAATAAATAAATAAATAAATAAAACTGAAAAAAAAAAAGAAAGAAGAGCTGAGTTAGTGAGAAACTCAGAAGTCACCAAACACCAAGTTTGTTACATTATTGTCTCTAATTCCCACGACCTTGAGAAGTTGTTTTGCCAGCAAAGAGGTGTCCAAGGGCTTAAGTGATTTTTCTAAGGGTATCCAGCCTCGTGTTGCACATACAGGTTTTGAATATAACATACACCGAAAAATTTTAGTTGTACCTATTTGTAGGGTCCAAGTAGTTAGTGTAGTTTGGATAAAGGTCCCCTAAAAGCTCCCGTAGTAAAGGCTTGGTCACCTGGCTCTGGTCCTATTGGAAGCCGATGGGTTCTTTAGTGGGTGGGGCTTATTGAGATGAAGTTGATAAGCCATGGAAGAAGTGGGTTAGGCAGGTCCCTGTAACAACTGTGACAAAATACCTGAGAAAACAAGTAAAACCATGGAAGATTTATTTTGACTCACGGTTTCAGAGATGTCAGCTCATAGCTGACTGCCTCCTTTTCTTTAGGCCTATGGCAAGATAGAAACATAACCAAAAGGCACAAAAGAAGAAAGCTACACACATCTTAGAAATGAGAATGCAAAGCTAGGATGAGAACCAGAATCCTAGTATACCCTTTCAAGGCCGTCCAGTGACCTACTTCTTCCAACAAGGCTGTGTGTCCTACAGCCCTCACCATCTCTCAGTAATGCCACCAGCTATATGGATCAACCCTTCAAATCATATGCCTTTGGGAGACATTCCACATATGAACACTGGCACCCCACATTCTTCAGTTCTTCCTTCATCTCTTGTTTCCCAGCTGTTATGAGGTGAGCAGGCGTTCTCTGAAGTATATATGTCCCCATCGTGAAGTAGAGTGTAGCCACAGGCCCAAAACAACACAGCCAAAGAGCCGCAGACGGAAGGCACTGAAGCCGAAAGCTTTAGGTTGTTAATCTCAAGGTTTTTGTCATCGAGATAGAAAGCTAACGGTCGTGTTATAATTTTGAATACAATGTGAAATGCGAAGATCATACCTGCAGACTGCAGAACGAGGTTGCTTCTACTTTGTCACACTGAGACGAGGGCAAGAAGAAAGTAGTTGCGTCGGAAAACAGACCCATGTGATAAACTTAACTCTGGATGTCCTGGCAACCAAGGAGAAGAAGATTGTAAGTCCCAGTGGCTCTCACTGGCTTCGAAAAAAATCTCACAGAGGTTGGAGAGATGGTTCAGTCGGTAAAAGCACTTGAGGACCTAAGTTCAGACCTTGAGGATACAAATAAGAAGATGGAGCAATGGCTTGCAATGAAACACTTGTAATGAAGCATTGTTGAGGTAATCAAATGCCTAAGGTGGCACCACCCTGTTCTGATCCCATGATGTGTTTGCTTAGACAATGCCCAGCCCTTGACCCTCCTCTCCCAATAGTCATGTCTGCCTTGTCAACCCATTTGATATGTCTATGGCCTTAACTATGGTCCAGATGCATTAACCAAAATAAATGGCAAGTTAAGTTTAAAATAACTACCATACTCTTCTACAAGTGAACATTTCAAAGTTACTCTGACCCTCAGTTTCTGCCCTTACAAATGTGTTTTTGGAGGCCCAGGCCTGCTATTGGTCTGGATATTAGGGCAGAAAAAAAGGCTTAAAACTTTCAATTGATTTAACCAGCGTGGTTGCCAATCTCATATGGCTCATTACAGTGGTAGGCACAAACAGGCAGATCCCTGTAAGTGTAGTAGCCATCTCCTTAGTCTACTTGATCCAGGCCAGTGGAACTAGAGAAAGAACCAGTTATTTCATCCAACAATGTCCCTGGTAGTGAGTTGATGTTTTTGTGTGTGTGAGGTCATGGGCCTTGCTTTGTCAGCTTGACTTGTGCAGGGTTGCAGACAGAGTAGCTAAGACAAGCCAGATGGATGCTATGTGCCTATGTGACTGATTGGCCCTAAACAGGTGAGCTCAGCTGAGCTTCTCTGGTGTGAAATACTTCACGCACATAGCCACACACCATTGCCATGAGAGCTAAGTTGCTTGTTCAAGCCCACTGGAAGAGGATGCTGAGAGTACTGGCCACGCCCTCCCTGGACTCTGCCTGGGTTCTTTTCTCCTTTTATAAACTGTAACCAGGAGTCACATAGCTTTTGGGGGTGTTGGGAACTCACAAGTGAAGTATAAAGCCTGAGGGTGGGTCTTGTGGACTCTCAGAATGAAATGCTTAGATTTTTTCTTTCTTTCTTTCATCATCTCCAGTCAGCTGATGTCTTTTCCTTTACAATCCCCCCTCCCGAGTCCATTAATGAACTAAATAACAATATCTCAAAGTTGAGCGTGTCCCCCTCCCCCACCCCCAGCTCACCCACAGCTGTCACATGACTGAGGTTCCTCGGTGTTTATAACTCTTTCTATTCTTGGACCTCACATCACTTGACAGATAGAATCTAATCCTCTAAATGGTTCAAGGCTGTAGAGTGTGATTCTTCCCACTGCACAAATGAGAAAATTGAGCTCCAAGTGTGACAGATTGTCTGGGCCTCCCAGGCTTGCCCATGGGCTACACCTCAGAGTAAAAGAGCTGGCCTCGCTAGTTATTGCTTCAGGCCCCTTACTCCTCAACCCTTGTTAAGTCCTCCTGATTAAATCATGGCCGGATTGAGAAAAATGACTTTGGAAACAAGCTGACTTCAATGCTTTCTGCTTTTCCCTGCTCTCTGGAGAGCACACTTCCAGCAGGATGATATCTTCACTGATTACATTAGCCCTGAGCCATAAGGATAAAAATACCCCACCCCTGTCACTGATGAGTTACCCCCTACACGGAGTCCACAGTGTCATCTTTTCTTCAGTAATTTTGTCAGTGACATGTTTGTTGTAGGCAAAGCAAAGCCGGCGCAGCCGATTCAGGGTGACCTGGGCTCAGCTCCATTCCTAGAATCAATAAAATTCCCAGGTCTACTTTGATTTCGGAATTTAGATTGCAGGTAATGATGATATATGAGCTTACAGAACAGATTTGATTCTCGGTGATAAGACCAGTTCTGGCAGCCAAGGAAGGGAAACATCGTTTTGATTTACAGTTGACAGGCTTCTTCTGATCCGGATGCCGTGCGTGGACCACTCACATGAGCGCCAGGATGCCTATACTGCCCTGACAGCTGGCCTGCACTGCCCAAGGAGTGGCAGCTGTAACATAGCCAAAGGTGGGAGAAGGCATAGATGGGTGATAGGACAAGAAAAAAAAACGGGACCAGACTTCAAGTCATCTGAATTCTATTCACGCTTAATTCTGCCCAGGCATCAGTGGCATACAGAGGACACAATCAGGTTCAAGCAAATGACTACACATTTGCAACGAGGTAATCTGAAAAGACAACTACAGCCCAGGCCTGCAGCTTCTGCGGGCCAGTCGGGATCTGACGGGCTGACAGCCTCCGGTCGAGGTGGCGAGGAAGGCAAGCACTAATGGTAATTTAAAATGTCTGGCGGTGAGGAAGGCAGGATGGGCTGGGATTGTATGGTACCATCTTCCCCACCGTGGTCCAGTTGTACAGAGCAGATCCTCCTGCTGGTTGGGACTATCCTATAGAAGACTCTGTGTATATATGATAGAACATATATAACACAAAACCTACTGTTTTAACTGTATGACTCAGTGACAAGTCCATCACGTGACTGTGCTCCATCTGCATCATCTCCAGCAGGACTCTGCTTCCATCATATACCAGATCCGAACTCTGCCTCTCAGCCTGCCATATACTGTTCTCCTTTCTATGTGTCTTTTTATGTCTGCCTCATTTTTCTTAGCATAATGTTTTCAAGGTTCATTCCTTCATTAAATTGTGCCAGCACAACAAAATACCTGAAGAAATCTGGGCATGGTAGTGCACATCTTTAATCCCAGCACTTGGGAGGCAGAGGCAGGGAGATCGCTATGAGTTCGAGGCCAGCGTGGTCTACAAAGCAAATCCAGGACAGCCAGGGCTACTCAGAAAAACCCTGTCTTGGAAAAAAAATGCCTGGCGAAACTAACTTGATATTTTGTCTCCTGGTTTCAGAGGTTTGAGCACAGAGTTGGAAGTGGGGTGAGCCAGCTCAGAAGGCTCTAAGAACAAGCTGCACACATCTAAGGAACATTCTAGGGACCTACTTCCTCCAGCCAGGCCCCACATCCTAATAACCCACTTAGCTATAAGCTCATCGATGGGCTAATCCACTAATAGGATTAGCACCCTCATGATCCAGGCTCCTCCAAACAGAGCCTCTGGTCTTTTGTGGGGCACATTTCATATCCAAACCATTATTGTTTCATGCGCCATATATTAAAACTATATTCTTGTTTGAAGCTGAATGATATTCCATTGTATTTAGATTCCATATTGTATAAATCTATTCACATTGGCGGACATTTATGTTGCTTTTAGGTTCTGGTTATTGTAAACGATGCTGTCATGAACATGGGTCCAGAAACTTGTGCTTTCTATTACTTCGGGTTTATTCTCAAAAATGGAGTTGCACCATCCTGTGGTAGTTTTGTATTTAATTCTTTTAGCAAACTGTCTATAAATAATATTTTTTAATGTGGAAAATGTCCTAAGTGTTTTAGAGATAAGGCAGGGTAGGATGGCACAGACCTGTGGCCCTAACTGCTAAGAAGTGGAGGCAGGATGATCAGGAGTTCAAGGCCACCCTCCGGTTCATAGTGAATTCAAAGCCAGTTTGGGTTACATAAAACCAAATTATACATCATATGTGAGTATGATGATGATGAGGAGGAGGAGGAGGAAGACGACGAGGAGGAGGAGTACATTCATCCTGCTAAAGTTTGGCCGTCAGTCAATTGGGCTTAAAGCAGCCTACCAGCTGAGGGACACAAAGCCAAGTAGATAGATGCTTACTGTGACTTACTGAATGTCCAGTGGGAGTCAAAAGTTACACATTTCTTTTTAGCACAATTTAATTTAAACCTCATATGTGCAGTACTATTACCTATGCACTAATGAGTAAATGTTTACTAAAGAGGGCACAAGCCTCAGGGCTTAGGTGAGGACTTTGCATCAGCACCTGGTGGGGCACTTGGTGGGGGTGAGGATGGAGTGGGGCTGATGAGTTAGGCTCATCACACTGGAAACAATTTATTCAGATTATTCAGATTGTTACTCTACGGCTTACTAAGCCTTGGGAAATGGGGAACCCATGTGCTCTCTTTCTCTATAAATCTGTTTCTGATCTTTATCTTTCCCCTTCTCTCTAAAGAACCGTTTTAGCATACCTGCCAAGGCAGGTCTACTAGCATCAAATTGCTTCCATTTTCGTTTGTCTTAGAAAAGTCTTTATTTCTTCACCTCATGCGGTGGATAATTTCATGGAGTACAGAGCTCCAGGGTGCATTTTCTTTTTTCTCTCTCTCTACACTATAAATATTTCATTCGTCTCTCTTGCTTGCATGACCTCTGAGATGTCGGATGTAATTCTTTGCCTTTCTGTGGGTGAAGTGGCCTCCCTCTAGCCCCTCGATTTTTTTCAGGGTTTATTTTATCTTGAATTTTCTGTAGTGTGAATATGAATATGTTATTTATATGTGTGAGTCTTTTTTTTTTCTCCTTGGGTTGATGTTTTATATTATTGTTTTGGAGAGTTTCTGTGTCTCTCGTCTCTCTTCTGCTCTTATAATCCCATGAGGTGTAGTCATTTGTAGCTGTCTCATGGTCCTTTGATATTCTGTTCTTCAAGTTTTTAATTTTAGAGGTTTCCAATAATATATCTCCAAGCCAAGACATTTCTTATCCAGCTGTGTCTAGTCTACTAATAACCCACTGAAGGCATTCATCATTTATGTTACAATTTGTCATTGTCCTTGGTCTTGCTGATTTGACAAGACAGTAAGAACAATTCGTCTGAGAACTTAAAGAACAACTGTCCTCAACAAAATTTAAAACGTGCACATGTTACTGTTGAATGCAGGCAAATGCTGTTCAGCAGATCTCTAGAACATCTTCATACTCAACTGGAGCTTTATGTTCATTGGTTGATGCTGATTGATTGATTGACAACCATTGTTCTTGTCTTGAGTGCTACTAGGTGACTCATGTTCATGGAATCACGCAGATAGTGTCACTTTGGAGTTTTTTTTTCTTTAATGCTATTTGCCTCTTTATTCTATCAACCTTCATTTCTTGAATACTATCCATGCACTAGAACCCTTATATGTCAATAATAGTTATTTTACATTCTTATTATGTTAACCCCCATTATCCTTGTCATATCTGAATGAGTCTTGATCTCTCTCTCTCTCTCTCTCTCTCTCTCTCTCTCTCTCTCTCTCTCTCTCTCTCTTCAAACTTTAAGTGCACATTGCAATCCTTTTCTTAGTAGCCAGACATGTCATTATACAAACAGGTACTTAGTGGGCAATCTGTTATGAATAGACTTTGCAGTGCTGTATGGTGAGGGCAAGCAAAGTATTCTGCGGTCATGAAACGATAGTTTAGTCTTTCTATGAGCCTCTGCCTGTAAATTATGACATCCTCAAGTGTCCTTCAACAGCCCAAGCTCTCAAAGTATAACAGGTCGGCGATATGCATCAGAATTGGGTGTTGTGTCTCAACCTCCAAGGCAGTTACGATTCTGATAAAAACTCTAACAGGCTTTGGTTCAATAATCTCTGCTGGGAGTAAGCCTCTTCAGAACAAATGTTCTCACGTATGTCTAGACAGTCCCTTTTCTTTTCTTCCTGCTTGGAGTATAAGGGTGCATTTTTCTGATGGTTACTTTAAGTACGGTATTAAGTTCCTAGAGGTCCCTCATGACAGGCTCCCACGGAGTTCTTTTGTTTTTTTTAATTTTATTAATTTATTCAGATTACAACTCAATTGTTATCCCATCATTTGTATCCTCCTGTTCTTCCCTCCCTCCCACTTCCACCCTATTCCCCTCCCCTGGGTCTAAGACTGAGGGGTACCTCCTCCCCCACAATATGGTCATAGGCTATCAAGTCTCATCTTGGTAGCCTGCTTATTCTTTCTTTGAGTGCCACCAGACCTCCCCACCAAGAGGAGGTAGTCAAATATGGGGCACCAGAGTTCCTGTCAGAGTCAGTCCCTGCTCTCTTCATAACTGTGGAGAATGTCCTGTCCATTGGGTAGATCAGAGTACAGGTTCAATGTTTACTGTTGTATTGTCCTTCCCACAGAGTTCTTAATTCCCATCCTTGTCAACTGCAGTTCAGAAGTCCCCACCCCAGCACACCTCCCTTCTGCTCCTGGGCTGGCTTTCTTATGAGTTGTACATCTCAAAATTGGACCATCCCTCCATTGAGAAAGTCATTTGCCTTATGCCCTTTCAGGATGTTGCAGTTTAGAGAGAGAGAAAGAGTGAGAGAAGGTAGGACCTAGTGGAAAGGTATTGGATCAACGGAGACATGCTCTTGACAGAGATGTTGATATCCCAACCCTGCCTGTATCTCACGTTCCTTCCATAGTAGCAGTAAGATGAACAGGCCTCCCCTACCACGTGCTCTAGCCGTTGTCTAATCTGCCACCATAAGCCTGGATCAATCAGACCAAGGGCCATGGTCCAAAGCCTCTGAAGAAATGCAAGCTAAACGTTTCCCCTTGCTAGGCTAATTGTTGGTGTGTTTTGCCATAGTAGCTGACAGCCACTTATAGGAAGAAAGCGTTGATTCCTCAGTTGGTTTCACTTTGTGTTTGTTGCAAAAAGACAGTGGCCACTTCCAAATGTCTTATACAGTGTGTTGTGTAGTTATCTCCCTAGTTTGAACCATTCCCTGTAAAGGCAAAGAAAAAGCTCTTGAAACACACATACACACATACACACACACACACACACACACACACACACACACACACACACACACACAAAGCTACCAAGTTCCTCCCCATTGCTGGACAGTAGTGGCTCACGTCTTTAATTCCAGCACTTAGGAGGCAGAGGTAGGGGGCGTCTCTGAGTTCAAGGCCAGCCTGGTCTACAGAGCAACTTCCAGGACAGCCAGGGCTACACAAAGAAACTCTGTCTCAACAAAACAAAACAAAATAAAAAACAAAAACCCACCCAAAACAAACAAACAAACAAACAACAAAACAAAAAGCCTCTCCTCGGCATTATGGACTCTGTAAACCATTGCAGAGGAGAGGAGACTTCCTTGTGGTGCTGCCTGCAGGTTGAACAGAGAGTCCCAGAATGCAGCTGTCATGAGCCACCATCCATGCTGGGCTGTGCCTTTAAATAATGTGGCTGTCAGAGTCACATGTGCGCCTGTAAGTCACCCCTCACCCTCTGTCTTAGTTTCTTGTCCTGTTGTTGTATTGAAATATTCTGACAAGAACAACCTAAGAGAGAAGGCGTTTACTTTTACTTCCAGTTCAAGGCACAGTCGATCCCAGCAGGGAAGTCAAGCGAGCAGGAGTGGGACGCGGCTGCTCGCATCTCTTCCACAGTCAGCACACAGAGAGGGAAGGACGCATGCCAGTGCTCGGCACACTTAATACAGTCCAGGATCCCCTGCCCAGGGAACAGCCCTGCCCACAGGCAACACAGGTCCTTCCCACATCAATCAACATAATTAAGATGATTTCCTGCACAGATAGCCCCAAATCAGCTTGTCTCTCAGGTGAGTCTATTCTGTCAAATTGACTGCTACTATGCACCACCACACATATACTCCTGTGGTTAACCACAATAAGCCCATTGGTTCGCCAGCCCATACATGAGTAAGGTGTATCTTTTGGTATGCCACCAATACTCTCCCTTGGGTAAATGGATATCTGTGCTTATCCGGCCAGAAAAATCACACAACCTGAGACAGGAAGTCAGCTGTCAATCTGAATGGGTAGGAAGCTGTGATTAGAGGGCACCTCCTCCCAAAAATTTGCTGCCAGCTTTTGGTAGCCCTCATGGAAAGAGAGCCCTGGCCTGTCAATGCTCATGGCTTCAAAAGGATTTCAGAAACTCCACTGTACCTGTGTGGTAGACTTTGGTGGAACTGACTGTCACATTTAAAATAGGCTGAAGAAAATAATACTTAGAGCATACGGAGGTCGAACAAGATGTGAAAAGTTCATAAAGGCGTTGTGCTTGGGAAAGGCTTGTGTCTGAGTCTCAGGTCTCATCTGGATACTGTCAGCCAGCTTCCGGGCTCACTCCCCTCATCTACATGAAAGGACTAGAAAGCACTTCACAGACATGGGACTTGATTCGGTGCGCTGTTTGCACATGGAGGCTGCACAAAATCACCATCATTAATGAGTTTGTTAAAACTGGGAGGAGATCATTGACAGAACGAGGCCCCTGAGCTGACAGGAAGGAGTCATCCCACCAAAACAAGCAAAATTTTCCTGGAACAACACAGAGGACAGTCTTGCTCTTGGATTTAATGCCGTGGGGGTGCTAATGAATGCAAACATGGCTTGAAACTTGCCTGTGTTGGCAGGGCTCCACAAAAAAAAATCATACGGCTATTTTCCTAACCATAGTTCCTTAGGTCACACCAAGCATCACTTTTGCTTCCTTCTCCATTATCATATAACTGCAGGGGTTGGGATCCAGAAGAGTCCCATGTGTCATGGGTGGAGAAAATATGCCAACATGGAACATGCCTGTCTATGCCAAGAGCTCATTTACATGCTGAGGATGGATATCCACATTAGCAGGTATTATTATTATTATTATTATTATTATTATTATTATTATTATTATTATTATTATTATTATTATTTACTATTATCGAATGTCATAGCCTAGAATTCTGGAAGAGATAACACAAAACACTAGCCCACAGGAAGTCTGAGGCAACGCAGCTCATCAGAACAGATACCCACTCTACAGATGGGCTGCTCTTCCATTGTAACCATCTACAGGTTGAGCTCAGAGTATGCCCTCACCCAGGGCTGGTCCCATCTACACAAAGAGCATTCTATGGGGATTTTACTGATATTTTTATGTATAAGGAAATCCTCTGTGCCATCCTATCTTCATTTCTTTTTTTTTATTTATTTTTGAGATTAAAATATAATTATAACATTTCCCCACTCCTTTCCCTCCCTTCAGGCTGTCCTACTCTTCCTTGCTTTCTTTCAAATTCATGGCCTCTTTTTAAAGATTGTTATTACATGTATACATAGAGGAAATGTAAATACAAGCTGTTCTGTCTATATGATGTTATTTGTCTGTATGCTTTCAGGGCTGGGCGTTTGGCATTGGACAGCCAGCTGGTGTGCTCTTCCCTGAGGAAGACACTTTCTCCCGCCCTCAGCATTGCTTTGGTGCTTGTAGTTCTTTGTGTTGGGTTGCAGCCTTGTGGCTCTGTCACACACACCTGTCACAGACTGTATCTTCTACTGATATCAGAAGTGACACCCATAAAGTCCCACCCACATAACTGCCTACACAGAAGCTGAACAGGGAGGACACCCATCTTTGTTTTTCTATGCTTCGTTTCCCAGAAAATATAAAACCCGACCAGGTAGCCTCAACTCATTGAAGCCTCTGAAAGGCTATCCCAGGGCTACAGATGTGGGTGGAAGGAAAGGGAAGCAGAAGCAAAGGAAACAGACACAGAGACAGTCACACGTTCTGACATTTTCTCTCATCAAACATCAGGCACTACTAAATATGAGTAAGAGATATCCTATTGGCTTCTTTTTTTTTAAGAAATCATTTTGCTACATGGTCCTTAGCAACAGGGTTCCTCACTACTCTAGTATACTGCTAGACAAATAGCACATTTCAAATCCTTCCTCCAGGACCAGAGAGAAGACTAATTCCGTGAGTGTTTTTGCATTAAAGACAAATCTCTAATCTCTAAAGCTCCGATCTGGTGGAAAATGCAAATGGGTGTGAGAGGTGACTTAAAAGCCATTCCCATACATGAGGTGTATAGATCAAGGTACACTACATGTCATTTCCTCACAGTGATTCTTGCCGCCAGAGAAATGTCTCTATCGGGAACTTTATGTTTCCTCACATTGAGCAATGTGTTCTTCCCCTAAGACCAGAACATACTCATTGACTGGCGGCAACTGTCCTCAGCATCCAGACATTTGGTATCCCACATTTCCAGAACCCAGATGCCCTGCACCTCTTTGACTTATAGAGTTGCCATTCCCTTGTACCCATCAACCAACAGTGCACATACGTAACAGGATGAGGAAGACAATTTCCTGGAGACAGGCTAGACAGTCAAAACTATATGTGAGGACTGCAATGCCAGAAGCACCCAGAAATCCACCCTCACTATGTCCCACACCTGTACCCTCACTCTATCTCAGGGCACTCGCAGAGCTAATTCTTATTTGCTCCAGTCAAGTTATTTTGGAGTTTTCATTTTTGTCTCACAAGCAAATTCGAAGGACAGTACTCTTAAGTAGCCAATGACCTGCAGCTGCCAATTGCGTGCTTCCTGTGCGGTCACATTTAAAAGATCATCAAGTCGTACTTATGTTTGAAGATCGAGCTCTTTGAGACTGGAAAATTAAATGTGTCTCAATTACGCATCTTTTGCAGAACATCTGTAATGATTTTTAAAGTGGATTCATAATCTCCTTTAAAATAGAAGAAATAAGTATTTGGTGAGTGAGTGGAAGTTTTGCTGACAGCACAGTTATTGCTGATAACGACGTGGGCATATTCATTTGCTGGGGAGCGTGATGAAGGGTCTGAAAAGGCCTATAATAAAGCGGCACTTTGATTTGTGTGGAGGGTGAAATCTCTGCTCCATCTCAACTTACTTCATTAATGGACCCAGATAGTAGAAAGCTGGCAATTAAACATGATAGAAATACAAACAGTGCCATCTTTTGGACGACGCTCAAACAACACATCTAGACAAACACATACCTGTTGAGCTTTGTTCGCAGGCACCACAAGCTTCTTCACAGATGCCACGAGATCTTATTTTATCATTAGTCAAATTTCGGGGCATAAGAGCTTTTATCAGCTATGGGAATGCAAAGCCATCACGCCTAAAAATAGTGTGTGATCTGTACCTTTCAGCTGCCCTGTCATTGCACATTCAGATTGGCCTTATTATTTTTTAAAAAGTCAATGTGTGTGTGTGTGTGTGTGTGTGTGTGTGTGTGTGTGTGTGCATGTGTGTGTGCTGTGCATGCATGTGTGCTGGTAAATGTCCTTCATTCTCATATGCAGAGGCCCCAGGAGGACATCTGGTATTCTGATCTATTACTCTCTATCTAATTCCTTTGAGACAGTTTTCCACTAACCCTGGAGCTCAACTGGCAGCCAGAAAGCCCTCGAAAATTTCATATCAAAGAAATTGGAAAAGGGATAGTAATTTGTCATGGTGAAGAAATATTGGGCTGATTCCAGAATAAAGACATGACACCAAATCCATTCACTCGTTCATGCAACAAATACACAATTATCTGGGCACCTGTTGTTTGTCAGGTGCAATAGCAAGGCTGAAACTTAAAGTGAACAAGCTCCCTGACTCTGCAAAACGTATTCACAGTGGAGACAGCATCCTGAATGTCTTTTGAGGAGTAGGATAGTTAATCTGTATCTGAGGACACTATGTGAGCCTCGGATTAATATGAAATGAAATTGTTGATTCCAGGGCTTTGAGCCTTGTGGCAGTTTGAGTAGGTATGACCACCATATACAGTGTGTTTAAATGCTTGGCCCAAAGGGAGTGGCACTATTAGGAGGTGTGGCCTTGCTGGAGTAAGTATGCCTTTGTTGGAGGAAGTGAGCCACTGCTATAGGGTCAGGTTTTGAAGTTTCCTATGTTCAAACTGCACCCAGTGTGGCAGTCTCCTTAACCTGCCTTTGGGTCAAGATGTGGAACTCTCAGCTCTTCCAGCACCATGTCTGCCTATGGGCTAAGTGGACTAAACCTCTGAACTATAAGTCATGCCCAAAGTAAATGTTTTCCTTTATAAGAGTTGCTGTAGCCATGGTGTCTCCTCACAGTGATAGAAACCCTAGCTAAGACAAGGATGAGGATGAGGAATACAACTGGATGTAATACGTAAATGATATAGTTCCCTTTAAAACTATCATGTTATGGATGAAGAAACTGAGATACATCTATATTTCTTATCGTTATAAAATTCCATGTCCCTGGTGCCGGGAAGATGTTAGCATAGGATGACTTGAGCAGGTAGGATTTCCCACCTTTGCTGGAATGCGGTGTTGGAAGGCTTTGCAGAGGTTGTGATGTCATCACTGAGAATTGTAGCATGAAAAGAATTGACCAAACAGGAGATGAGGGTGGACAGTAGAAGAGAAAATGCACGCACTATAGAATGTCTGAGTTGGCCAAGGTAAATGAAGGCAAGTACAAAGAGTGGAAATCTTAGAATCTATGTAAGGCAGTAGGTGAAAACAGGAGTGCCTGGACCTGGGGAAGTGGCTCATTGGGTAAAGCGCTTGCTATGTAAGCATGAAGACTTGAGATTGGGTCTCCATCGGTAACCCCAGTTTTGAGGAAACAGAACAGGCAGCTATGAGGAGCTTACTGCACAGCCAGCCTAACCAAAATGATGCCACAGGACCATTGAGACACCCCGTCTCAAACTAATAAATAAAGTGGAAAGCAATAGAGAAAGACACTCAACCTTGACTTCTGGCCTCCAATGACACACATGCACCCACACATACATGTTCACACACACACATGTAATACAGAGAGAGGGGATTGTAAAGTTAGATAGAAGTCAAGTCAGTGGATCTTCATGCTCAGAGATGAAGAGAATACTGATCCTGAGGGTCATGAGTAGACAAGATGTCAGGGATGTGAAATGACATGGTAGGTTCCATTTTCTACCAACCACCCCAATAATGATGCAAACTATTGACTGCAGGCAGCAAGGAAAAGGTAGGGGGATAAGTGTAGATTGCCACAGTAGTCTATGGGAGGAGTTGGGGTCTTGGGAGAAAGGATCAGCATTTCCAAGACCCTTAGAAGAAAGATCGTGGGTTATTGGACTTAAGGGGAGAAAGAAAAAGAAGGAAAACGAGGAGAGTGTGCTGTTTCCCTCCAAATGGGAAGATGGCAAGTGCCATTCATAAGAAGAGAGAGGAACAGAGAATTTAAAGTCTTTGAAGAATGATACACATTCAGCCAAATCAAACACCACTGTATCTTTATCAAATATGTAAGGAACCCTATTTTCTCCAAGTATTCGAAAAAGGCTGAAGTGCCAACCAACGTGTCTCCCCACATCTCCCATGGAACCTCCTGTGGCCGGACTTTCTCTAGGTAATTCCTCCCCAAACCTCAAGCTGCCTCTGATGTTCTGGCTACCCTGATCTCCCTGAACCAAGGCAGGGTGCTGTCTGCCCTCCCAGATCCAGTTCATTCTGCCCTAGCTGTATGAAAACTTATTTTTATTTGTTATCTCCCAAATTCAACATAAATCCTGCGTATTTTACTACCCAGTCCCTACCCCAAGCACACGCTCTGGAGATACCCAGATGCCTGGATGACTGAGTGTCCTACAGGTCCACAGAGATATTGGTGTCACCATCCAAAGAAGGATACGAAATTAGAGATATGGATTTGGATGTCAAGTGACAGCAGCCATTTCCACTCAACTGCTGAGCTCATCGCCCTAGAAGAAACATGTTTTGTTTTTAACACCATCCTGAAAAGCAATGTTAAAAAGAAAGACTCCATGTCCTTATGTTCAAGGCACTGTGAATGTGCTTCCTTTAAACATTATCTTATCTTCCCAGGAGAAAGGGAGCTAATGTGCTAATGTGTATTTATTCTCTCTCTCTCTCTCTCTCTCTCTCTCTCTCTCTCTCTCTCTTCTTCTTCTTCTTCTTCTTCTTCTTCTCTCCCTTTCTTCCTCCCCCTTGGTTTCTTTTCAGCTAAAGAAAAAGGATTTTCACAACAGAGACAACAAAGAGGATACACTGAAATGTCATACAAACCAAAGGTCTCCTCATCAGTCCCAGAGAATGACTTCTCTTCAAGGACGATGATGGAAACAATTTTCTTTTCTTTTCTCCTCTTCTAAGGCCTCCCCCAACCCTGAGGTCCTTGGTGTCTCTTGAGTATCCCACTGTCCTGTGCCTTTTGAGCCCCATTAGTGTAGCCTCCTTAGTGTAGGATGGCTGAACTTGACCCTTTGACCTCACTTTCCAATCATGTCTCCTCACCAAGGTGAAGTGATGCCTTTTTGTTTTTCCTTCTTGAGGTTAATGGAGACATTGCTTCTGTGGCATAACTTGTGTTCAGAGCCTGATAAATACAACCGGATATGCTAATGAATGATAATTAGGGTGGGTTATGGCATGGCCATCTGTCACATCACTTTATATCATTGCACCTGGAAGGATTTACACTTCCTACTCCTGTGAAAATTACTTAAATGCAATGCAGAATAAGGGGATTTTTGCCCTCCATTCACAGCTCAGTAGTCATTGTCATTTATTTACTTTGTGTGTTTCTCTCTACCTGTCTAGATTGTTGAACATCGCATTCTCACAAACTCTAAAAAAAAAAGCATAAGTCTAATTAATAAATATTAAACAAATGCACAAAGAAAGTATACATTCTGACAATAATGATGAAGTATATATGAGATCTTTCTGAAATACTTGTCTAGGGATGCCCTTAAGGGTTTCTGAATTGATGGGCATTACTTTACATTGGAATAAAGGTGTGATTCAGGGTTAAATGGGCTATGGCTTTCAAAACTCTGTGAAAATTTCACATAATTATTATAAATTACTCATTCTTTTCTGAAAATATTGATACTTTTCTACAGGGCTTTTTTTTCCTTGAAAGGACGCTTTGAGCATTTGTGTAACTATCTTCTAGTAACTGGAGAGTAGTTTCAATGTAGACTAAAATGATTTATCTTTTTGCCAAAATGAGTCTCTCCCTGGTTCAGCTACTATAATAAGAAGCAGCTCATCCTGTAAGTGACTTGTAATTGCTTTGACACCCTCCTTGACTTTCACATTGAAAGGATAACAGGCAGAAAGTTTCCAAAGCAATTTCAGGACATTTTTTCATGCTGACCTTCTTTCTCTCAATATCCCCAAAAGGACCCAGAAAACTCATAGTTCCATTATATCAAGTCTTGTTGGGAGGTCTGATGGTTAATTTTGACTGTCAGTTTGGTAGGTTCTAGAGTTGCCTGGGAGACAATGCCTCTGCTGTGAGGAATACCTAGGTTCAGCTTTTGAGATAGGAAGACCCGCACTCACTTTGGTTGGCACCGTTCTGCAGGCTTGGGTCCTGCATCAGGACTCACTGTTCTCTGCTTCCTGATCTTGGGTACATCCAACCAGCTTCCTCAAGCTCCCAGGCCATGACTTCTCCACCATGACTGGCTATACTCTCCAACTATGAGCCTCATAAATCAACCCCTCCATCTTGAAGTTTCTTCTATCTGGTATATTATCACAGTAGCAACCACAAAAATAACTGATATCACAGGCTTCCTAGTAAATATCTAAAGAGAAGGAGAAGACACAGGAACAGTGTCTGGGCCAGATCTGGGAAACTTCAGACATGGTGTAGTACCACCACAGCCCATACACAGAGCTGTCAGGTCTAAGGATATGAGAGTGATGCTTAGGGACCAGACTCAGTGTAGGAATAATATAAATTGCTACAAGTCAATGTTTCTCAAGAGTCATGCAAAGGCATCTTAGTGTGTTCGTGTGTGAGTTTGCAGTAAGTTCTTTAGCACTGTGTTTCCATTTCAGAAACCCAAGTTCTTTCTTTAATTTTTTTAATTTTTTGCAACTGAAAATATTTTTTAATATTGTGATCATGGTTCTCCCTCCCTCATCTCCTCACGGATGCTCCCTGTCCTCATCGCAACTCCATGTTCTCTCTCTCTCTCTCTCTCTCTCTCTCTCTCTCTCTCTCTCTCTCTCTCTCAAATAATCAGGGGAATCAAAACACAAACAACAAACCAAAATAATGTTTGGTGTGGTGGCACATGCCTTTAACCCCAGCACTAGCCTCCCTCACGTGAAGGCAGAGATAGGCAGCTCCTTACCCAGCACTAGCCTCTCTCACATGAAGGCAGAGATAGGCAGCCCCTTAGTTTGAGGCCAGCCTGGTCTATAGAGCAAGTTCCAGGACTGTACAGAGAAGCCCTGCCTCAAAAACAAAAACAACAACAACAGAAATAAAGAGAATAAAAGAAAAAGTATAAGAAACACATGTGAGTGTCACACACACACACACACACACACACACACACACACACACGCCATATAAACACAAAATTGGAAACCATAAAAGACAAG
The DNA here is from genome assembly GCF_964271855.1 of Acomys minous. Classification (NCBI taxonomy): domain Eukaryota; kingdom Metazoa; phylum Chordata; class Mammalia; order Rodentia; family Muridae; genus Acomys; species Acomys minous. The sequence continues at coordinate 41,642,812 of NC_140501.1, read as the reverse complement.
CAAAAGAACAATAAGGTTTAAAAAAATGCCCAAACAAAGCAATTTGAAATTTTACAAAATTTCCAAAGCTATCATTCAGTTTACTTTGAGTTGGCAATCTACTGCTGAGCATGGGCCCTGCCCTTAAGTGCAGTGTATATATCGAGCAAGACTCTACTGGAGAAAACTAATTTTTCCTTTGCAAGAGGTTGTCAGTAGGAGATAGCTTCTTGGCCAGGGATGGGAGCGGTGTTCATTTCCCCATCTCAGCACTGAGACTCCGTCCGGCGTGGGCGTGGACAGGCCCTGTGTACGATGCCACTGTCTCTATGAGTTCGTATGTGCGCTGGCCCGCTTGTGTTTAGAAGGCCTTGTCTCCTTGTCCTCCATTCCCTCTGTCTCTTATATTTCTACTTCCTCTTCCAGAGAGGAAGGGGGAGGGGCAATGAAGCCATCCCACTTAGGACTTAGTGTTCCAAGGTTCCCCGCTCTGCACATGTTGTCTGGCTGTACTGCCCGGTTTCTCCTTCTCCCCTCGGGTACCCAGCTGTGTTGCACACTGGGATGAACTGGAGGGAGTGAATCTGGGCTGGAGCAGGGGGGTGCAGGCAGGATTCTGGTTGAATGGTGAGTGTATGGACAAAGAACACACACTCTGAAACAGCTTTGGGTCTTTTGTTGTGGGGGGGGAGCACTTATTTATACCCCTGGGGAGGTGGCTAGGCTCTCTGGGTCAAAGTTCGTGTGGCCATTTACAATTGGCCAAGACTGGGATGTTGGAAAATACTTCAGGGGCTAGGGGTTGGGGGGCACTTTATAAGGTCAAACCAAGGGCCAAGCCTGATAATAAATTCTTACTAGGGTTGATTGGGGGAGCCGATGACTTTATGGTACCAGGTTAGGAGTGGCGAGGGAGCCAATCCCCACTGGCATCACCTGAGGCGTTTAGGTTGAAGCTCTCCTTGACCCTTCCTTCATAACCCTGGGCCATTACAGTCCCACACAGCTGTGGGTACCTGCATTAGGTCCCATCTAGTGGAGGAGGAAACTTGTCTGATGGATCAGTGCTATTAGGTCAGTGCTATTAGATGTTATTTGCAGAATGTTATTAGGAGTCACTTTATTGCTATGTGCCTTTATCAGGACAGTATTTGGTTTACCCCCCTAGGCCCATGGCCTTTCTAATCTCAAGTTCTTGGCTACTCAAGCAGTGTCAGGCATGGGTTTCATCTCACCTAGTGGGCCTTAAATCCAGTCAGATAGTGGTTGGTTCCTCCCACAGTGTTTGTGCCACTGTTGCACAAGTGTATCATATAGGAAGGTTATTACTATAGATGAGAGGGTTAGTAGCTTAGTTGACATTTACTCTTCTCCTCTGCTATCACGCAGGGTACCTCCAGTACCATAACACTAATCAGTAAGGGTGAGGTCAAAGTTCTCTTTGTGTGTGTGTGTGTGTGTGTGTGTGTGTGTGTGTGTGTGTGTGTAAAGGAACTAAGTCCTAGATAGTGATTTCTCTGAGGCCCTTGTAATGGCTAATCTTTTACATCTGGCATCAATTAATATACAAGCAGCTGGGCATCCCTGTAAGGGATTTCCCAATTGGGTTATTTGAGGTAAGAAGACCCACCTTACACATGGGCAACACTACCTGTTGCCACCGACATAAGAAACACATGGAAGAAGGAAGCTTTTGATTTCTGCTTGCTTGCCCTAATGCTCACTGGAAAGCTCATCTTCCTGTTGCCAAGGCATTCATTAGACGGTATTAGAACCTCCTTCTTCCAGTTCCCAGCACGGACTGAAGACCAGCACCTCTCTTAGAATTCTCCAGAACTCCATCACCAAATTGGGACTGCTGAGACATCCAGGCTGTGGACTGAACAACTGCCAGACTCCTGACTTCCTGTCAGAAGACAGCTATTGTTGGGCTATATGGACCTGTAAGCCATTCTGTTTCCATTTATTCTGTTGGTTCTGTTCCTTTAGAGAACCCTAGCTAACACAGCCACACATAGTCGGGCTTAGAATACTGAGCGGACCTGCAGTTAGACTCTCCAGGTGAGGTGGCGGTCTGCAAATGCAGACTGGACGGAGGCCTCCTCACGCTGCCTACAACTTCCAGCAGGCGCCTCTCCATGTGTTTAGTATGCACGGTTATCCTTTATCAAAAATAGTTCCTGGACATACTTACAGAGTCGATGTGTATCAGGGTAGTATTAACATACCACCAGCTCAGAGTATGACTTAGCGATGGACGGAATGGACTTATTTTGGCTTCTGTTTTTGTGGCTAGAGAAAGAACACCAGCTGCTGACTGAGGCAGCATGAAACAGGAGGAGGCTTTATGGCTTCGGGGTCACAGGTAGCACCTTTTCACACTGTTTCATTTCTGCTGCTGTGTGGCTCCATTGTATCCCATGGGTGCACACATGTTGCCAATGTCAGTCAATAGGAGTCGGGCAAAGCCACCAAGGCCTCACCAACCACTATAAATACGCAGGTCCTGCAATGGAAGTTTTCTAAGAGAAAAGACAAATCCTGTTCTAATGTCTACATGAAGACTCATGCTGTGTTTTGCAAGCCTGCTGCCATCTGGACCCATCTGACAGAAATCTCCAAAGGCTCAAAATCCATACATTGATTCATTTGCTCATTTATTTTCCATATTTTTACACTTTGCTTCTCTGCATCAAAATCTTTTGATTTGAAACACGAGTTCCTGGAGCCTGCAAGCCATCGTCCTAGTCTCCAATAAGCAGCAGGGTGCTCATCAAAGGAGTTAGCAATCTGATTTTTCCAGAGGATTTCCTTTTATGCTCAGGCAACAGGCATTCTATGAATAGCTGCATAGAGTTCATTGCTCATGTTTTCTAAGTCTTAAATACTAAACATGAAGGGATTTTGAAGATAAAGTTTTCCTCATCTGGTGAACACAGTTGGCTCTGTTGTTGGATAAACCTTCCCTCTAGTCTAATGCAAATCATTTTAGTCTCACTACTAAAACTTGTACTGCCTCTGATGGAGAGGAGGAGATTTCAGAGATGTTGGTCAAAGTATATACACTTTTAGCTAAATAGAAGCGATTAATTCAGGAGATATATTATATGGCATTGAACTATAATCCAGAACAATGCATACTTAAAATTTGCGTGAAGAGTAGACTTGAGGTGCTCTTATCACAAATAAATGTGAATATGTGATAGTCTACACCTGGATTCTCTGGCTCACAGAGGTCACCTGACCCAGTGCGGCGTGACTAGAAAGTTTTAGAGCAGCGATTCTCAACCTGTGCATCACAACCCCTTTGGGGGTCAAACAACCCTTTCACAGGGGTCCCCTAAGATGGCCGGAAAGCACAGATATTTACATTACAATTCATAACAGTAGCAAAACTACAGTTATGAAGAAGCAGTGAAAGTAATGTTATGGTTGGAAGTCACAACAAAATAAGGGTCACAGCATTAGAAAGGCTTAGAACCGAAATGACCTTCTCCTCTTTGTAAACTGACTGTCTTAGCTATATGTTACAACAGAAAGCTGACAGCCACAGCACACCAGATAATGTACATGTTCATTAGTTAGGTTTTACAATGTAAACACCAAAACACCATGTTGCATATGATATATATATATATATATATATATATATATATATATATACACACACACACACACACACACACACATACATATATGTATGTTATTTGTCAGCTCAAAATAAAAACAATTTTTGGAAATGAAAATAAAACTACCACCTGCCTTTACTGTCTCCATGGTTTTCATTTCTTCTCTTAACCTCTGCTTTATTATCTCTTCCACGAAACGATTGCATCCCCATCCTGCTCCTCTCAGCACTTGATGATGTTCCTGAGAAGGAAGACGAGGTAGCTCATCCCTCTTTTAGTCCGGACGCTCCTCACCCAGAACAAGTCGGATGGGCCCTGGGGATGCCTGCTCTATCACAGCCTCGAGATGGTCACAGGACAGCGACAACATTCATCCGCAGTCCCGATCTTGCAAGGCCAAGCCAGGTCTGAAATAGCCACAGAACACTACCAGACACCATGAGCTGTGTGCTTTGATTTGGTTTTTAGGTTTTTCATTTTGTTTGTTTGGTTTTTGTTTGTTTGGGTTTTTTTTTGGGGGGGGGGTCTATTTTTTGTTTTATGCTGGCTTCTAGTTTACTTCTTTTGTCCTTCAACTCACCAGGCAACCATGTAAACGGGAAGGTGCCGGCCTGCCGCATGCTTTATAACTGTTTTTAAAGGACCCCTGCATTGTATTTGAATATTTTTTTCTAGTGGCATACGTGTTTTACCCTGTGCCTCCGAGTCTTGAAAGCACAGTCTTTGCTGCACTGACTAAGTCATATTATTTACTGCTGCGGAGATAGCAGAGGACTGATCTGTCCAGCTACATACTGCTTTCCCAGCAGCTGTTGGAATCAGAATCATTTGCTTAGAAAATCCATCAGAATTAAAGAGAAATTTCAAAATTAATTGTTATGCTTTTCATCTGCAACCTGGCTGCATAGACTCTTTGAAGTACAAAAGGCCTCTTTTTGCTTAACGGGTCCTTTGAACCTCCGTTCAGTTACAACAGCTATGAAAGCAATTGCCTCGGGAGTTGTTCCAGGGACAACAGTCAGTGTTTGACCTCATGATGTGGAGGTGGCCTTGCCAGTTCGCCTGACTTATGCTAGCAACAAGCTGGCTCATCAGAGTGAGCTAGAACTCTAAAGAGGAAAGCCACCTAGGAATGCAAAACAGCCCTCACTGCCCTGATGGTTTCTGACAAGAGTCTGGCCCTGTGTCCTACGCAAAGAGGCAGACAATTTGTCAGACCTTCCTGGGAGCTTAGACACTCTTCTCTGGAAGTGGTGATCCACTCCATCCTCTGGTCCTTGAGTATCAGAGGAAGGCATGTCCTCCCTTGTCTTTCAGTCCTTGCTCCATTCTGTGATTGCTGGCTTTTTCTTAGAATTTTCGAAATGTTTAATTATCTCTTTTTAAATTGAAAGATTTTTTTCATATCATATTTTCCCATTGTGCTTAGCCCTCCTGCAGCTCCTCCCAGCTCCTCCCCACCCACTCAAACCCACATCCTTTCTTGCTTTCTCTCATTAGAAAACAAATTGATATCTAAAAATTTAAAAATTAAAAAAGAACAGAAATAAAAAACAAACCAGAATAGGCAAAAAAAAAACAAACCCAAAAACAAAAAACAAAACAAACAAACAAACAAAAAAACCCAAATGGACAAAAAAACAAAGAGCCAAAGAAAAAGCACAAGAAACACATATAGATGTAGAGAGACACATACTGGCACACAGAGAAATCCTCTGGGGGGAGGATATATATATATATATATATATATATATATATATATATATATATATATATATATATATATATATAATCAATGACCTTAAAGCAAGCAAACAGAACAAATACTCTCAAGTAAACTGTCAGGACTCTGGCCTCCACTGTCTACCTTGACACCAAATTGGCTGTGTTCCCAGGGCTAGGCTCAGAGCTCAAGCTCCAACACAATGTTGGAAAAGAAACCAAAAGACATCACCCCCAGATATGCCGCTATTGCGTAAATAGTGGCCTCTTGAAATGATTAAGCAGTACAACATAGCAAAAATCTCTTTTAACCCTATTGTGTGCTTTCTCCCTACAAAGACATGTGAACTCCCCTCCGCATCTCAGCGCAAAGACGAAGCCAGAAGGATCACTGAGCCCACCTTGCTCCCTTAGCACAACCCAGAGATTTGCTCTGCAGTGGGTTCCCACCTCCAGAAGCCTAAACCTGCTTGTCACCTCCTCTCTACGTTTTATTGTTTCAGGATGTTACATAAATCAGAGTAACCGCTTTGGGTTGCAGAGTTTTCTTTCTCTCATAACTCATACTGTGTGACTTAATGAGCTTGCCTGGGTTTTTCTTATTAATCTGTCTTTTGTTGTAGGGGTTCTGTACCATTTATAAACTTATGAAGGCCATGGAGAAATGTGATTTATTCCCCAGTACTTCGGTGGCTTACCTCCCTTTTCATCTCTTGTTCCCAACCCCCGAGGTGTCTCTACTCCTGCTCTTTGTGACAAGATGGCTTCTCTTCTTCCTCTTTGTCCTCCTTGATCCATCTTTTCCTGTTCCTCTTCTTGTGTCTCCTCCTCATCCTTGTTTTCCTCCTCCCCCCGAATCTCCACACTTCCATCTAACTCCACTTAATTCTGATGACCCAGTCACGCAACCCTGAGGCAGCTGACAGGCCAGGAAAATGGTGGTGCCCTGGGAGTTAGCGCCCGGTGCGCTGGGTTGTTTGTCTGTCTCCTCTACTGTTTAACTCTGCTGTGTTCCCTGCTCTTTCACGCTGCTCCAGTAAATTCAAAGCCCTTCTAGACCAGAAGCTGTGCCTTCCTTTTGCTCTGATGCTCCCATACTGCTCAATGCCCGGCACACAGTGGGCACCCCAGAGTTGTCGCTGACAGATGGGTGTCGTGAAAGTTTTCACAGCCTCATGAACAGATAGACCACAGAGTGGTGTCATCGCATTGATTTTCCTCTTAACCTCCAAAGTCTGGGCAGAAAGCCAACGCCTACCCGAGATGTGGTGATGATCTTCTAATGGCACAGTGTTTGTTTACAAGACTCTTTAGGAGAAAGTCAATCTGTAGCCTTGAAAGCCTGCTAGACATATTGTATATTGGCTCTCCTATGGTGGCTTGAGAGGGAGAAAACTGTAGGCTCTTGAGAGTCTAGAGAAAAGGAGCAGCCATGGTGGTGCTGGGTCCTCCATCATATCTGATCCTTGGTGACAGTCACCAACAACTGATAGGGAAACCTCTCTCCTCTACTTCTGGAAGCTCTCTTTGATTTCCCTGGCCAGTGATGACCTTCCATTTTTAAAGAGCTTTTGTAGCATCCATTTCCTGGCATATAAGTTGGCTTTAGTATGTATTGTAATGGGTATACATTGGTGGCCAATACTGATGACTAAATGACAGCGTAGATGTTACTTATCTCCTGCAGTAGTTCAAAAGCATCCTTCCTCTTTAGGTAAAGATGAGATGATGACTACACGCAACGGTCCCCATTCTTGCTCAACAAAGGCCTTTCCTTCTAGTCTCTGATACCAAGTTTCCTCCTGTGTCAGCCATGGGTGTTAACCAGATTAAAACATGAGAAAGATCAGCCATCAAGCGGTGATGAAATTGAGGCACTCATTTTTGCAAATCTAATATGTTTCCATAGAAACAGTTGAGGAGTCAGCAAATAAAAAGTTAGAACTCTGATTTTTTTCCCCCTTAGATCTAGATGCTGACAGAGAGCCAGGTTTTCAAACAAGCTGAAGAATCTCAGACTATTTCATCTGAAACAACACTGTTTATCCAAAATCATAACACCAGCTGTTTTAGGCACTGCTCTATTGCTGTGAAGAGATAACCATGGCCTAAGCAACTCATACAAGAAAGCACTTAACTGGGGCTGCCTTACAGATCCAGAAGCTTACTCCATTATCAGCCTGGCAGGAAGCATGGAGGGAGGCAAGCATGGTACTGGAGAAGTAGCTGAGAGCTACTTCCTGGTCCACAAGCAGAAAGAGAGAGGGGGGAGAGAGAGGGAGGGAGAGAGAGGGAGGGAAGGAGAGAGAGAGAGAGAGAGGGAGGGAGGGAGAGAGAGAGGAAGAGAGAGAGAGAGGGAGGGAGAGAGAGAGAGAGAGAGAGAGAGAGAGAGAGAGAGAGAGAGAGAGGGAGAGAGGGGGAGAGGGAGAGAGAGAGAGAGAGAGAGAGAGAGAGAGAGAGAGAGAGAAACATCAAAGCCTACTCCAGTGATATACCTCCTCCAACAGGGCCACACCTACCCCAACAAGGCCATACTACCTAATACTTCCTAATCTTTCTAATCCTTCTCAAATAGTTCCACTCCCTGACAACTAAGAGTTTGAATACTATGAGCCTGTTGGGACCATTCTTAGTCAAACCATCGCACCAGCTAAGCAACGGTGGCTCCACCTCTAATCCCAGCACTTAGAAGGCTGACACAGGAGAGTTTGTGTGAATTTAAGTCATGAGGACACTGTTGAGTAAGTAGTGGTCATGAGGACCACCTAAATTACAGAGTAAAACTCTGTCTAAAAAAATATTATTATCATCATCATCATTATCTTATACTTCATTTTTTAAAACTCATATTGATCTTCATGACTTTTATCTAATATAGACCACTGTAGGCCAATGTATAAACATAGTTGTTGGCCCCTTATGACATATAGTTGTCTGAATACCAGGTTCAATCCAGCCAAGGAAGTATGCTGGGCTCTCAGAGTCTCCATTTTTTCTTATATAAATGGTAAATTATTGTAACTCCAGGATGACTATGGCATTAATAAAAGAAATGATAGTTAGGGCCACTGAATGGCTCAGTGGATAAGTACTTGCTTCTAGGCCTGATGACTGACTTTGACTCCCAGAGCACACATGGTAGAAGAAAATAATTGTCTGCAACAAATTGTCTTCTGACTTCTCTGTGCAGACAGACAGACATACACACATGTCACAACACATAAAGAAGAGATAAGTGTCAGATACAGAAACACGAGAGATAAATGGTAACTAAAGAATATTTTAATGAATTTAGTGCACCATAGTACACTGTAGGTGATTAACGCATGTCCACTGGGCCTAAAAGAAAAAAAAAAAAAGAACACAAATCTATATTGTTGCACATTGTTGGCCAAAACATATATTTTTGCTTCGACTCATACCCAAAGTCATCAATGTCCTCACCATGCTTCGAAGCAACACACTCCTTTAGTATTTGGTTGTAATCCCCAATTCCAAATAAACTTCAACACAAATATAGTTTCCTCCTTTAATAAATTGCTAATGCTTATTAAAGCCACATAAGCCCGTCGGCATGTTGTTTTTGTAGGTTAGAAGGTCCGTGCCTGCCTGGCTGGAATCTCTGCTCAAGGTCTCCCCTGTTTGAGATGAAAATGTCCACCGCAGTCATCCTTCATATGTTGACTTCACAGTCCTCTTCTGAGCTTGTAGGCTACTGGTAGAGTTTATTTGCTTTTCCACATGTACGCCCCCCCCCATTCCCCCATTATGAGCCAGAAAATAATGTGTCAAGGCTTTCTCAGACTTGGAATCTTTTTTTTTTTACTTCTGCACTGAGCTAAGGTGATCTCTGTTTTCAAGGGCACATGTGACAACAATCAGATAATACAGGCTAATTTCCATTATAAGGTCAATGGATTAGTAACTAGGACATCTGTAGAGACATTTTGTTTTTTTGTTTTTTTTTACTGCATTTAAGAGTAAGACACCAGAGGGTGGAGGTCATTGAGAGCCAAAATTCTGCAGAGCTCACTAGCCAAATAGAAAGTTGTTCTTCTTCGCCTGCTGTAGACAGGGGGCTTAAGAACTGTATGAATGAATTCACTCAAATGTGCAGGGACAGAACCACAGTCATGCTCTGTGTCTTCCGATACATGTGGAAATCACATACCAAAGACCCTAGACCTTGTTTAACTCATTTCAAGATGCAACAAAGACGTGCACTGGCAGATTGCAGGGAAGCAAGCACATGTAACTGTGCGTGAGAAGATACGCTGGTTAGTTTTGTAAATCTGGCACACTGGGCTGTGCCATCCCTAAGGTGGATGGGCTTGGGTTGTAGAAGGAAGTTAGCTGAGCAAGCCAGGGTAACAAGCCAGCAAGCACCACTCGCCATGGTCTCTTCTTCAGTTCCTGCCTTCAGGTTCCTGCCCTACCTTCCCTCCGTGGTGGAATGGTATTCTGTAAGCTAAGTAAACCTTTTCCTCCCCGGGTGGCTTCTGGTCATCGCTGTGACCTGTGTACTGCTTTGGGGTTGACTTGACCGGGGTGACAAGGGAAAGAAGAAAGAACAGAAACACAGGCACATGTTTAAAAAAGCAGGGGGGGGGGGGTCACGTGGGCCATGGCCTCTGACAGAAATGTGCCTGCAGCCCAGAAACTCAGTGTGCTTATTATAAACATCTGGATTGAGGTCAAGGGCTATTGTATACAGCTGAAGGAAGCGGCATCTAGCTGAAGGAAGGAAGAGGCTGGCTTCGTTCATCTCAGTAGATCTCTACTGGGGAGCAATCTCAGGCTGTAAACCTCTGGGAGAAGGAGCTGCAGTCCACACTTTGTGCACACGCTGTCACCATCTGCACACTGACCAGGTGAAGGCTTTGTAAGTTCCCTCAGCCTGCCCCAGGGGAGGCTTTTACCACTCTCATGGATATATCTCAGGCTTTGGGGTCCTCGACACAGCTGTGGTCACATCAACAACACACATCCACACAGGACTCCGTAGGCTCCTCACAGCTCATGGTGTTTAGCACAACAGAAAGCAAACTAAGATAGAAGGGATATAAAACCATCACCTTCTGATTCCTGGGAATAACGGAGGGGCAGGGCAGGGAACACACTCAGAAATGGTACAGATGTAGTTGTAATGAAATGGAAACTTTCCCAGCAATGGTCACCTGGCTTGGCCCTGTGATTTTCTCTAGGTAGGTCAAGAAACAAATCCTAAATTGAAAATGTGACCTACTTCAAAGGAAACATGCCCTACGGTCCCAGCCCTGAACCATCCACGCCCACTTTGAATGGTGAGACTCCACAATCTGGCTCTGCTGGTCCTTTGGAGGACAGGCCTGGGGTTACATCTGCTTGGCTGTAGCTTCCTGGAAAAGTGACTTTGCCTTCGGCGGCTCAGAGTGTGTCCATATGGATGGAAAGATGAGCACGCATTGTTTTCTAGACAGCACTTCATTCCGTTACAACAAATAAGCCTCAGCTAAACTCCCAAGAGCCTTTGCACTTTGGTTCATCAAATGGTCACTCTTGCTTGCTTTACAGATGTAACATTGACTCAGGAACTGCTACCTCCAAGGAAATGACCCATGTCCTAGGGCACACTGTGATGTGTGTGTGTGTGTGTGTGTGTGTGTGTGTGCGCGCGCGCGCGCACACACACACACGCGCGCGCGCATGTATATCTCAAGTCACCAAGACTGAGTCACCTCATGCTAACACTGCATGACAGACATTCAGTGTTCAGGCTGGCTCAGGGGTTACAAAAGCAGCCCCACAGATAGCTCACCAGCCTGGATAGTGTCATGTGTCACGATGGACCAGCTGCTGTTATTGAAAAAAAAGCCCCCGATGGCAGCATGTCAAAAGACAACTTAACACCTGAGCAGGCACTACTTGCTAAGCATTCTGGGTGCTTCTCCCATAAAGACTCACTGTCCCAGATTCCATCTGGCCTTTCACCACCCTCACGTCCATTCAGCTGATAGATAACCAAAAGGAAGTGAGCCACGGTTTCTAAATTGTGTGCCAACCTCTAGGGTGCTGCAATGACCTCACAGAGAGTCACAAGGTATTCCACATTTTAAGGGAGATCTAGCAGTAGTGGACATCTTGTCAGACCATGCAAACTGGCGAGCACAAGGTGGATGTGCTGTTTCGCCAATAAATCATGCTACATTAATTTTGATAAAGCTATATCATACTGAATCTGGGTTTCCAGATATTACTGTGATAAAAAGTAAGTGTCACATGAAAATCAGTGTGGACCAGGGAAGGGGTCGTTGTCCCCAAGGTGATTTCTTAGTTTAAGGATGTACACGTATTTAAAGAGGCATATATATCCTATTAGTAAGTCATTAGAGTTCTTTAAAAGTGAAGTAAAAATATCGTTTGGCTTTTAATTGACAAATGTTTTTAGAGTTGCACATAGTGGCAGTAGTAAATTCTTTTTTAAAGTCCATGACCTCACTAGCCCAGGGAGGCTGCTAGGTTTCCAGTACCAGACATTATTTCCTGTATTTGAATACAAAGTAGGTTCAATTCTGATGTTCTATTTTCTTCTTTATATGTAATTTTTTAGTTTTTAAGATTAATATATAATTATGCCACTTTCTCTCTTCCTTTTTCTTCCTTCAGCTCTTCCTTGTTCTCTCTCAAATTCATGGCCTCTTTTTCTTTAATTATATATTATATATAATAAATATGTAAATAAATTCTATACCTATAATTATATATAAATATATATTCTTAAATGTATAAATACAATCCTCTTGTTCTGTATAATGTTACTTGTACATACATAGTTTCAGGGCTGACCACTTGGTAGTGAATGAATAATGTATGGCTTTTCTCTGGGACAGACTATTTCTCTGCCTCTTAGCCTTCCTTAGCTGCTCCTAGATCATCATCTAGGGTTTCGTTCCAGTGAGATTTTCCCCTTCCGTGTTAACAAGACTATTGGTGTCGTCCTATTTTGTCTTATCTATGCAGCCATGCTGATGAGACTAAAAGGAGACACAAAACATGTCTTTTTTTTTTTTTGCATCAAATTATTAAGGTAATAATACTTATGTAGCCAGTTACCAATTTAAACATCAGTTATTTCACATGAAGGTTACCAGAAAAACTTTACTAAGTCTCTGGAGCACTGTAACTGAGAATAACTGATGTGCCAAGGGATGTTTAGAGTCAATCCCAGAAGCGGCAACCATCATTTCCATCCCCAGGCCACTGTCTGCAATTTACCCAGAAAGCTATATCTGAACGCAAAGGAGGTTGGGAAATGTAGTTTTACTGTGACTAGAAGGGAAAGGAATGTAATTTGACTCAAAACCTGCCATTTGTTGCCACAGACATAGAACACAAGGGCACAAAACCGTCCTGGACCCAGTCTGTTTGTGCTAAAGCCACGTTCTACAGCTCAGCCCATCCTCACAGTCCATGGCCTGAAGGAGCCACAAAGTGCTTACACACACGCTTTTGTCTTTCTTCTCATAACTTCATGAACTTGACAGAACAAAGAGTACCCCCAACGAATTCAGAAATAAACACTGTAAACATCAGGGCTATTTTGTTATCACAGACATTGTATAACAGAGGTCAGACCCAAGTCCAGATTTTACACAATCTCTAGAGCTGTTTCTACTGCATCAATGGCCAGAGGCACAGGGACTCATTGATAGATGTGTGGGTTGTCTTTAATGATTGATTGACAGATGACCTGTCAGGTAAGGGTCTAGAAATGGAATAGAAAGGGCAATTGTATCCTAAATTGACAGTGCTCAGAACAAAAGTAACCATCTTCTCGGGTGTAATATTGAGCACATACTATACTGAACAGGGGCCCAGAAAGTTCCTGACACAGCGTTTCTACATCCATCTCTCAAATGCAGGAGGATGCCAGGAGAGCTAACCAAGTCTATCTAGCAGCTGATATTATCCACTAGTCCAATTGCCTTGCCGTCTAGCAGATTTGTTACGACTTTCTTTTTTCTAATACAATCAAGTTATGTTTGTACACCTCTTTGGGCACGCAGACTTCCTTAAACCTGGGAGTCAGATTGGACATCATTCCCGCCCCCCGCCATTTCCTCTTCCATGCTGATTTTCACACGACACTTCCTTTTTGCCCCCACTAGTCTTTCTGAGCTAAAGAGATGGCTTAGTGGGTAAATGCTTACTGTACAAGCAAAGTGACTTGAGTTTTACTCTTCAGCATCCACATATAAAATTCTAGGCATGCGGCGTGTACCTGAAATCTTAGAGCAGTGAGGCAGAGACAAGAAGATCCCAATGGCTCACATCCAGCCAGCCTAGCCAATCAGTGACCTCTAGGTTTGACCAGAGATCTCTTCTAAAATAAATAAATAAATAAATAAGATAGGGAGCCACACAGGAAAACACCCAGTGTCAACTTATGGACTCCATATACACACATGTGCATGCACATGCACAACTAATACACATCTATCTTTCTCCCCTCTGAGCTCATAATTCTTAGTGGAAATGACAGAGGCTGAACAAAAGCAGGACAGAGGCATTCTGGGGTTTGGAATTCAGTAGTGATGACCCACAGTCTCAGGAATCCTCATGTAATATGCATAACTCTATGTCGAACAGAGGCAGCACCTCTGCCTCTTAAATCCTCTTCTGCTCCAGTAAATAGGTGGTGGCAAGCTGGGAAGCACTGAAGCCAAAGAAGTTGCAATCGAGAGTTTGCCTGCCCTGAACGGTGGGCATGTGGCGAAGGAAAACTGAACTATTGAAGGCAGTTGAAAAAGAACTCTCGTGCATGGCCAATCTTTATGTTATTGTATTTTCTGTTTACGCTTACTTTCTTCAGTTTCAAATGCGAGTCGTTAGAGGAAGAGAGAGCATCACTGGGTGCCGGTCAGAGGCCAATTGACTTTCTGATATGTTCCTGTATTTCAGCAGTCAGCTAAAATATGCCCATTTGGGGGCATGTGTAGGAGATGATTTGAGACCAGACTCTGGGAAGAAATCTGAGTTCCCCTGCGCTCATCAATGATTTATTGCCGCTTGAAGCAGAACTAGCTTTCCTGCAAAGCTATACTTACAGGCGGACCAATTGAGCCTGACAGAGCAGAAGCTAAAATTATTGATGAGAAGACTAAGGACAGCATTTGAGAAGTTTACTCTTTTCTTGTGATTTACAGGTGGACATGCAAGCACCTTCCTTGAAGTGTTTCCCCCTGAAGCTGTGAGGGATGGAGCCACGGAAGAGAAATCTTTGTTTTCAATTTTTATTTAATTAATTTATTCACGTTACAGCTCAACTGTTATCCCATCACTTATATTCTCCTGTTCCTCCCTCCCTCCCTCCCACTTTCACCCTATTCCCTTCCCCTAGGTCTATGACAGAGGGGGACCTCCTCCCCCACTATATGGTCATAGGCTATCAAGTCTCATCGTGGTAGCCTGCTTATTCTTTCTTTGAGTGCCACCAGGCCTCCCCACCAAGGGGGAGATGGTCAAATATGGGGCACCAGAGTTCATGTCAGAGTCAGTCCCTGCTCTCCACATAACTGTGGGGGATGTCCTCTCCATTGGCTAGATCAGAGTAGGGGTACAATGCTTACTACTTGTATTGTCCTTGGTTAGTGCAATAGTTTGAGCAGACCCCCCTGGGCACTGATCCACCCATTACGATGTTCTTCTTGTAGGTTTCTAAGACCCTCTGGATCCTTCTATTTCCCCATCTCCTATATTTCTCTTACCAGAGTCCCAGTAGGATGTTCTCACATCTATCCCAATCTCCGGGTAAGTGAAGACTTTCATGGGACATGCCTTTTGGGCTAGTGCCCAATTATAAGTGAGTGTATACCATGTGAGTCTTATTTAAACTTTCATTCAGTAAGGCACAACCACAAGGATACACTGTGCTTCCTAGGAACCTATGCCACTCGTAAAGATATCCTGGAGACTCGAGGGACCTTTGGGTCCTTTGTTTCTAAAAGTGGGAAGAGAAAGTCTTCATTCACACCTTGGGAAGTGATGGTAACAAAGTATGCTGCTGGGTTTCCAGGAGCTAAACAGTGCTTCCTGCTCTGTTAACTTCATCTGGCTTACCCCTAACCTGTGCCCTTCAGTAACCTACACCTCCACAGTAGTGTGCTAAGGGTCCCTCTAAAAATATACTGCAGCTATAGCAGTAGGTGTAGTAGCAGTAGCAGCAGCAGTTCTACAGGCAGGACTTAAGCACCAATATTCTCACATGGCTAGAAGTTCAAGGCCAGTGCTCCAGTAGGGCTGCTGTCTGGTGAGCTCGCTCTCTCTCTCTCTCTCTCTGTCTCTCTCTCTCTCTCTCTCTCTCTCTCTCTCTCTCTCTCCTACTTGTGTCTTTGTGTGGCTATTTCTCTGTGTACACATACTGAGTGTATTTTTCCCTTGTAATAAGAACACTGGTCCTTTCGGATTATCCTCCTATTCTTAAGATTTCTTTTAACCTTAATTATTACCTCCTTAAAGGCCCTATCTCCCAGCATACAGAATGCAGAAAAGTCTTTGACAGCTTATACTGGAGTAGTTCTCAGCCTGTGGGCCGTGACCTCTTTGGGTTAGACATCCTGCATATCAGCTGCTTACATTATGATTCATAATAGTAACAGTATTACAGTTATGAAGTAGCAACAAAATAATTTTATGATTGGGGGTCACCGCAACATGAGGGTTGAAGTGTTAGGAAGGTTGAGAACCTATGTATTAGAGCATTAGAAAAAAAAAGAAAGAAAGAAAGAAAGAAAGAAAGAAAGAAAGAAAGAAAGAAAAGAAAGAAAGAAAACAATTCCGTCAAGAAATGAACAAGTTAAATTAAACAGTTCTCAAAAGAAGGAACACACATGGCCAGTAGATGTTTGAAAAATGTTCAACATCCTTTGTCATCAGGGGAATACAAATTCAAACTACTTTGAAATTCTATCTCTTCCCAGCTAGGATCAAGAAAAAACTAACAGCCAGGGCAGGGTGGTGCACGCCTGTAATCCTAGAACTCCAGGAGGCAGAGGCAGGCAGGCCCAGGGAGCTCAAGGCCAGCCTGGTCTACAAAGTGAGTCCAGCACAGCTAAGGCTACACAGAGATACTTTGCCTCAAAACAAAACAAAAGAAAGAAAACAAAGACAGAAAGAAAGAAAGAAGAAGTAAATGCCATTGCGTATCTGGGGCATTGATAGACTGCTGGTTGGAGTAAAAACTGTGCAGTCATTATAGAAGTCAATATAGAAGTCCTTCAGAAAAGCAAAAGTAGGAGTAACATAAGACCCAGCTATGCCACTCCTGGGTGTAAACCTGAAGGACTCTAAGTCAGTACACCACAGAGATACGCACATGTTTGTTGTGGCACTGTTCTCCATAGCTAGGAAGGGAAACTAGCATGGATGCCATAGACACATGATACATACACACAATGGAATCTTATCCTTAAGGAAAAATGAAGCCTTGACCTTGCAGGAAACTGGATGCAACTGAAGCTCATTGTATTCATCAAACTGAGTCAGACTCGGAAAGACTATCACTGCGTGTTTTCTCTTGTGAGAAGAACCTGGATTTAAATGGATGGGCGTAGAGAGGTCAAGAAAGGGAATCCATCCTGAGGGGAGAGGAAAGAGATTGTAAAGATCTTAGGGGGAAGGAGAGAGAAAGCAATGACATTCAGGTGGCGTGGAACGTGTGTTGTCTGGGTGGGGGGTGCTGGGGGTGAGTAAGACCAAAGGGTGGTTTGTGTGCATGAAAATGCCATAAAGAAGCCCATTACTCTGTGTGCTAATTTTAAACCTTACTTTAGAGCTGGGAAAATGTCTCTTCTCTAAAGACTGTAACATGGGGTAAAGGCTTGACCACGTAAATGAGGGTGGGGTGCACATGTTAATGCACAGCCCAGTAATCAACACTTTTTGAGAAACACCATTTTTATTACACATCAAATGAGGTACAGAATGGTTTATATGCATTGAATCATTTGATGCTATCAACATTACAAGGGGTTGGTGGAAAAATTTGTCTGTTCAGAAAGCAGTGCATGGAGTTGGGGAAGGGGTAAGTCTGAGCTGTGTGCCTCCATCACACCAGAAGACCTTCTTACTCTGTGAAGACAACAGAACTCTAGCATTCATTGGGCGGTTCGCTCAGGTGCTGTTCCTCCTTGGAACTTGATACGTATAACTAGCAATCAATCTACCCTGTCAACAAAGTCCTCAGTTTTAACTGTAGAAAGAAAAAGTCTCTAACGGTGTCAGTGATTGGCTTTTACTTGGGAAGAGATGGTCACTGCCTAGGTATGAGAGCTCTGGCCAGTCACACTTCACTCACTTCCTTGTTTAGGGCGAATGCTTTTGAAGATCATCTCACTGACAGCCACTGCAATTAACTCTAATTCTCATAATGATCCTGTGGGCTAAACATCATTTCTCTGACATGTCTTCTAACACAAGGAAACAGACTTAGAGACATTACAGAACTTCCCCCAATGACACACAGCTCGAAAGAATTTTGAAGTCCCACTAAAGGACTGTGCTATCTCCAAACTGTCACCTTTCCACTGTGCTGTCTGCCTTAAAACCCCATTATTCAAGCTTCTGTAAGACTGAAAAATCCATAGTGATCACAGTACAAATCATGGCTGGGATGTGAGGGTAGAAAGATGCCAGAGAAATGAAGATGACTCTTACCTTCTTTATCAAGTGACAAGATGGATTTATAGATAGGTGTCACAAGTAAGGAACAGATAGAAAGCCTGACAGCACAGCGTGGTGCATAAACACCATGGCCACAGCTGAGCATGCTCACCTGTGAGCCTGTTCCTGAAGAAAGAAAGTAACTAATCCGAGTGTAAATGCTTCTCCTCTCTCCTAAACAGACACCGAGTCTGTGATTTTTGTGTTTGCTTAGCAAGGCCAATGTCTTATTAAGGCTACCTACAAATGATGTCACTGCAGCATTTCGTTGACTTTTCTGCATTTCAAACCAAAAGGGAAGGGCTCAGTCAGGCGACTCCCAGTCTCAGTTTAGCAGTCGCAGTGGTCCTCATTGTCTCTGTGGCAGCATCAGGGGGTTGCCAGATTTCATCCCTGTGGAAAGTGTGGTCCTCGGAGCAGTGGTAACTGGCAACAGGGTGCAGTGCTGTCCCTGAGTAGCTGGGTGTCGCACCAGGTATGGCTTACTCCAGGAAACACAGCAAGTAGAACAAGGCTATCAGCACAGAAAGGCCAGTGCTTTCAGGCACATGTATGAACACAACACAATTCTGCTTAGTAGTGACCCATTTTAGCATTTTCATTAGAATCTATGATTGAGTATGGAAATCACCACTGGTTTTATATGGTGCCTACTCATACTGCAGTTGTGAATGGTAAAGTCTCTTTAATTCAGGGCTTATTAATTTAACAAGAAAAAAAAAAGGAGACCATGAAGTTCAGAGGAGACAGGTGGAGATTGCTAGGAAGAGTTTAAAAGAGGTAATGGCAGATGGATAGTAAAAACAAAATAACGCATTTGTGCATTGTGTAAATGTATATAAATTGTATATACTTCTATAAATATATGAAAATTTCAAAGAATATATAAAATATTACTTAAAAGAAAATATAATATTAAGCCCAGGTACTTTGTATGCTAATGTAAAATATTACTTAAAGTATGCTAATTTTTTAAATAAAAACAATGTCTTTAGGCCACCTACAAATGTTCTGTTACTTGAGAAAACATCAAAAGCCAAAATAAGTATATTTTTTAAATATATTTTTTATTGATGTGTATTGAGTTCTGCCTGTACCATATGTGCCTGTTGACCACAGAGCTGGAAGACAGTGTTGGATCTCCGAAACTGTACTTACAAGTGGTTGTGAGCCACTGTGTGGGTGCTGGGAATTGATCTGGGTCCTCTGGAAGAGCAGCCAGCACTCATAACTACTGATCCATTTCTCCAGCCCTGAGAGTTACAGTTTTGTCCTGAAAACTGAGTGGTCCCTGGCGGTGTGGTGGGAGCTCACAGCTCAGATCTCCCTCTTCCTCTCCCTCCCCTACTCTGTTCATTTACCCTTCATGGTGTTGTGAGCATTAAACAGTTCAAGGCATATGAAACATTTTGCACCTCATTTGGTGTGTAATAAGAGGTAACTCTCAAGAAGTATTGACTACAGAGAGTTGAGCACTCTGCATACTCCACCCTTATTTCTATGATGAATCTCTAACTCCTTCACATCTCTGTCCTTAGAGACAAGACCTTCTTCCCCTGTAAAAATAACACACAAAGCGATGGGCTTCATTATGGCATTTTCATACATGTCATTATCTTTTGTTCTTCTTTACCTCCTCCCCCACTGCTCTTCCCTGTCTCCTCTGCTTCCCTCTTGCAGGTCACACCTCTGCCAAGAGAGAGAGAGAGAGAGAGAGAGAGAGAGAGAGAGAGAGAGAGAGAGAGAGAGAGAGAGAGAGAGCTTTCTTATGTTTTTATGTCATCTGAATTTCATTCCTCTCTCTCTCTCTCTCTCCTTCCCCCTAAGATCTTTTAAAAATCTCTTTTCCCTCCTGTCATGATCACCTGTCTACGATCATGACCTCTCCAAGTATGAGACCTGAATTCAGATCCCCAGCATCCACATTAAAAGCCAAGCACAGCACTGCACCAGAACTGGGAGGCAGAAGGATGCCCATGGCTTGCTGGACAACTAATAGAACTGAGTTGGCCAGTTCTCGATCAGTGAGAGAGCCTGTCTGAGTGAATGAAAAAAAAGACACTAGATGTTGACCTTTGGGCCTGCATTTCCATGTGCACACATATGTGCCCATTCACATAAGCACATACACACACAACAAATGACAAACATTCAGTGGTTAAAAATATGTCTATACAAAGCCTACTTTTGATATTTATAGCAACTTTACTCATTAAGAAATCCACATGTCTGCAAATAGGGTAGTAAACTTACATCCATATACTGTTAATAGTCTATGATTAAAAAAAAAAACAACCAAGCTATAAGATTATGAGTTGACACATATCATCCCTTATTTGCACATTACTACACAAAAGAAACCTGTGGGAGGTTACGTGCTGTAGGATCCCAAATAGGAGACATTTCAAAAAGTCAAACTATTCAATGAAAGATCATTGTCTAACAGGAAGGTTATGAATTTGAGGCCAGCCCAAGCCACATAGTGAGACCATGTCTCAACTCTCCCCTGCAGGTGATAAGATTAGGGTACCAATATCAGTTTATCAATTGTATGCAACCTACTACACGAAGGCAAGATGTTAATACTGGGGGAGTAGACTGAGGGCTGAAGGGTTATGGGAATTCTGTATTCTCCACTCAAATTTTCTGCAAAATTGCTCTTAAAAGTCAAGTGTATTCATAATTAAGTTTTTAGAGAACATTCAGCGTAGGTGAATCACCATGTGTCAAATAGAGAGGGCGCTGGTGGACTGTGGGTCGGGTGAGTAATGTTTGCAGAGATTTGAGCTGATCCATGAGAGTGGTGAGTCAGCAGACCCTCATTAAAAGCCCTAGAGAACCCGACCACAGAGCAACGACACAATCAGAGATGCCTTTTCAAAGGGCAACTCTGACCGCAGGTAGACTTCATTAAGAGCAAAGAGGATCAACCAGAAACCAGGTGTTATTGCAATCGTCAAAAAAAAAAAA
The DNA here is from genome assembly GCF_964271855.1 of Acomys minous. Lineage (NCBI taxonomy): Eukaryota > Metazoa > Chordata > Mammalia > Rodentia > Muridae > Acomys > Acomys minous. The sequence goes on along the minus strand of NC_140501.1, from coordinate 41,621,813 downwards.
AAAAGGCAAAAGTGCAATCACATCAGTAAGGACAGAGACGGATCTACAGATGACGTGTTTTCATTTGGAACAGATTTGTTTATTGCCTATTTGATGCAGGAAGATGAGAAAGGGATCTGCGTTCACTTGCATGAACCTGACTGAATCATCAACACAACCAACCAAATAAGCAACCGCCTGCAAAGTGTGAGAAGCAGAGCTTCCAGAGATCTCCGGAGATGAAGCAGATGCAGGCCGGGCTTTCCTAGGGCACTGCTCCTCCCTGCCACGCTGTCCACGCTGTGGTCCAGGGACCCTCAGTAAGTGCATAAGGATCTTTGCAGAAGGCCTGGTAATCGGTTTGTGATTATTCTCATTTTCCATGAACTTTGGAGTATTTTGATAGTCAATAAAGTGTTGATCAATCACATGGCATCAAAAGATAAATGAGTAATTGATGGCCACCTATTATTTGAAATAGCATTTACTCACACTGATTTAATTATAAAAATAATACATATACAAAACAAATAATAGAAAATATGGGAAAACACAAAGAAAAAATTAGCAACTACCCAGAAACAAATGTTTCATGGTTTTCCTTTGCATATATATACTTTTATTTTTATTTTTATTTTATTTTGGTTTTTCAAGACAGGGTCTCTCTGTGTTAGCCTTGGCTGTCCTGGACTCACTTTGTAGACCAGGCTGGCCTCGAACTCATGAGTATGTGGTGTTTATTTTGAATTTTTTCTTACCTAAATAATTGGATTGTTTTAAGGCAAATTGAGCTTTAGAATGCATGTTTATTACAAAGACACAACACGTTCTCATAAGCTATGAGCCATGAGCTGTCTTTCTGCTCATACCTATGGAGACAACGGGTTTCAGGATCCCAACGTGCTTTGCTCCTACAGAGTCTAAAAGACCCAGGTCCATGCAATGATGTCTTAGCTTCTTTCCTGTTGCTGTGACAAGATACTCTGACAAAAGCAGAGTAAGGGGGAAATGGCTTACTTAAGCTCATCACAGTCCAGAAGTCAAGGCAGCAGGAGCGTGAAGCAGCTGGTCACGTGAGGTCTGCAGTCGAAAGACAGTGATGAATGCATACGTGCTAGTGATCTAGTACAGGCCAGGATTTACTCCCTGAGGGGTGATTCCACCCACAGTTAGAATGAGTCTTCCTTCACTAATTTATAAAACCCAAATAATTAATCTCTCACAGGAATGCGTGGAGGACCTCCTTCTCCCAGGTGACTCTGGGTTCTGTCAAGGTGACAACACTGACCATCACAGAGACTGCCATATCTAGATATTCAAACTATTGCTCTGTGTGTGTGTGTGTGTGTGTGTGTGTGTGTGTGTGTGTGTGTGTGTGTACATATATATGTAAAAAAATGTCTATCCTGGGCTGAGCATGGTGGCACATGCCATTAATCCACCCAGGAGGCAGAGGAAGGCAAATCTTTGCATTCAAGTCCAGGTGAAGTCATATGGTATGATCCTGGATCCTGTATCAAAAAGAAGAGGAGGAGGAGGAGGGAGGGAGGGAGGGAGGGAGGGAGAGAGAGAGAGAGAGAGAGAGAGAGAGAGAGAGAGAGAGAGAGAGAGAAAGAAAGATCTACCTCGAACATGTGAAGACATTTTTCCTTTCATTATTTCCCAACCAACACAGTAAAACTGCTATTTAACTCGTATTAGCTACAATTTAGATATTACAGTTGCCTAAAGATGGTCTAAGATGTACTAAAGAACAAGCATAGGTTATATGTAACTATCGTGTCATTTTCTAGACAGGGCTTGAGCATCTGCAGACTTCGGTATTTGCACAGAGTTCTGGGAGCCAATGCCCTGCAGATGCTGAGGGATGACGACACCAACTTGTGGCTCAAAATATCCCCTTAGTGTTACCTTCCTTCTTATGCTCAGACCAGATACCTCATGCCCCATGCTATTCACATCAGAGCGAAGGAGGCACTGAGTAAACAGAAGGCAATCAATCTACTTCCTCTTTTTAAAAATGTGCCCTGGAGACTGAAAGAATGATTTAGCTGGTAAAATTCTTACCCTGTGAACCTGAGAGCCTCCTCTTCTAAGGCTGTACAATATGCCAGGTGTGGTGGTACATGCGTGTAATCTTAGCACTGGCAAGGTAGTGGAGTCAGGCGTATCCCTGGCCAAATCCCACCATGAACGCTTTATTTCTAAGGCACAAGGGAAAATGGACACTGGAGTTGACAATTAGTGCCTGCCTGAGGTCACCAGCAGCGCCTGTGTACCCTCCTGATTACAAGGGATGCATTAACTTGGCTCCCTCCGGAGGGAATGGCTAAAGAGCCTTACAGATGTGGCTTTACAGAAACCCCAAGTTCTTTGGATGACGTGAGGTCTCATTTTCAAGGCTGGGGGCCTGGGAACCCAGGATGTACAATCCAGTGGGTGTGTTTTCTGCCACCTTGCTAATGCTTAGGGCCATGGTAGAGGAGTCAGATAGGAAAGCTACCATAAGTCCTCATTTGGGACTAGGGTGAGGGGAAACTTCTTACCTACCTTGAAATCTTCCTGGGAAAGATTTGAGACCCATCTCAGCCAATTTAGAAAAGTTCATGTTCTATAGACAGTGATGCTGATCTCCGAGAGAAATCTCTTTGTACGCTGGACCTCTTGGAGACTCTGCTTGCCGTAAACTTCTGTGACCACAATGACAGGCGAGTGTGGGGGCACATGCCCTCCTTGAGGCGGCCCAGCCTTCCTGGGGCCTTCGTTATGGATCAGGAAATTATAGCTTTAGCAGGCCAGGTTTGTGGCTTCTTTGATCACACCCTGCTCTCAAAATTCTTGGCAATTTTCTGGGTTACTTGCTTCTGGTGATTTTCATGAACATGCAAGGATAGCCAAAACCTTGTCTACATGAACCATCAGCTTCTAGACATGCCTGTATTTATTCTTGTCTGTACTTGGATTGTTTTCTCTCCAGTAGCAACTTTGAGGGCTGTGAAATAACAGGCTTGTGTGAGACAACAACATGTTTAATTCTGCACTTGCCATCCGATTGGCTCCCCTGATTCCATTAACAACAGATCCCAGAAAGAGCCACAGATAACGTATTATCTCTTTCTGTTTATGGTCTGGAAACAGCACTGTGATGACTAAATTACTGGACTGCTGGTCTGTTCAGGTTGAAGTCCCAAACACAAGGGAGGTCCCTACCACAGTGTGCTTCCTGCCATTTCTGCTGGCACACTGGTAAATTCCTGCCAAAAAGTAGTCTTTCTTACTAACAGCATCAGGGAACAGCTGGCAGAAAACAGCATTTTGATTTTGTCTCACTGTTTGCTCCAGAGTTCCAAGTGTTGGTAAGCTGGTAGGCACTTTTCAAAGTTATCCTGGGACCAGCTCTACTCAGTGAACTTTCATTGCTTGAGAAAGGGGACCAGACTCCATCCAGCCTGCTCCCTAACTGTTAAAATGGGAGTGCTATAATCCAATGTCCCTGTTGTTCCTTTAGGATATGGGTGGCACCAGCCCATCTTTCCATACAACTCGGGCTAGATGCTGTTAACAAAGACCTCAGACTACAGTGCTGTATAAGATTTTTCTCTGCAAAACTAAGTTTTGTACCTTAAGTTAGAAACTCATGATCTCCACTTACGAGGTTGGCAAGGACCTCAAGTCTCCTTGGTCCTACTTCTAGACTTGATAAGGTTCTATTCTGAATGAAGGAGATGAGTTGGTTCACAAATACTATATCTAATTTCCCACCACAAAGCAAGTAAGGAGAAAGGAGGCCAGCAAGCGGTTCATTTCTTTAGGTAGATGTTAGTCTCGAGTTGGTCACATCTTCATTTTGAGGCAAGAGGGAGCTGTGTCGTTAGAGACCTATGTGGGGCAGTCATCTATTACTGGATACATGGAGACTATTTAGATTGCTGCTAGAGACAGTCAGAGTCCTTCCACAGCAACGAGTGATGAGCATCTCCTAATACCATCTCATAATTTTGCAAACAGAACACTTGTTTCCCTTAGAATATTCTATCACATTCCTCTTCCAATGAACATAATTTCCTAATCTGATCTATAATAGATAACAAGTGTTTTATTGAACATCTTTAGCAGTCTTTTTAAGACTTATTCTTAATTTTAATTGTATATATACAGCTGTGTCTGCTTGGGGGTTTGTGTATACTAGTGCAGTTGTCTGAGGAAGCCAGAGAGAAGTCATCCGAGCCCTTAGATCTGTAGTTACAGATGTTTTTAACTGGTCCAGTTTGGGTAGTAGGGACTGAGCTAGGCTCCTTTGGAAGGGCAATCTACGCTCTTAACCACTGAAACATCTCCCTGGCACTTTAGTAGTCTTTATTCACATCTTTGGATCATTCATCTAAGAAAAATTCTTTGATATGAAAATATGATATATACAAATATATAAAAAGGTTTGTTTTTAGTTAAGTGTGTGGGTGTGCATGTCTGCATATGAGTACATACACGTGAATGCAGTGTCCTCCAAGGACAGATGTGTTATATCCGCTGGACTTGGGGTTACAGGTTGTTGTGGGTGCTGGTCCTCTAGAACTCCGGTCCTCTAGAAGAGAACAGCAAGTGCTCTTAATGGCTGGGCTGACTCTCTAGCTCCCTGAACATTTTAAAGACTGTCCAATTGCCTTTTAGAAAGATCATAACAATGTGTCATTCCAGCTACAGTATATAAATATGCTTCCTTTCCAAATGATCTCTAATAGTCTAACATTTTTACACTTTAAAATTTGGCTTTACTTAATTCACACTTGCTTCTGGGGATGCCTTTTACCTATAAAATGAAATCATCAACCACAAATGCTTATTGGCCTCCAACAATAATACTTTCTCTAAAAGACTAAGGTAAGTAGAGTGATTTTTTTTAAAGGGTTCATTTTGTTTTAAGAAAATGTTTGAAGGATAAAAGTTGGGGAGGAGAGTTAGGCTTGAACTCTCTAGATAAGTGTTAATCACCACGAATGTGAAAAACTTGTTTATTAATTTAAAAAATAAAGACTTTCATGAAAATTAAGGGGGGAAATGACAGAATATCCTAAAGAAAATAAGAACCACCTCAAATTATACCAGAGTAGCAAATCATCATTTAACATTTCAAAGTACAGTTACTCAGTCATCTTCCAAAATATACATATTCACACTGATATATTTTGCTTGTTTCTCCATGCATATAACATTTCAAATTTTAAAATAATCAATTATTTAAAAAGTCAATATTCAAAAAGTATTTTTCTTAAATTAAAAAATATTCTTATATGTTTTCTAAAAATATTAGAACCCTTTCCCCAAAATCTAAGTTATAATAACAACATAGCATGGTCACAGCATATGTGTAACATAATAGACACTAGCTCCTATCGACTGCTTAATAGCAGCAATAGAACTTAGCTGTTTGAAGCACAATATAAGGTCAATAACAGCTTAACACGAGCTATTGGAGCTTTCATTATGGTACCCAAACTGTGCAACAGAGGCCAAGTCTATGATCCTCAAGAAACATTGTTCAAGGATATTTTTAGTTGTCAAGCCACAGGGACACTATGGCCTTGGGTGTGTAGGAGAGTGCAGGTATGCAAGAATGCTACTGATCCTAGGACTTGCCCAGGACAGCCCCTTGCAGTAAAAAGTTATCCATCTCCAAGGTCAATATTGCTGAAGGTAAGAAAGCCCTTCATTTACTGTGGGCTTAGGTTGTTTATTTATTCTCCCTCTCCCTCTCCCTCTCCCTCTCCCTCTTTCTTCTCTCTCTCTCTCTCTCTCTCTCTCTCTCTCTCTCTCTCTCTCTCTATCTCTCTCTCTCTCTATCTCTCTCTGTGAGTGTGTGTGTGTGTATAATGTGTGTTTGCATGTGTATTGCCTCTCTGTATGTATATGCATGTGTGCATGTGTATTTCTTATATATGTGTTTCCTCTCTCTCTTACACATGTTCATGTGTGTGTGTGCGCACACGCATGCATGCATGTGTGTTTGTCCCTTCCTCTTTATCTTACAAATTGATTACTAACTTGTTTGACCATTAAAATAAAGGGGAATGGAGTGATGGCCTTATTTCAATTCCCAGCAACCACATGGTGGCTCACAACCATCTATAATGAGAGCTGAAGGCGTCCTCTGGCATTCAGGTGTACATGCCAAGAGAGGACTCATATACAAAATAAATAAATCTTAGAATTAAGGGGAAATTTCAATGTGACAGTGTTACATATCATGACTTCTCATTTCGAGATTCTTCTATTGGCATGTAAAGAATGCACTCTGCCCAGTCTACGGTGAGGGACAGCTGCACTCCATGTGGAGCAGGGTCACTCCTGCACACACCCAGCATCTCTGCAGAAAGAAATAAAGCTACCCAACCCACAGCCAATCTGCACACCTGTCAGATATGGCCATTAATGGCTAGTGTTTTAAACCACTGGGTTTCAGAGTAATTTTTATTTAATAATTGCCAGTTCACATATTAGATGAGAAAACCAATTTGCCTGGGGCCATGCACCAGGTAGGTCTCCTCTCTATCTAGAGGAAGAAGGAATATTTTCCAGAAAGGGAGGGTACAGAAGGACAAAGGGATGCCTATGGGAAATGCAGTTTATAAAGGTAAAGAGGGGAAACCCTGTGTTAGGATAAGGTGTTTAAATTTTTAAAATATATATATTAATTGATTGATTGACTGATTTGCTCGTTTGTTTGTTTGTTTGCTTTACATCCAGATCAAAACTTCCTCTCCCTTCTTCCCTTCCAGTCCCTCCTTATCAGCTCACCTCCCCCTATGCCTCATTCCTTTTCTCCTCAGAGAAGGGGAGACCTCTCATGGACATCAATCCACATTAGCATATCAAATTGTAGTAGGACTGAGTACATTTTTTTTTCTATTAACAAGCCATCCAGTTAGGGGAAAGGGATCCAAAGGCAGGCAACAGAGTCAGAGACAGCCCCTACTCCTGCTGTTAGAGGTCACACATGAGTAACAAGCTGTACATCTGTGTAGGGGCCCTAGGCCCGTCTCGTGAATGCTCTCTGGTTAATGGTTCAGTCATTGGGAGCCACTATGGGCCCAGGTTAGTTGATTTAGTAGGTTTTCTTGTGGTGTCTTGACCTCTCTGGCTCTTTCAATCCTTTCTCTCCCTTTTCCAGATGATTCCTCTAGCTCCACATAATGTTTGATTGTGGGTCTCTGTATCTGTTTTCATGAGCTGCTAAGTGAAGCCACTCAGATAACAGTTATGCTAGCCTCCTGTCTACAAGCATAGTAGAATATTACTAACAGTGTTAGGTGTGGGCTATAAACTGTAAAGGAATATAAGTAGTCATAAAAAGTCTTCCAACCAAAAACAAAAACAAAAACTAATACCAATACTCCTCAAACTATTCCACAAAATAGAGACAGAAGGATCATTGCAGACCTCATTCTGTGAGGCCACAGTCACCCTGATACCTAAACCACACAAAGACCCAACAAAGAAAGAGAATTTCACACTAATTTCCATTATAAGTATTGATGCGAATTTTTTTCAATAAAATACTCACAAACCTAATCCAAGAACACATCAAAAACATCATCCACTATGATCAAGTAGGATTTATCCTAGGGATGCAGGGGTGGATCAACATCCATCAGTATAATCCACCATATAAAGAAACTGAAATTTCATCTCATTAGATGCTTTAAAAAAGCCTTTGACAAAATCCAACACTCCTTCATGATAAAAGTCTTGAAGAGATTAGGGATACAAGGCCAATACCTAAATACAATAAAGGCAATATACAGCAAACCATAGCCACCATCAAATTAAGTGGAGAGAAATTTAAAGCAATTTCATTAAAATCAAGGACAAGACAAGGCTGTCTACTCTCTCTCTCTCTATCTCTTCCATATAGTACTTGAGTTTTAGCTAGAGCAATAAGACAACTGAAGGAGATCAAAGGGATATAAGTTGGAAAGAAAGAAGTCAAAGTATCATATTAGCAGATGATATGATAGTATACAAAAGTGGCCCCAAAAATTCTACCAGAGGATGCAACAGCTGATAAAAACCTTCAGCAAAGTGTCTGTATACAAAATTAACTCAAAAAAATCAATAACCCTCTTTATACAAATTATAAACAGTCTGAAGAAGAAATTATGGAAACAACACCCATTACAATAGTCACAAATAATATAAAATATCTTGGTGTAACTCTAACCAAGCAAGTTAAAGACCTGTATGACAAGAAGTTCAAGTCTTTAAAGAAGAAATTAAAGAAGATATCAGAAAATGGAAAGATTTCCTATGCTCATGGATCTGTAGAATTAACATAGTGAAAATGGCTATCTTACTGAAAACAATTTATAGATTCAATGCAATTCCCATCAAAAATCAAATACAAATTTTTACAGACATTGAAAGAGAAATTCTCAACTTCATATGGAAAAAACAAAAACCTAGGATAGCTAAAACAATCCTGTAGAATAAAAGAACTTCTGGAGGCACCTCCATCCCTGATTTCAAGCTGTACTACAAATTAATAGTAATAAAAATGCATAGTATTGGCATAAAAACAGACAGGTTGATCAATGGAATCAAATCAAAGACCCAGAAGTAAATACACACATACACACACACACACACACACACACACACACACACACACACACCTATAGACACTTGATTTTTGACAAAGAAGCCAAAACTATACAATGGAACAAAGAAGGCATCCTCAGCAAATGGTGCTGGTCTAACTGGATGTCACCATGTGGAAGAATCCATATCCATCACCCTGCACAAAACTCAAATACAAGTGGATCAAAGATGTCAACATAAAACTGGATACTCTAAATCTGATAGAAGAGAAAATGAGGAGCAGTCTTAAACACATTGGCACAGCAGACTACTTCCTGAAAGAATGTCAACAGCTCATGCTCTAAGATTAACAATTAATAAATGGGACCTGATGAAACTGAAAAGCTTCTGTAAGGCAAAAGACACCATCAAAAGGGCATAACAGCAGCCTACAGAATGGGAAAAGATTTTCGCCAACTGTACATCAGACAGAGGGCTGATATCCAATATGTATAAAGAATTCAAGAAATTAGACAGCAACAAACGAAACAAATCCAATTAAAAATTTGGGTACAGAGCTAAACAGAGAATTCTCAACGGAGGAATCTTGAACAGCTGAGAAACACTTAAAGAAATGGTCAACATCCTTAGCCATCAGGGAAATGCAAATCAAAACGACTCTGAGATTCTATCTTACACCCTTCAGAATGGCTAAGGTCAAGAACTTAAGCAACGGCTCGTGATGGCGAGGATGTGGAGCAAGGGGAACCCTCCTCCATTGCTGGTGGGAGATGTTTTAATTGGGCATGTTAATTAGGTGAGCAAAAGGGGGCTTTTGATTGCTGGACTTCAATATTTTGATAGCTGGACCTTAGTAGTTGACCTCAGGAGCAGGAAGCGGCCAGACAAGGGAATAGACCTTGGTGGCTAACTTTAGGAATGTAAGCCAATGGGAGAAGGGCAAGGCTTGCCAGAGCCATGTTAGCCATGCCTGGCTGGCTAGACTCCCTTCGCTTACAGTTAACTCTGTCTCCTTCCCTAGGTTCCACATTCTTGGATTCATGCAGCTGTGGACTGAAAACAAGCAAGCTTCTAAGTGAGGCTAATTAAGCTGCCTCTGTGTGATCCAGTGAAAGAGAAGCTTTCATACGTATGAAGAAACATACTCTCCTCCCTGTCCTTTGTTTGTTCTCTCATTCCCTCCTGCACTCTCTCCCATCCTTCACTTCCTACTTTCCCTTTCCCTTTCCTTTTCTTGTCCCCCTTTCCTCCTCCTGTACACATTCCTCAGACCACTCTTAATGACACACAGTCCCAACAGTAGGCAGGGAACAAACAGATAAGTGAATAAATAATTGTCATGTAACCCGTGAAGATAAACCAAACTGCTGCTTGAGCGCATAGCTGGAATGGCCTGGTGGATGGAGTAAAGAAAGGGCAGTATTAGGTGATGCATCTCAAGTCATAAGGTGGAGAAAGAGAAAGACTGCTGCTGGGGCCCGTACTTGCAGTGTGTGTGTGTGTGTGTGTGTGTGTGTGTGTGTGTGTGTGTGTGTGCGCGCATACTCCTGGAGGCAGCCAGGCATTCTATACGTGAGCAGGCCTCATGAAATAGAGCTTTGCCAGGGACCAGAGACTTGAGGATGAAAACTTGAAGAGAGAGGCTGACACTAGTAGATGCCTTGCACGTAATCTGTCAGCATCTGGAAATGATATGAAGCCTCCTGGAAACTGAGTGACAGGACCACAACCCTGTTTTAGAAAATTGTCTCGCTGAGCACACAGTGACTGAGAGCCTCTCAGGAGTAGAAGGAGTGGAACTGGGTAGGAAAAGTGGCTGGGGCTTGACCATAGCACCTTGCTGACATGAAATTGACTATTGTTGTGGAAATATGTTTCTCCCTCATCTTAATGGTCAATCTCTACAGTCATTTGAACTGGTTGTACAGTTGGCCCAGAGCAGTTGTTAAGTCATCAAGGCACCTGAAATGATTATTGATCTCATTGCGAGCAGTGAAACGAGTTTGGGAAAAACAAGCCTTGAATAGGCTCAATCAAACACAAGAATGCCTAAAAGAAAGGAAAGGTTTCTACCCAGGTCCTCAGTGTGCTAACTAGAGCAGAAAATTTAAAGAGAATTCTTGAATTTAGAAAGATGGTTATGCGCTAGAAATTAAGCCCCAACGTATTGCAGATGGAGGCAGGTGGCAGGAGAGAGGGTTCAGGCGAAGGTCACATAGCTTCGAGTACTCAGGGGTCACTCCTGTGAGGAAACCTTCCCATCTGTGTTCTATAGGCAAAAGTGCCGTAAAAGCTCTCATCAACGTGGGGCTCTGTATACTGGAATGTAGCCTCCTTTGCTCTGACTTCCAGCCAGAGGGTGTTTGTAGGAACTGGAGCTCACCTTTTACTTCAGGAGGTATCTCCAGGGCACAGGCAGAGCTGGGTCCACTTGGACTTCTTGGCACCAAACAATCATTTTGGCCAGCAACTTTCCTCGTTCTGGAGAGAAGCAGCCCTTCCCAAAAAGTCGCTCTCTGCATGGACTCAGGTACACTGCTGTAGTGTGGCTTAGCAGTTTCCTCCATCCTCAAGAAACTTGCTATCCTCCAGTGGCATTCCTTAAGCAGAAAGGTAAGCAACTTAAAACAGGGTCAGGAAGTTCCTGAAACTGACCAGGCTCACTAGCACCCTCCCTGCCAGAGCAAGCAGTAAAAGCTGAGAGGCCCATTCAAACAGAAGGAAGCTGTGTTTCCTAGACCCTGAGACCAAAGCAGCTAGCTGCCTGGGAGGAGCAGTAACTAACTGAGCTGCCTGCAAGAGGTTTGGAAAAACTTGGACATCTGGAAAGGACACTCTTCAACCTGTTGAGCTGCCTGGGGGCTGTGCAATATGCTCCAGCTTCCAAGCTTTGTGAGTTGACACCCATGCTTGGGGGAGGGGGCTTTGGTAACACAGCTGTCTCTGTAAGTAACTCCTTACCCATAATCCTGTAAGTAACTCCAGTAAAACTCATTGGTTCACTAAACTGGACTTTGGTCATAGTCCATACTTTGCCATGCTGAGGGTTCCTTATCTGGAGTGAGTAGGTGTGTGTGTGCGTGTGCGTGTGCGTGTGCGTGTGTGTGTGTGTGTGTGTGTGTGTGTGTGTGTGTGTTTTGTAACACAAGTGGCCATCCAAATTCAAATGCAGTGTATTCCTGCTTACCCTACCTGTCTATCAGACACCAGCTGGAGTCTTCGCCTCATATTACACCATGATACGGAGCCGGGCAAACCACTCTCATTTTACCTACTACACCTCAGTCCCTGGGGTGACCAGTTTGGTAGTGGAGAGTTTTACTTATGAGTCAGCCTAATATGGGGATGGGGGTGGGTCCCTCAAACCTTCCTAAGGATACAGTTTAGAGCAGTTTTGGACAATTGAAAGCAGAATGGTCTGGGGCGTGAGAAAAGGTAGGTTACCAGTGCTCCACGCATGCGTAAACAAGCCAGGCTTCTGCATGGGACACCCGCTCAAAACTGAAGCTATTCAGTGACAGTGTGTAGAACTGAAGGCAGACATCTGTGCACGTCTAACTGGAAGGCCAGTGGTCTGAACCAGTTTGAGATAGGCTGCAGCAGCCTCCAAGCTCCTAAAGCACTACTTAACAGCTGTCACCATGGTTACCACACGTCAGAAGTGTTACAGATAGCAAAGCTAACAGGAGGATACTGCCAAGTGGCACGGCTCTCAGCACTCATGATAAAAAGTAACAACAAGATAAACAAGAGGGTTGTTCAAGCTTCCCTGGTCCTACTTACTCCTGCTTCCCAAGCTATTGGAAGCTACTGATAGGGCCAACAAAGGGAAGAGACCACTAAAGGCTCCTGAACTACGAGTTCAGTTCCCCTGGCCACATATCACCACATAAGAGCATCCAATTAGAAGACAGTGGAGCTGTCTGCTCTTCCCACTATGGGAAAGAAGGAAAAAAATAAATAAACCTACATGAAACTTGACAGCTCATACCAAAACTATTAAAGCAGATGCAAACATCTGCTATATTGAACCTCTGAAACATCTCACTATGTCTTGGGGGGAAACAGGTCAGGAGGAGCTGGTTCCAAAGACCTATAGTGTGGCAAGTCCACTTAGTGACCTGGCCTCCCTAGACCCCATGGTGCCCACCATCACCAAGTAGATGAGTTGCACTAAGAAAGCTTTTCTTTGGGAGTATTCCTGTGGACTTCACTTTTGACTGTTGAGTAGGATGGAGAAGTGGTCCTTGGTGGTGTAGGTCTACTGTGGGCTGTCACAATGTACCCCTCTTTCTAGGCCCCACCTCTTTTGGCACCTCTTTCCTCTCTTCAGCTGCTCATGGTTTTGTAATCTGCCAATTTTCTTCTTTAAGTTTAAAATCAACTCAACAACCTTCCCTTCCCAATCCTTTACCTACTTACTTGCTCCCTGCATTCTGAGCCTGTCTCAGCCATTGTCTTCTGGAAGCTCTCTCTGGATTCCTGGCTGGGACGCTGTGCCTCTCCTCAGTGTTCCCAAAACCTTGAACTATATTTCTGTGCAACATTTCTCCCCTTATATGGACATCTATAGTCCCCTTCACACTGTCATAGACGTTGGGAACTCTATCATTCTTCCCTCATTCTTGCTATTTATCTGGCACTGCTAGACCCTCAGTAAATGGAGTACTAAATTGCCACCAAGTCTCTTGACCCTGGATGGTGCCCGATGTCCTGCAGAGACCCTTCCTGATGTTTTCCTCTTGAACTCAAGACAGTTTCCTTCATGGGAGTTGGAGGGTTTCTAAGTGCTTTCCACATTTATTATTCCAACCATCCTCTTGTTCTAGTACCAGCCATAATAGAGGACAGAAGACAAGAAGTAAAGGGGAGCCTGGGTTTGCCTGGACCACTGTCAAGAGGGATCTTCAACTACTGTGGGGGTCACAGAAGCAGTGTGAGGAAAGTGACAGATAACAGAGGAGTTGATCTATCCCAGTTTGAGGCAAACAGCTCTTGTTGGAAGACCGAAAGCAATATCAGTCAGAACAGAGGAGAGCACGATGCTACAGTAAGAGGCTGCAGTGTTCTGAGAGGTAAGTGTTTCATACATGAAGAAGACTGGAATTAGGAACCCTCATGCTGAGACATGCAGAAGGACAAGGAAGTAACACCAGGAGTTTATGGTCTTCATGATAGGACAGGCTTAATAGCTCAATTTTGAGAGATCGCATATTAGCAGAGCAATACTATGTTGAAGTTATTTTTATTAAAGTGTTTGTTTCTCTTAGCTTATTTCTTAACCCAACTATCACACAAATGATTGAGACTCTTATATAATACAAGGCTTCACAACACAATCTTGAGCAGTTTAAGTCTGTTCTTAACTCTCCATGCTATTTTGTCTTACTCCCAACAAACACCCCAGCAATACTTGCACTTTGTAGTTTTCCTCCCCTCCAGTTCTTTCCTCCTTATCTTTCTTGGACCTCTACCTGTGTCTGAATCCCCCTACCCCTGCCCCACTCAACCCCCTACTTCCTCTTCTAACTCCTTCTCCCCTGGCTGGAAGGAAGTCCAGCCCTATTCTTTCCCCTGCTCATTGATTGGCTGTAAGATACTTTATTGATGTATCAGGGGGACAAATGAGGAGCAGAGGTTACACAACATTGAGACAGGAAATCAGAATTTAAACTACACAATAACCTTAATACTAGCTTCAATAACAAATCAATCTCAAATTACCTATTTTTTCTAACATGACAAAAGTCCATATCTCGTTTACATAGCAGGTGTTACTGGAGGTGTGGGTGTGGCTTTCCTCCATGAGAAGGGTTAGGAGTCCTGACTTCTTGCAGCCTGTTAGTCTGGGTTTCTCAGACATCAGAGTTTTCTGCTTCAACCCAACATAGAAAAAAGGAAAGAAAGACCACTTCTTCACCCCCTTAGAGCCTGTATGTGACATCTTTTTCTTTTTTTGTAGGTGACATTTCATTTCTACTCACATTGTACTGGTGAGAAGTTGTCACATGTCCCCATGACATGGGTGTTAGGAAATACAGTCTCTAGTACAGAAATTAGTGCTAGTGCTGGGGGAAAAAAAGAATAACCTTAAGGTCTCAGAAAGGAACAAACAAATAAAATGAAAGTAGCTTGCAAGACAGTTCTTTTGGGTAAAATTAGGGGGCATGGATGTACCAGAATCCAACTACTGCAGTAGCAAGCACATCAGGGTCAACATGGCTCCTATCTGTCACTTGACATAGGTCACGACTTTGTCTCATTTCATTAACAAGAGATTGACTTTGCTATCTAATATGATTAATTAATCAGCCCAAAGGGGAGGGTTCAGGAAATGAGTCCTTCCAGACAGACTATCTTTGATTAACCACATGCACACCTCTCTCTAACAACAACCCCAGAAATAGCTTGTTGGACTATTGATCACTGTGGCAAATTCCAAAGGGAAACTATTTAAAAGAAGAACGCATTTTGGCTCCCAGTTTTGTGTTTCAGTCATGACCCACTGGCTCAAGAAGAACGTGGGAGGAGAGTAAGCTACACTGCTTATCTCCCGGCAGTCAGGAAACTGAGATATAGAGGTTGGGGAAGGGTCGGGGTTAAACTTATCTGTTCAGATTACTCCCCTAGTGACTTTTTCTGCTTAGGTCCCATTTGCTAAGAATGACATCACATGTGGATGAAGGGAGTTCTCATAGTCTGATACTTCCTGAAATTCACATACCTGAACACTGATGCCTTCAACTTATGATCTTTCATATCTAAGGCATACCACCCACTGGTGATGGACAGGTAGTCAAAATTAACTGAGGAACACGTAAAGGTCAGTCCTCACTCAAAGCTCTCATCTTCCAAATGACTTGGTGATAGAGTTGAAGGATGTTCAAAGGTAGATGCTACTGTTTTGGAATTATTTGATAAGAATAAGGAATGTAAGCTCAGACTGGTAGAACACGCCTGTAATCCAAGCTATGTAGGAAGATCATAAAGTTAAGGTGTGCTTTGGCAAGTCTGTAAGACACTGTCTCAACATAAAATGGGGGATACTGAAGATACACCTCGGCTCAGAGATAGAGCATTAGTACAGCGTGCGCCAGGTCCTGGGCCAATCGTTCAGACCAAAAGAAGAAGAAGAAGAAGAAGAAGAAGAAGAAGAAGAAGAAGAAGAAGAAGAAGAAGAAGAAGAAGAAGAAGAAGGTGATGGATGAGAAGTAGAAGAAGAAGAGGAGGAGGAGGGGCAGGGTGAAGGGGAGGAAGAAGAAGAGGAGGAAGGGGAAGAGGAGGAGGAAGAATTTTGGGTGGGGCACTTTGTCCTGCAACTGAACAACATCTGAACTCTGATAGCTGTCACTACTCAGCTTTTAGAAATGAACTATGAACTCTTGAGAAATCCCTAGAAGACAGCACTTGGATGCTGAGGGAGGTTTCCCCTGCACCTTATTAAACAATATAAAATAGTGATTCTTCTTTCTCCTTATAAACAGCATTCTATCTGGGCTCGAGACTGGACCTACTATGATCAATTTGCTGCCATCTTGAGGGTTAAAGTGACACAAGAAACAGAATACAACACAGGGGAGAAAACATAAATGTGGGGTCTGAGCATGGAATACCAGTAGCCTGACCTACTACTTCTGGGTTTTTTAACCTGTTGGAAAACAAATTTCCCAATTTTCTCATTATTGAAGCCACCTTGACTTAGGGATAACTGTAATTTATAGATAAAGCCACCCTAATTTGTGTCACCTCAATACACACAGACAAATGTCCCAAATCTACCTTCTCTGACCAGCCCTTCCAATTTGAAACACATCACTCCTTTCACTGGAGATTTTTCTTTCTGTCACAATGCATGCATCTCAGGAGAAGGAGAAACAAAAAGGAGAAGACGAGGAAGAGGAGGAGGAGATGGAGAAGGGGAAGGGAAAGTTACTTAGATTTTATTCAGTTATTTATTCGATCTTTACTCATGTCTAGGCACTTGGGGTTGCAATGTTATAGGCTAGGAAGATCAACAGACATGGGTGTTCCTTAAATAATTATCTGTTTTAATGAGGAATAATTAATTAGGCTATTATCTTTGGACTCCCTTATTTTCACCATGAGGACCTTCATGAGGCTTAGATCAGCTCCCTCAGGTGGAAACTATGCAGAGAGAGGGAAATGATGGACTTGACCCCGAGGTTCTGATTCATGGCTGCTTAGAGGACACTGTGGATTTCATTGTCGGAGGGAATAAGTGCAACTAAGATTTGAGGGAACTTCCCTCCGCCCTACTTCTTCTCTTCTGCTTTAGAAAGGGAAAGTTTTAAAGAAATAAACTCATCCCCAGGAAGGCGGAACCAGAGATTAACAAGAGAAAACTATTTGAAATGCCAAATGTAAACAGAATTATTTTTATTTCATAGTTTTAAAATTGAAAAAGAAAATTACACGCATTTTTCCTATACACCATGAGGCTTTGCAATACACATACTGTTAACTCTAGCTAAGCTGTACGTGTGTTATTTTGCATAGTTCTTCTTTCATAGTGAGAACACATAACATCTTCGTATTTTCACAGAACACACTTTATTGTCATCCAGCATCATTATTACACTGCCAATAAATGCCTAACTTGCTCCTCTTGCCTGCTTTCTATACTCTTCCATCAATGTTGTATTCTGAGTGAGTCAATCTTCTAGGGACTCAGACCACAAAATTCTCTCCAAGTCCCCTATGAAAACAAGATATGTCATAAGAGAGCACATTTTAATAACCTATAAAATATGAATAGGCTGAATGTAATGACATGTGTGTGCCTTTAATCCCAGGACTCAGGAGGCAGAAGTAGGTGGGTTTCTAGAAGTTTGAGACCAGCTTGGTCTACATAGAGAGTTCTAGACTAGACAGAGCTACATAGTGAGACCTTGTCTAAAATAATAATAATAATAATAATAATAACAATAACAAGAATTATAAACATTAACAATCACAACGAACCCCTAGACTTTCATTACAAATCCCAATAAAAAAGATTTCTAAACATGATGCCTTGCTTCCATCCCTGTGGTGGTTCACTTTTTAGCTGTCAATTACAGTGGGGTACACAGCTGGACAACTGACAAAGAATTGTTTTGGAGTGTATCTGAGAGGGTGTTTTCCAGATGACTGAAGGAGGGTCCACTCTCAGTATGGTGGGGGTGAGGCCATCCAACCAGCTGTGGACTGGAAAGAGCAAACACAGAGGAAAGGGGGATTGGTCACTCTGTCTTGCAGCTGGGGTACATTCTCCTCCCCTGCCCTCTGACTCAGAACTTCAGACTTCCTAGTCTTAGGAGTGTAGGACTTCCATCTACGGTGCCCGCCCCCCAATCCTGGGGCCTCAGGAGTTGGACTGAATGGCTCTATCAGCATCCCACGATCCCCACCTTTAAAACGCTGATATGGAATTCCTAAACGTTCCATACTGACAGAAGACAATCCCCTTAAGTAATCCCCGCATACACCTGTCTACTGTGATCAGTGTGTCTTTTCCTGCTTCTTTAGAAGGCTCTGACAAGTTCACTTCCTCTCATCAGATTTTACTGATGGAACATCTGAATTCTTTCGGTGCTGATGGACCATAAGCTTAACTCTATCCCAACTCTATCCTGCAGAAGGTAGTCTGCAGACAGTGTAGTCTTCCAGGTTAGACTTCTCATGATCGTTATCTCCTGGGCATATATAGGAACTTGGGTATGAGAAACAATTTTATTATAAAAAGGAACCCTTTTTCCATAAGCTCTATTACACCATCCAAAATAAATACCATGCAACTTAGAGCTTCTTGTAAGAGTCCATCACAAAGAGGCACACCTGATTAAATAGCTGTGCCATGGGGACACCATCTCTATTTGAGCGCTTACATGCTAAGGAAACATTTCAATTAATTTATCTCCATCTCTGTCTTGCTTACTCCCTCGTTGATGACAGGAAACAAGTTGTCAAGCAATCTGTGAAAAATTAGCTCTGAGCCCCTTAAACAGACACTTGAGGCATCCAGGATCATGCTCGCCTTCTTGGGCAGCATCATAGCTCTGAGCTCCTTAAACAGAGACTTGAGGCATCCAGGACCGTGCTTGTGCCTTCTTTGGCAGCATCCTGATCCCTGGCCTCAGCATTGGATTGGGGGAGCTGGAGGGAAGACAAGTTTTTAAAAATATATTTTATTAATTTATTCATATTACATCTCAATCGTTATCCCATCCCTTGTATCCTCCCATTCCTCCCTCCCTCCCATTTTCCCCTTACTCCCCTCCCCTATGACTGTGACTGAGGGGGACTTCCTTCCCCTGTATATGCACATAGGGTATCAAGTCTCTTCTTGGTAGCCTGCTATCCTTCCTCTGAGTGCCACCAGTTCTCCCCATCCAGGGGACATGGTCAAATATGGGGCACCAGAGTTTGTGTGAAAGTCAGTCCCACTCTCCACTCAATTATGGAGAATGTCCTGTCCTTTGGCTAGGTCTGGGTAGGGGTTTGAAGGAAGACAAGTTTTAGGAGGGAGTGATACGGTCCATATTGGAGACTAAGCCTGACTCCAACAAGAAGTTTTAGCCCTTAATCCTGAGTGTAACCCAAGCCAAAGGCTGTAAATGGTGTCAGATTGTTTGTAGCTGGGGGAAGTCACTTATTCCCTTGCTAAAAGCTGCCTCCTTCATACTCCTGCTCTCCAGTGCTCTGTCCAAGGCCCTGCGGTCTTCCATTTGAAAAGCGCATGGGCCCACAGCTCGGAACCTACATTGTTCCGAAAGCTACAATCTCTTTCCTCTTCGGAAAATATGTTTCAGTGTTCTTCACTATTGACGTCAATAACAGAGTAACATCAGTAGGAAAAAAAAGAAAGAAAGAAAACATCCATAACCCCACCCAACCCAGTAACATGCTGGTGATTATGTAGGTCCCCTGGGATTGGCCTCCACAGTTTTAGAAATGTAGTAATCTAGGAATGTGCGTCAGTCTGTAGTTTGCTCGTCTTATTCATAATTGCGGTTCTTCATGCCCTGCCCCTCCCTCCAGCCAAGGCCCCCCCCCCCAAATGAGGTGAGTCAGATGAACATACAGGATTGTAGACATGATACTTGAAGAGCCTAGTAGTTGGGGTGGTGACACCCCCCCCCAAAGACATATTTATGTCCTATAAGCCCTGGAGTTAGTGAATATGGCCTTCCTTAGTCAAACAGCCATGAGTTGTAATGCAGTATGTGAACATGAGGTCTTCCAGAGGGATCAGGGTGAACCCTAAATCTAATGCCCTCTGCCTTTATAAGAAAGAAAAGATGGGGCTGGTAAGCATGCAGATGCACTGGGCTGTGAAGACTGAGGACCGAGGAGAAAAAACAACTCCCTGACGATGCTGCCCTCTGCCCTCCATACTCCAGCTGCCACATGCTGGTGCACACACACATGAAATGAAATAAAGAGCGCAGATGGAGGATGAGAAACTAAGGAAGTAAAGGTACTGGGAAGAGTGAAGAGAGGTTGGAAGCGGAATTTGGCTCTGGTGCCTCATATTTGACCATGTCCCCTGGAGGGGGAGACCTGGTGGCACTCAGAGGAAGGATAGCAGCTACCAAGAAGAGACTTGATACCCTATGAGCATATACAGGGGGAGGAGGTCCCCCTCAGTCACAGTCATAGGGGAGGGAAGTAAGGGGAAAATGGGAGGGAGGGAAGAATGGGAGGATACAAGGGATGGGATAACCATTGAGATGTAACAAGAATAAATTAATAAAATAAAATTTAAAAAAAGAAAATTCTAGATATTTCAAAAAGAAGAAGAAGAAGAAGAAGAAGAAGAAGAAGAAGAAGAAGAAGAAGAAGAAGAAGAAGAAAAAGAAGAACTTGGACCAAGGAAGATTCTAGGAACTCCTTGAACCCCTGGAAACCAGAAGAGGCAAAGGATTTGCCCTCAGAGTCTCCAAGCAGGCCGTAGCCCTGCCAGGGGCTTTGTTTCAGCCTCCTACTCCAGAAGTAAAGAGAATGTATTTCTGAGGTTCTAAGCCACCATGTTTGTGATAATTTGTCATGGCGGCCATATCAAGCTAATTCGGAGGTCAAAAGCTTGTAGACTCAATTTTCTTAACCAAAATACTTTATTAACAACTGATTGACCGAGCCTACGTCAATTATAACCCGATTAACCAAAACAGTATGAAATGAAGATTAATTGACACAAAACAAAACCTTAAGGATATCAGTCCCTAGGAACGATTCTCCGACCGGGAGCCAAAGGATTTCTTCCACTGGAACAGGGGGTAATAAGACCCCAGAGCCTCAGCAGGAGCTGGAGCTCTGAAGCTTTCCCTCAAGCGGATTTCTCTAGAAGCGTCTTGAAGGGCAGCGATGAACAACCAAATCTCTCCCAAGTCTCCTATCCACCCCGCTGCCAGTTCTGGGCTCATTTCTATATCTCCTCCCAGAGTCTGTTCACAGGATCCTTTTCATCTGGTAGCAATTAAGCTCCTGCACGAGGAGGTTGCTCTTCTAGTGAATTAACACCACCTGTTCTCTTACTAGACCGTTCTATCCCACACTTGGGATCCTAAAGAACAGGTTTCTCTCCTTCAAAAGCTTGTCATAGTTTCCAGGACAGGATTTCATGGAAGCTTTGAGAATCCACCCCACAAAGGAGTATTGTTGTCTATCTGCCCAGGAGTCACAGGTAACTTTCTTTCCACATGGCGCCCCCTGGTGTCTGGGAAGCCACTCAGCATCAGGATGATTCCTGGTGGTCCCACCAGTCTTCCTCCTGAGCTGCATGACTCTGCGCTAAACAGATGCGTGTGCTAACAATGCTGTAGCAGTCAGGTCAGTGTGTTTATTAGTGAAATAGAGGGAGGATGGTGGCCCTAGGCTGGCTCTGGTACGTGTCCGTGCTGAGGATGGGGCTCTCTCTTACCCTGCTCTTATACAGAAAGTCCCTTTGAACTTTGGCAGTTTAGATAAACTCAACAAGATTCCTATTCTGTTTCAGGACTGAATTCCTCATTTAGGCTTCCTCAGTCAGATGATTATTTGCATTTCCTCTAGTGTTGTCTGGGAACTTTTCTCTTTTCACCTATTTGGATTAGGGTAGTATTATCCCAAATTCACTTTCTTATGCACAATACTGAAGTATATTAAGAAACAGTTTTAATAGAAGTCTAAGCACAGGGATTACGGAAGAAAGATAGAAAAACTTACAGAAGAGATGGTATATGCTGTGGCAGTTACTTTCTTCCCTGTTGCAGCTTGACCAGAGCAACTGAAGAAAAGAAAGATTTCTTTTGGCTCGCAGTGTCAGTAGTATAGCCACGCCACCAGGGCAGGCAAGTGGGAGTGAAAGACGCAGGAAGCATCTGGCCATGGTGCCCAGTCAGGAAGCAAAGAGGATGAGCGTTTGCGCTCAGCCCACTTTCTCAGTTTTTATTCAGTTGGGGGCCCAGGGAATGGCACTGCTCACATTTTTACTTCAACTAACTGAATCTAGATACTCTCTTGTGGGCGTGATCAGCGATCTGCTTCCATGGCGATCCCATCAAGTTGAGAAGCGCTATTGTCAATATCCAAGTGCATCTGGGCTTCTCAAAGGAGCTCTCCACCTCCCCCCTCCCCAGCCCCATGCCCACCTTCTAAGCTATGTTACAGGTGACTGGGCATTCTCAGTGCAGCATGATGGTTAAGTTTATGAGACAAATCCACAGGACTACTATAGAATGCCCAGACTGACAGATAGTAAAACACTATTTTAGGGTGTGTCTGTGAGGGACCTTCCGGATTAGCTGACTCACCATTGTGTTCCTGAGGGTGAGTGGGCAGCATCTGAAGTGCTGAATGTCTGAGCAAGGCAAGAGGATGCGGAGGAGCCATTTGTGCTCTTTGCTTGATCTGGGGCATCCATCTTCTGTCCTCAGATGCCAGTCCTCCTGGTTTGGTCCATGTCTGATTAAAACAGAGCAGCTGGAATTGCTGGTTAAGATGCCAAAGTACCGAGCTCCTATAGTAAATTTGCCAACAAAAACAAGGCGCAATGGCTAAGGTAAATATAGAATTTCAAGTTACCAAAATAAAAAGGGGGCTAAAGAGGTGGAATAGCAGCTAAGAGCGCATGCTGGTCTAGCAGAGGATCTGGGTTTGGTTCCCAGCACCCATACCAAGCTGCTCACAATGTCCTATAAATCTAGCTCCAGGGGGTCCAAAGGCCACCTTTGGCCCCTGAACAAATGTGCCCCCCCCACACACACACACGCACACACACACATATATACACACACACACAATCTTTAAAGTTAAAAAAGAGAATTGCCATAAGCTTGTTATTAATCAAAGGGATTACAGATGAAATATAACACATGTGCACATTTTTATTATAAGAAGTGGCATGAAACTGAGTCATAATAATGTGAGTCAATAGCTAATTAGCATTTATAACTGCAGTTACTGAGCACACGCTTCAATTTCATAGCAAAGAAGCTGAAAAATCAATTAACAAAGACAAAGTGAAGGAAATACACACATGGTGTGCCCATTGTGACCCTAGAGGCCAAAGGTAAGTTTGCAAAGTGAGTCCAAGTTCTGTGCCTCCAAAGCCGTGAGTAGAGTGGTGTTGCTAGATCAAACCAACCCAATAAGAACACACAAGCAGAAAGGACGGGTCTGGAATGCTTGGCTTCCCACCAAAGTCAACAAGGGACTAGGTTACCTCGCTCAGGGAAGTTTTCAAGGTGGCCTAATAGAGAGAGATGGCGTGGCTCCACAGTTAAGACCCAAGTTCGTTTCTCGCCACCCTCATGGTGGCTCACAACAGTCTGTGACTCCAATTCCAGGGTGTCTGATAATTTCTTCTGGCCTCTAAAGGCACCAGGCACATACATGATGCAGACAAAACACCCATGCCCACCAGATACTTTTTTTAATTGTCAGTGAATGAGATGAGAGAGAGAGAGAGAGAGAGAGAGAGAACACAGGGAAAGCAAGCCCACTAAGAATGGCTTCATGTTGACTTTTAGAAAGCGGCTCGGATGCACAGGCCTGGTGTGGTTGTAAAAATTGATTCAGGAAGACAGATAACTTGAGAGTTGGCAAGCTTTCCTTCCCCACACTTGGCAGGTTAAGAGGGCTGGAATGCAGCAGGTACAGTGAGCCAGCAGCTCAGATCCACTACCTTGGACACACACAGGTTTCCTGACCTTGTTTTGTCATACATTTACTCAGTTGCAGCCGGGTAGGGTAGGGACATCATCTCAACGAGACACACCGCAGCCTCCTTGCTCCCTAAGGACCATGAGCGGGCTGGTTACTTTTTGTCAGCTTGACACAAACTGAGCTGTATCTGGGAAGAGAAAACCTCAACTGAGGGATACCCTCCATCAGACTGTCCTCGGGGAGTAAGTCGTTGGTTTGTTTTCCTGATTAAGGATTGATGTGAGAAGGCCCAGGTCACTGTGGGTGGTGCCACCCCTGAGATGGAGGTCCTGGGTGCTACAAGAAAGCAGGCTAAGCAAGCCATGCAGAGCAAGCCAGTAAGCAGCATTCTCCCATGGTCTCTGCTTCCGTCTCCGCCTTCAGATTCCTGCCCCTGCTCCTGCCTTGACTTCCCACTCTGGCATGGACTGTAATTGGGGCATGGAAGGCAAATAACCCTTTTTCTCCCCAGTTGCTTTTGTCATGGAGTTTATCACAACAACAGAGAACAAACCAGGGCAGGGAGAGGCTTAGAAGTCTGTTGGGTGGGAGGTGGGGGGGAGGGGGGGAGGATTAAAGCCCAGAGAGTAGAAATGAGAAAGAGATGGATGAGAAAGCAAAGTAGGAGGACGGATCTGTGTGTTCTCCTGCCTGCATTGTAGACCCCGCTGCTCAGAGCCTGGCAAACTGTGAGGCGTGACAGGAAGAGAGGCGTCTTCTTCATAGCTCTTACTATGGCCAGTCTCTATTGTTTTCTTGAAAACACTGATTTCTAAACACATCACCATGTCATTGTTGTCCCAGAAAAGCCCCTGGACCTGCAGGTAGTATTCATAAAGCCCCGCCCCCACATACACGCAATACACTGTGCCTGAATTCCCCAGGTCTCCCACGGAGGCTCTCCTTGGCATCACAGGAAACCTACCGCGTTGCTTTCAGAGTTCCAAGGGTCCCCAGGAATCACCTCAGGGGATCCTCGCTCTATCTTCCTGCATCTCTGAGAGGCTGCCAGTTGGTTACACTTGATGGCTGATTTTGAATGTCCCCTAGGCTGGACTGGAAAGGACCTAATCAGGAAGGCACACTTGTGGGTGTGTCGGCACACCTGTCTCCTGAGAGGACCCAGGAAGGAGCCACCCTGTAGGCACGCTCTCTGCTTCCTTCCTGTCCTGCTCCTCCACCTTCTCCGCAACATGATGGAGTCAAACCAATAAAATCTTGCCCCTAAATAAACTTTTCTACCCCTAAGGTGATCTCCTCAGGTGTTTGTCACTCAGTCTGAGAACATGCTGCTCCCGCCCCTCTAGTAAAACTTAATAATTGATATTCTGTATCCACACTATAGGCTTTTGTTCCCATATTTCATTTTAGACTCTGTGACTCCCAAGATTTGGATCAAGCAGGACATGCTTCTTACCTTATCTGGCATAACCTGACACCCCACTTGACTGTAAGCCCAGGGCTGGGAGAACTGCCATAGTAACCATGGTACTTGGTCCTGTGCTTAGCACATCACTGATGCTCAACAAGTTAATATGAACCGAGCATGCGGAAACTGCAGGAGCAGGTTGTAATGTGGGTGGTAAATGAGGCCGTGACAAGATCCTCTGTCTGTAGAAGCTACAGAAACTTCCCTGCTGGCCGAAATCGCTCCTTAACACAGGCAGCCGCCATCCAGACACACAACACCCAAGTCATGCCTTGCACTGTTCGAACTCAGACTTACTGACAGAAAGTAGTAGGTTCATTTTGGCCAACACCATGGTAGCTCTGCTGTTTAAAATTTATGATTTCTCCTCTGTAGCACCGCTATTCCTCCCCGCCCCCACCCCCTTTCTACGCTGTCACCATCATCAAAAGACACATTTACCTGCAAATGACAAGTACCTCAAATAATGGCTTCCTGTGCCTCCCTAAGCTGGCTGTTTGCTTGTCTCTCTGCCTTTCATGAGTAGTAACCAGTGTGGTTTAGACAGCTCATCCATAGATTCCCATGAGGAACTGGGTCCAGGCCAAAGGGAGCCCCTCTTTACTGCAGTAAGGGGGAACATATTATGTCTCCGAAGTCAAAAGTCCATATTTTTGTCACGCCACAAGCAGAGCAAACTTTTCTTTTCTGAGCGAGGATCCCGTTTTCTCTCGCGCTACACCCTTGCATACAAATCCCTTGCAAATTATTTTTCAAATTCCAAGGTTCATTAATTTAATTGAATCTGTTCCTAGTTTTTAATTAAATCTGCACTTCTCCCAGTAACCTTTGGAGAAAGATAGAAGCTGTATTATCATACTGGAAAGAACAGGATCGCAGAGCAAGGCGCACATGAAAGCGAACAAGAACAAAAACCATTAGGCAGGTTTCATACAAATTTATTTTTGTACCAAAAAAAAAAATTAACATTCAGAGACAATGCTTTTTATTGTACAGTATAATAAAATAACTTTCCCTAAATTTAAAAAGTAGATTGTATTTTTTGATGATGAACCACAGTATTTTTTAAAAAAGGAAACAAAAATTTACAATTTGTGGCTCTTGTAGAAAAAGACACCTGTTCAATAATTACATAAACACGCCTGACAGATTTCAGTAGCCTGCTATGAATTCTTCTTGGCTACGTCAGCTCCTAAAGTCAATTAGCTTCTGAATTTGAAAGGAGCCTGGTAACCAACATCCTGCTTATTATTCAAGGTATTCATTTTAAATTTTTTTTTGTTTGCATAGGCTCGGCAAGTCTGAAAACTCTATTAAGTTAAAAAGAATGAAGAAATAAACTGCACGTGGTCGCCAGAAACAATACTCTTCCCCCTTAGCTACAAGCCCCCTCAGGGGGATTACAAAGTGCACCAGTTAAATACATCTGTACATTTAAAACATTAAATATGTCAACAGTGAGACATTTTTAAATATTCTGAATCAAATACTATGGCACAAATATAATTTACAATACTTTGCACAGAAAACATTACATCTGAAATATAACTTTAGATATTATATAAAAATACATATATTTTTCTCTCCTCACTAGGAAAAAAAAGTACTTACTTGCAGGTTCCAGCATGATGTAACAATTCAAAAGAATGTAACCCTCCAAACTATGACTTGTCTGCAATGAAACGGCACCCTCTTTAAATTTGAGGTTCTCAGTGGCACATGGCCAGGATACCCCCACAGACTATGACTCCTTTGATAGCTCGCATGCAATTTTTTCATAAGCATCACTGTACTTCTTCCAATCTGCTTTAATTCTAAGAATTCATTACAAAATTGTAAAACCATTGTGTACCCATCGCGAGTCTAACACCCTCTATTGACTTTACATATGCATGCCCTGTATGGGGCCAAGAGAAAGGCCCAGGAGTTCTGTACAATGTGCGCTATGCCTCTTAGTAGTCTTACACACCTATATACATCCTCCTTTTTTTTTTTTTTTTTTAGAAAGCTTCCAGACATCTCGGATATACATGCTAATGCACCACAAAACAAGTTTCAGTCTATGTCTTGAACTTTGAAAGCCCCAAAGTATGTTGCATCTTGATCCGGGTCTAGCAGGGAAGGGTTGGACACCTGGACGCTGATTTCTTCGCCAGCTCGTAGCTTGAAAAACCCTCCAACATTTATGGAATAGAAGTGGAATTCGGAACTTCCTGACCAGTATTTGGTGCTTCCTCCTTTCATCAGGTTATGAGAACTTGGGATTTTGATGCTGGTTTTAACAACATATACCATCAGCTGAAGATACTCCGTAGCTAGGTCTCCCGATGTTTCATGGTGCCGAAAGCAAACGTTGGCATACAAGTAATAGAAGCCATCTTGGTTAACCCTCAGTTTTCCATTGCTTAAAGTCATGTTAGAGATCTTGGCCCAGCCCCGATCGTGGTACCAAGAGGACAAACTGACTTTATGGGAACCTACAGAAAACAGAGACACAGGGTTTAGAGTCCATTACTTGGATAAGAAAACTTCCTTATTTATCATGTAGGCCTGCAAGGTGGTGTTATATGCTAACATAACAGCCCCTATTCCAACACAGTAATTTACCTTGATACTCATTTCCTATATGGGACTAGGTGCATTCAGATGTACTTAGTGCATTCTGTAAGGCACTCTGGGGGCACCAAAGCAAAAATCCTCTATTCCTGCCCTCAAACAAGCTATAGAACACAAGTGATAATGCAACATGGTCCAGAAAAGGAGCAAAGCATGAAAGAAGTGCATCAGACTTCTGTGAGATTTACAGAGGTAGAGAACAAGTTATTCCCACAGAGAGGGATCAAAACTGACTCCATGGAGGGGCTACCAAGCCCGGGAACAGAAAAAGGAGACGGTTGAGACCCCTGGACGGAAGTAGTCCATTCTGAGTTGAAGAGGGGGATTAGCCAGCGTCAATTCAGAGCAGAAAGAAGCCAATTTGTACAGGAAGGGAACTTCCATCCTTGTATAGCTTAGCCTTCATTTAGTTCATGGACAGGGATGTGTACAGGAATGTGAGAATCAGCATCACAGAAGCTTTGGGGAGGCTAAATTCCACCTGTGTCACCATCTATTACTCCCACCTCAGTCAGAGTCGCACATAACTGAGTAGCCAACCCCACAGAGGCTCTAAGACAAGATATCCCAACAACTGACTTCATGCGATCACTCACATCAAAATATCTTGAAATCACCCCCAAGTTTCAATTCTTCTACAATCCCTGCTGGTCCATGACAGGACATGATGAGGGACCACTGTGCTATTATTTCCGGAGAAGTCCAAGTTCTACAGAACATTCTAAGTCAGCTGTGTGTGAATGTCTTTCATAGCCCAGGTCTTGGATGCATATGTTTGGGTCTTTAAAAGTCAGGAATATCAGCTGGGTGTGGTGGTGCACGCCTGTAATCCCAGCACTCTGGGAGGTGGAGGTAGGTGGATCGCTTCAAGTTCAAGGCCAGCCTGGTCGACAAAGAGAGTCCTGGACAGCCAAGGCTGCACAGAGAAACCCTGAGTTAGGAAAAAAAATAATAAATTGGGAGTACCTCTATTATAAATTGAATTATTCAATATGTGTACTTATGTGGAAATTTATGTTATTCTACTGGGAAAAAGAGTGATAACTGATCAGGTGAAAGTTTACAGAACCATGGAAAGGTCCAAGCCACATCTTTTCTTCAAGGATTTTATGAAAAGTTATACCAAAGTAACATCCATCTCTCTGGAGTGAGCAAGACAAAACACGGCAACTCTCAGACTAGGGGAGCAAGGGATAATTTGTTTCTGCAGCATAAAAAAATATTGTTGGGTGTCATACTGCCTGCAACTTGTTAGTCTGGAGATGGTAGTTAGTATAGTAACTAGATAGTCTTGACAGAAATCATTCACGGAGACCCAGAGAAGACAAATATTACAAGTTCTTGCTCATGTATAGAACTAGAAGACATGCACACACACCTCAACCAAGCAAACAGAAGGGTTACTGATGGAAAATGAATAAGGTCAAAATACATGCCACACTTGAACAAAAAAAAAAATGACATTAGGAAACCTACTGCTTTATGCAACAGTATACATAAATGATTGTATAAGAGTAAAAGAAATAAGTTCAGGCACAGATGTTGAAGACACCACCCCATGAACTAGATTCCAAGTCATGAAAGTTGACAACTCTCTCATTTGGTGGATCCAAGGAAATCCTTTCATACATAATAATAATAACTACAATAATACCACCTACACGGTCTACTTTCCAGAGGTGGCCTGTCCTGGGAAACCTTGAACACTTGTACCTTTCCCTAGGGCATCAAAGGATGAACCAGACAATGGTCTATAGTCTCTTGGATGTGTTCTGAGGACCTCTAAATCATGCTACAGCAGAAACTGCACAGGTGACGGGAAAAGCGGGACAGGGGAGATGAGGCAGTGGTCAATCTACAGTGGAACATCCCATCATTAAATGACCAAGGAAACAATGGTTCCAGTTGAGAACCATGGTTCCAAAGAGGACAAGAGGGTTCTCAAACTTCACACACAGCAGGGCTGCTACAGTTGCCAGCCTCCAGGCACTGGACAGCATTTGTCCTCCTTTCCCATTTGAGGTCTTACCCAAGCTCTGCCCGAAGTCAGGGGTGCCAAGTGCAAATATCAAGGCCTGCTCAAGCCTGAGCCTACTCACTACATCGTCGTCATCGTCGTCATCATCATCATCATCATCAACAACAACAACAGTGACATGACAGCTCCTCCAACCTGGTAGGTAGTCATCTAATCCATGAGCAAGGCTCAAGATACTCCCATCTCAAGTTACTCCACATTTCCCAGCTTCTCAGCCAATTCTTGTACTACATTCCATTCAACTATCATGTATGTGTCTCTTGACATAGACGAGATAAATTACTGAAGTGAAGTTCCTTCTTTCTATGGGATGGGCCAACTCATGTCTGAGTGAGATATGGCTAAGGAAGGGAAGAAAGTAATACAAAATAGTGGTGAGAAAAGACAGGAACCCTGATCGAGTACCACTCCCATAGTTCAGTGAGTCAAGTGGAAGACGCGTCGTCTATGCTATGATGTGCCTCTCTGATTTTCTCCATCCCTGTTCTCAAGACTTGATTCCTCCTGATAATCTGACAGAAGGACACCTTAATGTGCTGTTTTCTGTGGACTCTCACTCTGTCCATAATGAAGACTTTTGCCAATTAGTAGACGCTCAGGACGCTTACCACTGATGGTGGGGAAAGAAGTAAGCATATAGAACATGACTTTTCCATTGCTGCACGCTGCAAAGAACAGGGTGGACATCGGTGACAAGGAACTGCCCCACAGAAGCTGCGGAGGCTCGTGATGCTCAGCAAAGCTGAGCTAGATGGCGAGACAGAAGAGCCAGAAAACTAGGAAGATTTGGATCAAAAAATGGGTCGAAGAAAGAGAAGCTACTGTTGGTGAGAAAAAAAAAGCCAGTACTGAAGCACAGTGGGGTGTTCATAAAACCCACAGGAGAAAAGCTAGAAAGTTAGACAGTGACAAGCCAAAAGACAACAGTGTGGAGAACAGATGAGAAAATAGCAAGGTGAAGAAGGCCTGCCGGTCAGCCAGTATTTCTATTGCTAATGAGGCATGCTGAGGACCTCTTAGCCCAGCCTGGCTGACCTCTTCAGCTCTCTGCTGGGCTCCCAGCTGCTAGGTGTTGGAAAGGGACCTCAGCAAACATTTAGCCTGCACAGCTTCCTAAGGAAAATCGCATAGTCTGAGTCGGTCCCCAAGTACTTCCTGCCGCATTTTACTCAGGAAACTCTGAAAGTGCAGAAGGTAACAGTCCGCACATGACAGATTCTGTCTCCTTGTGCATAAATAAATATGTAACAGCTCTCTAAAATAAAAATAGCAAATGCAAGCCAACTTCCTCTGGATCATTCGGTACTGGCCAGCATTGGGAGAGCAATGGGTTAAAGGGGCGGTGGGCCCAACCACAGCAACTAACTCTATTTTCTTAAACAGAAGCTTAGAGTGGCTCATTTCCCTGTGCCCTAAACCCAAGAGCTGTAACCAGGAGTTTTGCCTGGATTTTTTTTTTTTTTTTTTTTTTTTTTTTTTTTTTTTTTTTTTTTGGCACGGATTGGATTCTAGGTGCCTGCAGAGGGAGCTTTATAACTAAAACATGCTTGCCGTTGCCAAGCCGACTTTGGCACCCGCTCTCACGGCAATATTTATCCTGTGCCATTTAAAGTGAACTGAACAGATAAATGCAGGGTACATTCACAGCACACGCAGCTGGCACACGGGTATTAATTTGATTGCCTTTGTGAGCATGCAAACTAGTGTTCCCACTCAGAGAAAATTAGTATAGCTCCACCACCAGGCGCACACAGACAGGGAAGCTGTCTGTGGAGGCAACTATGCACAGGATCACAACAGGCAGCCTAGAGAATCGGTTTCTTACTTTTTATATCTTCAATCGGAAAAAAAAAATATCTCTGAGGCCTATGCGGTGATAACGGCTCAAAATTATTTATTGGAAAATGGACTTTTATTATTTAAAAGACTCAAAAAGTTTAAACTCATACCACAGAAAAAAAAAAAAGTCCTGCCTTAAGCCGTTTGTAGAACAAAGTGGAATTTACATAATGGCTTAATTGAGTTCACACAATAATTGTAAATTGCATCTACTGAGTGTAATATGCCCCCCTTCCAGCCCAAAATGTAGTATCTATAGCTGTCTCACAGGTGGGTTTTTACAGCTGAGGTACAGACTCTGGTACTTCGCCCAAGGTCACAGGCCCAAGCAGTCATTAGAGCCCTTGTCATTGGATATCAAATTATAATCTACTTCTTGCAACAATACATACGACCCTTGGGTTACCCCCTCCTGACAAAGCCAGCCAACACAAGCACCTTGTGAGCCTGCTTCTAGGAAAATGTGCAGCACCAAGCTCGCAAGTTTGGAGAGGGGAAAGTCAACTTCCAATCCTGTTACCACAGGGACCTTAAGCAAAGGATAAACTGTACGAAGCACAGTCTCCCTGTCTGAACTATCTGAGTGATAATTGCTACGTTGTCGTGAGGATGAGAGAGAAAGAACAGGGAGCAAAAGACTTCAGCCATAGGAGGCGTTTGGTTCGTAGGACACAATAGTACTGGTGCTAGCGGTGACACTCACTCACCACTCTGCCCCAGTGTTCACTGTGACCCTTCATCTTTGCCTGGCTCATGGTGAGGAGCCAGTGCGGCTATGCTGACTACCTAGCGCAGTGAAGTAGCTACGGGCTACTTCAAAAGTAATCAGGTCTCTGGTCCACTAAACTAAATATTTACCAGGGAGTGGGAGGCTAAGTATGGGACGGAGGGACAGAACACCTCAGCTTCCGGAGGACCGCTGTCATCTGCAAGACCCCTGTATAGCCTTCCTTGATGGAAAAAAAAATCTCAGGCTCCCTGAATGAAGTCATCCACCAAGGATGTCGACAACGGGGACGCGTTCGATACCAAACTAATCTACTTCCTGAGTGAAAACAGATGGGTGTTGTGGGCAATGCTGTGTGTTCCCAACTGGCAGGTACTTAAAATAAGAACCCACTTCCATGACCTGAAAATGAATACGGGCATGGTGTGGAATGTGACATGATTGACAAGGCAGGGCTCAATGGAAGGCTTTGCCTCCTTCCTTGGGTTTAGAGGTCAAGACCCAGAAGGTTCAGTAGCAGGCTAAGCATGGGTGTGAGCATGACCATGTGCTGATGAACGGAGAGTTGAAATGTTTTCAGGCTGGGTGTGAATAATAACTTACCCGACGGGATGTTGGCGGCGTTAATAGTGAGATGAGCAAAAGGCTGATGAGTCTCCGACTTGCCCCTCTGGGTCAGCTCAGACCATGAACCCTCCATCGTAGCTGGGGATGACAGAACCAGGTGAGCCTAAAGATTACAGGCTATACAGGACTTCAAACACTCATACGAGCTCATAGTTACCTGGGACTCCTGCGAAGCGTTGTGGCCCAACAATATGTTGTAATTCCTGAAATAAAAGAGAGACTTATCCATAAAGTCATTCTTTTTGTAAAGCAGTTAAAAAAAAAAAAAGCAGGACTACAGGATGTAAAATCAGCTAGGATTCTTTAAAATGTGGCCAGAAATTCAGAGGCTACAAAATCCCTGGATCTCATATTCCTAGACTCTGAACCCTTAAAATGCTAGAAAGTCCAGTGCGCTCATGCACGCACACATGTGTACACAAACACACACACACACTCACACCCCACCACTATCACCACCACCATCACCAAACAAAACCTTTGGGGCAATAAAAGAGAGCAAAAAAAAATTAAATTATGAAACAAAATAATTGAGCATAATTAAAAATCTATAACAGGTACACAAATAGAAATAAAGAGAGCCAGAAAGTGATAAGTTCGCTCTCTTCAGTCTTCAATCGGCCTCTTTTTATGGAACTCAGAGAGAATTCCTATCAGAGGCTCGGCCCACAAGAAAGAGAATGCTACTTGCCTCCTACTGGTTAAGTTTTTTCTTAAGCCCGTGTGTTTAAAGTACTATATAAAGGTCTAAGAGCTTTTAGAATGCTGGTAATTAACTTAAAATACTGCTGCAAATAAGTCTTGATGCATCCTCCAGGAAAAGACAGAATATACGTAGACAGGTGTAGGTGATTGCACGTTCACCTGAGCTCCCAGGTGTAAAAGTCTCTACCACGTGACCATGTGCTCACCCAGTTCAGACATTGGCTAACATGAAATGCCCCATAAGGTAGAGCGGGTCAAAGCTCTAGCTTTTGCCTTGGTTCAAATCTCGGCTTAAAGAGGAGCCCAGCTAGGAAGATTAGATGAGACAACGTTGGTGGGGAACCAGCTGAGCGCCCAGTAAAAATCAGATACCTGGATGCTGTCCGCACGGGACAGTGTCCCATTTCCCTCTTACTGTGATGAACATCCGGCTGGCTATCACCATTCCAAGATGTCTGCAGAACAGACCATGGAAAGAGAGTTCTCCCTATCCAGAAAAAAAGGCTTTCAGCGACACAGTCGGACCAACAAACGGGTAAGATGGAATAACACAAGTTCAGTTGTTGTCGGTGAGAAGCGATCTGGAGAGAAAGGTTTTTCTTCTTGACTATTCTCTCTGCCTTCGGTACCCCCAAAGGAGATAAGAGTCTATTCTGTTTACCATAAATCCACAGAGGTCAGAAAGGTCAGCCTCTGCCTTGGCCTACACCTGGGACCCACTGTAGGGAGATTTTAAGTAGATGGTGGCCCCTGGCATTGAACAATGCGATGGCTCTCAGTTTGCTCTTTTCCCTCCCTACTCCTGCTGACTTCTGGCCTCACAGGTCTCTTCTCAGGATTCACAATAGTGTCCCAATTTCTGGAATTTCCTGGTTTGGCTTGCTTCATGCACACATAAGTGCGCGCGCGCGTGCATACACACAGAGAGAGACAGAGACAGACAGAGAAAGAATTTTTATAACTGCATATATTCCTATGCATTTGTATATACAGAGTGCATCACTATACATTGTGCATAACTTTATACATTTATATATACATTTTCTCTATATCCATTGTGCATATCTACATATAGACATCACATATATATCTTTACCTGACTAGAATAGGCATCTTGGAGACAGAGTTATTCAGAGGCTTAAAGCTATTTTCTCATTTTCCCACTAGCTCTGACCTGCTCTGCTGTCAGGAGAGAAGCGTGGCACATTCCTCCTACAAACCTGTTCCCTAAATAAATGTCTACACACTCAGCCTCACCATACAGAAAAATGTCGCTGTGGCCAATGCAGTGACTCTCAAAACTGAAGGTGGTGTGTCCGACCTCTGGGAGGACTGCAAGCTCACACAGTCTGAGGTCCAAGAGGCCTGTGCTGGAGGCTCTCATTTGAATTTCTAACAGACAAGGAGC
This sequence comes from Acomys minous, assembly GCF_964271855.1. NCBI lineage: Eukaryota > Metazoa > Chordata > Mammalia > Rodentia > Muridae > Acomys > Acomys minous. Next base: position 41,586,667 of record NC_140501.1, on the reverse strand, counting down.
TGCAGCTGCCTCAGCTGAGATTGACAAATCCCCTTTGCAGGGATTTCTACATGGGCAAATGAGCAAATTATCTTAAGGCTTGAGACCCAGACCAAAGCAGCAGACTGAAGCCCCTGATTAAATGGGCAGGGACATTTTTTTCTTCCCTCTCCGCTGGGAATGCACTTTCCTCGCCCATTTAATCAGTGGCTTCTAGGTCAGAGCTGCCACAGACCCATTTAGTTACAAGAAAATTCAATAAATAGCACCTCTCAGAAGCACTTTCAATGCCTGCTGTCAGGGGAAAAAAGGGTTCATGTCCCAGGATGAATTAGAGCTCTCGTTAGAGACCCGGGAGGTAATGCTTTTGTGTTATTTCTCTAGAGTGTTGGAGGATGGCAATTCCTCTCAGAAATCCAGGAAGGAAGTTTCAATACCAAAAAGGGATCTTACGATGACTCTGTGACCTCAGGTCACACACACAGAATACTGTAACATATATGTCTCCACTCTAGTCTTTTGAATCCCAAAGAAATTGCTATTAATGGGTAATTATAAACATACCATTCAACTAAGTCTATGGGCTTTGAGACTGTTAAAAAACAAACAAACAAACAAACTTAAGACTAGCTTAATTGGCATAGTGTAACCAAGAACTTCTGAGTTAATCCCCAGACCCAGTGGCTTGTTTGTTTGTTTGTTCGTTTGTTTAAAAAAAAAACCAGAAATGCTAGGCATCAGTGCACCCTTTCAACCTGGGCACTCACAAGCTGGTCTTTGGAGCTCTCTGGACAGCCTGCCCAGCCTGATCATCATCCTCTGGGCCAATGAGAGACCCTGTCCTAATAAACCAAAGTGGGTGACTTCGCAAGGATACCCCCAGATGACCTCTGGCTTCCACACACATGAACACGCCCACCTTTGCACATGCACTTGTGTGCGTGCGTGCACACACAAATTTCTTGTAGGTAGAATTCGATGCATCCAAACAGTGGACACAGCTTTAATTTGGAGTTAGCTTTGGGGTTGCCCTGGTCCTGTTCACAGGCACTGGTCTCATACCATCTTGATATGTTTCAAAAGACGATGCAAGGTGGATTCTAATATCCAGTAGGCATTGAGAAACAGGGCTGCTAAGGGGGTGTTCCCATGAGTCGTTGTTTGTTAGCACCCACATTCACTCCAAGGTGAAATCTCACAGCCACACCTCTAATCCCTCATATTTAAACATAAATACCTCCTTACACTTAAACCTGCGACACACACACACACACACACACACACACACACACACACACACACACACACACACACATCCTGGTTCCTATAAACTACCTATGAGACTTAATAAGAACCTTCATGAACGAATGAAGTTATTTATGGTCAAACTGTAACAAGAAGTCTCTTTTTAAAAGTATTCATTTTTAGGTAAGCATAATTTAGGCTTAAACTATGCTTTAACAGAACAAGAAAAGGGAACAAAACAGAAGGAAAAGGAAACTGAATCAAGTAGGCAGCCAAAGAAATTGCAGCCAAGGATAAAAGAAACCTTCTGACACAGTGCCACCTAGTGGACATTGCCCCAAATTGACGTCTCCTGAACACCAAAAGACAGGGATTCAGGATTTCAAAAGGAAATGAGGAAGTTTCAATATTGAGTGCTATCTTTTGGGTTGGTTGGTTGCTTGCTTGCTTGCTTGCTTGCTTGCTTGCTTGGTTTTTCGTGACAGGGTCTCTCTGTGTTAGCCTTGGCTGTCCTGGACTCGCTTTGTAGACCAGGCTGGCCTCGAACTCACAGCGATCCACCTGCCTCTGCCTCCCCAGTGCTGGGATTAAAGGCATGGGCCACCACACCCGGCCTGAGTGCTATCTTTTGAATAATATTGTACTAATTTTTCATCTTTACTGTCAGAGTACATCTGCAGAGACAAGAAAACAACTGATTTGATTTTTTTTCCCTCTTAATTTCAAGTGTAGTTTAACTCATAGGAAAAAATTTTGGGATTTCACAATCTGCCCCCTCCAGGGAACAAAGTCTACAAAAGATCAATTGATTGTGTAACTGTGGTCTCCACTATGGCCTCTAGTCAACTTCTCTTAACCGGCACATCCAAGAAGTGCAGTTCCCAGGGGTATGATAAGGAAAGCATCCAGTCTGCTAGGATCCAGCTCCCTTCAGACCCCTGCGAGCTTTTTAAATGATTTAGGAATTTTTGCCAAACCCAGGCAACTTCTAAGCCTGCCTTTACAAACGGTGCTAAATAACTACAAGGACAAAACACTGAGTATATATGTGATTCAACTGGTCTTATGTTTGTTTGACTGCAATTTTGATTTCATCCTTCCAAACAATAAAAATATATCTCAGCTGCATGAAAAGGTCAGGTTGCTGGAGTCTGGGTGTATCCATCTGAAATCCCACCTGTGCCACGATATGAGTCATGTGATCCATGGGGGTACCTGTCAATCAAATCCCCGGAAGAAGCAATTTGTACAGCCAGATGCTCCAGACACTGTTGGTGCCAGTCAGCAGCAAGGGTCTCAGGTGGCTGCCTCCCTCGGCAATGCCACAGCAGCTGCAGGGACATCTGGCTGGTTGAACAAGGATTTAACACCCCGCTTGCCAGATATAATACAGGGTTCATACACTTGTTAACATATGTAATGCATTCGTTTTAACATCTTAATGATACCCTTCATGCAATTCTTCTCCAACCTAGTTACAAGAATAGTGCATTCATCAGCCAGTTAGCCCGTGAGTGCCACACTCTGGGTGTTTCTGAAAATGAATAGCCCATTTCCCACTCCTGTCCTGCTGGACTTCTGCTTGGTAAATACCTCAGAAATCCCATTTCCTCCTCCCAGGCCCAGTACCACACAGCCTTTGAGCTCTCATCACTCCTCCTTGGGAAGACAACAATTGCTCTCTACCTCCTCTCTCCCCATCTTTGCGTCAGAAACTGATGCTCCTGTGGCTGCTGGAATAAGCATCTTAAGTCCAAAGGGAGCGTGCCCCTCCTCTTGCTGAAAACGCCTGGCAGCCTCAGGAACAAGTACAAATGAGACCCTCCATGACTGGGTCCCTTAGCACGAGATTTAAAGAAATATATACATAGGTCTGTATCCACAGTTCCTGGCACACCCGCTCCTAAAATCCCTGGCATTTCCTTAATGACAAAAGTGACAGAAGCATCTTCTGTTCTTCATAAACCTTTCTCAACCAGGCCTATTTATGCCAATGAGATAGCTCAGGGGGATGGGAGCTGGTTGCCAGAGCAACCAAGTACATGATTAGGAGATTGGAGTGTTGTAAGGCATCCAGTTGTCCTTCCACATCTAAAGACTCAGAAACTGCTTAGGATGAGGGGAAAATCTGGAGTCTTGCAGGTGCAAGAAAACAGTAACTGTGTATCGCTGAGCTGCCTGCCTGCCTTCATAACTCTTTTTCCTCTGTGTGCTTCCTCCTTCAAGGATGCTAGCAATGCTGGGGGTTAGGGCATGTGGAGGGTCTTCAGATGGTGCTAGATGCCAGAACCTACCTGACTTACAGTTGTGGAATACCTTTGACACCTGCTGCTTTTTTATGTTAAGCCCAAGAATCTTGAGGAGAAAAGGCCGAATCCACAATTGTCCAGTTAAAAGCAAGCTGTATTTTGGGGTGCACCTGGAACTGATCAGGCATCTGTCTCACCCTGAGTAGAGATTTGAGAGAGCATCCCCTGCTGGCTTCTTGAAGTCCCTTTTACAGAAGAGATAAGATGTTCACTGGACAACTGAGTTGGCTGTTAAACATTGTGAGAGAGATACAGTGAAAGGGAAGGAACAAGAGTAAGGATGTACATATCGTGTGAACGGGGTGGCACGCAGCTTACATCAGATCTAAGAAACAGGAGCTTACTCTTAATTACAAATAGAAACCTTAGCTTGCAAGGACTTAACACAGGAGAAGCAGGAACTTATTCTTAACTGTCTTAACTGCAAACAGAACCCTTAACCTGCCATGTATATCATTCCTGCTTTGGTATCACACTTAGCTAGAATGCCCTACTGTTTCTGTAGTGGATTGTCTTCAGCCACGAGGCCTTTACTTCCAGGTAGTAGTCTACACAACTACCGCTGTGCTGTTCAGAGAGAGAGAGAGAGAGAGAGAGAGAGAGAGAGAGAGAGAGAGATTTGAATGCACTGACAATGGTCCAAATCCTTAGGAGAAGAGAGTGATAACAGCTTGAACACATCCTTACAGCAGTCTTCTACCTGAGCAGGTCCACAACAGGAGACACCCCTCACCCCCAGCTTCCTTAGGCAGAGCCCCCAACCCTGGGACAGCGCTCAGAATGGAGTCAACCATGAAGGATGCAAGCACAAAAGGGGCCCAGCAGCCCAGCAGGAAGAGGAGAGGGCAAAGGCCTAATAAGGGGTGGCTCACCCCACTGTCCCCAAGGATCAGACCTCTACCTGCTCCCTGAGCAACTGTCATGCAAGTCTCTGAAAGCTCAGGGTGAAGAACTTGGCCAGGGCAGCCACAGAGGTGCCATTTCTTCCAGGAGAGAGTAGGAGGGACACTCGCCTACAACTGTTAATGTACTTTTCACACCAAGGGGCTGAGGAGCTACTAGTGTCCTTGTTTTCATGAAACAGAGTGATGCTTTTCCTGGAAGGGCAATGAGTATTCTGGGAATAGAAAATTAGTTTTTATTGTTTAACCTTCATGCTTTAAGTGAGGAGGCTTCTGCTATGGTTAAAGGTCCCCTTGGGCTTTGATTTTAAAAAAAAAAAACAGCCTTATAACCAAGCAGTATTAGTCTTCATAAAAGACCAATGTTAAAGTGTCTCCTACTCTACTACCCATTTAAAGAAAAAAGTGTTTGCAGGGGCTCAGCGGAGGAGTGCGGTCTGTCTCTGCTTTCTTCTGCCCGCTGCAGCAAGCATGCCAGCCTTACACTGGCAGAGAGCTCTCTGCATCACTAAGCCGTGACTCCGCAGAAAAAGATGGCTTTTGCAGTCTCCTGTTCCTGCTGCCCTAGGAATAATAGCCAAAGGGCAGCCAAGGTGGCAGGCCAGCTGGTGTAGACCGTGACCTTGACCGTGACGAGGGAAGGATTCAGGCCACCAGAGGAAGGCCCCTAGCAGGCTCAACCCAGAGAAAGAGAGCTGATCTGGAAGCAGACCACACTTGAGCCCGGCAGCCCTGACAAATCTTGTGAGTTTACACTATGGCTTGCTCCTGACAAGAGTGACTAGCCACGTGCAGTCACTCGTCTTACGTAAACTTGACACAGGCTAGCGTCATTTGAGAGACAAGATCCTCAAACGAGAAAAATGACTCCATAAGATGGTGCTGTAGGCAAGCCTGCGGGGCATTTTCTTAATTAGTAATCAATGGGAGAGGGTCTAGTTCAGTGTGGGATGTGCCATTCCTGGGCTGGCGGTTCTGTGTTCTCTATGTAAACAGGCTGAGCAAGGCTTGAGGAGCAAGTCGATAAGCAGCACCCCTCTGTGGCCTCTGCATCAGCTCCTGCCTCCAAGATCCTGCCATTTGAGTTCCTGTCCTGATTTTCTTCAGTGATAAACACTGATCTGTAAGCCAATTAAACCCTTTCCTCCCCAACTTGCTTTTGGCCATGGTCCTTCATCAAAGTGATGGTAAGCCTAACTAAGAAACTAAGACACCACACATGACACATATGCAGGATGGGTACGGATTATCCACAGAAAAAATTTGCTCTGGCTCAGCCTGTGCATGTGTAGCTTGTGTGCAGATAATACACTCTATGTGTACCCAGGAGAGCTTCTAATTCCACAGGCAGGTGGACAAGTGGGTGTGGGAGCCTCTTTAGGATAATGCTTGCACTGTATTTAGGGAGGCAATTAGAAAAACAACTGGACAAAACGGGCCTTATGAACAAGTCAACCCCCCCCCTTTAGCAACACAGGCTCCATTACATGCCTGCGGCCAGCCCATCGTGAATCTCTCAGGTAGACCCTTCTAACTCTGTGTCTTTCAAGAGTCCCCACTCATAATCTTCTCTCCCACCCCAGAGTGTTCATAGCACAGGAAAAAGCTCACCTCTGGCCCTCTGCCATCACTGGTTTGGCAGTTGTACCTTGCAATCCTCCTGGCTCTGCCTTCTTTGCCGACCCTCTACCCACCCACCCCAGAATGAGTACACTGCCGTGAGCCTTTTGTTGAGCAAATGGTAGGAACAGTGTCGTGGTTTAAATAAGAATGTCCCCCACAGTCCCGTGGATTTAAAACACCTGGTGGCACTCTCTATGGAGGTCTAGAAGGTACAGTCTTGCTATAGGAAGTTCTTCACTGGGGTTGGACTTTGAGGGGTCAAAGCCCCCTGCCACTTCTTTCTCTCTCTCTGTCTCTCTGTCTCTGTCTCTGTCTCTGTCTCTGTCTCTGTCTCTGTCTCTCTCTCTCTCTCTCTCTCTGTATGTGTGTGTGTGTGTGTATGTGTTACTTATGACTCACAATGAGAGAGCTCCCAGCATCCGGTTCCAGTTACCACGCCTGCTGCACGCTGCTGCGCTTCCCTGCCATAAGGATCCTTAGCCCTCAGGAACCATAAGCCCAAATAAGCCTTTCCTTCTGGAAGCTGCCTTGCTTGTGGTGTTCTATCACAGCGACAGACGTAACTAATACAAGACAGCCTTGGCTCTGCAGGAGGTCTCTGTGGATCTTACTTCAGATTTCCCATTTTTTTAAAAAAATAGCTTTTATGCACACTAAATATGATTGAGGTTGATTGCAATTCCCAAAACTATTATGGCAAAGAGAGATGGACTCCTCATGGAAAACCACTACATGACTAACACCTCGAGTTGAGAACACCAGTGACCCAAACTCAAGTTTCCTCCTGGGTTTATGAGAAACTCTCCGAGGATACAAATTCTTGAACACAAAGGCAAAGGGGCAGTAAAGAGGATTTAAACTCCAACTTGACCTTTCTTTTGTAACTAAGAAAACTAAGAGAAATAATATTCACAAGGCGACTCCAAAAGAAAACAATCTCAAAATGATTGAATATTCTGGCTTTGAGTAAATGCTTTGGAAACTTTAAAATCTAGTCGAAAACTGCAAGCTGCAACCAACATTGGTGACACTTCTTTAAACAGTTAAATCTGTGTTTCAATCTCTTTCCCGTGCTCTCTCTAGTTACCTAAATATAAACTTTAGAAAGTAAAATGCTGACCACCCAGCCTTCTCAGGCTCGTGTTAACTCTTGCTCTATATATGTATATGTCTACACGGGTACACATGGGTGCTGTGTGTATAGTGAGTCCGTTTTCCTACTTATCCAGCTGTAGTGTGTATCAGAGACCGCTGATGGTGCCTCTCTCCTTTCTTGCTGGTTCTACACTGTCTCCTCCTCAAGCATCACAGGCAAGTGGCAGCTCAGCTGGAAGCTAGATGTCATGCCTCCCTTGCAGCAAGGCATGGTCTTCCAAGTCCTGCCAGCCAGCGGAATCTCCCCAGATAATGCCATCCTTTTTCTGTTACCCTTTCCCTATGCAGGCATGACAGCACAAGAGGCCACTCTGGACACAGAGTGGACAGGACCTGCTAAAGAAGGAGAATTCAGACCTTGAGGGAACACACACATACACATACACACACACACACACACATACACACATACACATGCACGCATACACAGACACACACACATACACGCATGCACACACACATACACATACAGACACACATACACAGACATACACACATACACACACAGACACAGACACACATACACACACACAAACACACATACACAGACATACACACATATACACAGACACAGACACACATACACACATACAGACACACATACACAGACATACACACATACACACACAGACACAGACACACATACACACAAGCACACACACACAGACACATAGGCACACACACACAAGCACACATACATGCACGCACACACTTACGTACACATGCACTCACTCACGTATGCATGCATGCACACACGCACCCACACACCCACACATGCATGCAGAGTCATGTCCCTTGATAAGATTCTTCCAACTGAGATGATGTCAAGCAACAGTGACTATTTCATAATTTCATTGCCGATCAAAGCATCAGAAATGTTAGATTCACTGTCTTACTGTCAGGGTGCAGTGTGCATGTCCATTATAAATTACACGTATACTGACTGTCTCGAGATAAGAATGGGTATTGCTCCAGTAATGATAACTCTGTCTTACTTCACTTCTCCAGGAAGGCTTCAGGGGAACAGAGGTCTGTTAATAAAATAGCTTACTGATTGTCATTATCATCATTGGGCTGGTTGGCATTTGTCTTTTGCTTTTGAATTTATTTATTTTCTGTGTGTGAGTGTTGCCTCTATGAATGTTATGTGCACCACACATGCGCAGTACCCATAGGTGCCAGAAGAGGGCATCAGGTGTTACAGATATTTGGAAACAATAATATGAGCTCTGGGAACTGAACCCAGGTCCTCTGCAAGATCAGCAAGTGCTCTTAACCACTGAGCCATCTCTCCGGTTCCCATCATTGGCTTTTTCATATTTGGGAATGGAATTAGAGAGTTTCATACTTTTATGAGAAGCCAGCGTCAAAGGCAAAGAGACCCACAGGACTGAAGCAAGAAGTCGAGCGAGAGACATCACCTCACAAAACGTACCGAATCGTGATGGCTCTGCGGCAATATTGTCCATGACTGCCATTCACAACCACCAAGCATATGTATGACACGCAAGGTGAGAACGAACCATCCTCATAACGTTCCTGAGTGGCTTTAGGAATTGGTTGATGCCCAATTGCATTCAAGTATCTTAGTTTACAGATAACATTGGTTCTTCTTCTTCTTTTTTCCCTCCTTTTCTTCTCCTAGACAGTCCTAAAAATTAGTCAGGTAGGTATGATACATTCAAATGTGTGTGAGCTGACTAAATTCCTTGGCCTGGAGAAACTTACAGCTTTGTTCCATGGTACCCTCACATTTTCTCTTTTTCCTTGTTGGTTCTAGGCAGCCCCTCCCTCAGGCTTTATAGGCAAATGGCAGCTCAACAGGAAGCAAGTTGAGCCTCCTAAGCAGGAGGTCCAATGCTAGAGGACACTGAGATGCTGAGCTACTTCAGCCCCAGATGATATCAGGGAAATTAACTCTCTGTGTGTGTGTGTGTGTGTGTGTGTGTGTGTGTGTGTGTGTGTGTTTAAGAAAGAGAGAGACAGACAGACAGACAGAGACAGAGAGAATAAGGAACAGAGAGAGTGAGAGACAGAGAGACATAGAGGGGGAGAGAGAATTTTGGGGTGTCATTCTACTTTTTTTAAAAAGGCAAGTCACTAGCCTGGTATTTGTCACATAGCAAAGGCTGACCCTCCACTGAGTTCCAGGGATCTGCCTATCTCTTCTTTCCCAGTGTAGGAATTATAAGAACTTATTACTGGATTTTTATTTTATTTTATAAGTGTTTTTGCCTGTGTGTGTGTGCATGAGTGTGTGTGTGTGTGTGTGTGTGTGTGCATGCGTGCGTGTGCGTATGCATGTGCGTGTGTGTGTGTGTGTGTGTGTGTGTGTGTGTGTGTGTGTGTGTGTGTACCATGAGCGTGCCTGGTGGCCAGGGAGGCCAGAAGACAGCAGATCTCCTGGAACTGGGTTTACAGATGGCTGGGAACTGAACCCGGGTCCTCTGGAAGTGCAGCAAGTGTTCTTCAGCTCTAAGCCGTCTCTCCAGCCCCTCCCGGCCTTTTCAAATGTGTGTTCTAGAAACAGAACTCTGGTCTTCTAAGCCCCTTATCATCACAGCCATCTTTCCAGCTCTATCAGGAAAAACATTTAAAGTTCTTAAATACAACATCTGCATACACAATTACTAAATAAAAACACTCTTCTATAGTATTACACTAAAATATTTATAATTCAGGTCTGTAGAGAGGACGGTTCAGTGGGAAAACTGCTGACCAAGCATGAAGGTCTGAGTGAGTACTCCTAGGACCCACATAAAAGTCAAGCATGGCCATGCTCATCGATAACCCCAGTGCTTAGTAGTCAGACAGATCCTGGGGGCTCACTCACCAGCCAGTCTAACCAAACAAACAAGCTCCACATTCTATGAGAAACGCTGTCTCACAAAGCAAGCTGGCGCTCAATAGAGGAAGATACACGGTGTCTACTTTGAGTCTCTGCACACATAGGCAAGAGTGAGCACACTTACACACACACACACACACACACACACACACACACACACACACACTTCTCAATCTAAAGTCTAGCTTTTAAAAGCTAAAAATAAAATAAAATAAAATAAAAAAACAAATACAGGGGCTAGAGAAGTGGCTCAGCAGTTAAGAACACTGACCACTCTTCCAGAGGACCAGAGTTCAATTCCCAGCAGCCACGTGGCTGCACATAACTCCAGTTCCAGGGAACTGGCTGCTTCCTCTAGCCCCTGAGAGCACCAAGCACACAGGCATACGTGAAGCCAAAACACCCATATAGATTTAACAAACAAAGAAGCAGCGACAAGCCGTCCTGCTTCTCCCTACCCGCTTCAAGGCACAGGCTACCTCCTTGCAGATGGCAAGGTTACGCCTATCAATTTTTTCCTTCGATGTCCTTCATCTAAACATTTTTACAGGCAAATTTCATACAGTTTTTCTACCAAAAGGTCCCAGCGTGAACTCGACTGCCAGGCACCTTGAAGGCAGGTGGAGTCACATCCCGAGGGCTCAGAATCTTTACTTGGCGCATAAACGGATGTGTCTCCACTGAGTCCAAACGGAAGGTCTAGGGTGAGTGCCCTCCCTGCCACGCAGGGCAGTCTGGGTTAAGGTCTGAACTCACCACTCAGCCCAAGCCAGGCAGGCTGGGCAGAGCCCAGGAAGGCTGCCAAAATTGAAAACAGGCATCGCTTCACAAATCAGACACCACACTGTACTAGTGTTTTTCTTTTATTGTCACAGACTGTTATGATAAACTTTATAAATTGCGGTCGGTAGAGCTGGACCAGTAGGAGGCTTTCAGAGCTCTGTGCAAAAGAGGAAAAAGAAAAAAAAAAGCAAAGAAAACCTAGCCACAAACAAAAAAGGAGGGAAAAAACAAGATTACTCGTCTGACCACAATGAGCTGGCTAAACACTGCTTTCTGCACGCCTCTAATATGATACTACACTCATGTCTGGTATGCATTACAACTGCATGGGCTAAGCTCTCAATACTGATTACAGCTACACATGAATTGTTCTTTGGGTTCACTCAGTATCTGTTAGGACTAAAGTTAAGATGCAAACTTACTTTCAGAATGCCCACCACGCCCATCCTATTTTTAGCATTGCCAAGACAAATTGGAAATCTGATTACTGTGGCAAATTACAAGGACATCACATTAACCAATGGTTTTTCATCAAGGGAGAATGCATTTGGTAAGCCATTTCTTTGACTAGGATAAAAGAGTAAATTCTTGGGTATCAGAAAAAGGTATGGCAAAGTGCCTAGGTCCACAGTTGTACCATATGGATGTTGGTTGACTGTAATAATAAAGCCTTGGGTAACATTTGTCTCCTTCCTAAAGCTCAGGCCTAGGAAAAGCTGGGACCTTCCACCTCTAGCACGCACTGGCGTGTTATAATAGTGTGTATATTATCCCACTACACACTGGCTGTGTAACAGTGTGTGTACTATACCACTGCACACTGGCTTATTGTAATAGTTCATTGAGCTTTTAAAAGGATTTTATACATTGCCCATGTTTTTTAATGTAAATTCCTACAGCATAGCAAAAACAAGTACAAAATTAAAGAAATAAAGTCCCATTCCTCTGGAAACCCATAATTATCTGCTGATATAAAATACTGTGTGCTCCCTCCATCCCTTCCTCTCTTCCTCTCGGAGACAGCGGCTCACTACGTAGCCTGTGTTAACTTCAGACTCATAACCGTCGGGTCGCAGACATGAGCAACACCTGGTAACCATGTGCCTGTGATACAAACAGCTGGTTCTTCTCGTCTGCTCTTGGCACTAGTTCGCCAGGTTCTGAGTGAAACCAGAGCCTCACCCACACTGAGCACGAACTCCACTACTATGGCCCTTCCCCAAACCAAGAAACGTCTTAGCTTTGAAAACTGTTCAAATTTTTCTTTTCCCTAGTCCAAACTGTGTTCACTTCTTTAAAGTAATTTGTTACTATATTAAACTATATATATCCATATATTCCCGCAGACAGATAATAGCTGCTGTAAGCAACATGCCTTCTCATACTTGCTTCAGTAGCATCTATTTTACCAATTCTGTGATACTCTGCAGAATCTGTGATGGTCATGTTTAATTTTTTCAGTCCATATATTGGCTTGGTAATGTGAAACAATGAAGTAAGCTTTTAAAAAAAAACCATGGTATTTTAAATTTAATAAAACACCCCAAGCCTCACCTTTAAAATGTTACATTTACTTTAAAGGTGTTACAGCTTAGTCTTTCTACCTGTACTTTTAGCTGACACACTTTTAAAGCTATGCTATCCCTCTGGAGAACTAAGGTAGGGCGGGATGGATTGCTCTAGTTCATTAGGAAATCTTAACAAATCCAAGGCCCAACAGCTTTGAGAATGCCAGGGTTTACTCTGAGCTGTTAAGGTAACCCAAGAAGTAGCATCCGGAAGCTGGGAGGCCAATGGATGGCGGCCATGAGCACACAGGCAGCACGTAGCGCTAGACTCCTGCTCAGTTTTTTGGTGAAGTCAGTAAGGGCATTAGTTCTGAGGCAGTAGAACTCCCAGGTGGCTCAGGAAAACCTGACAGACAGACATGTTCCTCAGCTCCAGCTGTTGACACAGGAGTCACCAGTCTTTCCATTCTCAGCTCTCTTTATTGACCAGCTCTCCCAGAAAATGAGAAAGAGACACACGACTTCCATCTCACCCAGCACGGAGTCTCCTGCTCTGGATGCCTCGCTGTCACCACACCTGACAGCACAGGGCCAATTACAATGCTGCCTGCGGGGAGGCCAGGCCACAGGGGTGCAACTGGGACTCCAACAGAAGCAAATGGGGAAAGGGCCACCAGAAAGTCCTGTTTTCAGAGCAAGGATTCACACTGACAAAGTGATCACACCCTAACTGTAGTCTCTGGCCCTCTTGCCAGCTAGCCTTTCAAATCCCTCCTCTTAAAAAGAAGGGAAAGAAACCCACCACCAACTCCAAGAGAATTCTGAAAACAGCCTCATCGGCTCTTTTGCAATTTGGTAAAAACAGAAGAGCAGAGCCACCAGCACTTTGCAAGTCTTAGTACTATTCAGTTACTGTAGAGTCAGGAAGAACCCTTGACTTAGCAACGTCTGTGCAGACTTACCTTTTGCACGGCCCCTTGAAAGGCCTGTTTCATCCTCCTGCAGGAGTCCGGGAGGGCCTCCGTGTCTTCACTCTCCGTCGCCGTGTCCTGTAAACCTGTGTTTTCACGGAGTCTCAGAATTCTATAAATGCAGTGAGTGCTGTCTTCTGATATCCTGTTAGGATCCATCTAAGAGAGGAAAGGGATATTAAAGTGGTCATAGTTAATGAAATGTGACTGGTAATAAAAGGGTCATGCTTGGAGTTCTATACACCCCAGGGGTGGATAATTATGTAATTAATAAAAATTACCCATCTAGTCAGTGAAAACGTGTGTGTGTGTGTGTGTGTGTGTATGTGTGTGTGTGTATGAGCACCTGTACATGCGCATGTGGAGGCCGGAAGTGGGGGTTGATGTCGGATGTCTTCCTCTACCACCCTGCACTTTAATTTTTGAGATGGAGTCTTTCACTGAACCTGGAGCTCAGCCATTGGCTAAACTGGCTGGCCAGCATGACCTCAGAGACCTTCCCGTCTCTGTTTCCCCATTCATCGCTGGAATTTGTAGGGCCAGGATGTGAGTAGCAAATACTTTGTCAACTGATCCATCTCCCTTTGCCCCAACACAACTCATTCTAAACTCATTTTGATGGGTTGCTGACAATCGTCCACAACACACGATGTCATAGGTTCTTAAGAGGAATGCATGTGTGCAATTCATGGGGAGTGAACTTCTTCATGGACAGAAGAGATAGCAAGGATATGGCATGTGATTCAAGCAGGTAAAGAAAGGCTCGTCAAGCTAGGCTGGCGGTTCATGGTTATAATATAAGCCCTCGAGAAGCTAAAACAAAGGGTAAGAGTACGTCTGAGGCTTTCACACAAACTCTGGTGCCCCATATTTGACCATGTCCTCTGGGGAGACCTGGTGGCACTCAAAGGAAGGATAGCAGGTTACCAAGAAGAGACTTGATACCCTATGAGCATATACAGGGCGAAGAGGTCCCCCTCAGTCACAGTCATAGGGCGGGGGGGGGGGGGGGTAAGGGGAAAACTGTAGGGAGGGAGGAATGGAAGGATACAAGGGATGGGATAACAATTGAGATGTAATATGAATAAATTAATAAAATATATATTTTTAAAAATAGAGTACATCTGAGGACAGCCTGGACTGGAGTGTAATTTCCAGGCCAGCTTGGGCTACAGCGTGAGGCCCTGTCTCTTAAACAAGATGAATAAGACACATGCTAGATGAAACTGAAGAGATGAAGCCCCCTTGAAGATGCAAACCGTGAGGCCTGAGTAAGTCAGAAAAATTATCATAATCTTGAGCTACTGTTTCCACCTGGCCTTTCACTTCATTGACTAGATGAGTATTTTGATGAGAGAAACATGGGAGTGAGAAACCTACCTGCAGCCCAGACAAAACCAGAAGCCAGGCATGCAACTCCTCTTTCAGAGGAATATTTATTTAGCCAATACGCCTCACCTGGATCCTACAAATACGTCGGCGTGGCGACTGTGGCCACACTACTGTGGAGAGGGTACTTGTGCAGGCCATATGAGCGAGGGCTAGAAAATGCTAAAATACAAGCATTGTCTCACCCAAAACATCCCCATGGAGGTGCTAGCTGAACACCAGGTTTAAGAAGGGTGACCAGCCAAGCCTTTCTCTCTACCGTCTACTTCCCAAGTTCCCGCGAGGCTTTGCAGTGACTTCAACCACCATAAAAAAGGGAGTTTGATTGTCTTTTTGTTTGATTTTTCAAGACATGGTTTCTCTGCATAGCCCTGGCTGTCCTGTAACTGGCTCTGTAGACCAGGCTGGCCTTGGACTCAAATATCCACCTGCTTCTGCCTCCCAAGTGCTGGGATTAAAGGTATGCACCGCCACCAAGCACTACCACCTAGCTGAGTTTGACCTTTTTTTAAAAGTTTTTTTGAGGCAGGGTTTGTCTGTGTAGTCCTGGTTGTCCTGGACTCACTTTTATAGATTAGATTGGCTTCAGACTCACAGCGATCTGCCTGCCTCTGCCTCCTGAGTGCTGGGACTAAAAGTGTGCGCTACCACACCTTGCTGATTTTTTTTAACAGCTTAACTTTTCCTCCTTCTTCCAAAAGTCAAAGTACTTTGTGAGCATCTATTTATCTATAGATGAAAACTAGACCAAATGCAAACTTTAAAATAGCAAAAGCTCAGTTAGAACTCTCTCTCTCTCTCTCTCTCTCTCTCTCTCTCTCTCTCTCTCTCTCTCTCTCTCTTTCTCTCTCTCTCTCTCCTCACCAGTCCTTGGGAACAAACAAAAAAGTACCGTCTCCTGGCTGGAAACTCTTAAAAACAGCCTTTTACCAAACATGCACACACAGATACTTGCTTTAGTATTCTTGTCATGCAAATATAAGGATGATCTGGGGCTGGAGAGATGGCTCAGCAGTTAAGAGTCCTGGCTGCTTTCCTAGAGAACCGGGGTTCAATTCCCAGCACCCACATAGCAGTCCATAAGCCCAGTTCCAGGGAATCTGACACTCTCATATAGACATACATGCAGGCAAAACACCAAGTGCAATAAAATAAAAATAAATAAATTTATTTATTTTATTTTTTTATATTTACACACACACACACACACACACACACACACACACACACACACACACACGTACTTGTTGCTCTTCCAGAGGGCCAGAGTTTGGTTCCTAGCACCAAAATCAGGCAACTTAGCGCTGTCTATACCTCCAGCTCCAAGTGATCCAACCCACTAGTTTGGTCTCCAAATGTGCCTGCACACACGCAGCATGTTCACACGCACACACACACACACACACACATACATGCACATGGCACATATATTAAATATTAAAGCATTAAAATATATAAGAGTAATCTGTAAATATGGGTGATGTCCTACCATGTTTACAAAATTACTTGCAGTGCGTATTTATTTCATGTATTTTCTTTGGAATACTTAGTACAAATCAGAGTGTGAGTTTTCACCGAAGGGAAGTTGTCAGTCTTCCTTTGTTGTTTGTTTTGTTTTGTTAAGACAAGCCTCACTGTAACCAGCCCTAACAGGCCTAGAACTCCCAATGCCAACCAGACTGGCCTGGAACTCATAGAGACCCCCCTGCCTCTGCCTCCCTTGTCTTGAGATTGAGGGCATATACCACTGTACTTAGCTCAATCAGACCTTTTTTTAAAAAGGCTCTTTTAAGTCAAAAGCATCCTACAAAACTAGACATGTCATGACTAGGCGCTTGATGCAAAGGACCACGGGGTTTAGACCTCAGGAAAGCAGAATTCTGCAATGGCTTCGGGCAAGAGCTGAGCTGGAGAGACCATGGGGCCTTAGGAAATGCCTGAAGACCCTAAACAAAGTTCATTAAACTTGGATCCTACAGACAAACTAAGGCCATCTACCAGAAACAGCGGGTCCCAGCACAGCAGTCACCAGCATGGACTCATCATGGGGAGCTGCATCTAACTAGATCCACGGTCGCCTTGTCTGTATTAAACCCTGAGAAGCAATGCTCTAAAGTCGCAAATATACAAATACATATAGCTATTCTGTTACTAAAATGAATCTACCCCTCCCCCAAGAGTCACTAATTATCACAATATCGCATCACTTAATAACAATTAATGGCTTGGTACAAATAAAAAAAGTCCAATGCAAAAACCTTGTCCTTTTTCTCTTAAAACAAAACAAAACAAAACAAAACAAAACAAATGCCAGTGACCAGATCTCACTTGGATCCCTCAGGCACTTTTATGACACGCCTAAGTTAGATTCAGTTGTTGACTCTTTCTTCGAATACTTCACGTTTAAACCTCATCATTTCCTGTGGCAAAAGAAACCACGATCACACAGCAAAATTAACTTTGAATTGCCCACCTATTTGTTTCCTTACTTAAGACCTATTAGAATCCACTTTGTATCTCCAGCCAGATGTGGCTTCTCCTTTTGGTGCCCATGTAAAAGGAAGAGAAGAGGCGTGAGAGGCAGGTGAGGGCAGTCTGTGGAAGGAAAGAAGGTCAGGAAGGAAGGGGGCATGGGGTGGGGGCGGGGGAGTGAAGCTTTTGGAGTGCTCAGAGAGACCTAGTGTGTGTAGCTCCCACTCAACAGCATATTTTGTGGTACACAGCAGTCCTGAGAGAGGATTTTCATGGTTGAAAATCTGTGCCATTTTAGCTGTAGATAATTATTTTGCATAACAGTAAATTAGAAAAGGAAAGATGTGTAGGGAGGCAAATCATTTGAAAGTCCCTTTCAGTCTATTAAGTATGTCAGGTGGTAGATTGCAGGGGGGAGGTGGGGCCCCAGGGGTGACACACACGGGCTGACACTGAACAGACAAGCTGTCCCTGACTTCATGTCTTCACAGAAGGCATATCAACTGACATTCCTCCACAAAAGAGCACAGCAAACTGAGTTACAGTGAGTCACATGTACATGTGTACCTGCACACGTGAAATCTTGAGTTACCTAGTTTTAAATTGATGGTTAGAGCCAGGAAAGTATTTGTCTGACATACTGGAGGCCCTGAGTTCCATCCCCAATAACACGTGCGCGCACGTTCATTTCATAACTAGAGCATCATCTGATCATCTGATAGGGGCATTTTCAAAGTCGTGTGTGTGTGTGTGTGTGTGTGTGTGTGTGTGTGTGTGTGTGAACTTCCTTGAAACCCATCATTCATAGGGTTAAATGAGGCAGGATGCTTGACATTTGGGCTGCTTCCTTATCGGTTTTTCAAATAAGCTGCCTGCCTACCTCAACCTCAGATCTGCAGTAGCTACTTGTCCTGGATAAAAACAGCCAGAGAGGCTGCCCTGTGCACACAGGGAGAGTGAGAAGGAAGTTTAAATTTGATGGCATTCTCTCTGTCTCTGTCTCTGTCTCTGTCTCTGTCTCTGTCTCTGTCTCTCTCTGTCTCTGTCTCTCTGTCTCTCTCTGTCTCTGTCTCTGTCTCTGTCTGTCTCTGTCTCTCTGTCTCTCTCTGTCTCTGTCTCTGTCTGTCTCTGTCTCTGTCTCTCTGTCTCTCTCTGTCTCTCTCTGTCTCTCTATCTCTGTCTCTGTCTCTGTCTGTCTCTGTCTCTGTCTCTCTGTCTCTCTCTGTCTCTCTATCTCTGTCTCTGTCTCTCTCTGTCTCTCTCTGTCTCTCTCTCTCTCTCTCTCTCTCTCTCTCTCTCTCTCTCTCTTTCTGTCTATCTTTCTCTCTGTGTCTCTGTGTCTCTGTCTCTTTATCTTTCTGTCTCTCTGTCTCTCGGTATGTGTCTCTCCCTCTCTTCCCCTTTTCCTTCCTCTCTCTCTTCCTCCTTCCCCCTCTCTCTCTCACACACACTATACATATACCATACACAGCCCAATACACACACACCAAACACACATACCACATATACACACATACACCGCACACACACATACACCACACACACACTACACACCGCATAGGCACACACACACACACACACACCACCACCACCACCACAAACTTTACAAGTAACATTGTAGAAAAGCTTTTTTTTTTCCTTTGCAAACCAAAGCATGAATACAGTGTAGTAAATACATAGCACAAGCCACATGCCAAGCCCTTGGCAGGCCTGGTAGGAGGAAGGCAATCCACACTGAATGCAGTTCTTCTTAAAGTGTGAGCACAGGCATCATCTCAGACACCCAGGATGCCTGTCATTGCTCATTATGCAAACACGAGGATGATTTGGTTTTGCTTTTAAATTTGATTTTGTTTGTTTTGATCTAGGCTGGCCTTGAACTCTCAATCCTCCCACTTCAGAGAATTCATATTATCTCTGTTCACTCTCTTTAAACTATAATCAGCCTGGCTTGTTTTGTCTTAAAAAACTTGTTCGCTGATAGTAGGCAGTTTCATTCTCATTCAAATGCATTCAGAAATCCCAAGTAGTTCATCCAGGACTTTTAAAATTAATGCAACTTTAAAAACCCTATTCATTATTTGACACCAATATCTAAAAGTACAAAAAAGAAGGTTTTTGAAATTTTTTTAAAAGTGAAAAGAATTGTAGTGTTAGGAAAAATGTATTTATTTGAGCCTTTGTGACCCCAAAACCCACCTTCAACCATTACTCACTAGTACCTAGAAACTGTGCCGCATCTATAAGCTATGACCTCCCTGGACCTGCACACAACCGTTCAAAAATGTAGTTACAGATCCCGGTTCAGAACAATGGCTGAAATTATTTTAAGTAAGTCTTGGGAAGTCCCTAGCGACTAGGGACTAAAGGTATGGTGCACTTGGTAGAGTGTTTGCCCAACACACACAAAGCCCTGTGGCTTCAATCCCTCCAGCCACACCACACAGACCATGCACAGTGGTGCATGTCTGCAACCCTAGCTCCTGGAGGTGTAATAGCCTTGGCTACATGACAAGTTTGAGGTCAGCCTAGACTACAGTGAGACCCTAGCTGGGAAGGAGGGGGGAGAGGGAGGAAGAGAGGGAGGGACGGTAAGACAGAGGAAGGGGGGAAGAAGGGGGGACAGAGGAAGGGGGGAAGGAGGGGACAAAAGGAGGGAAAAAAAAAGGAGTACGAAATCTGATGGCATTAAATTCCCCATAGGAAAATTATCTGGCTTAGCTTGCTATCTCCTGTGGAACAAGTTGTTTCATTATAAGTCTTGTGCTATTGTGTGATGGAAGGTGACCATGCCATTAGGGTGACAGACATCTCAGGCCACCTCACCACCATAGAGTTCCTTCAGGAAAGCTGAACAAGAGCCCAGCTGATGACGCCTTCCTCCACAGCCATGCCAAGGTTCCTAGCAAGCTAAGAGTCCCTAGAACATATTCTTCACACTTCCTTCCAAGCTCAATGTGCACATCACAATTATTGCTCGGAGAAGATGTTAGGGCCCTAACAAGTTAAAAAAAAAAAAAAAGATGCCAGAAACTACTGTATCTTCAGGCCTAAAATCTCTTTGCAAAGATTATAAGAGCCTTTTATAGGAAGTGTACTCTACCCCTTGGCACCACACACAGAAAGATATGGGGACTGACAAATACAGTGATTTTTTTAAAAGTCAATCCCATAGCGTTTAACATTGGTGCACACTCTGCAGGCTCTCCATACACATGCATTTAAAAAAAAAAAACGATGGCAAAAACCAACCGAGAAGTCATTCATTGATTCCTCTGCACCCCGATGTACCCCGATCGATGTACCCCAATGAAGGGGAAAATGTTTGGTTTGGTTTGGTTCTCATTTTCATACGAGTTTGTGATTAATATCAAAAGCAAACCACCCAAACCTTGCCTGAGGAAGAAAATCTCGACAGGTAACAAGTGTGAAAGTGTGATTATTAACCCTGAGACGGGTTTTCAGAAATGCTGGTTTATGGTCTTTCTATTTTTGCATTAGTGGGTAACCACAGTAGTGGTATAAAGTACAAACTAGTAGATCTGAATCCTTAACAAAGCCTGTAATCCAAAGTACAGTTCAAAACTTTGGCATATGTCAAAAACCCTTGCAGTCCAAGCAATGACACATTTGAATGCATCCAGTTTGGTTTGGTAATCACCTTTGATTCTGGAAACAAACGAGGGCCAAACCCAACTTTCTTTTCCCATAAAAATATGCACAGTCAGCCCCCCACTTCCTCTGAGAAAGAGTTCATAGCACCAGACAAGAGTATTTGAATGAATCCACCCAACTGCACTGCAATTTCCAAGAAAACACAAGAGCGCAAACCACCAGAAAGCATAATATTACAAATTTACCCCTTCCTTCTCTCTACAGTCTCCACGCCGCCGCGGTTCTGAATCCTTTTGTGGAGCTTCCTTCTCTTTTCAAAAGTTGGTTACTGGCTAGAATGTAGTCAGGCTGTACTAACACACACACACACACACACACACACACACACACACACACACACACACACAGACAGACACACACACACACAGAGACACCTTCCTTCCTCCGCCCACTTCAAAGGCAGGCACAGTGGGGCTGTCCCTTCACCCCTCAGAACCTGAACTCCAGACAAGCAGCAGTGTTGTAACAACGACTGGCACCCTCTCACTGTGGTCCCAGCCTGCCAGAAAAGCCATGCAGCCACGGGTTAGTTAGCATTAGTTAGCGGCGTTGGAAAGTGTAGATACCCAAGTAAAAGCGTTCAGTTTCCCTAAAGGGGTTAAAGCTGGTTCTTAACTTCAGTGAGAAATGCAAGGTGGGGAGAAAGCGTGCGATCATTGGCACATGAGGGGGGATCCGCCAATGCTACTTCTGGGGGGAAATTCAAACTCCTTCTCTGCTAGAACCAGTGGTGTGGCGCTCAGCTTCTGCGTGCTGCGGGGAGAAGGTGAGGGTGAGTGTGGCTTGAGGCCCCCAAGTTCCTTTCCTTGAAGGGTCGCTTTCCTTTCCATAATAGGCAAGATCCGGGAGGCCCAGCCTGAGGGCCAGACTCAGTTTCCCCAGCAAAGGACCGGGAGAGAAAAGCAGCCACTCACCTGCGCTCGAAAGTACAGGAACAGAGCGATGCTGCAGACCACCTGGCCCAACCCCAGCCCCAGGAGGGCCAGGAACATGGTGCGGGAGGCAGCCGGGGGCGGCGGAGGGGCCGGTGTAGAAGGCATGGGGTGCAGCGGGCCCTCGTGCGGGGCTCCGGGGCCACTGCCCATCTCCTCCGAGCCGCGCAGGTACTTGCCGTAGTCTCTGCTGGCCCGGCGCATGGCGCGGCGCCCGAACTTCGGGCGCCCAGCTCCGCGATCGCTCTCTCCCGTCCTCAGCCTCCCGCCACCAAGCAGGCTCCAGGCCAGGCGTGCCCCCAACCGATTCCCTGAGATCCTGGCAGTAGCTCCCCGGGGCGCGCGCGAGAGGGCAGGGTACCCCGGGCAGCCCTAACGCTTATAAACCTCGTGGAGAGGGCTGGCCTCGGGAGCCAATCAGCCCCGGGTAGGCTGCCTCTTCCACTCCCATTTCAACCCTCCTTCCTTTCCTTCGCCCTACCCCTCCTCCTTATTTTTCTCACCAACTGGCCTCCTCCCTCCCCATCAGGGCCCTCTGAGATGGAAGCTGTGAGTAGGTTCAGTGGTTCCTGGCTCCCTCAGCTTGTCCATCCTCAGTTTGCATCTCTGGGCCTCAGGTTCTTCTGTAAGGTTTAAAAGGCTAGCTTCAGTGAACTCCTGTGCCCCTTCCTGTACACCACCCTCAAAGTTGTAGATGAGACCATCTTTAAGGATCCTGAGGTTTGGCCTCGGTTATGCCTCCAAATATAGACTCTCTGGGTGTTGGAAAGGTCTGGGAAATTCTAGAACTCCCCTCAAGTCCTTCCTCTTCATCTTAAAAGAGACTTTTAACTAACGAGGCAGATTTTGAATGATGCTGCAATGAGCCTACAGACTCTTAGAGGAAAGGGAGGGAAATCATGGAGAGGGGAGCAGGGAAAAAATAGGCCAAAAGGGAAGGGTCAAGCACTGCAAAGTTGCAAGCAGCCTTCCCAGGCCGAGTTGGCCCAACAGTCAGGAAAGAACTGTTAACAGCGCTAAGGGCAGAGTTAAGCTTCACTGCTTAAGAAATCTGTATGTTGAGGACCAATGAAACAGCTCGGTGAAGGCGCTTGCAGCAAATCTTGATGAACTGAATTTGACCCATAGAATCCTCACTGTGGAAGGGGAGAACCTACTTCTGAACGATGTCCTCTGACCTAGAAAGAGACACAGAGACAGAGACAGAGAGAGACGCGGAAACACAAAAACAGAGACACACAGAGAGAGAAACACACAAATATTTTTTGTTGTTGTTGTTTTGGATTTTGTTTTTGTTTATTTGCTTGAGACAAGTTATTTCTTTGTAAACTTGGCTGGCCTGGAGCTTGCTATATGGTCCAGACTGACCTCAAACTCATATGGATCCACTTGCCTCTGCCTCTGCCTCTGCCTCTGCCTCTGCCTCTGCCTCTGCCTCTGCCTCTGCCTCTGCCTCTGCCTCTGCTTCTGCCTCTGCCTCTGCCTCCTCTGCCACTACCAGGGCCACTATCTCCTTGGTGCTGGGATTAAAGGTATGCACAGGACAACTAGAATAAATGTGTTTTAAAACTTTTTAAAAGTTTTTAAAATATCTTGATTCCTTATTATGCCCCTTGGGGGAGAAATATTAGCTGTCTTAAAATTTCCGATATGTGTTCAAAGTATATGATACATGTTCAAAAGTGAGGTGCTGACCTTTCTAAGTAGCACTTTTCTTGTGCATTTTGCTGGTGACCTGTCTCTGAGTTAGTGATCTTATCCTACTCTGTCACAATAACGCCATTGCTCCTTTTATTATTTCAAGGAATCTCTTACCCAGGGACAGTTTTGAATACAAGGCATCAGGCATTTGGAAAGTATTGATTCTCTGGGAGCATCCAGCGGTGACACATTGCATGGCACGGTAGCAAAAGTCTAAACGTTTATGTCACTTTTTACTTAATCTTTAGTGTTTGGGAGAATAGACCATTGTAGCAGAAGTTTCTTAAAGCTCTATTTTTCTCTCTCTCAAGAGCTTGAGTTGTATCATTAGCAACAAATGTCACCAGTTGCTCTCCTTAAATGAACATGCGTATCTTGTCACTTTCCAGACTAGCCAGGTGTACCCACCCACCTGTCTTATGGTCATCTTGAAACCCAGGCATCAGCATGTCTTCAGGACAGCCACCTCACTCTGCAGTGGAAAGGCTTGAATGCGTTCTTCCCATTCTGCCCACAGGATACAGTTTTTAAAACTCCAGTACCCAAGTATTAAGCTATAACAACAGCAATTTATACTGGCCTATTGAAGCCATTCTTCTGTTTTTAGATTTATTTTATTTTGCATGCACGGGGTTTCCCCTGCATGTATATGTGTGTACCACGTGCATGCCTGGCACCCTCTAGGTCACAAGATCCCCTTGAAATGGAGTTAGAGATGCTGGTGAACAGCCATATGAGACCTAGAAACTGAACCCAGGTCCTCTACAAGAGCAACAGGTGTTCATAACTAGTGAGCTATCTAGAAGCCTCAGTCAAGGACACCCTCAAGTGAAAAATTGCTTCCATTTTTTTTTCTTTGCACAGTTCATGCTGGCTTTCCTAGCTTTGTGATGTGGCTGGGTTATTTTGTGTGTCCGTGTTGATGTCTACTTAGTAAAAATTGAACAAATGTAGAAACAAATAAGACTACGGACATAGCTATAGTATACTACAAAGCTAGGCGTGGTCCTGCCATGGTGTGAAGGCTACCCTTAGAGAAGCATTGCTGTCTTACACCAGCAGTTCTCAGCCTGTGGGTCGTGACCCCTGGGGAGGTGTCACATATCGGATATCCTGTATATCAGACATTTACATTATGATTTATAACAGTAGCAAAATTACAATAATGAGGTGAGGTAGCAACAAAATAATTTGATGGTTGGGCTCACCACAGCACAAAGAGCTGTATTAAAGGGTCGCAGTATTAGGAAGGTTGAGAACCGCCGTCTTAGATGAAAACTTCCTTTGGGAAAGCTATGCACAGTAAAACTAGTTTCGGTAAGCATGGTAAATACTTAGTCAAAAGAAGTTTTTGAAGGTAGCCAACTTTGGAAATTATAAAGGGAGAGAAAAAGACCTGTCATCCAGGAAAAGGAAATGAGTGAGTCATGAGCAAGAGAGGAGGGTAGCGTTGAGAAACCTGAAGCAGTGGGCCACTGTTGGGAAGCGCTCTCCAGCCCACCTCCATAGTCTTTAGAACTGTGATTGTCAGTCGTTCCCCTTAGGCCTGGCGATTGCTTCTCCTAGTTAACTGGTATTGAGATTCTGCTTTCATAAACATTTTCTACAATGCTTTCAAGTCTATGCAGCAGAGTTCCCCAAGGCCTCTTCCTGAACCATTAGACCACCACAAGGATAAAGGCTGGTTTTCACATTCCTACCATGGTCTGAGACCGCCAGGTTTCATCTTTTATAGACTGCACTCTCTACTCAGCTTTCCTCTGAAACAAAGTTGCCATGACCAAGGTCAGTAAGTACTCAAATGTGTGTACTATTTTCAGCAACACCAAAGGTGAGGATGGATTTAAAAGAAGAAAACACTGGCTTTTCAATTCCTACATCGGATGAGGAGTCTAAATATGTGGCTCGGGGACTTGCTTGGGCTTGGGTTGAGAGATGACAGACTGCAGGTGGACAGACATGCTAGAAGGATGCATAGGAACCTAGGGTACAGCTCATGAATTGAGGATGCAGTCCACCAGGGCAGGGGACCATAGTAGTAAGGCATTAGTAGACCGACTGTAAGGCATCTGGGTGTGTTGTATCCATAGTCAAGGTGCAGTGAGAGAGTTGAAAACTGATACTCAGCAGGCTTTCTCCGTTTTCCACAGTATATGACCCCCACCATCACGGGAAGAGCAGAGAGCAAAGAGCTCTGACAAGGTTCATGTGACCTAAGAAAAAGCATTCAAATGCTGTGTTAAATAGCCTGACTGGATATACCTTGTCCGTCCGGCTTCAAAAGGTAGCCTTCGCCACCCCCCACTCTTCCTGTCTTTCCAACATGGGCGATTCACTTAAGGTTTCTAAACACCAGATGTCGGGATTATCAGCTTCATAGAATTACTGAAAGACCCAACTTACTGATCTAGACAGTCTGTGGTGTGCAGGTTATTGTTATCTGGTGATGGCCATAATTCGATGTGTTCACAAGAGCAGCAGTGGGTAAGAGGCTAGCAGGTCTCTGGCACTGGGGATTGGGTGAGACCATAGACGCATGAAAAGAGGACAGAAAGGCTTAGTGATGTTATAGTGATGTTATAGAGGACAAAGCCATGGGAAGATCACACTTAACTTAGTATTTCAAATGTGTTCCTATCCATCTTCCACCCGAAGCATTCATAGATTTCTTCACACTCATAAGTGTTTGGTCTAACTTTTCATTGCACTGTTTGGCTATATTTGGTATGTATATGTTAACTTTGCAGTAAAAAAAAAATAATAAATGTTTTGAGAGGGTGTGGAGATCATGGAAAGCTGGGAGGGAGTCTCCAAGCCCTCCAGACAGCCAACAGAGAAATCTGCACTCTCCTTCAGGAACAGTGAGTCTCTCAGAGTCACCCCAGACCTCGAAGCTTCCAAAGGACACCCGCTCTCACAGCAAGGAGTACCAGACAGATGATGATGCTCCCGGTCATTTACACAGAAAAGGTCAGGAATAAAGGAAATCCCCCACTTCAAAACCAGAGCCATAAAATACACCCACCCACGGCTTCAAGAAACCTGCTGTCAGTGGGATTCTAGAAGGCAGGCACCTCCCTCCACACACCCTGGAGCCAGGAGATGCAAAGCAGGGACATTGACTCATCTCTCATTCTTCAGTTTATCCAAAAGAAAGGAAGGAAGGGAGAGAGGGAAGGAAAGAGGGAAGGAGGGAGAGAGGGAAGGAGGGAGGGAGAGAGAGAAGGAGGGAGGGAGGAAGGAAAAAAGAAAGAAAGAAAATGGCTTTCTGGGCCTCATGAAGCCAGGTCCTCTCCCTTCCTTACACTCCATGAAAAAAAAAAAAAAAAAACAAAAAAAAAAACAAAAAAAACAAAAAAAACCCCTGATTCTCAGGCCTGACATGGTTCTCCAGAACCCTTGGATACTGAGCCACAGAGTTTGGGGGTGCCAGCCTCCCAGACCAATAAAACCTGCTTTTGCCATTTTGAGGTGAAATCTACTCTTCTATTTTCCTTCGTTGATTTATGTCCTACCGCAGCCTGCAAAGGCAACTGTATAGTTCTAAGGCCTAAGAGACAGAGAGACTTACAGATTCCAAACTTAAATTCTAAGAACTAGTGTTTCTAAAGACTGAAGAAAACTGGTATCCCAGTAAATATGACCAACAAGGTGAACTGGCCTTTCCTCCACATTTTTTTTGGGTCTATTCAGGCTCCCAATGGATTGGATGATCTGCACCCACTCTGGGGAGGGTCATCTGCTTCGCAGATCTGTGCAGCCTGTAGCCTAGTACCCTGAAGTCCTGCCTTGATGACGCACAAAGTTAAGCAGCTTCCACCAATCTGTTGGGAAGTCTACTTTATAGTCTAAAGTTGATGGTATGGAAATAAACTATCATCCTCAGTCTTCTTCTACTGAACAATTTTAAACAAAATATCCCTGAATGGTTTGGTCACTGATTTCCCCCTTTCTAGACACCCATTGGCTCAATTGCTTTCTTTCCTTTAAAGGTGAAGTGCTTTGACTACACTGCATGGGTTTTCCTGCTAATTGCATTTGACTAGAAAGTCCAGAAACTGCCTCTATTTCTGGTGACTTTATTTTCCCCTGAGTACTGATAGTGGGGAAAGTGGAATGATTCATCTGATCTTCACTGCGATACTAATATCCTCGTAACTCCTTTTCCCAACTCTAAATATGAGAGTCATTACTGCTGAGCATCCCAGTAAAGCACATCTCTCTAGAGAAGGCTTTTGTTAGATGCTTTCAAAGATGATCTTACATCTTCATGGTTTACAAGACCAATAAGAAATTAGAGTCAGAGCAGCCAATGTTTAGATTTCTGACATCAGTATTAGAAAGGATGGGACTTAGAATTCTCTTGACAACTAAGATCCTGCTGGATGGCTCCAGATGACATGGGTGTTTGTTTACAAATAATGAGGTCACACTATGAAACTTACTCCATAATGGCCTGTGTATGTATCTATCTCTTTGTTTGTTTATGATGCGATAGTAATTTCTGACTGAGTAAGAAAAACGAAGGAAAATGGTGATTCCCTAAGATCTAGGAAAGGGATTACGATTTACTATAATACAATACTTTTCTGCATAAAATTGTGTCTAAAAGGGGACAATTATAATAATTCAATAATACTGTTTTTTCCTTTATCCTTTGTTTGCCCAGCTCTTCTCTCTTCAGCAGATGTGCTCTCTGTTCCCCTCTCCTCTTCTCTGTGCCTAGGAGGCCGATCCCCACTGCCTGTGTTATGAGACTGCTGCATTAAGACTGGCTGGCACCCACCAGTGGGAGACACACAATGGTCCAGAAGGCATAGGAAGAAGAAAAAGAAGGTCTTGGTTCTCTCTCATCCTGGCTCACTGAGATTCAAGTCATGATGGATGCGCTCTGTGGTCACAGCTCACAGCCCTTCCTCCTGCACAGCTCTGGTTCTTTGCAGACATTGGCAACATCCTCGTCTCTCTTCATCCCTGGAGGCCAAGGAGTGTGTATTCATCTCTTATTGCAGATATAACAGATTTAATAAGTTAATAATAATGCAGAAATGTATTATCCTGCAGCTCTGGGGATCAAAAGTCTGAAATAGCTCTGCAGGGATTTTGTGGGCTTTGCTTGCTTTTCTCAGCTTCTAGCCTCCACCCACATTCCTCAGCACACAGGCTCCTTCTTCATCTCCAAAGCTCGTCAACCCAACTCCAGCCTACGTTTCTGTCCTTACATATTCTTTCTGACTTCCACCCGACCAGTCTTCCTCTTATAAAGAATCCTTTGCTTACACCGCACACACACAGACAATCTGGCTTTACTCTCTGATCTCAAGACCCTTAGCTTTAAGATAGATAGATAGATAGATAGATAGATAGATAGATAGATAGATAGATGTGGTAGAGAGATAAAGACTGTATATAAATAGATAAGATAGATGATAGTAGGATAGATAGATGATAAAGATAAATTGTAGATATACAATAGATGATAGATAGATATGTAGATAGGTAAATAGATGATAGATAGATAGATAGGTGATATTACTTATATTTCCCTTTGTTCTATATACTTATTGTTCCCCTTTGTTCTATAAAGTAGAGTTTGCTAGTTAATCCAGCATGTAGGGTATGGTCATTTTGTAGAAAGCATTAATCTGTCTCCTGCAGTATAAGAAAGATCCATTTTTGCTTGTTTCTGAGTTCATCATTATTTATTATTAATCTGCTTAACCGTGACCACAGCTCTTTAGTCTCTTCAGTTATATCCCTCAGGTTTACCATCTTTTTTCTTTTTCTTTTCTTTTTTCTTTTCTTTTTTTGGTTTTTCGAGACAGGGTTTCTCTGTGTAACAGCCCTAGCTGTCCTAGACTCACTCTGTAGACGTGGCTGGCCTTGAACTCAGAGATCCACCTGCCTCTGCCTCCCTAGTACTAGGATTAAAGGCGTATACCACCACACCTGTCTGTAACCACCCTTTTCTTGACAAGACTTAGTGTGACGTGTAGTTGGCATTCTGTATTCATGAGTTTCACAGCCATCCCTTCAACCAATCATGAGTAGAAGTGTTCAAGAAAAAAAAAATTCTAAAAAGTTCCAAAAAGAAAAACTTCAACTTACCACATCAAATTTAATAATGAAGTGATGAAGCCGTATGTAATTGCTTTGTGACCATTGTGTCATATGTAATTAGAGATGATTTAAGGACTGTAGGAAGATATACCCAGAGTGTAGTCAACTACTATACCATCTTACATAAGGGTCTCCAGCATGTCCAGATACTGAGCAGTGGCTGTACTGGCTAAATCGGACACAAATTACATCTGATTTATGAGCTGGAATATTGCAATACATGCATGCATACATACATTATACATACCTTACATGCTAACAATAATTTTAAAATATGTATACTATAATAAATAATAAGCATATAAAAATGTCTTAACCTTAAGCAAAGTTGATAATGTGCTTTACTTTTCCCTTTACAGTTTGACCACTTTGTTTCTTCTCTGAGCATTTCTGCCTCTTCCATTCTCAGGTTCCAGGCTGGTTCTGCTCACTGAAGACCCCCATGAAATCTCCCATTTATATCTAGCCTCCCAAATACTCTATCCAACATTCCCACCGCTCTCTACAAACAACCTGTTCTTATCACATTTTCTTCAACTGACAAATAAATGAATAAGATGTGACAGGTTAGTGCTGATGTATGCCAATGGGAAGTCAAATAACATTTTAGGTTGATGGTCTGGAAGCGCACTGTGTTCGCCATTAAGGACAGCAAGTTATCAGACACAAGATGTACTAGTTACCTTTTTCACACAGTGACAGAACACCTGACAAGCACAGCTTAAGAAAGCTTATTGGCTTACGAGTTGAGGGTTCAGTCCATCGTGACAGAGAGTGGCAGTGGCAGGAGCAATTTTAGCTGTGGAAGCAGGAACAGGAAGTTATTGGCCACACTGCATCCTCAGCCCGGAAGTAGAGAGAGAAGAACACTGCTGTCTAGCGCACTTTCTCCTTTTTGTTCAGTCTTGGACCAGAGCCCGTGGAATGACGCCGCTCACACTCAGACCTCTCTGGAAATGCCGTCACAGACACACTCAGAGGTTTGCCTTCTAGATGGTTCTGAATTTCACCAGGTAGATGCTTTGTAATTAATCATCAGAGTGCCAGAGAAAACGGAAGAGGAACTAGAAGAGGCAGCTCTAACCTCTAACCTGGTGAGAAGAAACCGTCCTGCCTGTAGGTCTGTGTCTCTTCAGTCAGGACCTGCATAAACTGATGCACCAACCAAGGACGTTGCAAGCAGAAAATCTAGACGTCCAGTTCAGACACAGCCAAAGGACAGCTCCTTCTCCATGTGGGGAAGGGGTTGGGGAGAGCCCGGACTGCCTCTGACACAATTTTGACGCCTGCGATTTGATCACTTCTCCTTGGTAGGGGCCACACAGAGGAAGGGGGAGGGGAGTGCAGACTATCCTGATGAGACCTGATAGGCTGAGGTCTGGTGTGCAGGAGGAGGGTTCCACCTGTCAGAGGTCTAGGGGAGGGGAATGAGGGAAAGAGGGAGGGAGGGAGGGAGGGTGGGAATGGGAAGATAAGAGCCAGTTGATAACAATCAGTATGTAATGTGAATACATTATAATACAAAATGAAAAAAATTACAAATGAAGAGAGAGAGAGAGAGGGAGAGAGAGAGAGAGAGAGAAAGAGAGAGAGAGAGAGAGAGAGAGAGAGAGAGAGAGAGAGAGAGAGAGAGGATCCCAATAGTAATGTCACTGCTGGGTCTCTAGCAAGCAACCCTATACAATAGTTTTTAAATTACTATCAATTTCCTTTTATGTGGAAAGAAAAATACTGTCTGAAGTATTGGGCCTTTGAAACAAACTTTTGAGAAATACTGAAATAAACAAGGAAGATTATTGTTGTTTCTGAAAATAATCAAATGCCATCAAAGTATTTCATTTGTATTTATATTTCTGAATCTATGAGCAGTTCAGTTTTGCCTATGAAAACTGGCTTGTTAATGTATCTTCTGTCCTGTTCTCTGAAGCTTCTGCCGTTCTTATTGTTATAACTTTCCTTTATAACGAGTCATCCCGCATACGTTCATGAATATGTCCTTCGTCTGACCGTCTGTAGTATATCTGTGCGTAATTCTTCAGCTGTTTCTATTCTGTTACACGAGTCATCTGCTGGACTGAAAATCCAGACCTAAGCTTTACTTCACCTCTTTCATTCCCTCCAATGCCACTGCTAGGAGACACCAGTCTTTTGTGATGTTTTCCTGTAGCTCAAGAATTTGGCTAATTATTTTCTATTTCTCCTCTCCTATACATGTCACTCCGTTTTCTTAGGTTTTTCTTTGGGACCTTTAATACTATTTTTTCTATTCTTTTTTTTTTTAATTCTTCTCCCATATATTACTTCCTGACCAAAAACTCCCCTTGCTCCAGCCTCTCCCCTCCAACCTCCCCCCCCCATCTCCCCTCTTCCCCAAGTGTAGTACCCCAGTCACCTCCCCTCAGAAAATAGCAGACCTCCCAGGGACAGCAACCAAACATAGCATAACAAAGCTACATTAAGACTAGGCATGTATCATCACAGCAAGGCTGGAGGAGGCAACCCAGTAGGAGGAAAAGGGGACCCTTAATACTTTCGGTGGGCATTTTGTATGAAGAAGTTTTGCTCTGAATCATAGTATCAGAAGCTCTAATCCACAGTCCCTTCACTGCAACACTGAGGGAGACTCAACAACACGGTGGCAAGAACACGTCGTGGTGGAGGGTGGAGGATGCTACTCACCTCCTGTTACCCAGGGAGCAAATAAAGACACAAGGGTCCAGAGACAGAATACATGCTTCAAAAGCACGTCCCAAGTGACACACCTCCTCCTATGAGGCCGAAACCCCTAAGTCTCAACCATCCCAACAGTGCTCGCGAGTTACAATCCCATGAGTGGACAGATACAGGCATTAAATCAGAGCTTTCCTGGTCCGATGGACTCTCCAGAGCCCCAACAGCAGCAAAGGCTTTTATGTAGGAGCTTTGAGAAGATGTGCTAGATTCCAATCATATATTCCTCCCATGATCCCTGTGATACGCATCTTAGCTGTCAACTTCACTGGACTAGAAGAAACTGAGAAACAGGCTGCTGGGCACACCTCTATGGGCTTTTTTGTGGTCAGGTGAGTTGAGGTAGGAAAATCCATCCTGAATGCAGGTGATCTGAGGGGATCATTTTTTTTCCTCATTGCCTTCACATTGCACTGGTGGGTCCATTTCCCGTGATGCTGCTTGATTTCTTCACTGGTATCAGAGCCCAGCTTCTGCAGGCTTCTGAGTAGATGAAGATCAGGGGCTCTCCAGGAAGCCTCCAACCCTTCTTCAGGCTACAGTTGGACCTCAGAGGCATCCAGCTATGTGGACTGAACAGGGACTGGAATCCTAGCTCCTCCAGCGTAAACACAGACATTGTTGGACCACCCGAACAGCAGCGTGTACTAACCTTACATACCTCCACTTAATATATAGTCATTCCGTCATTCTGCTTCTCTAGAGAGTCCCAACACATCTCTCTAGGCTCATGCTCATGCTGTGGTGCAGAATGTATTTACTATGTATCTACAAATCTCTAAAGCGTCATTAGTTCTAGCATTTTTCAAAATCCGAAGTCCAAGTCCCTCTGAGACTCAGAAAGCTCCTGCCTAGGAGCCTCTATAGGAGCAAAAAAAAAAAAAAAGAAAGAAAGAAAGAAAAAAGAAAAAGAAAGAAAGAAAGAAACACATACTCCTAGCACACAGTAGTGAGCCCTGGCACACACTTCCATTCCAGAAGGGATTGAGGACCTAGGGGGCTCACTGCCTGTGGCTTTACTCGGCCCGTTTTCCATTTCGAGCATCTCCGACTTCCACATCTACACTGCATCTTTGCCTTTATTCTCTTAGCTGCACGCATTGACCTCTTGGTCTTCTTACAAAGAACTAGGCCCTGCTACGTATAGCCTAACGCTCCAAACTTTCCTTCACGTTCTTTAAATCTCTGTGACTCTACAACTTCTTACATCCCACACACCTGCTCAACTAGCACCGTGCTGATGCTGATACTGCTGCTGATGCTGATGCTAAGATCTGCTGATGTCTGATGTAACCATAAGGCCCCTGGTTCTACATGTGTAGTAGCTGAGCCAGCTGAAACAAATCCCTGGTAATAACTTGTTAGTTGGTCCTATAGAATGCAGGACTCTCCCAGCCCCCACCCCAACTCCCACACAGTGCTCTCTGCTCAAGGTGGGGAAAACTTTGGAATGAGTTTAAATGTGTACATTCTGGATGGGTAACGTGTTGGTAATTCCTGAGGTTCCTTTCCTGTCCTTCCTCCCTGCCCCCAGTGAATTGTTTTCATTTCCTTTTACTTGAGTTTATCTCCTCTATAATTACACTCTCCTTGTCCACAACTTTCACATGATTTTCTTTCCTACCAATCTGCACAAAGTTTTTGTGTCGTGTGATGTTGTGTGTGATGTTGTGTGATGTACTCTGCTTTTGTTCCCAGTTTTCGCTGTAAAGATGTCTAAAAGATGACACCAGCAGTACCCAGTGCTCCACCTTAGGCTGCCTTGGAAGTTTATCTCCCAGAGACCTTGGACCTTAGTCTGCGACAGAGTCTCAGAGCACCGACCAACCAGAGACAAGGTCTTTGTCACAGAACAACATGAATCTCCACGAGTCCACTCAGCGATGGCCATCCTCACTCCCTCCCGAAATCCCATGACCACAATCTCTGCTGTCCACATTCCTGCCAGTAGTCTAGTATTTTCTATTCTTACTATAACTCCTCATTATCTTTCACTAACTGCACTCTCAACTTTCTCGGACCATTTCCTCCACGATATCCCAAACTCTTAAAAACTGGTTCTGAACTACAGGATGCAGTTTAGTCGCAACCCTGACTACGCTTCTCAGAGACATGTTTCTGAGGAAAATAACTTTTTTCATTATAATTTTTTTATTAATTCATTCATATTACTTCTCAATTGTTATCCCATCCATTCCTCCCTCCCTCCCGCTTTCACCCTATTCCCCTCCCCTATGGCTGTGACTGAGGGGGACCTCCTCCCCCTGAATATGATCCTAGGGTATCAAGTCTCTTCTTGGTAGTCTGCTATCCCTCTGAGGAAAATAATTTAAAAGGACTGTGTCCTGTTGGCTCGTGCTTTCAGAAGCCTGTGTGGAGGGAGTATGTGCTGTAGGAGGCTGCTTACCTCATGGCAGCTGGGAAGCAGCTAAGGGAAGTTGCCCTTTTGTTTTTTCCACCCGCGTTCGCTAGTGTGATTGCACCTGATCGTGCACTGGAAGCATCTTGGCACTTATGAACAAGGTATGGAAGGTTTTCCCTCAACAAGAGAATAACTGAAGGTAAGCCAATGAGGTTCTGCCAGTAGATTCCACACATCTCTCAAGATATATGTGGCTCAGTAAAGTATGGAATTGCTTCCCTCTTCTGACTTCATATAGTCTATTCTTTATATTGTCTGTGGAGGGGAGCACACGTAGACCATAGAGCATGTGTGCTGCACAGAGGACAGCTTGCAGGAATCCATTCTCTATCTACACCACATGAGTTCTGGACGTCCAAGGGGGTTGTCAGGCTTGGTGGAAAGAACCGTTACCTGCTGAGGCATCTTCCTGGTTCTGCATAGTCTATTAATACACAGGACCACACGTGGTTGCAAACAGTTTTGTCTGTGCTCTTCTGTCTCGATGCCGTCTTATGAGATACGGAAGCTGTAGGTAAGCATCCCATAGCTGTGTGGCCATAGTGGTGTAGGATTCTTGAGGGAAAGTCAAGGAAAGGACAGCAGGAGTTGGCTCCCTCCCCACTCCCAATCTGGTGCCATAAAGTCATCTGCCCTCCCCCCCATCATCCACCCTAATAAGAAGTTATTACCTTGCCAGGCATATAAGACCCTATAAGGTGCCCCCGCCCATCCACCCCCCAGCCCCTGAGTATACAGATGAGGTATCTCCCAATACCCCTGTCCTAGCCAATTGTACATGGCCACATAAGCCTTGCCCCAGAGACCCTGGCCACCTCAACAAGGCCATAAACACCCTCTCTCCCCCAATAAACAAACCAGTTCTCCAAAGCTGTTCCTGACATGTGTTCTTTCCCACACACTCACTGAGCCACTGTCTGCAACCCCCTGTCCCAGCCAAGCTCCACTCCCTCCAGTCCGGCCTGCTGTGCAAGTGGCCTGGGTACCCCATGGGGAGAACCAGAAACGGGGAGGCACATCACCACATATTTTGTGTTATTTAAGACAGAAGTGAGAATATGTTAAAAGAAATTGCTTGTGCTGATGCTTTCCCAGATCCCTGGTTTCCTTCCCTCTTCCTCTAAGTCTTCTTACCCTTCTATATCTGTAGTGTGAAAACAATGTTCTTGTTGCTCTGCTCTCCCCCACGGAACCATCTTCCAGGTTCATCTGCTGATCATGTGCAACAAACTGGCTGCGTTACTTCTCTGATATTTGAAACCTGAGCTCTTTGGTCCTTCATCATCAGATGTGTGTCTTCCGTCTCATCTTCCATCACTGTACATCTTGCATTTAAAATTCTAGTTGGGGAACATAAAGAACAATGTATAATGTCTTCATGCTCTGTGCTTTTTTTATTTTTTCAAAGCTCTCCATTTTTGTTCTTCTGACCTTTGCCTATTCACCAAGCGTTTACTGAGCGCCGACTGCAAGTCTGGTCCTGTCGACTTAAAGCCGGTTAAATGGAAAACGTCAAAGTGAGGAACACGGAGGAGATGTAATTTGAAAACAGAACCAAAACAGAAAACAAAAAGAGAACACGAGGAGCAAATGGGACACAACCAAGTGGCCTAATGTGTGTATAACTGTAGCTCCCGAAGGAAGCAGGCTGCACAGCATTGCCTGAAACCACCACGAGAAATTGCCAAGTCAATCAAAGACTTCAACTCAGACTCAAAGTTAGAACGTTGTGAGCAAAGATTCCACACTTGTACACACTTGCCAAAATACAAAAATAAAGATCTTAAAAAACACTAGGTGACTATCTGGTTTTTCTTTTCTCCATTGCTATAAATGTCAGGCTGGTCTCTCTCCTAATTATTTTTTTCTTATGCTTAAGTGACAAGATGGCTTTACTACTGAGGACACACATACAGCTCAATACCTAAAAGAAGAAATTACTTTTTTTTCTAGACAGGGTTTCTCTTTATAATCTTGGCTGTCCCAGACTCACTTTGTAGACCAGGCTGCCCTCCAACTCACAATTTGCTCTGCCTCCTGAGTGCTGGGATTAAAGGTGTGTGCCACAACGCCCTGCTAGAAATCACATTTTTAATAATAATTAGCTTGATACGTGGTGGTGCCCAGGTAAAGCCATGAGCTCAAAGCTAATCTCTACTACTAGTGTATGCCACCTGCCTAAAAAACAAACAAACAAATGAAAATAGTGACTTCATTTAAATGGGTTTTTTTTGTTAAAGATTCTTCCTTCCTTATCCACTGCTATCAGTTTAGAAATGGTATGTGGTGAGGAAGAACCATGAGAGGAAGCAAGAGAGGGAATTAAGTAAGGGATGATTAAAAAAAAAACAGTTCAAAATAAAATTTGGAACAGTTCCTATTTTGCTGCTATAGGTAAACGTCTGAGTATGGATGCTGTCTGTGCTTGGTAAAAGTGTTCAGTGCTAATTATTTCTCGGGGTACTTTACTGACTCCTTGATGTCTTCCCTCTAGAAACTGCTGAGGAAAGATGATGCCTCTCCCTGGCTGAGCACTTGGCGCGCTTTTCCCACCCGTCCTTGGTCTCCGCAGCCCATGCTGTGTCCCACTCTCTTCCTTCTGGCCAGCCTGGCCCCTGAGGCTCCTTCTTGGACCAGGTCCCTTTGACGTTTGTCCTCAGACTGTCTCCTCTCCGGTCACCCACAACTTGTCCCTGGGACACACTTGGTCCTGTTGTCAGTGAAAACAAACTATGTTTTCACAGCGTGCCACTTTGTCTCAGCGCTGCCGCTAGACAGACAGCCGCTGCCACAGCTTCTAACGTTTAGACTCCTTAGAAAAGGGACGAAATTTCAGTCTCTCTGTTACCTCAGCAAATCTCACCCTCCTTGACTGCTTCTCTGAAAACACTTCTCAAGCAGGTTCCCTGATTAAGACAGGTTTGCTTTGCTTACCTAGAGCCCTTTTTGGCTAATAGAGTTTTCTCTGTCTCTCTGTCTCTGTCTCTGTCTCTGTCTCTGTCTCTGTCTCTGTCTCTGTCTCTCTCTCTCTCTCTCTCTCTCTCTCTCTCTCTCTCTCTCTCTCTCTCTCTCTTCTACTTTAGCATACGTCATACAAGCAAACAGCCACTTACCATATAGTATAATTAGTAAAATGCCTTGGGAGCACATAAGAGAAGTTTTTAACCTTGGCCATAAAAGACTTGTTGGAGGAAGCCATATTTAAACAAGACTTGTGGGATGAGTAATAGTTATTTTACCAAAGTGGGAAAACACAGGGGCCCAGAAACAAAACAGGATGTATTCAAGGAACTGAAAATTTAGTGTCACTGTGTCACAGTGTGAGGATGAAATGAAAGAGTAGGATACTGGAAAAATAAGTGTTTGTCTCTTTAGGAAAAAGAAGCTGCATTTTCTTCTGTGGCAGTGGAGAGTCATCAAAATGTTCGTGTTTTGTCACGTGGTTCAGAAGGCATTCAGGTGTAAAGAGCAGGCTTGAGGAGAAAGAGCACAGGTGATGGTCACAGCAAACCTGAGGCAGAAGTCAGTTGTGTGGCCACTGCCAAATTCGGGCAAGGACTAGAGGTAGGTGGCACAAGTGATGGAAGAGTATGGGGATCCCCAGGGTCATTTAGGCAAAGGATCCATTGGGTCTGGTTATAGAAAGAGGAGGAAGACGAAAGAAACATGATGTCACCCAGGTCACTGCCTTCACTGAGACCAAGAGCCTGGAGGAGTCACAGGCTGGTCAGGTCCCACTTGCATGGCGGAGGAGACTGTGATTTTTTTCCTGATTCATTACTGGGGTGGCTCCTATTCAGCCTTCAGGTCCCCACCCAGCTCATAACTCCTGGCTTTCCCTACACACCTAGACTGTTCTAAAGAGTCCTTTCACTTTGCCCCTCCCCCCTCCATTTTCCTCCATCAATTTCTTCACTGCACTAACTGTAGTCACATGTGTGCAGCCTTCCAAGTAGCCAGGAGCTTGAAGATACCAAGTCTGTGTCATTTATTATGTGTATTACGCCCTCATCAAGTCGCCAAATTTCAGGCACATGGCCAACTGACATTTGTTGGAAGGAGTGAGTCCTCCTGAGTTTTAATCGTCAAAGCAGCAACACAGATAGGAACATTTGCAATGAAGTGTTTCTCCACAGGCGTGTTTCAGACGTAACAGGTGTGGAGACTCATCACCCTGGCAACCTACATCACTACTCCATAGCAACAAGGCTCTCCCATCCTGTGAAAGCCAGGGACTGGAGTTATTCAGGTGGGACTCTGCTCAACAGAAAACGTACCAAATGTCTGAGCAAGTGTCTCATTGGTGCTGTCTGGCTGTAGACTTTCAGCTCTTTCTGTGGTTAAACTCTCAATCATCAAAGGAGGTATAGGTTTCAGAAAAGGTCCCCGTACAAAACTCAGAGTAGAGTGAATGGTTTAACCATGAATACTCATGCTCTGTGACAGAGTGAAAGTGTTAGAAGTCTGCAGCTGAAAACGGACACTCTGGGGCCTCACATCCTGTGATTAAATCCAAGCTGTGCCCCTTACAGAGGAGGTGACCTCTATTTCTGGGTCTGAGTTTCATCCTCTGAGACGCTAAGGACAAACCCACTGTAGGTTGGCTGCAGGGCCACGCTGCCAGCATACCTCAGTGGTGGCACATCCCAGTTGAGTGCTTACGAGTTGTTTTGAGTTCCATGTGAGTCAACATATATGAAATCCCAGTTAACAGTATTTAACATAGGTGTGCTACTTCATGTTACTACGACTACTCACGCTGCCATTATTCAAGCTATCAGATGTTATTTTTGAAATGACTCTCTTTCTGCTTCTTGGTCCTGGAATTCTTGAGCTCAAGAGCTCATCTTGCCTCTGCCTCCTGCGTGGTGGACTCACAGGGATATGTACCCATGCCTCAGCTTCCGGTCCTTATGTGCAGCTTCAGACAGATCTCTGCTACTACCCTCAGCACCGGAAGTGAGGAAGAAGACCAGGGAAGAGTCTCGTGGAATCTATGTGCCTGTCAAAGTGGAGCTGCAAACCCTTCACTGAGGAGGCTGAGGCACGAAAAATCTAAGTTCAAAAGTTTCAGGCCAGCCTGGTCTGCATAGTTTGAACCCCTCCTCTTCAAAAAAAAAGTTTAAATTGCTAGTGAAAGTCAGTGTGCTTTGCTTCCCCCCCCCCCCCCCAGTATTTCAGATCTTAGCAGAATGACAGAGGCCTGCCAACAATGGTGAGAAAGGAGAGGGGCTGGCCCGGGTGGGGCAGTCAATGACAGACCTTACTCAAGCAGACATTCTGTGGGAATATTGCTATCACCAGTTACAGGAATTATAAAAGGCAGGCTTAAGTGTTTATGTAGAAAATTCATTTGTTTTCCAATCGTAAAACTTAAAAAGAATTGACATTGTATGTGTGTGAGAGAGGGAATAAGTGAGACACACATAGAGAGAAGGCAGACAGGAGGAAGGGGAAAGAGAGGTGGGGAGGGAGGAAAGTAGGGGAGAGATGGGAACATACATGCAATGGCATGAATGTGAGGTCAAAAGGTCAGACGACAATCTGAGTTTTGGTTTTCTCCTTCTACCACTGTGTGAGTTTCAGAGATCAAATCAGGTCATCAGGTTGGTGGCAAATGCCCTTATCCTTGAAAGGGTCTTGTTGGTCCTTCAATTTTAAAGTATTTTTGAGACGGGGGAGCGGGGAGTCATGGAGAGATCTGTAAGACTGTCCTTAGTGAGAGGCCTTCTGTTTGGCTGCATTAGTAGAGCCAAACATTTTCATTAGCATTAGCATACACAAGGAAACTGTGGGCAGGCAAGAGGGGTGGGGGACTGGGGGAGTGGAGGGGCTCATCTTTTGACATTTGAGTTTGCATTTGGCATTTATTCTTTCCAGTCACCATTTTGATGGAAAATGTGTGACTCATCTGTAAGCCCATTTCTATGAATATAGATTTCTTTCATATTTGCAAAGTAAAATTAGCATCTCTAAGATCCACATGCTGAATTATTCCAGCCATTTTGGACCACAGGAAATTGCTTGATAAAGCACCCACCATAAAATTGTGAAACTCACCACAGACAGGCTAGGGAGGTCACATCATAGAGGACATTAACCCTCAGAGGAGTAGTTAGCTTGTGACATCTAAGATGTTGCACCCAGTCTTGCTATATAACCTAGCAATTTTAATGACACTTAGGTGTTAGACACAGACTATTAAAAAATGAGAGAGAGAGAGAGAGAGAGAGAGAGAGAGAGAGAGAATGTGTGTGTGTCTCTGTGTGTGTGTATATTGCATGTTTGTGTTCACATGGGTGTGTATACATGTGCATGTGGGTAGAGGTGCATATGCACATGTATACATACATGTAGAAGCATAAGGCTAATGTTTGTTGTCTTCCTCAATAGGTCTCCACTGTGTGTGTGTGAGAGAGAGAGAGAGAGAGAGAGAGAAGGTCTCTCATGGAACCTGGAGTTTAACAACTTAGATAGGTTTATTGGCCAATGAGTTCCAGAAATCTGCCTGCCTTCCCCACCCTCTAGCACTGCGGTTACAGAAATGCATTGACTGCATGGAGGGTTTTGAGTTCTGGAGACCTGGACCCAGGTCCTCGTGTTGCGTAGCAAGCACTTTATCAAGTATTCCATCTCCTCAGCCCCTGCAAAATGTCATAATGTGGAAACTGTTCTAAACATATCCTTTCTTGGTCATTATATTTCCAATGGAACATTCAACAATGGCAAGATGTTTGAATCTGCTCCATTCAACATGACAGTCATTAGTGACAGCAGGTTAAGAACATTGTAATTAAGGACCACTGGAGCCCTGCCTGTTAAAACTTAAAAACTGAATTTCCTCAGTCTCTCATTAGCCTTTAACTTGTGCCTAACATTGAGCACAAAGTCCTAAATTAATTTTCCTAAATCTCTCATTTATGGGGCTGGAAAGATAGCTCAGCTATTAAGAATTTCTACAGCTTGCTTGCTGAGGCCCTGAGTTTCATACCCAGCACTTGTCTCAAACAGCTCACAATCTACTTTAACTCCAGATCCAAGGGATCTGGCGCCCTCTTCTGGAACCTACAAGTGCGCGCACAAGCACACGCACACACACACACACACACATATACCCACACACAGATGCACACATACACACAAATTATTAAATAAAAATAATTCTTTAAAAATCTCAGGGTTTTTTTCTGTTCACTAGCATTTAGCATGTAAAACATTGTACTTAAAACGCACAGAGGTTCATTTGGCCCAAGGACTGTAGAGGTAAACAGGAGAGAGTAGAATTCTTGACAAAGTTGAAAGGAAGCAATCTGGTTTGCTTCTTAGTTCATTTTCACTGGGCAAAAAAATATTGGGATAATATGAGTTCAAGAGCTTTGTGAACCAGTTCAGCACATGAGCTCAGAGGCTAGTCAACATGTTAAACAAACATGCTGCTCCCTGCTGTACCACAGTCTGGGGCAGGGACAGAAGACACTTAGGAATGAGCTGAACATGTATCTACCTCTTCGGCATCCATCTCTTTCTCTTCCAGTCCATCAGGTTAGCCTGTAAAATGTTTGATCTTACAAAAGACGCTGGCTCGTTCTGGTGCTCACTCGACTTACCCCACAACTATGTCAGGAAGGTCACTCCCATGGGACCTAGCTGAGCCCACATCTTTCAGCGTCCCTTCCCAAT
Organism: Acomys minous; assembly: GCF_964271855.1. NCBI lineage: Eukaryota > Metazoa > Chordata > Mammalia > Rodentia > Muridae > Acomys > Acomys minous. The sequence continues at coordinate 41,544,223 of NC_140501.1, read as the reverse complement.
GAGACATACATGTCTCCCCCATCTTCCTGTTTATCTGGCTGAGTGTCCTCGCCATAGACCTGTAGCCACAGCAATGGTGAGATGAATATAGCTGCGAGAACATTCACAGTTGGGTGTTGAATCTCCAAGCGGGGTGTTTTTGTAACACCAAGAAGACTTTAAACAAATAAACATGATCAGGACACACTATAATTAATGGCTCCACCACAGCCAAACTGCCCAGCTTCATGGTGTCAGCCTGTCTAGACCCACCCAGGGCTTGCCTTGCTCTTCCATTTAGGAGAGCGGATCCGATCTGGCTGCAACTGAGTTGACTTGTTTATGACCTGTTGTGATGATCTCACTGCGTGTAGATGCTTATTGGATGACTTTGTTCATCTCTCTTCCATGGGTGAAAATAGTTGAGGACCCTAGGCCTATACACACTACATGTTAGGAAATTACTCTGGTGTCAATTTATCACAGTCAAGAATAACCACATGGTATTGAAGGGCTCCCTAACAGCTCAAGCATGGCAAACATGACATCAGCAGGTCTTGCCCACCTCCACTTCCTCTCCCTTGCTAAACTCTTGCATTGCATTGCTAAAGCTAGCTCCCAAGGTCCATTCCCTTATTTGGCCACTGGCTCAATCCTGAGACTGATCACCAGGGTCCAACTATCAAAACACCAGGGTCCAGCGATCAAAATCCATTATTTGTCTACACTGGCTAGCTTGCCCAATCAGGACTTGCTAGCTCACCCTAGCACAAACTTCCCCCTTTTTCTCCATAAAAATCCATTCCTGCAACCAGGCGTGGTGATGCACGCCTTTAACCCCAGCACTCAGGTGGCAGAGGCAGGTGTATGTCCATGAGTTCAAGGTCAGCCTGGTCTACAAAGAGTGTTCCAGGACAGCCCGAGCTACAGGGAAAAATCCTGTCTTGAAAAACAAAACAAAAAAACAAAAACAAAAAGAAGAAAGAAGAAAGAAAAGAAAGAGGGAAAAGAAAAGAAAAAACCCATTCCTGCAAAAACAAAAAACCAACAGCAACAACAACAATACAAAAACAAACAAACAAAACCCACCACCACCAACAACAAAAACACATGCTACTGCTGCCTGCTGCCTATCTTTGCCCAATCCAGAGGCAGCCCCCTCACCCCTGACCTGTTTGCCCCCCTTGGGTAATAAATCTCTTTTGTGCTAAAAATTTGGTGTTTAGGTGTGTCCTGTGCTGACCCTGAGGGGCCACCCCAACCCTTATAGGTATTATGAGTAGAATTATTCCTTCAAAACTTGCATGTTGAGTTCCTCACCTCCAGTTCCTCATAGTGTGGCTGTATTTGACAGTAGGGACTGTACATTAAAGTCACTAGGATAGCTCCTAATTGGAAATGGTTGTTTTAAAGAGGACAAAAATTGGATACAGACTGGGCAAAGGGAGAAAAACGTGGACACACTAGAAGATGCCATCTGCCATTTACAAGCCTGAGGATGCCCCTAGACAGAGCCTCATGCCTGGTCCTCTTTGTGCTTGCATCTGATGGGCGGAGAGTGGCGGGGGGGGGGGGGGGGGGAGGGGGGGAAGCGTGCAGGAAGCCCTGAGTGACTGCGTCCTGTTGGAATGAGTGTGGCCATGTCAAGGATCTCAAAGACCCAAGGAAAAGTGGCAAAGCCTTCCCCAGGCTACACCAAGGGAAATGACAAAGCCTTCCTGAGGCTAGACCAAGGGAAATGGCAATGCCTCCCCCTCTTGTTCCGAGTGTGTGTTGATGGTGTATGCCAAAAATGCCCACCGTGGCTTACTCCTACCCCAGATATATACAGCCTGAAGCCTGCTCCCCTGCAGAGCCTGCTCCTACTGAGAGGAACTAACCCTGTCTTCCTGATCCAGCCATACACCACCAAGCCCCACCTCTTTATCTGCACATAACAACCATGCCTTCAGGTTCCGCTGAGTGCATGTAACTGTGCATGACACACACACTGAGCTTCCGCAGGGCCGCGGTTTCCCTTCCCCATCAGAGAGCCCCCACCTCTCAATCCCAGCTTTCCATGTTTTTGTGTCTGCTTTCACTCTCTTGCTGCCCCAAATGAGGTCCACCCCTGGAGCCATACTGGCTTCGGCAGTCTTGAGCTTCTTATTGCCGTTGCTCTGAAACAGTAAGTTGCCGTAGCTCAAGCTACCCCAAGAGTGGTATTTTGTTACAGCAGCGCTATCAAGCTGATACGTGCTTCCTGTACCTCCATCTCTCCAGGGCCACAGATTTATTAGTAGAGATAAGAACCCTTTGGCCAGGGAACCTCCTTCATTTCCCTGAACACAGAACCAGAAGAAAATACCAGGCCACCTCTCTGGCGTAGGCTGGGGCCATTTTTTCCTTCCTTGGATACCTTTATTCAAAATAAAACAAAGAAGTTAAAAACCTCTGTCTCTCTGCACCCTCCTCTCTTGTCCTGGATGGATTTATCTTTGGAGTTCAGGATTTGACCTGCCTCTGGCTAGGTCAGGAAATCCCAGAGGGATTCCCAGACCCCACACCGACTTGTCCAAGCATTGTCCTAGGAATGCCGGGCAACTTTGGCAAGCAGCTCTTGCCAGACTCTTCTGGGCCAAGAATTTAGTTAGGATCTGTGACACTGGGTGGAGCTGGAGGGAGGGGCAGAGAGTACAGCACTTACCACACAAGTATAAGGATCTGAGTCTGGATGCTCCGATGCACATTTGCTGGCTAGGCATGGTGGCTGTCTGTCATCCAAGCCCTCAGGAGGCAGAGACAGAAGTCCTCAGGACTGGCCTGAACCAGCGGTCTCTGGATTCTGTGAGGGACCTTGCCTCAGTAGATAATGCGGGAAGCAATCGAGGAAGATTGTCCATATCAGCATTGAGCTTCCACACTCACATACACATGCACCTCCAAGCACATGGGAACACACACACGAGAATCTTCTGTGTATTGCCCAGGCAGTTGAAGGGCATGCTGTTTATTTGTTTGTTTGTTTGTTTGTTTTTGGTTTTTCGAGACAGGGTCTCTCTGTGTAGCCTTGGCTATCCTGGACTTGCTTTGTAGACCAGGCTGGCCTCGAACTCACAGCAATCTGCCTGCCTCTGCCTCCCGAGTGCTGGGTTTAAAGGCGTGCGCCACCAAACATGCTGTCTTTAACGTTGTTCACACAGGAGAGTCTCATATTATATTGATCAACCACATGTACATGAATCCTTTTGCCTTTTAGGAATGTCATATGGTAGGCTATTTTTGAGAACCCCAAAAATTACTCTGATGCCCACCATAGCCAGGATCTAAGCCTCTAAGAAAACCCAAACTGCCAAGAAAACATTTGTTTAGGCTACTCTGGCTTTGGTATTTAAAGCATCCTTGAACTCATCAGCATGAGTAAGGCACCTGGGTAGCCCTGGGAAAGTAGATCACCATAGACAGATGGAGTTCTACAATGGGGGTGTGCACACAGGGATGTTATCAAGATAGTACATTATTACAAAGAGCCTGGATGGGGAGCTGAGTCACCTCACTGAAAAGAGACACAAAGCCCGTCCCTTGAGGCTGCATTCAACTGGCCTCTCTGACAAGAGGTATTCAGTAACCAGTTTCCCATCCTTAAGGCTCAAAGCCTTCAGGTATATCATACCCAAGATTCATACTCATTCATTCATTCATTCATTCATTCATTCATTCTATCTTTCTATCTACCATCTCTCTAACTGTCCATCCATCTGCTTGCCTATCTTTTGTTTCCCCTTTCCTTATCTCTCCTTGATCCTCCTTCTCTTCCTCTCTGTCTTTGAGGCAGGGTCTTTATGTAACCCAGGCTAGCCTCAGACTTACTACGTAGCTGAGGACAACCCTGAACTTCTGCTCCTCCTGCCGCCAGCTCCCTAGTGTAGGGATTACAGACCTGTCCTACTACACCTGGCTTCTGCGGTGCTGAAGATCCGTCCCAGGGCTCCTTGAATGCCAAACACTCTACCCCTCCCCCCTCCCCCGTATTTCTTTAGAGGAAGTAAGTACTCACTTATTTTACCAAAGGACCTTATTGCACACATTTAAAAACATGTACCATTAACATGTTTTTTATAATTAACCTAGCTCTATCACACTGTGATTTAATTCTTTTGTAACTTTAATATAGTTATACTTACTATAAAATTAATGTGATAGAAGACCCAAATGTATCTGGACAAATGTGTGAACATTAGGAAGAAGGTAATCATACAATTACACACGGTAAAAATCAATGTGGACAATTTATCATAAATGTATCAATAGCTACTTTTTTTTTTTTTTTAGTTTTTCAAGACAGGGTTTCTCTGTGTAGCCTCAGCTGTTCTAGACTCACTTTGTAGGCCAGGCTGGCCTTGGACTCACAGTGATCCACATAGGGCTCTTCTGGGTCTCTGAGGATAGCTGTGCTTGCTTCAATCTGTACACATATAACACATACAAGGACATCACACATACACACAATACACACACATTAAAATAAGGATCTACTTTGCCATTCTCCCATGCTTCTCTCATCTAGAGTCCCACTAGAATGTCCTCCCCTCTGTCTCAGTTTCCTGGTAAGTGAAGGCTTTCGTGGGACATGCCCCTTGGGCTAATATGCAGATATAAGTGAGTATATACCATTTGAGTCTTTCTGCTTCTGGGCACTCAGAGGAAGGACAGCAGGTTACCAAGAAGAGACTTGATACCCTATGAGCATATACAGGGGGAGGTAATCCCCCTCAGGAACAGTCATAGGGGAAGGGAATAAGGGGAAAATGGGAGGGAGGGAAGAATGGGAGGATACAAGGGATGGGATAACCATTGAGATGTAACAAGAATAAATTAATAAAGGAGAAAAAAGTAAGGATCTATGCAAATAAAATGTTGGCACCACAAAATACTCTGCGTAGTGTCACCAGGTAATAAAAATGATAAATGAGCTGAACGCCATATTGTCAAGAAAAAGAAGATGGCAGATGCAACAGACACATTGGCCAAGATGAAAACAAGCACAATTGTTCTAGCAAGCGTACACCTACATATGGAGACAATAAAATTTACTTGCATTTTAAGTAAGATGCTCATAAACGAGATGCATTGGATCTATTTATACATGGTTTCTCATTTCATGAGTCAGCACTAACAGTGTGGTGTTCACCTGCAACTGAGACGAATATGAAGCAAAGACATGGCCTCCACCCCCGTGGAGTTCGTGTGGGTGAGTGTAACTCATAGCATGATGAAGTCAGATAGGGAAGCCTTCCTGCCCAGCTGGGAAAGCCTGTGGACCACACCGTGCAATTTGACCTTTCCGTCATGAGCCAGCCAGCCCCACTCCCAAGCCTCCCACAGTTTCCCAAGATGAGTCTGTGGGAGCTTATCTTGCTTCTCCAAACTTTAAGTTGAGGCAAGCAACCACAAGCACAATTCTGGATTTAAGTGAAATAGTAGGACTGGGAGCAGGAGAGGAGATGACCCTAGCCAACCTCTCAGCCCCCACATTAGACGCATCCATGAAAGTAGTGAGTGAATAGAAATATTCTGTACCATGCTGGCCGGGACCTACCACCTTCCAGGCCAGGCTGGCAGGCTTCCTATGCAAATAAAGTCTCCTTACTCTGGGTCTAGAGTAAGTTTTATTTGCAGAACAGCTGACCAAATTCTGGGGCTCTAGTGAGAGAGAGCCCAGAAATGCACAGAGCTCAGGGCCACCCAGTTCATGCTAAGCTCATCTGCTCATACGCCAAACTTACCAGAGGTTTGTATCTATTTGTCTGTCTGTCTGTCTCCTCTCTAAATCTTTAGCAATTCAACAATAAACACCAGAAACCAAACTCTACTCAAAACACTCACAGACACACTGGAAAGATGTTGTATGGCATTAAAGGCAAGGAAGTAGGGCTGGGGGAAACGGGTGTTGGTGGGTGTTCCCAGCTCCTATGGTCACAGCCTAAGCCACAGCCTGAAAACACAAGGTATCGGGTTCTCAGCTAGCCCCCTCGGTGGGGAGAGCTGGGAGTTTCTGACCTCCTTTGGGGTTATGGCTGCTGTTCTCGGTCTGTGCGTAAGCGAGTGGTCACAGTCCTTAGTTGCAAAGGGGAAGTGGTCAGAAAGCACACTGTCGTGGCGAGGTTGATAACTCGTACGGGTCTCTTGGAAGAACGCCAGGAAATAACAACGGGCTTGAAGCTCAACTAAATTATACATATACAACACTTGCATGCTTGCTTCTGCTTTCCAACGTGCTCTGAAAAGGAAAAGGGAAAAGAAAAGTTGACAGGGGAGATTATTTGGAGATGGAGTTCATAACAGGGCCTGCAATGCTCACTGCCGTTCCCCTCTTCAGAGAACCCCGAAAGGGTAGCCAACGGCTCACACTAATTCTCACTCCACGTCCCAAGTGAGTTAGCACACTCTTTATAGATGTGGTCATGAAGTTACCTTAATAATTTACAGACCAGCTCTCTGTCCCCGTTTTGCAGATAGTGAAACTAAAGCCAAAGAGTTAATATCTAGGAAATATGATAAGCAGGTTTTATGGACAGCACGATCTCACCCTCCTGACACTGAAGTCAGAGCGCTTATCATCAAGTTCAGGATGAATGCTCCCTGTGGGAGAAAGGCTGGAGTTTGAATCATGCTGCTGGCTGATGAAGTTGTTTCCTTTAAGACCAAGTCTCAGGGATCAAGGGTGGTTTAGGTTGGCTGGCCGGAGCTTCATGGGGCTCCAGGGTCAGGACACACATTTCTTTTAGTCTATCTTCGCATTCCTGAAGAAAAAAAATAAAGAAAGCAATCTAGGGGAAAAAAAATCACAGAAAACGTTGACCACAGGCAGCTTCCAATTTGCTATTGAGTGTTGCCCCTGTTTCCCGCGACAGTGGATCTGAGCTGCCACTTCATTATCTGACTTGAAGTGAAGGAATAACTGACAAAGCAGGCTGTAATGTCACTGCGGGAGCTCCAAGGACCTAAGTGTAGAAAGAAGCCTCAGGAGCAGGGGACAATAAAATCGAGGCCACACCATTCTCTTGCTCATCACACACCCACGCCGAGCCTTCTAGGGAAAAATGTGAGAAAGACAAGTGTTTCCTGTATGAATAGGTCCCAGTTAAAAACAGAGCTAAGGGGGAGGCTTTAGTCTTTGCTGTTTGGCCTCTAATGAGTTGTGTGTGTCGAAGTTAAATTAAATGAAAAGTGGTCACTTTTCTGGAATTTCCTCAAAAGGCTTTTCAGGATGACATGGAGACTGTGCCTTAAGTCCGATAAACCTGACTAAATACCGGCCATGTGGCAAAGGCCATGCTAAAAGTTGCGGAGGATACAAGAATTAAGAGGGAAAGGGTCCTGACTTCAGGAAGTTTGTGGGGATGACAGAGTCAGAGCTGTCTCCACAAGCAGGCAAGGTGGGAACCCGAACTTGGAACGTACTTGGAGTTGGAATGGACGTAACTGTAACTATGGGAGAAGTGCCTATGGAGCGTGTGGAGTTTAAACTGGGTTTTGTGATTGAATAGGATATTGGTGGGTGAACTGGGAAAAGAAGGAAAGACTCACCCAGAACTAAAGCTCAGGGATGAGAAACCAGTGGATCCCCAGCTGAGACTGGTAGGCTGCGTGATGGTGAGCTCAGGATGCGTCTCTGTGTGGACACACCTTCTTGGTGTGCATGAGGAGATTACAAGAGGTTTAAAAAAATAATCTTGGAAACTATGCCAAAGATTGTGGGGTTGATTCTGCGTATTCAGAAAATGGGTGGACAACTGGTTTCGGGTGTGACACCTATGACTGGTGGCACCTTCTAAGATTCTACAATAAGATCCCTGGTTATGTCATTCGGTGCTCCAAACCTTGCTTGACCATCCTCCCCCTGCATGACTGCCAAATGGTAACACTTCATCCGTAATAGCGAGTGTAGTGTAAGTTGATAGAAGTACTCAGAATGACAACCATCCTGATGGCTCAAAGTCAAGCTGATTGATGTGAGCAACCCATCAAAATCCAGCCTATGGAAGTGATTGCACTCGCTCCTAAATCACCTTCACCTTCCGAAGTTTTACACGCATATCCTCCACAACCCACCCCCACCCCCCCACCTCTGTCTCTCTGTCTTTTTTTTTTTTCTTTTTTTTGGTTTTTCAAGACAAGGTTTCGCTGTGTAGCCTTGGCTGTCCTAGACTCACTTTGAGGACCAGGCTGGCCTCGAACTCACAGCATTCCACCTGCCTCTGCCTCCCGAGTGCTGGGATCAAAGCATATCCTTTACAGAGCAAAGTTTACTACTATACACCCAAAAAAAGGAAGCAAGCAACATTTGTGTTTTTCTTGTGCAGAACATAAACCTTAAGACACCTTTTAAGGCAGATTGATATTACCCAAATGGCAAGTTTGTACAAATAAGTCACTTAGAGCGGCAACACCATGGCTGGTACACACCGCCTTGATCCTTTCTTGCCGGATGGGAGGAGCCTGGACAGCCAGGGGATGGGGGGCGGAGTCCTGTTTATCTGCCAGTACTGACTCAGCAGCAAGCTGTAAGGATGTAGGTTTTTGTTTTGTTTTGTATTGTTTGTGGGAGGCACCCAAAAGTGGCCATTCTTTTCCAAGAAAATCTCATGGAAAGAGAGTTGGCTGTAAGCTTAAGTAATGGCTCGTGGAAGCTGAATAAAACCAGACCGTAGGTGAAATGCCGAACATTAAACTATATCCTCCCACCACTCACAAAGACAGCCTCACACTCTCAGAGCTTTTAGCTCCCACAGGGCCCTCATGATAACAATGATAATAAAATAGAATGCTTACAAAACAACAGTTCATAACACTGAAAATCCTTTCTTTATAAACCTGAAATGTGGTATGTGTTAGCCTTGCCCATGTGACTGGCTCTAACAACAGACAAGAGGGGCATAAATGCATGGTTCTGTTTGGGCTTGGTTTTTTTTTTTTTCCTCCATATTCTAACATCTCCAAAGTTGGTGAGCTGATATAAGAGGAAGTTTTTCTCCTTTTTCTCATGGAGTACAAGAACACCATGACAGGAACTGGAGAGAGAGCTGGTTAAGGACACCACCCCCCTGCTGCTCTTCCAGGGGACCCGGGATTGTTTCCCAGAACCCACATGGTGGCTCACACCCATCTGATATCGTCTTCTGGCTTCTGTGGGCACCAGGGACATTTGTGGTGTACAGATATACACACAGGCAAAATACCCATACATATACAAACAATACCGCCGCAGCCACTGATGACTAAGGATGTAGATTCTATGCAGCACTTATCAGCTTGGAGCTTACTCGAATTTCTTCTGGATTAGACACACAAACTTGTTTCACTTATGTTTCCCTTCGACTTTCCTTCTAGATCTCTATTGGGCTGTAAACAAAACAAAACAAAACAAAAACATCGTCCATCATGCTGCAAGGTTGGGGAATGCAAGGTGGGGAGCCGTCTATGAGAGAGGCTTCCCACACGTCTCCTGCTGTGTTTGCTTGCTGTGCATACAGATGATCAAAAGGAAATGGACACTGACAGGTATCAAATTAGCCATTAATGATCCATGCCCCCAAAAGAGTAGAGTGGCTCTGTTAGATCAAGAAGACAAGATGATGCAACTGTAGGAGTAATCCCAGAAGTGTGTGACCAAGCACACCCATGCACATGCTCACATGGATTGGCCGAGTGTGAATGTGGTTCTGCCAGAGTGGTGGGGAGTTAGGCATGAGACATGAGCTGAAGCAACTTCAGATTGCAGAAATGTGGACGGACGTAGCCCCAGCGGCAAAGGCCAAGGCGGGGGCTTTGCGCTGCAGAGGCGAGTCAGGACCCCAGGCGTCTCCTCTTGTAAGAGGCTGCCCCTTTGCCCACACTGTTAGCCTTAAGTTTCAGCTCCACAAAGACGACTACACATTTTCATTCCTTATGATCTGAAAAGCGGAGCACCCAGTCAGTGCTGGGTGGATGGCTGTGTTTCTTCACAAAGAAATTAAACTGTAAGCCCAGTATGCTATCTACCATCTACCAGTGAAGAAAGAAAAAATAAGATGAATAAAGATGAAAAATGTAAAACTTTTTCATCCAAACTTCTGGAAAACTCTTCTGGGATGAAAAACCTCCAGGTCTCCACAGTCATGAGAGGCCAGAAAAAAAATATTAATTGACTAGTTAATTAATGAACTAAGATAGGACCATGCTATGTAGCTGAGGCCAGTATGGAACTTACTATATAGCCCAAGCTGCTTCAAAGTCATGATCCTCCTACATGTAACCTCCAAGTGCTAGGATGCTACTTGTGTGCATTGCATTCAATTCCAAAAGAAAAAAAATTGTAACTTGTTCCCACAGATTAAAATTTAATAATCCTTGTAAGTCCGGCCACTTCCTTTAAACAATTAGCCTTTGCTTTGCATCTCTCTCCAAAAGAACGTTACACTATAGTTCCCTGTGATGTTTTGCATCCCATTGCTTTCCCCCCATCATCAGTACGTCCAGCCTCAGACAGGCAGGAGCTCGCTGAAGCAGGAATATTGCCAAACAGAACCAGAATTGAACAGCTTCACTCTGCAACTCAGGAAAAGCTCAAGTTTTATGGGGTTTTTTTTTTTTCCTCTTAATTTTGTACCGGCACAAAGGAAATGAATGCAATCATTCAGGAAGGCATTTTAGAGGTGGACGACCTGGGAAAGAGGACATAATTGAAGAAGAAATATTTGTAAAGAAATCACTTTTCACATCTTTTGGTTGCCTTGGTCCTCATTTGACGCATTTTCCTCCTGCCTCCCTGCCGTCTACGCGAGAGGCTTCCCACACATCTCCGTGCTGTGTTTGCTTGCTGTGCATACAGAAGATCAAAAGATACCTGCTGGGAACATTAAGTTCCAAACACTCTGCTGGGCTCTAGGAGGACAGCACTGAACAAAACACATGCAACAGGTGCGGTCCCCAGGACCAATCACGAAGTTTAAACAAGTTGCCCTGGCAATAACCAAATCCCCCAATGAGCTCTTAGGAGTGTCTTTTCAGTGAATGAAGAACGTTCTTTCCTTGCTTCTGCGGAACAAACAGGAACATGGCCCCAGGTGCCTCCCCTAGATATCCTAGTGACAGAGACTCTCCAGTGATGAGCTCCTGGCACCTTTGCCTAAGGGTTCAGATTTTCTTCTTTGCATCTCCCCCAGTGTCAATGGGATACAGTGATGGAGAGGTGAAAAGATGCCCTCCAGGTGCAGAGAAGTGTACCAAATCCCCCTGCTACTCTGACATGATGATTGGCTAAGTTCTGTATCCCCAGCACTGCCTTTGTCAACACAGGAAATGTTGATGTCTTCCATGTCCCTTGGCGTATAGCACTTCCTACAGCTTCTGTCCAGAAACAGTGAGTTTCTAAAGCCTCTAAGGACAGAGACGGCAAGAAGAGAAAATGGAAACAGGAAGAGGCTTGTCTAAAGTAGAGTAAGGGGTCTTAAGCAGCGCGTAAGATGTGACTTCTTGGATCTGAGGCAATCTATTGTGTGACGCACAGTTAGATGGGCGTGCATAGATTCTGTAAATTGCATGTGTTGTCTTTAAAAATGAAATTTGTGACAAGGAAGAAAGGTCCGGAAAAGTGGTCTACTATCTTATATGTTATTCCAGACTTGGAATGAGACCACAAACCCAGAAACTCTGGAGCCAGACAGGGTCGTGACCTGCCAGCAATACCACTATCAGCAATTATGATTACATCTACTTTCTTCTGCCTACCACCCAAAACCCTGCAAAAGAAGAGCTTGTCTAGAAAAATCATGCACTGTAATGAGTTAGATTTTCCTCTTTTTTTTTTCTTCCTGCCATGTTGTGATTCTCTCACGTCACCATTTATGCTGGTGAAAGCCCTGAGCAGTACCTCAGCAGCTGCCATGGGACAAGAAGGCTCAAAAATCCCATTTCTTTCAACAGAAGGCAGGGGCTTTCCCCTCACCTTTGAGGCGGCCCACCAAGAGAGCTCTGGGTGCCATCTGGACAGCGCCTCACATTCTTCAGAAAGACTCTTGGCCTGCAGAAAGGAGGGTGCTGCCAGCTGACAGGACGTCACTGGCAAGACAGAGTGCTTAGGAGATAAATAGCTGAAAATGACTGAGGAAACCCAGGGCCACACAAGGAGCTTAGCTGTCTCCTCGCAAACCGTGTAAAGGAAGTTGGAAGGTGCAAAGGATGAAAAGCAACAGGGAGAAAGTTCTTCAGGGCTCACCCCCTGTACTTTATAACCTGGAGGAGAAGGGGTGGGGAGTGAAGACACACTTACTCGTTAGCATAAAATCACTGTCAAGATAAGTGGATCCCAGGAGTCGTTGGCAGTGATGATCACACACCTTGGGTAGCCTGGCTCTTTTTGAGTGACAAGAAAAGTCTTCCTAAAGGAAGTGATCCTTGAGTGGACAGATGGGTGTCTACAATCTAACAGGGAAAATATCTCGAGGAGGCTGTAAATCAACAAGGATGCATGTGCCAAGGCCATGTGGCTGCAAGAATCACCGCCTACTGGGATGAACACAAAAGATGAGTTGTTTTCTCTGAAAGGTCTGGGAGTAGAGGCTGCAGACAGCCTGACCATACAGCACTTCATCGGGCAGATAGACATGTGGTTCTTGTCCTAAGAAAATGGGAAAGCCCCAAGGATTAGGCACAGGATGGATTGTTTTTAAAAAGATCACTGTGGCTATAGTTTGGAGGGCAGATGTTGGAGTGCATTAAGAAGGGGTAGAGACAGGTTAGGAGGTCATGGGAGTTGTCCAGGTTTGGGCAAAGGCAAGTGCTAATTGCCAGTGTGACAGGTTCTAGAATCACCTAAGAGAGGGGGCTCAGAGAACGCCTGAGATCTATCACCTTGATTAGAATAAGTGGTGTATGAAGTGCCACGGAGAATGGGCGGTGTGAGGGTGGGGGTGGGGTGGACAGGGGTGTGGGGGTGTGGGGGTGTGGGAAAGTCTGTTTCCAAAGCGGCTCTTCAAGTGCTACAGGCCTTTTAGCTCGGCGCTCTCCCAGTGATAGAATCACTTTTTGACTGTATTCGGTGAAACATCTGTGCTGGCTTTTTCTGGGTGAGCAAGGGCTATATAAACTTTGCAGGAGTGGGAAGGGATTTCCAAGGTGGGCTCACATCATTGGTTGGGGCTAGCATGCTGGTGATGCTTTATTTACATGGAGACGAATTCCAGGTGCCAGGCTTTGTGACTACTCTGAGAATTGCAGACATAGTGGGTCAAGACTACGTGTGCCAGGGCATGCTGGCACAGAGCTGGAAGGGCACCATCCTAACTCCTGCTAATCTCAAGATGGACATTTCCAGAGTTCGGACACATCTCCACCTTGCTCTAGCTTCATGCTGGTGTCCCTGGTCACGCAGTCCACGTGCCCCCACGGGAGATGGAGGCTAACTAAAGGAAGTGAGTCTGGAGAGGGGTAGGCTTTATTAGCTATAGCCTAATCTCCCTGCTTCCTAGATTGCCACCAAGTAGCAATAGCCTTGCATTCCTCCACCATGCCTGTCTTACTGTGCTGGATCCTCAAATCAGGAGCCAAAACAAATCCTTCCTGCCCAGAGGTCCTTCTCAGCAGATAACCAACTAACATAGTGTCTTATATCGCTCCTTACAATCGGTTGAAGACTAGATCCCGCGTTCTTTTCTCTCTCACATTGGTCTCCTCTTTCACCCCTCCGTCAGACAACACCCGCCTGCAGACTGACATCAGAAAGCAGGTTCTGAGCCAGCTCTCACCAACTGTTGGTCCTGCCTTCTCTGAAAGGAGGACGATGGTCCTTGCCGGTCAGCCTTCCGTCAACCCTTCTGTTGGTTGTCCTTCCCCCCAAATCCTCCTTGTCTACTCACAGCAATGACTGCCTGGCTCCCCCGATCCCATTTCAATAACTGGAATCGCAGTCTCAGCTTCTTGTAGCCCAGTATCTCAAGAGATGAACCAAAACAGGTAAGAGTGGAGTAAGTTAAGTGATTGTCAGAACACCAACAACGAAAGAGACCTGTGTTCTGTCAATGAATACAAGTTTCCCCCACTTCCATGCAAAGAAGACAGTGAGCCCCATAATAATGGCCTGTGTTGTAGAAACTGAAACCATTTGGTATTTTATCATATTCCAGATGGAGTTCGTTTATTTCCCAAAACCCACCTTGGCCCTGCATTCTCATCGCTCTACTCTATCTTTTCTGCAAGGATGTGAATTTTCCCTGTGTGGGGACAATGATGGCTCCAGAGTCACTGATGAAAATCTTTCACACAAAAACTAGAGATGAAAATGACTTTGATTTCATGCTGATTGATCTCCCTGCCTGACACAATCTTCTGATTGGCTCTCCTGCTGGCTGTTGCAGAGAAAATTTGATTTCGTTTCCTTTCATACTCTTAGGGAACCATGAGTCATGTTTCTTTTGCCGCTGGATAAATATAATAAACAGGTGAGTTATGAAATTCAAGGCAGATGCATAGAACCACACAAAGGCCATTTTTATTTACATGATTTCCAAGGACTAACCCGGATTGGAAAAAAATATGTATGTGGTCATTGCCAATAACAAAATCCATTTCTCCATGCTCTGTTCATAGTTTCCAGGAAGGAGAAAAATAAGTCCAACCGCGTGCCAACTGGGCCCATCTGATAAACAGAACGCTGCCTGCATAAAGTAATGTCAAGGTCACTAGAAAGTACCTCTCCACCCTTAACTGGTTCCTCGACAGTGTTGGGGATTGTTTGCATTATTCCTGCTTTAAAGTTGAGCCCCAGGCTGCATTGCAGCTCAGGATAGAGCTTCTGCCTAGCATGCACAAGGCCATGGTTTGATCCTCAGTTCTACAAATAAGATCATTAAGCCTTTGTTACAATGGAAGTGTTAAGAAAGAAAGTTAAGATGGTCACTAAAAGTATTGGCCCTGTCTCCAAAGAAACAAAGCAAATGTAATAAGTTTGTATGAACATTAACACACATACACATACTTACATACAAAGAAACATTTGTTTTAAGGAATTGCTTTAATGGCAGGGGGCGGGGGGTTGTGGCATCGGGGACTGACAAGTTTGAAATCCAGAGGATAGACAGATGAGCCAAGAAAGCCAGCAAAAATTAACACTATAGGCTGGAGCCCAAAGGCAACCTGGAACAAAATTATCTTTCTCCTGGAAGGACCTCGGTCTGTTTTCTCTGAGGCTTTCAACTGATTAAATGTGGCCCGCCTACATCGGCTTTACCAAATTCTACCAATTTCGATGTAAGTCTCATCTAAACGTTACCATCAGGACAACATCCGGACTGGTGCATGTCCAAACTGGGCACTATAATGTAGCCAGGTTGACCTATAAAATCAACCACCACTACTCCTCTTATCATATAGACTTCTCAGTTTCCAAGGGCTCAGAACTCGACACAGGCTAGTTTTAATAAAGCATAAGAGAGGAAAAGAGAAGAACAATAGGATGTGAGGCCTCACATCAGGAAGTATACGTCCAACTTGTGCTTAGATTCTTTATCCAAGGCCAAGAAGATGGCAGCAGATCCGTGGACCACTCTTGAGCTAGTACTTTGTTGAGACTTCATCGCTTTGGGAGTCATACAGAACTAACGATAAAAGGATGCTGATATTTATTGATTTGTGCTTAGCACGTAACAGACACTATTCTAATTTCATCTTACATCAACTCATTTGATATTCTCCAAATGGAGGAAAAAAAAAGAATTGTCTTGTTGTCTCTGTTTTCCATATGAGGAACCTGCGCTCTTGTCAAGTTAAGCACCATGCCCAGGGACACACAGCTAGAAATGAGCAAAGATGAACCTCTGTAGCCTGCCATGAGAGCTCATCGCCATAAACCTGATCCCATCTCTGAAACCGCTGTGGAAGATGCTATCTACTATGTCCTCCGTGTTCCCTGTGTTAGTACATACACATGCAACGTGTTCCTCCAAGTACCAGGAAAATGATCGCATCTCCAGGCCCTGGTTTATTGAGATGGATCAGATATGCAACCAGCCTGGATTTCTCCTGCCAGGCTTGTACCTCTCCCCTTCAAGAGCCTTGGACTACTCAGGTTCTGTCAATGCTAGGAAGCTCTGCAGGAAAATGAGCCTGCAGTTGACTGTGGTACCTTTGCATAGCGGCATAGCTGCTCCTTGGAGATGTTTCCTCGTCCCACTTCTCACCGTGCCCTTGTTTCTCCCGTCTGCTCTTGAATCCCCTCACACAGCACTGGACACCAACCTTTGCCAGTAAATCTGCCCACAGTAATTCCTGCTTATGCCTGGATCTTGTTGCCAATTATCTATGCTATTTTAGTGTGAGTATCCCGTCCCCAAGTTCCACTCCAAAAAGCATTGCCCTTACCATAGCCCTCTCCAAAGCAATGGCAATTCCCACTGTCTGTGACAAAGGACAGAAAAATCCATGGGCACAATCAGTTCTGCTACCTGAAAGCACATGATAAGAGCTTCCATACCCATCACACTGATGCTTTAAGGCCTCGGCCCCGTTCCTTTCTCCAAGTACCTTAGTTAAGTGTGCCAGGTCTCAGCCACACTTGGTTAGTGTTCCAGCCTGAACTACAAATGTACATGGAGATGTGGACAGAGGCCTCTTTCCTCAATATGGGTGAACTCTCAAAGGAGCCAGAAGACTGGACAGAGAAGCCAGTGGTTTGCATTCCTTACATACTCAGAACCAGCAACGCTAGGAAAAAACAGGTCAGAACACACTAAGGCCATGGTTATGAGGCAATCTGGAAAATCCAGAGAGTTCCACTGGGGTATACCTCACAAACCACATGTGGACCACGGGCAACGAAACCCTAGCCATGTGGCAGTGCTTGCAACGGACTGAAGTGTAGTGGACGCAGGAGTCTCAGGGATCTTCCCATGATTCCACAAGAAGCCAGAGTCCTCACCAATGTGTTGATGATGTAACCAAACTCAACAGGTGACAGCACGGTGAGTGCAAAGCTAAAACAAGTACAACCAATTATGAGGAGAGAAATACTTATGACCTGCAGCAGGGGAAGAGAACACAGTAGCTATTTAGAGAGAAATACCTCCCCTTAAACAAAAGAAGTGAAGTGATTTTACTCTAGGAACTTATTCATATTCATATAGGAAAACACTTTGGGGTACACTCCTGAGTATGTCAGTATAGTAGGGCACTGCTGTTCAGTTTAAGGTCATGACGTCAGAAGGAACGATTGCCTATATACCTCTGTGTATGGTTAACTCAAAGTCTTGCAACAGAAGTTCAAAAGGTTGAAATTGGGTTGAGGGTGATGACAGGATTTATTTGGTAGAGTGCTTGCCTAGTATACATGAAGTTGCTGCTTTAATTCTCCACAGGCCATAGAGTGAGGACTGTGTTACACACCTGTAACCCCCAACACTCAGACATTGAAGGCAAGACCATCAGAAGTTCAGTTAAAGTTTGAGGCCAGTGACTTCAGAGCCAGCCTAGAGTACAAGACTCTCAAAAAAAAACCAACAGCTTAAATAACAGGGACACTTTAGGATACTCAGTTTGCATCCTCAAGATGGTAGTCAGGGACCCCTCTGGCCTGCTCAGTGCTCTCCTAAACTTTTTATCTGAGAAAAAGGAAAGGACACCTCAAAGACATTTAAAAATAAAATTTCTTCCAAATGTGCTTGCCTCACTTAGTGACTAATAGTAGATACCTCCACCCTTCTGGGTCTTTTTTTTTTTTAACAGTCTTTGGGATACTGCGCTCAAAACCACATCATTTCTTGTACAGCCCATGGTCTCTGAGTTTGAATACTGAGCTAGTTCACAAGCTGGGTCCATTCATACCAAGCCAAGCATGGGCAGCTTCTCTTAGGCGATCTCCACCCAGAGCGCTGTGGCTACTGGTTACTCAAGAGCAGCTGATTCTGGGGGCTTCCTGTGCAGGCTCCATCCTGCAGCAACCTAATTCACTGTTCCTCCGCCCTCCTCCCTGTGTACTCTCATTCAGAGATAATGGCCAGTTAAGGCATTTTTATGCAGGAGAAGCTATCCTGAGCCAAAAGGTATACACATATACATTTTTTAAATGATAATAATTTTGCATTTATATCAGAAATAATCTACCCAGTTTCAAACAATAAACAAGCCAACTCACATTAGCTTAAAAAAAAAAAAGAATGGAAATTAACTGAAATAGATAAATTCAGTTAGATTCAGGCCCCAGACAGTGTCACTGGCATCTTATTGTTCAAAGTGCTGGGGAGGTGCCTAAGAGGTAGACTGCCTGCCTAGCATACTCCAAGGCCTGGGTTCAATCTCCCACACTACAAACAACAACAACAACAACAACAACAACAACAACAACAACATTAGCATTTCTCCTTGCCTCCACTTCTCAGCTTCATTGTTAACTTTCATAGAGTACACATGAGTGGCGGCAGACACCCCCTTACATGATTTTCTAATTCACATCCAACCAGAGATCTTGACTACATGTTCCCATCTGCTCCACCATGTGGAATCCCATGTTACTGGCCCAGGTTGGCTTGATTTGAGTCGGGTGTCTAACCCTGAGTCAACCTCAGTAGTTTGGCATAGAATGCGCTGGTCCACTTTGCTTAGCCTACAGATGCACCCTGAAACTAGGGAGGTGTTTGCTTCTGCAAAACCCTCTAGACCGTTGCTTCTCAACTTTCCTAATGCTCTGACCCTTTAGTGCAGTTTCTCATGCTGTAGTGACCCCCAACTATAACATTTTTTGTTGCTACTTCATGACTATAATTTTGCTACTGTAAATATCTGTGTTTTCCGATGATCTTAGGTGACCCTTGTGAAAGGGCTGCTTGGCTCCCAAAGTGGTCGCAACTCACAGGTTGAGAACCACTGCTCTAGAGCGAAGTGCTGACCTCCTACAGAATCAGAGTGCTGTGACCACAGGAAGTGAGAGAGGATGCCTCGGAATCTGACCTTGTTTCTGCTACTCTCTTTTCTATATTTCTGGCCCAGCCCCATCTTCAGCATGCCTCATTCAATCATCTGATTCTTCTTTTTTTTAACAGCCCATAGTCTATCTGATCCTGGTGGCCTTGCCAGCGACTCTGTCCTGATCAATCACTGCCTGTTGAACCCCAATTCCATCAGAGTCTCCCTGAGATTATACATCACACCAGTTTAAGCCTGCTATGTGGCATCTCAAACCTGAACCTCTCAATGCCTCTTATTGTTTATACAAAAAAAAACACAGAGCCTACATTTCCATGGCGCAGTCAAGGGGAGGCAAATCAGACACATTTAAATCAAACAGAGAGCCAGCTTTGAATGGTTGTAAAAAGTTCTTTATGTATATACCTCAGAAGAATAAATACAGCCAGGAAAGAGCTACAAGGAAAGAGGTTTCCATTAGGAAAGCTTCTCTGTAGGTGTTAATTTCTAGACTGTTTACAGTATTAAACAATGCTCACTCTCTCTTGCTCTTCCATCTCTCTCCCTCTCTCTCTTGCTCACTTGCTCGTTTTATCATGTGTCGTGTGTGTGTGTGTGTGTGTGTGTGTGTGTGTGTGTGTGTGTGTGTGTGTTGGGATCTGACATAGCTCTAGTGGCTTGGAGTGGCTACAGCAGTGTCACTTCTTCTGGTGTTGAAGTGCCTAATAACACGCTGGTGGCATGGCTAGGACAAAGGCTGTCCAGAGGAGACCTGGCTTACTCTGGGAGAGACTCTGATTCTGTCCACATGGAACAAGGATTACATCACAAGCCGCCCGTTGGACCCAGGACCTCACTGCTAAAGAAGATGTGTTCAGTATTGGAAAGCTTATACTGCTTTAAGGTCTAGAGCTGAACTTCAGAACAAGAGAAAGTGATCAGGGACGGAGATAGCAACACCTAGGATTAGAGTCATAATAAGAAGGTTGTGGTTCACAGCAAGTCTAACATCTTTGAAATCATGTCTTATAGTTGTATTGTAGAAGCAGATCGCAGACTAAGTAACCATAAATCCAACCAAGGTCAGGGAAAGAATACATTCTCCGACCTGTCTGAGGTGGATTCTGCAAGACTGATTGGTTTTCTTGGTTTTATTTGCATGAGGGGAAAGAAATGTAAAACTAAGCTGACCAAGGTGACTTCACTTCCAACACACTATTTAAACTGTTTCTCCTCATTGCAGAGGGAAGGCTTCTGTTTTCTTTCTATGTGTCTTGAAAAAGAAGGTAGCCCTGTGGCTTTCTCCTAAATTTAGGTAGTTTTGTAGACTTTTACTCCTGTTCCTTTAATCATTAAGATACTTTTATGTGGGCATGAGTCGTTTGTGTACTGTTTTCATATGTTTGATTTATCTTCTTTCTTTTTTAATTACTTAAAGAATTTGGAGCCAGTAATGTTGGTGTGTGCCTGCACGTGAGAAACTAAGATAGTAGAGTGCTGAGCTACATAGAAAAACCCCATCTCTGACAAACAAATAACCCACTTCATTATCATTCTACATACAAATGAATCTTTCTGCAGATCCACTTTGGGTAAAGAAGCCTTGCAAACACATCTACTTTCAAACCTAATGCTCTTTCCTTGTTTACATTCCTTCTTCAGAAAATTGTTTTAATCACCTTCTGCTTCCTCACTCACAATTGCTTGGTCTTAGCTTTCATTAAGAGACAGCTTGGTTGGTTGGTTGGTTTGATTTTCAGTTTTTGCCACTAGGATGTAATACAACACTTAACCAGCTTGACTTCACTGCAGGGTTACAGCCACTGGATGAGACACAGGCCTGGGAAGGCATCAGCTTGACCTCTCATACTTCTAAGTTTGGGAACAATGAGTGTTCTCTAAAGAGGAAGAGTGAGCACCCATGGGGAGCACTTCCATGGGGAAGTGAACGTGGGTGTCTCCTTTGAGGATGTTCTCGATACCAACCATTCGCCAAGGGTACAAAGTTGGGTAAAAAGCAAGGCTATACAACAGTCTTGGGAGAAACTTTGAACTGAAAGGTTTCTCACCACCACCACCACCTCATCCTAATATAAATTATACAGAGAACATAAACTGTGGTTTATGAAGAACCTATTTGAAGAAGTTGAGCCTTAAAAACAACTCACCACTCCACGTCAAGGTTTCTGAGGCCACCTTTAGACACATAAAAGTCATAGCATGTTCTTAAGAGTTGATACCCACCTTTGCAATTCAACCCACCCAGAGAATCAAAGAGCAGCCTTTCCCAGTTGTATTATCATACTGAAATGAATGATATCATAACCGCTTGACTCTTTGAATCTTTGGCATAAAGGATAATAGCATGCATATTGTAGACCCAAGGGTCAGGCATCTTCTGGTGGAGAGTGATGCTGGAGGTCTAGATGCCTACCGGTTGTGATCTTTCCATTGTTGTCCAATTGTATTAAACTGAGGAGAATTAGTCAAGTATGGTGGTACACGTATAATTCTAGCACTCAGAAGTAGAGATGGCAAGATTCTGAGTAAGACTAGGTCATCCTTGACTACATAGTGAGTTTAAGGCAAGTGTGAGCTAAATCTCTGCCTCAAAAACACCAAAAGAGCAAAACAGTCGAACCAACACATCATTATTGGATGACGATGCTTTCATCTGGGAGACTTTTCAGGGCATCCGCTGGCAGTAAGAGCAGATTTTGCCTCTGAGTTTGCTACTGATTGTGTTGTATATTGATCTCAGTTTGATTATTATTTTTTGTGTTTACAAAATCAAGCTCTCTGACTTACTCATTTACTGATTTAACAAATTAAAGTATTTGTCTCCCTCCAGATGATGCGGCAGGAAGCACATGGGAGGAAAATGGAGGTGGCTGGGAAGTGGCCTCATCACTCATGACCTATGAGACATGGACAAGCTATGAACTCATCCCCAATACTAGATGTTTCCCTTCTGCACAGTGACAAGACATATCATGATATGGACTGTTGAAAGTTGAGAGGATTTAAGGCATCTGAAGTATCTGGTAATCTTTGATTCATAGAATGAGAAGCATTCTATCTGGTTTTAGTTAGTTGTCTGACCTGATAGGTCCTGGACTCACAGACAAGACAGATTCACACAGATTCTGTTGATCGGTATCCACTTTCTCTCCAGTGTTCTGTTCCCAAGGTCGGACAAGTCCGCAAGCCAGCATACCTGCAGTATTGATCCTTTTACATCACCGATGCTGCCCATATTTCCACTGAGTACCTGCTAAGCATCTTTTACCTGAGAGCAATGTGGCTATGATGCTACATTGTACAAACACAGGAGCCAGCACTCAGAATCTCACTTGTGAAGGAGATGGACAAGAAAGCCCCTAATCACAGCACAGTGATCTGAGTTCTAGTGAGAAAATATAGCTATCATTTTCTGTATCTGTGCACAATGGTTGAAAGACTGTCACCTTCCTAATGACAGCAGGTAAGAAAAGGAAGCCAGAAAGGCTTCAGCTCAGATGAGAACTCTGAGAAACACAGTCTGGGCAAGAGGGAAACAGGGATGTAGAGACGTTTCCCAGGGAAAGGAAGGAATTGTCTCTTTCTTTGGGTACCAGAGAATCTGTGATATTGTGGCAGAATGCTTGCCTAGCACCTCAGAGACCACAAATCCTTGAGCTCTGTCACAAATACAACATAAGCCAAGAATGACTGTGCATGCCTGTAATCCAAGCACTTAGATGGTAAGTTTAGGAGGATCAGGAATTCAACATCATCCTTGACCATCTAGCAAGTTCAAGGGCAGCTTTGGTTACCTGAAACTCTATCTGTACATAACTAACTTCAGTCGTTAATAATTTTTAAAAGCACTTTGAGCAGGGATGGGAGATGTCACTCGGTGGTGGATCATTTACTTAGGGTATGTGAGGTCCTGAATCAATCTCTAGTACTGAAAAAAAAGTTGCCATGGATAAAATAGTTAATCAAGAACACATTGTCCATAGCCTTGCACTCAGACGCAGCATATATTAAACATGTTGTAACCGTTTGACCATCTGCTGGGCCACCGTAGTCTGCTTGAAGGATGTGAAGACTTGATTAAGGAAGGCTTGTGGTTTTTCAGTAAGCTTATGATATAGCTAGAAGAGTAAATGACACAGCAGTCAATAGACATGAGAAGCTGGGACCAGTTGGTTGATGCGTGAAACGCTGCAATCTACTTACTTTTAAAAGGGTAAATGCTTTCCTCACATCTAAGCAGCTGCACGTCAAGATATTAGGGTTCCGGGCCTCCAACTACAGTCTCTGAGACAAAGCTGGAGTCAATACAAAAGGTACTTTTTCTGTTCAAAAGAGGTACTTCCTATGCCAAGGAGGTGCCTCCATCAATAAGTGCTTGCTGAGCAATCATGAGTTCAGATCCCAGAGTCCACATCAGAATGCCAGGCATGGCAGCTCTCAGCTACAATCCTAGCATGGGAGAGCCAGAGATCAGAAGTCCCAGCACTTGCAGACCACCTAGTCTAGCCAAATCAGTGAGCTCCGGTTCATGAAAGTCCTTGCTTCAAAATTAAGTGGAAATGTGAGTGAAAAAGACACCTGATAGCCCAACCTCCTTGCATACACCCATGCACACACACATGGATATATGAAGCCATCAATCTTATATAATACATATATATATGTACATACATACATGTATGTATATATAGATATAGATATATGCAGGATATTTCAGTTACTTTCTTAAAAGTGAATGCATTGTCATTCATCTTATAATTTGATATAATTTATTTCAAAATATCACTGAGGCTGAGACAATGAATTCCAAAGGTAGTCTAATTAACTCGGCAACTCTGAAAAAGACTGTACGGCCAATGTTTTCTCTGTGGGCTCAAAGTTGATGGAGGGGGTGCACCCTGGGCATATGAGTGGACAGACTTAGTAGCTGAGAAGGAAGCAAAATGGCAAGATAAAAAGAGAGCGGAACATAAAGCTCTGAAGTACACCCCAGAGGCGACCCAGCCCTGGAAGTGGCAGCAAGACTCCACAGGGAAGAGGAAAACTTGATGCTGAAGATGAAGATGATGGTGAAGATGACTGTGACTTTGATGAAACAGAGGATAAAACTCCAGTGATGAAATCTGTCAGAGATCTCCCTGCCAAAAGTATTTAAAACCAAGCCAGAATGAAAAAGCCTGAAAACTGGCAACAGCAAAAGTGAAGAACCCTTCAAAAAGAGGCAGGGGGTAATTTTCCTAAAATACCAAAAAGACCTAGTTCTATAGCATACATTAACTCCAAAACGCATGCTGGTAAACTAAGTCCCAAAAAGGAGAAATCAGAAGAGTTCACAACAAAAATAGGCCATACTGGTAACCAAAAGAAACCCTTCTATTTTATTCTTTTTAAACATCTTTTTCTTTTTCTTTTCTTTTATTTTTACTTTTGCATCAGTAACTTTCATTACACTACTCATGTATATTGTTGCTGAAAAGACATTTGGTTAAATTTAACACCAATGTTGACAATTTCATAAATATGTATACAATAATATATTATGATCATATGCATGCCCGTTGTCCTCTTGCCCCACTTCTTCCCAACAAGCCCCCTCTCACTTTCACATCTTTTCTTTAGTTCAAGGAGTTTATTTAGTGCCTCTTGTATATTGATTGTGCGTAGGAGTTATTTTCTAGAGCATAAACAGTTTACTAGTGGCTACGCCACTGGAGAAAATGAGACCTACTCCCTAGCAACCATTTGCCACCCACACTCCTTTTCAGGCTGGAAGCCAGATGCTTTGATTCAATAAGGTGTGTTCTTTCATCTGCTGTGAGTCAGAGACTCTTCCTTATTGCTTTCTACCGCTTTGCATATGCCTCATCTCTTCCATCGCGTCTTAATCATGTTGAATCTCCTTAGCTGCCAAACTGAGAAAAGGGAAGAGACAGATATGTGGAGGGGAAGGAGAAAGAGAAAGATGATGGTGATAATAATGATAAGGATAATAGATGGGTAGATAGATAGATAGATGATAGATAGTTAGATAGATAGATAGATAGATAGATAAATGACAGATAAAGAAATACTTTCTAGAATCCTGCAAGACGAAACACAACCCAATATGAACCATACTGTCACTTTTAAAGTTGTTCCTCATGGGAATATGTGTTCACTATGATGAAACAAGTCCATCTGCATAATAGGAGATTAAGCTGATAGCAAGCACATTATCAACAATGAGAGCCCGGGCTCGCACAACTGAAAACAAACAAGGTCTGCGCGTAAGAAAGAGAAAAGGGTTAGAATGAACCTTGTGGCATTGGATGGGAACTGGAGAAAGCTAGCACTGCCATTAATCAAGCGGGTTTGCACAACACGCCTCTGATAGGATGCGCTGACAAAGACAGACGCGTTTTCTCTGGGGATTCCTCCCAACACTGCATGAGCCGTTCGGGGAAAATCACAGTATTCTTCAGAAATGTCAGAGCCAAGAAAGACAAGGTGACTGAAGAGAGATGACAACTCAATGCTAAGTGGATCCTGGACCAGACAGAAAAGGCTCTTCAGGTTTAAAACTAATAAAAGCCAAATCTAGTCCTCAGCTTCCTACACTATTGTCACTAATTTTTTATTATTTTTTTTTCCAAGACAGGGTTTCTCTGCGTATTCCTGGCTATCCTGGAACTCACTCTGTAAACCAAACTGGCCCCAAACTCACAGAAATCCATATGTCTCTTCCTCTCAGAGTGCTGTGGTTACAGGTGTGTGACAGCACTGCACCCAGCTCCCCTGTCTTTTTCAATGTCGAAGATCTGCTGACATTTGATGAGTAAAAACTATTACCATTAATGAGATGCCACAGAACAGATATGATATGGAGAGATTTTATCGGGGGGAAGGAAATGGGAGAGGGTTAGGTCCTGAGTGAGCCACGAGAGTTGAGAAAGACAGAGACAGACAGACAGAGGGGGGATGGGTGCCCCCTAGGGAGATAGAGAGAGGAAACTGAGAAAGAGAGAAAGAGAGAGAGAGAGAGAGAGAGAGAGAGAGAGAGAGAGATGAGGTGGCGGGTTGGTCCTTTTATAGTCTGGCACACAGCACACACCTGGTAGCCACAAGTGATGATGTCAGTGCTAGGCAATCTAGAGGCAGGCTAGTGGATCACTGATGAACTAGCAATTGCTCCTTCATCTGTCCCCAAAGACAGCAACGGCAGTCACTTGGCCACCTCACTGCCCCTGCTGCTTGCTTTCGTCTCTAGCTGATCTCAGCCTGGCACAGTTTCCTGTTTATAAAGCAAGCGGTTAGATTGCAAACTCTATTTTGCTGCTTAATGTGGGACACTTGGGAAATAAGGGTGGTTGTTCTATCTGCTGTAAGAACTCTTCAGCAACAAGGAGAGACGGCGTCCTGCGGCTCAGCATAGAAACTCCCTCTGAGCAGAGGAAACTGGGAGGATGCATCCCAAGTGATGGAGCCAGTAACCACCTGGTCAAAATACTGCTGCTTACCTTCATATGGCTTGTCTCTCAGCAGAGGGCATCCCTTCTCTCAAGAAAAACTCCCCTCCCGACCCCCATCCCAACCGCATGTCCAGGTCTCCCCATTCGTAGGAAGATGGGTTTGAGGTGAATGGCTCAATATGCCATTAGCTGCCCTGCTCTATGACAGATCTCTGCCAATGCCCTTCATAACACAAGGCACAGGGTATGTAATGGCGGCTCTTTGAAGCAAACCCTTACTTAACAAGGTTACATCAGCCCTCTATAACGATAGCTTTCCCAAATGCAGATTCAACAAAGTGCAGAGAAACTTTTTGTTTGTTTTAAAGCTTGGACAAATCTCTAATACTAGCTACTGAGGAGGCTGAGGTAGGAGAGTGACAAGTTCAAGGACTGCCTGGTCAACTGAGTGAGACACTGTCCCAGAAGCAAAGGAAGGCTATGGAGGTATATCATTAGAACATTTACTTAGCATGAGTTAGGTCCTGAGTCAGAAAAAAAAAAAAATAAGCTGTATTGAATATGTACATACCTATTCTTGTTATTTCCCAAATGAAACAGAAAAAAAACTCTTTCTATTGCATTTTATTACTTCAGACATTAAAAACAATCTAGAAACAATTTACAGTACACGGGAGTATATGCATAAATTATATTCAAACATGTCACCGTTCATACACTACATTGAGCATCAGTGGATTTTGGCAGTTGAGAGGGTCCTGGAACAGTCCAGGGGGAATACTGAAGGATGACTGTATTGGTTCTGATCTCTGTTCACCTGCTTCATGTATCTCTGAGCTTGTTTGAGAACTAGACACCCGGCCTACAGACAAAGGCTGGGAGAAAGGATCAGGAAGTAGCTTTTCCCATAATTCTGCTGTGGCAAAGCAAACGTTTTTATGATGGCCTTCGATGCAAAGTGAGACTAAACGTACGATTTTCATGCTACTTCAAGGTTAGAAGTTTAGCACTTTGAAGAACCCTGTACAGTCTATGCCTTCAAATTCTTCTAATACTTATGTCGGCAAATATACCGTTTTATTCACAAGTCCCCTGCATCCTCCATCAATGTGCCTGGTACCATCACGCAGTTGCGCCCAGGCTTCACATCAGCGTGGCCTGAGGAGTGTTTAAAAGCCCCGCTTCCTACACTCACTCTCAAACTTTTCTCCCTTAAGCCTTTTGTTCAGCTCCCACGCATCAGTATACTGAAAATCTACTAGTGCTAAGATGGAGCCAGAGGGGCAAGTCGCTCCACTAAAGCGATGCTGCGTGCTTGCTATTATTAAATTCCCAGGTACCTTGCTGGAGTTGTGGGCATGAGGTCCTGCGCTGGTTTGATTTATAACTCCATTTCTCACGAGCAAATGGCACCCATCCTTCAGTCTGATTTTCTACCGAGGGTCTGCCCAGCACAGTCCCTTTCACTTCCAGGTTTTTATTCACTCTCACCCAGTCTCTCAATTCTCTCACAACCTGTTGGTGACTAGTCTCCTCATCGTCCTCCTGTTCCCTGAAGCTACCTTCACGTATCTACCCGCCTCTGTCACTCTATTGACCCTGTGGCTTTCTCTCCTCTTCCTGTCGTATGTCTTCCTTCCTCATAATCCTTTGTCGCTACTCAACACTTACCATAAGTAGAGTCGGAGAGGGGAAGGCTCGCAGGTGGCCCTCACAGTGTGCTTCTCCCGCTGCCAGTGGCAGCGCTGTGACCTGACAGCCCCAGGTGCTATGCTTACCTGCCATGGCACTTCTCCCTGAGCCTCCTCACCTGCACTCAATCCTTCCACGTTTCCCTACCAAAGTTCAGCCAAGCATCCAGCCCGGAGAGCTCCCTCAGCCACTACTGCCCTCAGCTCTCACCCATTTCCCCCGCCAGGCCTCTCTGGTATATTTCTTGTATTTATCTAGCCTTATCTCTATCACTTGGAAGACCCAGACTAGCACTTATACAACACGAGAAAATAGGATAATAAATTTTATTTTTAAAGGTGAATATTTCTAGCCATTTATTTAGTGATTATAAATGAGCGCACACGCACGCACGCACGCACGCACGCACACACACATACACACACACACACACACACACACACACACACACACACACACACACTTGTGCACAAGCCGCTAACTTTAATTGCCTAATTGACACACCTGCAAGTCGTCTGAGAGGAAAGCCACATTTGAGGATCGCCTAGGTCAGACATTCATATGAACATGTCTGTAGAGGGCTTTCCTATTCATTAATATGCAGAAGGGCTTACATAGCTCACTGTTGTGTGGGGGGGGGGTGCACTATTCCCTAGGCAGATTGTCCTGGGCTATCTAAGAAAGCTAGCTAAGTGTAAGCCGGAGGGATAGTCAGAGAAGGCGCTGGTAAGCGGTGTTCCTCTTCCTGCCTTCCATTTCCGCCCTGACTTCCTGCAACAATGATTTCAGACTTGGAAGTGAAATAAACCCTTTCCTCCCCACATCGCTGTTTATCATGATATGTGTCCCAGCAGCAGAAAACAGACCACAACAAGTTGCATGAACAGTTGTTTCAGGGTTTTTTTTCCAGGGCTAATGTAGGCCTGAAGAATGAGCACCTAAGGGAAGGAAATGTCCACAGCGATGCAGTAAGACCCCACGGCGGTGGCTATAGCTCTGGCTGCCCATGGCAACAATGCAGATGACTTGAAAATATGCTGATCTCCTTTCTGAGATCCTGATGGAATTGTTCTGGGGGGGGGCACAAAACAGTCCTTGAAATTGGCCTTTGAGGGGCTCCCCCAGGTGATTTGAATCATTCAGTAAGGTTTGGGAACTCCTGCCCCCTGGGACATGTATAATGACAGGCCACAATGTATAGAACTTAAAAGACGTAACTCTGCAGCTGCTCAGGAGAAATGTGGTTAAATTGGAGTCCTGAGGGAAGAGAAAATCTTCTTCAGCAGATCTTTGTAAAGGAAACACCGTGGGATGTTAGCAACCACATCCTTAACAACATCCCTGCAGTAAACACAAAAATAAGTCCACAGACTCGCGTCCTGTGACATCGCTCAGCACTGCCAGGTTCTTTCCATGTGCTACCACTTACTGTGAGCAGGTTCTGCTCACGTAGAAATGTGGAAAGGAATTTTCCACTTGGGTTAGTGTATCTCCCCCTAAGGAGGCTTCGTGCCATTTGTTGGGATAAAAAGCCTTTGGTTAGACACCGAGGGCACCAGCAAACATATATGCTGAGCTAGGCTACCTGCATCTAACAACAGACTCTATGGGACCAGAAAAAAATATTGCTCTCACATAGAAAGTTAAACGGCAGATAGTACGTGCATAGCTGTCAATCACCATCTCCCATCAAATTCTCTACAACTTTGAATTTGAGGAAATAATTGTGAAAATCACACTTGATACTAAAACCATCAAAAAACAAAGGCACCCCTTTGGGATTCTTGCATTTAGGTTTCAATCTAGCCATCATCCACCTTTAAGAGGTGCCACGCAGTGAGCCTTCCAAGCTGGATAAAGGGCCTCTGCACGCAGCTTCCCGCACCTGCCTCACGTCACGGCAGCACGTCGAGTTTTCAGTTCTCTTTTCCAGAGTTTGTCTTCCCAGAACACTTAAGCCAGCCTGGATTTCAACGTGTGCGTGCTTAATAGGTGACTTCTCTCCACAGTTTGTGATTTATGTAGCTTGAAATTCCTGACTGCTTACTAAGGTCAGTGAAACCCCCGAAAAATGGATGGGGAAAACGCTCAGTGTTCAGGGTCCAGTTCTGCACATGTCAAGGATGTTGCTTGTAAGCTGATGGAAAGAGGATGCCGTCAGCATTATAGAATGATTTAAGTCATCATTCAGTGATACTGTGTAACTTGCATCAGCTCTGGATTGAAAAGCAAAACAAGCAAACAAAAAACAGCAGTAGTAAAAAACTAAACATCAAAGTGAGTTGTTCTACCATTCCAGACACATGAAAGTTCAAGGACACCTGGAAGAGGAGAACTAAAGGAAGAAAACAATTATATCATCCAATCAATTTTGGTCATTTAATATAGTCTTCTGCCTGTAATTTTTCCTTCACTCACATGTACATAAAAAGCCCTTACACTGCACTAATGTATTTTTTTTTTATCTTCTGGGATCCAAGTATTTATTATTTCTTTTTTTTATAGTTTTTATTAAATATTTTTACATATACATTTATATTATTACACATATATACAATAAACTATCTACAGTAAGAAGAACCACGAAACGATCAGGAACTATATAAATGTTCCCTTCATAGTGTTTTTGGCTATTTGTATTTGGCAGCCTTTGAAGAAAACATCTTTCCCATTTTGGTGAGTCTAAAAATCTGAAAGTAAATCTATCATATCTCATCTTTATCAACTTAAAACGTCTACCTAGACCTAAAAACATCTTAACCCCTAAACAACTAAGCTTAATTGTAAAACTAAACTATCTGGTCTTCAACCCCATCAGAGTCTTGAAAAGTAATAAAATTGATTGAGTTCTGGGAGTGCAGGTGGACGGATGTCATTTTTTAAGTATCAAGATTTATAACTTGAAATGAGCCTTTATCTACTCTAGACCCAGTTCAGTTTCTTCAATGAGCTGCCATTCTCCAGACAGTGAAAGTAGCCGCCACTTCCCAAGAGAAGAGCCCCCTACACCTGGTGAAACTTCAGAATGAGCCTGGTGTGTCGTCCTCTCTGGCTCATGAGTTTATTAAACCCCAGCTTACCATCAGAGTAATACGCCTGTCAGGCTCTTTTGGGGGAAACACTAGAAAACCATGAATGTGCTTCAAAAATATCACTGAGCATGTCAGAAAAATAAGAATGCTGCAAGAGCTAGTATTTAGCATTTTACCAACATCTCTGTCATCTTGGACTTTGTCTTAATGGGCCTTAGGTACCAATATGGAATACATGTGACAAAGCCTTAGCCATTCATTCCTCCAACATAAAGAATCCTTTATGTTAAGGCTTCACAGTTTCTGCTCCTTGGTTTGTCCTTGATGCTTATACTCTGAATCACCAGGTTGCAGGCTGTGGTGGGCCACCAGGCACACCCAAGTAGGCTTACGAGGCAATCACATGAAACAGGCTCTTTCCAGTGAGTTGGATCAAGGCTTTCTGAAATACAATCATTTCTTCTACTTGTATAGGTTGTTCCAGGGTAATATTTAACACCTGTCAATTTGCTGAACTGGTCACTTCATTCCAAAGCTATGCTGCCTGTGTTGAGATGGATGCAAAGACAAATCTGAAATTTTCATTTCCATCCTGAGTGAAGGACAGGAACAGGAAGTTGAAAATAAAGGACTCCATTGGTGCCAGAATGAAGGGCAAATGAACATGGTTGCAGCCTGAAGGAAATCTCAGTCAATAGGGTCTGGAAACTGGCTTCCCCTAAGGCCAGAGAAAGAGAGGTAAAGAATGGCAGCTTTTATCAAATTGGACTTCGTTTCATTATTCTTACCACATGGCAAATTCACAGCTCTCCAGGGTAAGTAAATCCACCTGTCTCTAGGTGTCCCCCGCCCCTCCCGCAAGTGATGCTTTTTCAAATGAGATGTCTTGTCTACTCACAATCTACTGGCAACTACAGAGAAGGCTAAAAGTAAAGGATATTCTGTCACAGAAAGGCCAGATGTGTTCTTTACTGAGATTTCCCACTGTTCATATGTATATGCACTGAGTCATGCTACTTTAAACGGCAGTCCTCATAGATTTTTAAAGACCAATTTTGTTTAATCATAGATCTTAAAATGTGATTGCAAAATCCAACACCTCTTTATGATAAGCATCTTGGAGAGCTCGGGGATGTAAGGCACATACCTAAATGTGATAAAGGCAATATACAGCCACCTAATAGACAACATTAAATTAAATGGAGAGAAACTTAAAGCAGTTCTACTAAAATCAGGGACAAGATAAGGCTGTCCATTCTCTCCATAACTATTCAATAAGTACTTGAAGTTCTAGCTAGAACAATATGACAACTAAAGAGATCAAGATGATACAAATTGGGAAGGAAGAAGTCAAAGGATCTCTATTTGCAGATGACTTGATACTATACATAAGGGACCCAAAAAATTCTACCAGGGAATATAGTAAAAATAAAATGTTTATAAACAGCTTCAGCCAAGTGGCTAGATACAAATATAACTTTAAAAAAAAAATCAGTAACCCTCATATATACAAATGACAAGTGGGCTGAGAAAAAAATTGGGGAAACAACATCCTTCACAATAGCCACAGATAATATAAAATATCTCGGTGTAACTCTAGCCAAGAAAGTAAAAGGCCTGTATGACAAGAACTTCATGTCTATGAAGAAAGAAATTGAAGAAGATATCAGAAGATAGAAAGATCTCCCATGCTCATAGATCGGTAGGATTCATATTGTAAAAATGGCCATCTTACCAAAAGCAATCTACACATTCAACAAAGTTCCCATCAAAATTCCAACAATTCTTTACAGACCTTGAAAGATCAATACTCGACTTTGTATGGGGAAAAATATAGGATCCCTAAACCAATCCTGTACAATAAAAGAACTTTTAGAGATATTACCATCCCTGACTTCAAGATATACCACAGAACAATAGTAATAAGCCACATGGCATTGTCATAAAAACAGACAGGTTCATCAATAGAATCAAATACAAGACCTAGAAGTAAACCCACACACCTATGGACACTTGATTTTTGACAAAGAAGCCAAAACTATACAATGGAAGAGAGAAAGCATCTTCAACAAATGATGCTGGTCTAACTGAATGTCTGCATGTAGAAGAGTGCAAATAGACACATATCTATCACCCAACACAAAACTCAAATCCAAGTAGATCAAAGACCTCAACACAAAAGCAGATACACTAAATCTGATAGAGGAGAAAGTGGAGAATTGTCTTGAATGCATTGGCACAGGAGACAACTTCCTGAACAGAACACCAACAGCTCAGGCACTAAGATCAATAATAAATGAGGCCTTATGAAACTCAAAAGCTTCTCTCAGGCAGCCTACAGACTGGGAAACGATCTTCACCAACCCTACATCCAACAGATGGCTGGTATTCAAAATATATTAAGAACTCAAGAAACTAGAAATCAACAAACCAAATAACCCAATTAAAAATGAGATACAGATTTAAAAAGAGAATTCTCAACAAAGAATCTCTAATGGCTGAGAAACACTTGAAGAAATGTTCAACATCTTTAGTTGTCAGGGAAATGCAAATCAGAATGATTATGATATCCCATCTTACACCTGTCAGAATGGCCAAGATAAAAAAAAAAATCAAGCAACAGCACATGCAGACCACAAGGGCATTTGCTCAATATGCTTATTGTGTCTTTATTTGTAATAGGCAGAAACTGGAAACAACCTAGATGTCCCTCAACCAAAGAGTAGACAAAGAAACTGTGTTACATTTACACAACGGAATACCACTGAGTTAACAAGGACATCATGCAATTTGCAGGCAAATGGATGGGATCAGAGTGAGGTAACCCAAACCCAGAGAAAGAAACACTATGAAATCACTTATAAGTAGATATTAACAGTAAAGTAGAGGACAACCATGCTGCAATCCACTGACCCAAAGAAGCTAAGTAACCAGGGGGGTGCAGGGGGGAGGGAGGAGGGAGGGGAGCAGAAGGGGTCAAGTGGAAGGAGGACAGAGGGAGAGAGTAAGGGGAG
Organism: Acomys minous; assembly: GCF_964271855.1. NCBI lineage: Eukaryota > Metazoa > Chordata > Mammalia > Rodentia > Muridae > Acomys > Acomys minous. Next base: position 41,510,125 of record NC_140501.1, on the reverse strand, counting down.
AGAGAACTGGAATGGGGAGTGTTATCTCTGGTGTAAGCTAGAAACCTAGTACAATAGAAACTCCCAGGAATCTATGAGGATGACTCTAGCTAAGACTCCTAGCAATGGGGGATATGGAGCCTGAAATGGCCACTTCCTGTACCCAGAAAAGACTTCCAATGAAGGGACTGGGACATCAACCCAGCCACAGATCCTTAGACCCACAACTTCTCCTGCCAACAAGATGTGCAGGGGTAAAGAAAAAGCAGAAATTCAAGAAAAGGACAACCAATGAGTGGCCCAGATTGAGACCTATGCCATGAGACCTATGCCACCCCTCACACTATTAATAATATTCTGCTATATAACATGTCTGTTGATATGTTTTTTATATATGTGTGTGAATCATTTAAAATTCTTTCAGGATATGTTACAGTGGTCACAATACAGTAAGAGAAAAACTATAAGGTTAAGAAATACATACATGATAATCTCACTTTTCAGTACATAATCAACACTTTATTTAGAGGGAAAGAATTCTAAAAATGCCAATGTTTAATTATTTCACTCCCAAGTAATTCTGATCTTCTTTATATTTTTCTGTATTATACAAATATTCTAATCATTCTATATTATATTGAGAGTAAAGGGATGAATATTTTTCACTCTTAAGTTCAAACAAGCTACTACCTCATTGCCCAAAGAACTGATATATTTTGTAATGCTGAGCAGAACAGTGTTGTAATATTCAGTCCTTCATGACGGGGTGGGTAGCAGGACTAGGTCTACCATGCTAGAGAAAACTGAAATATCTCTATTTTCCTTATGACTGAAGTAAGTGAGCATCTACTTCATCTCCTTATGTCCAAGTTCTTTGTCTCTTAAATCCCCTGAATAGAAGTCCATAGACCCTTCTAAAGCCTTTTTACTCCATGTATGCAGGAAAAAGATACACATACCTGGATCCACCTGCTTCATCCAAGCCCTGACTGCCTACCTATGAGGTTTTATTATAGGCCATCACAGCACCTGCCTGCCATCACCAAAGGGTAGCTTAGACCTGTACCAACACATTTCAGACAAGAACCACAATGTGCAAATGAGCATGTGATCTACCTTCTTCTCCTGCGGCTTCAATCCTTCTCACTTCTGCCTTCGCTCCCTCAAGAAAACTAGGACTTACTGAGCAAGAACATGGCCTCATGCCATCTCCTACGACATCGAATCCAAATCTCCTTACCTGGCTCCTAACTTCAGCACATGAAGATGGAGTCACTCCACTTAAATCCCCTTTGTCTACCCTTACTGCAATCAGCAGTGTCAAAGTATGATGAAGTGACTGCAGTGCCCCTAGCCTGGGTAATTAGAAGCAAAAGAAATGCGTCACCATGCAAGAGTGTACACTTACTGCTAATAATATAATAATAAATCTTGGGAAGTTCTGGCTCTTTATTTTAAAACACCATGGACCAAAATAATCTTACCCAATGGATTGTGCAAAATTAACATTTGAAAACTTGAAGGCACCCTCCCCAAATATCAATGGTGTGAGATATTGGGGCTTAATTGATGAGGCTCTCTAGTGAAACACTTACCAGCCATCCCTTCTCTACAAGGATATGAAGTTTAGTTTAATGAATCATTAAGTTTGCTGCCCTCTAACACTAGGGAACTTAAGACTAGTCCATTTTACCCAAATATCTGGTGTAGTAAGTTTTCTGCAAGTGGAAAACATAAGGCTAACAGAAACAAATCTAACCACACTTTAAAAATTACAGGATAATTGATAATTCTGTGGTCACTCATTCCCAAGCCATAAACTCCAACACAGGAAACTATGAGAAATTTAACCACTGGTAAAATTAAACCTGCAATTACAGCAACATTTTCTAAGATATGTTGATTTTTCTCCATTTTGCAACATGTACACAAATATATAAAAATTTCTTTTTTATTCCTCACATATCATGGTAGCCTTAATAAATTTAAGACAGCTTTTGATCCTATTTATGGCCTTTCTTGCTAGCTAACTTTTTGAAAGTGCCATCTAGTCAAAAGATATTAATATACTCAATACATCCTACCCTTGAAGTCACTAGCCAAAAATGAAGAAGCAAGCTTATAGCAAATTCCCATTTTGTTCTCACTCTACCACCTACTTAGGCAATGACTATGCTTGCCATGAAGCCGGACACACTGCACATCTGGCACATCTGTACTGGTACATGACAGCTGCCCCGGAACTCTCACATGCACTGTTCACTTCTCGGCCACTACCCTCGAGTTTTCCAGTCTAAAACTATTCAAGCAGCTCCACAATTTTCCTCACTACCTTAAGCTTCCTCCTCCCAAGATCTTCCTTCCATTACCATGACACATAGAGTCTGTGATCTTTCTTCCTCATGGCCTTAGAAAACTACACATTTTAACTACTTCCCGTGTGTGAGATGTGTTCCTTCTCTGGGTTAGCAGGAAAGTACTGGAATGAAATCTGGCGACGGTGCTTGCCGTGCAGCCCAACTGTAGTGTACAAATCCAATGTAGCGTGATGTGTGCCATATACTCCCTAGGGAGCAAAATGCCACATGATCTCAGCTTTCCCCAGAGTGCAGTTTAGTAACTGAGAAAGGCAAGAGAATGGAAAAAGACGCAGTTGGTGGGGTCTCTGCTGGTGAAACGATGTGAGGTTTACTCTGAAGGACAGGCTAATGGTTAACATGAAGGGGCACTGGAGGCTTAGGTTTCTCAAAAACCTACTTTATTTAGGGTACTTAAACACTTCTATCTCCCCTCCAACCCACTGACCAGGGGAGGAAGACGGTTAATAGGAAAGGGGGGTTGTGGACATCTTCTGGCTTTGTTGTCAGGGTACCAGCAGGCCAGCAAACAGCAAACAGCAGCAGTGGCACAACTCAGCAGAAACAGGAGGACTCCGCCAACTCGGCATGAGTCAGAAAAAGTGGCAAGACTCCATCCACCGAATTAGCACAAGTCAGCAAGAGTGGCAACACTCACCCGGAGTGCCACGAGAAGTTCTCTATGCGAAGAAAGGTGTAGAAAAGAGAAGAGCAGCAAAGCGATGTGAACTGTGGCAAAGTGCAGCAATGCAAAAGCCTCGCCTCACTCTCAATGGGCTTCTATTTATCCCTCCTCAGAGTCCACACAAGGATGTTTTCCAGATAGGCAAAAAACGCCCCCGCCCCCACCTTGCACAAAACAGCTTCCAGCAGAACATCACGTGCCTTCTCACGAGTCTGTTTTCAGCTAACAAAAATCATGAGTCTGTTTTCAGTGGTTGGACAAACATTCCCACATCTCACGCTTGGGGATCAAAACAAAAACAAAAACAAAAACAAAAAAAGCCATATCCACATGACACAACTGAGTTTTTAAAGAAATGAGAAACTTCCGCTTCAGGGCATCCCCCGAGTGGTAACATAGATTTGAGAGTCAAACCGGACGTTCTGAAACAAAATGAAATGTGGAATAGTTTTACCTGTTTGTTCTCCTTTATTTTGTTCTAAAGTGATATTCACTCACCTCTAAAGACAAAATGAATATTAAGCATACATCTTCTATTTAAAAAAAAAAAAAAGCTGGAGAGTGTAGCTCTGCGCTCCCTGGGGCCACTGGACACCAAGCAGGAAGTGCACACTTCTCCACCAGAAGGTCTGACTGTCCTCTGTCTCTAGGTGGAAAAGGATGAAACATTGGGTCCTGAGTTCCACTTCCCTCAGGGACGTCAGGCTCTAGCAGGGGAAAAGCACAGAAAGAGGTCCATGCCACAGGATTTCCAGTCTGGCTGGAGATACGGGAGGAAATTACTTCTCCACAACAAACGTCTAGCTGTGCTGCTGGCACCAGACAGGCGCAGAAGTCCGACCTGACTCAGGTGAATACAATGGCCATGCCCGGCTGTCGGAGTCCTTTTTAAATCTGTGGCTTGGTATGGGTTCCAGTCAAGTGGTTTATTTGGAGTGGGATTAGTATTAACTGGGAATGCTTGAGGTTCTTTAAGTTCTGACTCGGAATGAGAGTCATGAGTAGGAGGAGACGTGGAGTTCACTGAGGATTTAATTTGAGTCTTTTTTTGGTTTTGTAATAGAATCACAGAAATTGCAAAGCTGTTGCATGCTAGAGGATGGATGGGGGGGGGGGTCAGAGGCCATGGAGTCATGTGGCTTCTCTTTTACTTTTTTGGTGGGTTTTTGAAGGGTGTGGTTTCATTGGCTAGGGGAAGAAGAAGCAGAGACTGCTTCCTCTGCTTTGGCAGTGAGAGATGAAGCAGGGGGAGGGGGAGGGGGGAGGGGGAGGGGGGAGGAGGGTGACAGGTCATCTACTCTTATTACGGAGTCCTGTGGGGAGCCAGGTTGCTGGGTGGAAGGAAGAGGGATAGGTGGGGCTGAAGGATTGCATGGTATTCCATCCGAGGGGTCATCTAGGGGTGGGCAAGGGTGGGTATATGGTCTCGATTTCCTGTATGAATTGGGTGAAGGCTGTGAGATCTGAAGTAGGGTAGTCATTAGGGTCCTGACTCTCAGACTTGTCTGCCTGAGAGGGAGCAGCACATTTTGGCAGGACCTGTTTTAATTGGTCCTAAGCATTGATGGACTGAGGCTATGAAGGGAGTAAATAGGAAGAGGGTTTTTTTTTCCTTCCTTCCTGTTTTTATTTCAGGTGAGAGAAGTGACCTAGGTCCATGAGTCAGGGCTATAAATGTTACTTATGGCCATGCAAAGTGCTATGTGAAGAACGTCCTCCCAAAAGGAGGAGACGGGTTTGGGGGAGCTTTATTCCATGTAATTTTAATCTGGGGGTCTTTTCTATGTGATTATTTCCCATGATAGCTAAAGATAAGAAGTGATCCTGGTAACGGTCAACTTTATTGAGGCAATCATCTCTAAGGATGGGAACGTCCTACCAACCACAAGCTGGCTCCCAGATTTAAGAGACTGGCATCTGTCCTAATGACCCTTAGGTGGCCTCTGAGTTACCAGATTTCTTGTTTTTTTTTTTTTTTCTGAGAAGCTAAAGGGTCACTGCTTATACCCAGGTTGAGCCGTCAAGATCTGGAAAGAAGATCAGGGAACCTTAGGCCAGTATTGGGGAGTGCCCCAACTGAGAGGCTTCTGTTGCTCCGCAAGCCATATCCAGTCCCTCACAAAGGTACAAACTGAAAACAAAGTAGGAAAGATAGATAGGACTTCCTCCCTCAGACTGTGAAGTCTTTGGGGGTATGTGGGGGGATGACCACTCACCCTTTTGGGCTCTAACCAGAGATCCCGTTGCCCTACATTGGGCGCCAGCTGTAGTTTCCCCCTTCCCTGAGTGTGGGGGGGAGAGGGAAGGAAGGTGCAGAGGGTGTGGCTACTGGGCACCAAGCCAGAAGTGTGAGCTTCTCTGCTGGACGGTCCAAGTGCAATCAGTCTCTGGGTGGAAAAGGATGAAGCAGGGGGTCCCGAGTTCCACTTCCCTCAGGAAGGTCAGGTACTGTGCAGGGAAGAGTGGAGCAGGGAACAAGATCTGTGTCACAAGATTTCTGATCTGGCCAGAGATGCAGGAGAAAATGACTTCTCCACCACAAAGTATTACGATTCTTTTAGGTGGATTGCCAGCACCCGATGGCAGGAGAAGCCCGACCTGAGTCGTGCGAGTTGAATGGCTGCTTCGGGGACCAGGCAACAGCTTGCTACTGCAGATGAGCCACTACTGCAAGTGGAGTGGAGGGAAAGAAAGCAGCCGTAACCTGCACTGACTCGATAATGAACAGAAGATTCCCATGGCGGGGCTTCTAAGGTGGCTGTGACAATACCATGGCGACAGCTTGGCTAGCAGTTAAGTCCAGGGTAGGGGGTCGGCATAGGCTCTAGTGATGAATTCTTCCAGTGGGGAAAAAAACCAGGAAGCCCTTTTCCCCCCAACTGTTACAGCTCAGTAAAAAAATAGCCAATCTCAGACAATCTTCAGTGAAATAGATGGTGGGTGTTTTATTTCATGTAAAGCAGGGCCTTATAAACTTTGAGCAGTGGGGAGGGGTTTTGAGGATAAATGTGTTTCACTGACTGGGAAGCATCATTGTGAAGCTGGTGAGGTTCTTTACTGTCAGTGAGGCACATGCAGACCAGCTTAGTGGAATTCATTCTTCAATAGAAAATTCCTGGGTGTAAGGATACCATGAAATAATTTTTAAAAGTATTCTGACTACAATGAATTGCTTGTTTTGGAAGGTCTTAAGAATCCATAAGAGGAAATGGTAAAAGGCTGTTGTTATAACTAAGGTGTGGCTGTTAATTTTACAAGTTGTTATGACTGGATTTAGACATCCACATGGCTCGTAAAGAATGCTTCCTGTTGGAACTGGAGAGATGGGTCAGTTAGTAAAATGTCTGCCTTTCCTTGCAAGTTTGAGGATATGAATTTGATTTCTAGAAGCCATGTGAAAAAGAAAAAAGAAAAAGGAAAGAAAAAAATAACTGAGTGTGGTAGCACATACATATAATTTGTAATCCCAGCTCTGAAAAGGCAGAGAGAGAGAAAGCGCCCTGGTGCTCACTGTCCAGCCAGCCTAGTCTACTGGATAAGTTGCAAGCAAGTGAGAAATGGAATACCAAAAAAGAAAAAATAATAAAAGTAAGCAGTGTATCAAGGAATGTTAATTCAGAACATGGCTGTTCTGTCAAGAGATCACATCCAAAGATTTTCTAGCTCTATGTGATCTAGCTGGCAAGAGATTATATTCAAAGATCTTCTGGTCTGTGTGATCAGGCTGGGATATAAACACATTTTTAATCCAGGAGGCAGAGACAAACAGATCTGAGTTCAAGGCCAGCCTGGTACAAAGCAAATAACAGGTAAAGAAAAGCTTAGGTCTAGGTGTGGTGGTACATGCCTTTAATCCCAAATGAAGGTAAAGTTAGTTTGTAGAAGGAAGCACCCATGTTTGAAAATGATGTCTAATGGAATGCCAGAAACCCAAATCTTACGAGAAAAGAGAGGAAAGGAAAGCTACTTTAAGAGGCACTTTTACAGAGGAGCAGTTTTACCGGGACAGTAATAGAGAAGTGGATTGCAAAGAGAGAACTCAGGTGAAGGTGGAACGAGCCAGAAAATAAGAAACCAGAAGATTAAAGCAATTTGAGTTAGTGTGAGTTAGTTTGTGGCCAAGCAGAGTAATTCTGAGCCAAGAGAGAAGCCGGATTAAATAAGTCAGCTAGAAGAGTAGTTTGAACTACAACAGCTGAGTTAAACTACCCGGCCCAGAGCTCAGAAAGAACAAGTAAGGGTGAGCTTATTAAGCAGTAAGTCTCAGAGGCTAAAAGCATTCTAGGCCTAGGTTAGATTGTACTGAGGCTAGAAACTTCTAGGACTAGGACTAGGTTAGCAGAAGGAGGCAGTAAGCCTCCCAGACAACAATTGAAGCAGGCAAATAAAAGTTACTTTTACAGCAATGCTTTAAAGCAATATCTGAGGTTGTTCTCAACCTTCCATATATGTGCCTGCACACATGCAAACATACACACACACACACACACACACACACACACACACACACACACACACTTGTGAAAGAATTCTTCCTGGTGTTGTCTATGATGGTTTTTCTGTAGGGGATTGGCAGGTGGGCCAAGGAACTTGGTGAGATTTTTCCCTGTCCAGTGCCTGAAAGCCTGGACACACACCTGACTCTGTATGTTTTGGTTTTGTTTGTGTGTCTACTCTGTTTTGTCATTCTGTGCTCTTTGTTTTTTTCAGAGGAAAGAACGAGATGTTAAGTGGGTAGAGAGATGGAAGACCATCTGGGAAGAGCTGGGGAAGGGAGAGAAAATATATGATCAAAATCTGTTGTAGAAAGAACATTTTAAATGAAAAGCTTGGGGAAAGGACTGTGTCAATGTCTTTCTTTCCTGGGTGACTTGGGCATTGTTATGCAAAAGTCACACCCACTCTGCTTCACTTGTGTCCCAACAGGAATTATCAGGCTGGTTGAAACAGTAATGCAAGTGTGATAGGCAGCCTTTCTCCAACTTGTGTTTCAGAAGAGAATTAAGCTCTACAGAAAATCACAGAAAATATTTTTCAGCAGCTAGAGACACAGCCTGGTGGTTAACTGGGTGACTCACACCACCTGCAACTCCAGATCCAGGATATACAATACCCTCTTCTGGCCTCCACGGTCGCCCGAACAAGTGCAGTTCGTGCTCACAGAGACACACACACACACGTATACACGTAAATACAAACAAATCTTTTTTTCCAAACCTACTTTTAGAAGTTGTTCACAAACAAAATGCCAATTCTCAAAGCCTGGTCATATGGATAGTCCTGGTGTATATAGTTTTTTCTCTTGAGTCCAATTCTATTTGTCCTTCTATGGTTCTGGGTTTCATCTGTTGTTGGTCCATACCAGGATGGTCAGTGTGTGTATTAAAATTCCCTAAGCATGACATCTTATTCAGTGTTTTCACTAGGTTGGCTTGACCATCATTAGATAGTTCCAGGCCTCCTTCTAGTTGCATGATAGGAATTATATTCCCCTAATCTCATTAGTATGTTGCCATGTTACTTTGTTGGTTCATTAACACATGGATAAAATGCTGAGTCTCATTTGTCTGCAGAGATGTTAAAGGCTGGTAGACACTTTACGCTAGTCCCCTACCTCTCACTCAGTGAATATGGATCTGTAAATTGCAATGGAGTCTGGACCCCAGAGTAACTACACTGTACAGAAGTTTCTATCTATTTATTTATTTATTTGACAAGTTCTTACAATGTAGCCCTGTCTGGCCTCACAATTCAACTCATAGATCAGGTTGGCCTCAAACTCACAGAGCACTGCCCACCTCTGCCTTTTGAGTGCTAGAGCAGGCATGTCTTTTCACATTGAACATGCCCCGTAGTTATGGAAAATTAATTTTAAAAAAAACTGTGTGCTGTGTTCTGCCATTTCAGGTTTGGGGTTGTTTGTTACTATTCAACGGCTTCTCCGGTCCTTTCTAAGTAGACGCTTCTTCCAAAATGCCCTGCAGATCCCACCCTGAATTGCATGGCCACATTTTAGTGACCCTGCCTTGTGGCTTTCTTCCTTCTGAGTATTCTGTGGTCCTTATGGCTGATGACCGTTTTTTTTTACTCTTGTTGCCAGGAGGAGATGAATGGTGTCCTTTTGGCTTTGTTTCCTCAAAAGTGTACCAAAGGTGGTGGAAGTGGTCTTTCCCATCCCCCCATGCAGGAAATAAAAAGATGAATTTGTGTACAAAATATTTTTAAATACTAATAAACCCAACTCAAATGTAGTGTGAGTGTAATGCACCATTTTACAAACGCTGATTACATAGCATGCTGGAAGCATTCCCCCAGGAAACAGCACACACTATCTGGTACCTACAAACATATTCACCCTACATACAAAACACGGTCTGGTGTCTCACAGATAATAGAACAGGGCTGACATTACCCCAGCTCAGAGGCACAGTGTGCAAGTTGACATAAAATGCATCTTTTTCTCCTTCTGAAGAAAGTGACCCTTGAAGTCAACGTGGGTGGTAAAAAGAGGCAGCTTTGGAAAGATCTAGAAGAAGGGCATTTTAGATAGAGAGCCCATCAATTGCTTTGATGTCAGAATGCCGAGAATGAGACAGTGAGAGGCCAGGCACAATTGCAAGGTTTCTGGCCACAGAGGAGAAAGGATGAGTTTTAAGCAGGAAAGTGAGATAGTATGCGTTGCTCTAGCGTGGCCTGGCTGCTCTGTGGCACTGGAGAAGCGAAAAGAGAATGGAGTGCAGCTGGGGCTATTGCATCAGTGTAGGCGAGGGGTAATCATGCTGGGGATGTTTACACTGGAGATGTAAGGAAAACAGCCACAATTACGGCATGTTTGGGGGTTGAAGAGGGTGAGACTTACTGACTGTGTATTCTTTCTTGGTAAATGAGAAGAGCAGCAGTGAGAACGTTTCATTAAGTGGTGGTGGGCTTTCGGCACTAAGAAACGTTCTTCTTGGTTTATGCTCTTCTCGACTAGGAACAAAAACCAAAAAAAAAAAAAAAAAAAAAAAAAACACAAGAGCTAATCTCCCTTCACCAACTCCCCCTTGCACCTCATAACAAGTTAAAACAAAAATAAAAAGCAAAGAAGTGTAATGAAATATTTCTCACTTAACATTATCAGTTCTTTGGACTATGAGACAACAGCATAGGTTAAATCATCTAGGAATAGCCTCCCTAGACAACAGATATGATTGGCCTATGGTGATGTCATAGTGCCTTTTCAGAGTAGAGCTGAAAGTCTGGGTATCGCTGCCCAGAGATTGAGGTCTGGCCACCCACTGATCCCCCAGCCCTCAGCAAGAACCATGCTGTGTTGAGACCATTCTGTGAGTTGATAAAAAGCTGTAGAATATGCCTGGACCTTAGGTTAGAGGGTTGCGGAATGCAGTCCACAATGGTAGTGAAAGTAAGATTAGAAACCAGAAAATATATGTCGGTGTGGCCTGACCCCTTTCTGAGTTCATGTCAAAATCCCATTTGCTTTCCAGAAAGCAGTGGTACAAACCATTATCCCTGTTCATGGGCTCTTGGGGACAATTCTTCTAGGGCACAGTTCATTTTTTTTTCTCTAGAAACTATTTCTAAAGTAAACAACACAAGATACCACTACATAAAGAAAATCTGACTCCAACATCCTTCTCAGAAGTATTTTACTGTTGCACAAAAAAAAAATGGACCCCATTACAAAGAGCATCATTCATATCTGCAAAGAGGAAGGAGACCAAGGGTGGTCTGGCCATGTCCTTGAGGATGTATTCAACAGTGTCAGTTCCAAAGGACAGCTATGATTTTCAAATGGACTTTTGCCCATTGTAAGTTTATCAGAAACTGCTGACCAGGTCTAACACTATGGGGCAACTGGAAAATAGTAGTGATGAATAAACACTCACTATTACTATGACTATACTCTTGGATTATGTTTAGCAAGTGACCCCCTTTGGACAGAAGGAAGGGCTGTAAAGTGCTTGCTGGGCAAGCATGAGAAACTGAGTTCGGAGCCAGCACCCACATAAAAAGCTGGCTGTGGAGATGCACGTGTGTAATCATAGAGTCGGCTAGACAGCAGCAGATTCTGTGGGCTTGCAGCCAGTCTACTCTAATCAGTGACCTACGGGCTCAGTGTGAGACCTTGCCTCAAAAAATAAGATGGAGAACAACAGAGGAGGACATCTAATGTCGGCCTCTGGACTCCACACATGCATGCACATGCATGTTCATTACATACACACAATCACAGACTCATGAATACATACACTCATACAATGCGCGCGCGCGCACACACACACACACACACACACACACACACACACACACGAGGGAAAACATGAAAGTAAGATATGAAAAGTAACACACTCTGAGTCCTTGTCATACACCAAAACACAGAGTGTATATACACCCTCTCTGCGTCTGAATCATTCTCCCAATGGCAGAGGCCCATGAGCCCACAGGGGAGGAGCATGGGAAGATCTAGCATCTTAGCCCAGCTCTTAAATAACCTCAGCCTAGATTCAAAACCCAGCTCTACCACCAACCGAATGACTTCAGGCAGCTATTTCAGTCCTCTGAGTCATCGCTTCACCATGTATAAAACAGATGTAACACCTCATTTTCATGGTGCCTGTGAAGATCTAGTGAGATTATGTATAAAGATAAAAGTAGTTAGCATAGTAACAGATTTCAAAAGCAGTGCCATTCCTATTTACTCATAGAGGTTTTTTTTTTTTTTTAATCCCAGGATTTGGCAATCTACCTTGGAAGAACTCAAGGCCAGTGGTCATTTTCCTATTTAAATTTAATGTATTATCTTAAATGAAAATGCATGCATAATGAAAATAATTTTCCACTAGCAATATGCTGTCATATCTAGAATATATTATCTGCTCTGTCTAAGATATTTGACAATACAGAATTTCCCTCAATTCCCCTTGTATCTCAGTGTCATACCACAGAGCAAATGTTAACTGGGGCAGAAAGAAAGATAAGATGATGACTAACTAACTATTCTGAGATGGTACGGGCTGAAGACTCATCCGTCCCTAGAGGTTCAACCAGACTCTTTATTACAGTCTGACTCTACAGCTTTCTCAATCAAATTCTAAGACTTTGAAAACTAGGCATCCTGCAGCTCTCAAGATGGGAACATATGAGGCAGGACTGCAAACCGTCTTCCTTTCCAAGCAGCCAGGCTATAAGGTTTGATTATATCTTGTGTCACTGCCTGTCATTTTCACTCAAGACCATGATGGAGATATGCATTTGCATGATTTATGAGATTAATGACCACAGAACCATGCACTTTATTCTATTTACGGGGAGGCCTACTAATCTCCCAGGGGCTGCCCACGGCACACAAGCTCAATCGCAGGTGGTGATGGAGATGCATCGGGTTGGACAGCAGAAGATGCCAGGCCCCACGGTGGCTGAGGTAAGTTAGAGCTTGACTAGAGATAACATCAGGACAGCCGGGTACTTGACTAAGCAAGCAGGCCTGGGGAGTTAGAAGGAGAGGCTAACAAGGGCATAGTACAGGCTTGGAAAGGCAGGAAACCAAGCATTCCATCCCAAGAAGCGTTAATGCGTACATCCTCCTGACACCGTGTAAGATTGCTGAGGTTTCCCGCCCCAGCAGGCTTGCTGAATCCTAAAGCCAGCAGCCAAGTGAAGCAGCAATGTGTTCGAGTTACAAGGGTTTACTGAGAGCTGCTATAAGAATAGCTTACGTCAAATTGGCACGATCTGAAGATGCTTACGTTCTACCAAGGGAACATAGGAAACAGAGTTAGCATATTTGAAGATTGCTAATGGAAGCAAAAGAGAACTTGGGGCAAGGAGGATTAGGAAAAGAGCAGAAGCCTGTCGTTTTAAGTAAAGTGGTCAGAGTAGGACCTGAGAAGATGATTTTGAGTGAAGACTGCAGAGGAAGGGGAAGAGGCCGCGCGGCTGAGTGAAGCATGTGCAGGTGACCATAAAAGTGTCAACACAAGGCCCTCGCTAACCTGCAGCATCCCACGGTGGCCAGCGACACTGGAGATTTGGTGGAGATGGGACAAAGCAGAACTAAGAAAAAAATATTGCCAACATAGCCTGGGGGTGGACTAGACCGTGACAGGTTTAGGGAATCTTCATATTTTCACTAAGTGGAATGTGGGACCATGCACAGTTCTGAGCAGGAGAGTGACATGACCTGACTGGTGTGTTTAAAGGAATATGAGATGGCTGCAAAAAAAATTCAGGCAGGGTACACTAGCAGCTCAGGCCAAGACAGTATAGCAGCAGAGGAGGAAGGATGGGACAAGTTTTGAATCAGGATTTCCTGATAGTGCTAACAATGGATGTGATGGAAGAGTAGCCTGAAGGTTTGGGAGCTGGAAACCCGCACGATTAAAGTTGCTAGTGAGCAAGATTTCAGAAGAGTGGGTTTTGTGGGGGAAGGTCACAATTTCATTTTGCATATGAATTCGGCTTGAGACGTATAGATGTATAAGAGAAAGTGTGGATCTTATGTGCAATGATCTTGAGCTTCAAGAGAGGAGTGTATACTGAAGACCCACAGGCAAAGGTGAGAGGAGATGTCCAAGGGAGCAGTTCTGACAGAGGAGAAAGATGGCAGTCTTCCCTTGACCAGGTGCCTGGAAGGATCCTACTCAAGTGGGAGACAGGGACTGACTAGAAAATGATAGAAATCAAGAGGGGGGCATCTTGGGTACTGACATGCTATAGCCACGCTGGTTTTAGGGTACATGTGTGCTTTGGGTGATGTGATATGATCCTCGGGAATAGGTCACAGTGGGCTCATAGACTCCCAGGCTGCAGAAACCAGAATGGGTTCCAGTTCTGTGCAGCTGTGTTTCTCACATTTGGGTTGCATGGCAGAGTGGACCCACATGCCCCAAGAGAGAGAACCCTGGGAGTAGGGAAGCACTCTGAATATGGTCGCTTGTGGCATCTCTTTCTACTTAACAAAGGCAGAAAAGCCTTCCTTTTTTTCTCCCTCTCTTTTTTTTTCTTTTCCATTTTCCTAGTTAAGAACATCCCATGAACTATTCCTAATCACACTCTGTGAGCCTTGTTCTGATGGCTGGTGTACAGAGCATCTTCCAACTCTTCAGGGAGGGGAGTTTTCTAAGACAATTTCTGACTCTCTCCTCTCCTGAAACGATTCCTCTTCATTAACGTATGTCCCTGTTATCACTGCCATAAATGATATGTGACTTCTTGCTTCTTGGCTGTGTAAGCTCCATCCTATCCACTCAGGGAAATCTATTCACCAAACTGACGCTGCCCCAGCATTAGGGCCTGAGATAATGTCTTTCAGGCTTTTCCCAGGCTCAAACTATGCAAAGGAATATATATATATATATATATATATATATATATATATATATATGTTCATATGTCTGTGGGTAGTTATCAGTCATCCCATAATCATCTGATAGGCCTCCCTCAAAAGACTGACAAAAAATGAACACACTGTGTCCTCTCCACAACCCTGTGAGGTAGGGGCTGTTACCTTAAGCCCACTGCGCCCTCCCCATATACATGTGGAATACAAGTTACAATACAAGGTTGGGTTATGTGTTAGGGACACAGCTGGTGAGCCCTGGGTCTGATGACACTGCACCATGCCCCATGCCTTCCTTGCCACTTTCCCACCATGCCAGCTGCTTTCCCCTCTCTCTGGCAAGATCAGGACGTCATATCTAGCATGCTGGATCACATTCGAAGTTCTATTTTGAAAAACAGTGATAGAGTCCCAAGCCAGGCTGCTATGACACAACCCAACAAAAGACCACAGTCATGATGTCCATACCCAGCCCTCCCCAGGTGAATGCTGTAGCTACTGTTCAGTAGACAAGGAATAGCCATTACAGAACCTGGTGTTTAAATGTGGGCAGTATAAAGCCCACTGTATGCTGAGGACTATGTCCATATGAATATAAAAAAATATTTAACCTAATTCTTCCCAACTTGATTTTTGGGTGTATCAGATGTCAGTGTTGGTCAGGGTATTCAATTGGTGTTGTTTTCTATTGTCTAGATGGGGCATTTCCTCTCTCCAGAGTAACAGCAATAGGGAGTTTCTGGTTTCTGAAGTGGTCATTACAAATGCTCTTAGCTGGACCTGCCGCTGGGGGCTTGGTGTCTCTGCAAAGCTTCCTACTCACGTCTAAGCATGGGTGACTTGACTTTTGCTGCTGAGGCTGGTGTAGGGTCAGGGCTGAAGCCAAGCTTCTGCATTTTTAATGTGCTCCCAAGTGTTGCTGCGGCCGCCAGTCTGTTCAGTACAATTTAGAAGAGATTCAAAGCTGTGGCTCTCAAGCGAGACTGTCCTAACAGGAATGCCTGGGGCCCTTTCAAAGATACTACGACCTGGGTTCTGTCATCAGAGGTTCAAGTCAACTGACCTAGGGTATCTCCTGGGCAGCAGATTCTTCAAAGCTCCTGAAGAAAATCTACTGTTCAGCCATGATTGATGCCTAGCATTTTAGCTTAGAACAGTGGTCTCCTCCCAGAAGAAAAATGTGAACAAAAAAAGAAAAGAAAGAAAGAAAGAAAGAAAAGAAACAAAGAAAGAGCAGAGTTCTCTTCAACTGGGATCTGGACAGCCATCTTCTGTATCTCCCGGAAGCTAGTTAGGAATGTAAGTGTTTGGACCTGTGTCAGCAATGTTGTTACTGTAACAGAACACCTGAGGCAACTTAAAAAGAAGGAAGACTTATTTGTGGCCTGCCTCCCAACCACAAACTTCCTCCAGGTAGGCCCTGCCTTCTGCACTTGTGCAGAACAGTTTACATTCAAAGTATAACCACCCTGATGACCTTTGGTGAGGTGGGATATCGGCGGTGATGAGCAACCTCACGGTGGTGGAGAAGCCTCTTGCCCCACAGCTAGCAAGAGGAAAAGGGAAGGAGAGAGGATGAAGCTGCTGGCTCACAACCCGCCTCAAGGCAAGGCCCCAATTACCTCAGACCTCCAGTAGTGCGGGCCACATCTTGAAAGTGTCACCACTTCCCAGTAACGCCAATCTGGAGAAGAAGCCTTTTACATATGGGCCTTTGCAACATTCTAGATTCAAACCGTAGTCGGACCCTTCCCATACCCGATAGAGGGGCCCAGCATCCCATGTGGTCCAGCCCCACGTGATGCTAATAATACACAGGGAACTTGGAGAGCCATTGGTTTAAGGGTGCATAGAACACATCTTCCTGTTTTCCCTCATTCCCTCCCCTATGCTCCTCTCTCCCCTCTCTTGGTCCTCTTGATCCAACATCAGGTTTGCCAAATGGAATAACAAACAACAGTGATTTAAAAAAAAAAAAGAGCAGAGGATTTGAGAACAGGGTTGAAGCAGTCCATCCAACATTTGGGCCACCTCCATAGCTTACAGTCGATCACTTTTACTTACATGAATTACTTTTTCTACTGCTGTGATAAAATAGCCTGACCAAAGTAACTTAAGGGAGAAAGGTTTTGTTTTGACAAAAGTTACAGGATGCGGTCTGTCGTGGTAGGGAGGTCATGAGAGCCGGAACATGAGGCAGCTGGTCACAGGGCATTCACAGCAAGGGTGCTTAGGGAATTGCATGCTCCTGTTTGTGCTTTCGTGTTTCCCACTGCCAGGCCCGAAGGACCGTCAGACGCCATCGGGACATTGAAACACCGAGTCAGAAGTACGCGCTTCCTCTACAGGAAGCTTGGTTTCCGGGTGGAAAAGGAGCCAGTTTCTCTCAGGAACGTCGGGGTCTGCATATCCAGTCTGGTGAGAGATGCGGGAGAAAAGATTTTCTCCACAGCAGAAGATTATGGCTTTTTAATTCGACTGCTGACGCCAAAGGGCTATTACAAAGCCTTTTTTAGGTGGACAAATGCCCACGCCTGATCAGGTTACAGCCGGCAAGGCAGGTTCTGGGGCTGAATCGAGTGGCCAGAGCTCAGGGCTCTGCGACTGAATCAGGCCTGACTTGGACGAATTGGGCAGCTGCATTGCCAGGGCGCTTCCACAGTGACTTTCTAGCTGGCAGTCAAGCCTGGGGGTCCAGCATTGGGAGGACCCGTCTTTCCCCCAGACTAAATAGCGAGTCTCAGCCGATCTTTGGAGCAGATGGTTCATTTTATTTCTTGAACAGGGACATTATAAACCTTAGGCAATGGGCGGGGCCTTGGGGGATTAATGCGTTTGATTGGCTGGTGCTAGGATGCCGATGATACTCTATTTGCATAAGAAAAGGTAACAGGTGACAGCATATGTGACTGACCACCTGTAGCCACCTTGGGGTTGTGTCCTGTGCTCCTGAGCCAGGCACAGACACAAAGAGAGAGCTTTATCCCACACCTTCTGTTCTCGGGATGAGAGTTTAAATCTCAGGTTTTGAGATTTCAGGTTTAAACATCCTCCATCTCACTAGTCCCATGCTAATTCCTCCGGAGGCACTGTCCACAAACCCCATACCTGTTGAGCCACCTTCCTTCTTTCTATACTGTCCAGGGCCGAAGCCCAAGGAGTGGTATGACCACTTTTTTAGTGGGTCCCCCCACATCGAATAACATAATCAAGAAAACCGCTGAGGCATGGCCAGAAGCTAAGCTAATTAAGTCTCCTGGGTGACTCTAGCGCCTGTTAACTTGACATGCGCATTCTCAGAGACCACAGACCCTTAGCTATAGTGAACACGGTGCAACTTTTGAGTCCTTTGGTTGCACATATTTGCATTTAATGCCAATCATGTCCAGAAGCATAAACTGGGGTAGAATAGATGCTTTTTTTTTTTTTACCAGTTATCATTTTATAGTTGTTTCTAGTGTTATAGATAGACCCTCCGTTAGAGTGTGTCCAAGCAGAAACAGAGCCGCTGTATCTAAACTACCAGTGTCATGGTGTGCACGTGGAGGTCAGAGGGCAACATGTAGGATTGGTTCTCTCCTTCCATCATGTGTAGTATCCCAGGGATCAAACGCAGGCCATCAGCCTGGGCCTCGGGTGCCTTTACCCAGTGATTCATCCCTCTGGTGCCTGTAGGCTTTATTCTTATCGACACTGCTGAGCAAATCACTCGCTGACTTAAAAGAAGGAGTTCTTGGGTCCCATAGCCAATGCAAGAGTAAGCCCATAAAATAAGTAGGAACGGGTTCAAGAAGTGCTCCTTTGATGAACCCTTGATTAATGTGGTCCCAGGGGTTGTAGACCCAAATTACAAGTGTGCTTCTCCCACATTCCTGCTACCTCAATACTTAGGAATTCTTAAGGGGGAAAAATGAGTCTTTCCCCCCCCCCCCATTTCATTTCCTTGGGTTCACAATCCAAAAGTATGCCCTCCTGGGAAAGACCATAGTGGAGACACATACTTCTCGGTTTGCCTCATCGTCAGCCACAAGGCACGGAGAGTCATCCATATCACAAACTCCAAATACCATAACATCGCAGCATGGAACCTTGTGAAACATAGCGTTTACCCTTGCTGAAAATAGACTCCCACGATATCACTGCTAACATGATGAAAAGAATGTCAGCAGGGAATGTTCCAGGTGAGGCCAATGTGAATTCTGTCATCACTATCAACCTCGGCTCTCATTCAGACAATCTCAGGGTCCTGCAGCACAGTTGAGCTGGCCTGTGGTTGTCTTGTGAGACTCACTTATTGCTTTTGGAGACAGGCCCCGGGAGTAATAATACTGTATTGATCAGGGAGGGAGCCAACCGTTCAGCACAGTGTGACAGCAACACATGCAGCTTGACCCTAAACACCAGAAGTGACGCCCAAGCTTTGTCTACTTTACACCCATGTATCATTTCTCTTGGCATTCTGTCCCGTGTGCCATCAGTAAATGTTCATCTGGAGGGGGCGGAGCTGAGTTGTCTCCAAAGAGCCTCAGGAATGACTGAGTCTTGCTGACAGTAATGAGAAATTTCATCTCAAAAATAAATATAGGCATTATGCTTCCTTAGAGGACACATAGGTCATGATAGGCTATAGAATTTTTTTGCTTCACAGCACATATTTTTCTCATTTTCACCACAATTATTTCTCTTTGATAAGCAGATTAAAGCTTTTACCATGGCTTAGAGTACTGACCAATCAATGAAAAGCAATTCAAATGCCTAGTACCAGGAGATTGGTTGGCACAAACATATGTGCATTTAAATGAAATATGATATAGACAAAAATGTATTTTGTAAATGATGGTATAAAAACATATGTACAAGTTTATCGAAGAGAACATACTAAATAATGTATTCATATATAGTACATTATTACATATGTATAGCTGAAATAATATTATGTGAATAATGTTTAAAATTAGGTATATATTATAATACAGGATTATATGTGAAATACAGGATGTTATAAAATATTGTTTCTGAATGGAAGGTTTTCTTGGTCCCAGACTTTATCATGGCCTGATTAAATGTTTTCCTAGTGTGCTATATTTCCCCTTAGCATTTACACTGCTTATAAATAAACATTTAACTGCTTAATGTCCTGTGAGCCTGTTTCACCACCTTCTCCCCTGAATAAAACTCACTTGAGCAACATAGCACCTGATGATTTACAGTATCTAGCAGCCTCTGACTTTTGGTAGGCATTTCCAAATTTATTTGCTGAATAAAAGGATAAGTGAATGACTGATATCTTTGCATAGAAAAAAGCTAGGAAAAATACAGAATGCCAGCAATGGTGCTTCTGTGAACAAGGAGATTAAATGTGACTCTTTTTCCTTTCATTTGATTTCTTGTATGTTTGAGTGCTTCTGAGATTAAAAATAACTCAACGGATTGGAGATATTGATCAGCTTCGCTCTAATAATGGTAACACCAATTCCATCTCTCTTCCAATGTCTATGGGTCACCTGCTATTGCTTGGGCAATCTCCTTCTCCGGGGTTCTCATAGCAAGGCAGGTGGAAGGACCAGTTAAGATGGAGAATAGTTTCTGTTTTCTAGGAACAGATCAGAGCCCAGGTGAGACCAACCAGAACACGCGGAGCCTTCTCTGCCACAAATGAAATGTCATCATTCACACCCACCCAAACCCACTGGTCAAAACTAGCTACAGGGCCAAACTGAAAGACAAGGGGGAAGTGATGGCTAACTTGCCACTTAACAAGGGAAGAAGTACATTAGTGTAGGGAGGAAGTAAAAGTCTTTGTAGGCAACCCGGAACTGGAGAACAAACTGGCAGTGGCACTGGAATATGAATCCTCGTGACCCACTTCCTCCAGCCAGGCTCCACCACCTAGAGAGCCTAAGGCCTTCCAACACAGCACCATCAGCTGGAGGGAGGGCAAGGTTTCACATCCATCAGCCTATGGGGGACTGTAGTGGATGCTTTGGTTTCTTGTGTGTGTGTGTGTGTGTGTGTGTGTGTGTGTGTGTGTGTTTGGTTTTTGGGTGGTTTTTTTGTTTTTTGTTTTTTTGTTTTTTGTTTTTGTTTTTTTGCTTTGGTCACAAGTATGGCATGTGGGAGTATTTTTCCACGTCGGAAGACAGTCTCTTGAACTTTGTTAGTGGAAATAGACCCTTGAGAGGGCATGTCATGTTTTTCTGGAAGCTATCTTGTAAGTGGGCATGTGATGCTTTTCTGGAAGCCGTCTTGTAAGAGGGCATGTGATGTTTTGCTGAAAACAGACACATGAGAGGGCATGTGGTGTTTAGAAAGAATATGAGCAGAACCTCACACACAGTGGGATGACACTTTGCATCGCTATGCCATGCAACAGCTTGCATAGCTTCAGTGGTCTTCAATGATCTTCGCTCTGCAGGGAGAAATGTTCCAGAGAACTTCTGGTGGTACTCTGGCTGAGTCTGGCTGCTTCTGCTGACTGGCACCAGTTCAGTGGAGCCTTGCTGTTTCTGCTGGATTGTGCCACTGCTACTGATTCCTGTCGCTGTTTGGTGTTTGCTGGGCTGGACTGGACTGGATTGTTGGTATGCTCACAACACAGAGTGGAATTGGCCCAAGGAACTACATCTAAAAGGTCCACATCCCCTGCCCCTATTAACCTTCGTTCTCTCCTACCTCTGGTCGATATGTTGGAAGGGAGGTAGAAGCATTTGAGAACCCTAAATAAAGTAGATTTTTTAAAAAATCTAAGCCTATAAAGTACAGTGGCTATATAGTGCCACCAATCATCCACCATTAAGCTTACCTGATACCTAAAGACAAGTGAATAAATCCAGGCCAGGTTGGAAAAATAAACAGACAGACAAATCTGCCCAAATATTCATATTTGAGCATTCAGTTAGCGTATAACTCAAATTAAAATCACAGCATCACTATTATAAATAGTCATTTTAGCCTACTATACTAGGAGGCAGTTTATTATTAAGGAAAGACACACTGCACTTGATGAGATGCAAGTTGAGATGTTACGACAAAAAGACTTAGACATACAATCATTTAAATAAGAAGTTCACACAGCAAAGTCCACTGATTTCCATCTCTGAGCTCAAGGATGCTCTTCAAGCTCCTGTCATCTCATCAACATGTCAGTTAGCGCAAAGGAGACAATATTATGTAATCCTCATGCCATAATTTTAGGACAAACTCTTTTGTTTGATTTCTGCTCACTTGTCATTTCATGTAGTCATGCCTACACTGGGTAGAAATGTTGACCTCACTGTGAGAAAACATCTTTTTGCCCAGATAAAAATGTCAGTATAGTAAAAAAAAGAAGAAGGAGGAGGAGGGGGAGGAGGAGGAGGAGAGGAAGAAGAAGAAGAAGAAGAAGAAGAAGAAGAAGAAGAAGAAGAAGAAGTAGTAGTAGTAGTACATTAGATAACAGTTGACTCTATCATTACATAATCTTCAACATAAAAACTTTAACCATCATGTGCACATGAAAGATGAGGTCTTCAGCTGGTACTTAAACAACCCAGGATACTGTTCAAGCCTCCCTTCTGCTTTGCTAGTAAACTATTTCACCATTAGAAACAAAAACAAACAAACAAAAAAATCATCACTTGCCCTTGAATGTGCAACACAATTTGTTTCTCTTTATGGGGATCAAAGTAGAAGATGACATGAGTTTTCATAATCCAGTTTCTATTATGTCATCATATGACTTGCCCAAATGCTCTCTGTGTTCAAGGCTTGGTTTGCAATCACAAGCTCTGTCAGGAGATGGTGGAACATTTAGAAGCTGGGGCCTAGTGAGAGGAAGTTATGTCCTTAAGTATACATACACCCTTAATTAAGATATTGTAGCCTTCACTTCCCATCCAATGGGCATCCTCTGATGAACACTCCTGCCATGACAGATTGTGCCAGCTGAGGCCTACAAGTGATGAGTCCAAGCAGGCAAGAACTAAAATCATGTTACATTAACAGAAAATTGACTAAAACACCAGGAAATACTCCTAGTATGTGAAAGCTTTTGAAACAAAAAGCTAGCACTCTGGCCATGGCTTCTGACATATTCTAGCGTCACCCTCACTCCCCTTTTTTGGGTCATCTCCTATGATAAATTTCACTCTGAATGTTCTAATCCACAGCCAATTTTTAAACGTTTGGGTACAAAGTCACAGAAACTATAGACACTGTTGAAAGGTTCGTTTTAACTGAAGTAATATGATTGGTATAAAACTAGACAATTAAGATAATGAGAAAGTATGGAAATGAATTATGAGTGATTTATAAGCCTGGATATATACATCTTCTCCTTCCATTAAATACATCAAAACTAAAGCTAGACTAGATGCAATGTGTTGGTAAGAACATAGAGAGACAAGTATTCTTTTGTTAATATGATGTTTTTTATTAATTCCTTGAGAACCTCACACAATGTATTTCGATCATATTCATCTTTCCTCTTGCCCCTAAATCCTCTCAGGTCCACCCCTGGCCTATCCACACCCACCCCTTCCCATCTTTCTGTCCTTTACTTTATTTAAATAACCCAGTGTCCAATTTGAACTGCTTATATATAATCATTGTTGTGGGCCCATCCACCTGAATGTGGTTGTCCTACCAAGAACCACACCTTTAAATAAACTGACCCCCCCCTCCACCAATTGACTTCCATTAATTGTCCTCAGTGGAGATAAGGACTTCTGCGCCCTTCCCCTTGGCAGGATAGCATGTTAACAGGCTAGATCCTGTACAGGTCTTGGGCAGACAACCCCTGCAGCTGTGATGCATGAGTGCAGCCGTCCTATCATGCCCAGAAGACACTGTTTTGCAGCTGTCTTTCCTAATCTCTGACTTTTATCATCTTTCCTCCTCCTGACCTTTGGGGGTGAAGCATAGGTATCCCGTTTGTGGCTGAGCACTCTACTGACATTCATTGTTTGTACTTTGGTTATTTGTGAGGTTTTGCATTAACCACAACCCACAGCACATAGAAGGGATGGGACTTTAGTTTGATAGACAACTGACCTTGGGTTTTTTATTGTGAGCCTCGCCTTTAATAGATGAGCCAGAGTTCAAGCCCAACAAGTACTCTTACTTGGTGCTACTAAGCAAACTGTTTGACCCAAGAGGGAAAAAGTTAGTAAGCACTAAAACATTTCACAGAATAAATTGTGGAAAGATACTCCCTATTCAAAGAAAACTACAGTTTGTTTGTTTTTTTTAATAAAACAACAACGGCAACAGTATTGGTTGTTGATATTGAGTCTTGGGGTTTTTATTGCTGTGGTAAAGACCAAAAGCAGCTTGGAGAGGAAAGGGCTTATTTCATCTTACACTTCAGGTAAGACTCCATCGCTGACAGACATCAAAGCAGGAACTCAAGCAGAGACCATGGAGGAATGCTGCTCACTGGTTTGCTCCCCATGCCTTGCTCAGACATTTTCTTATACAACCCAGACTGCCCGCCCAGCAGTGGCACCTCCCATGCGGTCTGGACCCTCTCGTATCAGCCACCAATCAAGAAAATGCATCATAGACTTATCTGGTGGTGACATTTTCTCAATTGAGATCCCCTCTTCCAGAATGACTCTAGCTTGTGTCAAGGTGACATAAAACAAGCCGGCACACTGAACTTTATGTTAACACACCCTGAGATTAGATTCTTCTTCACTCTTTCTTTTATTTGGAGAGATTCTACGTAGAAAATATTTTGAGTAATTAATTCTTTTTCTTCCAAATATAAATGCTTTATTTATATTTTCAAAAAAGAATTTTAAAAATTTTAAAGAAAACTAGCTACCTTCAAAAGAAGAGAAACCATTTGCATTTCCTACAAATTTTAATAAGTAACATCAGGATACCACATATTGTTTCTTCTGTTTACTATTATTATTTGATGGTTATTGAAATATAAATTTCTCTGCAGATACTAGGCAAAGTTTCTGAGTGTGTGTGTGTGTGTGTGTGTATGTGTGTATGTGTGATCACAAACACATGCCACAAATACATAAGACAAGCATAGGGTTAAAGTTGTGTTAGATGTATTACTTCTATGCTGTCAGCTCAGTTCCTGCAAAAAAAAAACCCGACACTATCTTCTTTTATAAAGTCAGACGCACTGCACATAATAATTAAAACTGATATATTCCAAGAACTTCCTATTTGAGAGCAATAATGAAGTTTAACTTAATTATGTTTTCCAAAGGAAAGTATAAAATAATTACAACCTACAGATACATACAAAGAAAAACCTAAACATCATCTAAGGCCCATCTCATAGAGACCCCCTGTGCTAACATTCAATTTATTCTCAGTTTCTTCCTACCCCCTCAGGACCCACATACCCCATCACTGAGCCCTGTGATCACGTTCCCAATGTCTGCTGGAATGAGAGGCTCGCTGTGTATCATACGTCACTACCATGATCTCCCTCCCCAACTCGATATTCTCCGTGCTTCCCCCTGCCCGTGCTTCCTCCTGCCTCTTTACACTTAGTGCCCCTCTGGCTAACTCTGCTGTTAGTTTCCTTGGAGATGAAGACAATGTTATGCCAATTCCCTGGTCAAACCTTTTCAGTTGCCCAAATGCTGGACTTGACCTATGTGGCTCCGTGTGCCCGGCTGCCAGTCTTCACCTCACACTCCCACCTTCCCTTCTAAGCTGCCTTCCTTTCACTTCCTTTCTCCTTTCCCTTTCAGTGTCTTCTACAAGCCGGTCTCTCTTCCTGGGGAGGGGGGGCGGCTCCCCTCTGCCTCTGCCACTACCAATTGTCGTTCTTGAGTTCTCAGTTCAGACATCACAGAGAGTAACTGTGGGTTTGAGGTATTAAAACACACATCGCAACACTGATGTGGGGCCGAGAGTCTAGATAGCTTGTTTCCTTTTTAATAGTGACATGTCTCTAGATGTACTATAGAACTGTACATCGCATTTGTCATCAGGGAACCTCTCAATGAGTTCTCTAGTCTACAAGATGCTGGTGGCATCATTTCTCCAGGCAACTCTATGGATAAGGTAGGTGCAGACTCGGGCCCATTGCAGCTCCTCAACTTCCTACAGTGGATCGTCTTCCAGTTTTTTGCAGGCTCTTCATTCCTTTTTGTGCCCTCCTCACTGTCCCCTTGGTTAAGGATGCATCTCCCTGACCCTGCTCCAGCCTCACAGTGGCTCGGTGTAATTTCTGCTCATTTTCCTAGACTCAGCTCAAAGCACCTCATGTTTCCAGCACAGTAAGTTTCTTTGCTCTCCACATTCCCATGACTTTTAGTTCTCACCTCTTTAAGAAAGATTAGCTCTTTGCTTTATGATTTCCCATTGAACAATATTTTTTGCCCAATGGGAACAGAAGCCAAATGCCAAGCCAGTGCCTGGCAAATGCAAAATACCCAATGGCTAAGGGAACAACGAAACTGTAATATACAGGGGAGGGAGAGTTGAGGAAAATAGAGGTACAGAGAGATTTGCTAGCATTGTATGCTTTCTCACTTACATGGTCTTTTAAATTTGAGAAATACCTCCCTATGAAACAAAGCTGTTGAAATAGGGAAAGGCAAGGCTTAAAAATATGTTGAAAGCCTTTAAAGGGCTCAAATTGCGAATGAGTATGGTCTACAGCCAGGCATTCACACTACAAGCTTCCTATACCACACTCTCACCAAAAGTGGGTATATAAAACCTTGCACTGACTGGCAAGAGTTTGTTTCTTATTTATCACTTAGGTGACCAGTCTTTTGAGTTCAACCAGAACCCACTCAGGCAGCATGATTTCCCACTAATATTTCCCTGCTGCAGACAGGGAGGGCAGCGAAACCCATGGCTTCTAGCCAATGAACAGCATCCTCCCCCCCTCCCCCCCGCAGTCACCACAATTGCACAATGAGGCAAAAAGCAGTGTGTAAACAAACGGCTTCACACAGAGGATCGAGTCAGGATGCACAGCCCCATCCAGCAGTCAGCCCCATCCTCGCTCTGTGCCGGTCACACTGTTCTCAGGGCTCAGACCAACACAGTCACCCAGTGGCCCGCTTAGCTCCCAGAAAGCAGCTTGCCAACATGACTTGGCAGTACTCCCTGGGGCTGCACTCAGTCCTGGTGGCACTGGGCAGGACGCCAGGCATCACCCTCTGTGTACAAGACTGCAGGGCAAGGTGCCCAGGACTGAGAAACAAAAACATCTGCCGGAGTCACCGAGTTGTTGGTTGCCTGAGTTCACCCGCAGAGAACTCAAGGACAGTGAACTGCCAGAGCGTTTCCAGGATATGTCCCAGTCACTGTCCCCAGAAGGGACACCGAGAGCTCCAGAACCCAAGCCCAAGAGCCAGCCAATCCAAAATCAAATGTCCATATCTCCCCATTATCACAGGCAAACAGATAAAAAGCAGGAACAGAAGCCAAGCCCCTCCTGAGCCCTATTAAGACAACAGACGCTAGTTTGGGGCCATTTCTAGGTGAGAGCCGAGCCTCCAGGGCATGTATAAGAAAGACCTATCAGAGTCTTTTTTGGTAAATTTTGTTTTTTCAGCAAGACAGCCAGGACGGATTGATTTTTCCCCCCACAGAAAATACTGGTTTTAGCGCATAAAAACATTCCTACTTTTGTAAATGGCTACGGTCTCCGAACAACTCAGAGACCTGAGTGTCCTGAAAGGTTCCCGGATGCCGCCCTTGGCTAGCTTCCTGCTAGTGTAGGCACTCTCGTAGAAAATATCAAGATAGGGTAGGAGGAGTTAGGCAGAGCAAGGGTTAGCAAGAATGATAGACATACTAAAGGCCGCTGTGACAAAAGGAAGAAAACTAATCTAGGTGTAAGTAGGCAGATTGGAGCTTGTAACGCGAGCGGTGTGCTGTGCTGCATAGCTATCACAGCAACCTGACTATGTGAGGTTTATTTTTGGTAAATGTATCGTATTTCCACTGTTCTCCCAGCTCAGGCATTTGTCTTTTCCCCCTTGTCCTTTCATGTATATAATTCAGAGTTTGTTTCACAAATGGGCTTTTGGCTGGATGAGTCGGCTCAAAAGCTTAGCAAGATGGTAGAAGTACCCTGACACCCAACACGTCATCCGTGGAGACATTCCATCAGCTGCCCGGGTTCCACAGGAAGCTTGCTGTTGGGTTAAGAAAACATATAGGCAACGTACAGTGACATCAAACTTCCTTCCCTGACGCCAACTGGATGTTTGATGTGGTGACATTCTGAAGTCAGCCAATGCCAGTTTCAGTCGTATGATTCACATTGTTAATCTTTGGAAATGCTGAACGTGGGCCCGATGAATGGACCCAAATTCCGTCCAGCTGTACAAGGAAGATAATTTATAAATAGTCCCTTCTTCTGTGTTAGTCTTCAGACTTAAAGAAATCCTTCTGTCATTTAGACGGTCCAATAGTTCGTTAAGCAGCTGCCGTCTTGGCTTCAAATGTCTTTAGCTCAGCTCTCTTTGGCTACTGAGGAGTCTAATCAACGGTTACTCCCAACATTCACTCAACAGGAAGTGAACCGGAAGCAATCGCTAACCAACCTCCCTTCATGTTAGCACCTCGCCGCTCAGAAAGTAGAAGTCTTTTGAGCTCGTTATGACGTGAACATTAACTCTTAAATGCTCGTTGGTCTTGCAAATGTGCACTATGTTGTTTGAAAAGATGGAATGTCAGGATCCTGAAATAATTTTTTTAAAGAGTGAAATAGAGAAATATTGCAGCAATTGCAATACTGAGTACATTTCTAATGCTCTGCATTCGGAAAAAAAAAGTCACGAGGTAGCCGTCAATTTGAACATCTATTTCTTATATTGATTTACAAAATATACTTTTGATCACATGTATTTAAACTTTAATTTCAGCACAAAATTGTCACACCAGTCAACAAGTAGAAATGTACAATGCTTTGTTCCTTTCAAAGATGAAAATGTATATATACACACACATATAATTTTCATGTATCTATCATTCTTTTTTTTTTTTTTTTGTATCTGTCATTCTTAAAAGGCAAGTCAGGGTTTTTTCCCTTAATTTATCCTACTTCAAGATGCCTCTAACACACAGGTTTTCTCTAAAGTGTCCATTTCCTTCATTCACTGAATTCCAGATGTGACCACAACTGCATATTTTAGTAGCCCCCAGACAGTGACACTTCCTCTGTGTCAGCCTCTGTGTTATGTGCTTTATGAAATGTACCATTTAACCTCACACCAGCCATGCTCCTTTGTATACTATATACATAGTATATTAAGCTGTTATCCTGTTATTAATCTGCTCCCTCGGGTGATGAGACTGAATCAGAGAGATCAAATTAAGCTTTCCACAGTCAGATAGCAAGCAAACAGCAGTAACAACTAAAATCTAGAGTTCTTTTTTATCTTATTTTTATTAGTTCTCTGAAATTTCCATACAATGTATGATGCCGTCTCCCAGCTCCTCACAAACTCATCCCCCATCGCTACCCATCCAACTGTATTTTTTTTAATAAATCATCAAGTCTAATTTGTGCTGCCCATATATTCTTGGATGTGTGGCCTCCCACTGAAGCCCGACCAACCTACCAGAGACTCCAAAGAAATGTTCTCCCTCTCCGCACAGCTACCAATGGCCAATAGCTAGGTGCGGGACTTTGTGCCCACCTTCCCTCTCCGTGTTGGGATTCTGTCCTGTCTGCAGTCTCATGGGCTCTGAGCAGCTGCCTTCCTGTGCCCCGGAAACACTGTTTCCACAACCTCTTCTCATGGGTAAGGAAAGTGAAAGAAGAGTGGCAGGGTTAAACAGCACTGAGAATTAACCGACGGGTGGTCAGATGAGAAATGAGTGAAGAAGTAGTTAGTTTCCTTACGTCCAGGCTGTTCCTCACTGCTCTCAGGAGTCTGGTCCTTGGCACTCACCACACCACACCTGCTTTCTTCTGTTTTGTCGTCTTCCTCATATTTTTTTTTCCCCTCTGAGAAAACCCAGCAACTGGATGTGAGATACATAGACCTCTCTGAGTGATTTACTTTATGGAAAGATAAAAACTCTTCTTTAAAAGATAAGTATGCTGGTCACCGCAGCACAAAGATACATAGTGAGACCTTATCTTTAATAGCAAATATTCTAAGATATTAAAAATAAAATATATGCAATTTTTGCAAGGAAAAAAAATGAATTCTAAGCACTACTCAGAGTAAGTGTGCTAATACATGAGCGTTACATTTCTGACTCTTTTGTGTGTACATGTTTTCATTAAAACTAGATTGTGCTATTTTGCATTTCATTTTATTGCATTAAAACATTTTATGAATGCTGTAAGAGTCAACAAATATTTACCATCATATCTGTATGTGTAATGTGTATGTGGGAGAGTACGCATGCGCAAGCTCATGAGAATGAGGGGGGTGCGGAGAAGACGGAGGGGGCTGTGGTAGGGAAAGTGAATAAATAAATAAATCGTTTTTAAAAGAACCTATGTGTGTGCAAGTGTGTTCATTTGTGAGTGTGTAAAAAGAATCCTCAAGAGATTTTTGCTTGTTTGTTTGTTTGTTGTTTTTAAAGTCAAGATCCATCATTGTCCTAAAGCAGAACAGCTAGGCTGGGCTAGCTGGAGTCTAACTCAGGCTCTCATGCCTGTGTGGCAAACACTTTGCCTGCGAGCTATGGCCCCAGCCTCGTGCAGCCATATTGTTATAGCTGTCTATGTTCCTGCCTAACAGAGTACCTCATAGACAGGCATCGGCAGCTGCCTGCTTTTGAATGTGAACAAACAATGGTGTTTAAAGCTCTGTAGCCTGTTTTCTATCTTAGATGATAAAGTCGTGTCATAGCTGTGAATTCACACTTGAAGTCACTCGCAGTACAGTTTAGTCGTTGCTCCAGGGTGCGTCAAAGTGCTTGCAGGCAACAATGACAACCTGAGTTCAATCCCCTGACCTCATGGGGGGGTCAGGGGGGGGCGCTGACTCCCATAAGCTGCCCTCTGAGCTCCACATGTGCACTGTGGCACTTGCGCACATGTACACATGACAACAAATGAAATAAAAATTAAAATCTCCCTAAGCCAATGAATATGAACTTCAAGTTAAAAGCATCAAAACCAGGTCACTTACCAATAGTCACATCATTTGTTGGCATTTCCTTTAGATGGAGATGTCATAGAAAACCATGAAAGAACACTGAATTCCATCCTGAGTTAAATACAATTTACTTTCAGATGAACTAAAGCAAGAATTTATATTAATAACCCATAGCAAGAGCTCTCATTTAATTACCGTATACCTCTCTCATTAACTCACCGTTTCCTCCCCACCAAGGGGTGTGGCCAAGAGCAATTTCGCCATGTTAGATGCAGTTTTCTGTTGCCTTATCTGCAGAACACCCTCCTGGTCCCTTCCACCCTCCTCCCAGGCCCACACATGGCACAGCAACATCATTACATGCTACCAAGACTTAGCTACGACTGTGGAGAATTCCAGCTTACTGTAATTACTTTTTGTTTGTTTGTTTGTTTGTTTTTTCTGAGACAGGGTTTCTCTGTGTAGCCTTGGCTGTCCTGGATTCACTTTGTAGACCAGGCTGGCCTTGAATACACAGAGATCCACCTGCCTCTGCCTTCCTGAGTGCTGGGATTACAGGCATGAGCCACTGTGCCTAGTTTAAAGTCACCTTTTTTTTAAAAAATGCAGAACACCAGCATTTGGGAGGCAGAGGCAGGCGGATCGCTGTGAGTTCGAGGCCAGCCTGGTCTACAAAGTGAGTCCAGGGCAGCCAAGGCTACACAGAGAGACCCTGTCTCAAAAAACAAAAACAAACAAACAAACAAAAACCCGCAGAACATTATTTTCTTGATTCTAACAGAGTCTGTTTCTGTTTGCTACTTTCTTGAGTCTGACCATGTCCTTTTGGTTCCAACCATGTTTGTTATTTGCTACTTTAACTATCCCCGCTTTATAATGATAACAACTGTGTGGCGCCCCCCAGTGTCACACACAACAGTGTTTCATTACGCGTTAATGGCTACTGTGATTTATACAAGTGCTGTAACCACTTGCTCATGTGAGTCTACAGGATGACTGCCTAAAATGTCCCATCATGGTAGGAAGAAGGATTAGAAAACCACACCTAGCTTTTAGCAAGAAAGCACCAATTCCTAACTTGTATATTTCCTGTAAAGCCTTCAGCCTCTCCAGTCTGCAGCTGCCATGTATATTTCTCGTTCTCCCAGTAAGCTTCCCAACAGCTCTGGTCACAGTTTCCTGAATCACTCAGCCCATCTTGCTAACATGATGATGGTGTGGGTGGGTTTGCACATCTGAACAGTGAAGCATATTTCAATATATAAATTAATAATGAAATAAAATTTAAAAAGAGCTGGGTCTATCAGGGAGATATACACCAGGAATAATATATCTCTGTTATATGCATTCTAATCCAGCTGTGTCTTCATTATCTCTTGTCAACTGGGACAATCACCCATTTACAAATTCTTTGCTTATACAACAATGTTGACAATATTGAAAGAGAAAAAACAGCCCAAATGCACAGATGGAGAGAGCCTGGGGAGATGGCTCGGTGTATCAGAGTGCCTGCTGCCATATAGGAGAGTGGAGCTCAAGTCCCAGCACCTATGTCAGCAGCTCACAACTGCCTGTCACTCCAGCTACAGAGGATCTAAGGCCTTCTTCTGGCCTCTGCAGGCACCTGCAAGTGAGCGTACACACACACACACACACACACACACACACACACACACACACACACACACACAAATCTTAAAAGGAAAAAAAAAGTCCACAGAAAGGAATGCTTATAGAGCATGAGCCTTGCTAACACACACTGAATACAAGTGTACATCTGACACTAGGAATTCAGACACCAGGGTTTACATAGCAAGGGCTCTGTCTGAACTGACTATTGTTAGAACTATGTTCCCACAGGCTCAAAATATCCATTTTTATTTCAATTTCTCCCCTATGGCCTAGCTCTGACCCTATCTCTAGCTATCTCTTCCTACACCCAAGTGCTAGGTGAATGTTATAATCACCCCATAGATATTCCGGTCTGTGGATTGGTTATTAGTTGTCCGAACACTTGGCCCCTCTGGATCCCCCTTTTTACACCATGTTGCCTTCTTGCACACAAGTGTTCAGCTCAGCTTTTGCACTCTCCAGCTGGCATCTGAGTAGACGGTAAGGCAGCTCAGCATGGTGGCCTGACATCTAATCTGCCTCCTTTCTTAGGTGTAAGATCCCAACACGACTGTGACAGGAAACACTTCCAAGGAAATTATTATCCTAGAATTCCTCAAGAAAGCCCCACTTTCTACTTCCTCGCACAAGGGTCCCGCCTTAGGAAGGTGGACACTTAAATATAGGATGGGCACTACTGGGAGAGAAAGGCATGCTGAAGGCAAGCTGCGTCCTGCCTGAGCCATTCATCCATCTTTGTGTTTGACGCAGCATACACATGCCTCTCAGGTAAAGAACATGACCAGATCAGGCTTTTTCCCAAGGAATGCAGCCAGGCACCCTCCTCGGCCGGGCCAGGGGTTGGATTTCTCTGCTTTACCTCAACCCTCCTAATTAGCATTTTTTACTAACCTAACATGCTAAGAAGTCACTTTTCCTTTAGAAGACTTTTTCCCTCAGAGCAACTTGAATCTGTGTTCTCGGGTCTTGTTTTTTCTTAAAGCAAGTTGTTCGTTTGTGTGGGTGTGAGGGGGTTCCAGAAGACCAGGGGGTCTCATTTTCTTTCCGCCCTCATCTAACAGAGCTCCTGAGCAAACTGGGGAAGCAGAATGCGTGAATCCTGAGCTCAATCGGGGTCCTCTACGGTCTACCAAAGCCTGCTGCTGCTGCTGCTGCTCTGACACACAAGATTGACCGTTCTCGCTTCTTAAAAGCCATCGTCCCCTCACCCCAGTCCTAGAAGCCCTTCCCTGGATTAATCTACCAGACTGTGCAAGGGAGACAGGTTGGGGTATATACTCCAGTGAGGTCATTGTACTTTAACAAAACTCTTCAGGAAAAAAAGATGTTTTGGCCCAAAGGAAACCACGGAAGGAACAATGTCCCGATGCCAAGAGGACAACCAGGGGATGGACAGCGCAGCGATCAGATAAAGGTCTCCCAGCTTAAACTTAGGGTCAGTCCTTTTGACATATTCCCCCGTCTAGGACGTGTCATCCCATGCCATAGAGGAAAACTAGAAAGCTCACCTAGAATTTACTGAGTGGGAGGGGAGGACACTAGGGAAGCATCCAGTGTGTTCTGTTGCTCTACATGGGAGGGAGAAACTGGTACTCCCCAGAGCTTAGCTACAGGCCAGCCATTGTCAAAAAAAAAAATCACATTCTCGACCTTGTTGATCCCTGCCACTTAATAAAGCACGTTCAATGAATGTTGTCCCGGACTTGAGAGTTTTTTGTTTTGTTTTGTTTTTTGTTTTTTGGTTTTTTTTTTTTTTTTTTTTTTTTTTTTTTTTTGGTTTTTTGGTTTTTGTTTTTAGTTTTTTAGAGACAGGGTTTCTCTGGCTGTCCTGGACTGACTTTGTAGACCAGGCTGGCCTCAAACACACGAAGATTCTCCTACCTCTGCCTGCCAAGTGCTGGCATTAAAGGCGTGTGCCACCACCGCCCAGCTAGATTTAAGAGTTCTTAATAATGTATTTTGTGAAATCCTTATAACTATTCTGTAAATAAACACTGTTAACCACCCATTAAATAAGGTGAACTAGGACGAAAAGTCATCTTGCCCTGTATGTCACTCAGACACTCACAGGCAGAAGGGTCAGACTCTGGCCTCTTCCAAAGCTCCTGCTGGAACACAGTCCTGCAAGACAGACACTGTTGTGGTTTGAATGTGAATGTCCCCCATGGATTAGGTTCCTGCATTTGAATCCTTTCTGGTGGTGACATTTAGGAAGGCTATAGAGTGTTAGGATCCTCACTGGAAGAAGTGGACCACCGTTGGGGACACAGGAATCTTGAGGATTTATAGCCCCATGCCCCATTCCACTGCCCGCCCTCCTCTCTCTCAATATCTCTCTCTCTCTCTCTCTCTCTCTCTCTCTCTCTCTCTCTCTCTCTCTCTCTCTCTCCTTGTGGACTGTGATGTAATGTGACCAGGGGCCTTCCACTCCTGCCATCATGGCCTGCCTTCCATAATGAACTGCATCACCTCAAACTGTAAGACAAAATAAACCCTTTTGCCTACTTAAGTCACTTGTAGTGAGGAATTTTAGTCACATCTATGAGAAAGTAACTAATACTGTGCTCCCATCTTTCAGAGGAGGAAAATGAGACTGGATGAAGTTTAGCTAGGTGTTCTGTGTTGCAGAGCCAGTCAGTGAGGGACCTAGTTTCTGCAAGCTCAGGATCTAAGCACAAAGCCATGTACCCCCTACCTGCCCTTTGGCAGGACCAAAGACCCTTTAAAAAATGTGTAGGTCGTTCCGAGATAAACAATGTGAGCGAGAAATCAAAACCCATAGAGAGTAAGCATAAGAAGCAGTCCTCAAAAGGAAAAAAACACCTGACCTGGTTACCTAGTGTCTAATCTCAGTGATAAAGCCTATGCTTTATTCTCTGAATGTATGTTCCTGCTGGAACCTGAGGTCCATTGCTCAAGAGTTGGTGGAAGGAAGTGAATCTGCTTAGCTTGGGCAATAACCAGGGAGAGAGACACATTCTCCATCCCTCTCCAGGCTGCCCATAGCAAGTAAAAGATGGGAAAGGACAAGGATGACTCGTGTGTAGATTTAGCTGAATCCAAATGATCAGAATTGGACATAAATTCAAGCTCCATCCCCGGGTACCACTCCTGTAGATGGCATAGCCTTATCCCCAGCCTGGAATTCCCTGCAGAAATTCTAACCTAAGTTCCTTCCTGTCCATTCAATATCACCTCACCTGGATGCTAAAGAGGAGGGACTGGCTTGTTGAGGGGGGGGGTGCTCAATCCCATCTGCTGAAGGAGTGTTTCTTGTTCTGATGGATGGAAGAGACTGGGAGTAGGAAGGACCGAAATCATGGTAAAGCCAACACTGCAATGAAATGCAAATGATGTCTGTCGATTTCAACACACCATTGCTCTATGGGAAAAAATTAGTGAGAAGGCAAGAGATGTGGACAACTGCTGAAAGAGCTGCATGTGAGAGGAGGTATAAGAAGGCGGAGTGGGAGTGGTGAATAGACAAGAGACACAGGCTTCAAGCCAATGAGGTCATCACCTCATTCCCCAGAGGCCACTGCTGCCTGATGGCCTCCTGAGAGCTGCTGCGTGACCTTGGCCTGTACACCTCTGAGATATTTTCACAGCCTCACTGCCCTGTTGTAACTTCAGCTGAGGACACATGGAGTCTTGGTGATGCTTCAAGGATTCAAGGCAAAAATTCACCCGGGTGACTGCAGGGCGAGGGTAGTGGCTAAGAAAAAAGACATACACTTGGTGAGCAGTAGGCTGCATCCAGATCCCACCTCTACCACAGAAGACATTTTCATCTCCTCAGTATCTCCATTTCCCTAAAGCTGAAGGGATAAATATATTCAAGGGAACTTTCAAGTCCAAAGCCTGGCACTTGGTAGGCACATGCCCTCCTACCGTGCATCGATATCTCTTAATGTAAGAAGATAGAAATCCTGCCTACCTCTGACTTGAATTTCAGCAAATAATCTAATTCTCTGTCATGGGCATAAGTGGAAAATCACAGTCGTCTCCAGGTCTTCAAGTTATTTTTAATATCTTCAAGGTACCAAATATAAAACCTCGAACTATGAGTTCTGTCTTCAAACACATCCTCAGATCTTTCAGCACTAACCACACATACCCGGTGGCTTGGTCACTGCTCACATTTGCTGGAACGAAATATTCAACAAAGGCAACTTAAGGAAAGGAGGGTTTCTTCAAGCTCACAGTATGAGAGGATGGTGGTCCACCATTATATGAAGGCATTGTGGCAGAACTACAAGGCTAATGGACTCATTGTATCTGCTGTTTGGAGGAACAGACAGACGGACACTAGTGCTCAGCTCATCAACACGCGCCCCCCTCCCTCCCCGCCAGTCCATCTTTGCATTGTAGACGATGGGGCTCCTGTTGCCTCCCAGAGAAGAAAAGAAAGTAACCAGAGCCCCTGAATGTGCTATAAAACCAGACCTGAAGCAAACCCTGCCGTTTCACAGATGAACCAAGGAGAAAACCAAGTCACTCAGAGGATGAGTAACACCCGGGATGGCATACAGCATGCAGTTTGGAATCTGCTTCACTGTGGCTTCAGTTTTTCAGAACAGACTTTTTGTAAAGTCTAGGAGAGCAAAAGGGAGAGTAAATGTGTTTTCCTTTATTTTCCTTTCTGAAGGCACAGACGCCCGGAAGGGGCATCTTACGAGGAGACACCACAACCCGGAGATGTCACAGCATCTCTGACAGGGAGAGGGAGACTACATCGCCCTCTGATTCCCGCTCTGTGCTACAGGCTCACAGGGGGTGGCTGCCCAGCTTCAGTTCTTAAAAAGCCAAGTACAAAAGGCATTCATTTCCGAGAGGATGTTACTTAGCTCTTTGCTGCCCACAAAGGGGATCCCCCTGTCCCACTCCAAACTGTCATTGGAGTTCTGAAGAAGCCGCTTTGGGGGCTAACATTTTGTCTGCTTGGTCAGCCAAGTAGTTCAGCACTTTTGAGTACTCCTGTCTTCTACCTATGTTCCCTTCTTTCTATGGAGTGGGGTGTGTGTGTGTGTGTGTGTGTGTGTGTGTGTGTGTGTGTGTGTGTGTGTACATATATATTCATGACTAGCTTGCTAGCTTGACTGGATTTGTTATCACTGGGAGATACTTCTAGGTTTGCCTGTGAGGGTATTTCCAAAAAGACCTGACCTGAATATGGACAGCACACTTTTATGAGCTTGGAGTCCTGGGAAGTGAGAGGCAGTGGATGGGGGATGGGGGAGAGGGAGGGGGAGGGGGAGGGGAGCCAGAGGTGTTGAAGTTTGGGGGCTCTTATCTGCTCAGGGCCTGTAGATATGATTCTGGATTCAAGGTCTTGCATTTTTATACAACTTGTCAAAGTAGATCTTTTTGTTTTCTCTGCCTCAAAAAGGGATGAGAATATTGCTTAAGGCACTGGCTTCACAAAATTTGTATCTGCCTCTATGTATGTGGGACGTTTCTTGCCAAACTTACCAGTAAGTGGAAAGTGGACAAGCTGTCAGGCAGTTAAGTGAAAAGTCCCATGGCTAGCCTAAAATAAAGATTCTAATGGCCAGTTTCTCCGCTTTTCTCTCTCCTTTGGCTCACCCTGAGCTGTGTGTGTGTGTGTGTGTGTGTGTGTGTGTGTGTGTGTGTGTGACAGAAATATACAGAACTATACTCTCTGCCTATTATTCTGGATTTCTTAGAGCAAGAAGTTGAGATCTGAACATTAAATTAGCTGGCCCACATGCATAACTTACATCGAGGTCATAAAACACATTTCGGATTATAGGGAACCATGGTGCCTGCCTACCTCGACCCCTCACATCAGGTGCACCCAAAGCCCTGCAGGCATGCGGTACTTCATTTAACTAAGAGTCCCCATGCTGTGTGGTACAAGCAGTGAAGTAAGATGTATCGAGCTGCCATTCCTAGAAGGCAGGCTCACACACTCACCTCCTGTTTTTCTCCATCATTTAAAATTAGAGTAACTGGTGGCTATTTTTCATGGGCAGTGGAGATTATTTTTTACTCTCAATTACAGGGACCAAGATAGCAGAAACTGCTCTAGATATACAGAAAGGGCTGGCATGTGTTTAATTAGTTTTTCAACAGTGTCTTCATGAAACTGTGTGTGTGTGTGTGTGTGTGTGTGTGTGTGTGTGTGTTTCCCAAGTGCCTTGTGCTCCTTATGGCCCACCTCCCTAAAGAATATTCTCGTAGCCTCACTTTTCAGGTGTCACTGCCTCTTACAAGGACCTCAGCGCCAAACCCAGACTCTTGGAGCTTGCTTGAAGACTGAGCTTTTTCTGCTCAGTGGCTACATTCCTACATGGGCAGCCTCGGCTTCAAGAAGGCTGGTTGCCATGTAATTACTAAACACTAAGGCTGATTCCAGCATAGGGAGAGCCAAAAGAAGCATCCTTAGGGGGTAAGCTATGCACAACCATATTTACTCAACTGTTGGCAATATGAACTGCAAAGTGATATTTCACAAGCCACTTAATACTGCCAGGGGGTGTGGGCATGAGGCATGCATGAAAGCGAATTTTCCAGACTAAAGAAAAGTCTACACGTTCTAAGCTTTGTATCTTCTCTGTGGTCCCATCTTGTCCCCTATGCATCCTACACAGCTTCGGGGATTAACCTGACTCGGGCAATGAGGGCTGGAGAAAGAACAGACAGACAGGTGCGTGCAGAAAACAGCTGGGACTGGGTGGGCTGTGCTTGCACTGACTATGCGACAACCTGGAACCTCCTGGCAATCATTACATACAGCACCAGCACGAGGAAGTAGGAGGTCTCTGTAGGCGAGCCGTCCCAGGCTGTAGACATCCAGGAGGAAGAGGAGGAGGAGGCAGAAGCTGCTAGTTTCTGCATACCCAGGTGAATAGGGAAACATTCATACTTGGACCAGAGGAAGATTTTATCATTTTCCTCTGAAAATCACCAGAAGGAAGGTTTTGTTATTCCCGTGGGTCTGAGGCACTGGAGAACGGCCCATGGCTGCACCCATTTAAAACCATTTCCAGGCTACCAAGAAGAGACTTGATACCCTATGAGCATATACAGGGGGAGGAAATCCCCCTCAGTCACAGTCATAGGGGAGGGGAGTAAGGGGAAAATGGGAGGGAGGGAGGAATGGGAAGATACAAGGGATGGGATAACCATTGAGATGTAATATGAATTAATTAATAAAATATATTTTTAAAAAACGATTAGCACTCTCTAGGACTTCATCTGTTCTCTTAGACATTAACTGGGGGTTTCCTCAGCATCTCACATCCTGGGGTGCCCCTGGTCCCTTGCTGTACTTCCACCAGGTATTTAAATAGTTATTATCTGATGTGTTGGCTTTCTAACACAGTCATAACAAGCTACCACTCATCAGCTTGAAGCAAGAGTCATTCATCAGTTCACAGTTCTGCAGTTCAGATGCCCAGTGAACTAGGCTGAGTACTCTGCTTGAGGTCTCCCACAGCCAAGGTCAGGGTGTCAGCTGGCTGGACTCTGATCTGGTGGTTCTAGAGGAGAATCCAGTTCCTGGCTCCTTTGTATTGTTGGCAAACGCTACTCCTTTCCTTGGCTCCCATACGGCCCCTTCAAGCCCCAAGGCTGCAATGGTAGATTGAGTCCTTCCTGTACTTGGCTCCTGCTGGCTTTTTCTGCCCTTGTCCTCGGCTATCAAGGGCTCGTGTGGTTATCTCTGTCCCACCTTAGTAATCTATGAGTTATCCTTCTCCTCTGAGACAGCTGACTAGCAGTGGCGATTATATCTATA
Source organism: Acomys minous (assembly GCF_964271855.1). Taxonomy (NCBI): domain Eukaryota; kingdom Metazoa; phylum Chordata; class Mammalia; order Rodentia; family Muridae; genus Acomys; species Acomys minous. Next base: position 41,470,326 of record NC_140501.1, on the reverse strand, counting down.
GATCCTCTTTGCCACACAGCCACAAGAGATCAGACTAACGCTAGGGACAGAAGCTATGAGATTCCCACGTTCTGGCACCCCCAGTTCACCCAGGAGCCCCTGTGATTCGCACCACACACATGCTCCCCAGTTCCCCAAAACTTCTACCCAATAGCATGCAATGACAGCACCAATATTCCACTAAATCTTGTAGGGCTATAAGCCCCCACTCTCCTCAACGTCTAAATTGAGCATGAAGAAGCTCTGGAACATTCCATTTAGCCCATCCCCTGAAGCCCAATTCTTCCTCCTGTGTGGACCCAGACAGTCATCTGTTCCCAATATACAAACACAGGACAGATGTCAGGTAACAGTCACAGCATTCCCATTCTAAGAAGGGGGTGGGGAAGGAGAAGAAAACACAAGTTACAAGCCCAAAGCAGTGTTGAATCCAGCCTGGCAGACACTGTTAAGTTTCAGTGCCTGGAAGTCATTCGCCATGGCTCTCCGCAGTGCTGGCTGAGTCATCGGGTGAGCCGAGGAGCACTGTGTTCCAGGCAGTGTGCTGAGGGCCTGACAGCTCCTGACTCATTTAGTTCTCCCAAGCTATCCTGTGATGTGCAGTCACTCCTCCGTATCCACTGGGATCGTGTTCAAAATCTCTCTGGAAGCCAAAATCTGCAGAAGCCCAAGTTCCTAATGCAAACTGACATGGTGTGCTTGCACATACCCTACACAGGCTATATGGCACACTTTCCATCATCTCTAGACCGCTTGCAATGCCAAACACAAAGTCAGTAGCTACGAGTGTTAAGTGCACACACAGTTTTGTCTTGCCTGACTGCTTTTGATCTGTAGTTAGTTGAATCCACCCCTGCAGAACCAGCAGACAGAAAGGTCCAACTGCCCATTGCTATTACTCATCTCCCGGTTGCAGGTGGAGACATGAGACTACACGGGTTGGATAGTGTGTCGCAGATGTGCCGTCAAGGCGGTGGAAGATCTGGCCTCAAATCCAGGCAGCCTGATTTCAGACCCTCTATATTCATGCTGCATCTTGCAAAGCCAATGATGCTTTTAGGCCACTGAGATCTACTCAGGAAGGAAGATTTTGGGAGATTGCTCCAGGCTTTGAACATTATTTCTTCTGAGGAGGGTGTGTGTGTGTGTGTGTGTGTGTGTGTGTGTGTGTGTGTGTGTGTCTGTGTGTGTGTGTGTCTGTGTGTGTCTGTGTGTGTGTATGTGTGTGTGTGTGTGTTTGTGTGTCTGCACAGGAGGTTAAAAGTACACTTGGCATCTGGGATGGGATCAGAAGAGGAAAGGAACAAAGAAAATCCTAAATCCTAAATGTACCTCCAAAAGGCTTCTCCAAAAATATTGATAGAATGTGTATTTGCATATAAATCTTTCTCCTATTAACAAATAATTTCCTTTTAAGAAAAGGAAAGCTGGCTTCATGGCCAGAGATGCTATTGTTTTCCACTATCCTTTGGTCTTTGCCTCTGGTGCAGGAGCACCCTTGTGCAATGCTTACTTAGGTTGACGCTGTGCTGAGGAAAGGTAGTGGAGGGCTTGGACTATGTGAGTTGAATCCTGGCCCCATCTCTTCACAGTTTAGCCTGGGTTACTTACATACCATACCCGAGGCTGTCCTGCAAAAGGAAGAGCATGCTAGAACCCATTTTATAAAGATTTTGTGATAATCAACTGCATACAGACTCCATGTACCTGGCAGCCAGCACCCTTGTGCTTTTGTGTTGCAAATCAGTTTCCTTGCTTTTATCTTTCACCTTTGTAATTCTCTTCTGCATATAATATGGGCACGGTTCCATGCCTCAAAGAAGAATTCACCTTGCTTTTGTAGGGTTGATTTAGACAAATACCACTGTGAAAATATAATCGGAAAAGGCCGGGCGTGGTGGTGCATGCCTTTAAATCCAGCACTTGGGAGGCAGAGGCAGGTAGATCTTAGAGGCCGTCCTGGTTTACAAAGCAAGTACAAGACAGCAAAGGCTACACAGAGAAACCCTGTCTTAAGGAACCAAAATATGTACACACACACACACACACACACACACACACACACACACACACATACACACGTGTGCTATATATATTCTGTAAAATATTTTATCACCCAATCTAATAATGATCTGGCAGAAATTTTTCTTGAATTTTATATGACAAACCTTGTATGTAAACTAATTTCAATTGAGCCTTTCAAGAATAATTCATCAATACACAATATCTTGCAAATATTTCTCCTATATATATATATATTTGCATATGAATGTTCAACTATAGAGTTTGTAATATAAATTGGCTATTAACTCTAACACAATAAAACCCAAAATTCCATAGTTCTATCATGAAAAAGAAATGAGTAACAAAAACAGTCAAGCATCCTTAGCTGCACATCTCACTCCTATCAGGATGGATACTACTAAAAATAATAAATATTGATGGGAATATAGAGAACCAGAAATCCTTGTGAAATAGCCCAACTGCTTGGAAAAAATATGTAGCAGTACAGTCCAATACTTGCACTTCTGGGCGTGAATACTCACAAAGAAAGCAGCACGTCTAAAGGATATCTGCATACCCATGCTCGCATCAGCATCATTCACAATACACAAAAATGGAAGCAACCCCAGGGTACAGAGGAAATAAATAAATAAATAAAATGTAACCTATGTGTGTAGTTGAATGCTATGTAACCTTAAAAGGGAAGGAAAGCATTGTCGTGTGCTGTACTCCAAAGGAACTTTGTAGATGTTACACTCAATGAAATAACAGACATAATAAGCCAAGTGCTATGGGGTTTGAAGTGCTTGAGATTAGTCAAATTCATAGAAACAAAAAGCAAGAATGGTGGCATCAGCGCTCGGAAGAAGGGGCAAAAGACGATGACTAGACGACACAAAAAGGCTTAGAGATTTGTTCCGCTGGAGCGTGAATACATTTAATGCTACAAACTGAATGCTTAAAAATAGCTAAGTAGCTAATTGCATGTTTTTATCACACTAACAGCTATGGAATGTACAAACCCAAGAGAAAAATCCTAATATAAATTACGGACTTGGGGAAATAATGACCTCAGTGGAGGCTGACTGAAGTGACAAATGTGCCTCTCTGGTACTCTGTGTTCACTGTAGGGAGGCCTACATGTGCAGGGGTAAAGGATGTATGAGAAGTCCTCAGCCAGCCATTCCTATTCCTGTGAGTGCTGAAAAATGATCTATAATAAATTCTGTAATCTAGGCTATGCACGTGGAAATATCCATGGGTACCTCCAGAAAGTCTTGTGTGTGGTGAGCAAGGGTGGCAGTGCACGGCCTGGAGTGTGCACTCTAACACAAGGACGTACGGCCAAGCCTCACTCCACAGGACTATTTCGAAATATGCAGCACTCCCCGTTTCTTCATCTATGATCTAGCATGAAGTGACCATCAAAGTGGTTTTGGGGGTAGGGGCCCTCCTATGATTTTCATTGAGTAAAAATATTGCAAAACAGGTGACTTAAATTGGGGTCTGTGGCCATGATTCATGGCTCTGTAATATTTTCAAGATATAGAGAAGTGACCAACATGACTTCAATTATCAATTAGCATCCAGCTGTAACCTGAATGCGAATATCAAGATCCTAAAGCAGTTGGGCAGCCCCACCTTGACGTCACTTAGAGCAATCACCAAGGCCCAACAGATTTAAAGCACCAACGTTACACTAGCTGGTTTCTCTGGCCACAGTAGGGTGAAATCAGAGATTAAGAGCCAAAGGAACTGGGTAGGGGTTTGAAGTTTACGGTCTGTATTGTCCTTGGCTGGTGCCATAGTTTGAGCGGAACCCCTGGGCCCAAATCTGCCTATCATAATGTTCTTCTTGTAGGTTTCTAGGACCCTCTGATAGCAGGCTACCAAGAAAAGACTTGATACCCTATGAGCAGATAAAGGAGGAGGAAGTCCCCCTCAGTCACAGTCATGGGGGAGAGGAGTAAGGGGAAAATGGGAGAGAGGGAAGAATGGGAGGATACAAGGGATGGGATAACCATTGAGATGTAATATGAATAAATTAATTTTTAAAAAAGAGCCAAAGGAACGAAGGAAACGCAAGCCAACATAGAACGTAAAGAGCACGCTCGGCACCAATGAGTCGATAGCTCACGTGAAATTAGAAAGTACCTTAGACAACAAACGGCTGATTGCACGTGGCAAACACAAGCCGAGAGGAAAGTTTACATGTGTAAACGCATACAACTGAAAAAACAACCAAGGTCTAGAATAACAGCTTTTCCCTTGAGCATATAGAGAAGGAAGAACAAATTAAGCGGATAAAAAATTATAATATGGGGCTGTGGAGTTGATTCAGTAAGCGAAAGTGTTTGCCATGCAACAGAAGGGACATGAGCTCAGATGCTCAGAACCCATGTAAAGCCAGGTGCTGTGGTACGCTTCTGTAATCCGTGCTGCAGGATGGGAAGAAGAGACTGGAGAAGCCCTGGAACTCATGGGCCAGCTAGTGAGCAGTGCACGCATATGTAAACACGCACACACACACACACACGCGCACACACACACACACACACACACACACGCACACACACACACACGCACACACACACACACACACGCACACACACACACACGCACACACACACACACGCGCACACACACACACACACACGCACACACACACACATACACGCACACATACACGCACACACACACACGCACACACACACAAGATTTTTAAAATATTTAAAATCTACATTACCATTCATGCCCATACTTTACTGTTAATAGTAACAAATATTGGAAATGGTGTAAAGAAATCAGAACTCTTGTACGGTGTTGGTGGAATTATAAAGCTGCCATGGAAAACAGTATGGCCATTGCTCAAAAATAAGCACACAGTATAGGATTGCCACATATATAATACGTATATATTCAAATACTATATATATATTCAAAACTCAGCATCCACAAGAGTTTCTGCACACTCATGCTCACAGCAGCAGTATTCACAATAGCCAAGAAGTAGAATCCATTCCAACATCCGTCCCTGATGAACAGATAAGCAAAACTGTGCTCAATGCATATGGTAGGGTACTATTCACCCTTAGGCATGATGGACATCCTGACACACGCTACAATATGTCTAAATTTGGAGGGCATTATGCTTAGCATATAAATATAAAATCACAAATGCCTTATGACTTCAAGTGCATGCGATATTTAGAGTAGTCAAATTCACACTCATAGAGTGCAGAGCGGTGACTGTGAGGAGGAGGAGGAGGAGGAGGTGGCAACGGGAGCTGCTATCCAGTGGGGGTTTTCAGCTCTGCAAGACGGGAACATTCTGCAGACACGGTCCACAGTAATGTGAATATATCTACCGAGTCCAAATGGCACACTTAAAAACACCCAGTTAGCCAGGTGTGGTGGCCTACACTTTTAATGCCAGCATCCAGAAGGCAGAAGCAGGTGGATCTTTGTGAGTTCGAGGCCAGCCATGACTACACAAATGCTTCAGGTTGTCATCTACCTTGGATAGCACCACCTCTATCCTCAAGTACACAGGATTCTTTGCAACGTCTTTGGGGAGACCTGGGAAGAAAGTAGCAGAGTTAAGGGTACATCCAGGAGTGACCTCACAACCTTCAGAGTCCAGCGGGCACCAGGGCTTGCATGCTGGATCCTAGTCCTGCTTACCTCCGGCAGGTCCCACCAGCTTCGTGCCCAGGTCACCAAGCCAGCTTAGGCCGTTGGTGGAAAATATTGTCCCACACCTCCAGCCAGCATTGGACTCTATTCCTGCCTCCATGGTCTCAGATGAAATGCTCTCCAAGGTTCTGTGTCTTCCCAATATATTCATTTGTATAAATGCACATGCAAGCACACACACATACACACACACACACACACACACACACACACACACACACACACAGTCTTAATACAATAAACACCAGAAGCCCTTTTTTTCAGTCAATTGTAGTCTGTTTGCCTACTTCTAAGAAAGGCTTTGCAATTTTCATCAGAATTTCCTAATGTCTAGATTATTCCTGAGGGATGACGAACATCTCTGAAATACTGAGTCTTTCCATCCGTAACACCTTATGTCCCTTCGTTTCTTCAAAATGCCCGTGTTCTCAGTAATGCTTGCAGCTAGTTCCACCAATCCACAGAAGCCTCGTATGTTATTGATGACCTCCATAGGCATCTCACATTATTAGCGGGCTTCCATTTTGATACAAATACTTGCAAAATATTCACGAAACTAGAATAGCTCAGTAAATCCTTATGGCCCATTCCCTTCCCCACCCCCCCCACCCCCATTCAACAAGGACCAACCCTTTGCCACATCTGTATTATTTTCCTCTTTGTTCCTTGATTTACTAAGGATCCCTTTTTGATGAGCATCCTTTACTTTCAATGAAACACAGACATTATGAGTAAGAAATGGGGCGCCGTGACCCTCCAGGGACCAGAAGCCCCGCCCACTGCCTTCCGCTGTCCATCTGCTTGCCTATCACCATCATGTCACTTGTCAAATACATTCTAACTGTAAGGTCACCCTGTGGTCTTCCCAAGGTGCATTCACACCCCAAACCTCCTGTCAGATCCTAGAAAGGAGCCCACTGGAATCATTTTTAGGTCTCAATGAAGAAGTGGTGACGTTTTCAAGGGAGTTTGTCCCCATGGCCATTAGAGCTCACTGGAGGTCTGCTGGGCCAGAGTCCTAACTGGACATTGCGGATGAACATTTTAAGTGAGCACAGAGGGATCCTTTCCCAGGCTGTCCCTGCCCAGCCAAGAGTGTCCAGCCATCCCAGTGTCAGCACTAACGGCATCTGGGGCTAGATAATTCCAGCCTGGAGGGCTGTGCTGTGTATAGCAGGAAGCTACACTAGCCTTAAACTCACAGAAAGCCACCTGCCTCTGCCTTCCAGATGCTGGAATTAAAAGTGCAGCACTGGCCTCCGGCCTCCAGCTGTGAAAGTCAAAAGGCATTGCCACGTTCTAGGGGAGGCCAGCTCCCCTCTGGAGGAGAGCTTGTGATGAAGCATGAGGCCAAAGGAGATCTGCATGAGGTGCAGCCAGGGAATCAACCCTCACACCAAACAGACACACCCATTCATCTCGGAACCAGCTGAGCATCCAAGTGTCACTGCTATGGAATCAGTAGTCAGCGACGGCAGTTCACTTTGTTTGCTCTTCCTTCAGCAGATGAGTATGAGACCCACATTTTCAAGGAAGGGACCCATGTGTATAAATAGATAAAGGAAGGTTGCAGCAACTGCCTTATCCATTTGATTCATATGCAAAAAAAAAGATACAGTAAATCAGGGGTGGGTTCTATTCTTGGTTGTCTTGGATTCTGGAAGCCTCCATTTAAAGGCATTAGAATAATGAATGCCTCTTAAGAATCGAAAGCAATTTATTTGGGCCTAAAATAGCTTGGGAATGGGAGGCATCACAAAGGAGTGTACAAAGGTGTCTTTCCGAGACAGAATCATTTTCCCATATTGAAAGTACATCCTGTATTTTTAAAAGCCACAGCATCTTAGCTACAGAAAACAAACAATGAAGTCCTGATACAACAAAGTAAGGAATATATATGCACACACACATATATGTATATATATATATGTATATATATATGTTCATGTGTATATATGTATGGATATATATATGTAGGTAGGTATGTAGGTAGCATTAGCATTAGCATCTATGTGGTCCATGAACCAGTTAGTTTTTATCAATTGGTATCCTAGTGCTATACCTCTTTAAGAAGGCCAGTGGGTATACAGCATCTGCTGGCAGGTGATGGTTGAGATGTGTGGCACCTATGACAGTAAGCTGTGGTGGTACCCCATGCCCCAGAGAAAGAAAAGAAAAGCTGTGAGTAGGATGGAGTCGGGTCCCAGATGGGCATGTGCTGAGCTCAGGGCTGAAACCAATAACTTCACTGTGGGCTGATCCAAACCATCTGGGCACCGACTTTAGCAAAACTGAAGTCTCTGAAGCAAACGTGAGAAAAAGAGATACTTAAGGGAGTCAGAAGGGTGGGAACAGAAGTGCGGAAGGATGAACACGGAAAATCCTTTCGACATGCGAGGCTTCGTAGTCATAACGGGGATTTCCAGAGAACTAGCTCGTGGGTTCTAAGGCATGCTGACCTATCAGCTATGTTCCCACTATGCTATATATCTCTCTCTCTGAGGTCCAGGGAGACTCACACTGCTAAGAAATACCCATTAGATGTGAACGCCTTCCAAGAATAGCTGCTTCTTATTTAATGATATCGCAGACAGCAAGGAAGGAAGGGAGAAAGAAGCTTCATGGTTTTATAGTATAGAAATGAGTAGTTACTCAATAGCTAAGTCTTATATAAATTAAATAAGCCTACAGCTTATTAAAACAATATTTAAGCCATGGATAGTAAAGCACATCTGTAATCCCAAAACTTGAGGGGCAGGAGCAGGAGCATGACAAGGTCAAGGCTAGCCTGGGCTACATAGCAAGTTCAAGGACAACTTGGGCTACAGAGAAAAACACTATCTCAAACACCAAAGGCTGGGAATGTAGCTCAGTGACAGAGAGGTCGCCTAACATGCCCTGGGTTAGATCTCCAGTGCCAGACAAAATAGGATTTATTGAATAATTACTGAGAGCCACGAGAAGCCCCGGCCTTTGTTCTCTTAGGTAACCACTCCATTTTCACAGAGAAGCTGACAGTGCAGAGGTCACCCAGGAAAGGAAAAGTTAAGTCCAATGTTTGAGCTCTGAAGCCCAGCACTGTGACCAGGATTCTCGGCTTAGAACTGCCCTGTAAGCTACCAGCTGGAGGCTTGGCTATTTTCTGCTACAAGAATAAGCCTTCTCTCTCCCACCACCACTTAAAGAAGTATCCAGGGAAAATTGGGCTCCTTAAGTTGCTCCTAGCCCTACTGCCTTCCAGTGAAATGTGTAGTTAGGAATGGAGATGTTTCACAGTGAACACGGCAAAGCAATGAACTCCTTCCATTAAACTCTTTAAAATGATTTGTGCAAGAAAGAAATGTAGATTGTTAAAGAATTTGAAAAGGCTCTTTCCTGCAACGCTCATCTAGACGACTGAATTTTTAGCTTTAAGACTTCAAAAGGTATTGGAACAAAAGCTGACTATGCTCAATAGATTTCACTCAGACTTCAGTAGACTTTCTAGAACTTACCACTTATAACTCCACGTTGACAGAGAAAGTCTGATCCTCCATTGAATGGACTGAAGAGCTTTCCGGAAGCCAATTAAGAATAACCAGAGCAAAGAGGCGTGCCCTTTTCAGGGAGAAGCCTGTGGAAGCCTTGCTCCTGTGAGCCTCCTGCGCAGAGGGCAGATACCATCTTCCTTTTACCTAATAGTCACTTTCAGCATAAAGACTAAGGCTTTGAGTCACCTTTACAGTGTTTGCCTCTGTCTTCAATCCAGGTTAAAACAACAAAAGCATGCCCTTACATGTTAATAAGCTTTCTGTCGCTGTAACAAACTACCTGAGATACATGAATTTACACAGAGAAAAGGTTTACTTCAACTCACAGTACTAGAGTTTTCAGCCCATAGCTGGCTGGTGCTTTTGCTTTGGGAGTTGTGAAGGGGCAACTTACCACCCCATGGTGGGGAGCGCGTAGTGGGCAGAACTGTTATCCTAATAGCCAGGATAAAAATGAGAGAGACGGGCTGAGTTTCCATGATCGCTTCCTTCCAGGGCATGTGCCAAAGACACAGGTCTTACTTCTAAGCCCCACATCTTGAAGTTTCCACCACCTTCCAATAAGACCAAGCTGCGCACCAAGGCTTTAGCACACAGGCCTTTGGGAAATGCTTATGACCCCAAACTAGAGTACCTTATAAGCCACAAATGCATGGCCGGCCCACTGTGTCTGTCTGTTGTGCCCAATTGCTAATGAGCATTTGGGTGAGCCAACCTATCTTTCATCTTCAGCTTTAAGTTTTCTTACTTTTATAAAAGGATGGGCCGTATGAAAGTCTGTATCGCTTCTCTTTCACTTTTGCAACAAATTATTGTACCTCTGGTAGTTAAAAAACACAAACTTACCCCCTTTTTTTTCCAGCTCTGGAGGTGTAGCTCAGCGGTAGAATGCTTGCCCAATATATGAAAGTCCCTGGGTTCAAACCACAGCATATAAAAAAAAAATACACTGTCCCTGTGATCCCTGTGTGTCTGTGTTATCACATCTTGCATATCTTATTATATTATTTAGGGACCTGAACTGTAAATATTGAGAAATTTATCAGTTTGGTACAATTTAATTTACTTTTCAGCACCATATATATTTATAATAGCTTATAAATATTTAAAGTTATCTTAATAATGGCTCCATTGACTCATAATAAATTCTGTGCTTTGTGTAGGGACGATTGCCAAGCTGATAATCCAGAAACATGGAAAACCCCGTCAAACTCGGTGACTGGTTGGTCCCAAAAGAATATCATCGTTCCGATTACGGGAAAAGTTTGACCACTTAAGTTGAGCAGCCTTAGAAATTAGTCTTCACAGATAAACATCCTGAAATGCACCTCTTTGAAAAAGATAAGTGAAAGAAATATCCTCTGCCAAACAATTTGTTCGTTGGGCTGTATCTTAAAAGCCAAATAGCTCTGCCGGTTTCCCAGGCACTGCAGCTCTTTATTATCAGAGTCAGAAGGGCCCTGCCTGAATCTGAATAGTGAGCGTCAGATGTGATGGAAGGCAGATGTGAGAGAATGCCAGCTGATGCGCACATGTGCTCCCCGGCCTCAGGAAGAGAACTTTGAGTGACATGTGGCAGGTTAGACCTGAATCAAGGGGCAAGGGTCCTTCCAGGCCTTGGGCCAGCAGCATCAACAGTACCTGGGAGCTACACAAAACGGAAATCTCCTACCCCAGTCCTGCCACCCAGTTACTGGAGTGCTGCCTCTAGGTGACCTACCCTGAGTGTGAGAGCCTCTGCCGTAGTGTCAAGAGTCAGTGAGACCTACAGCAGACCAAGATGTTCCTTGGGAGGCCGCCACTCATCTGAGACAGGGGGCTCTTAGGGATGATAGAAAAGAGTCGTAGGATGAGTCAATTTGGGCAGCTGTAGAGTTCGTGAAGAAAGACTTTCACTTACTCCAGTGGTAAAGAGAGGAGTATTCATCCAAGTGCGGTGTGGGCTTCTCTGAAGAGAGCGTACTGCCTGCATGTATCAGCAGCAGCCATATAAGTATTGATTAGGCACTTCTGGGGTGTATGTGGATGGGAGGTGTTTTGCTTTATTTGCAAATAAGATCAGAGCGTGGCTCCACAGTCCATGAGGCAAAGGAACAGGCTGATGATGAGCTAAGGCCTGTGCATCCTTACCACATTAGAGCACAGGAGAGTTAAGCATGTGGTTTTTCTTTAAGAAAAGTCTGTAGTCTTGTGAAATGTTCAAACAACTACAACAACAACAACCATTACAGATTTACATCCAGGCAAAGAGTTTCAACTCAAGGTCACATGCACTTAGGCTTAGGCACGGCTCATAGCTATGTAATGCTCTCATTTGAGATATCTGTATGGGAAAGGATATTGTCCCCATGTAGTCAGTGTTCACAGCGAACTTTGTTACTTGTCCTGGAATTCCTGGCTCGCACCTGGTGAGAGACTTCTGCCGGGCTCGGGGATACAAAATTCCTGGTCCTCCCCTTGTGCCCTTTTCATCCTGCCTCAATATGAGATCTTTCCAGCTACTAGAATAATACAGCTAGATCTGCTGGCAATGGGGGGTGTGTATCAAAGAGGAAGAAACTGGAGACAGAGATGGCTGAAGTGAGTAGTAAAGGTATAAACTGCCTGGAGATCTAAGGTCCAAGATGTCATATATATCTGTCACTACTGTTCATCTCTACAAAGAAAAATCTGTCAGTTAAGTGATAACACACTGAAGACTCCCCACTTGGGGTTTTCATTTTAAACTATTGAAAAGAATCTTCTAGACATACAGAGATTTTTGTCACCTTACCACACCAATAAAAGAGGGTATGCAAGCAAAATAATTTTCTTATTTGGTTGAGCTATCATTACACATATCTCCACTCAAGATATGATTTTTCTGATGCACTTGTCACTCAAAGGCCATCTAGAAAGCCAGAGACGACAACCCTCCTTTCATTTCTTTCTAGGATTTTCTCCCAAGAAACTGAAGAGTCTATAAGTCTGGATGGGCAGGTACAGGCTACATGTATCTGAAGACTGCCACCTGGTCAATAGAAACACTGAGGTGCTTCTAAGCCTGGGCAGGTACAAACACGGGTGGTGGTGCACCTGTTCAAACTGATGACACCGCGATAGAAAGAAACTGACTTCGGCTTAGCGGAGGAGCAGGAACAGTGGGAAGGCCAGGAACCATCAGTGACTCCATGGTGAGTTCCGAAGGGGAGTGCTCAGGGAGATGACGGAAAGAAGGGAAGCACATGGCCCTGAAGTTTCCAATCAACTGGCTGAAGAGATGATTAAATCCTTCATCAGGAGAGAAAGAGCAGGTGCTAATAGGAGACAAGTAACAGGAAAGCGGATTCACTTTCAAACCATTTGAGCAGGAGGTTCCCGAGGGATAGCCAAATAAAGATAGTAACAAATATGAAGCCACACATACAAACTGCAACTCAACGGGTATAGGTCCAAGCGTGAACTAAAGCAAAGTGTTTAAAGGGCGACTGAGACCTGGGGTGAGCATCATTTTCCTTGGAGGATTTACAGAAAAGCTAGAAGGATTACTGATAGATTCAAAACAAAATTAGGGAGAGAGAAGAAGGAAGGAGCATTCAGAGGGGGGAAATGTTACATTATATTTCCATACCTTACAAGAGCTTCAAGGACAAAGAGATTTGTGCACATTCGAAATCCCCAGAGCAATGTTTATTGAGCTAATATGGAAATGACGGCCTAAAAGCCAACACAGTGAGCATTTTCAGAAGAAAGTGGTCAAATGGTATCAAGTTTCATAGTGGATAAATAGAATAAAACAATCGTAAGTCCGTTGTCTTAGTAACTCCTGCTTAATTTACCCTTGTACCAGCAATTTCATTTTACAAGTGGAGAAAAGAGGTCCCTAAAGATAAATAGATGCCCACGTCTTAGCTGACTGATGGATAAACTTCTGTTAGAAGAACTTCACACTCACTGCTCTTAATCCGTGCAACATCAGGTAGGGTTCTGTTGTGCAAACCCACTCAGGACAATGAGCTCCACAGACAGTTATACCATCCCAATGGATCAGGAAAGCGACGAAAAGTGAGCAAGGGGTCTAACAGGTATTCCAGGTCTTGCGCTAATATTGGCCATGATGCCTGCAACTCCCCAGGAGAAGGCATGATGTAGGCGATTTAAGTCTCTAGAAGAGACTCTAAGAGCAGATGGAGGGAAAAACAGGGCAAACATTTTTCTCTCATGCAGTGTTGTTCAGTAAACGTTCCCACCAGATCCCATGTAGAGATAAGGAAACTTTGAATTTAACGAGCTCAAAACAAACAAACAAAAAATACGTGCACTGTTCTTTCTGGTGATAAGTTGTACTGATGTCCCTTGAGCTTGTGACATCCTGGGCAAAGGAATGAGGCCATGTGGTGGTTTGAAAATGGCCCCCCACAGCCCCATAGCAGTGGCGCTATTAGGAGGTGTGGCCTTGTTAGAGCAGGTGTGGCTTTGTTGGAGAAAGTGTGTGTCAGTGTCTCCCTGGTGCCTGCCCAACAGGGTGTAGAACTCTCACCTTGCTTCCCAACAAAAAGAGAGTGGACTAAACCCTTGAGCTGTCAGCTAGCCCCAATTTAATATCTTCCTTGATAAGAGTTGCTGTGGCCATGGTCTCTTCACAGCAATAAAACCCTAACTAAAGCAGATATCAACACCAATACAGTGGCTCTAATCACAGCGCTTATCAGAACCAAGTGGGAGGGCTTTTCCTTCAGAGACCCTGAGGTAGCCTAACTCGAGCACCATCTCTAAAGTTCAAAGCTGCCCCCCAAAAGGTATGGCGAACGTGGCATTTCCCACATTCCAAAACTCAGACTTTTCAGAGTAGTAGCCTCCACTACTCGTTTCCCTCTGTGTGACTCTTACAGCCCCGAGGGTCAGCAAGATGAGGCATGTGTGACCGTAGCCCTGTGGCTTCCGTGTTTTCATCAGCAGAGATATGCAGGGCTGTGCAGTAGTTCCCAGAAGCCCCCGCATAATAAAGATGAGTAATGGGGCTTTCCCAATAGATACCCCAGCAAAGGTGCCAGACGTACATGCATTTCAGATCACAGCAGCCCTAACAGGACAGTTTCTTCTGGGGGTTTTACCCAGAAGGAGAACTCATGTCCCCTTGGCAGCCAGCAGGACACCTACCTGTGTCACCTTTCTCCTCTATAGGGTGGACTCAGAAATGCATTTCTAACCTAAGTCTCTGCACTAAATGCTTCAAGCCCGTGGCAAGCCTTCTGTTAACGGGTAAGGGCGAAGCTTTTCTTCTCCTATGTAAGTTGTGATGTTCATTTACTTTTATGCAGCAAGAATTAACAAAAAAAAAAAAAGAAAAGAAACTAATAAGACAGGAAGACAGTCACAGAGGAGGAGCAGCGGATAGATGGAGCTAGAATGTGTAATAGAAGGCTCTCAAGTAGGTCACGGAGCAGACTCAGCGCCGTGCAGATGTTACTGGGTGGTTGCTGAAAGTCGTCAGAGGTTTTCCTGTGAAGCAGCAGGAAGGCTCTGACACATCCTGTACTCACTGCCTCCCGCTCTATCCAGACAGAGCGTACAGAAACACGCCGGGTGAAGAAACACAGGATACGCACATGCCGAGCCCATCCCCACCAAAGTGGGCAGGATCTCACCCTCCTCATGACAAAGCTCTGTGTTACCACAGACATAAGTCCAGCCCACTAACTAGTGCTATGCTTCTCAATTTTGGAAAAAAAAAATAGATAAAAGATAAACCGACAGCCTTAATAAGAAATGGATGGTAGAAACAAAGGCTGCCTTGTTAACTGGGAGACATCTGGAAAGTCACAGGACCCCCTCTGATCCCACTTTCTTCCTAAGCAACGCCATGTTGAGCTATTTATTCCCACCATCTCCAAAGGGGGTCTACCTATCACAGACAGTTGGTGTCTTAATTACTTTTTCTGGTAAGATAAAATATCCTACAAAAGCAACTTTTAAAAAGTAAGGGTTTAGTTTGGTTCACGGTTCAAGGGCATCATTCACCGTGGCAGGGATGTCATGGTGTCAGGAGCCGAAGGCCACATCGCATCTACGGTCCGGAAGCAGAGATGGACGCTGGTGCTCACCTTGCTTTTGCCTTTTTTATTCCATCTATGGACCAATGGCGCTCACGCTGGCTGGGCAAGTCTTCCCACCTAGCTTAGGCCCGCCCACAGGCCCGTCCTATCAGAATAATTAATATCTCAACACTGGCAGGCACTCAGGGGGAGGAGTCGTCTCTCCTAGGATTCCACGCTGTAGTTTCCAAACATTGTGCTGCCGAATGGTGATCCTGCAAAGCACTGAAGTCACTGAGACACAAATGTGTTGAGGTACACTTGTTTCCCGGGGATACAGAGCGTTAACGAGGCAAGGTCTGCTTGACGGAAGTAGGTCACTGGGGCAGGCCTCAGAGGACGCGCCTGCTTCTTACTTCCAGCCAGTTTCCTCTGCAACTTGTCACAAGCTCCCACAAGCTCCCGCCACCACGCCTCTGCTACCGTGAGGCACTGAGAGTCTCTGAAACCATGAATCAAAAGAAATCTTTTCCTCTCTTGAGTTTCTGCTACCAGATATTGTTTCAAGGTGACAAAAAAGAAAAAGATTAATGTAGTGTGTAAAGTTAAATACGTTTGTTAGTGAGGCAGTCTTAGAGTCTTCCCCTATAGGGTCTAACAGAGCTTTCAGAAATTATATGTTGAAAAAAAAAAAAGAAATTATATGTTGATCATTGTTTCAAATCCAGTAGATATCTTGGCCTCCTCTGTATAAGCAGCTTCCCTTGGAACTGTTCCTCTAATGAGGAACCTGCAATCTGGAGTCAGCACAGCACTGTGGCCTCATGAGCAAAGCTGGGATTTCACCTACTCAGTGTTATGGGTGGGTCCTTTAAGAGCGTGGAGACTTTTCATGAGCCTGTACGGAGTGGAGCGGGTGGTATTGGTGTCTCCCTAAGGAGTCTGTACTCAGATGTAGGCACTGAGGAAGATGTGGAGCCGTGGAAAGGGCTCAGGGTCACTGCAGGTGGCCAGGTGGTGAAAGGCTACCCACCCTGGACCCCTGGACCATCTGCAGCAGATCTAACCGAAAACCTGAAGAAGAATCTTCAGCTGGTGCATCCACATCTTTGCCTCTTGAGACAGATGGAACTTCAGAGGCCGTGAAGAAGGCTCTGACTCCTGAAGAAGAGGCCCATGTAAAGAACGAATATACTTTAGAAAAGCCACAAAGGGCAGAGATTTTTAAAGGCTTCTCACGTCATGCCGCTTTGTTGTCTAAGCCGCATCAGGATTTCAGTCAGGGGGTGTGTTTGTTCTCCACCTCATCCGTCCTGTGATTGGTGCGGATGCACTCAGATGACCTGGAAAAAAACATGTTACCCAAAGTGAGAAGTAGGAATAGTTCATACAAACCCTAAGGCATAGCCTGCTATTGAGTGGTAATTAACGTCTGTACTCATAACATGTGAATGTAAGATGATGGCTCAACCATCCCTGAGAGGCTACTGTCGTCCCTGCCCTTCAAACTTAATGTCACTGGGCTACATAACTTCATTTGCCTGGCCCAACTATTTCCCCAGCCAGTCACATCTTATGACCCCAGTGTGTGAATCCATGATTGCTTACTTTATGCATAACTGTTCTAATAGATATTATTTTATTACATATATTAGTGGTATACATTGCCATATGAAGTAAGAAGAAAATTTTACATACGGAAAAAATGCAACCAGACATCTAAATGTCATACTAAGAAAAATACTAAATAAGTTATGAACAGTAAGGAAAGGAACTTTTTTCAGTAATGGGAGAGAGAGAGACAGAGAGAGAGACACAGAGAGAGAGACAGAGAGAGAGAGAGAGAGAGAGAGAGAGAGACAGACAGACAGACAGACAGACAGACAGAGAGACAGAGAGAGAGAGAGAGAGAGAGAGAGAGACAGACAGACAGACAGACAGACAGACAGACAGACAGAGAGAATAAATACACATATGCAATATCACATTCCAATATGGATGTCATAATCCACTTGTGGCTGTTAAAAACTTGAAATGTAACAAATGAAACAAAAGAACTGAACTCATTTAATTAATTCATTTCTAAATAGACAGCTACTTAAAAGTTAATCTACATATTAGACAGCAACATAGGCACTCATAAGTGTTACCACCAAGACAGAGATAACATGCACAGCTTTTTCCAAAAGTGTTGGGTCTTGAGTTGTGTTTTCAAATGACTGAAATGTTCTGTAAAAAAACTTAGGTACGACTAGGCTATGAGTCATCTGCCTCAGGAAGTCCCAGAATTCCACTCTGGCTTTGACATGTTAACTAGACATCACAGGCACGACTTACTACCAAGTGATAAAGGCCAGACTATCATCCGTTCTCTAGATATGTAAATGCCATGTCACGATGTCATCACCACTAAATTTCCCAAGTTCTAGCCTACTCCCTTTGAGTCCCAGTGGATGTGCACTCACGGGATTCCGTCAATGTTAAGCATCTAGCTATTTCTTTTCATCAACATATATCTGCTTCTACTTGGCTTTAAGTTTGACCAGACACCCCCTGGACATGCATGAGCAGCCCTCAACTCAATAACTCAGTTGAGACAACTAGAATTTTATGTTATAGGTGAGAAAAATGCCGCTTCGCTGAACTGACTTAGTTGTTTAAAGTCAGTTCATGGGAGTTAACCTCGGCTTTAAGTTTTTTTCTCATTAATCCTTCCAACAAACTATCTTAAAATTAGCATTTCCTTAAGATCTCTAGGGCCCACAAAATATTAAATTAATGTATTCTGAAAAGTAAAAAAAATTATACATAACTAAGAAAAGAAGCTTATTTTAGAAGGTTTGTCAATGCTTATCTTTGGAAGTGTGACACTTGCGAGAAGTGTTTCATAATAATAGAATAAAGGGAGAACAAAATTATTCAAAACATGTTCAATTCTTATTATGCAAGAAAATCTCCACTGGACCTAGAATAATTATGTGCCTCTTAAGAAAAAAAAATCCACATTTGTGTGTATATAACCAGCTACAAATTTCATTCACCCAATTATCTCTCCTCTCCTGGGTATGCAATCAATTTTGTACTCCACAGTGTCATTTACTCAAACCACAGCAGCATACACAACTGTTCATTTCTTTTGCATCTAATTTAGGCTTGGCTCCTCCAGCAATAGCATGTGAGCCAAAGCCCTTGAATCAATTTGTCATCACATAAGAGATTAATGCATCTGACTTTAACTCAGATAACGGCAGAAATCAAGAGGCTTTTCCAATGGAATATTGTTTCTTGAACCATCATTTGGCCTCGTAGGAAACTGACTAGGATCTATAGCTATGACTCAGAGTCCAGCTCCAGGCATTACCAAATGAAGACAATGGGGGTCCTAGAATGGTGTTTTAATGAGGAGACCCTCTACAGTTCAACAGCCGTGGGCAGCCATTAGGAGGGTTGACTTCACATGAGTGTTTTAGAGTAAAATATATTCAGTCAAATACATAGCAGTCATTTCATCTGCAATAAAATTTAGGAGTTTAATGGAAACAGCATTGGAGAAGTCTGAAAACAAGCATACTACAGTTATCATGACAAATGTGTCATCCTGTAAAAATCAAAGGAAAAGAAAAAGTGAAATGTGAAGAGAAAGTGACCTTGCCTCAGGCTGGGCCCAAGGGGAAAGCAGTGTTGGGGGGCCATGACCCCACTGAGACTGTGTCTCCACAAACTGGTAAAGATCTTAGACAGACTCAGAGAGAAAGAGAGGAAGTTTCAGCCCAAGACAAAAGACAGGTTCCAGCAACTCAGCCTGGGGTATTTGTATTGCAAAAAGGACCATCAATTAGGAGGAGGAGGAAGTTGGGAGGAGGGAGTGAGAGAGACCAGCGGTTCCTGCCCGCGGTGCCTGGTTGGAGGATTTGGTTGTGGGCTGGCAGCGAGCTCGGTGGATTCCTCCAGGTTCAGTCCACTGACTTCTGTGCGGCTTCTTCTGTCGGATGGAGGGTCTGCTGGACTCCTGAGAATTACACCAGGGGAATTGCCCCGCAGAACTGACACCCAGAAAGTTTCATTCCTCTTCTCCTAAATCTCCTTTCCCTCCTGTTTAGGTAGCTGGGTTATAAGAGAGGCACACTCCTCTAATAAATTCTTAATAAAGTTGAATTGTTAAGGAATCAGAGGCAACAGTGGAAACTGGGTGTGGGACAACATAGCTGTAATCCGAACATTCTGGAGATTGAGACAGGAGGATGTAAGCTGAAGGGTAGCCTGGGCTACAATAAGAAGGTCCATCTCTAAAACTAAGTGGAGGACAAAACAACATAGAGAGTAAATAGTCTAATTAGCTTATGTGCTAAGATAACATACCACAAGAAACTGAAAAAAATAAAGTAACTCTTAAAAAAATAAAAAAAATAAATAAAAATGGAGGAAAGGAGTTCATAGAGACGATGACAGACAGAGAGTCAAAGGAGAGAGAGATTTTAAAGCAATGACTAAAGATCAGAAGGCAGTGATAGCCTGGGACAAAGGTAACATCTGTTTAAAGGCAAAGGCTGGGTCACCAAGAAGAATCCTTCAAACAAAGGGACCCGGCACATTGAGAGCCTGGGAAGCCTTGGAAAGGAGAGGCTTGGATAACAAGCATGCACAGAGGCACAGTAGAAGACATGGCCAGAAGGCTCCAGAACTGCAAGGTGAGCACCACCATTTCCAAATCTTACCCTGGGGCCTTGTTAGTAACAAAGAGTCCTAGTCCCACACCAAGGCATTGGCAGAGTAGACATTTGGAGAGCAGCATTGAATCCGGAGACAAACGTTTGAAATTTGGATGTAGACCTCATTAACCTAGTGATACATTTCCCATGCTGAGCCTTGATATTCTTGTCTGTAAAAGGAATCCATTTACTCTCTGTAAAGACTCTCTGGATTTGGGATTCTTATCATCGCCATTTATATCTGAGGATACCAGGACCCTGGGTGATGGGTTAAATAGTCCAATGCCATGCTGTTGGTGAAGACAGCATCAGAGCAGAGGATGCTGGCTGTGAGCACTGGGTTCTAACTGATGTTCTGCCTCTCAGAGAGGCATGCAGAGCTGGAAAAAAGCAGGGACTTTCCAGACAAGGTATGTATTGTATTGTTGTTTCTTATTCACATTGGGTAGTAAGCAATGTTCCACTCATATAAGTTACTCTGTAAGCTGGCAAAGTTGACTCAAATTAATATTTGAAGCAAGCTTCTGTTCCCTAAGATTAATAATTTATAGGGACCAAGCTGTGACTCCACCTGGGAGACAGCTCAGGCATATTAATGCTTCAGCAAATTTCAGGGCTAATAAAGATACAGAAGATGGTAGAAATGGATATTAAATCAAGCACCCGGGGCTTCAATATGGATCCAGACTCCAGTGTAGGCTGATGGAATTCAGCGAGTCAAGTCCATGTGCCCAAGTGTGTTCACTCCGCAGCGCCCTCCCGGCCCCCGCCCCCAGCCCTCCAGGCTCCTCAACATATTCCTGGGAAGGCAATTTGCATTTTCTTTGAAATCATGTCTTACTAGTGAATTTCTGAAGACACCGCAGCATATTTCAAAATAAAGACTGAATCACACCCACTGTCGCAGCCAGGAGTGTATATTTCACCAGGATGTATAAAGCGATTGATTCTCACTCATCCTCGGCCTGGATCACAGAGCTCCAGGTTGTAAGGATGACACACCGTGGAAGATAGAACATGACACTGGAAATTAATTCTAAATTTTCTGCTTAAGAAAATGTACGCATGCGTCCATACATATACAGAAATGCATCTGTCATAGAAGACTAGCTTGTGGAGGGCAGGTTTCCCCCTCTGCCCCTCTCCTCCATGGATCTTACTTTTAAGTGATGGTGGCATACACTTTGGGGTGGGGGCTTGGGGGAGTTCTCATTTGTGTTTTGAAATCCCAAATTAATGAACATGATAAACTGTTATTGCTGGCACTGGCTTTACCCCAAGTGGCCAAGTGGCACTGTCTGCCCTCCCACTCTGAGTACTTGGTAGGTTCCCTCAACCCTCCCCTAATCCCCACTCTTGACTTGGGACAGCCCTTGTGGACATACCAGTCACAGTGGGAAGTGGGGGCCGCAGAGGTCACAGTGCTTGAGGTTCAAGGTCACAGTGGGCAGAGCAAGGGGGACCACAGTGCAAATAACTCTGCTCAAGTCCAGATGTCTGCCATGACAGACAATTCAGGAGGTGATGGTAGGGGTGGGGATGGTGAAGGAGGGAGGGGGAGGGGTGGGGGTGGCAGAGGCATCCTTTCTTGTCCGCATTTATCTGAAGCCTTGTGATCCATCATGACCCAAAGGCTGTCTGATCACATTACCTGGCTGCCTGCTGTCCTCGGTTGGGTGATCTGGATTGTTCTGTCCTAGGATGGGTTTCTCCTGTTCCTCCTCAGGCCTGGCACTGCCCAGGATCCGGCCTCTGCGTACTCTGCTTCCCGCTGTGCTAGGGACTTGACTGGACAGGCTGGCAGGCTGGTGGAGTTCGGGCTGCTTGCCACACCCGTTGCTGGTAGACCTCCTGAGGATGCAATCTGTGGAGGGGACCTCCCCGTGGGAAGGCTACCATCTTGAATCACAATGGGCCACCTCCTCCCAGCTCTCAGTGACCTCCTCATCTTCCATCTTACTCACCCATGGAAGGCAGTTTTTAAAAACTCTTAAAGTCCGAGAATAAACTAAAGTGGCAAAAAGAAAGACAACAGCTGAACTTTGAGCATACAAGAACAGATGGACTCAAGAAAGCAACAGAGCCAAAACTCCCATAAATAAGCCTTCTAATTTTGCCTTCTCTTACACAAATTCTTACAGAATCTGTCCCCTCATACTCATGTGGCCCTGACCCTGTGGCTGGCAGCTCCAGGTCTACACAAAGGACCCAAGGAAAACCAGAGGCGAGTCAAACCAATTCTTTCTCCCAACTTAGAGCGTAGCTCGTTGGTAAGGAATTCAGAGGCAAGTTCAAGGGGAGCCAGACTGAACAGTAGTAGCATGTCGGACTGAAACTGTGGTGCAGCACTCCATAATGGGGATGAGAATGAACCCATCTGAGCAAAGGATATAGTGAGAGAAGAGAGACAAGGAGCAGACACCATGGTCTCTGTAACCATGGTTCCCGTATGACCTGAGGTTCAGGCTCAGTAGCCTGCCCTATACTTTGTCTCAAGGTACATGCAATAAGTAGTTATGGTCTCGCCCCAAATCTTCTTGCACTTAGCTTGTGTTGTGGAGTTTGTATTTCTGGTAACAAAGGAAATAACTAAGCGTAAACATATATTGACATTTGTGGAGAACCTACACCTGGCACCGAAGTCAACTCCTACCTTCCTTCTATTCACCCGAGGATCTTCCAGACACATTGAACTAAAATGATGCCTTCCTTTCACCCCTCACCCCAGGAGCTGGTGTTGCTCCTTTTGGAGATTTTATGCCATTCTACCCAAAGTCTAGGGTTGGTTATGTCAGGGTTTTAGACAGGGTCTTACTCTTGCTACGCAAGCACTCCAGGCCTGAGCTACAACCCCAGTCCTCCATGTGAAATACTTATGATGGATTCTATGTTCTGTAATTCAAGGCAATGGCTTTTCTGCCATAGTATTCAGAACAAGTTCCGTGGGTCATATGCAAAAGTTGTAGAGATAAAAATCAAACTCCAGATGTATTTATTTCCCAACCTTCAGATCCTGGGACCACCCTGGCCAACTTTCTCATTACCTTCTCTGCATCAGCATCCTCACAGCTACCAGCATAGTTGTTTTATCCTCATGTAACCAGGCTCCTAATTAGTTCTTCTTTTTTTTACTTATGGATTTTCTTTTTTAATTATATTTTATCCAATATGCAAGAAATGTGTTTCATTATGAAATTTTTATGCCTATTTATCCTTTACACGTTGTTCTTATTTATCCTCTTCATTGCCCTCCATGTTGCCCCCTCACCTCTTCCTGGTCCATCTTCCTCCCAGCAAATAGCTCACCTTCTGCTTTCATGATATACACATCCCAAAACCAGCTGTTTTTCCCTGCTACCTTCCTTGTAGACTTCTTCCCTTCATATCTTCATGCATATAAACATATGTTTAAAACCTGCATTCTGAATATGACAAAAACACGGCAATTGCCTTTCCAACTCTAGGTTATTTCA
Organism: Acomys minous; assembly: GCF_964271855.1. Classification (NCBI taxonomy): domain Eukaryota; kingdom Metazoa; phylum Chordata; class Mammalia; order Rodentia; family Muridae; genus Acomys; species Acomys minous. The sequence goes on along the minus strand of NC_140501.1, from coordinate 41,446,900 downwards.
TTTAACATAGTAATCTCCAGTTCTATCCATTTTTCTAAGAATGTCATAATTTTATTCTTCTAAATTTCTAAATGGACTAAAAATCCATTGTGTTTATGTACCGCGTTTTCTTTATCCACTCATCTGCTGATGGAGATCTAGCTTGGCTCTCTGTCTTAACCACTGGGAGCTACTGGTTTTTTATCTTAACCACTATGAATTCTGCATCACTAAAGTGACTCCTCGGAAATGGTGACCCTCAGAAGGGAGTTAATGTGCAAAATTGCCTTGGACTTCTTTGTTTTGGTCTGTATTCACTTTGCAAATGCCACCTAATGCTGTGCTTCCTGTTGTTGGAATCAGTGGTAGTGGTAGTCAACCTTGGGGACATCTTGCCTGTCCAGAGAGATGGTGATATGAACACAGGTTTTTGATGGGGGCTGGGGGGAAAATGCTCTTACCTGGGGGAGGAGTGGCCATTGTATGGAAAGGAATTGAGAAACGTCCCCCAATACACTCAGTGTTTCAGTTTGGCTTCTGGTTGTTGAGAATTCAGAACCATGAAGATAACCAATGTAAAAATCTCCAGAGTAAAATTTCCACCTACCTGCAGCCTAAATAATACCAAGAAACACATCCCTCTCCCTCCTGCATCTCCTGTACTATCTGAGAACACTCAGCCTCTGAAGGACTAGGTGTTTTATTAGGGAAGCATTTTAAGGTTCCAAATAGAGTCATAGAAAGGTGTTTCATGAAGAAAATGCCTTGGGGGGAATGGTGGAACCATATACACGTTTGAATGAGTGACGTGTCACCTTACTGCAGTGCAGTAGTAAGATCCTACATAGCCTATGCGTGCATACAGGCTGGCTAAGAATTTGTCTTGAAAATTTTCCCAAAAATTCTGCAGAGATTCCTTGCCCAAAGTCACTCTAATCATTCTTCTGGGTTATCTGTGCACACAGGACTGAACCACAGTCACCCATGCAACACAATCCAATGGAAGGCACATTAATTCCTTTGTCCATTCTCCCCCAATAAAAATCTGGTGTTTATCTAAAAAGATATCCAAAAAGCATTTTCCTCGGGAATTTGCTTTAGAGCAAAGGGCATAATGTTTCTCTACCAAATAGTTCAAAATAGCATTATCCTCGACAACACATTAAAATAGGTAGTAAAGGCATGGCCTACCGTAGCTGGACATTGGCCAGGTGCCACCTCCTGAAAAGCAGGAAATCGAATCTAAATTTGAAAGCTTCAATCTTACAGGCAGGGTTCAAGACCCTGGAGGAGTCTGGCTGCCATGGTTACCATCAGCTTGGAAGTTTGCAGGGTATCAGGATCATCACAGGCCTGGGAAGCCGTAGCTTGAGTGTTCCCGGTAACTGCATTACACCATGCACATTTTCCAAGGAGTTGATTTCTTGGCTTCAGAGCCACTCACAGGGTCCTCTGGGCTCTCTGCATGAGGAAAACATTGTTGGGAAAGGAGCCTGAGGACCAACCACTGGAAAGTGCACTCAATAGCACTTTGGTTGAGATAATTGCTCCATTTTTTTAAAATTGTAGGCTTCCGAGGTGACCACAAGCAAAATTTGTGACAGACATTTGACACTGAGAAACCTTGCCGTGTGTGAGTGAATTTTTTTTCACACGCCCCCCACCCCCAAACACTGGTTTATTGACTAACAAAGGAAAATGATCTAAACCCACTAGAGTGTGTTGGCCAAGTCCGTCCTTCTGTTGCAATGCTCCTCTACTAGATGCCAAGATTGATCACTGGATAGTCATGGAGATTCCATCTGGACAAGCGGTTCTGATTATTGCATGAAGTGACAACACAGCAGCTCATTTCACAGTCTCTGTGGTGCTGTGTGTATACACACATGAAGACTCCTCATTCCTGATGAGCTGAAAGAAAGGACCTCACAGTTCCGGTCAGTAGTACATGGCTGCCTTCTCATCCCCCGGATCAAGATGCTCTTCACTGTCCTTTCTGTCCCTGGCAAGCTCTGTTAAGAGGAAAACTTGCCATGTGACAGTGCAGGGAGTACACACCCATCAAGTAGAGTCACAGACAAGAGAAAATAAAATATGGGTTTCACGGCACTCTGCCTGACCGTGGCTGCCAGGACCCCGTGTTATAATTTAGCATGACAAGGACATAATTGGGACAACTAGGTAGAGAACTTTGGAAGACTGCCACTCTATGCACTCTCTGGGCTATGCAACCATGCAGCTGGCAAAAACTCACCGGCAGCGTGCAAAGTTGCTCCCTGTAGGCACTTTCCACAGCTCCTGGCTTTTGAGGACTTGACTTCTAAGCAGGTCTCCATACTGTAATGAAGGAGTCTGTTTCCTGACTTTCTTTAACACTCTACTTTCTACTTAAAATGTTGCATTGCAAAGGAATAGTATTGGGGGTCAGAATGATTTCAGTTCTGCCATTTCTTCCTTGGGGACACAGGGTGGGTCATTATTTTTGGCTTAGTTTTACCACTAGGAGTAATTCCTTGAGAAGATTCAATAAGACAATGGAAGTGAAAAATGTTGTGTATTATGAATGCTTTGCCCTAAATGAGAGTAATAACTGCATGTAATGTCTTAAGAAGCCATCAGATTCACTGCTAACTCAGTGTTAGACTGTGAAATTCTGTGCTATTCAACAATCCAACACTATAACAAACACCTGAGATAATCAACAGACAGAAATGGTTTGCTTTGGTGGATTCTATCATTGAATAGTCTTTCTCGTTGGTTGGTTGGTTGGTTGGTGGGTTGGTTGGTTGGTTGGTGGGTTGGTTGGTTGGTGGGTTGGTTGGTTGGTTGGTTGGTTGGTTGGTTGGTTGGTTGGTTTGGAGTCTGTGGTAAGAGTTAGGATGAGTACATGACAGGGCAAAACTGCTCACTTCCTGGCCAGGGATCAAAAGATGAGATGGGTGGATCCTCAACTCTCTATGAAAGTATCGTCTCCCCTAATGATTTGAAAACATGTCACTAGGCTCTACCTTTTTTAGCTTCATCACCACTCAAAGTACATTCCAGAAAACCAAGCTGCTAAGTCATTGGCCTTTGGGCACATTTATGACCCAAACCATTGCAAATTTCAAAACTGAGGGGAGAGATTTTTTTTTCCCTCACTTCAGTTAGTATATATACCAGTTGAAAAGGTGACATTTAACATGTGCAAAGATAGTAAGTTTAAAAAGTATTGAATGAACATCTAAAACAGATGTATAGGTCAAATGCCACGGAGATCTTGCAGAAGGAAGATCAGAGGGAAGCAGATACATCAAGGAAGGGGGAATTCTAGCCGAAGCCCAGAGGCTAAGATGAGTTTGATGAGATAAGGATATTTTACAGCTGGAGCAAAGCTTCAGACTAGAGAAAGTACCCACAGGCTCTCAGGAAAACAGGAGTCTTTCCACGCTGTGGTGGTTTGAGTGAGAATGAACCTCCATAGGCTCCTATGTTTGGATACTTGGCCCCCATTTGGTGGAAATATTTGGGAAGGATTAGGAGGTGTGGCCTGGTTGGAAGAGGTGTGTCACTGGAGGTGGGATTTGAGGTTTCAAAAGACTTATGCCATTCTCAATATGCTCTCTCTCTGCCTCCTGCTTGTGGATCAAGATGTGAATGCTCAGCTGCTTCTCCAACCACCTACCACCATGCCTTGCTCCACTATCATAGATTCTAACCCTCTGAAACTATAAATTCAATTAAACACTTTCTTTGCTCATGATGATTTGTCACAGCAGTAATAAAGTAACTGAGACACAGGGTTATCCTATGTATAATTGAACAGCTATTCAAATTTAAGATCAATTCCAGAACACAGTGGACACTCCTGCACAATGGTGTCTTTGATTCGGTGTAGGAGAAAGAACATCCAGGGTTTGCTACCCCCAGAAAGAGGGCAGAAAGCAAGGAAAAGAAAGGAAAAAAAATAAAACACGCAGAGAGAGAACCATCTGTGTTTTCTGGGTTAGCCTTTCTTCCGGTGTGTAATTATGACTCCAAGAGCTGAGCTGGCCATTCGGAAGGGATGATGGTCCAGGTCAAGCAACAACCCACAGAAGAGGCAATCAACGTCCAGACACTAGACTGCATTTGCACGGGGTTTCTCTTACAGGACATTTGTGTTGCCAACTAAAAACTAGATACTTCCTCAATACATCTTAATTTGGTAGGAAACATCAAATTCACAAGTCTTCAGCAAAGTCTAAAGTGGGGCCAACCACCCCATCCCTAGAATAAAACACAAGACTATATTATTTTCATTTTGTAGGAAACACTGAAAAGTTCAGGGCTGGAAAATTGTGTGTGGGCTGATGCCTGATGGTGCAGCTAGTTATTATGTAGTGACTCACAATAAATTTCCAGAGCCACCACACCTTAAAGCTAAACTCACTTAAACCAGACAGTAAACTATTAGCAGGGATATTTTTGTAACCATAATTTCTAGCCTTTTAAATATTATTTTAAAAGACATGTAGCTTAGCCAACTTTGTAAAAGCTGTAGACCTTTCTTTTCTGGCATCAATGATTTAGAATATTTATCTCTCCAAAAACAATAAAAAAAATAAAAACATGCTCTGCGAGTATTTTAAGGAATTTTTTTTAGCTGACCAACTTGGTGAACCAGCATAATGGTGGGGCAGTGACTCTGTCTTGCCAGCCAGCCTCAGCTCTTCACCACAGGGAAGACTCAGAGGCCTCCTGTGGCCGTGGCAGCATCTGCCCCAGGTACCATAAAGGAAGTCCCTTCACAGCAAAACCAAGCCAATGCTGGCACCACACAGGAAGAGCTGCTGGTGGCAGACATCAGAGTCTGAGAAAGATTGGTACAGAACAGGCCTGCCAAGCATTTCCCTGACCCAGAAAAAGGCAACCAGCAAACCATGCATAGTTCAAATAAGGTCCTCCTACCTCAGGCCTAACTCCAAGTTTGGGCACCTGCAGTGACACACCATATATCTGCAAGGATCCACAGTAAAGTCACATCTGTCTGTGCCTGAAGAGCCCTGTTTAAACATATATTTAACAAACTTCTGAGCAGCTTCCTGAGAGACTCAACCTAGAGCTCTCCTGGTAGCATCCGCCTGGACAGGCTATCCCCCTTTGTCCTTAAGCCTCGTGGGGCATACTGTTGGATTCGTGAGGCACAGAACACTCACGTAGCTGCTGTGCTAGGCGCTCTGGCTTTGTGTTTCTGAGCTTGGAGCGTCACACAGACATGCCATTATTTAAATGCAGTAGATGAAATGAATAATTTATAATGTGTGTTTTGCTGTTCCTTTGTTGCACCTCTCAAAGGTCTCAGATGTGTCATAAAACACGTTCCTACAGTAACATCCTCCCATTCTTTATTAAGCATAAAATTAATGCAGTGAAGGACTCTTGTGAAAGCCTCCAAAACTCCCCCGCTTGGGGGTAGAGAGGATTGAGGGGATGGTCTTGATCCACCTGAGGCAAGTCCGAGGGCTTTCTGTCGACAAAGGTCAGCCAAATGAACCGCTCAGGCAGGGCAGAGGCCAGCAACAGGAGACAGAAAAGCATACTGGCACACCACAGATGGAGTCTGGAGGGTTTCTTGGTTATGAAAACAAACTGAGCACACACCTCAGCCCTCAAAGGGGAACCAGATGCCAAGAACCAAAGGGCAAGGGATAATCAGAATGGTAAGCGTAAAGCCATGTCTGTTCCCTGGCCAGGTTTGTCCCAGCCTTAAACTAAACCACATACAGGAACTAAATGCACCTTCCCTGGTTGTTTGGGATTAAAAATCAGGGATGGCAGAGGAAGTGGTTTATGCAGTGTAAGAAAATACACAGAACGTACAACCCCCAGGCAGTCATGTCTCCCTCCTGAACAGAAGGACAGATCCTGTTCTCCCAGTAGTCTATGTGGCCTTCCTGTTTAAATGGCAGTGGTGGGTCAGCACACTGGGACCTCTTTGTAGTAGAGAATCCCATCACTTCACTGTAGGATTCCTCTGATTCTACCTGGGTCAGGACCAAAGGTCTGATCCCCCCCAAGCCCTATATTCCACACCTTGCTCACCCAGCCCATCTCAAGGGCAGCTTCTAGCTAATAAAACACCCCCTCCCCACCCCTGACTGCCCCGTCCTCCAAAGATCCCTGTGTTCTGCTCCTTAAAGACAGTCTCTGTATTGTTGTGGTACTCGTGGTAGGATGTACAGCCCTCTCAGGAAGGTGACATATGGAAAAGAACAAAGTCCTGGTCATCCACCAATCTTGCTCCTTTTTCTGCTTGGCCTTACATGCTTGCTGCACCTGCACAGCTTTAATGTACCGTGGGCCCCCGGCAAAGAACGTCCACAACTTTTGGTGGAAGAAGAAACTCAGAGGATCTCTCCCCGGCCACTCCCAGAAAGCCCAGCTGTTCCACAGACCCTCCCTGCTCGGTAGAGCACAAGCAACTGGACATTTTCCTTCGTGTTTCTGTAGAATTGTGGGTCCATTTATGCTTCTCTCTCTTACAGCAAGAACAAAAGGATGCGTGATGGATGGCGATTCAGCCTCGGGATTGGCCTCTTGCCTTCCCAAGCAGCCTCACAGTGGAGCAGGCATTTGGCTTCCTGAGCGAATTGATTTTTTTTAGACACCCTTGGGTGAGAGAACAGAATGTATATCAAGTGCCCTGAAGGGACATCCTTTGCTATTGGCCCTTTCAGCAATAGGAACATAATAACTCTATTTCCTAGGTGGCCCCATGAGCTAAAAAGTATTGCAGAGGCTTTTCGGGGACCCGCTTGAAGTTTAATAATAAAGACACAGAGACATCTGGATAGTAGATGGCTGTTGGCCTTTTTTGCTGGGGCAGTCCCTCAGCCACAATCTAACTTAACCTGACTCCCTGCCACTGTGTCCCTGCCACATGGGTCTTCCTGTTTACCTCACTACCCCATTCCTGCTTCTGTCTCCTGTCTGCCTCTCTACTGGGTTGTCCTGCCCCCAGCCCAGCCACCAACGCTTTATTCTGCAATAAGCCATATTCCAGTCTGAGCCAATCAGCAACAGGAATGCCCGGTACATCTCTCTGTGTTGCCTTTTGGCGTTGAGGGCTGTGTGTCCTTCACTGCAGCAGCTTGCTTTTATATATATATATATATGAGACAGTCTCAGAGAATCCTCTTTTGGCCAGGTAAGGAGGTGACAGACATGTATAGATCCTGCTAGCCTGTCACCACCAGCACAGCAATTAATGACTGAGAATACAGGGACACACCTGCAAAGCCAGTTGGTATAATATGTATAGGTTATCCCAACCAAAGACACCCACTTCGTGGTCTCCTTCTCTTGTCCTCTCTCCAGTCTTGACTCTTTGGCTTTTCCAGCATTCGTTGATCAAAGATGTTCAAACATTAGTCAACCAAAAAGTCAGTGCTCGTCCAATAAACTTCATGAACAGCTAGGAGTGCCTAAAAAAAAAAAGACATGCATAAATAGGTGGGGGATAGATGGGTACTGTGTATTAAGTGAGTGACTTTGTACCAACAATTCTGAGAAATGACTTAATATTCCCAAATACTATATATAAGAGCCGAGACACTTTCAATCTCCAGCCAGCATAAACTAATCTGTGGGTTCACATACCTGTATGCGTTTTATCTCAAGTCCTGCTGGCTCTAAGGTTTGGATGTCTTCAGAGCTCTGCTTCTGTCTCCACCTGGTGGACAGGTGCTCTCAAACACTGGAGGACCATTGTCAGCTCAGATCACCAGTACAATGAATGCATCTTCCAATTGTACCAGGAGAAATCGTCTCAAGAGTCTGCTTGCTCTATAAGCCCATCTCTGAACCACTACTGGGTCAAGTGGGCTCCTCCGTGGCAGGGGGTGGACCTGGCTCAGGATGTAGAAAATGTTTCTCACAAGAGAGATAGCCCCAATTCCTAGGATGGGAGTGAATACTGGTCAGGGAAGAACATCAGTGTAGCCCAGGGCCAGCTGTGAACCAGGTCTGCAAAACTCACAGGTCTGCAAACTGGGGTGCCCAGGGCACACAGATCTCTGAACCCCAATTGCATCCGACAGAGGACAAAGAAAAGTCAGGGATCATGAATTAGGGAGATGAACTATAATAAGGTGCATTTCTTTCTTTGTATAGCAGGGTGAAGTTCTTTTGACTAGTTAAGAGTTAAAGTCACATAACCTGTGGGCTTTGCTGCAATTATCAAAATGTTTCTATGACTCACAAGAGAGATGAGAAAAACACACAGAAGAATTAAAGCTACAGTGAAGTCAGATTGTAATCACACCCTGGAGTTCTGGTCACCCGCTAACGAAGTTCCCTGCTGCCGACACATCACTGACTTATTTTCCTCCCCAGAAGGTCCTGAGGTGAGCCTGAAGCAGATGACCACCTTTCCCCGACTGCTTGAGATCAGGTTTCTACACAGGTGCATCCTGTTGGCAATCAGTAAAGCTCCTGCCTCCCACTGAGCCTGAATACCAAGGAGAAACACTGACCCATCGGCTCAAGAATCCAAACCTGGGAATGCGGAACCATCTGCTGAGCCACAAAGCAGCACTCATTCGAGTCATTAACATAAAAAGCACCTAACTGCATGGGGATGCTTCCCTCACTAGGATCACTGAACTATGAACAAGGGCACTTGAACTGCGGGGAAGTGGGGCATTCTGGGTAAGCTTCGCTGTCAGCGAACGGCTCGGATGCAGAGCTTTCCTAGGCTTTGTAGGGACCCAGTTCTCTCATCCTGGCCCCTCTGTGTCTCTAACCAGCCCTGTCTTTGGAACAGCAAACCACAGAGCACCTGCCATGTGACTGGCATGGCATCACAAAGACTCCTTTGGACGTTTGCAGGCTACTCCCAACACAGCAGCGAGGTACAGAATAATTCTGTGCATATTTCAAACAATATCACACTGAAAAAAAAAGTCAGATGAACATTTCCATAGAAGAGAAACATGGGAGGTGACCAAGTTGAAGCCACGTTTCCTGACTAAGAAAACAGGAGTCGCTAAAAGCGTTTCTGTGCAGTAACCAGGAGTACACACTTCCAAGCATGCATGGCCGCAGACCTGAGTACAGCTCACTGCCTGAAATCAGAAGGGGTGCTAAGCGTCCTTAGTAAAAGAAGGCAGAACAGCCAAAGATGCCAGGCTGGCGTCTTCCTTTAAAAGCCAGGAATGAGCAGTGAGGGAGAAGCAGGTACAGCCAGGTAACACCATCTACCGACTTAGTGGCTCGGTGCGCGCATCCCAAGGCTAAAAGAGTCAATTGCCAGCATTTGACCGGGTCAGGGTCCTGGGAGTTGGGTGGAGGTTAATGTCAAAACCATTAACTGAAGAAGAAAAGCAACGAGCAAAGGAGCAGAGGGAGCAAAACGAGATATTGGGTGGCACTGCCTAAGACAGTTCTGGGATAGAGCTAGAGGCAGGGGGCCGTTTAAAGGATGTCCAAGAGGACATACTAATCAAGTAGAACAGAGTTTTCAAGTCCTCTTCAGGGAGTTCGGCAGTGTTATGATGAGTCATGACAGACAGGCAGTGGTTAAAAGTGAAGATAGGATCTAATTGCACCAAAAAAATTTTTAACTTAAGTTAAAAAATAGATGGGCGAAGGCTGAAACCCTATTCACCAGTGCCAATGCTTAAAGGGCAAACAGAAGAAGAGTTCTTGAGACACAGAAAAGTTAGGAAGGAACCCTACCACCCACATCACTAATGCTGTGCACTCCAGGTCAATGAGAGACCCTGTCTCAAATAACGAGGTGACAGATGCCTGAGGTTGACCTTGGGCCTCACCATGCAGGCGCGCACACACACACACACACACACACACACACACACACACACACACACACACATGCTTGTGATACTACACCCACATGCTCACCCACATGTACACACACAAATCAAAAATGCCTAGGTTCCTAACATTCTGTCTCATGCAGCTGACTGATTCCCAAGTTCCAGTCCTGACTTTCATGCCTCTGCTTGGAGGATTTCTCTCTCTTCAAAGAAATAGACGTGTCCTCCTCTGTTTTAGAGGAAAGGGGAGCGGGAAGCCAATCTTCCTGTTTTGACAGGCAGAGAAGGTGACCTTTACCAGGCACCTTCTGTGTTTCTACATATTCATTTTCTCCTTACCAGACCATGGTCCTCTTTGGCGAAAAGACTCATCAAGCGAAAGCTCTCATGGCTGCTTCTTTTCAGCAGAGGGTAAATGGGAAGGAACACAACAGACGCCATTGCTCACAGCAGAGGTTCAACTGGAGCTACAGAGACCTGCTGTTGTTAATTTACCAATATGGCCTAACATTGTTTATTATTAGGCCTATACCTAATATTATTATTACATCAGTAAAACCCGCTAGCAATCAATCAAGACACAGACACCTGTTATATTTTAAAATAGCCTTAGTTCACCTGGAGCAAGGCAGACATTAATCCTCTAAACTACTTCCTATAGTAAGGCAGGTGTGGGATCCCTGCCCCAATCCCACGCCATCTGCTTCTAATAATTTCTATCAAGCTACCTCCCATACATAATCTGAAATCCTTGCTAATGTTCTTCATCTGGGCCAAATCTCCACCCATGTCGGCCATCTGCTTCTCTTCCATGTAACCCATGGTGGCCTTCTTCTCCTCTCTTCTCAGAACCCTGGGTCTTCTTCTTCTTTTTCCCAGGATTCCTCTGTCTCTCCAAGCCCAGGAACCTTAACAACGCCTATCTCATTTGACCTGCCCGAGTGTGAAGGCTCTTTACCAATTAGCACCAAAATACATCAGACCAACCACCAACAAGGACCAATATCCCATGGGTCTGAGACCAGGAGACAAATTTTGGAATTTCAAATACATTTTAACCATTTTTGGGGTGTAGGGTGCATGTAGAATTGCTCGAGGAAATAGACGGGAAGGAGGGAGACAAAGAGAGAGGTGGGGAGGAAGAGGAGGAAAGTGACGCAAGATTGTCAGAGTCTTTGGGAGGACTGGCGGCACCTGACATTTGGGCCAGAAAAGCATGGCCATCACAGTACATCCTCCCTGGGACCCAAACAGCCCTCCCTCCCGGCAAAGAAGACAGCTGGTACCTGGCTTTAATAAAGAGACATCCCACAGACTCACCCTCATAATGGACAGAAAATATCAGGTTTTTTTCAACCCTAATAGGTGACTTTGGCTCTCTGCTGCTAGAGCCACAACCTGTATTATCTGTAGCAATGCATTTATTTATGCTCTGTCCATTAAAATGTTCCTGGGAAGGGGCCAGGGTAGGGGGAGGGTTGTTACTTAAGATGCTCAACTTGAAGTTAAGCCCAGAAAGGCCCATTGATATCTGTTGCCCCTTGCTACGCAACACATTGATTTTTCCCTCCAAGGGACTTCCATGTCTGACAACTGGCCAAGCGCCCTCCCCACTCCCTTGACCTTCTGCTGAGACAGGGCCCTGAGTTATCAGTTCCTTTAGAGTCTCTAACATCAGTACCAGTTGTGCATTCTCCCATCGGATGCCTGGACTTAAACAAAGGCTGCTGTCTGGGTCATTTATACTTTCCTGAACTTTATGATTAACCAGCAACCATCTGTCTGAAAATACATCTAATTGAAGCCTTCGAGATGCAGCTGTGTGTTTTCTACTCTCATTGGTCCCAAGTTTCAGTACTTCTGCTTGTCTCGGAGGCTCCCAAGATCAGCAGATAGGACCTCCAGCTGCCTTCCTCGACAACCGAAGAAACCAGTGAAGGCTTTTTTCCACAGAAGATCACAATTTCTGAAACCACTTCCTCTCCCTGCTCCCCTTGACCTCTGTAGAGCAGTTGGCTGCACTAACCACAGCATTCTTGACACTTTCTCTGTGTACACATGCGCAGGTGAAGGGCAAAGATTCCGGTAACCCTGGACGTGAACTGCAGCCCCGTGCTTTCTGACTACAGGACGTTGAGGGAATGGCTCATAAACCGAGTGTGTCTGTTCCCACATCTGTAAAAAGAAAACAAAAAGCCTCACTTTCTAAGAGTTAGGCAGGAAACTACAGCAAGCATTCCCAATACATTTAAAAGATACAGACTCCAGGAAATCGCAGATTAGTCGCTCGCTTTGTGCTTTCATCTCTTTTTGTCCTCTACTGAACACTGACCATGTCCGTGATTGATTCCTTGGCCGAGGCAATCCTCAGCCCCTGTTCACACCCACCTCTCTCTACCCTAGGTGTGTCTCCCCTTAACCCTACCCACACTTTTCATAGTTCACACTCACAATATGAAGCTGTGCCCTCTTTTCCTCTGTGCCTAGGCCTGTGAAATGAAATGCCAGGAGTATGAATGATAAGTACAGTTTTCTTTTGTTCCTTCCTAAATATAAGAACTCATTTTCCCTGCCTCCTTCCCAATCTTTTTCTTACCCCTTTCTTCTTTTTCTCCTTTATTCCTGAGGCCTCAAATAGAATCTGGGTATAGATTGTAATAATCTAAATGGGGAGATTCTAGTAGGAGACTGTCCCCCTGAGTTCCCATCATCCCGCTCAGCTGTTGTCCCATAGATGAGGGGCCACTTCCGTGCTCTCTAACAATGGTGTCAAGGGCCCGTAAGAAGTATAGAACCTCTCGGTAGACAATTATCCTGGTATCCTGTACACAAGCATAGCAGAGTATCACTAATAGTGTCAGGGGTTGGCTCTCTCCCATGGTATGGGTCTCAAGTTGGGCTGATCATTGGTTGGCCATTCCCTGGATCTCTGCTCCATCTTTATCCCTGTGCATCTTGTGGGCAGGACAAATGTTGGGTTGAAGGTTTTGTGAGTGGGTTGGTGTCACCTTCTCTCCATTGGGAGTCCCACATGGCTACAGGAGGTGTCCACTTCAGGCTCCAGATACCCCTCTCCCCTGAGTCCCCCTTTCAGCCTCCCACAAACCACCCTCCCCCCTAACTCCGACTGCTAGGAGTCTCAGCTAGGGTCACACCCATAGGCTTTGTCTCAGAATGCCCTCTACCACCAATTTCCTCCATTCTCTCTTCCAGCCACCCCTAACCCACCCCATCCCCACGCCCCTGCTCTTCCCACACCCTTGATTCCCCTCCCCACCCACTCTCTCACCCATTTCCCTCCCTCCATCCTCTTCAGATGTCTATTTTATATTCCCTTCTAAGTGGTATTCAAGCATCCTCCCTCGGGCCCTCCTTGTTTCTCAGCTTCTTTGGGTCTGTGGATTATAGAGTGGTTGGTTATCCTGTACTTTATGGCTAATATGCACTTATAAGTGAGTGCGTACCATGCATGTCTTTCTGGGTCTAAGTTACCTCACTCAAGATGATCTTTTCTAGTTCCATCCATTTGTCAACAAATTTAACGGTGTTTTAAATAGGTGAGTAGTATTCCATTGTGTAAATGTGCCACATTTTCTTTATCCATAGTTGAGCAAGTGTCCTTGTATATATGGTAGAACATCTTTTGGGTAAATACCCAGGAGTGGTATAGCTTGGTCTTGAGGTAGAGCTATTTCCAATTTTCTAAGAAAGGACCAAATTAATTTTCAAAGTGGTTGTACAAGTTTGCACTCCCAATCAATGGAAGAGTGTTCCCCTTGCTTCACATCCTTGCCACCATGTGCTGTCACTTGAGCTTTTGATCTTGGTCATTCTGAGGGGCTTAAGAAGGAATCACAGAGTCATTTTTATTTGCCTTTCCCTGATGACTAAGGATGTTGAGCATTTCTTTAAGTGTTTCTCGGCCATTAGAGATTCCTCTGTCAAGAATTCTATTTAGTTCAGTACCCTATTTTTTCATTGGGTTCTTGGTTTGTTGGTTTTTAATTTCTTGTGTTCTTTACATATTTTGGATATTAGCCCTCTGTTGGATGTAGGGTTGGTGAAGATCTTTTCTTATCATTTTGTCCTTTTGACAGTGTCCTTCACCTTACAGAAGCTTTTCAGTTTCATGAATTGTTTGATCTTAGTATCTAAGCTGTTAGTGTTCTGTTCAGGAAGTTCAAGTGACAAAGGCTATTCCCTACTTTCTCTTCTATCAGATTTAGTGTATCCAGTTTTATGTTGAAGTCTTTAATCCACTTGGACTTGAGTTATGAGAGGGTGATAAATATAGATCTATTTGCATACTTCTACATGCAGACATGCAGTTAGTTCAGCAATAATTGTTGGAGATGCTTCCTTTTTTCCATTGTATAGTTTTGGCTTTGTTGTCAAAAATCAAGTGTTCATAGATGTGTGGATTTACTTCTGGATCTTTGACTCAATTCCATTGATCAACTTGTCTGTTTTTATACCACTACCACACAAGTTTTATTACTATTACTTTGTAGTGCAGCTTGAAATCAGGGATTTCAAGAACTACCTCTCGAAGTTCTTTTATTCTACAGGATTGTTTTATCTATAGTGGGTTTTTGTTTTTCTATACAAAGCTGAGTATTGTTCTTTCAAGGTCTGTAAAGAATTGTTGAAATTTTAATGGGAATTGTATTGAATCTGTAGATTGCTTTTAATAACATGGCCATTTTTATTATATTAATCCTATAGACACCAAAAGAAAACTTACAGAACTAACTAACCTGGGCCCATAGAGGCTCACAGAGTCTGAACCACCAGTCAAAGAGCACGCATGGGCTGGACCTAGGCCCCCTACACATATGTAGCAGATGTGCAGCTTGTTCTTCATGTGGGTCCCCTAACAACTAGAGCAGGGGCTGTCTCTGACTCTGTTACTTGTCTTTGGATCCCTTTCCTATAGCTGAGCTGCCTTGTCTGGCTTCAGTGGGAGAGGACGCACTTAGTCCTGCTGTGGCTAGATATGCCAGGGTGGATTGGTATTCATGGGGGGGGGGGTACTCCTCTTCTCTGAGGAGAAAAGAAGGGAGGAATGGGAGAGGAGGTGTGAGGGTGGGACTGGGAGGAGAGGAGGGAAGAAGCTTCCAATGGGCTATAAAAAGAATGAACGAATAAATAAATAAATAAGAAAAGAAATATAGATCGATGCTGGGTGTGGTGGCATGTGCCTTTGGTCTCCAGTTCAAACCCATCTAAACTTCGCATCTTTGGTACCACACTTGTTTTCTCCCTTGACTTCACTACCAACTCAGGTTTGCCGATCTGATTTGGCCACATTGCAAAAGCACTCACCAAGGGGCCCCGGTTCTCTAGTACTAGGACCTCCCAGAATTGAGATCCATCCTTACGGCGGTTAAGTCAACTCCCTCTTTCTCTAGGGCCCTTGATTACCCCTCACTCGAGGAGCACAAAGGGTAAGCTGAGACAGGACTGCCCAATAGGTCTGGTCACCTTGCTTCCTGTTCTCTTCCAAGAATACTTGGAGTTCGGAGACAGGTGGGCAGGAGGAGGAGACAGCCTCACTTGCCTGTTTGCTCCTGCACACCAGGCAACTCATCCAGGAGCAAAGTAAATCAACACAAAAGCAAAAATAGTGAGTCCTGGAAACCAACCCCTAGGAATTTCCTAAATGTCCCCATGGTGCTGCCTCCTCTAGCCAAATTTACAACTCTCCTCCCAATTGGTTAGTGTTTCTCAACGACCTTTAATTAATTCATCCACTTGTTCCTCCCACGGGCCAAGGAGGCTCCAGAGCAAAGAGCCCTCCTGCCCTGTATGCCTCTGGAATAGTGTGACTGTGGGAGAGCAGCAGCTAGTTGGGGGCCAGGGGCACTGATCAGATTCTGTTTCCAGGACCAGGCTGCAGTTACACAGGTGTGCTTGTTCAGCCCTAATTCACCAAAGATAAATACCGGGGATCCATATAGACTTTATGCAAATTACACTTTAATTTGTTTAAGTTTGTATGTGAAATATGCACTCCTTCCTTGGGTTTTTCCAGCAAGCCTTAATTATTTCAAGCCAGATTATTCAGAACCCATCGTGTTTGGCAAAAAGGCAAAGAATACTGTGACATTTTTATTGATAGCTCACTCTTCTCACTTCTCCTTTCCTCCCTAACCTGTCCTCTTCTTCCCTCAATCCTCTCACTCTCATGAAATTCCAGGCAAATAACCAAGACTAGAACGGATATTAATTATAAAAATATCTCCATCGCTGATGTGCCGTGACATCAGGCAAAAAATTACTTATCTGCCTTCCACATCAGTTTCTTATCTGCAAAGTGAGGTGAATAGCACCTGCCCTTCTACCCCATCAAGGTGGACAGAAAAGGTGAGCACTGGCTGGGGATTATGTTTTGTGTCTAATTTTCCATTGGTCACTTTGTCTGGGGGAGAGATTCACAGTAGGGACTTAGTTAATTTTCTATTGTTCCATAATAAGAACCAGGACCATGGCAACTTATAAAAGGAAGCATTTGATTTGGGGCTCATGGTTCCAGAAGGTTAGAGTCCATAGCCATCATTGGTGGGGGAAGCATGACAGCAGGACGGTAGGCTTGGTGCTGGAGCAGTAGCTGAGAGCTCACATCTCAGTCCGCACCAAGCACTAGGCCGGGAGTGGCATGGGGTTTTCGAAACCTCCAAGCCCATCCCCGGTAACACACCTCCTCCAACATGGCCACACCTCCTCATCCTTCCCAAACAGTTCTACCAACTGAGGCCAAGCATTCAAACATCTTGGCCTATGGGGGCCAGTCTCATTCAAACCACCACAGCACTCTCACCAGCAGGAAGACAGCAGCGTTCAAACAAGATTCATGAAGATGAATCCCATGAATCCCATGATGCCAACCTTCCTCATTCATCTGGTCCCCTTCTCCCACTCCCCTCTGGCTTCCTGGCCCTGCTTCAACCCACTCTATTGGGGAAATGTTCTAGCTCTGCCTTGGCTAATCTTCCTCTGAATTGAGCATGCTCGTTGACGCATTGAAAACGACACTTTTGAGGCTATCTGCTGTCTGGAATTCTCAGGCTCTGGAGTCTCCACCTAGAGTCACAGAAGCCAGAGACACGTGCTGTCCTTGGGCCCAAGTGATGTAAATAAAGAGCCTGAACACAGCGGTCGCCTTCTTGTACTGCTTCTCTTAGAAATTCTGCCTTCTTGTCCTTAGCTTCTTCTTCTTCCTGCTTCCTTCCTGGGAGGAAGAGACTCAGGGACATTTTCGCTTCCTTCGCCATCTCCCTCCACCCAGGGAAGCAAAATTCTGCGGCCAGTCACTTGCATTCGCTGCCTGAATGGATATCTACGCCTTTGCTCAACTGTGTTTGCCCCGTCGAGGTCCCTCTGCAGGATACTTAAATCTGTAGTCATTAACTCTCGAGAATGGCACGTTCCTTTACCTCTAGGAAGTTTCAAGCACTCATGGACTGAGGGCAAATTATGAAATGATCTTTTCTGCTGGTGGGCAGTCTGACCCGAAAGCAATTCACTGTTTCCTTGAGCAGTCACAGTGTACTCTTTTGACTTAGTCCCGATCAACGAGCTAGTTGTTACTCCGGCTTCGCAGATGGCAACTCTGACATCCAGAGAACCAGGTGGTGGGGAATCATCATATTTAGTCTATGTTACTGACAGGATGAGAGCACGGGCCTCACAGTCTTTCTCAGTGGCTTAAAGACAGGGCAGCATGAGACCTGTCTGTGCCATCCTAGTATCGATGTCTTATCTACCCAGGTTGCCCTGGTATGTGGCCCAAACTTTCACACCAGACCCTTCTTCCTCCATTGCTTATCCTGTTCCAAATGTACCTAGGAAATGTTCAAATCCTTTCATTTAGTAAACACTTTCTGGGGGCAACACTTAACTGTTGGCCAGCAGCACAAAGACACGGCGGTTAACAAGCTAGATAGGCCGCCTGATGTCATGTCTCCCACTCTTGCTCCACCTGGTTCCCTCTTTTTATAACATCTTGCCTTTCCTGCCATGCCCCCAAAGCCAGCAGATTCCTGTTGACCCGCCAGAACCCAGCTCTCATATGTACCTCCTGGTCATCCCTGTGTACAGCTCCCTGAAGATGGCATTGCAGACATTTAGTAGCTAGCCTGATGGTCAGAACAGGTGTGCCAGCTGTCACCTATCAGCCCACCAGCGTACCCAACCTGAACCGCTGCCTCGTCTCCCCATGAACAGTTAACTCTCCATCAGGGGCAATCCTCAGTGCCTTACAAATACTAAAACACTGCTCTTTCTTCCTAAGGGGTTCTCCTGTCTGGGCCTTTTCAGACCCTTCCCACTGCGCTCACACCTACCAACACACATGGTGTGGTCAGGAGCTTCTAATTACCCAGAAATCTCAGAGTACAGGCAAAACTTAATAGAAGTTCAGCAAATCTCTGGGTGTAGATGAGTCAGGGTAGGGGGTAGCCTGCTCTTCGTCCCATTTAATTTCCTAAACATCTTCCAGATTCAAGTCAAGAGACTTTCTACTTTAAGACTCTAAAGTCATTTAGTATATGCTAGTGCCATTTCCCTTATTTTTGAGGTTTCCCTGTAATTGTTTTTTAATTTTTGTTGGTTTTTTTTTCTGATTTCTGTTTTTTATTTTATGTTCACTAGTGCTTGGCCTGCCTGTACCTCTGTGTGAGGGTATCTGATCTTGGAGTTGCAGAGAGTTGTGAGTGCCTTGTGGATACTGGGATTTGAACCTGGGACCTCTGGAAGAGCAGTCAGTGCTTTTAACTGCTAAGCTATCTCTCCAGCCACTTGAATTGTTTTTTAATTATTACATTTGGCTATCAAGGTGCGGTATGGTATATGTGTCTATGTGTGTGTGTGTGTGGTGTGTATGTGTGATGTGTGTGTATGTGTGTGTATGGTATGTGCGTGTGGTGTGTATGTGTGGTGTGTGTATATGTGTGTGTATGGTATGTGTGTGTATGTGTGGTGTGTGTATATGTATGTGTATGGTATGTGTGTGTATGTGTGGTGTGTATGTGTGGTGTGTGTATATGTGTGTATATGGTATGTGTGGTGTGTATGTGTGGTGTGTGTATATGTGTGTGTATGGTATGTGTGTGTATGTGTGGTGTGTGTATATGTATGTGTATGGTATGTGTGTGGATGTGTGGCGTGTATGTGTGGTGTGTGTATATGTATGTGTATGGTATGTGTGTATATATGTATGTGTATGGTATGTGTGTGAATGTGTGGCGTGTATGTGTGGTGTGTGTATATGTATGTGTATGGTATGTGTGTGTATATGTATGTGTATGGTATGTGTGTGGATGTGTGGCGTGTATGTGTGGTGTGTGGTGTGGATGTGTGTGCGTGTGTGGCATATGTGCATGTATACCCCACAGCTCATGTATGGAGATCAGAAGACAACTTGCCAGAGTCAGTTCTCTCCTTCTACCATGTATATACTTATTTATGGCATAAGTATAACATTTTATTTTCCAAATATTTATTTTATTTTTAATTACATATATATATATATATATATATATATATATATATATATATATATGCATTGAGTACAGTGCTTACAGAGGCCACAGGAGGGCATCAGACTCCCAGGAGCTGGCAGTATAAGCCATCGGAGTGCTAGGAACTGAGCTCAGGTCCTCTGGATGAAACGGTATGTGTTCTTGACTGCTGAGTCGTATCTCCAGCTGCAATATGATATTTTACGTTCACATTTTTAATCAATGAAGTTAACCTAATACATTTATTGCCTCACATATTTGGAATGTTTTGTAGTAAGAATATATAAATGTACTTTTGTAGCAATTTTGAAATATATAAAGTTATACACTACAGTCTGCATGCTATGCAACAGATCTCTTGGTCTAACCCTCCAAAGATGCATTTCTATATTCCTAGTTATCTTTCTCTTCCTGGCGTCCCACTTATAACACAGCAGTATCACTGTTGGCTGAACCATACTGTTTCAAAAGCCAGAAAGCCTAATGGCCAGGACCCCAGACTGTCAGGGCATCTGTGAAGAAGTCACTGTACTAAAGTGAAGTTATGTGGGCCAGCCCTTGTGTGTGTGTGTGTGTGTGTGTGGCATATGTGCATGTATACCGGACGCACACATTGATAGCAGGAAGAGAGTGTGAACACTGTCAGGCAAGACAGCCTGTGAGAGCCAAGGAGAGAGGGCCTGGCAAGAAACCTACCCCTCTGACACTTTGATCTCACACATCCAGGCTCCAGATCAGAAAGTAAATAAATAGTTTCCATCGTGACAGCCAGCCAGCCAGGCTGTGACACTTTATTACGGCAGCCCTAGCAAATGAATGTGTAAAATGGGGACTTCTTGATGTTAGCGGATATGACCTTTATTCTTGAGTCTCCCATAAAGCTGAAACTACTTACATACATAATAAATACTCACCAATATTTAGAAGCCATTCCTGAAGTGGCAGAGCATATAGACAGCATTCTTTGTCTTCACCCATGTCAGGGTTTCTTGGCCTAAGCACTTGTCCTAGTTAGGGTTTCTATTTCTATAATAAAACACCATAACCAGAGGCAGCCTAGGGAGGAAAAGCTTTATTGGAGTTACACTTCCGCATCATAGTCCAGCACTGAGGGAAGTCAGGACAGGAACTCAAACAGGGCTGGAACCTGGAGGCGGGAGCTGATGCAGAGGCCGTGAGTGAGGGCTGCTGACTGGCTTGCCTGCCATGGCTTGCTCAGCCTGCTTTCCTTTAGAAACCAAGACCACCAGACCAGGGGTGGGGTGGGGTGGGGTGGGCCCACGGCCCACCCACAATGGGCTAGACCCTCCCTGTCAATCACTAATTTTAAAAGTGCCCTACAGCCCAATCCTATAGAAGCATTTTCTCTTTGAAAGATTCCCTTATAGAGAATAAGGTGTTACCTCCTTTCAGATGACTCTAGCTGTGTCAAGTTGACATAAAACTAGCCAGCACGGCACCCAATATTGTTCAGATTGCGCACTAGATTATTCCATGAAGAGGTGTGTTCTGAGCACTGCAGGATGTTACTGCACCCTACCTACCAGACGCAAGCAGTGGCCACTTGTGCGTTCCAACTCATGTCGGCCATTGTAGGCCCAGACATTGTCACGCATCCGCCAGGATTCAAGCCACTCCTGCCTGAGACGCTATTTGCTGCGCTCTTATCTTCCCCTCTGCTTCTCACATTCATCTATGTGTTTTCCAGGCAGTTTGTTTGAATTATTGCGTAATGTTGAAGATTCCTTAAAGAATTATGAATTCTGTTGTGAGAGGGATTTCAGAAAAGGGGCCGAAGGAACTGTCTGGTGTGCCTTGGCATTTGATCAGGTGGGGTTATTTTGTCAAACTTGTCTGTAGTGAGAATAGTTTCTGGATTGAGACAAGTCCAAAGAAAAGGCTAAATAAAAAAATGTCAGGGCCATAGTTTCTGCTAAGCCAGAAGCCAGGCCTCTACTCCCAAGATTTTACCTTCTGGTCACTGGCCGTTGGCTAGGATCAACCTAGACAAGAAGTCATTTCCCTCTCTGGGATGGACTACTTTAAGTGAATTCATGGCTTGGTGTCATATCTTAGTAGACACATCCCCACATCACAAAACCCACCAGTGAAACTGTCACCGATTAACACACTCAATAACAATCCCAGGAAAGAAAGTAGTAGCCAAGAGAGCCGGATCCCCCAACAGTGGTCTCCCCTTTGAAGCCGGCTGAGCACCCTGGCGCTAAGAATGGACATAAGCAGACTCTGTGGCCTTGTAACTCATTAAATGCTTTCCTTTCGCAAAACCATCTCAGGACTCTGCCCTTCAGAGTCCATCAATGGATGGTGAGGTCTTTTCCTGTACAGGAAGTTAAAGTGAGGATGCTGAAGGTACAGCGTCTTCCCACTACTGCATGCATATCTGTGGAATGCTGAGTCACGCGTTGTGGCACCACTGGATCAGCCTGATGCATTCTAGAACAGGCTGGTGGCTCCAGGACTTCTGCCATGTGGCACATAGGAGAAAGGAAAAGCCTGGAAGGATGTGAGCCTGCAGCCATATTAGAAAGGGCCGCCGTGTTAAAAAAATAAATAAATAAAGCATCTGAATTATACCTCACTCACAGACTTCCATCTTAAGAAGTAATTTTGTCTGATGTTTCTGGAGAAAACAATAACTGTTGAAACAGCAATGGCACTATGGGAATTCCCAGCAATATACTTATGTACAAGTTATGACAGGGCAGGATAAGATCCACCTGGGCAGAGGCACGGAGTAGTCCTTAGACCTTTCTGGGAGCAAATGTAAGAGCTCAACCTTTCACTTTGATGTAAAGCTCAGAGGCAAACTTCATAACGCTTTCCATTTCCAGCTTCTGAATCAATCACTGCACTATTTACCATTCCAGTTGCACCAAGCAGAGCAGTGAGACAAAAAATTGCCTGCACTTGAATGTAAAAAGGAAGTCTGAGCTGTGCTTCCCACCTGATCCCTCGCCCTCAGCTCTGCCCTGGGTGACAGACGCAAAACTCCATCCGATATGACTGACTGAGACCCACAGGCCACAGACTAAATATGTCAGAGGGAGTTTTCTAGGGGTCCTCACCGCTTCCCCACTCCTTTCCAGCAAAGCGGCACCATCGTGGTTTGATGCAGCTTGAGGATTTGACAGACACGAAAGGTACATGTCTTTCAAGAAGGTGTTTTTAGTGGCCATCAGGTCCAGTGCAATCCCATGATTCTTATCACCATGGTTTATATTATCATCTATGTCGTTTTCTGTGACATGTTAAATTCACTTACACACAGGGCACTTCCCCTTACAGTCCCTATTTAGCTGGGAAAACAAATCAAGATTTTTAATGCTGACATTTAATGCTGACATATTGCACTAGGTTATACTAGCCACAGTACAGACATATTTTTAAAAATGTTTTTTAAAATTTTATTTATGAAAGAGGGAAGGAGGGAGGAATGGGAGGAGACAAGCAAGGGGATGACAACTGAAATGTAATCTGAATAAATTAATAAAAAAAAAGAAAAAATTTTATTTATATATGTGTGTACATACATATATATTTTTTCATCTTTGCCTTGTGTGTAAGTTCCTCCACCGGCCAGATAGGGGCTTCATAACCCAAGAGCTGAAGTTAAGAGCGGTTGTGAACTGCCTAGTATATGGGTGCTGGGAACCAAACTCTGGTCCTCCAGAAGAGCAACAAGCGCTCCTCATCACTGAGCCATCTTTCCAGGCCCAGCACAGGCATCTGAGTTCCACATAAAAAGCAATCAATCAATCAATCAATTTAAAAAAACAGAAATAAATAAAGAGAAGTGGAACTGGTCCTCGTGCTGAGAGCATAGGGTGTGACGTCGGTCTTTATCCACTACCTTCAGAAACAATGTTGAAGAAGTTATGGCCGTTTTCCTTCTCTTTTAGCGCATTCTGAGTTGCGAAAACCCTTCCCCCAATGGAAAAGTTAAAACTGTGGAAACTTAAGAGACTCCTAGTAATTAGGGCACAGCTACTTGCTGTCACCCAGCTACCACCTCCAAACTGTAATCTCGCTCTGAAGTGAAGCACATTTCCTTTAGCAGAGAGGGACAGGGCTTGTGAGCAGTCAGACCAGAAACCTGGTGGCTCTGCGCATCCTCCTGTGACCCAGGACCATGGTGACAATTCTCATAGTGATAATGACTTCTGCTGGCATCTCCCCATCCTCCCTTTCTTTCTCTTTCTATCTTAAAGGTCAGATTTACATAAAGCCAAATTCATTTTACCACCTATACCCTTCCACGTGTGCCCCACCATTTCCAAGAACATTCTTCTCAACTGCAACATGGAGCTTTATTCCACCCAATAGGAGAGTTAAAGGGAGTACAGACCACCCCCCCACCCCCACCCCCGCGCGCGCGCTTAAAAAAGGAATGAATATGAAGTTGCAGCTCACGTCACTCTATACAGAACACAATCGTATACCTGATTTAGGGGTCCGGCTAGCACCTGCAGACTGCACTACTGAAAGTATGAGGAAGCAAATGAACATGTTTAGCATATTACACCCCCACGTCAAAATTGTTACAAAACGTGGGAATTGGATTCCTTCCCAGTACCTATTAACAACCAAGGATAGAATACCATCACACATAGTCAACAAAGCAAAGGGTTAGTGGGGGCAATCTCCACCTGTTGACCATGTCTATTACTCACGTCCACTTTTTGTGAAGATATGGGTCAATTAGAAGCACGGTATTTTCTGTCATAGAGGCAGCTGCCAAGCTCTGTCTCCATTACTGCTTTTTAGCACAGTCCAACACTGATTCTGGATAACTCGGGCAAGGATAAAGTGAAGAAATCTGTGGCGTGAAATATCCTTCAGGCCAAAGCAGTTACCAAATGTTTGGCAGGGTCTGAATCTTCTGGCCCCAACATCAAATGTGCCGGAACAAAAGCCATTTCCTGTGTTATGTGCTATGACCTGGATAGGATCTGCATGTCTGGGCTGGCTAGATTTAGGTCAATGTGACACAGGCTAGAGCCACTGGAGAGAAGAGGGACTTCATTAGGAAAATGCCTCGGTCAGATCAGGTTGTAGGCAAGCCTGTAGGGCATTTTCTTAATTAGTGATGACTAGGGGACGACCCAGCCCATTCATTGTAAGTGGGGATCCCCCTGGACAGGTGGTCCTGGATTATATAAGAAAGCAAGCTGAGCAAGCCATAGGGGAACAAACCAGGAAGCAGCACCCCTCCATGGCCTCTGCATCAGCTCCTGCCCTGTTGACATCCTTCAGTGATAAACAGTGATGTGGAGTGTAAGCCAAATAAACCCTTTCCTCCTCCAAGTCACTTTGGCCATGGTGTTTGGCTGCAGCAATAGTAACCCTAACTAGGATAGTGTCCCATGACAATTACGAAAATGCAAAAAGACAAAGTTCTGTGGCATGGCAGTCCTCTAGGTGGCTTCTGGGATTCTCTGAAAGCATTGACTAATTGTTGGCAGTGAAAGCTTATAAAGGAGCCATGAAAAATAAAGATACTATCAGTGTATAAATTAAAAGATTGTTATGGCATGCCTATAAAACAAATATGCCATTATCGATTCCAAATTATGAGAGCAGCAGTTGGTAGAATGTTTCATCTGCTTGGAAAATACCAACGCCTAAGAGCATTAACTGCTATAATCCGTTGTCATAATGTGCTGTATTGATAGCTTAACAGAAGTGGATGTCCTTGGTAATCTATAATGTCTTTAATTCTATCATTTATTGGACACTATGCTAAGTATTCTGACCCAGCCTTATAATTTTCACAAAAATATTTCAAGGTAAATGCAATACGTGTTACTTTCGCCAGAGTTTGGGGCTGGAATGGTAACATCTAAGCTACCTGAACACATTTTTGATGCCATGCTGTGAGCTGAGCACAGTGAAGCTAAGATTCAAATCCATAGTGCCTCTGCATGGCACTGCACGAGGAAAGACCTTGATTGGCACCATCAGAGTCCAGGGTTGGCACCTGACATATGGCACGCTGACGTATGCAGCCACTTACGTTGCTTCAAAAACTGTGGCTTCTAGCCAGATGTGGCGCATGCCTTTAATCCCAGCACTCTGGAGGCAGAGACAGGCGGATTGTTGTGAGTTCAAAGGCAGCCTGGTTTGCAAAGTGAGTCGAGGATAGCCAAGGCTGCACAGAGAAACCTTGTCTCAAAAAACAAAAACAACAACAAAAAAAAAAAACAACAACAACCAAAAACAAAAAAACAAAACAAAATAAAAAACCTGTGGCTTCTGAACCCAACGTGCTATATATATATGCCTGGAATCCCAGCTAGCTGGGAAAGGGGGGTCATGAGTTTAAAGTCAGCCTGGTCTGCATGGTGCCTTTTAAGTTAGCCTGTGACAGAAAGGAGAATTCTAAGCACCTGTCTCAATTAGGGTTTCTATTGCTTTGATGAAACACAATGGCCAAAGTAGCTTGTGGAAGAAGGGGGCTTGTTTGATTTACAGTTCCATATTGTTGTTCACCACTACAGGAAGTCAGGAGCCGATGCGGAGGCCATGGAGGGGTGCTGCTTCCTGGCTTGCTTCCCCTGGCTTGCTCAGCCTGCCTTCTTATAGAACCCAGGACTAGTAGCCCAGAGGTGGCCCCACCTACAATGGGCAACATGTATTCATATTTACCACATGATGAGCTAAAGCTAATACTTCTATTATATCTATGGATCCATTTAAGATTAACAATATATTGCATATAAAAATACTGTGTTATTTTTATGGAAAATTTATTTATCCAGACAAGAGAACATTGTTTTCTGATCCTGGGCTTCTCATAGGGAGTCTTGTGAAAGAGTGGGGGAGGGATAGAAAGACCCAGAGGAGACAAGGACTGCACAGGAGTCAACAGAGTCAACTAACCTGGGTCCAGCAGGGCATACTGAGACTGAAACACCAACCAAGGACCGCGCATGGGCTGGACCTAGGCCCCTACACAGATGTAACTGCTGGGCAGCTCAGGCTTCATGTGGGTCCCCTAGCAAGGCGGGCAGGGGATATCTCTGACAAGGATTCTGTTGCATACTTTTTGATCACTTCCTCTTGTGCCAGGCCACAGGGGAAGAGGATACAGGCAGTTCTGATCCTACTTGATGTGCCAGGGTAGCTTGGTAGAGGGGTAGGGGCTCCCCTTTTCTGAGGAGCAGGAAGAAGGGATGGGGGAAGAAAGAGGGAGAGTGGAACCAGGAGAAGAGGAGGGAGGGGGCTATGATCAGGATATGAAGTGACCACATAAAAAATAAATAAAAATAAAAACTAATAAAGTAATTTGCTATTTTTATTTAAAAATGTATTTATCTAAACAGAACTAGTGGGAAAGTGTCATTGTTTTCTGTTTTGTGATTCTTTTTAATGTCTGGTTAAGTAGAAGAAAGAGAGATGGACGCTCAAATCAATTTGTACATTAAATTCATTAACAAATGCACTTTGGTTGAGATTCCTGAAGAAAATGCTGCCTCACCAAGGCAGGCACGTTTTCATAGCATTTGAGATGGCCAAACGTCAACAATTGGTGGTTTTTAACGCTTAGCTGCAACGAGGAATCTAAAACCATCACATCAAAGTCCATTAGTCCTTCTGCAATTTGAATTTTGTAACACCGTGCCCTGGTCTCTTGGTCAGTACCAGCAAACCTTTGAAATGCTGACACTTTCATTATACAACGTCAAAAAACTACATTTGCTCCCATCACTGTTCTTATGATCAAAGCCTTGAAGTACAAGAAAATAAAGCTGCCATGCCCATGGCAGCTGATGCAAACTTTTCAAATTTCTAATCTTCTCTTAAAGGCACAGGTTTTATCACTGACTGTAAGCACTTTGTTTCCCTTTAAGTGTCACACTCAGGTTTCTCACTTTTGAGAATATGCCTGCCAAATATTTAAGTCTGAATCCCACGGCATGTCTGTCAGTCATTCTTTCTAATAAGTATGGCGCTGTACATGGGATGGCGGAGGGGCTGGAGGGAAGCAGCCAGCTGGCTCAAGGCTCAAATTATCACAAAAGTGCTTTTCCTCAAGAGCCTACACTGATTCATCCAAAACGTAAATTTCTGCTTGTAAAACACGTTTGAATAGTTATGAGACAGTAATGACAGATGGGTCATCGAAAGACACAATAATAGTTACAAATTACCATGTCTGTGCTTGGGTAGGAAGAACGCAATGGGTGTTAGTTACTTCGGCTCCGCCCATTCAAATGCCAACGCTAGGAAAGGAATCGCTATGAAAATAAGGATTTTAACCGTGAGGTCCAAGTGAACAGGTGTCAGGACCCCACCGTGAAAACCGCTCCCACTGCCGCTGGTAGGAGAACCAAGCACGCTCATCTTAAGGACTAAGGTATCCTGCAGTGCCTGCACTTCACCAGCCGCACAAACGACTTACCTCGAGTATAAAATCACGTGGCTAGTGCCACGTGATGACAGACCCACGTTTCTGGGGCACTGAGACCAGTGGGTCACAACTGGCCGCAGCAGCCATTGCTCGATGCCGGAATAAAATAACCTCAATCACCAATTCCCTTTTGTCCTTACAAGCGAAGGCATTTTCCAACTTTCTTTCTCTGTATGGCTCCCACTGGGTGGCTGGTAAGATGGGCGAGCCCTTCAGCAAGCTCTGTGACGATAAGCAGAAAGGGGGCCCAGAGCTCTATTTCTGGGCCACTTACTAAGATTCCCCCCAGCACTTGAGGTTTAGAAGCTGTGGTGGTTTGAAATAGGAATGCTCTGATAAGGCTCATAGATTTAAGTGTTTGGTCATTAAGGAGTGACAGTACTAGACAGGGATTAGGAGGTATGACCTTGTTGGAGGAAGTGTGTCACTAGGGTGGGCTTTGGGGTACCAAATGCTCAAGCCAGGCCCAGTCTCTCACTCTGTCTCTCTCTCTGTCTCTGTCTCTGTCTGTCTCTGTCTCTGTCTCTGTCTCTGTCTCTGTCTCTGTCTCTGTCTCTGTCTCTGTCTCTGTCTCTGTCTCTCCCCACCACCACCACCAATCCAGATGTAGAACTCTCATGTCTTCCTAGCATGACAATAATGGACTACAGCTCTGAATCTGTAAGCCAGCCCCAGTTAAACGCTTTCCTCTATAAGAGTTGCCATGGTCACAGCGTCTCTTCACAGCACTAGAACACTGACTGAAACAGAGCCTCTTAGCAAGTGTGCCTGTGTGCTGGCTGACCTAGGCTGACTGATACGCCCAGGGTTAAAAAGAGATGCAGAGACTGACAACAAAGTATACCACATAGGGATTCCAACTTTTTAGCACAGTAGCCTTCTCCCTCCTATTGGAAAATATACCCAGTGCATTGCGTACTTTTAGATATCTTGTATAGTAAAGAAACAATAGTAATTTATGAAAAAAATATAGTAAAGGTCTTAATACTTAAAACTTTCAGCATTCTAATAGTAAAGATATAAATATGATGGGAAAATAAACACTAAGAGCTTCATATAGGGTTTTGTATTTTGTTTTGTTTGTTTGTTTGTTTTAATGAGTATATGTCTGTGTGTGCATGCTTGAATGTGTGCCAGGGCCTTCAGGGGCCAAAGAGCTATCTTATCTCCTGAAGCTGCAACTGTAAGTGATTGTGAGCCATGAGATGCAGGTGCTGGGAATCAACTTCAGACCTCGAAAGAGCAAGTGCTCTCGGCCGCTGAGTCAGCTCTCCAGCCCTATATGGAGGCTCTAAAGGTGGCCCGGATGCCATCAGTTCTGCTGGCCTGGCTGGCATGCAGGACAGCACAGCCTGTCTCCTGCACCTTCCTCATCTGTCAAAAACAACAAGCCCACATTTCACTCAACTTTCTTACCTTTTCCTCTCCAAACTTTGGACATTCCCTAACCTTGTGCCTTTTCCAAAAGGCCAGAGTGTTTGGAGTCAGACACTGTGGTTTCATTGACTGAGCAGTAAGCACTTAGTAGCTAAATGCCCTTATGGTATGTCAAGGAAGCACAGCTCAAGTCCCTTTATTGCTGAACAATCTGCCATTGATGATATTTATTTATTTTATCACCTATTGAAACACCTGGGTTTCTTCCAGTTTTCAGTGATAGCGAATGAAGCTGCTAGGAACATTTGGATGCTCAGAGTTAGATGTTCACACACACACACACACACACACACACACACACACACACACACACACACATTAAGAGTAGAAGGGGGACTATGTGGAAAGAGGAAGGGATCTAAATGGATGGGAGGAGAACGTGAGAGGATGATGGAGAGAGGAAGACAGGCCCTTCATGTTTGCCATCATATGGGGAATCTAGATTTAAGTGAACATGTAAACTCTAAACTTAAACATAGGCATAGAACACGGAGACCAGTGGATGGCAGGGACAAGAGAAGATAACTCACACAGCAGAGAGGAGGCTCATCAATGTGCAAGGAACAGCTGAGTAAACAGGTGGACGTATAGTTGACCTTCTCCCTGGACATTGTTCAGACTCTAAAAATAGTGGACAGGAGAGGCCCGGGCAAGGCTGTGAAGAACCCTGCCCAGCACCCTGAGGTCCATAGTGACCTGAGAAATTACTACATTCAGAGAGGTGATGTGGCTCCTTGAAGCTGAGTAAGTCAACTCTGACCCCCTTTAGGCAAAAACCCTCCGTTATTCCCTGTCTGCCTGGTGTCACACCCTCCAATGATACGTGGAACTCTCCTGCCTCCTTCTTTGCCTGTTTACCACTCTTTTGTAAGATTTCTTTTTTATTTACATATTTTTACATCCCAGTCGTAGCTCCTCCCTCCTCTCCTTCCACTCCTACCCTCCCACCCTCATCCCCCTGGGCTCCCTCCCCTTCTTCTTAGAAAAAGGGACCCCCCACCCCACCCCTCCCCACCCCCACCAACCAACCCACTCCAGCATCAAGTCACATCAGGACTGAGTTCATCCTCATTCACTGAGGCCAGGCAAGGCTGCCCCATTAGGGGGATAGGATTGAAAAGCGGGCAGCAGAGTCCATGTCACAGACAGCACCCACTCAACTTACTAGGGGACCCACATGAAGATCAAGTTGCCTATCGGTTACAGGCTATAAATGTATAGGTATAGTAGCGTGTTGTTAATGTGTCAGAGGGTGGCTCTCTCCCACGGGGTGGGTCTCAGGTCAGGCCAGCATTGGTTGAACACTGTCTCAGTCTCTGCTCTACCTTTATCTCTGCACATCTTGCAGACAGGGTAAAATTTGGGTCGAAGGTTTTGTAGGTGGGTTGGTGTTCCCCTCTCACCACTGTAAGTCCTGCCTGGCTAGAAGGTGGCCCCCTCAGTCTGGTGTCCCTCACTGCCAGGAGGCTGAGCTAGAGACATGCCCATATCCTCCACGGAGCAGCTTGTCTGAGAGATGACCTCACCCTCAGTTCTCCTTTTCTCTCCAAGCCCTCTCACCTCCCTTCCTCACTCTCTCCACAACTGATCCCCACTTCGTTTCCCTCCCCACAGCCCCTCTCCTACCCAGTTCCCTCTCTTCATCCATTTTCCGCTGTCTATCCTGTTTTCCTAGCTGAGTGAGATTCAAGGAGCTCTTCCCTGACCAGCCTCGCGGCTGCCTTTGTGACAAAGCCTGGCTGCTTCACGCACGCACGCACGCACGCACGCACGCACGTACGCACGCACACGCCTCTACTGAAGTTAGCAGACAGCTGAACCGACAACACTTGCTTCCAACTCAGAGCTCCTCCGTCTCTCCACAGAGCTTCCCACCTCTCTGAGGAGGAAGGGGGTGCCAGCCATTGCATTTAGGGGCATCTTTTACAAATGTGGTGAATGTTTTCAAAAGTTCCCCTGAGACGGCCAGGGTAAGGTTCCTAGGACGAGGCTTCCCTGTGTGAGGTCCAGTGGTACATGACCAGCATGAGAGCCACGAAAATTCATGAGAATGACAAGGGCACCCAGTGAAAACTGTAAGTGCCATCCCTGTCAGCCTCTCTAGCGTCCTACTATGGTTTGTCCTTCCTCCTGCACCCACATGCCCTCCTTTTCTTCCCCACACAGCACAGTTTTGCATAACTAACTCCCACTCTTACTTCTAACTTGACTCAAGTGTCACCTTTAAGTTGCCTTTCCATATTAAAATTCTTTTTCCCCTTATCTGAGCCTTGAGGGGTACTTTAACCTCCAGCTTATAGCACAATAAATTGAGATGGAGGCACAAAAGGACAGAAATAATATGTAAAAGCGAAAAGGCATTTTTATTATAAAAAATGATGACTAAAAATAAACGATGGTAACAGGTAGGGCAGTTTTTTTGTTTTGGTTTTGGTTTTTTGATGTTTGTTTGTTTGTTTTGGCTGCATAACAAACTGCTCTAAAATTTAGCAACATAAAAACACCCCGTGGTGTAGTTTGCAGCTTTATAGCTTCTACTTTGGGCTCAGCTGATGCTGGCTGAACTTGTTTATGCTGACAGTTGGTGGCGGGTCGGGGAAGGCTGAGACCATGTGCCTTATGACAGCCTTGCTAGGCCAGCCCTTGCAGCCTCTTTCTATCTGGTTTTCAATCTCCAACTGGCTACCTAGAAGTGCTTACATGTAGCTTAGAGTTATCATCAGTAAGAACAAAAGTTCAATGGTGTCTCCAGAAAGAAACCAGATCAAAGAAGGCGACAAGAACATGATCTCTCTGTCTCTGTCTCTCTGCCTCTCTGTTCTCTGTCTCTGTGTCTTTCTCTGTCTCTGTCTCTGTGTGTGTGTGTG
The DNA here is from genome assembly GCF_964271855.1 of Acomys minous. Taxonomy (NCBI): domain Eukaryota; kingdom Metazoa; phylum Chordata; class Mammalia; order Rodentia; family Muridae; genus Acomys; species Acomys minous. The sequence goes on along the minus strand of NC_140501.1, from coordinate 41,414,862 downwards.
TCTCTCTGTGTCTTTCTCTGTCTCTGTCTCTATCTCTGTCTCTCTGTGTGTCTCTGTCTCTGTCTTTGTCTCTCTCTCTCTCTCTCTCTCTCTCTCTCTCTCTCTCTCTCTGTCTCTGTCTCTCTCTCTCTCTCTCTCTCTCTCTCTCTCTCTCTCTCTCTCTCTCTGTGTGTGTGTGTGTGTGTGTGTGTGTGTCTGTCTGTCTGTCTGTCTGTCTCTGTCTGTCTCTGTCTCTGTCTGTCTCTCTGTCTCTGTCTCTGTCTCTGTCTCTCTCTCTCTCTCTCCTAGAAAAATGCCATTTGGAGGAAGAGGGATGGAACTAGACATCATTGTACTAAGACAGACAAATTAGCCAGACTCAGAAAGACAAATGCCATGCTTTCTTTCTTCTCTGAAATCCACACTTAAGTGTGTATCTGTAAATATGTGTGCATGTATGTACAGGTGTGTTTAGGTCAAGTAGAAAGCGGGGACCATGGCAGGAGAGAAAGAGCTTAGGCGATGGAGGAGGGGGTTTCCCGGGCCCTTTAGCCAACAACAGACTGAGTGCAACCCATTCACAGCACTGGAGGGTCATTTGGCGATCAGAAATGTGTCATCGGGCTTTCTCTCCCTTGCTATTTGAGGATTCCCTTACGATTTCTTTCATATGTGTACATGTGTGTACTGCACAACTGCTCAGACGCCCTTAGTTTTAGCTGATCCTCCCTATATCACATTCCTTACCTTCTCTTCTCTCCCCCTTCTTGTTTGAAGTCCCAGGCCCTCTTATCCCACATTGCCCTACCCAGCCATAACTATCTACTTCCTGTCCCCTTCCTAGTGACATGTACCCCGAGTCCCTTACTCTAGACTTAACCTCTGTCTTCATGTGTATTGTAGCTGGCTTACTGAAAACTTAACAGCTAATACACATAAGCAAATGCATACCATATTTGTCCCCTTGGGTCTGGGTTACCTCACCCAGGATAATTTTTTTTCCTAGCTCTGTCTATTGCCTGTGAATTTTATGATTTTTTTTTAAACAGTTGGGTAATGTTTAGGTGTAGAACTCTCCTAATTGCTGCAGGCCCTTTAATTTGATTTTCCAACTGTCACTCTGAGAAGTTCACCTCCCTTTCACTCAACTTTTTATTTCTTTTATTTTTGTCCATCCTGGGACTCCTATTAGATGATGCGAATATTATTTCTACTTCTCTCCTCTTTGTCTCTCCTTCAATCACATCTTGTCTCTTCCTACATCCTTAAATCTGATATTCTGACTCACAGCCCCGCCTCAGCTGTGCTCCTAAGCATTTATCTCTTCTCGTTATTCAGTGATTAAACTTCCCATACATACTTCAACCTGTTCCTTCTGGTCACCCTTGCTGCATATCACAAATATCATCCCTCATCTCTCCAGGGACAGTCAGCTCTGCCCCAGTGTTCTGGTGACTGTCTTAGATGGCAACGCTATCCAGGTCACTGTCTTTAAAACCACCACTATGACATCCCCTCACCCCTGCCCCCACCCCCACCCCGGGATATTTTAGCTCCCGTTTTCTGGGAACGTGTTTGGGAAAATCCATAAACAAGGCCGTAGTCTGTCTTTCCTGTGGATGAGTGGAAGGAGGATGGGGGTGGGGTGAGCCCCAGGGCTGGGAGTGCAGCATCCAAGTTTTGCCTGGTGTCCACATTTGCCAGCCCCTTACCAAGCAGATGGAAGCCAGACACCTCAGTGCTAGCTATGCACAATACCAGGTCACGTTCTGTTTACAAATGTATATTCTCTCAAGGCAGACACAGAAGCCAGCTGGAAGCCAGCTAGCACTCTGCATCCATTTCTTTGAGTCCTCACTCCAGCACTTTGTCAGCCCAGAGCCCACCACCAGATAAAACCTGTATGGCTTCCTAAAGCTGACAGAATGAATAACCACAAACGTGTGACTTTAAACCATGAAAAATACATACCTTCGTAGTTCAGGGGGTCAGAAATCGGAGGTGTTAGCTGGACTGGTTCTTCTGAAACCTCCAGGCATGGATCCATTTCCTCCCATCTTCAACAGTTCCTGCCTGTCTTCTTTAGTCTATGCCCCGCCCTCCAACTTCACAGAACATTGCTCCAACCTCTGTTCCCCGTGGTCCATCACCTTCAGTCTCGATCTTGCCTCCCACCTTAAAAGACTTATATGCTCACAGCAGACCCGCCTGATCATCCAGGTGAGCCCCCTCACCTTTTGCACACAAAGATCACGTTTGCAAGTTCAGGTGGTTTGATGTGGACATACACGGAGGGGAGCTGTTACTGAGCCTAATGTAGCCATTTAGGCTCCTGTAGATTGGAAACCTACTCTGCTCAGCATCTTCTACAGAACAGAAGCTGCTAATAAGTGTGAACAGAGCTTATAAACATAGAGAGGATTGTATCTCTGCAGAAATACTTATAGTGCTGAAGTTTGGCCAAGACAGACATGAGATGAATAGGATGCACAGCAAATACAGAATAAACCAGATAGAAGATTCTTAAATGTTATGTCCAACTCTGTCCTGGTGATACGTCTGTGCTACAAGGACCTTGCAAAACTGGAGCACAGCCAGCCCCTTGGGCTCAGCATGGGGGCCCTCATCTTGTGCTCTCAATCCTCCTTAAAGGACAGTTCCTGTGCTAGGGACTTGGGACTCGAAATAGAAGGAGCAATGTGAAGGTGGGTGAGCCCCAGCTGCCTCCTGTTCTTAAAGAGTGCAGCCAGAGGATACACAGCTAATGGGGAAGAGAAACATGTGCAGCGTAATCACCAGGAAGTCTGACTCACCTCTGGCCCCTTTGCTGGTCCAGAGAGGCCTTTGCTAGTCCCCCATGAAAAGGAGGCAGCACAGTTTGGGCTGAGAGAAGCCAGCCCTGAAAAAGGCTAGAAGGAGCCTGATGCATCTTACAAACAGAGCAACTCATCCCATTTGGAGCCTCCTCCCTCCCAGCTCTTGGATCACCTCCCTCTCCTTCCCCTGGACGTTTCCCCCCTTCTCCCCATTTCTCCTTTCCTATCTCCCCACGTTGATGGAGTCAGGAGATACTACATTACATCCCGGCCCCTCTCCTCCCTCTATTCAAGTCTTCATGAAATAAATATAAACCGACAGAGACTTGGAGGGAGGGGAGGGGAGAATCCTTTGCAGTGAGTGTTGTCAGCTCTCCAGAGGCCTCTGACCATCAGTTCAGCTTCAGAAGCTTTTATCTCTCGTGCTTACAGCACCTGACTTCAAAGACCTCAGAGCTCATGGGTACTCTCCTGCCTCGGGTCGCACATAGGGCTCTATTCTCAGATCTCTGCTTTATAGACGAGAAAGCAAGGCCAGCAGGGCCCCCTCCGTTCTCCTGAGCAGGTCTCTCAAGAGCTCCACCCAGCTCAGAACCACAGACACTGACTCCAGGCACTGAGCCCCCAAAGAAGGACCCGAGGACACTTAGGCCACAGCTTTGTGGTTCCAGGAGAGACTCTGGAAATAGGAAGGTTCTCCAAATTGACCAGAGGCATACATGCCCCGCCTCCTGTTGCTAGGAGGGTGAAAAGGACAGAAAAGGCACTGCCTTCTTTCAACTTCCTTCACAGTAACACTTCCAGTCTCACATTAGAGAGCATATCAAATTGCCATAGCGATGGGAATGAAGCATCATTATTGTATAGTCAGACTGAACCGGATGCCACACCATTAATAGCGTCTCCTTCATAAACACTAACTCAGGAAATCCACAAAGACCACGCTGACATCAGAGCTCCCTTCTTGCTACCAATGCCTCTGTAACCAGACAAAAGCAAAAGCAAACAGCACCTAACCTTGGTGTCAAGCCTAGTTGCAAAGCCCTCCCTGGTAGGACCTTAGAGATTGACACCAGAGCAATCTTCAGAGCCCTAGCCCTGAGACCAACTGTGCAGTACATTGAAGTTGGAGCTTGTGTCTGCTGCAAGTCGGACAAGCCTTGAGGGTAGTACCCACAGCAGATGCAGCTGCTGCCGTGGGGCTGACCTAAGGGATCTGAGCGTGCACACACCAGCTGCTCAGCCTTCATGTCCCCTCAGGATTACCATAAACCACTCCGACAGGTAAGTGAGTGACGCCTGATTCCAGACACACGATTCCGGTCCAGTGCTGCCAACCACAGATACAGAGGAGAGAACTCTGGCTGATCTCGCCCTGTGGAATGGCTGGTCACATTCAGAAAACCACCGTCACAAAACTCTTATGGTAATTTTATCCACAATTTCCATGGCTTTCTCAAGGAGTTTGTGTTTGTTCTATGAATAATAACACAAAATGTAGTGCCATGTTTTCCCCCAAAATGTATAATTAAATCATTCTTTCAATCATGTGTTTCCTATGCTTAAAAACAAGATCCTGGCTGTGTCACATACAGCCTGGAGTATTTGAAAGAGTCTGTAATCCCTAAACATCTGATTTTTATGCATTTGTAGCAAAACAAACAACAAATCCCTGAATCAGATAATGTGAGAACGTTTAAGAACAATGAAATTCTTTGAACTATATTTTGCAAATTTCAAAAAAAATTAATTGAGAGATCTTCACTCAATAGGCTTATAATGATTTTTTAATAAAGAATATAGACTCATGCATGTGGACAGTCTACTAGGTTCCTATCTGTGGGTGACAACACAGAGTTGGCTTCACTTGTTCCTGCCTAGTTAAGATTTTGTGGTCACTATTGACCAGAAGTCACTTTCTGTGAAGGCAAGACCCACCCCTAACTTAGCCTTCCATTATGTCTCTTAATATACTTAACACAGCAGATGGAAATGATACCCAGTCATTCAGCCTATGTTTTGTTTTATAGGTCACTCTCTATGCGCTAGGTACTGCTAGGCTGTGAAGACCCAGCAGGGAATAAAACTGACTAGAAAACCTCTATCTTGGGTCTCTGTGTTTTCAAAGCCATCACCAACAGGACAAAGAGGAGGAGCGATGAGATCACCCGTCACAGGCCACCTTCCTTCAGAGGTCTGCCCTAGGAAGGGGTGAGGGGAGATGGAGGAACTAAAGTTAGCAAGGAGGCCACTGCTTTGCTGGAGCCTGATTCGTTGGGTTCGTAGAAAATAGGTCATTGCCTCTGTCGCTTAATATTCTTCTCTGCCAGATCCCCTCTGCCTTTGCCTTATACTCAGGACCCAGTCCAGGAGAACACCTCATTTCTGCAGTGTGTCTTTATCCATACCCGCAAAACTCCCAACACCATTTAAGATAGCATTTATGTCATTATGTCATTATGGATGTCAGGGGTAAGATGCTGGAAAGACGTGGTCCTTTTCTCTAAGATCAGTGTAAAGCCATTGTCCCAGAGAAGAGGAATGCATTCATGACTTTTAAAAGAGTGCCCTGTTAGTGGCTTGAAAGGAGTAAGGGAAGAGGACAGTATGATGGAGGAAAAAACTAAATTAGGACGTGAAAGCAGCCATCTTAGAGAGCGGTGACTGCGGTTTGGGCTGTGGTAGTGAGATGGAAATCGGAGGAGGCAGATGTAAGAACTGATTAGCAGCAATGCTGGCAAGAGCTGCAAATAAATTGCATCTGGAAGAGAGCAGAGGTGAGGACTATCCAAAGGATGACTCCTGATAACTCTGCTCTATATAAATGATGGGACATTCGGGGACTCTTCCAGAAACCAGGATAGAACACTGAGAAAAGGGTGGGCTACATGAGTTTGTTTTTACCTAAGTAAGTGGCACCTTAGGGACATTTAATTAGAGATGTCTAGCAGGTGGCACAGTCTGGGACTCAAAGGTGTGGGTTTGGGGTTCATCAGACTGGAGATTGTCACTGAAGTGTGCAGGCGGTGGTGCATCAGGAGGGAGCAGGGATGGAGAGGGGTACAGCTTTAAGAAACGCCCACACTTAATGAGTGAGGAGATAAAAATCTGCAGAACAAGATTGAAAAAGAGAGGTGCCGTGAAATTCAAAAGGAAAGTGTATTTCAAGGAGGAGGTGCTCATCAGCAAAGCTAAGTTGTGATAAAAGATGTAATAGGGATGAAGGCTAAAATCTCCACATTGCATGTGCATGCAGTATCTGTGCACGAAATACACACCGCACCACGCATAGTATGTTATACACTCATTGAAAGTTGATGGATCAATCCAACAATAGATGTTGGGTTGCAGTAAAGAGTCCAAGCCTTGAGGCCAAGACCATCTGGCTGCTAGCTGTCATGAAGAGGCTCAACAAGGATCAAAGCCTGGGCGTCCTGGAGGTGATCACTAGGAGAGGGTCCAAATTGTGCCACTGTTGTCTCTGTGAAAGGTGCAGTGGTTTCCTTCCCTGAGTCATTTGTACATGTGGTTTTAGAGAAACGAGGGTAAGTGGTAGGGTAGGGGAAAGCCACCATTAACCCTGCAGACAAGGGGGAAGTTGGGACCAACTCTCCACATGAAAGCATACTGAGCCAGGCATGGCGGTGCACATAGGTAACCATGGCACCTGGGAGGATGAGCCCACACTCAGGACGATGATCAGGAATACAAGTAATCCTGGACTACACAGCAAAGCCACTCTGGTCTACATGAGACCCTTTCTCAAAAATACCAACAAAACAACTGGAATTCAAGTCCCATTTGCAAGAGTATTTGAGTGTAATAAATTCACAATATAAGCAATATATTAGGGGATGTATGACCTTCAATAATTCAGATCCATTCAGAAGACAACAAAGGGCCCCCCTCAAATAAAGGAAATAAAAGAAGGAAGGAATGAAGGAAGGAAGGAAGGAAGGAAGGAAAAGGAAATATGGTAATATGGTTATCAGGTAATATCTGTGGAGGGTAGCTTTTAAAATTAGCTCCAACAATGATGATGTCAACATACCACACATTAAGTGAAGACACCTGAAAAAAGAAAAACCAAACTCTGATTATACTCAAGAAATCTGTTTCCTGAAAGTAAAACAAAAGTTATTTGTTTTGTAAACTCTAGAGAGGAAAAAAAAACCCATAAGCTTCTTTCTACAAGGCCCTTCCAGAGTTACAAATTCCACGTGGAATCCAAATAAATTAATTTGGAAAGCCCCTTGAATTCTTTGGATTGGAATTAAACTTGAGGGTCATCTTTCAAAGTCTTGCCGCGCTATCAATATTTTATGGTGACATTTTCCTAAACAATTTGGGCAAGGAAAGAACAGTGTAATCAACGATGCAGATGTGTTTAAGATAGCATTTTTAGGAGTAGCAGCACATTTTTAAGAAAACAAATACAGCCGAGACCTCATGTGTCTGTCCAACGTTGTTAGGCAATGACTTTATCTGTGCAAGGACATTTTTCAGAGAGCAGTTGATCTGACATGACAAAACTTCAAAAATGGCATTGATGAAGATGGTTGTAAGGCAAAATACACACGTCCTCTCTGGCTCTCTGGAGCCTGTCCACTGTGCTTTGGCTCTTAATATGCATGGAGGTAGCCATAGGACATAGACACTCACTGGGTTGATCACAATTCCTGGGGGCTTAGCTATAGTCCCAGCTACTGTGTTTTTCTTATCTGTCCCCCTTTTTTTTTCTTTCTCCTTTTTTTGACGATTTACTTGTGTGTGTGTGTGTGTGTGTGTGTGTGTGTGTGTGTGTGTGTGTGTGTGTATGTGTCTGTGTGTCTGTGTGTCTATGTCTGTGTCTATGTGTCTGTGAATGTGTGCCGTGGGGTGGGGTTTGAGGGTGTTCTCGGGGGCCATAAGAGGGCTTTGGATGCTCTGAGCTGGGGTCCTGATGGCTGTGAGCTACCTTCACGAGTGCTGGGAAATGAGCTTGGACCCTTCAGAATCACAGCACTCACCTTTAATGGCTTAGCCAACATCACTCCGGCCCATCTTCCCTTTTCTTGAAACTGTCCCTATATCTTCCTCTATCGGTCCCTCCTCTCTTTCCACACTTCAGAATGTGTCTTTTTCTGTTTTCAGTCATGAATGTAGCACATACTTAATCCATAAAACTTGAAATATGGAAAATTTGTAAATAGTACTTCATACACAGCTGTCCTTCTTGCTGTTTGTTGGTGTTTTTTTTAACCAGAGATAGTTTTAAAATATATGTGGAGAGCAGTAGCTGCAGAAATAATAGATAAAATGCATGTTCTGCTTTCTCTACATAATGTAGCAAATGCTTTTTTTCCTAAATAAACATTTTAAGTATAATGTGCCATTTCCTTCAAGGAGATTTTCTTTATTAAAAAATTCTCCTTGCAATTCCTGTATAGGTAACTTCTATTTTTTCTGAACACCTCAAAGTTGAATACAATACTTCACATCAGACCCCTCAATTATTCACCTTGCAAAGAATTAGTGAAAAATAAAGCCTGCCTTATGGATGTGCATGCTGCATAATTTATAACTTAATGATATCGACTAAAGAAATTATTAAATTATTGTTGTAAGACTCAGTGTGGTGTCTCTAACACTCAAAAGGCAGAGAGGCAAGTGGATCTCACCCCACGGCATACATTCACAGACACATAGACACAGACACAGACACACACACACACACACACACACACACACACACACACATACACACACACACAAATAACCAGGCTAGCCAAGGTTACATACTGAGACCCTGTTTCAAAAAGAGAGAGAGAGAGAGAGAGAGAGAGAGAGAGAGAGAGAGAGGAGTTCTTCACCTCTGTTCATATACTCCAAAGACAGGATGCCCATGATTAAATCCACCAATGCAGGGAAATACCATGTTGCATTTTAAAAGGTTGATATAGACCCATATTACAAATGTGCAATGATCGCTAACATGTATTACAATATATGAATCTATAGGCACAGATAAGTAGTGTACACACACCTGCAACCATACACACTGCTGAATCAGAGACAGGAAGTCGTACACTTGCATATGCTTTAGAAACCACAGTTGCTTCTGGAACAACACACAAGAATCATCACAGTGACAGCCTCAGGTTGGCAGGCCTCGGGGCAGGAGGTTCATTTACTGTTAACCCTGGGGACTAGCAGAGCATTGTGGTTGTCGCTGCTGCTCTACTCTCTGCGCACACATTACTTCCAAAACCACTGTGAATGAATTCTGTGGGCTGCCAGTGAAAAGATTACTAAAGGTATCTCTGGAGGAGACGAGCCTCCATGTAGATGAATAGGAAAGTTCTGGCAGGCACCCAGCAATACCGGACATTTACTGTTTGCCTTAGTTAGGGTTTCTATTGCTGTGATGAAACACCATGACCAAAGCAACTTGAGGAGAAAAGGGTTTACTAGGCTTATGCTTCCAAATCACTGCTCATCACTGAAGGAAGTCAGGACAGGAACTCAAGCAGGGCAGGAACCTGAAGGCAGGAGCTGATGCAAAGGCCATGGAGGGGTGCTGCTTACTGGCTTGCTCCTTGTGGCTTGCTCAGCCTGCTTTAGGTGGCCTTATCCACAATGCTCTGGGCCCTCTTCCTTTAATTGCTAATTAAGAAAATGTCCTACAGGCCAGGCAGTGGTGGTGATGGCAGCGCACACTTTTAATCCCAGCACTAGGGAGGCAGAGGCAGGTGGATCGCTGTGTGTTCCAGGCCAGTCTGGTCTACAAAGCAAGTCCAGGACAGCCAAAGCTACACGGAGAAACCCTGTCTCAAAAAAGCCAAAAAAGAAAAAAGAAAAAGAAAAAGAAAAGAAAAGAAAATGGCCTATGCTCTTGCCTACAGCCTGATATTATGGAGGTATTGTCTCAACTGAGGCTCCCTCCTGTCCAGCAACCCCAGCTTTTGTCAAGGTGACAGAAAAATAGCCAGCACACTGCTTAATTAGCTTCATGCTGAGGAGTTTGTAGATGCAGAATTCCATTTAACCCTCAACATCACCCTGCAAGGTTGACAACTCTTATGCTCATTCTACTGATAAAGTACCACCGTAGTTACATCATTTTTGGAAGAGTACTCTGGAAAACAACAGAGCTGAGATGTTAACATGAAGATTGGCCCAAACCAGAATCCCTAAGTACTTAAACAAATATAAAGGCATAAGGCTATTTATAAAGTCTAACTAGATTTCATAGATAAATAGTGTTACTCACAATTAATGTATATTCTGAAACTTGATTTGAAGTGATCAATATTATACTTACTCTAAGATTCCTCAAATCAGTAAATAAACTGAATATTACTTTAATTAAAAAAAAAAAAAAGAGTGTTACTCCCTTAGGAAGGGGAAAGATCCACATAGATAATAGGATGCTAGGGCATGTTTTTTTTTTTCTATATCTTCTGCCCAAGACTGTAAGCATAGTATATATAGTGACGGGTAATGGCTATACAGGTAAGGACTGGTGCTGGATAGTTTGGTGTTTACAATGAATTCTTTTCAGGAAAATGTCTTGGGTTTTTTTTTTTTTCCTTAACCTGTATGTATTTGTGTGACTAGTTGCCATGTGTATTCAGATTCACGCAGAGGCCAGAAGAAGCCATCAGATCCTCTGTAACTGGAGTTCTAGGCAGTTGTGACATGGGTTCTGGGATCTGAACTCAGGTCCTCTGAAAGAGCAGCAAGTGCTCTTAACCCCTGAGCCACCTCCCCATGCCTGCAATGTACTCTTGTATGGTTAACACAAGAATAACTAGGAAAAATGGTTCTCCGCTCTGAGAAGCTTCTCCTGCATCAACCCCTGTCCCTGGCATGCGTATTTCCAGTCCCACGGGTCTACTTGAGAGCTACGAGGACAAACGCTGCCATGCCTCACTCCTGGCACTGTTGTGTCCAACATGCTCCCCCAGTTGCAGGTCCCTGTATTCATAACCGCAGACATCTTTCAAAGCATGACCAAATTCTGCCTCCTAGAACTTTCCTATTCATCTACATCAAGGCTCCTCTCCTTCAGAGATACCTTGAAAAATCCTTTCACTGGAAACCCAAAGGATGCAAAAGAGATACAGATTGTGAACGAATCTCTAATGTCTACTTATTATCTGCCTGAGACTTGCTCTACTCATTGTAGCAGCAAAATGGAAGTAGCCTAGTTGTCCATCAACAAATGAACGGATAATGAGAAGGAAATACAATAGAATATAACTCCTCCCTAAAGAAAAATGAAATCACAAAAGTTGCAGGAAAATGGATGGGCTTAGAATATGTAATATTAAGTGGGGGGTCATACAATCTCATGAAATAAGAACCACAGGTTCTCCCTCATATGCGGACCACAGCCTGTGGTGACTTGAGTAAGAAATGACCCCCAGGGGCTTGTATGGTAGAATGTTCCCTAGTTGGCAGAACTGTACGGGGGAAGAATTAGGAGGTGTGGTCTGGTTGAAGGAAGTGTCCCTTGGGGATGGACCCGTGTCAGACCCAGTCTCACCCTCTCCCTCATGGTTGCGGACCAAATATATAAGCTCCAGGGTCTGGCTGCTGCCATGCTCCCCACCATGATGGTCATGGACACATCCTGTCAGAAGAGAAAGAACGATGTTTTCTATGCTTTAAATCACCACCCCCTCACCCTGTGTAGTAGTGCATCTCATTTGCTGTGTAGTAAACGGTTTGAAGGAATGGAACATGGAGAGAGAGAGAGAGAGAGAGAGAGAGAGAGAGAGAGAGAGAGAGAGAGAGAGAGAGACAGAGAGAGAGAGACAGAGAGAGAGAGACAGACAGACAGACAGACAGACAGACAGACAGACAGAGACAGAGACACAGAGAGAGACACAGAGAGACAGAGAGAGAGTGCCTGGGGTGGGTTTAAACTGCATGTGGGAAGAGCTAGCCTCATAGTGTTAGTAAAGAGTGTGAGACAGAAGCACACAGTCCTCACACAAGAAGCTGGCTGCTGCCAAAGGACGTGTTTTTATGAACAGAAGAGATGATGGGAATGTGTATTTTCCGTCACAGTGAGGACCACACAGTGTGTGATGCTATGAGCCTCCACAACTAGGTGGACTAGGAGGAATCCTCAAGAATCCTCAGGCTCCCAAGAAAACTGCTAATAGAAAAAGACGAGCGTGTCTACAGCCTCGCTCTTCGTGCACAAGGCTGTGTGTGCGTGGTTAGAGTGGAAAGATAACTACATAATCTGCGTCTAAATGTTATTAGCAAGAGTGGTGGCTGTGTTTTGCAATGTTTTACGAGGTTTGGGGAGGGGAGCGTGTATGGGGATTGATCTTGGAGGTCGTGGCTTTGAAGCACATTAAGGCTCTCAAGTCAACAGAGCTCCTCTGCCCTTAGACTGGAATTGCTCTTGCTGTGTGGAGTAGAAACCTGGAAGGACAGAGAGGGAAAGAAAGGTGAGAGAAGGGCCAGGAGGAAAAAAGAATTCTAGAAAGGCAGGCAAGCTGTTCTCATTCAAACCGAACCCTTACGGAGCCTGGAAGGAGTCCTCGCCCCATCCTTTGGCTCTGGGTGTTTACAGCTAGTCTTCAAGGAGCAGGGAGCCTTCTGATAACTAGCCGACCCTTGGGGGCTTACAGGCACTGCAAGGAAAGTCCCCAGAGCCTGGTCAAGTGTGAAGGTGTGAGCCGGAGTTCCTTGAAGAATAGAACCTGCCAGCCACAAAGGAGAGCGAGCTCCTCTGTGAATTTGGGGAGAAGAAATGGGTGAAGGGTTAGGGTCCAATCACGCTGAGCCTCTCAGAGGAAGGGTGTAAAGGTAACTATAAGGTCAGAGATGGTTGGCTAGGAGCCTAGAGGCCCTCCGGAAAGGGACAGGAAAGTACCTCTTGTGGGTGGGGTGAGGGTACGCAGAGGAATTTGCAAGGGAAAATGCAAGCTGAGGAGGGAGGCTACAAAAGGCACCCATGAGAGACAGGAAAGAGTGCAGCTGTGGGGCCCGAGCTAATTCTCGAGGTTGAACCGCTGGCTCCGCCTAGCGCTTTGTTCAAATTCAAAGATGGCCAAAGACCTTCCCTCTTTCAATTCTCTATCCATTTTACCTCAGCTCCCTTAAGAATTAAACGCTTTGTTTTATTTCCCCAGCAAGGCTTTCAGTCCAACTATCATTCTACACCTTTAGAGGCTCTGTGAATATGGAGCATGGACTACATGCGTGGAACCCACAGCCTTCTCGCGAAAATTCTGGACAAATAATCACACAAATTGCAGGACTGGCTCGCGCAAAATGGCGGGCGTTGTTCAGCACAGATTTGTTCAGCATTAGATTATGTCAGATGTGGGTTCTCTTTCCTTTTCCTTTATGAACAAAATGACAAATCCTTCGCAGGTAGCCACAAAAAAATTTAAAAAAATAAAAGTACGGCCCATCTGCACTCTTTCCTCAAATTGTAAAGAGAAAAAAGAAAAGACAAAAATCACACTTCATATGAATCTCTGCCATAAATTCCAGCCCATTAGCATCTGTGGAAAAGCCCAATGAGTCACTTCAGCACCCCCGCCCCTGACAAAAATAATAATTGCCGCCGCCATGCTAAGAGGACCTACGCTTCCAGAATACCACAGAGTGTGCCAGGAACCATACTGGGAGGTCAGCCTCTGTTGACATGGAAAAAGTTCTTACACTTCCTCTGCGGGGGTGGGAGAGAGGATGTAAAGATGGAGGGATGGCAGTGGTTGAGAAGTCGGAAGAAACAGATGAGCCGGAGTCCCCATTACAATAACCAGAAGCTGAGACTTGGTCACAAGAGCAGCTGCTCAGTGGCTTAAGAGCATCTGAAGAGAAGACTTTCAAGGGACATTCCTGTTGGGCTAGTGTCCAATTATAAATTAATACATACCATGTGTATCTGGGTATGGTTTAATTCACTCAGGATGATCATTTCTAGTTCCATCCATTTGCCTGGAAATTTCAGGATTTCCTTGTTTTTAACAGCTGAGTAGTATTCCATAGTGTAAATGTACCACAGTGTCTTTATCCTTTCTTCGACTGAGGGACATCTAGGTTGTTTCCAGGTTCTGGCTATTATGAATAAGGCTGCTATGAACGTGTCCTTGTTGTGTGGCAGAGCATCTTTTGAGTATATTCCAAGGATTGGAATACCTGGGTCTTGAGGTAGCCTTTTCCCAGTTTTCTGAGAAAGCCCCAGATTGATTTCCAAAGTGGTTATACAAATTTGCACTCCCACCAGCAGTGAAGAAGTGTTCCCCGTTTGCCACATCCTCGTTTTATATACTCATTTATAATTGGACACTAGCCCAACAGGGATGTCCCCTGAAAGTCTTCACTTAGTAGGAGATTGGGATAGATACGGGGACTTCCTATTGGGACTCCAGGTGAGAGAGGTATGGGAGAATGGGGAAATAGAAGGATCCAGAGGGTCCTAGAAACCTACAAAACAACCATCAAGGCTGGTTGATATGGACCCAGGGACAGTCTGCTCAAACTACTGTACCAACCAAGGACAATGCATGCAGTAAACTTAGAACCCCTATTTAGATCTAGCCAATGGACATTTAGATCTAGCGCATTCTCCACAGTTGTGTGGAAAGCAGGGACTGACTCTGATATGAACTCTGCTGCCCCCTATTTGGCCACTTCCCCTTTGGTGGGGAGGCATAGTGGCATTCAGAGGAAGGTTAAGCAGGCTACCAGGATGAGACCTGATAGGCTGTGATCATATGGTGGGGGAGGAGGTCCCCTCTGTCACAGACCTAGGGAAGGGGAATAGGGTGAAAGAGGGAAGGAGCAGGGAATGGGAAGATACAAGTGAGGGGACAACAACTGAGGTGTAATCTGAATAAATTACTTAAATAAAAAATAAAAATAAATTTTAAAAAAGAAAGAAAGAAAGAAAATCCCTCCATAGGATCAGGCTGTAGGCAAGCCTGAAGGGCATTTTCTTAATTAGTGATTGATGGAGAGGGCGCAGTCCATTGTGGGTGGTGTGATGCCTGAGCTATTGGTCCTGGAGTCTGTAAGAAAGTAGGCTGAGCAAGCCATGGGGAGCAAACCAGTAAGCAGTGCCCATCCATGGCCTCTGCATCAGCTCCTGCGCCTCCAAGTTCCTGTCCTGTTTGAGTTCTTACCCTGACTTCCCTCAGGGATGGGGTTATCTGGAAGTTTAAGCTGAAATAAGCCTTTCCCTCCTCCCACCCCTACCCCCCACCAAAAAAAGCATCTAAAGAGCAAAGAATCCAGGTGAGTTGTGCGCTTGGCAGGAACACTGCCAGATGCATTCTGAAAGATGAACAGCTGTTGGGCTATGGCACAGGAGCCAAGGCAAACATGGTACCAAGGAAGAGCCAAGATAAGTAACGGCCATTACCTTCAAGCTGTGGGGGTGGGGTGTGCGTTTTCAGCACCTTGTAAAGTGATCAATATGAGTTAAACAAGGGGTTTCAAGTGCACCTCTCTGATTCATTGTAAATACAGTATGCCTGTGCTACTATCGCAATGTCAATCTAATTTAGCTATGAATAGAGGCAGTTTCCAAGATAGATGAAAGAAGTATTCATCTATATATAAGTCTCCATGGACACAGAGATACAGACAGACAGACAGACAGACTGACAGACAGACAGACAGACAGACACACACACACACACACACACACACACACACACACACACACACAAATACCCTATGTAAGCACAGAGTCCCATATTAGAACATAGGCACTCCCACAACCTGGCCTTCCCTACTATCTAGTCCTCACTGAATGATGGATCCCCAGCCCCATTCCACAGCTAACCATCATCTTATTATAGCCAGTCTTTTCTTTATATAGCCGAAAGAAGCCATTAGAAAGTCCTGGGAGTAGCTCCTATGACCTAGGCTAGATTAGTGCAGAATACCCACTGTTCACTTCCCTTTCAGTGGTGCATCAGGGACCACAGCCCTGGGAGTGCCCAGCAAACCACTCACTGATGATTCTTGTGAGTCCTTAGTCTCCCTCTTCTTAAAAAGATAACTTTACAAACAGCGCTTCAGGGTCTGAAAGATTGTTTGTCAGGTAAAGCACTTGCCATGCCAGACTGACAACCTGAGCTCAATCTCCAGAAACCACACAAACGTGGAGGAGAGAACACACTCCACAAAGTTGTCCCCTGATCTCCACCTGTGCTACACACACACACACATACACACACACACACACACACACACACACACACACACACAAATTTAAATTTTTAATTGATAAAAATCATATACATACATATATGATATGAAATATGATGTTTAAAAATATTTGTGCATGTGGAATCCGACTAGTCACTGTGTTATAACAAATCTACTGAATTTCACAATGACCTGATTAGTTTTAACAGCTGCCTCTTGGTAGATGTGACCAAAGCCCTGCCTAGTTTTAATTGTCGACTTGACACAGCCTAGAGTCACCTGAGGGGGCAGTCTCTACTGAGGAATCGCCTCAATCAGATTGGTCCGTGAACATGTCTGCCTGGGATGGTCTTGATGATCAATTGATATGGGCTGGCCCAGGTCACTGTGGGTGAGGCCGGTCCTGTACACCTGGGCATGAGGTGTATAAAGCCGAAAACTGAGCCAGAGACTGAGTGGTATTCTCCCATGGTTCCTGCCGCCAGGTTCCTGCCCTGGATTTCCTCAAGATGGATTGTGATCTGCAAGTATAAGTTAAATAAAGGTGGCTCACGCCTTTAGCCCCAGCACTTGGGAAGCAGAGGCAGGTAGATCTTTAGGTTTGAGGCTAGCCTGGCTTATAAAGTGAGTTCCAAGACAGCCAGGGCCACACAGAGAAACCCTGTCTTGAAAACCCAAATAATAATAGTGGTGATAATGGTGATGATGATGATGATGATGATGATGATGATGATGTGATGATGATAATGATGATTTGATGATGATGATAATGTGATGATGATGATTTGATGATGATGATGATGATGTGATGATGATGATGATGATTTGATGATGATGATGATGTGATGATGATGGTGGTGGTGGTGGTGATAATGATAATGGTGATGATGATGATGATGATAATGGTGATGATGATGATGATGTGATGATGATGATGATGATGATGATGATGATGTGATGATGTGATGATGATGATGTGATGATGTGATGATGATGGTGGTGGTGGTGGTGGTGATAATGATAATGGTGATGATGATGATGATGATAATGGTGATGATGATGTGATGATGATGATGATGTGATGATGATGGTGATGATGATGATGATGTGGTGATGATGATGATGATGTGATGATGATGGTGGTGGTGGTGATAATGATAATGGTGATGATGATGATGATGATAATGGTGATGATGATGTGATGATGATGATGATGGTGGTGGTGGTGATAATGATAATGGTGATGATGATGATGATGATGATGATAGGTCAAATAAACCCTTTCCTTGCCAAGTTTGGTCTGAGTTTTGTCACAGCAGCAGAAAGGGAACTAGAATACTAAGTAAACTGAAAATTTCAAGACAATGTATAAATTCTTCAATGAAATTTTAAAAATCAATTCCTGTCCCTAACAATATACAGAGCATTTGGAAAGTTTCAGGCTGTACTAATCGAAAATGACAAACCATGAATTTTAGCGCATGATAATGCACGTTAAGATGTGCACTCCGAGAGTGTCTTGTGGTGGCTGAATGAGCCAGAAATGCTCTCCAAACCCTATAATGAGGTGACAAAGAAACAAGAGAATAGGGAACCTAGATATAACCGCAAACAGACTTCAACAACAGTGCAAAGAGCATGCTGTGCAGAAAAGAAAAGCATGTTAAGAGATGGTGCTAGAAAAGTTAGGATAAGTACATGAAAGAATATAACCAGACTCCACTCCCCTTCTCTTCTGTACAAAGGTCAACTCAAACAGATTAAAAATATACATGTAAAACCTAAAGTCATGAAACTATTAGAAGGAAATATGAAAAAAACCTTCAGGACACTGAAACAGAAAAGGTGGTTTTGGACAAGACCCCTTAAAGTAGCAGTTCTCAACTGTGGTCAGAGGTCACCACAACACAAGGAGTTGTATTAAAGGGTTGTATGCGCGTTAAGAAGGCTGAGAACCACTGCCTTAAAGCATGGGAAGTAAATGCAACAATACAAAGTATGCCAGACAAAATGACACTTCACGGAAGGAAACAGTCACCAGAGTGAAGAGACAGCATGCACAACGAGCTAAAGTGCTCACAAACTAGAGCTGACATATCAAGAATACATAAGGAAGCCCAGAGCATGCCTTTAACCCCAGCACTCAGGAAGGCAGAGGCAGAGGCAGGGGGGTCTCTGTGAGTTTGAGTCCAGCGTGGTCTACAAAGCAAGTCCAGAACAGCCAGGACTATACAGAGAAACCCTGTCTTGAAAAACCAAAAAGAAGAAAAGAAAGAAAGAAAGAAAAAGAAAGAAAGAAAGAGAAATAAAGACCTCAAAAATCTCAATCACCAGTAGATAGATAAACTTGTTTTTAAATGAGTAAGTCTTAACTGGACATTTTTCAAAAAGAAAACATACAAAACAGCGTGACAACATGTTCAGCATCACGAATCATCAGGAAGTCATAAACAAAACCCGCAGTGAGACGCCACTGCTGGAGGCTGGAGAGAGAAGGTTCCCCTTCCACATTGTGGGTGGGACTCAAGCTCATTAAGCACCTCAAAAAGTTACAAGTTGTATGTTTTTGTATACCACATTGTATGATCCAGGAACCCCACTACTGCATATATACTCCAGCACAAGAGATCTGTATGCTGAAGAGACGGCTGTGCTTGTGCATCACCTAACCCTAATGATGAATGAATAAAGAAAGTCACATTCATGCACACAAAAGAGTAACATAAACCAAAAAGAAAAAAAATCCTGTCACTTACTGTGACAGGCATGGAATGGCAGATCACCATGATAAAATAAATAAGCTAGATCTGGGTCAAAGTTTGCTGCATGTATTAATCCTTAGCTGGTGCCATAGTTTGAGGAGGACCCCTGGGCCCAGAACCACCCATCATAATGTTCTTCTTATAGGTTTCTAGGACCCTCTGGATCCTTCTATTTCCCCATTCTCTCATGCCTCTCTCACCTAGAGTCCCAATAGGATGTTCTCCCCTCTGACCCACTTTCCTGGCCAATGGACAGGACATTCTCCACAGTTGAGTGGAGAGTGGGGACTGACTTTCACACGAACTCTGGTGCCCCATATTTGACCATGTCCCCTTGATGGAGAGACCTGGTGGCACTCAGAGGAAGGATAGCAGGCTACCAAGAAGAGACTTGATACCCTATGAGCATATTCAGGGGGAGGAGGTTCCCCTCAGTCACAGTCATAGGGGAGGGGAGTAAGGGGAAAGTGGGATGGAGGGAAGAATGGGAGGATACAAAGGATGGGATAACAATTGAGATGTAAAATGAATAAATTAATAAAATATATATTTTAA
Source organism: Acomys minous (assembly GCF_964271855.1). Lineage (NCBI taxonomy): Eukaryota > Metazoa > Chordata > Mammalia > Rodentia > Muridae > Acomys > Acomys minous. The sequence continues at coordinate 41,395,577 of NC_140501.1, read as the reverse complement.
AAGACCACAAAAAAGAAAGAAAAGAAAGAAAGAAGCCAGATACAGAAAGACAAATACCACATCATCTCACTCATGTGTGAAATCTAAAATAAGTTCCCACATTTGAGAGTAAAATGGTGACTGGCAGAGTCTGGAGTTAAGCTTTACCAAGTGAACAGGAGAGAGAAGCTGCAGTGTGTTGCAGCACGGTACAAATAACAGTTGCACACTGTATCTCCAAAAGCTAGAAGGAAGGACTTTGAATGTTTTAACCATAAAAAAGATAGACATTTGAGGATGCAGCTATAGATAGCCTGACTGAAATTTTGCACAATGTATACCTGTATTAAAACATACATACATACATACATACATACAATGCTTGTGCTTTTATGTATGGAGTTAAAATAAAGTTGAAGACTGGTGGGAAGAGTATAGCTGGCAAAGATACTCTCTCAACTAATTGACTAAAATCTCCTGAAGCCATGAGCTGAAATAAATCTTTCCTCCTTAAATGTGTTTCATAGCCATACAAAAGCAATGTAGTGCGGTCCATACCGTATTCCTCTAGTGAAGAAAACTGCATGTGGGGCATGTAGGGATGTCCTGTGCTCTCTTTGAAACTTCTCTGAAAACCTACATGTTCTCTGAAATTAGAAGTTCACTGAAGTAAATGCAGATTTCCAGATCACCGACCGCACCACCCCCCACCCTGAGGCTATAACTCAGAATGCCTTGTGTGGGACACAACAACCCCCTGGGAGACAGAGCTAAGCAAAGGGGCCCATTGTGAGCTGTGTGTATAGTCTTTAAAATGGCTACAATCCAAGATGTACTTGTCCAACTGTAAAAGAAATTGGCCAATGGGAAGTCTATCCAGTTCCCTCTATCCCAAGTGCCAGGAGCTCCAAAGACAAGGCTGGCTTCCTTTTCCTTCCTTGGGCAATAAGTTCTGGTCTGAGCCATTCTGAAAACACGATTGTATCATCTCATGGCTATTCAGCACAGGCCACATTTCCTCCTCCCTCAACCATGCCCATGTGGACTCACACCCCCAGAGAATAAACTCTAAACAGTATTGACGGCTACAGCCTGCCCCGTGACCCTCCAGCTCTGCACGCCTGCAAAGAAAAATTTAAAAAGAGAATGAATGGCATTGCTTTCCAGCCACCTTCAAACTGAACACCATGCTGCAGGCATGAAAGCTATTCGCTCGCCAGAAAAGGAGCAGCAGAGGGGAGGCAACATGCAGACCTCAAAGCTTGACTCCACAGAGGACAGATGTGCTTCCGTCTAGAGGGGTTCTCAAAAGCCTTAAGACGTTTATTTTATATCTGATCAATCAAAATACAATTCGAGCTAATGAGACAGTCTTCAATGGTAAATAGGAGTCTTGTGAGACTAGTAAAAGAGTTTACTTGAAGAAGATTGCCTTACTTAGGGTTACTATTCTGTGTGATGAAACACCATGACCAAAGCAACTTTGGGGAGGAAGGGTTTATTTCACTCACCATTTCATATAATAGTTTATTGTCAAAACAGTGAGGGCAGGACCTCAGACAGGACAGGAGTCTGGAGGCAGGAGCTGATGCAGAGGCCATTGGAGGGGTGCTGCTTAATGGCTTGTTCTTCGTGGCTTGTGCAGCCTGCTTTCATATAGAACCCAGGACCACCAGCCTAGGGATGGCACCATCCAAGGTGGGCTGGGCCCTTCATTATTGATCACTGGTTAAGACAATGCCTTACATCTGAGCCCTCCTCTCTGATGATTCTAGCTTGTGTCAAGTTGACCTAAAGCTAGCCAGTACAAGAAGGACTGTATAAAACTGTTACAGGGCCGTTGACGTGGCTTGGAGGATACAGCCCTTGCTGTACAAGGCTGATGAGCAAAGTTCAATCCCTCAAACCAACTCCAGGGTAGAAAGAGAGAAGTGACTCCACAAAGTTGACCCCTGACTGTCACACGCACTCTGTGACACCCGGATCTACATGTACACACCACAGCGGTGGGGGCGAGAGTGCAATACACGTCTGTTTAATCAAATGAGCTGTATTAATTATTTTTCTTCTGTGCTGTCGGACAAGGCAACTTATAGAAGAGTTCAGTTGTGCTCATGGCTCCAGAGGGATAAGAGTCCATCACATCACACAGGGGAGGAACGGTAGCCAGCAGGCCTGGTAGCTGGAACATCAAGTGGAGTGAGCCCTCCCATCCTGACCCAGCAGCATGAAGCACCAGAGAGCACCACTGGGAATGGTGCGAGGCTTTGCAACCTCAAAAACCACCCCCAGTGACATATTTCCTCCAGCAAGGCAACACCTCCTAAATATACCCAAACAGCTTTGCCAGCTAAGGACCAAATATTTAAATGTTTGAAGCCATGAAGGGCATCCCTCTTCGAATTACAGCACAAGCCCAGACTATCTGTCAAAGGTCACTCTCTGAGCTCAGGCTCTAAACACAAAGACGGTGGTGCCTTCAAACCTAGACTATCACTAGGCATTGTGGCTCATGCCTGCTATCCCTGTATGGAGGAGGCTGAAGCAGGAGGATTGCCCTGAATTCAAGGTCAACATGGCTACCTACATAGTGAGTTCCAATAAAGTCTAGGCTACAGAGTAAGATAATGTCTCACAAAATAAAACAAAAATCATTAATTTAATTAAAAAATAACCAGGCCTTTTAGAATAAGTAAATTATATAAGTTAATTGTTAGTTCATTAAATCATGGTCATATCAATTACTAGTCTATTTTTATCACAAGAATATACATCCTAGGTGTAACAGATAGATATGATTCTATAGAAAGATAAGGTAGGATAATTAGATGAGGTCTTCAAAAACCTCAGAGACATATGGCATTTAAAGATGTTTTTATTATTTCAAAGATAGATTTACAATGAGATAGGTTAACTCCTGGCAACACCCAGCCTACATCAAAGAAGATAATGAGCATCAAAGATGGAGATGGTTTCAAATGTGGCAAACAAGCCACTGGACAAAATGTCCTCATTTCTACCACAGACAGAATTCTGCCTAAAAAATGGGCAAGCTTGGTTGCAGGCAGAGTCGAAGGGCCAAATTCTGCCAAGTCCTCAATAGCTCCTGCCTCACAAATATGTCTGTCAGATATATTGAGCCAGAAGGCTGAAGATGATGCTCAATGTTATAGAGAGTTTTGAGTGACTGACTGTTCAGGCAGCAAACTGTCTCTGTCATCTTCTCATTTGGGAAGCTGCTAATCTGTACTCCCTGTATAACTCAGGTAATCAATTTTATTCCTTCTCAAATCTCTGATGGGATTAAAGACCAGGTAGTTAGTTTTTGCAATTAAGCTTAGTTGTTTAAGGGTTAAGATATTTTTGGTCTAGATAAATGTTTTCGATAGATAGTTGATAGAGATGAGATATGGTAGATATTGATTTACATACAGAATTTTAGACTCACCAAGATAGGAATGATGTTTTCTTTAAGGCTGCCAAATACAAATAACCAAAACAGTATGGATGTAACATATATGTAATTCCCAATTGTTTTGTGGTTCTTCTTGCTGTAGGTAGTTTATTGTATGTATGTGTAATAATACAAATGCATATGTAAAAAATATTTAATAAAAATTTTTTAAAAATAATTAGGTCACCAGCATTTTCTCGTTGGTTCCCCTATATTGTGCCTTAATCTGGGAACCAGACTAATGAGCTCAGCCTGTGTGTGTGTGTGTGTGTGTGTGTGTGTGTGTGTGTGTGTGTTGTGTGTCTCCACTGGCAATGTTTTCATCCTTAATTCTCTTTCTTGTTTCTGGGTTTATATTGTAACACTTTGCTTTTGACCCCCAAACAGTGACTGTGCAGCCTTAAACAGCCCCAGAGAGCATTTACTGTAATTTCTAAGAGGCTAGCAGCCTTTTAGAGGGGTCGTGAGCAGGTTTGCAGCTGGAAAGCAGCCTATGTTTGGAGATTTTTTTTTGGTCTGAGGTGAAGAAACATAGAAAAAAATATTGAAGAAATTCAGCCAAAAATCCATATTGCCAACCTCAAATGGTTAGTTTCCATATAGCAAACAAAATAAAGATGAAGACAAGATAAAGTTTGGTTCCAGACTGTTCCACTCCATGAATCATCCCAACCCAGTAACCAGGACATTTCCGTCCACAATACCTCAAAGCAGACTCAAATGGCATTGAAATAAACTGCACTTCCCCATTTTTAATGGCACAAAGTTCATTTGAGTTAAGTAGTGACCTCATACAGGAGGGGGCAGGAAGAAAGCAACATTTAGCTGTATATCACTACGGTGGACACATTTCAAATAGTATATTTTGGACCTAGGAGACCCACAGAGCCATCACAGATTCCACACATCAATGAATGTCAGGGCTGTCATGAACCAACTGATAACATTCCCAGGCTCTGTGCAAAGATAGCTCATTACTGAAGTGAATTATTTCTGGTATTTAAAAATATTTCTAAGTAGAGTCACTAACTACCCACCACAGTTCTCAGCTACATTATATGTAAACATTAGCAGCTGTGATAATGGGATTAAGGGGCCCTAAATTGATCGTGGAGCAAATCGGATAATCAAAATTTCAAGGACAAAGTTAGCCTCCTCATTCTGAGATTGAGACCGTTTTCTTTGCACCCGCTGGGAAACTGTCGCAGACATAAGGTTAGAGGCCATATGCGGATGTCACTTGGTATTTGTGCTATGACTACAGGTCTACCTTCTCATTTTTTCTTTTTGACATTTTACTTTGCTGGAAATGGTAAAGGACCCCAACCTGGAAGGGAAAGATAGGCCAACGAATGCTGCTCAAAAAGGAAGCAACTCATTTGTTGCATCCCATTTTCCACTAGACCATGGTTTCTAGATTCTTCGGGGCAACTGTGTCCAGATGAATTTGCCTGCGTTTGTCTTGTCAAAGGACTTCCTAGGATCGGCAGCACTAATAACACACGCTCTATTAACAGGTTCTGAGCCTGTGAGGACATTGGGCTGTGAAGGACAGAAAGACTTCGCCTGTGCTCCAAGACAGGAGCACACAGGAAATCCGGCTTTTCTCTAAGGAAGCACCTGGATCTGAACCCTGTAAGCATACACCCAGTCATGAGGACAGCTGCTCCTTACCCCTCAGGGACTCGGCATCACGGCTCTGCCCAATAGGAGCCTGTGGGCCAGGAGTACAAGTCCATGGCTGCACTTTAAGTACTTAGAGGTTGCATTTTTCAAATGTGTTTCTTTATGGAACACAATTAATGTGTTTTATTTCATCTTAACCACCAATTCAAGATAGTGCCATTTCAACATGTAATCAATATGAATAAATTATTAGTTTTTTCAAAAAAAAACTTTTTCACACTAAAGCCTTGAAATCTATCTGCACTTGATACTTACAGCTCCTGTCTGCTTGGACTAGTCACATTTCAGACAGTCACCAGTCCCATGTGGCTAGTTGCTACCGTGTTGAACCAGCTATCCGGGAAACATATATAATCTTGACACCTTACTAACCAGCTCCTGTTCTCCTGCAGTTTTGGAGGCCAGACATCTAGCACACATCTTGTTGTGTTCTCAGGGTGGCCTCCCTTTCCAGCCACTCAAAGAATCCATTTTCCCCTTTGCTCCAGTTACCAAAGGCAACTGCGCCTGCTGAATCAGTGCACTCCTTAACTTCATGACATCTGGAAGCAGAAGGAGTAGGAGTTCAAGACCACGCTCATCTACAGAGTCAGCTGGAGGCCAACTGGGCTACACGGCACTCTGTCTCAAGAATAAGAGAGAAGCGAAAGCCGGGTGTCGTCGTGCGTGCCTTTAGCCCCAGCACTCAGGAAGCAGAGCCTCTGACTTTGAGGCTAGCCAGGTCTATAAAGTGAGTTCTAGGTCATCCATGCCTACACAGAGAAACCCGGCCCTGAAAAAAACAAAGATAGATAGACAGACAGACAGACAGACAGACAGACAGACAGACAGCAGACAGATCTCTCTTGACCACATCAGGTAACAGATTCAAAAGATTTCGATATATATCTGAACATATTAGAGGCAAGCATTATTTTGCCAACTAACTACAAGTAACATTCTGTCTTGTTTTATCTGCAGGGTAAAGTGAAATGGCTGGTGAAATGGCTCAGTGGGTGAAGGTGTTTGCCAGCAAGCCAGATGACCTGAGTTCAATCCCCAAGTCCCACATGGGAGAAGGGGAAAATGACTACTGGAAGTTGTCCTCTGACCTCCACATACATGTCGTGGTATACAGGTTCATACACACACTTGCACACACACAATAAAATTTTAAATAAAAAATATGAGATAAAACCAAGAATTTGAGGTTGAAGAACCCCTGCGGATACATGGATAGGTACCGCCCTGTTATCTTTGGCTTGGCTAGGGAGGGCAAAGGCTCCTCCCTCCTTTAAGTAACAGTGACTTTCACAAAGTTTTAACTATAATCCAGCATAGTTGCTTCCCTCCAGCATGCTATTGCCAGTCAAACAATATCACAATACCTTCTAGATCTCAGTAGATATCATTTAATACATTTATAAGCACATAGTAAGAAGAATTAGGATGGAAGGCAATACCAAGGAGGTTCCTTTATTATTGATTTATTTTTTTAATCCTTTTATCACAGTGAAAGCACACTAGGAGTGTACCATCTTTCATAGGACAATTCTACTAATTCAAAGAAATAATCGTACAGGGGCCAAAATGAAGTATAATTTTTAAAAAAATCTGTCAGAAAAAAAAAATAAGATCAGTGTCGCATGGGCCAGAGCATAACGCACGTAAGGACTGAAAAGCTATGAGGCAATTACAGGTTAGTCCACACACAGAGGTGTACCTTTCAGTGCTCCATTGCTGGATGCAAGAACTCAAACTGTCACCTGAGATCCGGCTTTGGCTCCTTTCAAAAGCAGAGTCATAAAACCAAAACCAACACGAGAAGGAGCAGCAGGCTGTGACGCCCAGTGTGCTCTCTTCGGAGAGGAGGGAGGCTGGGGTGCAGCATGCAGGGTGCTCTGTGTCTGAGCTCACTTGACCATCCACAAGGCTGCTGTACATCCCCTCTGCCTTAAGCCTGGTCCACACTAGGTGGTGTGGCTCAGGTCAGGCTTGGTGACTACGGGGCGCAGGCAGCTCTACCCTGAAGTTGAAGAACTTGGGCAGAGAAGAATTCCCTTTTTAGTAATTTACGTCTTTTTATCCTGACACCTCAATTCTGACGGGGCGTGGAAATAGACCAGCAAGAAAAGACTCTAAAAAATACAAGGTAAGGTGGGAACCAGCCCATTTGAAACAAGCAATGTGGGAGGCTAAGGAAGGCTCCAATCAGGCTTGCTGTACTTAGGGAGCGCTGGTGTTTTTTAGGCATGGGCTGTGCTGCTGTACCACCTTGAGGCGCATGGTGACACTGCAGCTTCAGAAGCACAGCTAGCATCCAGGCTGGGGCACGCAGCTTGCTGTATTCCAAAGGCTTACTCTTACTACAATGAAAAAAATACGTACTCCCTTTCCAAGTACTACCTTGAGTGAACCATGAAGGGCAAGCTGCAGGGTACTTGTGGGAAGGCAGTGTGTCCCCACAGCAGCCAGCCCTGTAGCTCTGTGACCAGTCCAGCCTGGCTGGAGGCGGATGGGAACCACTGTTGAGAGCAGACTGCCAAAATACCACTGTGGCTGGCTACCCAGAGTGCCAACTTCAGTTTTGAGTCTTGCAAGCTAGCCCCTGGGCTATCAACCAGCACTGCTACTCATGTCCTGAGACCACAATGACCAGGGTGCAACTTTCCCTTCTACATACCCTAATAAGGACACCACCCACCCACCCCCACCCACCCCACCCAAGCTGAAACCCTCCTCCCATGATCCTCCCTGTGCCAGCTCATTTTATGTCAACATCTAAGTGGAGGGAATCTCAATTTAAAAATTACTTCCATAGGCAGGCAGATCGCTGTGAGTTTGAGGCCAGCCTGGTCTACAAAGTGAGTCCAGGACAGCCAAGGCTACACAGAGAAACCCTGTCTCAAAAAACAAAAATAAAACAAACAAAAAATTACTTCCATAAGATCGGGCTGTAGGCATGTCTATAGGGCAGTTTCTTAGTTAGTGACTGATGGGAGCGGGTCCAGCCCATGGTAGGTGGTGCCATGCCTGGACTGGTGGTCCTGGGTTCTATAAGAAAGCTGACTGAGAAGCCATGGGGAGCAAACTAGTAAGCAGCACCCCGCCATGGCCTCTCCATCAGCTCCTGTCTCCCGGATCCTGCCCTGTTTGAGTTCCTGTTCTGACTTCCTTCAGTGATGAACAGTAATGTGGAAGTATAAGCCAAATAAACCCTTTCCTCCCCAAGTTGCTTTTGGACACGGAGTTTCATCACCATCTAGGACAGTACCCAAGCCCCTCCACCTCTTCCTCCTTACAGGACTATATAGTCTTTTGTTCCTTCCAACCTCAGAGCTGGCCCAGGTTTGGAGTTCAGATCTCTACATGAAGTAGATACAGGAATCCAAAATAATAGGACCTAGGCATTGCAGACAGAAGCAACCCTGCAGCTGGGGAGTAGCAGCCTCTCCCCTCACCCACCCGCCCAATTTTAAGCAGCTGCAGAGAAAACCCTGACATGTGTACTTACATGAGGAGGCAATTCAAGAAGTATAGAGATACTATTTTTAATGTTTTAATTTTATAATTTTCAGTTGTGGTTAAACCTCTTCAGCTTCTTTTCTTTTTCTTTTTTAACAAAAATTCCAGAAGCCATCTAACATATCCATTAAGTTTCTACCTTTTAATGTTTAGGTTTGTGCCAGGTGTGGGATATTTGGCCCTGAGTTATCGGTCAGGGTGACCTGGAAGGTCCCTAAAACAACACGAGTAACTGCCATTGTTCTTGGCTGCCCACCAGAACCTGATGGTAAGACCCCTTGGCTGAAAACACCACACACTTTGGTCACAGACATGGAGAGATCAAGCTGGTACTGACCCAGAAGCTTCCTCCCTGACTTCCAGCTTTGATAGTATGCAGGCTGCTGAGGGAGAAAATTAATCAAACCCTGTGAACTACAATAAAGACCAGCCTGACAAGATACCCGCATGGGTGCGTTAGTGGCATAACTGTTATGGAGATTACCAAATAACTTTCTGAGTGGACTTGCAGCCAGCTCCACAGGAGGAAGTGTGTGCTGCTACTATAAATCTGACCAAGAATCCATGGCCGGGGAGCTCACAGGTACCAGAGGTAAACCTAATACTGTTATCTTCCTAAATGGGTATAGTATAAAATTGCCCTCTATACTGGCTAGTTTGATGTCAACTTGGCACAAACTAGTCTTCAGAGAGGGAAAAAAAAAAGTCTCATTTGAGAAAATGCCTCCATAAGATGCAGCTGTAAGGCATTTTCTTAAGTAGTTATCAATGGGAGAGGGCCCAGCCCATTGTGGGTGGTATGGTCCCTGGGTAGGTGGTCCTGGGTTCTATAAGAAAGCAGGCTGAACAAGCTGTGGGAGTGAACCAGTAAGCAGCATCCCTCCACAGACTCTGCATCAGCTCCTGCCTCCAGGTTCCTGCCCTGTTTGAGTTCCTGTCCTGACTTCCTTTGATGATTAACAGTGCTGTGGGAGTATAATGTAAATAAACCTTTACTCCTCAGCTAGTTTTTTGGTCATGGTGTTTTATCACAGTAATGAAAACCCTAAGACACCCTCTAAATGCACACCTCTGTGTCCATAGACTAGTGTGGATCTTGGTCTTCATCAGCTTCTTTAGTGGCCAGCAGTTAATAAAGCAGCTCAGAGGTGATCAAACTGCAAAGAATACACATCTACAGAACACTTGGTCATCTGCTATAACATTCTCTACTCCCCAAACTCAGAAAACATAATGAAGAGGGGATGGGAAAGTTCTAAGAGCCACAGATCAGGGTGAAAAGGTGTCTTCTGAATATGACAGGACCACTGCATCCACAAACTCATGGAAGCTGCAGTCAGCGTCATAAGACAAGCCAGTCACCATTCCAGCACAGATTAGGGAGGAGCTCATGACAGCCGATGGCTGCTAAGACAAAGCAGTCTCTGTAAGGCTAGGGTCTCTGGCAGATTGACCGACCACACAACACAGGATGCCCTCACAGCTATGCGTTTATGACAAGCACAAATTGGACCTGGTGGGTTATTTTTTTTTTAAGTTGGGAGAGGAAAAGGTGGCATGCAGATCCAGGAGAAAGTAAGGTGAGGGAATGTGGTTTGAGTATGATCAAAATACATTGTACATATGAAGTCCTCAAAAATTAGTGAACATCCATTTAAAATATGATATAGTTTTTAAAATATAATTTAAAGAAAAATATGTGCCTGGGGCACACCCTTCATAGTTCACTGGTGCTTTAGACACCTGCGCTGCACGTCTCTCCCTTCCCTCTCTTCTGCAGGAAGTTATCCTAGATTCTGTATTAATCTTCTCCAACATTTGTACAGTAAGATATCAGTAGGTATGTATATATTCACATGACTATCAAAAGTTATGTGCATCTCTTTCCCTATTTATCATCATGTTTGGTTTTTTCAGGTTTGGTCCTTATCTAAATGTTTTTTGTACCTTTCTGTGATGTGTTTTTGTTACTATGTTTTTATGCTGCTTCCAGATTGATACATATAGATGTATCACCTTTTCTGCTATTCTTAATTCTATTGGATGAATACAGTCATCTCTTACCTGTTTGACTCTAGGTTGCCCCATGGACACCAGCATCATAGGATGTGTAAATCCTTTTTCTAAGTGTCACATTTGCATATAACCTATGCATTCCTACACACTTTACATCTCTTCTGGAAGTCTGAACAGCTAGCTGCAGATGAGCTTTTCCACAAGTATCTCATATCCCCAGTTGGCTGAATCCTTCAATGCAGAACTCTCTTCAGGTGCAAGGGGAGGAAAACTGAATACCAGAACTTCAGTTTTGTTGATAAATACCCTACGTTTTCCTGTTGAGAACAATTATACTACAAATGTTTATACACACATACTTATTGGTATATATGCACAGTCATTTTTCTCTGGAGTTTATACATAACAGTATTGTGTGTCACGGGGAAAACCCATGTCCAACTTAACTGAGTCATTCTCACTTATCTTGCAAAGTAGTTTGCCTAATTTTTATTCTCATAAACTGCATTTTTCTAAAATGACCCAGTTGTGGTGCAGGAAACTTTTTGAGGAAGATTCCCTGGAACAACCGTGGGGAACAAGGAATTTGAGATATAGATCTACCATTTTCTTTGATTACTTTTGAGGGGTAGGTCGTTTCTTTATATTCTTAGATTTTTAATAATTCTTTGGCAATTTAATACATAAATACAACATTTATCTTGATCATATACATTGCTAATACCTCTTGCGCTCTCCCAGTTCCCCAACACTGCCCCCTCCCAACTTCATGTCTTGATTATTTTTTATAACCCATGGATTCTAATCATGCTGGCTACATGAACATGGGCAAACGCTCCTTGAGAAAATGGATTCACCCACCCCATCCGCCACTGCTTGGCAATAGCTTGTTAGTTTGGGGTGGAGCCTCAAGAGCTCTTCCCTCATCCACTCTGGAATTGCCTTCATCTTGTGCAGCAACCACAGCTGCTGTGAGTTCATGAGTGCAGTGGCCACACCATGTCCAGAAGTTCACAGCATCTCTCCGCGCTCGGGCTTACTCTTCCTGCTCCTCTCGCACTGCTCCCGAGCCTTGCGGGGCTGGTACAGAGGACCCAGTTAGGACTGGCATCCAGTAGTCTTCCTATTCTCAGCACTTTGACCTGTTTTGAGGCTTTACACTGACAGGTCCAGATTTTTTTTACTTGATTCATATTTTCCTCTACTAATTTTTAATACAACTTCTATTCTTTTACTAACCACCTTAGAAAATTTAGCTTGCTCACTGAATAATCCAGAAAAGTAAAAACATGCCCATAGATGCATCCCTAGAATAGAGGTTTTGAGATTTTTAGATTAAGTCTATGCATGGTTATTTCTGGAATTTTTTCCAGCAATCTTTTCCATATTTATGACATTTTTTTCTTTTTCTGAACCTACTAGACATATCTGACACTTCCCCTTTAACAAACTTATATTACTTCCTCTTATATATCCACCTCATCATTGACTTCCTGAAAAGTATTCTGTATTTACTCACTCTCTTAGTTATATCTAACCTGCTGTCAGCTCCAAATGCTGTCACAATGATTTTAGCTTATATTTAAAAGACTCTCTTGCTTTTAAAAACTATTTACCCTTTCCATCCAAGATTTTGAGGCATCACCTATGTGATAAAATTCATTGTCTAAAAATACTCAATTCAGTGGATTTTATTATATTCAAAGAATTGGATTAACATTATCAAATCTAATTCTAGAATTATTTCATCACACCCAATGAAACCCGAAGCACCAGTCACTCCTCATTGCTTTCTTCCCTAACACTAAAGTCTGCAGTCCATTGTAATTTGTTACACACACACACACACACACACACACACACACACACCAATTTTCATGACACCTGTGTCATGCTTATAATTAACATACTGTCAAGGCTCAATCACAATGTAGCACATACCTCTACTTCATTTTTCTAAAGGTTAAATGATATTGCACAAATAAACCACATTCTGTTTATGCATTCATCTACTGGTTGGTACTCTGGAGGTATTAGGAATAATGCTATTATTTATATATGTTTTTATGCAGACAATTCACTTCTAATGGGCATATCCGTAAGAAATTGCTTGAATTCCCAATTCTACATGGAATTTGAACTGCCAAAGAATTTTTAAGCGGTTGCACTATTCTGAATCCCTGGCGGCGGCGGCAGCAGCAGCAGCAGCAGCAGCATCTACGGGCCCAGGTCTTCATCTCTGTGGCAACACTCAGTATTATCTATCCTGTTATTCTGGCCACCTTGTAGAGGTAAAGCAACTCTCTACTCAGACTGGTCTCTCTGTCTCTATTGTGTTTGAGACAGGCTTTCCATGTGCGTAGCCATGTCTAGATTCACTTTGTTGGCCAGGCTGGCCTCAAACCCAGAGACCCACCTCCCTCTGTCTCAAGTGCTGGAATTAAAGGCTTGCACCCTCTACCACCGAGATTCTGTCTTAAAATTTTCAAGCACATCTACTTGTATTCTAATGCCAGACTGGTGCCAATTCTATCACTCATCGTTTTACGGGGGTTTTTCCCTTAAATAAAATAAACAAAAAATTATTTCTCACTTTTTTGTCTTTTTATGGTTTGGATTTAAAAATAACTGAAGTCTGGGGTGAAGAGGAGCTCTTTAAGTTGGTGGGGTTTTTGTTTTTTGTTTTGTTTTGCCTTTGACAGGCACGAAGACTTAATAGAAACATGTTAAAGTAACTCCTTGCCTTGACTATTTTAAACCATCCATTTAGGGCCAATTGAGACTACAGGCCCACATGGAAGCTGGCGTTTGAACTCTGAGGTAGGTTTTCTCTGCCTTTATTCACTACCAAAGATTAAACAGAAACCGTAACTTTACCCTTTCCTGTAAATATAGTCTCTTTTCTAAACTTAAATTGTTTGGACTTATTAAGATGGGATCTTGCTACGTAGCCCAGGCTGGCCTGGAAATCACAAATGATGTCAGACTCAGGATTTCCTCAGAAATCCTCAGGAGAGAAAAAAAAATGTCTATTTAGGAGACCAGCCTAGGTTATCCATGAGAGTTCCTGTCTTTAAAAACAAAAAACAAAAAAACAAACCACACACACACACACACACACACACACACACACACACACACAACAAAACACCAAAACCCCACCAGTATCTCCATGCACAGAGGCCCCAAAACAGGAACAAGACAAGAGTATGACTTTCCAGAAGTAATGAAAACTGGCCTGGAACAAGAGGCAATCACTATTCATCTCCTGCTGGCTGCTGCCCTTGATGATGATGATGATGATGACGACGACGACAACAACAATGACGATGATAACGATGATACCATTGCCACCAATAATCCAATCAGTGTTCCTGAGCATTCAAATTAAGCTGATAATCCAAAGCACATTTAAATGCACCATTTCCCAGTTAGTATTTACTTTAAATGACCTTAGATCAAGCCAAACATGTCAGTAGAACTCACAAGCTGGCTCAGTGAGCACAGGTACTTGCTGACAAGCCTGATGACCTCAGCTTGATTCCCAAAACCCACAAGGTAGAAGAGAACTAATACCCACAAACTTCCTTTGATTTCAACATGAATGCTGTGACATGTAAGCCCCCCCACCCCCAATTCTTAACCACTTACTGCAAAAGAAGTCCATTTTGGTATTTATTTAAGGTGGGGGTACAGAGGAAAGAACTAAAAGCCAAACTGGGGGCTTAAGTGTCTTTTTCATTTTATTCTTTAAATTTTTTATTAGTGTTCTTTAGTTAAAATGTGCACACACACACACACACACACACACACACACACACACGTATATGACAACTTTGAGGATCAGTTCTCTACTTCCATCTTTAAGTGGGTTCTGGGACTGAACTCAAGTAAACTCAAGTTTACTCCATAAACACTTCCACCCTGCTGAAGCATCTCACTGGGCCTTGAATTCCCTCTCAAACGTTTGTCACTCATTCCAGTCTGCATTATTTTCATCCTTGGCCTATAGAACAAGAGTGAAATAAGTGCGTGCAACTCCAAAATTACAAAAAGCAAAGAAAACAATGCCATGTATGCTCTTCACTGCTTGCGCAATGCTGTAAGCTTTTAGCTATCACTCTTACCCTTTGCACAGTACAGGTCACCACACAGTACTCATACCCGCATACACACTCTTTCACACTCACAAAATTGTGAGGATGCCTCAAGCTCTTGCCTCATCCTCAATTCTATACTAAGAAACAACTCACAAGTGACCCCTTGACCTGAATCATTCAAGCTATGTCTTATTCTTTGGGCCATTCTCTTCCTGGAACCTTCTTTTTTGTGTCAGCATTAAATTGTCTTTTTGAATGATGATACTGTACTTAACAGCCAAGGCTTACATGTCTGCTATTACTTCCAAGCTTTTTGAAGCATTAACGAGCTCTTCAATCATGCACTGTATACATGTCCAAACTCATAGGATGTACAATACCAAGAGTAAACCTTAAGTCATGGGCTTTGAACAGTTAACAGTGCGAAGGTTCACAGATGGTAGTATGGCCCACTCTGCAGTGTGGTACTGATAATGAAGAACGCTGTAAGTGTGAAGTGGAAGCGAATTAACAACTGTATTTTTAGCTCATTTTTTTCTCCACACCCAATATTTCTAAAAATAAAAGAAAAATATTTCGAGTCTACTAATAAAACTCCACTGTAAATTTAAACCATACCTCCACATGTACCAATAACTTTTTTCTCCATTTTTTTGTTGCAAATTGATGCAACTGTGGAGTCCCCTTATTACTGTTACCATGCTCACTAATATTAAAACCAGGAGCCTGACGTATAAAGGGTATTGTCTCTACATATTACCAAAGAATGCTGAAACCAGATGAGAAGAATTTCAGATTCATGCTCACGTTTGAGGTAATTGCCTTCAACTTTGCATTAAATCCAAAAAGAGCAGCCTAGCGTCTAAGTCACTTTCAGCACTCATTAAAGGTACCTTTGAAATAGATAGAATCCAGTGTTCAACCAAAACTATCTCTAACTTCTCTTGTCCTCAAAAGCCATGACATAAGCATGTAGCTCCTTTAGTGTCTTCTAACACAGCAGTAGTAAACACCTGTTTCAGTTCAGCACACAATCAACAGGATGCTGTAGAGTAAAAGCCATGACTTGAGACATTTCTTAAATTTATTGAATAATTCTTAGTTGGGAGAGGAAAGGTCACAGGCATGAACAAGAGTAAAGAGAAAAACAATTAATTGCAAAGTATTACAAAAGTAATTTCTGAAACATTTTTGAGCCACTGGTAAAACAAAATTTTAGTGCATCTTAAAGTTCCTATTTTGGCAAATGAACGCTAAATTACTCAAGAGCAAAAAAAGGAATTACTATTACACAGTATAAGACCTTAATGCACTAACTCAGCAAACCAAAATAATGGCCACAGTTATTGAAAGTTGCTTCTACTAAATATTCATTAACCAAACAAAAATGCAGATTACTTTAAATACAGCATAAGTAACCAAAGGCAGCAAATCCAGCAACATATAAACCTGGCATAAATACTATTCAAACCGTACAACAAATTGAAATAAGAGCCTGAAGAGCTACAGCTCTAACATGAAAGGAATGTACAGATGATCATAATAAATAAATAACGCGGCAGGAGAGACCAGCACCGCGCCTGCGTGTGCAGAGCAGGCACACAGTAAGCCAGCAATGTCGACAGGGCTTGTGCTGAGTATGGCCCCTCCAATTCCCAGAGACACTCTACTTTTTGTGTGCTAGTGACTGGCAGACAGAATTTTAAATGGAAAGCATTTTCCTTACCCGTGTGTGGACCCAACATGTTTAAACTGTGTAAAGACTTCTTTGAAAAATTACAAAATAATACACTGGTTGGAGACTAGTGAGAGTAGCTGTAGAGAAGCGCGACTGGCGGAGCGGCGGGCGCCCACACTGCCCTGCGCTCGGTGACGGGGACCGCACACCACCAGCTAGAGCTCTCAAGTGGGTCAACTGTCTTTACTTTCTACACAGTGCACTTAATACATGGAGCTTCCTACCAGCGATATAAATCCTTCATTAAGCAGAATTATAGTAGTATGAATTGAATTAATTCACATTAGGTATATTCAGGGATAAAAGAAGCATTTCTCAAAGTACAAAGAAACTACATGTTCACCAAAGGCCGTTGTAACGTTAGCTGTACATCCTAAAGAACCAGCCCATCTCAACTGCAATTTCTTGTGTGTGTGTGTGTGTGTGTGTGTGTGTGTGTGTGTGTGTGTGTGTGTGTGTACGCGCGCGCTCCTGAATGAATCAGGAAATAATTTCCAAAATCAATAATAATAACACATAAAACACAAATGTCATTTAAGCTCAGCTTAGAGAAACAGAAACATGGACATGAAAACGGTTTTAATTTGGCATGAGACCATTCCAGAAGCTTCTCAACAGAGGTCTCTCAAGGTTGGTGTCTCTGTGTCTCTCTCTCTCTGTGTGTGTCTCTCTCTCTCTCTCTCTCTCTCTCTCTCTCTCTCTCTCTCTCTCTCTCTCTCTCTCTCTCATCACAGAATGCCTTTACAATTGGCTAATCAAGAATCAGCTCATTGTACATCCCAACTTTAACAATTTTGAGTAAAATGCATTTCATTAGGATGTTCTACTATGTTGACTAAATTTGTCAAGCGATCTGTAATAACGTGGAGCTAGCCTCAACAGAGGTGCTCAAAGGCTGAACACGCAAACAGATGGCGTGCTTTAAAGCAGCCTACTCTGCACCTGGCCCCCGGCACTGCTCTACATGCCGACACTCCATATGGAAACTTAACCCATACTTGTGCTCATCTGCCAATACTTCTTACTGTTCTCCATGTCCCTGCACAGAAATGACACAGATGTGAGCTCTACTATTACTGTTCTAACTCAGGCCAATGCCTGCGACTGTTCTGTCACTAGGTAGCAGTTAAACAAAGAACACTGAGCACTGCACAGCATCACCAAAATGCAAAGGGAACAAGAGCACAGAGAAAGCTTACCTCAAATGATTACACCATTAACAGAAACACACCTTAGAGCAAGAAATTTAGAACTCAGTTTTACTGTTAATCTAACCAACACACATACAAATTACTTATGTGCAGTGTGATAGTTCCCTGTATACATGTAGTGTAAGCTTACAACTGCAAGGGGCACCCATGGGTATAATTCTTTACATTCCCCGACTCTGAAACATACTTGAACAAACTTTAGGAAAATGTGTCTCGATGTTAAATTGAAAAAAACTAGAGTTTCAAAATTTCAAAATACTTAAATTTTTTCTGGAGTCAAAGCAAATGTGACATGTCTATGAAAATACAGTTCTCCACCATAGCTACTAATTCAAATTAATGTAAGTACCTGGTAGGTGCTATGCCTTCTATTCATTGCAGCTTCAAGAAAAGACAGAGCTTGGGAGAAAAAAAGAAAATATAATGAGGCAAAATCAACAGCCCTACAAAGAACAAGAAGGAGGAGGAGGAGGAAGAGGAGAAGGAGAAGAAAGAAAGAAAGAAAAAGAAGAAGAAGAAGAAGAAGAAGAAGAAGAAGAAGAAGAAGAAGAAGAAGAAGAAGAAGAAGAAGAAGAAGAAGAAAGGATTTACCCTAAAGTGGAAGAACCCAACATCTGCACATATATCTCACAACACAGCCTGGCTCATCTCACTCTGGGCAACCTGCAGTCTCTGAAACCACAGTAGTAAAGGTAAAGGCCAAAAAGATCATGAGAGGGAACTTTACAAAACAGTCTAGAAGTCCAGATACAATTTATTGGAAGAGGGGGTACCTGCTGTGTGAAAATAGCGATTCTCAACCTGTGGGCACCCTCTTTGAGGGTGAACAACCCTTCCACAGGGGTCACCTAAGACTATCAGAAAACGCTGATATTTACATTATAATTCATAAAAGTATCAAAAATCACAGTTAGGAAGTAGCAACAAAATAACGTTCTGGTTGGGGTCACAGCAGTAGGAAGCGGGAGAACCACAGTGCTAAAAGAATTATTCTTGGTGAAGTGAGGAGTTCTGCTTCAAAAATCCAACACTGAAAATCATTATTAGGCTCCTCTGAATACATTTCTACATTATTTTTTAATATCAATGTATTTTGCAACCTGAATTTCATTTATGGAATAAATCAAAAGAATGAAAATCTTACTGCACAATATTTAGACATTTTATTTAATGTTAACAGTTGGTTTCTAAGAAAACACTAAAATGAAAGAGAATAAGCTAGTCACAGGTTAAATTTTATTCTTGCACATACACTCTCTCTCACACCACACCTTTCCCCCCAACACACACACCTTTTATTTCTCATTCCAGAACAACTGGCAGCATTAGCAATAACACATTTGATGGAAGGCTAGGAAAGTTCACTTATGGTGGACACAGAAACCTAAATCACTAATGAGTATGCTAAGAAATTAAATGTCTGAGGAAATCTATAAGTACTAATAGGTGAACTATGGAAATAAAACTGATTTTAAAGAACAGTATACAAAGATTACAAAGTTATTAGAAATAAATAAACAATAAAATATCAGCCTCCATTTTCTTTCATTATGTCAGGTGAGTTTTCATCAGGCACCAACTGTTTTGAAAGAAGCAAAGTGATCACGTGGACCAGGCTAGCAGCCCCAGCCTGTTTGCAGCAGCACTATATGGATCCAAACAAACGCTGTGGACAATGTCCCAAACTCAGGATGAGACCCTCTTTTACAGACTACAACACATGTACAGAAGGACAAGGAAAGAGGATATTCTGACAAAGATTACAAAAGTATCAACTATATACAGTGTGATGACAGAAAGCATTTAAAAAGCTTCTTAATTTCCTTGTAATTCAATTAAAATGTTAATATTCTATATTTAAATTTTATCCTAAACGTAAGTCATCAGTTTCTTTACTTCCTAGAGCAAACAATATAATATACCGGTCTGGAGTCTGTTCTAGGCATTTTCCAAAAGCCAATCAAAGAGCGACTTGCATCTTTCCTCACTTGAAGTTTTTTCCATCACTTCGTAGTATTTAAACACAGCCTGCAGGACATCTCCCACCTTCCAGCCTTTCTCCTGTAATTGCTTTGAAAGCTAAGAAAGAAGGATGGCAGAAACATTAACACGTATTAACAGAAAAAATTTTGTAACAACAAAGTTTTCATTTTTATCTTCAGACAAAACCTGGAATCCTGCTGTTTATAATGAAATATTCTTTCCCAGTTATGAGATCTACCCCCAACCACCAGCCCTTTACACAAATTAAACATTTTCCTTTCTTGCACTTTATAAATATACCTCCATAGAATGACACTTCAGGATTCTAGAAACAGCACAAACCTTGGCAGTGGACAGTGTGTGGGAGTGCAGTCTAACTGTCTCCAGGAAGTTCTTCACCTAACAAAATACATCTGCCACACCCTCAATTAGGAACATAATAACAACAATGTCAAGCTTAATAAAAGGATGTGGATTTTCTTTCCACAACATATAATGTGGTTTGTATTCTGGAAAACACTCCAGCCTTAACGGAAACATGGCTTTCTAAGTTAAGAAATGTAATGTTTCAATGAAAAAGCAAGCAAAAGAGTAAATAGAGGTTTAGGCAGCAAAACAGAACAGGCCTTACTATCATGTCTCAACTCTGAAAGAATTCTTAATTTGTAAGGGACCATAAAATAAATTCTGAAAAACTATTTTTACTGCCAATGTTCTTTTCTTTAAACAGATTTGAGATGCCCCATGGGTTTTAGCCTATGACTGAAGTGAAGACAAGCTCCATGCAGTCAATACTGGATGCTCTCTCCTTACACTAGAGGAAAGTCCTCTGCATCAGAAGCCCCTCTCCACCCTCCCCAGTACACTCAGATAAGCCACTCCTCTACTTGGGGCCTTACAGCGTTGCCTATTTGGGGACATTCTAAAGAAGTGCAATTGTGAACTCCGTGCGCAGTCTTTGTCTTAGCATAGTTATCTTGAGGTTTTACTATGGTAAAGCAAGGCTCAGTGCCTTACTACTTTCTACTAACCAACAAATCTTGTTCTCTATTCATTAGCTGATGGACAGATGGAGACTTCTCACTTTTTGCTTTGTTCTAGTTTGTTTGTTTGAGACAGGGTCTTACTCTGCATCCTTGACTTTGCCAGAACTATTTAGACCAGAGTGGCCTCAAACATACAGTAATCCTGCCTCTCTTCCAGGGTGCTAGAATTATAGGCCTGTTCCACCAAGGCTAACACATCCTACTCTGTCCCTACCACTGAATAATGTTGCCATGGACATGCCTGCACTGGGTTTTGTGTAGACATATGTGTTCATGTTCCTCAAGTGTATACCGAGCAGGGGAATACGGGGTAACATGGTAATATTGTACTCAACATTTTGAGGAACTGTCAGATGTTTTCACAGCTTTACCAGAGTCTTGCTAAGACCTGTATGAAGGGTGCAGTGTCCCCACGTTCTCCCACACTTGCTATTACTCACTTGATAGTTCCCCTGCTGAGGGTGAAGCATGCAGGGATTTTGATTTGCACTTTCCTAATAGGTAGTGAAGTTGAATACCCTGTCGTGTTTTCCTCTTCCAAATATATGCAGTAATCACTCTTAGTCCATTTTAAAATTAGAGTATGGCCTTTTTATTTTTAGGATGAAGGAGTTCTTTATATGTGCTAGGTCTAAGAATTCTACAGATACACAACTGCAAGTATTTCCTCCCATATGTGGACTGTCTTCTCACTTTGTTGACAGTGTCTTTCAATACAAGTCTTTAATCTAGTTTCTCTTTTGTTACTTATAAAGTATGTTTACATCTTCTTAACATACAATTGTATGTCATCTTCCATTTATCCTCAAGGTAATACTGTTTCTTTTATCTAATAGGGAAAATGTAAGAATATATGATCCTGAAAGAGAAAGTATTTCTATTATTCTCATTACCAGCAAACATGATCTGTACTGGTCTCTTAACTGTTTTATCCCCAGTAGCCTTGTGGAGTCCCAGCTAGACACAGTCTCTTAGTGTCATTATTTAAAATCAGCCATCTAGTTAAAATGAGTCATAAACATAATAACGCCTTGCCATCCACAAATGAGCATTGTACTTGACTCAGTCAGGCAAAGACACCTGGGTGAGGATACATGACAGCAAGGCCTCCTGCTCTGGCCACCTCCTGTCAACTCCATGAAGCCAAAGCCTTCCTCAGGCCTCAGTTCTAACCATTCCCCACCCATATTTCCACTTGATAATTATTTTCTTGAGCACCTCTTTCCAGACCATTTTCTCTTCCTTCAAGCCTCAAGCTAATGAACCCCAATCCAAGTAAAAGTCAGTGTCAGGGAGTATTCACTTCCGTCACAGACATCTTCCGACAACACTGTCATACATTCTGAACCAGAAAAGAAGAAGAGCAACTTGGGCTTTCCTTTCCTGTTTTTTTGATAATCTATATTGGTTATTAACTGGATTGTTTTATATCCTTTGGTAAGGTTAATATAAGTTTTCATAAGGAAAACCAGGGGAGAACACACTCAAAACTATAAACTGAAAACCCCAACTAACACAGTGCTTGGTACACACTAAAACCATAACTAAGGAAAGTATCTTATCTAAACTTACATTGCTGTTTCATTAGAGCAGCCTTCCATTTGCACAAAGATCGGACAGACCTAATAATTAGGTCCTAGTAAGAATCAGGGAACTGGAATAGCTGGACTTTTCTTAAGACTTCATTAGCTGATTAGTGCTGACATCTACCTTCTAGGGTTAGGGCATTAGACCAGCCACTGGCTTTTGACAGTATTGATTAATCCTCACTAACCTGCAAGGTAAACTCTATGCCTCTAACCCCACATGCAACTCAGGGAACTGAGGCAGTCACTGACTCATCTGCCTAAGGCCACACCTACTGCAAAGTGGCAGGCAGAACTACATCTGAACCCAACTGTGAGACTCCATGCCTATGCATTAATATTCTGCAATCAACAAGCATTTTGCTAAACCAACAAAGGTCAGATTATTACACAGTGCCAATGCTTCTCCATACCCACTCTGGAAGGGAGGTACTTACTAATATAAACTCCATCTTTGCCAAGTCCTGAAAATACAGTTCTGCAACTTCAGCCTCAGAGGCGATTAGCCACTGAAGAATAACCCTTAGTTGCGGATCTACTGCTCCAGGCTCCATGTCAATGTTCATAATTCGCAGAGTCTTTCCATTTTGCTGTAAATCTGGTAGTAAATATGAACAATATAAAGTGAAATTAATCAAATCAGTTCTCAAAACTCTGGTTTTAATTCAAGAGTCTGGTGAATGCTTTCCTTAACTATATTATAATGTGAACGAAAGCACTTCTTAAGGACAAAATAATACTAAAAAAAATAAATAACTTTGATCACTTACTGATGGCCCAAATGTAAAGTACTGTGTGGAGTGAATTGGCACTTGTCTCAAGTTTGTTTTCTTGTTAATGAGAATGATGCTTTCAGTACAAAGGAGGTATCCTAGCTGGATGATGCAACCAATGTCCTGTGACCCAGCATCGTGCTCAACACTCCCGCTTAGGATGACTAAATACAAGAAGTATCTAGGGCACACAGACAGTCCTCGGCCCAGGATGTACTAATAATGGAAATGTTGCTGGATTTCTCTGTTGCTGATGGGTATTTTCCTGTTATAGTATACAAGGCACTCTGGACCACTACTAATAATTTTTAGAATTTGTGTTGGCCCTCTATTCTTCGTGTAAAAATTTTGATCCACATTATTCTCAGGAATTTATCTTTTCTCTCCCGTTTGTGCCAATAAGTCTCAATTAAAAGTAGGTCTGATGTATGTTCTCTTTCATATGCAGAAGCTACATTTAAAATTACATGAGTATACATACATACACGCATGTATTTGTGCAGGTCATGAAAGTAGAAGAGAAGCGAGGGTAATGGCAGTCATGTGACATGAGAAGAAGGGAAGACTATGTAGCAGGGAGAACCAGCAGGAGGGAAGCGTGAGGAATGAGGGGCAATGGGACATGAGGATAAGTAAGAGGAACATATAATGCTATCTATTCAGAAAACAACATGTGAAATCCAATCGCTTTGCATGCTAACCATAACAAATGAATGTAGTAAATGGTTTGTGCATGTTTGTTCGTTTGTTTGAAAGGATGTCTGATACACTATGGCACAAGACAGGGTCTTGTAAACCCTGCAGAGTGCCTCGAGTTGGAAGCTGCATCACTTAATGCTTCTCTGTTGCTAGGGTTTCCTTGGGTAGGGCCTGCTAGCTTCCTGGCCTGATGGGAAACGTCAACAGAGGTTAGGGCTGATGCCACCTAACCAAAGAATAAGTAAATAAAAGAGAAAGAAGGATAGTTTTAAAAGTAGGCATTTGTTGCCATAGGAATTACCTAATTTTGAGGCTTTCATAAATCTAAATCAACCTCCAATGGAACAAATTTAAAAGTTCATTACTACTTCATATATGCAAAATGAGGATCATTCTAAGAGCTGAGGAATGATATATTTGCATATAATTAACCTTCTGGTTTCTACATATTAACAGAAAAAATTCTAAGGCCTACTAATAAACTTTTTAAAATGAATTCTTTTACGTATATTAACTTATATCTCTTCTCTTAATCATTCCTCAACAGAGTTAGTTAAGTAACAACTAGGATATTAAAGACCCGCAGCATGCATGTGTACATGGACAGCCTGTGGAATAATCATATCCATGAGTGTTATTAGGGAGAAGTTTTGACTTTTAAAGGCCAACACATCAGGGCTGGAGAGATGGCTCAGAGGTTTAAAGCACTGTTCTTCCAAAGGCTATGAGTTCAATTCCCAGGAAACACTTGGTAGCTCACAACCATCTATAATGAGATGTGGTGCCCTCTTCTGGTGTGCAGGTGTACATGCAGGCAGAACACTATATATAATAAATACAAATAAACACTGTATAATAAATAAGTAAGTCTAAGAAAAAAAGACGAACACATTAATGAACAAAAATAAAGCAAACTACCTAGACTATCATTCACTAACTCTAAAAATTATAGTAAGGACTGGAGAGATGATTTAGTAGTTAAGAGTACTGGCTTCTCTTGCAGAGGAGCCAGATTCAACAGCCAGCACCCACATGGCAGCTCTTCATCATCTGTAAACCCAGTTCCAGGGGGATCTGGTGCCATCTTCTGACCTTCTGGGGTACTGCACAGAGAGATGTAGGTAAAATATCCATTTGCATAAAATAAAATCTTTTAAAATATATAGAATAATCTGGGTTAGTGGAATGGCTCAGCTGGTGAAGGCACTTGCTGCCAAGTTTGAAGACCTGAGAGCTCAAATATCTGGTCCCACATGACAGAAGAAGAAAACTGACTTCATGTGAAATACATGACTAGTGGCATTCCTGTGTTTACACCTATGCATACACATGCTCATATACAAAACAAATAAATATAATTTAAAAATTTTAAATAATAATCTTAAATCTGAGAATTTTAACTTAAGAACTATTATGTAACTTCCCTGAACAAGAACACTGTGGATATACTGGCTGCAAACTCCTTATATATCTCAAGAAATTCTCAGTGTCTCAGTTTGCCTACATTTTTGGCACGATGGTGCAGGGTTGAACTCCCAACATAGAACACACTGGGCTATCTCTAGTCCTCAGATTTCCTACTTCTAAAGAAATAACAAAATTTCACTAGTTCAAAAATAATTATATTAAACAGTATTTTTAATTTAAATGTGCTGTTTTATGAAAAGTATCTTTTCATACTTTTAAAAAATGTAAGGTCTGAGCCGGGCGGTGGTGGCATACACCTTTAATTCCAGCACTTGGGAGGCAGAGGCAGGAGGATCTCTGTGAGTTTGAGGCCAGTCTGGACTACAAAGCAAGTCCGGGACAGCCAAGGCTACACAGAGAAACCCTGTCTCAAAAAAACAAAAACACAAAACAAAAATGAAGAAGACATTCAAACACTATCTGAGTACAATGAAAACTCAGGCTTGACATGAAGGAAGCCTCTAGGCTCTAGGACTACCTATGGATATTCCCATACATGAATTAAGCTCACAAGCTATGTTCAAAACTCCGCAGCCAATGAGATCTAAGGTTAGCACAGAAACAACAGTTCTCTGAAGGAAGACTATTTCCTTTAAATATGTGTACGTATGAGTGCAGACTTAGAAAGAAGTGGAAGAGGAAACTGGAGATATTTAAAGCGCCTTTCCATGTGTACTCTTTGGCTCATGTAAGTTTGACAAAAATACCAATTCTTTAAGTTGCCAATTTGAAGGAAAATATGAGAGTTTCAGTTTGAGTGAGTTCCTAGTCTCTAGCTAAGTTTTGGATCACTATGAAATCATTACTACTTGGAGCTGACAGAGGTAGGTCACTAGGGGTGGGTCCCTGAGAACTGCAGCTCCCCTGCTCCTGCGGGTTTCCTGCCTCCAGCCACCAGTTCCCATGCTCATGCCCTTCCTACATGACACTCGTTTCTTTTTTGCAAGAATTTTGTCATAGCCACAAAGAGTAACTACCAGAGAGTAATAAATAATTCATTGTAATTACAATAAGTTAATGTTGTAACATGAGAAGGATTTTAGACTTAGATTTAAAAAAAATGTACCCTCAAACTTTTTGTTTTTGAGACAGGGTTTCATATGATGTTTCATACCAAAAAGCCAGAGCTTATCTGTAAGAGGCATAAATACAAACCAGAGAGACATGCACAAACAAAGGCTTAGAGAAGCAAACTGTGACTAACCTTCCACACCATCCTCCTGCTCGTCATCTCTATCATCTGCTCCATCACTTTTCAAAGAAAACAGCAGAAGTAATTTTTAAAAAAAAAAGGAGCTTAATTAGTAATGGATTAAAACCACTTCTCAGAAAAGTAGTAGGAATGAAATGCTACAATATGACATGTGACATTTAGAAAGGAGGAAATGGCAATCAAAGGAAGCTTTGCTTCTCACATTATTTCATGTTAAAATCTGAAGTTCACATGATGCCTACAGAAGCCCTACCTTATCATGACATTTAAAGCCAAGTAACTTCAAATGAAGGTGAAATATTCTAATTTGGTTTTAAGTAATACACTATCTGAGTATCATAGAATGTCATGAAAATGAAGTAGTACTGCTTCAACTAATGCCATTTAATGTTTTAAATCAATTTTCCAATACTTTTATTATATATGAAATTAAACCATATAGGAAAACAAAACAAAACAAAACAAAACCAACAGAAATCCTGTAGGAAGCAAGCTCTTTTTAATGAAATCATTGGTAGAATGAAAATTAGCAAGCAGAGCAACCCATGCAAACAGTAACACATTTTGCAATTAGATGTCAGTCATATATTAGCTAGTTGAAATTTTCATTAGATGTAAATGTATCGAACAGAATCATCTCAAAATTCAGGAGAAAAGCAGGTTGATACATATTGGCTCTTTTAAGAATAATGACATCATGCATTAGTGGTGAAAGACTCATCAGTTTTTAAGTGTCTAAACTGGACCAACCTTTCTGATGTTGGAAAGGATAAATTGTCCTCATACAAATCTCCTTCTAAACCAAGACTGCTCCAGCTACTGCTGTTACCATTACTGCTGGAGGGAGAAAAGAACAGAGCTGAACTAGAAAATGAATAGTGAAGACCACCTGTGTATCCTGGGACAGCTTCGGTCCTGAGGCTGCCACAGTGGAGTGGAGCATTCACAGAGGGACGAGAGGCTGTCACTGCTGTTCCAGAAAGGGTAATGAACAGGGCTGGAGACGAGGAACTCTTCTCTTTATCTCAAAATGTCATGGAGCTATTCTAAATTTATACTTATTTTTCAGATTAAGACAACAGAACTTTTAGGACGGAAAATGACTGCATGATAAAATATCTCATGGCAAACCTTAACATGTAATTTATACAAAACAAGACCAAAAAAGGTAATACAATTTCCTATTACTCAATTTGGATAATATTTAAAAAGGAAGAAAGACCTAAGTTGAGGTCTTCTGGAATTTCTGAACAGTACAAAACAATGAAAAGTGGGGGAAGCTGTCTTAAACAGACCTTGTCTTGTAATTTAAAGCCCTCGTTACATCATTATGGCAATTATCTTTATTTTATTTTACATTACACATACTAAGCAGGTGGCAAATAGCACATATTTTCCTCAAAAGAAAGTCAGAATAAGCAACGCATATATTTTCGTCTGGCTGGATAGTTACCAAAGCCACACACAATTCCAATTTCTTATATTACCTAGCCAAAAGAAGAAGGCAACTCTATCTACAACTGCAGCAAAGCATTGTTTGGGAAAAAAAAAAAAGCAACAGTATTAAAAAATATATAGGCTACATTTCAGATTAAAATTTTTAACATGCAACTTAAAAATTCTAATCATTCCTAATTATTAAAATAATTAGTAAGCACATTAGTTTGCAGTGATAAGCAGCTTTACTTCTCATTCTCGGCAAGTCAGTTCTAAGTTATCATCTGTACTAACCTAAATTTTGGCTCTTTAACATAAACTCACTTCTTGTGATTCAGTAAGTGTTGTCAAGGTAACCAAAGTCACAATTACCTAAACTTCTAAGTAGTTTTTAAACATTCCCAAATAAATTACTTATCCATTTTCACTTTAACAGTATCAAGCTTTCACAAATTGCAATGCATTGAAGTAAAACTATGTGGTCTTTTCGAGATATCTTCAAACAAATATAATTCTACTATAAAACCACAAAGACAACCAGAGTTTTACCATCAGTCTGTCACTAGACAAACTAAAACACAAAAAAATACAGAGGTACAGAACAGATAGACAACTGTAAACAAAAATAAGAGAATTAATAATCTCAAATCCTATCTACATTAAGAAAATGATTTTCTAAAGAATGAAAAATATAAAATTAAAATCCTTGCCCATATTCTATTAACAATGATTTTTACAATCTAATTAGCATAAAAATCCATCATTTAGGCTGGGCGTGGTGGTGCACGTCTTTAATCCCAGCACTAGAGAAGCAGAGACAGGCGCGTTGCTGCGAGTTCAAGGCCAGCCTGGTCTACAAAGTGAGTCCAGGACAGCTAAGGCTACACAGAGAAACCCTGTCTCAGAAAAACAAAAACCAACCAAAAAAACCCAAAAAACAAAAAGAAAAATCCATCATTTAAGTGTTAAATGAATACAAGAAGTAACATAAAGAATAAAATGCATAGAACTTTCTAACCCCATCTTGCTCCCGTTTTAGTAGTTCAGATTTGAAGTCAGTTATTTATAGAATATCTATCTACCTCTAAGTGACATAGCTACCTCTAAGACTACGTGACATTTCACCTTAGCAGCACTCTTGCAAAACGTAAGGGGTTATTTGTTTGGTCATTATACCAGAACCACACAAGGAAATCTCCAAGTATGATCATCCTACCATGGGCCAACATAAAGTAAAATAAAGCCTATTTTCTTTACTCAATGGATTTCCTATTCTATTTCTAAACCACTGTGCCAGCTCCACTTATTTTTTTTTTTTTTTTCCGTAGCCTATTTCCAGAGCAGGTGTACTCTCAAGGCTGTGCTAGTTAAATACTGAGATTCCTTTTTGTGGCTTTGATTCCTATCAAGACTACTATATATTCTGATAAAAAATCATCTCAAGAGCTGTCTAAGTCTGGCCTCCTCTCTCACATATTTACAATTTTGTGTGTGTGGTGTGCTGGGAAGTGAATCTAAACTTTCCACATGCAGACAAGAGCTTAACCACTGGGCTCCAACTTCCCAAGTCTAAGTTACTTTGGAGGCGGGCTGGAAGGCTGGTGGTTGGCTGCGGAGGGAGGTCCTGCTAAACTGCCTAGGCAGGCCTTGAACTTGTAGTACTCCTGCTTCAGCCTCCAGGGGTCTCAGACACAAAACATCACATGTGCCTCTGATATATAGCTTCAAAAACATCACAAACTATTCAAAATAGTTAAGAAATTCACATACACAGACCAGCTTTCTTTGTCATCAATTAATTACATATACTTCCTATAAACCCTTTTTAAAATCTCTTTACTGAACTTCTGGTTTAAAATTGAAAGTTCAAGGTGCTTATTGCCCAGATGATCTTTGTACCTGAAAGAACAGTAGCAAAGGTCACCACAAGATGTAACTTGTAAAGCTACCTCTCTCAGATGTGTCCAAATGCTCGCACTGGAATCACTAAGGTGCTTACGGATACCCTGCCTGGCCTGATGAATCAATGCCTGGAGTGAGGCTCTGGAAACCTGCGTTCAGCAAGCACACTATCAACCCAGAGCTGCCTTGTGTCCAAATCTTATAGGCGCTGCAGCGTTCACACTGACAGTGAATGAGTGAAACACACATCTTTTCCTGACAAAACGCTCTCAAGCCAAATGTGTGCTCCCTACCTGAGTTCACAGAATTAATTTCTGAGCCTAAATGTATTTGTTTATTATACTGGCCTCAGCCTGATTTGGTACTGGTTCTGCTATGGGGCTGTCATCTCAGCCTTGTCCCTGAGTCATCCATATCACCAATAAACTAATGCTACAGGCAGAAATGAAGGCTAGAGCCCAGGTAAACGCTCTCCCTCACAACAGATCAGTCAGCCCTCTCTAGTTACTCCACTTTCAACAAACCCTCTTCCTTTTTCCCACTTCTGCAGGATTTTTTATTTTTTATTTATTTTTTAAATAATTTATTCAGATTACACCCCAATTGTTATCCCCTCACTTGTATCTTCCCATTCTCTCCCTTCTACAAATCCTCTTAAGATCACTAGCTTCTCCTCAGTTTAACTGTCCTAGGCAGCAATGCCACCTTTGCTAAGATCTTAGAAGCTTCTTTTTCTTAAAAATGAGAAGGGGGAAAAAACAACTTTAGCATTAATACAGTATTCCAGATAGGGAGAATCATGTTTGTGATCTTGCTCTACATTTTAAAGACTATTTTTGCATCCAAATTGTAAAAGATTTTGGTGTTTCCCATAGCATAAGAAATACAGTATTTAAAAAAAAAAAAAAAGGAAAGGAAATGTGCATCCAAGAACAGAATAAACCCTCTGAGCCTTGGCTAGGGCGATGTGCTCCCGAGGCCAGAAGCAATCTGTTTCCTTATGCCACCTCATCCTTCCTTCTCCTGGCAAGCACATTCCACGGGGTCAGGTCAACAGGAGCCATCCACGGTCCTTTCTATACATACCTCCTGGTGGAAGTATTCTGAGAACGTCTCCCTCCCTAGGGTCCAACTATGGCTGCTATTTATTATTCCAGTTATCAGTTAATATAAACAAATACTTCATGAGAATTCATAGCTAGCCAGGAATGCCTTTAGGTAGAGGTAAGAATGTAAGAAACAAGTAGTCATAATAAAATATTTCAAAGATGACTGTAATGAATAAAGTTAACTGAGAAAATTTACATGTGAAGTAAATTTAGGTATACAAAACTCTATTTTATCACAAACTGAACGTTTATGTTTTTAATCTAAGTAGGTACATAAATGCTCACTATTGTTACTTACAGAAGTCTCTTCCTGTTCCCTAAAGATACTATTTATTTTAGCTTCTATCAAGAAAACTATAGGGCCATCCTGATGCCTTTTTAGATACCTATCTTTTTTCTCAGCTACTAATGAAAAAAGTATGCTTTTTAAGGTGATAAATTATATTCCTAGAACATCCACGGAAGCTTCAAATGTAAACAAAATATAGTATTACAATATGTTTTCAAGTCAGCTTTCAGCCGACCCAAAGAACATTATCTCTCTTCCCTACTGTATTTATTATGTATCAAAACCATTTAGAAGGCAGCCACAGCAATACAACCCACAAGCCTATAATCCAGCCCCGGGGAGCTTGAAGGAGAAACTTAACTCCAAGACCAGCCTCGGCTGTACCAGGAGAGTCACTCCCTCACAAAGAATCAAAGTGAAAACACACAAAAAAGTTACAATGTGAACAGTAAAATAATGTTGGATGTATAAACAGATTTCCAAATTGAGAATTTTTTAATACTACTATAAATCGACTGTTTACTTTTCTTAAGTCTAAAGACCCGTATCACATAGCTAACTATAAAATCATTATTACCTTTCACTGAGATGATGAAAACTGCTGCTTTCATCTTGATGGTCTTCCTCAAAACTTAAGTTGGACCAGCTACCCGTGCTGTCCTCACCAACACTGAGATTCATCTGTTGGCTGCCAAAGGACTCTGTTGACTGAAAATCTTCTATTTCTTTTGAACTAAGAAAAGAGCACATGGTAATAATTTTTAAAAAACAATTGAGACATCACAAATTCTGATGAGAAAATAAGATGATAAAGATGACACTAAGAAATTACATTCCCAGTCACACCGTGAACACTGTACTGCATCTGCAAATAACAAGACTGAAGGACAGCACAACAGGACCAGACCTGCTACTTGGGAGACATCCTCGCACATCGTTGATCTACAATCTGTGTAACGCTGTTCGCACTTTCAACAGGACACTGAGCAGAAGTGCACCTCCCTACAAGTTCTAAGTGCATCTTCCCTGTAAAAATAGTACCTTCATTTAGCCTCCTGCCGGCTCTTAGAAATTCTAATTTTGTCAACCAATCCTATATTCACACTAGACAAATCCCTTCAGAACATGAATTATCATCTTTCTCAGAGAGAGCGATGTCCCTGCACTTGGGAAACAGAGACAAGGAGTCTCTATGAGTTTAAGGCCTGCCTGGTCTACATAGCTCTAGGCCAGCCAAGGCTACATTAAAAAATTTTAAGCCAGGTGTGGTGGCACATGCCTTTAATCCCAGCAGGTCAATGTGAGTTCGAGACCAGCCTGGTCTACAAAGCAAGTGCAGAACAGCCAAGGCTACACAGAGAAACCTTGTCTCGAAAAATCAAAAACAAAACAAACAAAAAACAATACGCAAACAAACAAAAAAAACAAGCAAAAAACAAAGGGACATTCATATTTTTATGATATGGTTAAAAAAAAAAGCTCATTTAGCGGAATTATACTAGTATCTCCATCTGTAGCTACTCAACACAGTTCTAAACAGTGATACTTTAAGCATGAAGAGAAAAAACCATAAGTTTTCAGATCAAAACTTTCCACTGGCTTCAAAGCAATCGTGTGTGTATAAGCTGGTCCCTCCTAGTGCTTACTTTCTCGCCTACCTCCCCTCAGATCACTCTAGAGCAGCACACACATGCAATCCCTCCCCTCTACCTGGGACCCAGTACCCCAGATCCCACTTAGTCTATCTTCACTTTTGGCTCTTGATTGTGATGTTATTCTATTAGCATTGTTTCTCTACTACCCATTCCAAAATGCAAGCCAGCCCTAACAGCTCCTGTTCACTTCTGCTAATAACACACATTTATTTTTTAAAATATAATATAATTACATCATTTCTCCTTCCCCTTTCTCCTTCCAACTCCTCCCATATATGCCCTTCTTGCTCTCTTTCAAATTCATGACCACTTTTTTTCTTTAATTGTCGTGTGTGTGTGTGTGTGTGTGTGTGTGTGTGTGTGTGTGTGTGTGTGTACAGACATATATATTCCTAAACACAAAAACAGGACCTGTTTAGTCTATGTATGTCTCTTGACTGCTCGTTTGGTACTGGATAACCAATTGGTACACTCTTAGCCAGGGAAGTCTTTATCTCCCACTCTCAGCATTCCCTGGTCGCCTGTAGTTCTCTGTGGAGGGTGACGCCTCATGGGCTTTTGCCTGTCCACATTATCATGCCCACTGTTGTCCTTCTTCAGCTCACTTAGCTGTTGTCTGTCTTATTCTACTATAATATAAGCTCTTGGAGAACGCAGACCTTTTTCTTTTTCTTTTTGTTTTTGTTTTGTTTTGTTTTGTTTTTTGCCTGTTTCAGTTTCTTTTCTATCCCTAAAAGCTAAAATAAGGCCTGAACTGCCCACCCCACTCTTTAGGCACTTCACACTTTGTATTTAAGATATAACAACTCAGTTAAGTCGGGCATTACAAACACAGCCATCTTACACCACAACTTTATTTTAACACTTTTTCCTGTTACCTACCACTTTTTTTTTTTTTTTTAAGAAAATGACTCATAGGAGGAAGTTAAAAGGAGAGTCTGTAATAACTGCTAGGCAACTGGGCTCATAGATTGAAAATGAAGTCTAGATACACTATTGTTCTGAAAGTCCACTATCATATGCTTTCCTATTTGATATTCAGATGGCACCCTGGTGAGCATTATGGGTTTGTGACATTCTACTATATATTCTATTATGATTACTTCCATTAACCAAACATTTATGAAAAAAGGAACATTAGTGAAACAATTCACTTCACAGCTTAGTGAATAATCTATTTGAATCAATCATTCTTCAACCTCAAATCATTTTAACTTTACAAAGTGTGAAACAGAACTACATACAGCTGAGTGGACTCTGCACGACTGCTAAGGAGACACAGGACACAAGCACCAAAGAGAGAGTCGGCCAATGCCCGCCTGGGTAAAAATGAGGACGGCCTCTCAGTGCATCACTGGCCAGGTCTAAGGAAGAACACAAATACTCTGAAGAATGAATGGCAAAATTATTTGCTAAGTCCTGAAAGTGAAGGCTTAGGAACTTCCATCTAGTTTTCTCTTATGAAACTGTTCTGATAGGGGAGAAAGAATTTTTTTTTTTTAAAGTCCAAAGTCACATGTAGAAGGCTGTTTTAACCATGGAAGAGACTTTAATCTCCAAGTAGTAAATATACCAGTCTTAATTCTTTAATAGAATTCACCAGTTTCTTTTACTCTATTTTCCTGCTTCTAGTTCTGTGAATTGAGTTCTGTGAATTGTTCTCTCTTATCGTCCAGACCTGTAAATGAATGATAATGTCCCTCAAAAGGGACATGAAAGCCATGAAATTTCACATGAAAACCATGCACAAGACAATAAGCAGTACACAAATGCAACAGAGAATCTTTCTGTTAAGTTAGGATGAAAACAAACAAGACATTTTATGAACAGAACCTAGGACATACAGGACAAAGTCAACTTTTCACTTTACCACAAGACCCCACAGAAAATCTGAAACCTACCTGCTAACAGCATGCCGAGCATTTGTCATAGCTGTTGTCATGATTTCTGTGGTAAGGCTCTCAGCAAAGCTAAGGCCATCTGGTCCAATTCCACTATCAGCTGCTAAGCTGGTATTGCTCAACTCTCTCTCTGCTTTTTCAATAGCTTCAGCAACGATCTTCTCTGCAAGCACTGCCCTCTTGTCAAGATTAACATGAATTTGAGGTACATCGAGATGAAATATTCTTGATTTCTGATAGATGCTACTAAGTTTTGAATATGAACCTGGCTTACCACTAGCACATGGGCCCTGCTTTGAAAGGGGCTGAGCAGGATTTCTGGTACAACTATGAAGTTCCTTAAGATTACAGTATCTGCAAGCTTCGTTTATAAGTGGTGACAGTTTTTCTGCATAACTAATCCTATCTGCTGATGTTGTAGTCTCTGAAACTTGGAAAACTGTGGGTCCTAAACTTAGCTCTAAAGTGTCCCCCACTACTTTTTGAGCATACTGTTCAATGGCGTGAGCATTCTCTCCACAATTATGTCCCCTTAAGCTGCCTGTATTCTGGCAATATCCATGATTTTGAAGAGGTTGACAAGACTTTGAAAATTCTGGTTCAGTAATACTCTCATTCTTGTCAGCACAACCAGATTTTTCAAAAAGACAACAATCTGCTGAGGATTTTGGCAAGTCAACTGTAGGTGCTGTCAACTGTTTCTTAACATCTCTGGTTATGCTGCTAGCAAGAGAGGCTGAAAAACTGTACAGTTCAGAGAGTTCATTTCTACAAGGATCCTGTGTCCTTTCACACATTTGGTGTTTAAAAAGATGGCCACCATTTCTTCTTCTTTGTCTTTTATCTGCTTCTTGGTGATGCTCTTTATTTGAGAACATCAACAGTTCTTTGTTTATTTTCACATGAGAGTTGTGCATAGGGAACATTTTTGAACTGCACTTCATTTTTACTGTCTTAGCTGCTTCTTGCACCCCTGACTTGACAGACCGATAGGCCAGTCTACTGGCATACTGATCCATGATTAGGTCACCATTGCCACCTTCCTGCTTTAGTACTTGGATAACATGACCTGCATATTCATCAGTCACACTTTCACAGCTGGGATACTTGTATGTCAGACCTGGCATACAACTTGGTAATGAAAGAACACATGGATCCACTTCTCTTGGCTGTACAACACCCTCCACATCCAACTTCTCTTCTGCTTTACCTCGGTCACCTTCAACATGACAAACGTTCCTCTCATGCCTGAAAAGCATATAACTTCTGGCTTTTGTGATTTGCTCAGCTTCTGCAATGACTTCAGCTGCCATATCACTTGCAAAACTGCATGTCTGTATGTTTTCATCCAAATGATCTAAAGAAGCAGGCAGTATTCTTTGACGCTGCACATTTAAGTGAGGGTTATGAACCTTGAATTCTTGAGTGATTTCATGATCTAAATGGGAGGCTGCCACTTCAGTTGCAAGAGAAATGATGTGTGTAGCTAATGCTTCTGCAAACTGAACTTTCCTCCCTGAGTACTCTGACTTCACATCCATTTCCGGGTGCTCTTCACCTTCACTGCTTTCAACTTCTTCTGAAAGAGATCGCATGAGTTTCAGCATGAATTCTTCCTTTTCTATAGCATTGTGCCCATTCTCAGACAAACTACCAACAGAGTTGTGAGGTGTGGAAGGTGGTGTCGCAGGTGCAAATTCTTTGGCTAACTCTCCCTTGAGCTTTTTGGTTAACTTTTTGATGTCCCATTCAGAACTAGTCTGGGATGGTACTAAAGGAGTTGACGGAGGAGTATCGGGTATTACATTTCTGTCTCTGATTTTCTGTTTATCTTCCACATGCAAACCATCTACATAGGTAAGTTCTGCAGATGACAAAGGATGTGAGTGACGGAAAGAGCTTTCCTGTCCAAAAGACAAGGATTCGAGTGCAGTATTATTCAAATTATGCCTTTTCACTGCTTTATCCTTCAAGTTAGATTTCGGACTTGTCATCACTGGACAAGGTGGCAGTGTCTCTAAAGAAAACCCCAAACCCACAGAATCTTTATATTCCAGAGCACAATACTTTCCAGGCAAGAGTGAACAGTGAGGTGAGTGATCTGGAAAGTCAGGGAATTTGGGAGATTCCTCCAAGGTCAACTGTGATTCTTCTCCAAGAACAGGCATGTGTTCCTTACTAGCTTGTTTCTTATCTATATTTGGAAACATTGACTTGCTTTTATCCAGGGAATGTTTAATAATAGACTTTGATAACTGCTCAGCAAACATGTCCTTACTGCTAGCTTTGCCCTGCTGTAGTGCTGCTTGGTCACAAAGGGTAAGAGGACAGGCTTTTCCCTTTATCATTTTGGTTAAATAATCTACATTTATATCAACAGTTTTTGTGCCTTTGAAGGATGTCATGGATTCTAAGGTTTCATTCACTAATGTATGCACCATTGCTGCAGAAAAGTTGCTAATAATCCCAGGGCTGCTACTGAGTTTTGAAGGCCTCTGCATGTCAGTATCGCCGTTAGTTGGTCTGAAGTCATCCTGGTCACATGGACTGAGCTCTGAAGGTAGACAGGTACTTCTGAGACAATCTACTTCCTCTTCAGGGCTTTCTGTGCTGATATGCTCTTGGGCGGCACCCCCATCTGCTTTACTATGCTCAGATGACGAATGAGACTTGGGCTGATGCAAAGCAGATGCAGTATGATATGGAAGAAGGGCACTACCTGCCAAGGGCACTGGTATTGAGGTGACAATTCCTGAAGTACAAAACAAAGCCTGCTGCACTGTGTATTCCTTCTTAGGCTCCTGCACTGGTTTTGGCATCATAATTGCTTGACCACTAACGGATGATGAAAACGTGAAGGTCTGTGTAGGCAGCACTACACTTTCTGTGCTCACACACTTGACATTACCCACAGAAACAGTAGCTGCTGCCTTTGTTGTGAAGGTCACGTCAGTCTGTGACAGCTCTATGAATGCTTCTTGTATTACAGATTCAGACAAATCTTTGGCATATGATTTCACAACTTTGTCTTCAAAGTCAAATGATTGACACTGTGGCGATGCGGGGGTTGGAGGATATGAAAACTGACACACTTCCATGATACCTTCAAAAACAAGCTCTTCTGCAAGATCCGCAGCAAACCTAGCAACCGTGTTTGTAAACATCTGCTTTTTCACATACTGTAAATCTTTCAAGGCATTTGATAAGGCTTCACTCACCAAAAGAGTAGCCAGGCTACCAATGGCTCGTTCTTTCAGTGAAAATGCACACTGCTTTCTAAGTTCATTAAATGCCATCTGAAATACAGATGAAGTCAATTTGACAGCTAAGTGGCACAACGCATTAGTACACGAAGAAACTCCTTTCTGTAAGTCTTTAAATGCACTACCAAAACTTTTCCCCACAAGATCTGCTGCAAACCTCTGCATGCTCTCTGTAATCATTGAAGATTTTTTGCATTTACTTCTTTGGTCAGTGTCTCCAAGCTTAAAATCTACAGTATTACTTTCTCCCCTTTTAATACTATTAATATCTGATACTGCACTTGCACGTTGAGCATGAAGAGCTGAGCCTAGTACTTCACAGGAAAGATTACTTGCATAATCCTCATAAGTACAATGCATAGGATCCTGAATCCTATCTCCACCAATATCTGTTTGGCAAAAACACTCAGCAGGAGTACAGCTCCCAGGAGGACTGAAAGCAGAGGCTCGAATTGGGCTAAACAAAGCACTGTCTTCTGACGCCATCATTGGACGAGGGGAATCTGGAGCATCACATGGGTGGCCATATGGAGACTCGGGTTTGCGTGGAGTTGGCTTTCTAACATTAGCTGGAAGAGCTGGACACTCAAACTTGAACTTCTGAGGATTCATACAAGATTTTTCATGTTTGTGCTCTGTCTTCTGCAATGACTTCCCTAAGATAGGGTCTTTCATAAATGGACAACTGGTCTCCAGAGTTTGTTCTAGTTCGTCAAACTGATCAAAGCTATCAAAAAACTCACTCACTTCAGAGTCTGAATCCTCTACATCATCTTTTGTCACAGGGATTTCAGGCAGGTCAAGTTTCGCTTTTAAACTTTTTTGATATCCCTCTTCATCCAAAAAAATCACAGGACTTGGGCTTGAGCATTCAGACTCAGAAGAGTGGACAGGAGAAGGGAAGGATGTCTCCTGTGTGCCTCTGCCCTTATCTGGAGCACTGGGTAACCTATAGAGACTCCGCTGGGTCCAGGGTTCTGAAATTGATGTTGTGACTGATGTTTTCACAGAAGATGCTTCTTTGCATCCCAGAACATTTACTGAAGATGAAGGCTTAGCCAATGACTTCTGTGCTCCATAACTAACCAACACTTTAAAATCATGGGTTTCTAAATGGTGACCCAAAGTAGTCTGAGAGGCAGCATCACACCGGCTCCTTAGCGCAGCAATATTTATTTCTACAGGAAAAGAATAAATGTCTTACATTATTCTAGAAAAACTGCTTTAAAACACTGACATTAAACACAAAATATTTACATCATAAATGTTTCCTACACTACGATATTTAACAGAAATTTCATCCCCAGCAACACTTGGGAACAAATGCACCTTTTCATAAAATAATCCCATTTTACCCTATGGCCTCCATGACCTATGGAAAGCACAGCGCCTTGTCATTTATGTTAGAAAGATTAGTAGTGACTGCCAACTAACAGTTTGGACATTTGAACACAGCAATGCTCTAAATACTAGGTTATAACATAAGCAAGGCTTGAACAATACTATCTACAAAGATAAATAGGAAAAAAATTTAAATAGCTAATAATGACTTTAAATAGACAGGAAAATTAATTCCTAATAAGAAAAACTACTAAAATGTTTAAACTGGATCAAATTTTAAAATACATTTCAACTGTTATGTCTGCTTTAAAACTTCAAAACCAAACTTTCACCTTCAATCTATTTCTAAGAAAAATAAGTCTAATAAAAGTCACACACCATCATTATATAGCTTTGTACTCTCCTCCTCCTCTAACTGCTCAAAAGCAGTGACAAAGTCATCCTCTATGGAAGACACAGACTGGTTCGTGTCATCATCATCTTCATCAGTGGTCTCAAGGTGGTGCTTCTGATTCACGTGCGTGTCCAAGGTATGTCTTATGCCAGCAGCATATTTACTTAGGAGACTAAAGATAAAATCAATTCTGAGTCCTGGTAATGTAGGTGACATTCTCATGACACAAAGCATTCCAGAATGATGACTCTTGGAAGAGATGAAAAGATGATAAAAATCAGTTTTAATTTTAAATATAAAACATTATCTGGAAGCGAAGCCTGGGGAGGGGCAACAGCAAGAAATGCATGCATCCCAAAAGGTTCTTTCATTCTGTAATGTTTAATGACCTTTAAGTATTTAATTTCCTGAAGTTGTCTAAAATATATTTTTATTTAAATCTCAATTTAATTTTTTCTTGCCAATCTTTTTCCTCTCATGTCCTCAAATTCTCCTTAAATGTTATAGAACCTACTATCAATCTAGTCTCTTGGGCTATTATTTTTCCTACATTACTCTATATGTTTGTAATGTGTCTTATTTAATCATTTACCAATCTCACCTATTACACTGTAAACACTTGAGGGAAGCAACCAGAATCTATTTTATTTTCCTCTAGCTCCCAACCCCCAGCATGTTACCTTCCCCTCTACAACAAAAGAACTGTCCTTATCTTTTAACTTCTATTTCTTAGTATAAAACTTACACTCATGCTTACAGCTTTGACGAAGAACCAAGCCATTAGTTTTTCCTACACATACTGTATTTTTAAATGCAAACATTGATAAGTGATTTGTTTTTGAAAAGAAGAAAGCAAGCATAAGAGCAAATCACTCTCAATGTCCTGGCAAATAAAGAAAGTCTATATGAGCGAACAATATGATCTGGGAAGCAAGGCACAGTTCTAATCACTACACCTCACAATGAACAAAGCAGTATTTACAGCTGGAACAAGCTCTGCAAATTAGAAGCCTACTCATCAAATTGTAAATGTTTAACTTCATAAACTGAGCAGCAGTTTTCTTTGGTACATTATCAAAAATATTTAGTAAAACAAACAAACAAACAAAAAACAAAAATACTTAGTAATGAACTAAAGACTGTCTTAAGAAAACAACATTTTACATGGAAAATCTTTAACCAGAAAGTTAACTGAAAGTCCATTTTCTAGGACATGCTGCTTCCAACACATACAGGTGTGAGGTGGCTATGAAGTAGGAGCAGTCCCTCTGGCTGTATAAAAGAAAAATCTGAACAATAACATCTCACTGAAAAAATTAGTAATGTGCTTGCAAGCCACTGACAGAAGTTCACAGGCGGGAATTTACTTTATAAGGCATTATCAAAATTATTCTGTTTCAAGGCTGGCAATGCTTTACGAGTTAGATTTTTTCATCAATACCATTTCCTTAAGACTGAATTCAAACAAGAAAAGCTTCAATCACTTAAAAGTTTACTATTACTGAGCAAATACAGTAAAAACTTGGCCTGAAAAACATGATTTGAAATGATCCACAGGTTACCTGATTTAGAGGACTATTGTTTACATCTGATGCTTTACTGATATCCTTCATACAAATGATTTCATTTTCACTTAGACTGCAGAAATGGAGCGAATTCAGAAGGTCTGGAAGTTCCAGTGAAATTGCAGCCAGATCCTAATTTTAAGTAACAGTGACAGTAATAAGTAACACTACAGAGTAACAATGTCAAGGTGTCCACACTGTTGCCCACATCCAAACTAAGTATACTGGTCAATAAACTGTCTGCTTCATAACAGCTCACATACACAGTCTATCTATAGATAGTCAAGGTTTTTTTTACTCACAAATAAAGCAAACTCGGGTTACTTAGTATAGTTTTATAGCCTTTCAAGAAATTTGCTACTGAGCTACCTAATCAATTTACCAGGGCACCTCATACATCTATGACAATTAGCATTTAACTGTTTTTTAGCAATTGTCACCCAGATTCTCCCTAGTTGGAATCTGAAGTTTTTCCTATAGAATTCTTAGCTATTGAACACCCTTCTTCAGAGCTTGAGTTTTAACTCTAAAATACAGGTCCACTTTTTCTGAAGGTACTGTAGTAAGCCTGTAAAGATTTTATAAAGGTTAAGAGAAACTTTTCTTTTTTTGTGCTTTTATTTTATTTTATTTTTTAGTAACTGTTTTTTTTTCCAGGTCAAGAGTCACTCAAGTCTTTGCCCAGAGAGAGGAGAGGTCTGTAAACATAGTCATTTCTACAGCTCCTGAGGACCAGCGCTGTGACTTTGTTTTCGAGACAGTCTCACTCTGTGGCTCAGGCTGTTCTGGAACTCTAACTCATGGGGATACTCCTGCATTAGCCCTGCAGTCCAGTTAGACGCCTGTATACTGTTCTGGAGAGCATGCCTTCTCTGCTCCTTCTGTCCAAGCTCTTTCCTTCTAACTAAGAAAATCAAGATGGAATACAGAGTCTGCGCACATACTCTGCAGAGAGAGCTAATGCAGACCCACCACCAGGCTTCTAGCAGCAGCACAAGGAAAAAATTCAGCAATTGCTCGGCTTTCCTTCATTGATCCTAACCTCAAATACCATCTCTCTATAAACACCTAAATGAAATGGGTTATAAACTTGTGCACAAATTTATAAATGTGTAAAAACTGAGACTTTTTATACATTTGATTTTTATATATAATTCTACTTCACTAAGATACAAGAACATTACTATTAAAGTGAAATTATGAAAACCATCAAAATATACAAATGTTACATGCAATAGAATGGACAAAATCAGGAAAATGGCCTGCAGTTTAAAGCTTTCAGATAAATGAAAACCTGTTTTCTCCAGCAAGAATGAACACAAGCCAGTTATGGTACCATACAGTTGTTATCCCAGCACTTGGGAAACTGAGGCAGCAGGATTTCTACAAGTTCAAGTTCACAACAATGACATAAGACCTTGTCTCAGAAATAACAACAAAAGAATCCCTAGCAAAAATGGTGAAAGTCAAAATGTACAAATCACACTCAAAAAGTTGATCTCAAATGTCATCCTTGTTTTGGGGGGTACGGGGGCCGGGGCTCACTATGTAGCCCTGGCTGGCCTGGAACACACTGTCCAGAGCAGCCTAGCAGCATGCTGGCCTTGAACTCAAAGATCAGCCTGCCTTTGCCTCTGCGTCCTGGAGTTAAAGGCAGGTACCATCATGGCTGACTTCAAATGGCATTTTTTTAATTTAAAAGATACCTTAAGATTAGTGTAAATTTTGAGTACTAAAGTAAATTTTTCAGTATTCAAAAATTTTAAATAGTCCCCCACAGTCTGACAATTCAATAAATTGACCACACCTGTACATGAGCAGCATCTGCTTCTTCATTAAAGCCCAGAAATGTGACCTGAATCAAGGGAGGCAGGTGGGAGGGTAGGAAAGAAAAGAAAAGAAAAAATCTCCATTAACTTACTTTTTTAAAAGTCCTATCTCAGAGTGTTGACAACGCACAGTTAAGCATGGTGCTGCGTGCACTGGGCAGGCAGTGTTGCCAATGCCAAGGTTCCCACCACACTGTAGCTCTTGAACCTCATCTACCCCCCCCCACCCGCTCTACCATCCCCTCTAGCTAACTTACTCCTGAAGCACAGCCACGCATCTCTACTCATCCACTCTCACTGTCATGCCCTCTGACATCCACTGACACTACCTGTCCACTGCCAGGCCACTTGCACACACTCACTAGAGTACCAGCAGAAGCCTTCAGCCTCCTTTTCATTCAAACCCCCGGGACACCTTTCGAGTTCTAGCACATGCCCTGTACACGACTGCTCAAGGCTTCTGCACCCGTGTCACCTTGAAATGAATCTCTTTTCCTCAGACACTTCTAGGCCTGGCTCCACTTCATTCTGCAAGTTCCAACACCTTCTCAGAGAAACCTTCCCTGCAGATCCCAGGCTCCTTCCTCACTAGCTGTGATTCTACCAATATTCCCTTCATCACTCTTACAGAGATACTACTCCCTATATATAGAAATATACATGTGTGTATATGTATATATACATACATATGTAAATCACATATCAATGAATTCTCTAACGGCATGAGAAAATATTTATGTCTTTATCATCATACTAGCCTCTTTCCTTTCAGAAAAAAAAAGTAAAATATTTACCACATAAGGGCTGTATCTAGATATACAACATTTAAATAACAACAATTAAAGTACTGCAGAGAAATGGGATGGTTAAAATATAAAACTACATTGAAAACACTTTGATTCCTTTCTGATGACTCAGAGGCTAGTCAGAATCTAAAATTACCCTGGCACTTTACTCTAATTAATTATGGCTACTAATTCAGTGGAGTATTAGGTAACCTTTAGGCATCTAGTAAACTGCTAACCAGTAGAAGCCTGTCTCCTCATAACATTTCCAGGCAATACAGCTTCCAGAACTCCCTAAAACACAGGGACTAACTGCTTTCCTTTTTTCAAACACATATTTAAGTCCCTAGATTTTATACAATCATATAAAAGCATGTATTTATGTATTAAATAAAAGGAGAAATAAAACGGTCTAGAGGAACAGGGGGTAACAGGAGAGAAGAGGTGTAAAAATGGAAGGTGGGGACCTTAAGGTATAGGGGATATAATATATGCTTAAAAGAAAACATAAAACAACAAAGCTTTTTAAGTCAGTCATTGCCAAGCTGCAGGTATGATATGGTCACATACTTGGCTTAAAAT
The DNA here is from genome assembly GCF_964271855.1 of Acomys minous. NCBI lineage: Eukaryota > Metazoa > Chordata > Mammalia > Rodentia > Muridae > Acomys > Acomys minous. The sequence goes on along the minus strand of NC_140501.1, from coordinate 41,351,070 downwards.
GAACAAGTACACTGGGAAGAAAAAAGCCCAAAACTCAGATATGTATACCATAAAGTGGGACAGGAATCTCTTCTATTAAGTTTCCTTGCTAAACACAAAATAGAAAATATGTTGACCTTCATCACCCAGGAACAGGTTGGAGGAATGGCATGTGCACAACTGGTGATACAGGCTACAAAACTGAGGATGGGGGCAGGAGACTTATCACACACAGCAACAACTGACATAAAGTCAAAGAGGGAGGCAGAGAAGGTGAATCAAGTTCCACAACAATTAACTGGTCCAGAAGCTGGAAGACTCGGCTAGCAGAGCACTCCTCACCTAAAGGCACACTCCTTGTTCTAGGGAATGACTTCAGGGCGTGAGTTCCTCAAAGACCAGAGCCTCCCACTCCTAAGTAAGAAATCAAGGTTCACTAGAAACCTCGCTTCAAAAATGACAATGCTAAGTATGTATACCAATTTTAAGCTGTGAAAATCTATTTGACCTGGGGTACTAAACCTGGGGCTTTGCACAAGCTAGGCTTTACCTTAAAAGTACACTCTCAGCCCCCAATACCATATCCTTAACTTGTAAAATGAATGTAATAATAGAATACAGATGCTTTAAAAAATCATTCCTTTTAATAACAATAAATTCAAATGAAGATGAGAAACAATGGCTATTGCAGAGAAAAAGATGACATATTATATATGTGTGTGTATATGTATGTATCTTAACTCCAAAGATAAACTTACCACTTTATACTTTAAATCAAAGCACTGAGACAGTTAAGAAAAGGACTTAAAAATGACTACATGAAACAAGTGCATTTTTTTTAATGTTTCAGGATAAAAGAAACTGAATATTAAAGTAGCAGCCACTGAGTAAGCTCCTACCTGTCCACTGAGAGGCCAGTAACAACTGTGCACTTATAAACAGGCTGATATTAAAAGTTGGCCAATGATATTACTACTATTTAAAATAGGTACTTTTTAAATAACATATTATTAATTATTTAAGAATTTCAGCTCCATCCCAAGGAGGCCTTTGTGTGGCCCAATCAACATCCAGCTTAGAGCCATTTGTGTGGCTGACTCTATCTGCCTGACCCACCTGGGACAGAGACAGCAGAGAGCCAGGAAATCTAGCAGATAGCAGAGAGCCAACAGAGGTGAGCTGTACTCAGAACCCAACCCCCATCATCCTCCACCCTGAGGAGGCCTGTGTGTGGCCCAAGCAACATTCAGCTTAGATTCCTCTCCACCACTGATTCTATCTGCCTGACCCACCTAGGACACAAACAGCAGTGAGCCAGCAGAGGGACCACCAGGCCTGCAACACCAAAGACAACCAAATAGCTAGAGGTCAGGTCAATATGACAACACCAGAAACCAGCTATCCTACCACAGCAAGTCCTGAAGATACTGTCACACCTGAAGCACAAGAAAACAAGCATAAATCTGAGGTTATGAAAATGATAGAGGCCTTAAAGGAGGAAAATAAACCCCTCAAAAAATACAGGAAAATACATTCAAACAGATAAAAGAATTGAGTAAATCCCATGAAGGAATGCAGGAAAATACAAGCAAATAGGAGAAAGAAATGACTAAAACTGGTCAAGACCTAAAAAAGGAAACAGAAGCAATAAAGAAAATACAATCTGAGGCAATCCTGGAGATGGAAACCGAGGGAAGAGAACAGGAACCACAGACACAAGCATCACCAACAAAACATAAGAGATGGAACAGAGACTCTCAGGTGTAGAAGATATGACTGAAGAAATCACATCAGTCAAAGAAAATGTTAAATCTAAGAAGTTCCTGACACAAAACATCCAAGAAAACTGGGACACTATGAAACGACCAAACCTAAGAATAACAGGAATAGAAAAAGACTCCCAGCTCCTAGGCCCAAAAAATTTTTCAACAAAATCATAAGAGAAAACTTTCCCAACCTAAAGAAAGAGATGCCTATAAACATACAAGAAGCTTACAGAACACCAAATAGATTGGACTGGAAAAGGAAATCCTCCCATCACATAAAAATCTAAACATTAAATGTACAGAACGAAGAAAGAATATTGAAAGCTGCAAGAGAAAAAGGATAAGTCATATATAAAGGCAAACCTATCAGAATTACACCTGACTTCTCAACAGAGACTATGAAAACCAGAAGGGCCTGGGCAGATATCCAGACCCTAAGACACCACAGATGTCAGCCCAGACTACTACACCCTGCAAAACTTTCAATCATAGATGGAGAAAACAAGATATTCCATGACAAACCTGAGTTTAAACACTACCTATCTACAAATCAGCCAACAGAAGATACTAGAAAGAAAACTCCAACCCAAGGAGGCTAACTACACCCAAGAATACACAGGAAATAAATCCCACATCCTCAAAGCCAAAGGAAAGGAAATTTACACCCATAATATTCTACTACCACCAACATCAAAATAACAGGCACTAACAATGAATGATCATTAATATCACTCAACATCAATGGCCTCAACTCCCCAAAAAAAGAAACAAAGGCTAACAGAATGGATACGAAAACAGGACCCATCATTCTGCTACAAAAAAGCAGCACACTTCAGCAATAAAAATAGACATTACCTCAGAGTAAAGGGCTGGAAAGGGTTCCCCAAGCGAACAGACCCAAGAAACAAGCTGGAGTAGCCATTCTAGTACCTAATAAAACAGACTTTCAACCAGAACTAATCAAAAGAGATGAGGAAGAACACATCATACTCATCAAAGGAAGAATCCACCAAGATGATGTCTCAATCCTCAACATCTATGCCCCAAATGCAAGGGCACCCACGTTCATCAAAGAAACATTACTAAAGCTTAAATCACACATCAAACCCCACACATTAATAGTGGGAGACTTCAAACCTGCTCTTACCAATGGACAGATCACTGAGACAGAAACTAAACAGAGAAAGAATGAAACTAACAAACCTCATGAACCAAGTGAACCTAACAGATGTCTACAGAACATTTCACCCAAACACAAAAGAATATACCTTCTTCTCAGCACCTCAAAGAACCTTCTCCAAAATCGACCATATACTCGGTCACAAGACAAGCCTCAACAGATACAAGATGACTGAAATAATCCCTTGTATCTTATCAGACCAAAATGGATTAAAGCTGGAACTCAGCAACAACAGAAAGCCTACAAACTCATGGAAACTGAACAACTCTCTATTCAATGATCACTGGGTCAGTGATGAAATAAAGAGAGAAATTAAAGACTCTCTAGAATTCAATGAAAATGAAGGCACAACATATCCAAAACTATGGGACGCAATAAAAGCAGTGCTAAGAGGAAAGTTCGTAGCACTAAGCACTTCATAAAGAAATTGGAGAGATCCAATACTAGCAACTTAACAGCACACCTGAAAGGTCTAGAACAAAAAGAAGCAAACATACCAAAGAAAAGTAGATGACAGGAACTCAGGGCTGAAATCAACAAATTAGAAACAGAGACTCAACAAAACCAAGAGCTGGTTCTTTGAGAAAATCAACAAGATAGACAAACCCTTAGCCAAACTAACTAAAAGGCAAAGGGAGAGTATCCAAATTAACAAAATCAGAAATGAAAAGTAGGACATAAAAACAGACACTGAAGAAATCCAAAAAAATTAGGTCTTCAACACCCTGTATCCCACAAAATTGGAAAATCTAAAGGAAATGGATGATTTTCTTGAAAACGCTCACTTACCAAAGCTGAATCAAGATCAGGTAAATAGTTTAAATATTCCTATATCTCCTAAGGAAATAGCAGTCATCAAAAGTCTCCCCCCCCCCCAAAAAAAAAAAACCCTGGGACAAATGGTTTTAGTGCAGAGTTCTACCAGACTTTCAAAGAAGAGCTAATACCAATACTCCTCAAACTATTCCATGAAATAGAAACAGAAGAAACTTTGCCAAACTCATTCTATGGAGCTACAGTCACCCTGAAACCTATACCACAGAAACATTCAACAAAGAAAGAGAATTTCAAACCAATTTCACTCATGTACATTGACTCAGATACTCAATAAAATATTCACAACCTGAATCCAAGAACACATCAAAAACATCATTCACCATGATCAAGTAGGCTTTATCACAGGGATGCAGGGATGGCTCAACATATGAAAATCCATCCATGTAATTCACTATATAAACAAACTTGAAAGAAAAAAATCACATGATCATCTCATTAGATGACAAAATCCAACAACTCTTCATGATGAAAGTCTTGCAGAGATCAGGGTTTAGGCTTATACCTAAACCTAATAAAGGCTATATACAGCAAGCCCATAGTCAACATCACACTAAATGGAGAGAAATCCAAAGCAATTCCACTAAAATCAGGGACAAGACAAGGCTGCCCATTCTAGCAGCAGTGGTTTGAAACAGAGCCAAACATTGGGTGATGCACAGGAAGTCTTACAGAAAAGTGGGAGAAAGGAGAAAAGTACCTGGAGTGACAGGAGCTCCACAAGACCAACAGAGCCAACTAACCGGGGCCCAGAAGGGCCTGTGAGTCTGAAGCACCAACCAAGGCCCATGCATGGACTGGACCTACACCCCCTACACAGATGTAGCCAATGAGAAGCTCAGGTTTCATGTGGGTCCTCTAGTAAGGGGAATGGGGCCTATCTCTGACATGGACTCTGATTCCAGTTTTTTGATCACTGCCCCCTGGTGGGACTGCCATGCCAAGCCCCAGGAGAAGAGGACAGGTAAGTCCAGATGTGACTTGAGCTGGACTGGGTGGGAACAGAGGCTCCCCTTTTCTGAGGAATATGGGAGTGGGGATGAGGGAGAGGGAGGAAGGGCAGGAATAGGAGGGGAAGAGGACTGGGCTATGACCAAGATGTAAAGTAAGTAAGTAAATAAATAAATAAATAATAAATTTTAAAAATTAAAAAAAAAATAATTTTACACAATGTATTTTGATCATATTTACCTTCCCCAACTTATCTCAGATTCACTCCCAACCTCCTACCCACCCAACTTTGTGTTTTCTATTTAAAAAAAAAAAGATTCATGCCCAATTTGTGTTACCCAAATACTATTGGGTATGAGGTCTGCCTCAGAGTATAGTCAACCTACCAGGTCACACCCTCAAAGAAAACCAACTGTCTCCAAGTACCTGCATTAGTATTATGTACAGCTTTTTAAATAGACCAGGCAGTTCTAAAAAGGTACATGAAAATATACTGTGCTGATTGCGAAAGAGTTCAGAAAGTCGTATGGCAAACCTCAGTTAAGTGGGCATGTTCATCCTGGTTTAAGCACTCTCCTCCTGATACACTGCATAGCTCCTTCTCACTCTGCAGTAAAGACTTTACAGACTGGAACACATCTTCACTGAAGCTCTGAGGAATAAATACATAAAACAATTTAATTCTAGGACAAGAGAGCTTGCAGACATTTGAGTTTCCCAGTTACTCATTCTCCAACTAATATCTTTATACTATTTGCTTAGCTCTATTCAGCTGAGAAGAAAAGTCAAGTTACTAGATAACCATACAGAGCTTATGCTCCAGATTCATTTACACTTACTTTTCATACCAGTTGTTCTCAACCTTCCTAATGCCATGACCCTTTAATATAGCTCCTCACGTTGTGGTGACCCTAACCAGAAGATTATTTCACTGGCACTTCGTAACTGTGATTTTGCTACTGTTATGAATTGTAATGTAAATCTATGATATGCAGGATATTTGATATGTGACCCCCAAAAGGGATCATGACCCACAGGTAGAGAACCACTGCCTTACACTAAAATTAACAAACTAGCAGAACAGAAACAATTCATATAATGAGTGAGATGGTACAGGAGCTAGAAAAAGGCGCATTAGCATCAATCATTCTTCCTTTAAGAGACAAAGAGAAAAGACAGTAACTAAAAAGCAGCTTTATAATGAAAATAAGGTACCAGATTCCAAGTCTGGGAAAGGAAGTTGTCAGAAATGCAAAGTAGACTGAGAAAGTAATGAACATTACAGTCAGGCAGAAAGGTAGCACTAACTTCACACTGACTCCTTATTCCTCTTCTGACAGGTGACCTGTTCTTCTAGCCTATGGGAATGCCCGACTCCACAGTCCTACCCTACAGAAACCCTAGCCACACCAAGACTGAAGGTTTTCTACACCCTTTAGTTTAATTTTCTCCTATACTGTTTGAGGATAAAGGTCACTTGATCTATCTTATAACATATTATGAATACAGCACTCATATGTCTATCTTTTCTTCCCATTGAACAAAATCATGGACACTATATTCCATTCAATTTATCTCCTCACATTTTACATGACATCAACAAAAAGTTGCTAACTATAAAAAAAGCACTTAATGCAAATCCATAATGTAAAATATTTAAAAATGCAAAAAAGCATAAAATGTTAAATTTCTAATATTACTTCTTCCACAGAAGAGTCTTAGAAGCAATAACCCCCAAGTAGCAATAAGAAGATCCCATGTGCAGATTTGGTTTCTAAATACCAATCATCAATTAAAAGAACCAGGGCTCCTCAGAAAACTGTCTGGTTCCCGATCCTGGACAGAGAACCATACAAAAGAGGCTGTACCATCTTACTGCCAGCACACAGGGAATGCTCAAAGACTAATTGGGCAATTTCAAAAGAACACAGAAGTCATTATATTATCCATGAATCTCCACTGGCTAAATCTAGAATAATCAGGGCATCAAAAAAACAGAAATGGTAATGCACTATAACCCCTAAATTCAATCATACGAGTCTTTTTTTCTTATTATTACAGTTGGCAAATAAGAACAAACTGATTCCATTAGAAGATCCTCTTTGTAACTCTCAACATAATTACTGATTTGAAAAGAATTACCAATGTATCCTAAATCTACTGGGTTAATAGCTATTGGAAGACAATCTACTCACATTTCTCAACCTGTCATCACATAGTGTCCTTAGTAAGTACTTAATCAAAGTTACTTTGCATTTATATTGGAGACAGCAGATGGTTACAACCCTGACCACTTCCTCAAGAACACAGACAATACGCTTCTCCTGACCTGACAAACTGCAATGAAGAAAACAAAACCTTTGAGGTGCTCCTGATGAACAGAACTATAGTGAAAACCAACTTCGGATGTTCTACAGCATACCTAGCTCAATTTTCCCGAAGATATGTCATAAGAATAGAATCTAGAGCACTGGAACAGCCTAAAATGAGATAATCAAAATACTCAATGCAGTATGTAGAAAACCTTGAGTAGACTCTAGATAAGGAATAAAGTTTCAAGGTTGTATTTGAGACAATTTGGGGGGGGGGGCGGGATTTATCAGACTACATATCAGATGAAGTTACAGACAAATGGTTTTCTTAGAAGTAGGAATCACACCAGCATATAAAACAAGCACCAATGGGCATTTTACACATCATAATTTGGGAAAATGGAGGTGTAAACAGAGAAGAGAATGGGTAGAGGAAGGTGAACCCAAGTAGAAAATATGTGAGTTGCTCACTGATCTGAGTTTTTTTCCCCAACTATTCAGTAGACTTTAACACACTCAATATTTATAGTTTTGTCTTCATTAATAGAAGCTTTCACTCTAATTTGTGAACATGAAAAGGAAAATATATGAATATGAAATTGAACTACCAATATAAACTCATGATACTTTAGACCAAATTGTGTTTCTAGGCAGAAATAACTACAAATAAAACTCTGTAAGGTGCAGAATTATAAAAACCTGTTAGTCCAGAGGAATTCAAAAAAATAATAAATGGGTAAGGGTAAATCATGTACTTGCCACCATAGGAATTGACTATTATACAAGTCATAAAGGTCATAAAGGTCATAAAGCTGACAACTGGTAATTAAAAGACCTTTACCCATCCTCATCCACCTTAGATGAATGATCTCTCTCTCTTGGTTTTGTTGTTGTTGTTGTTTTTGGTTTTTTGAGACAGGATTTCTCTCGTAGTCCTTGGCTGACCTGGACTCACTCTGTAAACCAGGCTGGCCTCAAACTCACTGAGACCCACCTGCCTCTGCCTCCCTGAGTGCTGGGAGTAAAGGTATGCGCCACCACACCTGGCTTATCTTCTCCCTTTATGCGCATTGTCAAAAGAGAAGAGTTATCAAAACAGAATAGAGAAACAAAGAAAACACCTTCATGAAACTCAAAGATGGTCTTCACAGGCAAGGTCAGCAATGACATGAAGAGACTGAAGAAGGAACGACCCAGGCTGTTAGGGTAGGCTTGTAATCCTGGCTACTTGGGAGGATAATGTAGGAGCAAGGACGAGCTCAAGGCCTGTCCTGGATTCAAAGCCACTTCAAATGCACTGAGACATTTTATCAAAGGAAGTTAAAAGGCAGGAAGAGGGTGTGAGCTCAGTGGTATAGCAATTTACCTACCATGTGCTCCACCTTGGGTTCAACCCACAGCACCATACACACAAGAAAAGCAATTTGTCATTTTCTCACTAGTAGTCCTGACATATAATAAGCAAATTCATTATGCTGAATAAATGAGTATTTAATATTTCTTATATACCTTTAAGGTAATGCTAAAGGTGTGTAAGATAGTTTACTAAAAAAAAAAAAGCAGATAGAAAAGATCTGTGAAGAAGAAATGGGGAGGAAATGTGCAAGGTTTTAGGAACTAAAATCATCGCAATCATGACTTCAATCATATCACTACTTTTGTACGCGTTCACCTTTGTAGTTATAGCCTGAATACTAACAAAAACTCTAAAAACAAAACAACAAAACCTACATTATTTTAAAGTTCCACTGAAAGGAACCTAATCCAATGGACTTACTTTTCGGACAGATGCTTTACTTTTTACATGATTACTCCTGAAAGGCTGGAAAGCCGCCATAATTGCACTACCGCAGTATGTAATCACTGGAGAGTAAATCCACAAAACACCTAAAAGAGGTATATAAAAAAAAAACAACTTATTTACTCATATTTGTGATTCAAGCAAACATTTAACACTAAGTAATTTCTTCATATGTAGGCATTTAAAGACAAATATGAACATCAATACTGAGACCTAAAGGCTTATTTAACAACCATATAATGTGTATATGTAGGTGTATGTAGGGGCATGAAAAATAGGAGAAAATGGACACTTTAATAAAATGTAAAAGTATTATGAAATAATTTTAGATACACAATTATAGTTTGCTATTACATTCATTCACACTGCCCCTCTTAAATGCAAAATCTCAACAAAGATTGTTAGGAAAAGATTTATAAATTTGGATACTGTCACAAAAATAATTCATTTTCATATCCCAGAGTCACTCATTTATCCTTGAAGCAACACTAAATGCTACAGGCATTATTACACCTTCAACGCAAGATGTTAAAACTACACAATCAGAATTTGAAGTTTGTACATATATTATAAAATAACAGATGAACAAAACCAAAATCCTTATCTGAAAGTTTAAGAGTATACCAATGACTAGTCCCCTCCCCAGAATTTTAAAAGGCTAAATTTTATTAAGGTTCTAATTTCATATTTTATTTCCATACTTTTACCAGAGATAAAACTTAGGTGTGAATATTTATCACACTTCATTTTTCTCTGAGTTACTGTTCTATTGCTGTGAAGAGACACCGTGACCAAGGCAACTCTTATTTAAAAAAGAATTTTATTGAGGTCTTGGTTATAGTTAGAGACTTAGTCCATTATCATCATGTCAGAAAGCACAGAGGCATACTACTTTGTATTTAACTTAAGGCAAATAGCTACCAAAAGAATATCTGTGCAATGTAAAAGAGAATCAGTGTGAGATGACATGGCTGTGGACATAAGGTCACTGGGTAATTCAAATGCTGATTTCTGTATCCCCCCATATCTGGTTACAAGCCTTGTTCTGAGAATCTCCTGTCTCAATGTTGTATAAGCTCTGCTCCCCAATTGTCCCCTTTTATGGCAATAAAGCAGCTTACAGCCAGTCACTGAGCAGGAGAAGAGAATAGGGCTGGACTTCCTGTCTGGTAGGGGAGGAAGAGTTAGAAAAGGAAGTAGAGGAATCAGCAGGGGATTAAGCCATGGCAGAGGTCCAAAAGACATCAGGAAGGAGCTGGAGCCAAAGAAAGCTACAAAGTGCAAGTATTGCTGGGATATACCCTGGGAGGAAGCCAAATTAGCTTAGAGGGTTAATAACTGCACAGTTCTTGTGCTGTGAAGCTTATTATTAAACAAAAATAAGTCTCCGTTATTTGTGAGATAGCTGGGTTAAGAGAAACACACACAGTTATAGGGGAGGGGAATAGGGCGAAAGAGGGAGGGAGGATGGGAATGGGAAGATACAAGCGAGGGTATAACAATCAGGATATAACATGAATAAATTATAATAAAAAAGAAAAAGAATAAAAATAAAAAGTACAGTAACACACGGCACTCTTCTAAGAAAGAGAAAAAAAAACTTTGGAAATCTGAAGACAGGTGGAAGGCAAAGAGAAACAGCAAGGGAGGACCCCTTCTTCCTAGGTCTACTAGGAAGACTGTAGTTCATAACTGCACAACAACCTACACCCTCCCTTAAAGTACTGCTATAACAAGCTTCACACTTCGTGTTTGCTTTATGCCTGGTTCCAGATGAATAAAGAAGAATTCTAAGCAAGAAATCAAGAGTTATAATAAAGGAACAAAAGGGAGCTTAATTAAAAAGATAGAAAATGGGAAAAAAAAGATAGAAAATGATGAGACAAGCCAAGCAGAGAGCAATTAGCTGGAAGTGGAATGGCTAGAGCTCAGGCAAGAAACAGAAAATAAAAACACCATTAATAAAGTAAATCTCCTGAGGAAGAACACAAAAGCAATGTGCCTCAGAAAAAAACACACTTAATACAAACAACCATACATATACATCTAAAGAGGAAAAAAAATCACAGAATTCATAAAAATACATGAAAACAATCAGAGAAACAACTACAAAGAACTGAGTGGTAGTGGTACATGCCTTCAGTCCCAGCACTCAGGAGGCAGAAGCACTCAGTTCTTTATGAGTTCGAGGCCAGCCTTGTCTACAGAATGAGTTCCAGGACAGCCAAGGCTACACAGAGAGACCCCATCTCCCAAAACAACAAAACACAAGGAGCAGAGAAGCAAGGTGCTGAACCATATTGCACACTTCTAATCCTGCAACTTCATATCTCAAACCTCCCTTCCACAAAATTCACAAATATAGTACAAGAGTAGTCACTGAAGTAAAACTAAAAAATTAAGAAAGATAATCTACAAGTGCCTTGATTTAGATAAATTCCCTTATTACTCAACTGAGGGGAGCAGTGGGTCTGAGTAGTACACAGGAGTGAAGAAGCAGGGAGTACAGAGCTGCAAATGACTTCAGACTAACAGACACCACCACATACGCATGTCTGCACAAGCCTAGGAAAGGTCTAGAAGACAGTGCTGGAAACTGATAACAAGGATTTTTTAATGTTACAAAGTGTCATTTATCTGATTTTATGGGAAGATGATAAATTACCAAATAAAATAAGGTCAGTTCCAGCATTCCCGCATTATCCCATTCAGTGTAAAACCTGGAACTGTGTGTATAAACGTAAATATTTATATTATATTATACAAATACACACACACATACTGTATAGGTACAGTAGTGAATTTTTAAGCTTTTATTGATTCTTTGTGAATTTTACATTATGCCCCCAATCCCACTCATCTCCCTGTCCTTTTGTATCTTCCTTCTGTCCTTCCAACTTACCCCCCAAAAGAAAATAAAAAACAAAGATAAAAAATAAACAAAACGATGTCAACAAAATCTTACCATAGAAGCTGTGTTGTAACCCACAGTGTACCCTTTTGCCTACAATTCTTTACTTGCAAATGTTCGCTGCAATAGGTCTGCTTTGAGTCCTCTGGCTTCAGCTACACTCTCAATACTGCATCCAGGACTTCTTTCAGATCTCCTATTGTGGCCCTGTGTCATGGAGATCCTACAGCTTTGGATCTATAGGACCAGCCCCTTCACGTGATCCAGCAGTTATCAATGGTGTAGATGTTGATATGTGCCAACTCAACGCCCTGGATCCGGGCCTAGGTGGCAGCTAAGTTGGTCAGCCCACCAGCTTTCCAGCACCTACACAACCAGGGCAAGCCCTCGAACACTGTACCAGCTAGCTCACCTGATGCCACAGACCACAAGGGACTCAGTCAATTCTCCTGGCTCACCCTTGCTGGTGACCCTGGCTCAGCAGAGTCAGCTTTACTGTGCTTCCTAAAAGAGGTGCAAAGCCTGCTCTCCAGAGTGCTGCAGCTGATGAGGGACAGGGCCAGCCCTCCTGAGTACTTGTAGCCACTGAGGGATAAGCCAGCTCTGCAGTCCTTGGACATCAACATGATCCCAGGCAGCAGTCTGGACCAGGAACATTCACATGGCCTTTGGTGTTAATATGAACCATGGACATTGACACAGACCTGTTTTTCATGGCCATGGACCTAGACACTGCCCTCAATGGCAGAGAGGCTGGGACTTCACCATGGCCTCAGGCAGCAGGACAAGCTACTCACATCAGTCTCCAGTTCCACCTCTCTTCATAATGTTCAAACCATTCAATTTCTCTTTCTCTCCCATCAGTCCACCACATATGCACACATCACTGCAGGCAGGCCATAGGTCTCTGGGTCTCTTCTGCAAACCCTCCCCCCAGCCATGGCATAGTGGCCTGTGGGCCTCTGGATGTCCTCTGCCCACCTACTCTGTATATGACAGAGGGTGGGCCTCTGACCAGATAGTGGTTTTACCTGGATAAAATTATCTAGATGCACATAAATTCTTTAGTGATTAAAAACGTTAAAAAACAAACAAACAAAAATCCACAACTTTCAAAGCCTTCCTACAAGCTTAAGAACTTTCAAGTCAACACCATCTGTAACTTGACCTTGTTTATAATCAGGAGACTCAGGTGTAAAACACCTTCCCAACAGGAACTGCACCCCCTGGTTCACCTCTTTGTACTAGCTCTCAAATAACAACTCATAAATCAGATTATTTCTAAAGCCATACACTAAGAAGGTCCAGTTTCATCAATTCTATTCTTAATACTAATTTTTTAAAATTTAATCCTTGCCCCCATTGGTTTTCCTCCTATTAGTTTTCCAAAGATACTTTACCTGTGGTTTGAACTACACAATTAAGTTCCTAATTTAGAGTTTCAGTTCAGCCAGCCCTATGCTTTAGTTTCAATTCCTCTTATCTAAATGTTTTACTAGACATTGACTGCTAGGGTTTGGATATGGCCTGTCTCCCAGGGCTCACGCCCTAGAATGTTGGTCACCAGTATGGTAAAGATAGTGGAACATTAAAGAGTAGGAGCTCTGGGGAATTCTAGACCCTGGAGGCACAGCCCTCACAAATGAATTAATGTTGCTCTGTGGCAGTTCTAGCTCCCACTGGACTAGACTGTTGTAAAGCAGCTCTCTGGCTTTCCGTCCCACCACTCACTCTCTTCCTCTAGCACACATACACGCAGGCCATAGTATTATCTACTATGATGAGAATTCCCTAAAACAGCCTGACCAGGGGCTGAAAACGTAAAGCTGTTCAATCTGGGACTTTCATCCCAGCCATGAGTCAAATTTTCTTACTAGAAAATAACTCACCCCAAGTTTTGTTACAGCAACACAAAAGAGACTAAACCAAGTACAGTTATAATAAAATAAGTATGTTTAAGCCAGGTGTGGTAGCACATACCTTTAATCTCAGCACTTGAAGGCAGAGGCAGGTGGATCTGTGAGTTCAAGGCTACCCTGGTCAATAGAAGGAGTTCTAGAACAGCCAGGAGTACACAGAGAAACCCTGTCTCAAAAAAACCAAAATAAAATAGAAATTAAAAAGTATGCTTAAAACCTGAATAAAACTTCTCTAAACACTCTCCATTCTATTTCATTAAAAACTGGCAAACCAGGGCTGGAGAGATGGCTCAGAGGTTAAGAACACTGGCTGTTCTTCCAGAGGTTCTGAATTCAATTCCCAGCAACCACATGGTGGCTCAAAACCATCCTTAAAGAGATCTGGTGCCCTCTTCTGGAGGGCAGGCACACAGGCAGGCAAAGCACTATATACATAATAAATAAGTCTTTAAAAAAAAAAAGCACACCAACTCCATATGGTCAACCATGACTTTCCCTCAATGGCTACTGATGATCACAGCTACTAAATTACCAGTTCCTGATCTGTCATGCTCTAAAATCTACTCTTCACTCACCTAAGCTGCGCTCACTCTTCATGTGTCTGACGAAAGCTTGACTCACCTCTCATGTTTCCCTGCCGGTTTCCCAACACTCCACATGTTCTTTGTTTTCCAAGTGGTATGTCCTTTAATTTTCAGGTGCTATTGTTTGCATACATCTCTTTTGTGAGCTCAGGGGCTTACATTTATATATGAATATGGCTTGCTAAATAAAACATAACCTTATGATTACACACACATGTAATCTTAGGTTCTGGGCTAACGCAGGACTAAGAGGTCAAGGCTGATCTAAGCAAGACTCTCAAAAAAAATGTTACTTAAAGAGCAAAGTATATAGTTAAATATTCAAATACATTTAATGTATTTTAAGCTTATTAACAAGTCCTACTATGTTTGAGATATATAATAAATGCTACAAATATATTTTAACATATACCAAATAGCCAAGTGTTAAAAATTAACTTGGCACTGAACTACAACGAAACAGTACAATATACAAATGAAACATCAGTCTTCAACCATCAGCAACAGCAATGCAGGGTGTGACTGATACCTCAGAAAGGAAACACTGCGTGCCAGCTACTTCCGGGTCACAACACAGGACAGCAACGCCAGACAGTCTGGCAATACAGTGAGTTTTAGAGACAATACTGGCTCATGTTATAGGATAGAGTATTAAAGGGAAAATGCAATGACAGCAAGAGCTCCAGAGGACTGAAGGAGGGCTTTCCTATAATTTTTAACTAAATACAAACTGAGCACCTGAGCTTGGGGAAGTGATCAGAAAGCAATATACCAAGCAGTACCTAAAATAAAACAGGGTTTGGAATCCTCCACACTCTCACTAAGCAGAGTAGGAAGAGCAAAACTCATTGTAGCCCATCAGGCAACAGGTGGCCTCCACAGAGCCACCCACATTGAGGAAATCTAAGCATTACCACTAACAAAACTTCAACGTGGACCTTGAAACAACCCTACAGAGTACAAATAATGTAACTGTGCACTCCAACTACACAACTACAGGCAGCTCTCTGGAAAAGTTGAAGGCAATAATGACAAATTCAATACGGGGCAGACAATATGCAAAGGAGGGAAATCTGGTCCTAACTGGGAGAGAAAAAACACAGACCTAGACATGAAACACAGGAATGAAAATGAGAGCTGAGGACAGGGAAGCAGAGACCGCAAAGTCACAGGGTAATGATGCTGTTTGATACATGATCTTGGTTGTCAACTTGACAACATCTGGAACCAATGAAAACCCAAGCAGACAGGCACACCTGTGAAGACTCACCTTAAATCCAGGTCACGTAAGGTCAAAGGACCCACCCTAAATCTGGGATACACTTTCTGGCGTCAACCTTCATAAAAGTAAATAGAAGAATGAAGCTTCTGCTTTTTGCCTGCTTGCTTACTCTCGCTGGCAAGTTCATCCATCCTGCAGCTGAGGCACTTCTTCAGGGGACTGGTACTGACTTCACCAGGATTTCAGCACAGATTGAAGACTAGCCAAGACACTGAGCATCGTGGACTGAACAACTACTGGGTCTTTGGCCTTTTCGCTAGGAGACAGCCACTTTTGAACTAGCCAGCCCACAGACTGTAAGTCACTCTAATAAATCCCCTTCTAATATACATAAATTCATTACATCAGTTCTGCTTCTCTACAGAATCCTAATTCACTGTGCTCCATACATCCAAGGGGGATTCCCACAAGAAACCATGATCGTGATAAAGGAAGAAACATCACAAGATACCAGAGACTAAAGCAGAACTTCTGAGAATACAAGAAAAGGAACCCTGAAGATGGGTAGGTTACGCAGAGAGGAGTGGGTGGGGAGATAGGAAAGAGGAAGAGGTGAAGGGTCAACCAAAAACAAGGATTATGAAAAAGCCATACACATGCTTGATACAACTAAGTATGAAGAGAGTGAGCAAGCAGGCAAAACACAAAGCTTCATTCTTCCGTGTCCTTTCACATCTGCCACCAGAAGGGTAGCCCAGATTTAAGGTGAGTTTTTTACCTCATATAACCTGGATTTAAGGTGAGTCTTCTCGCCTCAAATGATCCAAACAAGAAAATCATTCACAGTGCAGAGAATTACTCAGTGAAAAGTCCAGTGCGAGGGTAGGATACTTCTGTATGGGTTGTTAGTCAGGGAGGCCCTCAAAACGGTGCAGGTGATTGCCCCTGCTGGTGGCTGTTGGTAGACACCACATGGTCTGATCACAGGAACTGAGACAGAAGCTTCCTCCCTGCTGGTTAGCCCTCACGGTGCTGCAAAGTGCTATGCAGGTTGCTGGGGGTGGATTCTCATCAACAGGCTTACTCATTTGTACCACATTACTAACCTGCCAGGCAAGATCTGCCTACTGATGCAATAGAGGAAAATTATGGGAATAACCAATGGCTTTCTAATTGGAACAAGAGGGAGTTCACATCTGGTACTGCAGGCAAAAGGCCCTCATAGCTGGTGGGTCACAGGCCTTGTGAAAAAGCTACGGCTGTAGTTTTACTGAATAACATGCCCACCAAATTATCTTTTAAATTACTGTATTTAGCTCCATAAGTCAATGCTGTTGTCAACTTTGATTAGACAGGTTCCTTCTGTAATGGGCAATGGTAAATGCACACTACAATCCAGCCAGAGAAAAGAATAACGGACTACTGAATGCTCAGGAGGTCTACAGTATCCCTCTAACTCAGGGAACATCAGCAGACAGAGGATAGAATGGAATGTTGTATTCCCTTGCATGACTTGGCATGGCACTCTTGGCCTCAAAGCAGCTGTAATCACCTATACAAGACCCATAGGAGTCTGGGCCCATAAACATTTGTTTCAGGAGGGAAGGGACTTAGAAGGCTCCACCCTTCTATGAGGAAATACAGGCAGTTAAAAGTAGGGTCCCACAAGACTCCCCACCCCTCACCCCAGCCCAACAAATGATCCATAGGCAGTTAAGGTTGCTGAGGGAGAGATTTCCTTTAGTGGGTGGCCACTGGTGAGGTGCTATGTTCCTGTAAATAACCCCTCACCTATATTATGTAAACAACCCTACTGAAACTTGCTGGGTCACCAAAAAAAATCATCAAAGTAGAAAACAGACTAGTTGGAAAGAGGAAAGGAGTCACCAGAAGTGGGAGGAGAACATAGTAAGTTAATGGGATAAATATGATTAATACATTATATTCATTTACTGTTGTGACACTATATGTAATCTGTGTAGTAATAAAAACATTACAACTGGCTGGGCATGGTGGCACACGCCTTTAATCCCAGCACGTGGAAGGCAGAGGCAGGTAGATCTCTGCGAGTTTGAGGCCAGCCTAGTCTACAAAGTAAGTTCCACGACAGCTGGGGCTGTTACACAGAGAAGTCCTGTCTCAAAAAAACAAAACAAAACAAAAAAACCATATTAAAACTAAGGGAAATGTTTCCAAAATGAAAAGCATGCAGATGAAGTAACAGCAGACTGAACACTGAAGTGAAACTGTAGATCATATAATAGAAAAATATCAAAGCAAAGCATGGGAATTTCAAAACAAGCAACCCCACAGTATCAGGACCTATTAATCATTCTTTTAAAAAATGTGGGGGGGGGGTCCCTAAAGTCAGCTGGGGGACAGAACCAAAAGAGAAGGCAAAGCAATCTAGAGACAGGTCCAGAATGAACCAAATCTGATCAAAACAATGACAGATCCAAGAAAATCCAAAAAATATTAAGAAAAGTTTTTTATAAACCACCCATGTGAGCCACAACCAAATTGCCAGAAACAACAGAGTATTTTCCCAGCAATTGGGAAGGAGCAAACCCCTAATGTAGAGGGCGAGGAAGACAGCAGCCCTGACACCTAGGCAGCCCAAAGCCCAGTAATGACCACCAGCTCTAATTACTCAAAGAGGGGAACATGGTAACACCCACACATGATAAAAAAAAATATCTTTCCAAATGTAAGACAAAATAAATTTCTTCTCACTAATCAGAGCTGTGAGGATTCATCACCAGCTGATCACATCACACTCTGAAAAGCAACTCTAGAGACAAAGAAAAACAATACCAGATGCAACCTGGACCCACTGAGGTAACAAGGAAGGACTGGAAGGTAACACAGAGCTGGTGTAAGAAGATTTCCTCAGTTCCTCACCTTTTAAAAATAACTTTAAAATAGCAATTGATTAGACACTAAAGGGAAATGCACAAGAAAGAGAACAAAGGATGTGGTGGGGAGCAGTGAAAAGCCAGTCATTAGAAGTCTACATTACGAACGAAACGGTGGTGCGCAAAGAAAAGCTGCTCTGAGCTACAAACCCTATAGTGACCACTAGAAAAACCAAACAGAATTCACACTATAAATGAGCAGTGGGATACAGGTGACACCATCCCTCATGGTGGAGACAGGCTAACCCACCTCACAGTAAGTGTGACAATAGCAGGGCAAGGCAGGACTCAAATGTTCGCTCCTCCGGTACAGACCTGCTGCTTGACTTACTAAATCTAAAAATACCACAGCTATCCTAACTGCCTTCCAAAACAATAGCCAATTATATTAAGAAGAGAGAGCATTCCTAACAATGACTAAGACACCTTCTTTCTGGTACTTTCCGGCTTTTTATACTTTACTGCTAAGTCAACCTATGTGCAAGATAGATCCTGTTCTCGTCCCAGCTCTACTGCCTGGATCAGTCTTTGTTGTGGGGTGATCTGTTTGTCCACTGGCTGCCAGCAGACCTGCCTAGCTGTGAAAACTCTCCAAAAGTCATCACACTTACCTGTGGCTGAGCAAAGCTAGTTTTCACACTTGAGACTATGGAACCATGTATTACAATTAAATGCACACATCTATGTTCTGCATTAACTCTGTGTACTAGCAATATTCAACTGCCATTCCTGAAGTGTGTGAGTAACTGTGGCTAAGATATAACAGCGGAAAACCTTTCATTCAATAGTTCACTTATACTCCAAGGCCAGGCCTTACTTATCTCTCTACATTGCTCAATGGCCTTATCAAATTTTAAGCACATGAAATTGAGGGGCATGTGCTAACAAGTGGCATCATAGAATGAAGAGCAAGGTCGCCTCATCAAGTACTGCTTGAAGATAACCCATATCTGTTTTCTTAAACAGCACAGAAAAATGTCTGTCCTTCAAGCACATTCCAGGTTTGTCCCCTCTTCTCAAGTATGTCCGAGCCCAGCCAGTCACTGGTATTTCAAGTGTCAGCATGGGCCTTGTTGACAGATACTAAGTATGAACTATAATTCCCTCTACAGCAACTGTAAATGCAACTTCAAAAAGAAAAACACTAAAACCTTAAAAGTTATTGTCAAAGTGACCATGGATCATGACCATAAAGTCATGTTCTTAAATCATGCATCACCCTCCCTCTACAAGATTGTTTCTAAGCAAAATTATACTAGAGTTTTCTTTGTTTTTGTTTTGTTTTTTTGTTTTATTTTGTTTTGTTTGGGGTGGGGGGTGAGACAGAGCTTCTCTGTGTAGCCTCCTGGGCTTTGTGGCCAAGGCTGGCCTCAAACTCACAGCGATCCGCCATCCTCTGGCTCCCCAAGTGCTGGGATTAAAGGTGGGCACCACCACACCCAGCTAATTTTTTTTAAAGTTTATTTATTACTGCATTGGTGTTTTGCCTGCATGTATGTCTGCATGAGTGTGTGAGCTCTTGGAGTTACAGACAGTTGTGAGCTGCCATGAAACTTGGAATTGAACCCAGGTCTTCAGGAAGAGCAGTAAATGCTCTAACCACTGAACCATCTCTCCAGTCCTTTACTTTTAAATTGGAATTTATATTCCTTTTTTTAAAAAAGCATTTATTTAACTTTTTGTGCATTGGTGTGAGGGTGTCAGATCCCTTGGAACTGGAGTTACAGACAGTTGTGAGCTGGCATGTGGGTGCTGGGAATTGAACCCAGGCCCTTTGGAAGAGCAGCCAGTGCTCTTAACCACTGAGCCATCTCTCCAGCCTTATGCTACAGTTTTAAGCTAGCAACAAATTCCTCTTTATTGGAAACACCTGCAACATCCCAACTCTAACAGTACATTACTGAAAAGCATCACATATAATAGTAAGACTGCCCCAGGCTGCCAGGAGCAGGAATATGGGAACAGATCTACTGCCAAAGGCATAGTGCTTGCCTCATAGGAGATACCTTATAAGCCTGCACAGAGGCCATTCATTAATAGAACACATAAGGAATAATTAAGAATAAAGAGTGTGAAATGTGAAGTTGAGGTCTCAAACTTAGAGAAGCAGAGAAAAGACAGAACCTTAACCAATTTATACAATAATTGGAAAATGAGGCTTTATGTCAATATGGTACTATCCAAAAAACAACTAATAAAACAAACTTAGTTAATATCAAACCTGGAAATGTTACCCTAAGAATCATTCATGTATCTGGAGTTTAAAGTTAATCCAAGAACATAGAAGAGAATATAATATTGACCAAGAATCTAAAGGGATAATCACCATTAATGGTTCAAGGCAGATGTAAAGAAAAGAAAGAGCAGTGGGAACCACAATTATGTGGCAATCTAAAGCACAGGTAGTAGAACTTTTTAAGAATGATTTCTGAGTATGTGTGACAGCAATAGACTTCTAAGACTGAAGAGAAAAAAGATCCTTTCTTCCATGAACACTCCAGAAGTCGGTCCACAGTCAGCAACAGACACTCAGTGTCCTTCTGCACTGTACCTGCCATCTGTCACTAGAAAGAGATTAACTGTCTCACACGCATGGATCCACAACCCCCATAGTACCATGATGCCCATTATACAAAGTGTTCTAAGTAACCTGTCTAACCTTACAAACCTAGGAGACTGTCTGGAAAGGGACCACTGAATCCGCTTACATCTCTACCTAGCTGACCAAGTGCAATGCAGACAGAGCTTGGGGGAAGAACTCAGACTCCAAGCCACTACAGTACCCACAATTTCCTCCCAGCTACAGACCTCCCCTGTCCTAAAGACCTTGCTGTAGCAGTCTGAAAAGCTGAAGCCCTAAAAACTTCCAGGCACACCTCTGTCTCTCCGCCATCTTTCTCCTATTCCCATCCTCCTACCCCACCCCGCAACCAACCTGACTAGAGTGGAAAGCTGAACTTAGCATACTCTCCACAGAGAGTCATTTAGACTTGAGACTGGAAGAGATCTGTTAGGAACCATGATGCAAGTCAAGGTGGGTCTGCTGGGAACAATCCGGCAAACCAAGGTTCAAGAGAAGGCCAGCATTGAATAGGGCATGCTGCCCACAGTAGAGAACTGAGAGAAAACGCTTTCAAAGGCTTCAACCTGAACACTTTCTGGTCCCCCGACCACTGAGCCAGAATCACAAACTGGACTTCAGAGTCAATGCTCCAACAGGAAGACAAATGCCTTGTTCAAGCGAGCCAATTCAAATGGCTTTTTTTGATGCTTGCAGCCAAATATTCAAGCCATTAAGGGAGGTCAAAGAAAAGAACCAAGTAAGCAGTGGCTAATACAAAACTGCTAGGTTTTCTCCGTTTGTCATGCCCAGGCAATAATCCATACATTCCAAATGCTTAACTCTTAATTTTTTCTGTAAGGACGAACAGAAAAAAGAAACTATATGGATCTGCCCCATTTGCTTTTAATTTTTCCCCTGTGCCACAATGCTGGTATAGTATAAGCTAAGCTCTGAGTTTCCTAACCTTAATGATTGACTATTTACTACTGGGGCCACTTCACAAAAAGAAGAAAGAAAAAAAAGAAAGAAAGAAAGAAAGAAAAAGTTTATATAAGTAATTACTCCATCAAAAGTTACTCCAATTGCTTTCCAAAGGCAAGACAAAGCAACCATTATCCTAAAAGTTTGAAGCCATTGCTACAAGTTAGAAAGACTAGCAACAAATTGTTTGTTGTTTGTTTCTCCCCCCCCCCCCCCCCCCCCCCGCCCTTTGCCAAGGAAAATAGGAGGGAACATCTGTTATCTCCTTTGACCAATCGCCTAAGTTTTTCATATCTTCATGTATGGCTAGAATTCCCCTATTTATAATTGGAAATGTCCCTTTAAACAACCTGCTACATTACAATTAGAACTGGCTGAGTTCCTTTCCCAGACACTAAAGCTTTGGAATTAAAATAACATGTACCATCTTTTCTCCCAGAGGATTTTCCTCTGCTTCTAGACTTCGCCCTGGAATTCAGAGACTAGAGAAAGCTAGCAAATCTCTCACTAGAATTCGGGGCTCTGACTTCAGTATCTTCAACAACAGAACAATCACTGGTCACCCAGTATAGTGCAAATTCCTTTTCAGGCAATCTGTTGAGCAGTTTTGTAGGTATCTACATTAGTCACAGCTCAGCTTATAAATCCACTTCTCCAATTCCCTCACATCCCTTTATCCCCCATAAGTCAGTTACTGACAACACAACTAATTGTTTAATTCACTGCCAACCCATGATTCACACTTCTGCCTGAAAAACACAATTAAGTATGAATAACCAAGATATTCCTTGGAAAATGTTCATATAGTTGAAATAACTAGGTGGCACTATTTGAAATGACATCAATAATTCCAAGCAAAGGACTGCCATTTACCAAAAAACAAAACACAAACAATAAACAAGCGAAGACATTAGAACAAAACCATCTTTGCATAAATACTCCCATCTTTCCTGATACTCTTAAGTATTTTCATAATAATAAAATTGAGTATCAACACAAATAATACGCTAACAAGGTGAGAAGATGCAAAGGAAGACAAGTGTTTTGGAAGCAAATGAATAATTACACAGCTAAAAAGAACTGCGAATATTAACTCTCGTATGCGTCAAGGCCATTAGCGATGTGTCTCAGCAGTATGAAATGCCTTAATGTCTAAAGCTGGGCCACCTCCAATTAATAGGTTTTTTGTTTTTGTTTTTTCTTCATTTTAAAAAAGGTAAACAGAGTTAAAGGACTGTCACCAAGACATACTAGAGGTTTAAACTGTACTGTCACTGAGCTTTAGCCAGACCACTCTACTTGATAGCGCAGTTCGGATGCTTGGCCAGCCTGGGGGAGACGTGACAGCGATGCAAACAGGAGCACCAGAGATTTGGGCTGCGCCGGGACCTGGGCTCGGGTGCAGACAGGGAAGGATGCTGCTGCGGACAAAGTGCACCGTCCTCCTCCCGCCCGCGCCCCACGCAGCGAGGCCACAGCGCCCGGCCACAGTCTGGACCGGGACTGCCGGCTCCCCGCTCCCAGCCCCGCTCACCCGGCGGCGCAGCCTCTCAGCTCCCGGGCATGTCACCCGCCCGTCACGGCCCGCAACGCCCGGTGGTGGAGCGAGCTGCAGCGCAGCGGCGCCTCCCTCGCCCGCCCCTGCCCACGACGCCACCGCCGCCGCCTCCCCACGCCGCCCACTCACTCTCGCGAGAGCGATCGTCCCTCTCGCGAGAACGACCCCGTGTCGGAGCCCGCGCAAAAGGAACAAGGCGGGGGCAAAAAAAAAAAAAAAGACCTTCCCACGTGCTCCGGAGGGCAAAGCTGTGGGGTGCCTGTCACGTGACACAGAGGCGCCCTCTCCATTGGTCAGGTGGCCCCCAGGCCCTTGGGAGCTTTAAACGCGAAGCTGACCTACGAACTCTCTGCTGACGTCTTGCGCGCTTCCTGGTCCGTTGCCTTGGGAACGACTTAACCCTTTCCCCTGACAGAACACCAAAGCTAAGCTTGCTGGCATCCGCCACCCTTGGACTCTCTGCCTTGAGCAGCCCCAACTGCCCCGAGTTGCTTTCCCACGGTGGCAGCCCACTAGATAGATCAAGGGTCCACACACAGCCCACCCTTCAGAATGGTTCTGCCGGGTTCCCATCATCTTCAGGGAAAGCCACTCGGGACGCACCAGGCCTCGGGTCCAAACTGAACCTCTGGAGTCAGTCCAAGGGGAGTGCTCACCCCATGTGGCATCGAAATTGGGAAATAAAGCTCCTGTGACAAGCTTTGTGACTCCTGTTTAAATGGGAAGGACCAAGGCAAGTTGCACGGTCTCCTCAAGGACATCCCTTCCTCAGATTGGCTGAGAGATGAGACAGACATTTGATTTGTTTTGTCCTCTTCAGGAGAGAGGAAGGAAAAAAAGAAGAATATATATATATATTCTCTCTCTTCAACAGCTTTGGATTATTTTTCTACACGTTTTGGGCATTTTTCCAACTTGTCTATTGAACTATAATGGAGACAAATTAGGCTATAGAGAGACCTGCGGGGTTGGGGGGGGCGGGCTGGTATCTGTAGGTGTTAAACAATTTTATCATAATCTAAGGTGGTTACAACTGGGCCACTACACAGGGGGAGGGGGTTGAGGGGAGAGAAGAGCGCTCTAGCAAAAGCCAGGCTAATTCACAGGCCAGAAATTGGGATCTAATCTAGAATAAGTGAATGACAGAAAATAAACCTGGAGAGATAATAAAGGCTAGATTCCCCCATAGCTTTATTACCCAAGAAAGGAATTGAGAATTAGTCTATCGTGAAAAGCATTTAAGACTTAATAAAAAAGGGGAAAATACCAACAATTATTTAAAATTACAAAATGACAAAACAAAAAAAAATAGTAAATTCGTCCCTGTAGATAGGGACGCCAAATCAGAAGCAATCTAGTCCAGGTGAGAGATATTTGTGTAAGACTCAATTTCCAATGACCTTGACAGTCTCCAAAATCAGAAGTCAGAGCCCTACTGTTGTCTGCTGACTTCCATTTAACTATGTAAATTTCTCCTACCTCATAGGAATAAATGGAGGGGGTTTTTAGGGGTTTTGTTGTTGTTGTTGTTGAGTTTGTTTAACTACTGAAGAAAATGAGTGGCCAGGAAGGGCCCCCACCTTTGCTTGTCTTTCCTCTATTTTCACCACACAGGTATCTTTAAGGTAATCTAAGCAAAATGGAACATAAAATAATGTTCCTTGTAAATATTTATTAAAGTAAGATTTGAAAAGATAGGGGTTGGAGACTGAAGAAAAAGACTTTAGTAGAAAGAAATCAGGAAGTCTTCCAGTGTGAAACCTACCCACTAACTAGTGACCAAACCAAAGCAAGGCTTCCTCATACATAAAACAAGATAATTTGATGCCCGTGTAGGGTGGTTAAGACTGAAATGTAGCCGGGCAGTGGTGGTGCACACCTTTAATCCCAGCACTTGGTAGGCAGAGGCAGGCGGATGTTGAGGCCAACCTGGTCCACAAAGTGAGTCCAGGACAGCCAAGGCTACACAGAGAAACCCTGGCTAAAAAAAAAAAGACTGAATTCCATTTTGTCATGCGTGCCCTGGCAGAGGAAGCTGGGGAGGGAAATGAACTTTTATGAAAGACGTAAGAGTCAGCAAGCAGCACAAGCCAAATGAAACTGGACCCTCACACACCAACTGAGAGACTGCCACTGATTGAGACAGATACCAGGAATGCTTTCCTAAGAAACGCTGAGCTCAGGGTGTGAAAACGGAAGCAGTGCCACCTGTTCAGCCTCAGAGTCCCTTCCTCTGGAGCTACTGAGAATCTGTATAGCATCCAAAACCTCTCCTGTGACTGATGAGAGTGAGAACTAAATGGAAAATAGTCTTGTCTTTCAGCTGAAGCAACAGCTGAAAGTTAACACCTTTGTTATAAAGAAGATTTAAAGTTTCTTTTTAAGAAGGGAAAATGTGTCAGAAATATTATTTTAACAAGGCCATTTAAAAATCCCCCAAATTAAAACAAACAAACAAACAAACAAATAGGGCCAATTTAAAGGTTAATTTCGAGTGCCTTTTGCAGCTCTCATAATGATTAATTGAAACAACTGTTTGGTGTTGCTAATTTAGACGAACAAAGAGCTCAACATATTAGCCGGGTCATAAACCATCCGAACTTACTCTAGCAAGGAAGAGGTTGTGATCCCTCGAACTAGTTGTTTGGAGTGCTGTGGATAGAAAGTGAAAAAAAAAAAAAAAAAAAAAAAGTAAGATCTCCTACAGTGTCCCTAGTTCTTAGATCCTTTCAAAACATCCTTCACACATGCACACATGTATATATAGATACACAAACATATATATATATAAATATATATGTATTCCAATATAATTACATGCCATCCAACCTCTTGGGTTTGTATATTCACAAAACTATGCAGCACTCATTGTAATCTAATTTTCAAAATAACTTTGTCCTCCCCTTAAAAATGAACAAACAAACAAAACAAAACTATTAGCAGCCAATAATCCCCTACCTCACCCTCGGCCCTAAGCAATCACTAAGAATATTTGTTTCTATAAACTTGCTTTACCTGGGTATTTAATATTAATAAAATTAGATAGTATGTGACCTTTTGTGTCAATTTATCCACTTAGTACATTGTTTTCGAGGGTCATCCATGGAGTAATGTATCGGTATTTTATTTCTTTTTATTGGCATAATGATTATTCTATGCATTTAGCATATTTTATTGATCATTTCATCAGCTGATCGACACATGGGTTGTCTTCACTTTGGGCTATGATGAATAATGTGCATTGAACATTTATCAAACTTTTCCCAGTAGATGTTGCTTCCAATTGTTAGTTAAGAAAACACTAGCTATGATGGGGGGGGGGGGTAAGGTGGGGAGCAGGGGGGTGCTTTTAGTGAAAGGCTTGTGAAAGGCTTGAGAGATGGCTCAGCAATTAGAGCACTGGCTGCTCTTCTGGAAGACATGGCAGCAGACAAGTGACCTGTTCCAGGGGACCTCTGTAGGCACCCAGTACACCTACATGCATGCATTGAAGACATCTATATATAAAACAAAACTTTCTAAAATAGAAAGTAAAAACATTTATCTAGTTTAGAAAGTCCTTCTAGTCTAAGCACACTTCCTTTGTTCTTATGGCTTGCTTGCTTGCTTCTTTCTTTTCTTTTCTTTTCTTTTTCCTACTCTGTTGAGCATGTTTAGTCTACCCACAAGAGTATTTGTACTCAAAACAGTTCACACCTGACCATGTCATTCATCTACTTAAAATCCAGGGCCTGTCTTGATTTCTTTGCTCCCATGTCATTGTCTCTTTCATATTCTCAAAATAGGGCCAGAGTGCCTCAGACCTTTCCCTCACACTGTGCCTTCCGTACTGTTTATCTTCTTCTGTATCCTTTCATCTATGACTGCCCAGAACCCATGGACTTTCAGCTCTGCTGTCACTTCCTCAGGAGCTCTTGTCCTAACTCCCTACAGGAAGTGCACCCCTCTTTATTGAGGGCTCTGCCTTCTCTCTGAAGCATTTGTCAACATATACCAATTTTCATTTCTGTGATTATATTTAACTAATACCTGTCTCTTCCACTATGTCAAAGGAATCGCATCTAGATTTCCTAGCAGTGACTGGCACACAGTAGGTACTCTGTCACTGTTCCTAGGAAGGAGGGACAGGGGTGGGGAGGAAAGGAAGAGGCCTCTTCCATGGCTGCTTGAGGTTCTGTTTCTCTTGACTCAGAAGGAACCTTCATTAAAGTCTGGTAAAAGTTACAGCCCAAAGTTGTGCTGGCTAAGGGAAACTAATGCCAAGGCCTGCTGTGGACTCGGTCAGGTGCAAAAAACTCACATGTCTCAACCACCCAGAAAAAGGCTGAGAGAAAAGGAGACCAGTGTACAAAAGCGCTAAGGCAGCAGGCTGTGTCTAAAGGCGCCTATGAGAGCATCAGAGAAACCCTCTCATGGCCCCTGAAAATGATTATTCTTCCTAGTATTCATCATAGCCCTGGGACTTGAACCTAGGGCCTCAGGCACACCAGGCAAGCAATCTAACTCTGGGCTATGGTCATCTCCAGGCCCTGGTATTACTTTCTAGGCTGAGACAGCCCTGCTAAATTAGCCCAGGCGTCCCTGAAACTAAGTCTGTAGACTAGGTAGACCCCAGGCTTGGGTTCCACAGGCCTCAGCATCCCAGGTAGCTGGGCTTACAGGCCAGACCTGGCTCCACAGGGATATTTTAGTAAACAATTGGTAGTGTCTCCTCCACTGTAACCTTTTGCACTTAGTGGAAATGGAGCGTCCACTTGTAGATATACATGATCCAATGGAGGCAAGACAGTTGGGTGACAGGCACATAAACGAATCATGGCCCAGCAACATTGAATGATCTGCTCTTGATCGTATCTGACACAAAATGTCATAGTTCAATGCTAAAATCAACTAGTTGGGTCTGGCCCTGCCTTTCAGTGAAACTGAGCATTCCGCACAAAGCTGGCTCCCAACCTAATCCCCCGATGACGCTCTGACTACAAAGGAAGGCATCATCTTTCCCCCAGAAGCTCTCGAGCTTTACACCAGCAACCTAGGATAGCCAAAGCAGATTCCATGCCACTTCCTGTTTGAAAACTTGACTCTCCCCTTGGCTGAGCTGCTGGATTCCTCCCTGAGCCATCCTGCATAAGTGATGGATCCAGCTGTCAGTTCACTTGTAAAAACATGTCAAGTCCGTGAACACATCCTTTAGTTCTTACCGTTGGTTTTTCGTTGTTGTTGCTTTTTAATGGCTCGAAGTTAACACATACTTCTGTAGAACATTTGAAAAGTCAGGAAAAGACAGCCCCTCTTGTACTGTGGTTGCTTTACATGCATTTGTATTATGTGATAATAAGCTGATGTAAGGATTCTGAGAGTAGAAAGATACAAATTATATAAGCTATTTCAATATATTAGATGCCTTTGAAATTGAAGTGATGAAGCCTTAAAAGCATTTTTGTTTGTTCATTTTTGCTTTGTTTGAAGCAATGGGAATCCAACCCAGGCTCTTGTACTCTACCACTGAGTCTCCATACCTTTGTTTTAAGAGTGTGTTAAAGTGTTGGCTTCTGTTGTTGCGATAAAATACAGTGGCCAAAAGCAATTTAAGGACAAAAGGCATGATTTCAGCTTATGGTTCCAGAGGGCTAGAGTCCCTTAATGGCGTAAGGGCCTAGCATAGTGCCAGGAGCAGGAAATATATGTGTGTATGCATGTAAGTACATATATAAATAATATATCTTTTCCAACAGGACTTGACTTCCTGAAGGATCCATAACCTACCCAAACAAGAGTCACCAGCTGAGGATCAAGTGTTCAAATAACTGAGTCTACCAGAGGCATTTCTCATTCAAATCACTGCAAAGAGCATATATATCATATCACAGCTCATTATAATGTGTATAACATATATAGCTATTATTTTGTACCCAGCCAGCCTCTGGACCTATAGAAACACAACTGCACCATTATTAGAATATAGCACCTAGTAGTGCCTTAATATACAGAAAGTGGTCGTTAAATACTCAAAGGATTCTAAAACCAAGATTCTGCTTACCATTTATTTGTGTGTGTGTGTGTGTTGGGGGGATTGTATACACTGCATGTATGTATCTAGATGGAAAAATAATGTCTAATATTACATAGTTTTTCAAATGTGGCTTTCTCAAAAGATGAGATAAACTTCATTATGTGACTCTATGCAATTATTCTAAGAGATCTGATAATTTCCCTCAGACTATATATAGGTTTATAGTCAGGACAGTTGTTTATTTGGATTTGGTTTTTGTTGTTGTTGTTGTTTTGTTTTGTTTTGTTTTGTTTTTTTGGCATGCTCTCATAATAAGAACAGATAGAAGAACAGACCTTAAAGCAGGCTGTTCCTGTGGCCACCGTTCCCAGTCCTTGGTTATTTTCCTTTTCATGTCAGCAAGAGCATCTCCCTCATTCGTTAACATGAAATTCCCACGTGCGATAAGAGCTCTAGTCAGTGCTTATGCATATGAAAGATGGACATTATATGTTTATGTCGGTCATAAGATGCTGTGGTAAAAGTCTAGGGCAAAAGTAGCAGAGCTTTGAAGACACCCTGACTTTAGGAATTCTCTCTCCTACTTGAAATTTGAAGCATTTAAACTATACTAGACAGGTATAGTCGGCCTCTACACCGTGTTTGGTCCCTGTTTGTTTTAGATTATATGCGGACATCTTAGACATGACTGCTTCCCCACAATGGAGCTGATGAAAGCTGGTTCTATAGACAGTCTTTATGAACATGAAAGTAACCATCATCCCATGGTGAGTGCAAACTCTTGAAGGGTCGTCAGGTGTGGCTATCAAAAACAAAGAGCTGTGTGGATGTAAGTATGGTACTCAGAACAGAAGAGGCACAGACCCTCCTAGTTTGGGCTACTCATTCTCCACTTTAATCATCTGAACTAATATAAGCGGTGAGGTGACTAGGAAATGCATTGGAGACAAATTTCAACCTGATTTTGTTTAAACCTATAGAGTGGAAGACCTGAGCAGGTGATAGAAACTGAGGCTGAAAAGCTATCTTGCAAGAAATGCCCAAAGCCCCTCTTCGTCTTCCAGGGGAAAAGACATTTTCAGCTTAAATATAAAATAAAAATAATAATTAGAGCTGTCTTAAAATAAAATGGGTAAGCCAGGCTGGCCTCAAACTCACTGAGATCTGCCTGCCTCTACTTCCAGAGTGTTGGGGTCAAAAGTGTGCACTGCCAAACTTCATGGAATGGGTTACTTTTATTTTTAAAAAAATGTGTAACAAAAAAATTTTTTTCCAAGACAGATGTAGCCAT
This sequence comes from Acomys minous, assembly GCF_964271855.1. NCBI lineage: Eukaryota > Metazoa > Chordata > Mammalia > Rodentia > Muridae > Acomys > Acomys minous. The sequence continues at coordinate 41,320,290 of NC_140501.1, read as the reverse complement.
GGCTGTCCTGGAACTCACTCTGTAGACCTGGCTGCCATCAAATTCACAGATCTGCTTGCCTCTGCCTCCTGAGGGCTGGGATTAAAGGAGTTCATCACCACCACCCAGACAAACTATGTCTTAAAATCTATAGTTTTTTTTTTTTAAATCTTTGTAGAGTCCAAATTTATACACTCTCCATGTATTATTCTGTCCTATTCTGTTCTTATTTCTGAACTGATTTTAAAGTTCTTCCTTTGATGGTGTGGGTTGCTGCCCTTCTCGGTCAGTGTAACAAGAGCCCAGAGAGCTTGTTATCTGTAAACCT